>NC_133519.1:52302945-54702945 GCF_049354715.1 Callithrix jacchus
ACTTACCTAGACCATTGATTTTGCTTTTTGCTAACTCCTGTAGGGAAAAAAGTATGTAAGCTACTTGGCTAGAAATTATCAATAATTATTCTAAGTAGACTAAAATTGTTCAGAAAAAAAATAGACTTGCTTGAGATTGTTAAACCAATATAAGATAGACTGAAAGAATTTTTTTCTTAATTCAGAGAAATAAAGGACTTGCTCTTGTTCTCATACATTACACACATAAAACTATTTAAATGCCTGCGGATAATTTAATCAAGCAATGATGTAGATTATGCTAATAGATTTTATTGAAAAAATAGAATTCCATGAGAGGGAAAATATTTTCAATAATTTTTCAGGCAATTACATAGAAATATCTTCTATACTTTAAAATATTTTGATGTATAAACTAACTCACCCAAAATTTTTGTATGAGGCATTATGGTAGGTTTAGAGGGCATAATAGCAAAGTTATAGTCCTCTATTCCAAAATGCTCATTCTCTAATGGATTGGAAAGATAAGCCACAAGGTATTTATAAACAATGAAAAGGGGTGTAATGGAGATTTGGGCAGATTACTATGGTTTACTGCCGAGTTCTTATCAACCAAATAATTTACTGAGTTTAAGGTAGATAATAAATTTAAGAGATCACACTAATCGTTAAATGAATAATGTCACATTTTAGATTTAGAGCTCTTATAGCATAGAAACCCATAATCAACTTCATTTTTTTTTTCAAATTGGCATTCATTCTGCTTTGCATTCAAAACTTCCCAAACAGCAAATTCAGCTGTTTAAGCTCATCTGGCCTTCTCATCAACAGCCTTGGCTATTCTAGCCAAAACATAAGCTCAGTCCCTCACTTTTGACTATTCTTTCTTGTTTTGTCACAAGTAAATAAATTTCATGTTTCGGTGGACTGTTTCAGACAGGCACAGTTGAAAGAATGAACAATGTTTAGCCTGACCAAAGACAATGAATGGTTAGTATTGGTAAAACAGATCAGGCATATTCTACCCTGAAAAGCTGAACTAAAAGTATGCTGAAATTATTGCAGGACTTAACTAATAGTTTGGCAAATACTAAGTATTCATCATTGTACTAGATGCCTTTGAAATTATTGTATTTATTACAGATATATTATTAGCATATTTCATAAATGCAAGATTACGGCATGAACTACTTTTAAAAAATAAACTAAGCTAAACAACTTAAAGACATTAGTAAGAAAATAAGTTTTTTTAGTAGTACTTTGTTTCTTCTTCATTTTTAAAAATACCTTTGCTGAACCTAGTCTCTTTGGTTCACTTTTTTTTTTCCTTTTAGAACTTCTAATATACCCTCTAATTATCTCCTGGCATGTAAGGTTTCTGCTGAGATATCAGCTGTTTTACTAATTGGGATTTCCTTATATATGACTTAAAGTTGTTACTTCCTTTTTATAGAATTCTATGTTTACTTTTGACAGTTTGAGTATAATTTGCCTTAAGAAGACCTCTTTAGATTGAATCTATTTGGAAATCCTTAGACCTCCTATATCTGGATGACTATATCTCTTTCAAGACTTGGAATATTGTCAGCTATTATTTTATTAAATATTTTCTCTATGCCCTTGCCCATGTCTTCTTCTGGAACTCTCAAATTTAAATATTAGTTGCTTTATGGTGTTCATATGTCATGTAGGCTTTCTTTATTCTTTTTATTTACTGTCTATATTATTTTTAAAGGCTTGTTTTTAAGTTCAGAAATTCTTTCTTCTTGATCTAATTCATTGTTGAAACTAAATTGTTTTTTTCTCTTTATGGAAACCTTCAGTTCCAAAATTTCCGCTTGCTTTTTTAATGAGATAGATTCTCTTTGTTAAATTTCTCACTCAGATCATGAATCACTTTTCTGATACTTTACCTGTGTTGTTTATCTGTGTTATCTTGTGTCTCACTGAGGTTCTTTAACATCATGATTTTGAATCATTTCTCAGGCATTACAGACATTTTCTTTTCTTTGAGGTCTGTTACTGGAGAATTATTCTGTTCATTTGGAGATGTCATGTTTCTTTGCTTTTTCATGGTTCTATATCCTTACATTGATATCTATGCATCTGGTGTAACAGTCACTTCTTCTCTTTCACATATAGGTTTTCAGAGAAAAATTCATTTTTGTATGTATTTATAGTGCTGTTTAGGTAGGGTGCTTTGGCTTTGATTATATCCTATCCTCAAGGCCCCAGATGATGTGTGTGGGTGCTGTGGTGGTGGATAGGGCAGGAGGATGCTCAAGCTCCTGGAAAGCTTTGTCCATGTGGTCAATAGTTACATACTGCTTTAAGGTTTTAAACAGCTAATTTAAGTCTTGTCTATGCTATCAAAGTGTAACTAATTGACCTCCCTTACATTTATTTTAGATTCACTGTTATAGAAAAGAATTTATTTGGTGTAAAATAAATAAATACATACTTGGTAAATGACTTTTTGCATAAGAAGAAACAAAGCCTATAGGTATTTAACACTGCATGTGGCTTACTTTATATTAACTCAAGATTTTCCAAAAAAAATTACATAGAAGAGAATATAGGATTCTTTTGAAGGTAAACTTTTTATAAGTTAACGCAATTTAATGAACATATATCTCATGTTTAAAGTGCTGTAAATGACATTTTCTTTAATTACATCAGTTTTCTTATGCTAAATTATTTTTATGGATATCACTTTTAAGTCATATAGGTTTTGAAAAAAATTTTACTTTTCCCATATTTGGTAGGCATCACTCAGATCCAGTAAATTGCCAAGATCCATAGTTTTTACCTTCACAATAATCTTGTTTTCCCCTACATAAATTACAGGACAGTGCTCATTTGTCTGAACTTAAATGCCATATACTTACTCTAAGCTATATTCAAAATCCATAGTCACTGGTACCTAACTACATATTCTAGTTCATATATCAAACTCATTTCTAACTATTATTTGGATGGTTGAAAATTTGTTTCTATCTTGAAGCTTTTAATTTTACATGCGTGTTAAATCATAATGACACTCAGCATTCCTACATGCCCCTACTTTTAACCTAGTATATTTTATTGCTTAAATAACATTTTGTTGTGAACAATCAGAAAATCTCAGTGGCATTCCTTAATAAATATTCAGTTTACTCACAAATGCATGGTGTGATCTAGGCATAGCTCTTTATGCATCTGCAGGCAGGTGTCAGTCATTAAGGTGACTATGTTAATCTGGATTCATTCATTCACCCACCTGGGGATTGGATGCATTTTTTCTGATGCTGAATGGCCTCATATGGAAAAAAAAATGACATATTTTTTGCTCTACATATTTTGATTCAGGAGTAAAGTCTATAGGCACATTGCAAGTAAGAAAGAACCAGGGTCATTAATGCAATTAATTTAACACATCACAAAACCTAGAAGGCTAAAAGTTATTGTTCCCAAAGCTCTTTAATAATCTGGCTCTGCATCCTGGGTACAATTTTGGTTCTGTGAATATGATACTCTTTCTGTTTCACATGCTGACATTCAGGCTCCACCTGATGTGTTCCACTGACTCATCACAATTAAGATTTAAGATGTTGATATGGTTTGACTAAGTCCCCGCCCAACTCTTATGTTGAATTGTAGCGCCAACATTCCCGTGTGTTGTGAGAGAGACCCAGTGGGAGATAAGTGAATCATGAGAGCAGTTTCACCCCAAACTGTTCACATGACAGGGAATAAGTCTCACTAGATCTGATGATTTTATAAGGGGGAAACTCTTTTCACTTGGTCCTCATTCTCTCTTTTCCACCGCCATGTAAGATGGGCCTTTCACCTTCTGCCATGATTGTGAGGCTTTCCCAGCTATGTAAAACTGTGAGTCCATTAAGTCTCTTTTTCTTTATAAATTATCTAGTGTCAGGCATGTCTTTATCAGCAGTGTGGGAATAGACTAATACAGTAAATTGGTACTGGGAGTAGGGTGCTACTGTGAAGATACCTGAAAATGTGGAAGCAACTTTGGAACTGTGTAATAGGCAGAGGTTAGAACAGTTTGGATGGCTCCTAAGAAGATAGGAAAATGTGGGAAAATTTGGAACTCCTTAGAGACTTGTCGAATGACTTTGACCAAAATTCTGATAATTATATAGAGAATGAAATCTAGGCTGATGTGGTCTCAAATGGAGATGAGGAGCCTGTTGGGAACTGAAGTGAAGATGACTCTTGCTATGTTTTAGCAAAGAGACTGGCAGCATTGTGGCCCTGCCCTAGAGATTTGTGAAACTTTGTACTTGAGGGAGATGATTTAGGGTATCTGGTGGAAGAAATATCTAAGTAGCAAAGCATTCAAGAGATGACTTAGATGCTATTAAAAGCACTCAGTTTTAAAAGGGAAGCAGAGAATAAAAGTTTGGAAATTTTGCAGCCTGACTATGCAATAGAAAATAAAAGCCCTCTTTCTGAGGAAAGTCCAGCTGGCTACAGGATTTTGCATAAGTAATGAGAAGCCAAATGTTAGTTGCTAAGAAACAGTTGGGAAAATGTCTCCAGGACATGTTAGAGACCTTTGTGGCAGCTGTCCCATCACAGGCTGGAAGGCCTAGGAGGAAAGAATGTTATCCTGTGCTGGGACCTGGAACCCCTTGCTGTGTGTAGCCTCAGGACTTGGTGCCCTGTGTCCCAACCACTATAGCCATGGGTGAAAGGGACCAAGGTGCAGCTTGGGCACTGGCTTCAGAAGTTGCAAGCCCCAAGCCTGAGCAGCTTTCATGTGGTGTTGATCCTGTGAGTACACAGATGTTAAGAATTGAGGTTTGGGAACCTGTGCCTAGATTTCAGAGGATGTACAGAAATGCCTGGGTTTCCAGATAAGAGTTTGCTGTAGGGGAAGGCCCTCATGGAGAACCTCTTCTAGGGCAGTGGAGAAAGGAAATGTGAGATTGAAGCCCCCACACAGAGTCCCCACTGGGGTACTGAATAGTGGAGCTTTGTGAAGAGACCCACCATTCTCCTGACCCCAGAATGGTGGATCCACTGACAACTTGCACTGTGCACCTGGAAAAACCACAGGCATTCAACTCCAGTCAGGAAAGCAACCAGGAGGGAGGCTGTAACTGCAAAGCCAAGAGGTGGAGCTGCCCAAGGCCATGGGAACCAACCTCTTGTATCAGTGTCACCTGGAATGTAGACATGGAAACAGAGATTATTTCAGAGCTATAAGATTCACTGCCCTGCTGGCTTTTGGATTTGCATGGAGCCTTTAGCCCCTTTGTTTTCACTAATTAGTTTAATTTAGAATGGGTGTATTTATCCAATACCTGTACCCCCATTGTATCTAGAAAGTAACTATTTTTCTTTTGATTTTACAGGCTCATAGGCAGAATAAACTTGTCTCAGATGACACTTTGGACTGTGAACTTTTGAGTTAATGCTGAAATGAGTTAGGACTTTGGGGGACTGTTGGGAAGGCTTGAATGGTTTTAAAATAGGGATTATATGGTTTGGTTATGTCCCTACCCAAATCTCATTTTGAATTGTAACTCCAATTATTCCCATGTGTTGTGGGAGGAACCGTGTGAGAGATAATTTAATCATGGAGGTGGTTTCCTCCCATATTGTTCTTGTGGTAGTGAATAAATCTCATGAGGTCTAATGGTTTTATAAGGAGAAACCCCTTTCTTTTGGTCTTCATTCTCTCCTGTCCACCACCATGTAATATGTGCTTTTTGTCTTCTGCCATGATTATGAGGCCTCTCAGCCACATGAAACTGTGAGTCCATTAAACTTCTTTTTCTTTATAAATTATCCAGTCTCAGATATGCCGTTATCAGTAGTGTGAGAATGGACTAATATAGATGTTCTTACAAATTTAGGCAAAAAATGATTGCTCATTATCCATAGTAACATGTAGCTTCCTTGTAGCTCAGTTAAATAATGATAACTAACTTGACACAGTGAACACACATTGCAGTGGCAATCCTTCACATCCCAATGTCCATCAGACACAGTCACACCAAAGAACAGGTTTTCAGCTGCCAACTAGGGAACATCAGTCTCACCAGAGTAACCACACATCTACAGATCATGCCAATTCCCACCTCTAAAAGTCAAGTGATCCTTGAAATTCCCATGTCCCCAAATTTTTGTACAAGATCATCTACGATCTGCTCTGCTTAAAAAGACTGTGCACGAGCTGCACAGTTCAATTTTACTAAATAAGCAATGTCTTTAAATAAAGCTGTCTTTTTATGTTACATTTTGAATGGTGGTCTCATCATCCTGAACCAGAAGTAGCTGTGTTGTACCTTTAAACATCCAGCATCCAGCTGTAGCAACATCAGTCTCTTGACCTCTATGTAACAGCTAGCCATACGAATTTAAAGCTAAAAGTCCACTGTTGGCTTCTTCCCTTTTTCTTCATTTTCTTCTAATGATTTTATAAGCTTATACGGATTCTTCATTAAATCATTTTCAGCCAGAAACACTGAAGACTTTTTAGGTTTTCTTATTTTCTACATTAAAATCTCAAGAACACAGCATAAAACATTCTTTGATTATCAAGTACATTACATTATATTTAGCTATCTATTTTTATCCTATGTAATATTTAAACTATTTTATATTTTTTGTTTCACATTCTGTATATGATATATATACAATCTGTATATTTAGATCATATATAATGTAAATCATATTTTATATAAATTATATACAAGTTATGTATATTCATAATTATATGTAATTACATTTATATATTAATATGTAATCTAAATAAGCTCATGCATATGTCAGGAGACATCTCTGCAAAATGTCATGTCTGGAATAGCTTTACATAATATTAAATATCTTTAATTTTAATTTAGAAAAATGAGTAATATTTCATGCAAATATGCTTTTCTCTTGAAATTAAAATATTTTTCTCAGAAGTGATAAACATGTCAACATATGTATATGCATTAGATTATAATTAAATATCATTTGATTTACACAATTAAAATGTAAAAAAAAGTAAGTAACTGAGAAAAGTGTTCCCTCAAATTATATAAAATATAAATCATTGGCATCTATATAATAAGAAAATGAAACTCTTTCATCTGAATCTCCACAGAATAGACATTTTCTGCACTAATAGAGGAAAGAAATCTTACAATCTATTTGTATGCACTTCTGCAGAAGATTTAATGTCAAATTCCCTAAACAGTGAATACTCAAGGCATTTTGGAGAGACTCTCATTCTTCAGTCATCTTTTGTCAGATTGTTTCTTATATAATTTTACTTGCTCTGTGTTATCTCTACAAATGAAGAAAAAGCAAGTAGCAACAAGTATTGCACTTCTCTCTGTGGGGTGGCAAATACAATAGTAAGAAAATAAATTGCCTTCACTGTGCGATCTTTTCATGTACTGCTTAACGGTAGGTGGCCCTCCTCTGATCATCGGTTGAATGCCTTTAGGAACAGTTTGTGGCAGTTCAGAAGACAGACTCCTAGGAATTCTATAATTGGAGTAGAATACAAGAGCTCTAAATGTGTTACCCTGAGGAAAGCTTGAGAGAACTAGAGTAGTCAGGGTCTATTTATTACAGTGAAAAAAAATTTTTGAGCCATAACACAAAGTGATCATTTCTTAATACATTGTAGCCTCAAGTACACCATATCATTGTATGTACATAAACTTAGTCACTTTTTATGATCTTCACTTTACAATTCATTTATTTTTTATAAGGCTGTAAACAAGTTTAGTAATGCTTTTCTACATACCCTTTAGGTACTTTTGAATAGTATACACTTTTTTTCTTAATTTTACTTGAGATAATCTTTTTTCTCCGTAATCCTTAACCATATTTGCGACTCACAAATTTCAGAAAATTACTCAGGAATGTACAAAAAATAGTAAAAAGGATTAATATTTTCATTCCTAGCATCCTTAAAATGACAAAATTATAGAAATATAAAACAAATAAGTGGTTGGCAGGGTTTAAGAAGATAGAGGTGAGGAAGGAAATCTGGGAATTATGAGAGACTGTTTTCAATACTCCTATTCATTATAGTATTGGAAGTCATAGCCAGAGCAATCAGGCAAGAGAAAGAAATAAAAGGCATTCAAATTGAAAAAGAGAAAATCAAATTATCTCAGTTTGCTGATACAATTTTATACCTAAAAAACCCCAAAGACTCCTCCCTAAAACTCTTGGATTTGATAAAAACACTCAGTAATGTTTCATAATACAAAATCAACATACAAGAAAATCAATGACGTGTATAGCTCAAGCTAAGAACCACATCAAGAAAGCAATCTTATTTATAGTAAGTAATAAAATAAGATACTAAGAGTACATTTAAGCAAGGAAGTAGAAGATCTCTATAGGAAAGCTACAAAACATTGATGAAAGAAATCATAGGTGACACAAATAAATAGAAAAGAAAAAAACAGGTTCCTGAATTGAAAGAATTAACATTGTTAAAATGACCATACTGCCCAAAGCGATTTCTGTAGATTCAATCCAATCTCTATCTAAATATGTCTTAATTCACAGAATTAAAAAAAATTCTAAAGTTCACATGGAAGTGAAAAAGAGCAGCAATAGTCAATGCCATTCTAAGCAACAAGAAAAAATCCTGAAAGTATCACATTACCTCACCTCAAATTATACTACAAGGCTATATTAACAAAAACAGGATGGTACTGGTATACAAATAGATATCAGAACCAAATAGGGGACCCAGAAGTAGAGCCACAGATCTTCAGACAAGTTATTTTTAAGAAAGTCAACAAAAGCATATACTGGGGAAAGAACAACTTTTTCAAAAAAATGGTGCTGAGAAAATTAGATTGTCATATGCAGAAAAATGAAGCAGAACCCTTATCATTCATCATATGCAAGCATCAACTCAAGATGGATCAAAGACTTAAATGTAAGACCTAAAAACCATAAAAATTCTAGAAGAAACCTGGAAAAACTTTTCTGAACATTGATCTTCTTACAGTCTGTTGCTTAGTCCCCACTTAAGGTAGGTTTGTGTTCTTGTCTCATGACCAAGTAGAATAAGACATACCGACATCAGAGAGCAAAGAAAAAGGAAAGCTCTCAGCAAAGAGAGGGGGCCTTGATAGCAGGTTTCCAGAAGTGGTACAGAGTTCTAGATTTTTATATGACAGTAGCCAAAAAATCTTCTGTGTGTTTTTCCCAAATAAGAGAGAAAGTTCCCTCCTAGGGGTGCTGCATCTGCATATGCCTAGGTTTGGCCAGAGTGACTCCGTCTTGTTTATTACCCATGAGTGCTAAGCAAAATCCATGGTGGGGGGCGGCACTGAGGAAAGGGCAAAAACACAATGCTAATGTCATGTTAACAACATTTTAATGAGCTCAATTAAGGACATTTAGGTTGATTTATTGCAACTCTACCTAAGTGGGGACAGTCTCTTCTGAGCAACATCCTAACACAAGGAAAATGTCTTAACCATATTACTTTCCATTAGCTGCAGAAACAACATAGGTGCTATCCTGTGGTTTTTCCTTTGCCCTTTTCTGTCCTCCTGAGACCACCCCTTCTCTGTCTGAGACCCTAACTGCCTCCTCTTTCAGTCTAGGCAAATAATTCATGAATACGACATCCAAAGCACAAGCGGCAAAAACAAAAATAGACAAATGGGACTTAAAATATAAATATTCTTCACAGAAATAAAATATAATCAACAGAATAAACAGAAAACCTGCAGAATGATAGAAAATATATTCAAACTATGAATCTGATAGGGGACTGATACTCAGAATTTATTTACAAGAAACTCAAGTCATCAACAACAATATACACAAACTCCACTAGAAAGTAGGCAAAAGACCTGAAAATATATTTTTAAAAGTAGACATACACATGATCAAGAAGGATATAAAAAATAAAACACTTGACTTCTTAATAATAAGAGAAATACAAGTCAAACCACAATGAGATACCATCTTACACTCATCAATGGCTTTTATTAAGCAACAAAATTCACAATTGCAAAGATAAGAACCAACCTAAGTGCCCATCAATCGATGAGTGGCTAAAAATGTGGTACATATACATCACAGAATACTACTCTGCTATAGAAATAATTAAATAATGTCTTTTGCAGCAACCTGGATGGAGCTGGAGGCTATTATTCTAAGTGAAGTAACTCAGGAATAGAAAACAAAGTACCTATGTTCTCACTTATTAGTGATAACTAAGCTTTGGGTACCCAGAGGTATACAAAGTGATTCAAAGGACTCTTGAGACTCAGAACAGGAAGGATAGAAGGCAGGTGAGGAATAAAAAACTACAAATTGTATACAATGTATACCACTTAAGTGATGGATAAACTAACATGGCAGACCTTAGACTTCACCACTTTATGATTAATTCATGTAATCAAAAAACGTGTACCCCAAGAGCTATTGAAGTAAAAAAAGAAAAGATAAAAAATAACATGCCAGGATGCAAAGAAAAGGGAATGCTTATGCACTTTGGGTGGGAATGTAATTTAAAACAATGTGTATTGAAAACAGCTTATGGAACCTACTCAAGTAACTCAAAACAGAATTACCTTTCAATTCAGCAATTACACTACTGGGTATGTAGCCAATAGAAAAGAAATTATTATATTAAAAAGATAGCTACACTCATGTTTATCACAGTACTATCTACAATATCAATGTAATGGAGTCAATCTAAGTGTCCCTCAACAGATGATTGAATTAACAAATTGTGGTATATAGGTACCATTTAATACTGCACAGCCATTAAAAAGAATAGAAACATGTATTTTGCAGCAACATGGATGGAACTGGAGACCATTACCTTAAGTAAAACAACTCAAGCAGAAAGTGAAATACAAAATGTTCTCACATATACATGAGAGCTAAATGTGTACATGTGGACATAGCATATGAAATGATAGGCACTGAAGGCTCAGAAGGGTAGGGGGAGACTAATGATAAATTACTGTGGGCAATGCATACTAATCAAGTGATGGTTAAACTAAAAGCACAGATTTTGCCTCTGAACTATATCCAGGTAATATAATTGCACTTATAACTACAGTTTATGCAGATAATAAATAAAAAAGCAATATGAGGGGTCCTTGTGGTTTTCTGGTTTATGATCTTCTACTAAAGTGTCTCAAAAAGTTATTAATGAGGAAACCTGAGTAAATAAATACAGGATCTCTTTTTGTTATTTCTTACAACTATTTTTGAATATACATTATCTAAAAATAAAGGTAATTAAAATACATGAGGGAATCAGATTAAAAAGGACTAAACTTAGATTTCTAAAAAGCAAATACTAGTTCCTAGCAATTATAAGTCCATGTATTATCTCTATATCCTATTAAATATTATATAACTTGTATGAAGTAATATTGAAATTGCTCCAATTTATATGATCATGGAGTTTGTATCCGTGATAATCTTCTCTACTTCTCTATTCTAAATATGTCATGCAACTTCAGAAATGATGGGATAAAGTACTGGGAAAGAAATATAAAACAGAATATGAGTGAATGTCCATATGATGCAATATATTACATTGTTTTACAAATTCATATCCTTTCTTCTAATAGTGGAAATCAAAGGAATTAGATGATCACATCAATAGTAGAATTAAGAATAAAATTCCAAATATCAAACTGTCTCTAGATTTAACAAATATATTATGAAACACAGTATTTAATAAAAGCACCCCCAAATGAGATCTAAAATAATTTGAATTTTTCGCAAACTATGGAAAACTAGAACAAAGCAACATTCATTACTTTAAATTTTAATCTTTAATTTGTAAATGCAATAAGTTCAAAATATGCATCTTTGTACAATTGCATACATGTACAAATGAATTGATGATTCAAAATTACAGTGAAATTTTTTGGTTACAATTAAAAACTCTGAAGTATATTGTCTGTAAGTTACTTATAACACATCTTAAAAGCAAAATGCACAATATTAATTTAAAAATTAAGCCAATCTTTTGAACAGTATTTCAGAATTGTCATAGAGATTGTTTCCTTTTGAAATTGATTGAATATTCTCTCACAATGAGCCATTTTTATTCATGATATAAGAGGATGACTCCGTATTAACAGGATGACTGTGCTTTAAAATTATGCCTAGAACATTTATAATCTACATACTCAAAGTTTAAATCCCCAGTTTATGAGATAATAATTTGCTTCCAATAGAAAATAAAATATCTACACAGTGAAGATATAAATCAAGATAATCTCCAAATTCTCTTCTAGCATAGATACTTTATTACTCTATTCAGAACTACAGAATATATCTTAAACTATGGAATAGATTTTAAGCATTGATTAATTGGCAGAGCAAAGATTTGAAACACTAAGAAGACACTAATCACATGTAATTCTTTTTTTTTTGACGGAGTTTCACTCTTATTACCCAGGCTGGAGTGCAGTGGCGCGATCTCGGCTCACTGCAACCTCCGCCTCCTGGGTTCAGGCAATTCTCCTTCCTCAGCCTCCTATGTAATTCTTAAGAGTATTATACAGCTAAATAAAATTGCATAAATAATATTTCATTGAATATTAGCCATTTAAAGTTTATCATATGTAAATATAATACAATTTAAATATATATATAATTACAGATTCTTACATACAAAACAGATATAATCATTATGGCAGTGTTAATATTTAATTTCAAACCAATGTAAAGTTTGAAAAGAATCAATTTAAGATAATATATATAGATTTTTTAATTGTACTTTAGATTCTGGGGTACATGTGCAGATCATACAGGATTGTTACATAGGTACATACATGGCAAGGTGGTTTGATGCCTCCATCCCCTCGTTACCTATATCTGGTAATTCTCCCATGTTATGACCCCCAACCTCCTCACTTCCCCATCCCTCCCCTAGTCCCTTCCAACAGACCCCAGTGTGTGATGCTCCCCTCCCTGTGTCCATGTGTTTTCATTGTTCAACACCTGCCTATGAGTGAGAACATGCAGTATTTGATTTTCTGTTTTTGTGTCAGTTTGCTGAGAATGATGGTTTCTAGATTCATCCATGTCCCTACGAAGGACAGGAACTCATCATTTTTTATGGCTGTGTCGTATTCTCTGCCACTGTGTTAAATATTTGTAATCTAGTATTAATATTATCTAACTGCTGATACCACACACAGGAATAATGAAGGAAACATGCACATTGACGAATAACAATAGCTACTATGAAATCACATGTGTTAGTTTAGTAGGATAATATAATAAAAATTACATTTGAAGGTGTTTACAAAAGAAGAATAGATTGCTATTAGCAGAAAACCGGAAGACAGTCCAGATCATGGAGACATTTAAGCAGACACATTTAGTGTGAAGGTGCATTTCATGTGTAAGAAGTAATCTAAGTTCTTTACAGGACTAGATTATATGTTCCATGTCTTAAGTGAAAGAACTAAGGTAGTTGTCTAGATCTCTGTATTCTACAGATGTCCAAAAATGGGTTGCAACATAACAAAATGTTGGAAATGATCAATTATGGCTGGGGAAGAACATTTATATTTATTTTATTCAAACTTAAACAAGTATTGCCAATAAGAAATTTGTGATTTTTATAGCTGCACACTCTGGCCACATGTCAAATTTTCTTGCACCACATACAGTATTTGAGAGGAGACAGAATATTCCACTATAACCAGAGGGTAGAAAATTTGACCTTTCCCTTATTTGTTAATGTCCCACACATTTCCTTGGTTAACCTGTGCTGACTAAGTGGATTCATACTTAAATAATTAATTTTTAGTGAAATTAAATCTCACTCCATTTTGAGAAAAGGTCAAATATTAATCCAAATGAATTATAGAAATCACAGATAATTGATTATGGACTAGTGTGTTTGATATAACTGACATATTAAGTCTTTCCACATTAATATATACATGTAATGATTTTCAATTAAATGGATTGTGATTGAAATGTTTTGTCATTCTAAAATGCATATATAAGAAGATGAGAGACTAAAAATAGCCAAAATGATAATTTAAGAAAACAAAGTTAGGGGGCTTGCCTCATCAAACTAGAAAAATGTAATAAAAATGATAGTACAAAATCAAGAGTTAAGTATTTGCACAAAGAAAGAAAAGTTAATTAACAGAACAAAAAGTATAGCCTAAAAACCATGTCTACTCTGATGTGTAATCTTGTTTTATGACACAGTGACATTTCAGATAAAAGTGGTAAGAGTGGATGAAATTTCACTAGATTTTCTGGAGCAACTGGCTTTCCAGATAAAGAAAAAAGGAACTATGATAATTCACAACATATTAAAAATAATGTTAGAGAATATGATTTCAGGGTCAGAGAGCAGAAACATGATAATTATATTTACATCATAAATATAAAGTACACTATAAGTAATAACTCATCATGATCAAAAACACAAGTATGACAGCCACACACTGGGAGAAACCATCTGGAACACTAACAACCAACATTCAAAGGTAAAGAATTTGTGGAATTCCTCCAAAGTAATAGGAAAAATACAAATAACCCACTAGAAAATAAAAGGAACAAGAATTCTGTTCTTCTTTTTTTTTGTTTTAGAGACAGAGTCTCACTCTCTCACCAGGCTTGAGTGAAGTGGTGCAATCTCGGCTCACCGCAACCTCTGCCTCACAGGGTCAAGTGATTCTGCTGCCTCAGCTTCCTGAGTAGCTGGACTACAGGTGCACACCACCACACCCAGCTAATTTTTGTATTTTTATTAAAGACGGAGTTTCACCATGCTGGCCAGGATGGTCTTGATCTCTTGACATCATGATATGTCCACCTCGACCTCCCAAAGTGCTGGAATTACAGGCATGAGCCACCCTACCTGGCCAAGAACAGAAATTATTAAAACATGAAACAAAATGAGCATTGATTCAGGAAAACATTTCATTACTCATTAATTATTCAGAAAATGCAGAGAGAAAAAAAAACATGATGTGTTACTTTCTCACAAAAACTTTCAAGTCTGGCAACTAAGTGGAACAAAGCTAACCCTCATTTTCTGTTGGTGGTAATATAAACGCGTGGAAGTCATCTGGAATTATTTAATAATTATTAACACATTTGTATCCATGAATAAGTCTTTTGTTCCACACTCAAATAGGGCAGTAAGTTGTTGGCTTGTATTCTGTTAGGGCATTGCCCTTGACCTTACTGTAGCTAAATAGTTTGAATATCATTCTTTTTAAAACTTTTCAACACAGTTTGTCCATTCCCAGTTTAATAACTAAGAAAGTCTTGCACTTGTCTCAGGTAGACATTTCCAAATTATTTATAGCAGAATCTTTTTATTTATAATAGCAAGCATTGGAAACAAAAGGATTATCTAAGAGAATATGAAATTAAGCTGTTGTGTTGAAGGACTTCTCCTTAGGGTAGCTAAAGATGGGGTCTTTGTCCCATGGTCACAGAAATTTGGGCTCAGAGAGAGTTTGAAGGGTAAGACAGGGGTTTATTGGGTGAAAAGGGGAAAAAAATGGGAAACAGGGATCCTCTACAAGGCCAGTCCCTGCTAGAATGCTTAATGCCCGCAGCTTGAATTCCAGGTTTCACACAGGAAGAGGAGGGGCCAGGCTCTTTCCTTACGGCAAAGGGTACAAACTTGCTGAGGCTGGACCAGTGTGCATTCCCAGCACACAGGCTGGTTGGAGTTTTCTGGAGACTCCAACTAGAGAGGGCTCATCCCCCAAGGCAGAATTGCTAACCAAAGCCTTGCCAAGTGGTTATCAGCCATACCCTCAGGTTGTAAAACAAGATGGAGGCTTGATTTTGCAACTAAAATTTTGCAGAAAGTATAAATAGTGATAGTTGTAGGACCTGGCCTAATAAAAACGTCCTCTAGAAAAAATAAATAAATAAATAAATAAATAAATAAATAAATAAATAAATAAATAAATAAAAATGCTGATGGGTTGGAGTAGGAGAAAGAAAAAAACGTTAAAAAATGCCTGGTAAATAATCTCTTATTCTTATCCAAGTCGCTCCTCTACCAGGGGAAGAGCTTCATTACTCTTTGAAAAAGCCTGAACCCCTTGGTCTGGCCAGGGAAAAGGAAGGCTGCAAAAGCTTGTGGCTGGAAACCAGACAGCTGGCTATGCAGGACCCTTGTGTCATGCATCTCAACCCTGGCCCAGAGAGGAGCAGCAAGGAACCCCACTAGTCGGTCTTTCCCCCCAAAACGAAGAAAAGGGCTTTTCCCCGACCCTGAGAGTGATGGAGTTTGGGGGACGTGTTTTCTTTACCCTAAGAAATCCCAAGATGAAAGGCTTAGAAGTCACAATGATAGCTTTTGAGGCCTCATTTCACTCATTGCTTCTCAAGTCCCCACAATGAATGCCAAAAATGTTGCAGGACTTTTCCTCAGTTCACCTAAAGATGAGGTTCCAATCTGTCACATGGTCATGAAAATTTAAGCGCACAGACTGAAGGGTGAGTAGGAAAAGGTTTTATTGGGTGGAAAGAGAAAAAAAGGCGAACAGGGCTGGGCAGAGTGGCTCATGCCTGTAATCCTAGCACTGTGGGAAGCTGAGGCAGATGAATCACCTGAGGTCAGGAGTTCAAGACCAGCCTAGCTAACATGATGAAACCCTTTCTCTAATCAAAGTACAAAAAAAATTAGCTGGGTGTGGTGGCAGGTTCCTGTAATCCAAGGTATTTTGGAGGCTGAGGCAGGAGAATCACTTGAACCTGGGAGGTGGAGGTTGTAGTAAGCGAAGATCGTGCCATTGAACTCCAGTCTGGGCAACAAGAGTGAAACTACATCTCAAAAAAAACAAAGAAAATGCGTGGGAAACAGGAATCCTCCACAAGACCAGAGTCCATTGGCAGGAGCTGGGACTCACAATCTCAATTATACTGATTGACTAATAACTCAAAACATTTCCTAAAATGTTGAAGGCAAGAGAAAACAAAGGAAAATAGGAAGTCACTTATGAAAGACTTAAAGAAGCAATAACATTACCAAATACAGAAGGGGAATAAGCTACAATCTAAGACTTGCCGGGGCCTCTGCAGGGATTCCCGGGCAAATATCTAGGTTAAAGTGTAAGAACTAAGAACATTGGATACACTTATTTCTTTCTTATGACTAACAGCTACTCGGGAGTATTATTAGCCAACGATCAAGAGTAAACTAACTTTTAAAGAACCTATTATTTATAATGAACTAAGAGGAAAACTTTGAAAAGGAAGTTTTATTTTTATTTTCTACAATTTTCCCCTCTTTTATAATTCATCTTCAGACTTGTTTAGCATCTTGACTTAGTTGTTCACATCACAGTTGCCCTAAAGCTAACAACTGAGGTTATGGTCCCCTTTCATTGATTGAACCATCTCTTGAGCTAATTTGAAATAGGGCTAGTAATGCCATAATTTTTAGCTAACTTATTTGATAAAGCAGTGAGCCCTTTGAGGGCTTTTGTTGTGCTCCCCTCGGGAGCAGTGTTGTTTGGTATAAAGGTACAACACTAGGGTTTCGTCATAACACAAATACTACCTTTTGTCCCTAATATTATGTCTCAGGTTATTCTGTTCTCCTATACCACTTTGCTAGTGGATTCTAATTGTTCAGTTGTTTCTTTAGCAGCCTTTTTAGTATAGTTAACAAACTGCTGTTGGTTGTAATAAATGTAGTTATCCAATCTACATTTTTATTAATTGTTACTCACCAGAAAAACATTGGCTCAAATCCTGCAGCTGTCTGATCTTAGGCTCTAAGTTTATGTGGTACACCTCAAGGAATCCAAATTGCATCTAAATGGACATGAGAATCAAAAGACATATAAAGGGGCTTTTCCTGAGGCTTCCTTTCTTTGCCGGTGTTGTATTTTCTTTTTTTCTGGTTTATAAAATGCCAAGGTAAAAGGGATAGCCACGTGGACTAGAGTGCAAGTGCCCTCCCATTGTTTGGATGAGTGTCGAGTAAAGATTCTCTACAATATTACCATATACCTGCTTGGGGATGAGTAAGGCAGACTGATGAGTCAGCTCTTGGAAGTGCCAGACTTCACTGCATCCTGTTACGTTCCCAAGGAATACTACGTTCTGCCCCTGTCACGAGAGACGTGGCAAATTTTGCCTTGGAAGATGGAGTCGGGGTGGCCCTCAGGGGATGACCCGCAGGATGATGAATTTCAGAAAATAGCAGCAAAAGAACTTGGCACAGTCGTTTATTCCAAACTCTGTAATCATGAAAAAGTGCTGTTAGGCACTTCATGTCCACTTGATTAGACCATCCAAGTGGAAAGGGAACAATCTGGGGTCTGGTCTACCGTGTGCACAAGCTTTTATTTAATGGAATATTTAATCCATTATAACCAGGCATTTGCATCCTTATATCCGGTTGCAATGCCTATGGTTTGGCTTAGGTCTTCTACTTCTACCACTGAGACTGGTTTTCTCATTGTGTCTAGGAGGAGTGATTGATAAAGAGGTTGAAGGAGCAATAAAGCATATTTCAAAAATTTCTTTCAGTCGTTTCCTGAAATGTCAGCTCCTATACCAAAACTAAGACTTAATGAAGGAAAGAGTTTTCAGATATGGCAATAACAATAGTAAGCTGTATCAGATTATATTGAGAGCTAGGAATAGTTCCTTTGGTGAAATGGATATATGGTTTTAAGGACTGACGAAGACCTGTGGAAGCAGTCTATCTTAAACCCTTAGTTTTCCAAATGACATCAGACCAAACAGAACACAGAGAATCTGTTTTAGAAGGGCAAGAGTCTGATTCCTACCAATCAATATAGTTACTATTCCTTGGATTACTAGTATGCTTGCAGGAGCTCATTATGTATTCCTAATTTGCAGAAGTCTAAGAGGGACAGAGACATCCTTCCAAAGCAGCAGGCTCTTCTTGTTATGCAAATCTCCACAAGCCATAACTAAACAAACATCAAAAGCAACAACTTGAGGGGAGTCAGATCTAATCACATTACTAACAAGATGGAGAGTAGTTAAATGGAAGAAAAGAAAAATAAAAGAGAGATAGTCTAAGATTTTCTTAGATTTAACTTGGTAGGGTCTGACCTGGAACAATAGTCCATGACTCTGATGATGATGGAGCTTTCCTGACTGGTGTGATGTGTTCATCCCTTTTCTGCTGTACCAATGTCAGTCTTGGTGGTTAGCAGGATGAGGTAGGGTGGTCTCCAGGCTGGCATTGGTGTACTGGAAGTTCCAGGAGTGGTGCCTGTGCTAAGAGAGCTTTTACAACCTTTGTTAAAGAGCAGATGAGTGCTTTAAGAAAAACTTGCTGTGCTTTTATGTTAATATCCAGTTTACAGAAAAACTGGATGATACCTCTTTAATTTTAGCCGATATGTTTACACACAGAATTTCCTTACAATTAACATTTCAAAACTTGCTTAAACTTTCAAAACAAAAATTATGCATCATTTCTTGCATAAATTTCTTTTTATAACATTTTTCACAACTTTCAGTTAACCTTTGACATGCCTTAACTTTCCAACATTGTTTTATAACTTTCCTTACTAAAGGTACATTCTTATATCTATAAAATTATTAATATTACTTTCCCTTCTCTCTCTCTTTTACTATTTCTCTCTCTCTCTCTCTCTCTCTCTCTCTCTCTCTCTCTCTCTCTCTCTCTCTTTCTTTCTCTCTGCCTTTCTGTATTTCTGTTTCTGTCTAAATCTTTTATTGCCAGACTCACAGGGTCTCTTCCTTAAGTCTCTATCTTATTCATGCGCACACTCTCTCTCTCTCTCCCTGGCTCTCCACATCTGCAGTTTCCTCCTTTGAAAAGAGAATACTTAGAATGGACATTAACTCAGTCAAAGTATGTAACTGATCAATCTGTTCTGCTACTGCATCAGGGTCATCTACTAATGCCTTACGTTCTCCCATTAGACTCTGGACCTTAGAAGCAGTCAAGGGAGCATTCACAAAACCAAATGCCCCTCCTCCTTGAGGCCTCACAAAACCAGTTGTGCCTCTTCTTTGAGGCTTCAGAAAACCAACTGTGCCTACTCCTTGAGGCGCCTCCTTTAGAGGAAAAAGCTTTGAAGTTGAAGCTGATTCCATGGAGGAAGAGAGGAAAGGAAAACTTTGAATATCTCTTTTACGTTGCTCTGTGTCCTTCCAGAGCCCTTTCTTCGAGGAAGAACACTCAGGCTGGCAATGATCAGGTCTTTGAGATGGCTCCTAAGAGCCTGGGTTATACAGGGAAGTAGGGAATTCTGGGTTGGGTTATCTGGTGGCAGCACCTGCTTGGGGAGGAAAAGGCAGCGCGTGGTGATGGTGGGAGCAGGAGCTAGAGTTGGAAATGAGGCAAGATGGTCTAAAGGGTCCTATTTACATGTGGATTGCTTATGGGTAAAATCTCCACCCTTTTTAGGTGAGACTGCTCCTGACTTAACTTCCTGATTGTTTTTCTCTTTCCCTTAATGGGTAGAGAACTGGCTCCTGCCAACAGAGAGCATAGTTTATTTTTTTCTTGTGAGATGGGGCTTTTGTTGTTGACATACATTATTAAGAGTTGACAGACCCAATCCTTATCTGACCTAAATTTCGTCCAGACAACCGAGGGCGGTTGATTCCTTAGTCCAAGTAAAACAGCAATACTTTATCATTTGTTGCTTTTTCTTATGTTTAGTCCTTTCATTGTCCTTCCAATACTTTAGCGTGAGCCTTAAAGGGCCGTCAGAGAGGATCTGATTGCCCCCACCCTCCTTTTTGTTTTTACTCCCCATGCCTACTTTACTAGAAGCATTCCCCATTTCGGGTATCAGATAGGTCCAGTCTCTCAAACCAGAGATGTCTCGCCTATCCTTTTTTCTGGGAGGCTCAATCCTCTCAGATCTCTGAGACCAGAGCTGTCTCATTTATCCTTTCTAGAGGCTTGCTGAGGCCCAGTCTCTCAAACGAGAGATGTCTTGCCTATCCTTTTTCCTGGGAGGTTAACCTTCTTCCCCCTCCCTGGAGGGCCTCTCTGCTTCCAGAATATCCCAACCACCAGGAAAATACTTCATCACTCTCGTGACTTTTCTTACCTTAGTCTGTGCCCAGAAGTTGCCTGGC
Organism: Callithrix jacchus; assembly: GCF_049354715.1. Classification (NCBI taxonomy): domain Eukaryota; kingdom Metazoa; phylum Chordata; class Mammalia; order Primates; family Cebidae; genus Callithrix; species Callithrix jacchus. Next base: position 52,323,991 of record NC_133519.1, read on the forward strand.
CACTACAGTATAGCAAGCCGTTCTTCCCCTGTGTAGCTGAGAGTTGGGTTTATTTTTCACAGCAGGTGTGTTGTGGCTTTTGAGAGCTGAGGCAGCTATGACAAGGCAGTGGGTTGCCTCCTCATGAAAGAAAACCAAAGACCACCCCAGAGGGGAATGGGTTGCCATACAGGCCACAAGAATTGTTATATGTAAATTTTTGGTGCCGAAAAAGAAGTAGTATTCAAATATAAAGTTTCTATCAGCAAGGAAACTTTATTTTATGTAGAAAGGGTACACTCCCCAGCAGTTTGCCATGACAGTACAAAGAACAAGGAGAAACAGACATATTTATCCTTTATGGACTGGCCCCTACTGCTGTTCCCTGCCTCCATTGGCAGGAGCTGGGCCTCACAATCTCAACTGTACCGATGGACTAATAACTCAAAACATTTTCTAAAAGAGTAAAGGCAAGAGAGAACAAAGGAAAAGAGGAAGTAACTTACGAAAGACTTAGAGAAGCAATAACATTACCAAATAAGGAAGGGGAATAAGCTACGATCTAAGACTTCCCAGGGCTTGTCCAGGCATGCCAGGGAAAATATCTAGGTTTTAAAGTGTAAGAACTAAGAACCCTAGATACAGTTCTTTCTTTCTTATGGCTAACAGCTACTCATGAGTATTAGCAAAGGGTCTAGAGTAAATTAACTTTTAAAGAGCCTACTATTTATAATGAACTAAGAGGAAAGCTTTGAAGAAGAACTTTTGTTTTCATTTTCTACAAGGGTTTATATAGCAGGGAAGAAAGGTAACTACTTGCAGGAACACAGAAATTAGGGAGGGGAAAGGAAGAGGAGTTTGTCAATAGCAAGTAGGTGGATGCTTAGACCATCAAGATGTATACTCTCTGGAAGCCCAGATGGTGGGCTTCTTGAGAAAGGAATTTAGGCAAAAGTAACTTTCTCAAGTTTCAAGATTAGGCAAGTCAATTTCTACATTTAACCAAATTAAACCATAAACATCAGTTTGAGACAATTGAGTGTGTTTCATATTTATATGATGAAATACTAAACAAAAGAAATAGGATAGAAAAATGTAAACTACATTATTTTAAAAACTATTCTAAAATAAAAAAATGATTTTTTTAGGATATATATAATTAGAAAGTCTGTAAATAGTAAATAATTTAAATATAGCACAAGGAATACTTGTGGGACTAGGATGGACCTATAGAAGACTTTTAAAATGTACTTCTTCTAAGCTTAAAACCTAACAAGCATATATATGTATGTTCATTGTATTGTTATTCCTTAAACATCCAGATATTTTGCGCTCTCCTTAGTTGTATACTATATTTCATTATAAAAACAAGTGCACGAAAATACACTCAAAAATCCCTGTCTTTTAAAGTAAATACTAATCAGTTGGCAAGAAGACTATGAAAGAGATGACATCACTTTTATCCTAGTACATCCTAGGTAAAAAACATTCAGGAAGTAATGGCATTGTCAGAAAGTATGCCCCGTTGTTTATAAATCATCATAGAAGCTATCTGAAAATTGAATTTTCAACATAGTTAATGATTACTTTGGCTCCACATGTTAAAGGCCAGGATTATAGCCTATATAATCACATATAAACTTTAAAAATATATACAAGTGGCATAATGAAATAAATTTGAATTCAATGTTTACAAACAAGTGGAGTCATTAAAAGATTTCGGGGAAAAGAGTGCATCTGATTTAATCTAAATTTAGATGTTGAGTGTGGAGAATAGGGAGAACTAGAGACAGAGACAAGTTGGGATGCTATTTTGGCAGTCCCCGTAATAAAGAGTTGTAAGCCAGTTATTGGACTAATAACTGTGAAAACACTGTTTGTATGTATATTAATATATTACAGTATAAAAGAAAACAATTTGCATTCAAATTTGCAGGTCTGTATATATCCGACTGGGCACAGCTATGCTGGAAAAAACAAAACAAAACATTATATACTTGAACCTCAGCATAGAATCACAACATGTGATACAACCAAAAACACAGGCTGATTTATTTAGCATCTGTAATGAATGATAGTATCATTTATAGTGTGCTATGCTTTTTAAAATTGCAAGCAACTTTCAGTAAAGATTCAAATCCAGCATGCAAATGTCTTTTAATGGAAATAATCATTGCGTTCTGGGAAATCTCTGTATATCAAAGCTCTACAAAACATGTTTTTATAGGCTAAATAAAATTAGGATCTAGGATGAAAACGTTATAAACAATATTTTACCATTTTGCTTTACATACAAAGTTCTTTGTTTTACTTGTTCTAGTCTATTGTTGAAAATTTTCAGTGCATTTAGTATTTCTCTTAAGTGTGTCTTTAATTTCCAGAGGTTGTGACAGTTTTTCCTTTATGATATCTATTTCACTGGAGAATTTTCTATTCATATTCTGTTAAAGTTTTTTAAATTTCTTTAAGTTGGCTTTTACCTTTCTCTGTATGCCAATGAGTAGCTTAATAATCAACCTTATTAATTCTTTATCTGGCAATTCAGACATTTCTTCATGGTTTGGATCCATTGCTGGGGAACCAGTGTGAATTTGGGAGTGTTATAAGACCATGTTTCATGATATTACCAGAATTACTTTTCTGGTTTCTTCTTATTTGGGTAGCCTTTTTCCATATAAAGATCTGGAACTCAGGGTCTGCTGTTCAGACTGTTTTGCCCCACAAGGTAATTTCTTGATGTGGTGCTCTCCCTCTTGCCATAGGGATGGGCCTCCTGATAGCCAGGCTGCAGTGACTGTTACTGGGGGGTCTGCCCACCCAGCAAGGCTACCAGGTTCTGGGCTGGTGCTGGGGAATTTCCGCAAAGATTCCTGTGATATGTCTTCAGGTCTCCCAGCCATGGAAACCCGCACCTGCTCTGATGGAGGTGGCAGAAGAAAGAAATAGATTTGAGAATCCTTGGTTATAAATGTTTGGTGTGCTGGCTTTCTCGAGTGCTGGTTATGCTAGAAGTGAAGTTGTGACATGGATAGACTCAGGGTCTCTGCTTAGCCAGGATGTTGCTGGCAGTGCTATTAGCTGTGTTTTCTTCTTCTTAGGAGCAGGGTTACTCTGTCATGAGTTGCTATAATGGTCTCAGTTGGTTGGCTTCAAGTCAGAAGGTAGCACTTTCCAGAGTGTACCAGCTGCAGTAGTAGTAGGGGAACATAAGCTTGCCCTATGTTGGCCAGGATAGGTATTCTGGTCTCTCAGGCAATGCGTGGAGCCATAAAGCTTCCAATAGGGGCTGGCCATGGTCACTGTGGTAGTTGGGAGGGGTGGTTGTCAGGCCAATGGGGTTATGTTGCAGTGGCAATTATGGCAGGGAAGTGTGGGATATCCCAAAGTGATAGGCCTTACCTAGCTCCAAAAACCACCTGTTCCGCACAAGCTAATGAAATAAAATACAAAGAAAGGAAATAACTATTTTATTCATCTAGAAAATTCTTACAGTGGTTTTAAAATTTCTTACGTATCCTAAGTAAAATTATTTTTGAAAGTTCAAGTAAGTGTTTGCACAACTCAAGGCCGTTAAAAAATAATGTAGACTGGGACAAGAACAATATAGCCATAGTATAGTTTGTTCTTATTTTATGTCTGTGTGCTAATTGTGTGTGTGTATACACACACACACACACACACACACACAGAGTTCATAAAATAAATCCTCCTGTGGGAAATTTTAAGTAGCAAAAATGAATCCGAACATGTGTCTTTTGATATCTCACATAGTATAACTGAGAAAGGTTAAAATTCTGTGGTGTGGAACTATACCTTATGAAACCTTAAATTTTAATTCAGACTTGCTTAATGTTAAAATTGAAACCATGAGTCATACAATTTAAGTAACAGTTCCCTTGAGAGAATGGAATCTTAATATTTTAAACACAAGAAATTTGACACTTATAAATAAAGATAAAAGATGGAGAATAAGTCGTCTTAACTTCTAATACAAACAGCCAAAAAGGATTGAAAATATTTGCTTACATTGTTATTAACTATAGGTCCAATGTCATACAGCCTATCTCTAGAGCTTATTTATCTTGCTTGACTACAACTTTACGTCTATTGATTAGCAATTCTTGCTTTCCTCTCCTGTCAGTCCATGGCAAACACCATTCCACTATTTGACACTATGAATTGACTATTTTATATACTTCGTGCAAATAAAATCACGTAGTATTTGTCTTCCTTTGACTGACTTTGTTCACTTAGCTCCCCCTCCTCAAGGCTCATCTGTACTGTAGCTTAGTGTAGATTTGCCTTCTTTTTTAAAGCCTGATATCAGCTCACACATGTTCTGATAGCTTTGAGTTCTGATAGAACTCAAAAAAAAAAAAAAAAAAAAAAAGAGAGAGAGAGAGAAGTGTTAGTGAAAATGTGAGGAAATTGGAACCCTTTGCACACTGTGAGAATGCTCCCCCTCCTCAAGGCTCATCTGTACTGCAGCTTAGTGTAGATTTGCCTTCTTTTTTAAAGCCTGATATCAGCTCACACATGTTCTGATAGCTTTGAGTTCTAATAGAACGCAAAAAAAAAAAAGAGAGAGAAGTGTTAGTGAAAATGTGAGGAAACTGGAACCCTTTGCACACTGTGAGAATGCTAAGTAGTACAGAAACTATGGAAAACAGTATAGAAGCTCTTCAGAATAATAAAACTATAACTCTTTTACAATACAGCAATCCCACTTTGGGGTACTTATCTTAAAGAATTGAAATCAGGATGTTGGAAAGATCCTATGTTCATTGAAGCATTGGGCGTAGTAGCCAACATGTGGAAACAAATGTTGATCAGCACATAGTTGGATACAGAAAATGTAGTATACATATACAAGGGATTTGCCATTGTCTTAAGAAAAAACAGGCTCCATGAATTAAAATAGAGACTTTTTAATGGAAAATGGTATAATTGTGTAATCTGTGATAAAAGTTTACATGTAATGAGAGTTAACATTTCTCTTTAGTGCTTTTACTTTTCACAAACTTAAAAATAATTAGTATTTATTTTTAGTTATCTATGAAACTGACCTTATAAACAAATTTTTTATTGAATAATGATGAAATTTATTCAGTTTTGTCTTTAGAGATACTGTGTTCTCAGAATATAAATAGAACAGTTTACAGTTTCTCTCTCCAATTAAATCAAAGTAGACAGCCAGACTGAATAATTTGTGCAATGTTTACCAGGTAGTATACAGAATTCCATGTATTTTCAGCTGCTGAAATGTTTACAGCATGGCCTCTTTGAAAAGAACAGATATATTATTAAGGCAAAAAAGTAAGACCATTTTAAATTATTTTTTAAAACTCGCCTTGCTATCCATACATACTAATATAGGCACAGGGCAACTTCTCTTTTTTTGTGTAGTCTGAATTCAGTTTCAAAATTTGATTTCCATACAGGTTAGCCTTTTTGACCTTTCTCAAGCTGTCTAACCAAAAGGTTGTCTGCCTCATTATCATTAATAAAAAGAACGTGCTTTTAAAGTTTAAATTATCTTAAGGGCAAAAACTGAATATAACTGTGATCTGTGGTTTTCAAACTAGTTGGATTTCTAATAGTTAGAATGATTGTTGAACAAATATGAAGATTATTTATATAATTTCCCTTTTTGTTAATCTTTGTTAGTTTTATTTACTGAATCACACAAAAAAATTTTAGTAGTCATTTTCAAACCTGAGCCCATAACATTAACAAAATTAATCAAACAAAACATAATTTAATAATGAACATGACTGAATTTACATGTATAGTCATTGTTATATATTATTATATATAACAGTATATAGCATGTTATTAATAATATATATGTAATACATGTAATAATTTTAATAAACATATTTTGAATTGATCAATAGAGGCCACTGAGTTGAGTCATTACAATCTTATTTAGAGAAAAACTTTAAAATACTAATTTAGGACTTTCCATATACAGAGTAATTTTGTAATATGTGTGAGTTGTGAACTATTTCTTCAACACAAAGAGATTTAGTCCTATACCACTCACCTATTTGTAACCATGTATTCTAAATGCCTATTTATTTTTTAATGCTTAACAGGTATATCATTTTACTGGCTGTACTAGTGTTTGTAATACATGTCTTCAATTTATCATACTTCATATTATACCTCCATATTGGGTAAATGACCTTTACATCTGGATATGGCAGTTTCTCTGAGGTTTTTAAGGTGAAAGTTGGAGTCAATGTAGTTGGAAATTGAAAGATGAAGTTAGGCTGAGTTTGTAATTTGTTATTGCTATAATTATCTCCTGTGAAGCCCATGATTCATCTCCGCTAATAATTATCTCCTCTTGTCTTGAGTTCAGAGTCGGTGGTGCTGAAGATTTACTCTCAGTTTACCTGCTGCTCCTTAACTTTCACTATTTATTGTTCACTTATAATACAGATAGGGTCTGTCTTCAAGCTTTTGCTCCTTCTCCAGCAGTAGTAAGTGTTGTTACTCAGTTTAAAACCTTATTTCAGGAACAAGGGTATTCTCTGTCACCACAGGACAACTACAATTTTAGATGAATTCCAGTCTTCATGGCCTTGAAACTGATGTTCTTTTCATATTTCCCTTCCTGCATCCCATGCCAGTCTAACTTCTTATTCTATTATTTAATTTTTTGATCTCGAGCCTGAGTTTTCTGCTCCTTTACAGAGATAGAAAATTTCTACATGGTTAACATCTTTAATCTATCTGTGCCCTCTGTTTTTTTCTAAGATTACTTAAGACTTTACCAAGAAGTTTTAAAAAGAATTAGCCAATCTCCTATCCAGAAACTATGGTGTTATTCTTAAATTTTACTTTGAAATAGATGTTTTTAATTCTATGATCTAAGTCTCTCCCCCTGCCACCCAAAGCCAAGACTTGCTATCTAGCAATTTTAATACAAAATCAACTTAACGAATACTCATTGTTTTTATTCTTAAATCCCTGCAGTACAGTGACTGTATGATCTAAGCAAAGTTTAATGAGCATAATAAAATCTTTCAGTGATTCTGTGGTGCTCTCAGGGTTAAGCCCAAACTGCTTAACATTGTTGGGAAATCCCTCTCTCATTTCCTTCCTGAGTATCTTCATAGCCTTATTCTTAGTAACTGTGCTCTTTGAATTTCAACCTTTAGCCATGTGCAAATCTCCTTATGGATCTGTAAACAAGTCATGCCCTCACTCTCTTCATGCCTTTTTACATTTTATTATTACTTGGTGGGACACTCTCTTCATCATCTCAGTCTCCTAAGCTACACTAATTTCTACTCTTTAGGGGTAGTATGGAGTTATTTGAGAATGGAAACTGTTGGAACAGTCAGATTCAGTTTCAGTTTCTAGGTGTTCCTTATGCTGGATTTAGCACCAGTCTACGTTTTATTGCGAAGATTAAAATAGATTTTATTTGATAATGTGGCATAGTATCTACCACAAACCAATTCCTCAGTAAGCTGTTTTCTAGGAGTAGTAAAACTATTCATACTAATTGTTTTTGTGAAATGTGCTGATATTTACTGAAATACAATAATGTATTACATGTTGACTCATTTTGTTTGAGTTTCTAGAGAACTTGAGGGAAATTATGCAGTTCAGTTTAACTTGTTCTCAAAATAATTAAAATATTCACCAAGATCCCTATCCACACACTCTCATATAGTTTAAAACATGAGAAAGTAAAAAGAAAAAACTCCATTAGCTATTATAAATCAGTTTTTATCACTTCTATCAGTGCAAGATTGATATACTGTTTTTTGAAGTTATATTGATTTCTACTGAGGAATGAACTGTTTGTGACTTTTAAACTAATTGTCCTCAGCATCAGTAAAGCACACAGCAACACTATTTGTTAAATGAAAACAGGAGAAAAATTTTGCTTCTAAATCCGTTACTGTTATTTCTGTTAGGCTATCCTTTCTGCAAAGCAGTAGCTTTCTCCTTCATTAGTTCTCCCAGGTGAACTGTTCTAATTATGAAAAGACAGAAATATGTTTGTGCGAACCATAATGATAGCTTATTTCACAGAGAAGAAATAATGATGAGTCCACACAGTCCAGTGCAGCTGGTCTAAATTGCTGCCCGTAAGCTGTCATTATTAAGTGATTAACAAATGGCTCAGTTTGCCCACCACTACCTATCAAGAGCGTTCACTCAAGCCACATTCCTTTAGACAATAGTTAAAGAAGTTTTTTAAATGAACTCACATCAGTTTTACCACAATAAAAGTTAGGAATATGGAAGAGAGGGATTTTGCAGTAATGTTTGTTCAATTGTTATTCATTATGCAAATATATATGGGTATGACACAAGGAAATTCAAAATCTCCAATACTGATAATAGTTAACATGTACTTCTGTGTATACACACACATACACACACACATACACACAGAGAGAAAAAAAGCTAAAATAAAATGCCAATTTACTGATAAAAAATTATATTCTGAATTTATTTGTTTTCCTTAATTTATTGAAAGAGGCAAAAGTCAAGTAATTAAATTATTACATTTTACAATGTTTGAAAGGGATTAAGACCAAGGAAATCTAAAATACCTAATATTAAAATACTGAGTTTATTAAACAAGTTTAATATTTATGTTTGTTTTAACCAGTCATTTCTCACAAGAGGCATCACTGCCCCCAAAGACATTTAAAAATTTCTGACATAAATTTGCTTGCAAAATGATTGTGATAAATACTGGCATTTAGGGAACAGAAGACCCAGATGCTAGACATCCTCCAATGCACAGAACAATTACACAACAAAGAATCGATCTGCATGATTTAGCAATGCTTTCATCTTCCAAGACAGATCACATTCTAGGTCACAAAACAAATCTTATCAAATTTAAAAGAATGGAAATTACTCAAACTCTGTTATCTGATGAAAATAAAACTAACCATAAAATCAATAGAAGGAAGTTTGATAAGTTTGATAAATCCAAAACTATTTTAAAAAGCAATCAATGCTGTACTAAATAATCCATGGATTAAAGCAGAATTCTTAAGGGAAAATAGAAAATATTTTAAACTAAATGAAAGTGAAAATCAAACATATCAAATTATGAGAAATATACTTAAAGCAAGATTAGAGGGAAATTTACAGCATTATTTAATCATATCATAAAAGATTGACGTTCTCAAGTTTGTAATATAAGCTTCCACCTCCTGAGAGGAGAAAACAAAAACAAAACTAACAGGAAACCAAATTCAAAGTAAACAGAAGAAAGAAAAAGTACAATTATAAATTAATGAAATTGAGAATAAACAAAACTACAGAAAATTTGTGAAACTAGAAGCTGCAGATTTGTGAAACTAGAAGCTAGTTTATTTTACCTAAAAAAGAACAAACAAAATTGATTACGCTTTCAGTTAGTTTGAACAATAAATAAAAGAGAAGGCACAAATTACTGTTATTAGAAGAAAAGAGAGATTATCACAACTGACCTCATAGATAATATGAGGATAATGAGGGAATATTGCAACAAAACTCTATGGACAAAATTTAACAACTTATATGAAATGAATCAGTTTCTTGAAAGACACAAACTACCAAAACTCCCCCAAGAATGAATAAATCATATAAGAAGTATTAAATTAGTAGCTGAGATCTTTTTAAAAAAGAAAATATCAGACCTAAATGGCCTTAATTGTGAATTATGCCAAGGATTTAAAGAAGAATTAATGCCAGTTCTTAACAGTGTCTTCCAGAAAATTTAAAAGAAAGCAACACTTTTCATCTCTATGAGAACAAGCAAGTCCGGATGCACAAGGCAGAGATTTAAAAAAGACCACTACCACTCACATAGATGTAAGCATCATTAACAAAACGCTAGTCAATTGAAATAGCATTTAACAACCTTAACACTTTACCGTAAAGAGATGTTACAATAGAGATACAAAGCCAGTTCAACATTTGAAAACCAATTAATGCAATCCATCATATTTGCAGAGTAAAGAAGAAAAAATACAATTATAACAATAAGTAAAGGAAAAGTTACAAAACTTAACATCCATTCATGGTTTTAAAAATTACCAGCAAATTCCAAATAAAAGGAAACTTCTTTAACTTTAGAAATGAAAACAAGGCCGGGCACGGTGGCTCAAGCCTGTAATCCCAGCACTTTGGGAGGCCGAGGCGGGTGGATCACGAGGTCAACAGATCGAGACCATCTTGGTCAACATGGTGAAACCCCGTCTCTACTAAAATTACAAAAAATTAGCTGGGCACGGTGGCGCGTGCCTGTAATCCCAGCTGCTCAGGAGGCTGAGGCAGGAGAATTGCCTGAACCCAGGAGGCGGAGACTGCGGTGAGCCGAGATCGCGCCATTGCACTCCAGCCTGGGTAACAAGAGCAAAACTCCGTCTCAAAAAAAAAAAAAGAAATGAAAACAAAAACCTACAGCTGATATTATACTTAATTTTGAAAGACAATTATCTTTCTTGTAAAGTCATGTCTAGACAAAGATATTGTCTGTAAACATTCCTATTCAGAACTGAAAAATTCTGCACCTAAATATATATATTTCAATATATATGTTTCCTTTTATTCAAAATGTGCTGGCAATTTTAAAAATAATAAATGGATGTTGGATTTTGTAACTTTTTATATACTTACTGTTATATAATAAATATATAGACAGAGGTGGGCCCACATATTATTTCAAAGAATTCCAGAAATAATATACGGGCCCACCTCTGTCTACACTGTTATAATCTCAGTTTTAGATATGTCTCATTATAATGATGTGAAAATGCCACATGTGCCCCTTCAGCCCTTATAGCTAAACGGTTTAAGTCATAGGTCTGGACTCTGACAGACCAAAAACTAATTTTGGCATTAGTCAGGACCTCATTTTTGACAACTCCAGGAGACATGATTCGTACGGATTCCCTGTCCTGGAGCTTTTGATGAAAATAATACACGCAGTGGAGCTCTTACTACTTCCATGCTAGCAGGAAATAGCACAGGATGGGTTCCAGGCCCCAACCTGGAGTTTACCAAACCTCAGCACTCAGAATTCAGTGAGGTGTGGTTTCCTCATTAGACCAGTTCTGCAGATTTGTTGGTGTTGTTCCTATTGATGCTATTGTTGTATTCGACTTTGTTCCTGACTGGAGTGTATTGCACCTGGTTCTACACACTCCTGACTCTTTAGAGGTTACCTAGATTCTTCTATTCTGTTCCAGTAATGACCCTGAGCAATACATTCCATTTATTTTTAGTAGCCACCTGAAGTATTTGAGGATGGCTTTAAGACTTTACAAAAATATCTATTGCACAAAAAATAGAGGGATGAACTCCACAAGGACATATTGATCAATGACAGACTGAATATATTCCAGTGGTCCCAAAAAGTTAAGGGTAAAACAGCCTCCGTCAGATTCTTAGGAGATATTTCAGAAGGCATTGTTTTATAGGGAATGACAGTTTCTTGCCTGTTACTACCCCTGAAAACCTTCCAGTGGGATAAGTCAAGGATATGAAAGACAGTGATATTGATGATTTTGACCCTGTATATGCCTAAAGTGTGCGTTTGTGTCTTAGATTTTAACAAAAAGTTTAAAAAGTAAAAAAATAGAAAAATGCTTATAGAATGATCATATAAAGGAATAACATATTTTTATACAGCTGTACAATGTATTTGTGTTTTAAGCTAAGTGTTATTAAAGAATAAAAAGATTATTAAATAATGACACAAAATATACAGTAAACTGATATTAATTTATTACTGAAGAAAAATTGAATAAATTTAGTGCAGCATGCCTAAACATTGTTTATAAAGCCTACCTACAGTAGTATACAGCAATATCCTAGCCCTTCATATTTACTCAAAACTCAAGTCACTCACTGACTTATCAGAGCAACTTCTAATCCTGCAAGCTTAATTCATAGTAAGTACCCTATACAAGCGGAACAATTTTTACCTTTCTGTTGTATTTTACTGTGCCTGTTCTATCTTTAGACATGCTTAGATATACTAATGCTTTGCACTGTGTTACAATTGCCTGCAGTGCTCAGTACAGTAACACACCATTCAGGCACATGATCTGGAAGCGATAGGCTGTAACACAGCCTAGGTATTTAGTAGCAGCAGCCTAGGTGTTTTATCTTCTGCAGGACAATATAATTGGAATCATAGTCCATGAACCTACAATTTTATGTAAACCTCATTATTCACATATGCAAAAAGAAACAGAGTAGTCCATAAGATTGTTAAAAGAGATATAATCCTTTTTATACTGTAGTAATGTGTTATACAAAAGAAAAATGAAGTTATTTTTATGTGAAAGTTCTATTATAAGAATTCCCAAGTTTAGAGCAACATTATGTTTCTCACACTGGAAAAGTCATGATGAAAAAGGAAATTGAACTTTTTCATCAAATAGTGATTGTACTTGCTCCATCGTCCATTAAAATGAAGGGAAATTAAATTTTCCATGTTGGTAGAGAAACAAATATATTGATTAGAAAGGAGATAAATATCTGTATTAAAAGTTAAAAATTCAGGGATAAATATATCTTCTGATATGTCAATATTTTAAAAACCTAGCTCACTGTTTTAAATATATGGAAGATATAAAACACATTGAATCTATTATAACCAAAATCTACAAAATATGGTAAAGTAAATATGAGTGTATTTGCAAATGATGTATTTTTTATCCCAAATTAAACAAGTATGCCCATGTGCTCAGGAAAAAATACAGTTACTTAAAGTTTTCAGCATGATGACAAAAACAATTTCAATCAACAAATGCTGCTTAGTGTCTTGAGTTTTCCCTAGGCAAATTAAATTCAATAATTTTAATAAAATATGTGGAAATTTTCATTGTTAGGGATTTTGTTGTACCCTAATTAAAACCTTAGGAGAAAACAAAATAAAAGATGTGACATCATTTATCATTTTTACATTGACAGATCTTCAACAGAAAGTATCATAGTGCTAATTTTGTGGAATATTCACATTCTTAAACCAGAAGTTCCAAATACAGTCTTCTACCTTGCATTGCTTTACACTTAATATGTATTTTAAAGCATGATTTTCCTTTTAAAAATAGTCAAATATGTTTATTTTAGTATATAAGAAATTATAAAACAGCATTCAGGAGGGGGCCACGAAATTATGAAACATAGAAGATTTTTTTTTCTTTGATTTTCCTACTGAGGAATAAAAACTACAGATATATATATATATATATATATATATATGGAAAATCTGCATCTATACCTAGTGCAATAATTTTAGAATATTTTCTATATTATTATTTTCTTCCTCCTAGTTTAATTTTTATTATATACATTGACTGTCTATTTTTATCTCCTGTGGTTAAGAAAAAGTATTAACCAAATCCTGGGTAAGCAGTGATAACTCCAATTTGAGAACTTCTAATTTTTTAATATTTATATCTTTTTTAAATATTGATCAAGTCAACTAAAATTTTAATAATATAAGGATGATGGACAGGCTACATAAATCATTTGCAATAATAATAAACATTTTGACATAAAGCTTCAAGCTTCAAAACTGACAGTAAGCATTCAGTTTCAAATCATATGCAATAATGTGTTGTATCTTATTATTTAGAAACTCAGTTTTGAATAAAGAGACACTTAACTATCAATTTGTAACATGGTAAGTGGTACAGATGGAGTAAACCTTGTCTAAAAATTCTTGATACCAGATATGTGTTAGATTTCAGAGTATTTCATATTTTGGAATATTTGCATACTCACAATGAGATACTTTAGGGACTGGGACATAAGTGTAAAAACAAAACCATTTCCATTTTATAGACACCTCATATACATAGCTTGCAGATGATTTTATACAATATTTTTAATTAATTTGTGCACCAACCAGGTTATATACATTAAACCACCAGAAAGCACAGTCACTGTCGCTCTCTCAGCCACCCATGTGGACAGTCTGCTTGTTTGACACCAGCATTCCTGTCTCTAAAGGTATACACTACTATGCACTACTGATAAGCGATCATTTCCTTTGGCTTATTCATACATAAGTATGTAGCAGAAAAATGTGACATACAATTAATACAGTGAAAGCTCATGTGTTCTGAGTAACAAAACAGCATAGTAACATCGCCAGAATAGTTAACATCAGTTGTTAGACAGCAGCAACAACAAACAACGCCAGGCTTCCGGTCTCCACCATGGTGCTGTATTTTGATTAGATGGTTTATGTGCAACTTATTTTATTTTGGGGGGTGCTGAATACAAACATCAAACCAGTTGAGGGACCAGGAAGTGTGTTTTCTAAAAATGAGGAGAGTTTCTTGTGGATGGCTTTCCACATATTTCCCCCAGAGTCATCTACTCATTAACTCTCCTTTAATAAACTCATCACACCTTTTTACCACATCATCTATACATTCTTTTTGGGCAGTGTTAACATTGTCTTCGTTGTCACTATTATGATCATCTCAATTCATTGCCGTTTTAGCTATTTCACCATGATTCGAAGAATGAACAACTGGAGCCTTATTATTGATGTTAAAAACTTCAATATTCACTTCTTTCTTGTCAGCTTACTCACAGACTCTGAAGGTAAATGTTGAAATATGTAAGGTTAGATACAATTTTGTTCACAATTGACATACAGAATTATTCAATGTCACAGTCTTGTTCATCATCAACACTGAACATACTTACTGGCCAGAGACTGTGCCAGGCAAGTACAACTGTGCCTTTAGTCACTGTGCTCCAAGGGTGGCAACACCATGGATGGTTTCCTTCATGCTAAACTCTGTTTGAAAACCTCCCACTTCCACTGTTCTGTTCACTGCTGCTAGCACGCTGTTTAGAAAAGCACACTTTCATATTTACACTTTACTGATTTTTTTCACATGAATGAATTAAGGAAGTCACGTCTGGGAGAAAGTACATAACATAAAGATTATTTTGATGAGAATTTCAACTGGAGATGAGCAGATCAGTTTTCAAGAAATAACAAAATCTTGAAGTATTCTAGCCCAGCTTCCTTTCAGTGAGTGTAAACTCCTGGTATAAAATGTGAAGCCAATTGGGAAACATGTTCCTGCTGGTCCATGGCCTTTGGTTAGCATAATAGACTTGGAAATTCGTTTCTTGAAAACAGCGATGACAAAAGCTTTGCCTTTCACAGCAAGTTTGCACTTACGCATGCCTGCTGCATTAGCACACTGCAGCGCAGTTATTCTGTCCTTGACGTCCTTAATTCCTGTGGGATCTGTCTTACCCACTGTAATCACTGTCTTTCTGGGGCAGTAACACCAAAACAGTGATGCTTCATCACCCTTGTAGATTTGTTCTGTCAGCAGTTAACTTAGCAAAATTGTCAGTGAATTTGCTGCTTTGCAGTTAGCAGATGCTTTATCCCACAAATATTTTAAAATTTAATCCCACATATTTTCTAATATTCTTGTGGCAGTACACTGTTGAATACTCAGTTCCCTTCCATTTTCATGATGAATCTTCACTTGCTTCATGATTCCACCACACCTTTAAATGGCACGTGTTCACTGTAATGCTGATGTATCCACTTTTCCAATACACAATCGCAATCTTCAATTTCAGCTTTACACTATGCTTTTTTATTTTTCAGTAACTTCTAATCAACTATTAGCATAGAATTTCAACAGTTCATCATTCTGTTTCTTCGGATAATAGATAGAGGTCATTTCAAAATCGTACACCATAGTCTTCTGTAAGATGTTTCACACGTATACTGCTGTCTGGTTTCTCCAATAGGTTTACTTTCTGTGATACAGATAAACAAATGCTTCCTCTTTTTCTGATCACTGCTGCTCATAGAATTATCTTCAGGCCTTTTTGATACTTTTCTCCCTCCCTCCCTCCTTTCTTTTTTGAGACAGGCTTCACTCTGTCACTCAGGCTGCAGTGTGGTGGTGCTACCTTGGCTCACTGCAACCTCTTTTCCCAGTTGAAGCAATTCTCATGTCTGAACCTCCCAAGTAGCTGGGACAACAGGCACACACCACCATACCTGGCTACATTTTGTATTATTAGTAGAGATGGGGTTTCACATGCTGGCCAGACTGGTCTCAAACTCCTGATCTCAAGTGATCCACCCACCTCAGCCTTCCACAGTGCTGGAATTACAGGTGTGAACAATTCCTTGATTATCATTCAAGTTTATTATTGCTTCAACCAACAGAATAGAGTGGAAGAAATGCTGTGTGACCTCAGAGGTCGTTTGGATAGCACACCTGGTGATTCCTATAATATTATTGAGTTGTGTTCTTTTTTAAACTTATTTGGAATAAGTTTGTTCATTTTGAGTCTTGATTTTAGGTTTTTTAGGTTCCATTGCTTAGTCTAGGGCTAATTGTTACTGAAACAGGATTTTCTTGAATACTGTTACCCAACACTCTGTGAATGGAGTTTTTCTGGTATAGGTGAAGAGAACAGGCACTAATGCTGGCCCTGTGTAAACCCTGGGCACCATTCTCTAAAATTCTTTAATCCTTTTATGTCATTCTTTTGCCGGCTTTTAATTTCATGCATGTGCTGTTCTGTTGTATTACATGCTGCATATTTGAGAGGTAACTTCTTCAGATCTCTGGAGTTCTATGAACAGCTCTATTCTTTCCAGTATTGTGTCCTGCTAACTCTTTCCCATGGTCTCCCTAAACTCAGCTTCATCTCCTCAGTTCAGACAAACACACTTTGGGCTACATTTGAGTTTCACCACCCCAAAGTCCTGGAAATTCTCTCAGTACAATAATCAGGGTAAATGCAGGTATGTCTTATAAGTATTCCTTCTCCTTGAGCTCACATTCCTTTTTGACTGACTCTCACCATCTGAAATACAACTGTTTTATATATTTTACTTCTTTTTTCTTGTTTATTCCAGTCAGGAGACTAATTCTCATGCATGTTAGTTCACTTTTGCTAAAAGTAGAAAGAAGTCTCTGAAGTATTTGTTTAATCTTGGTTTCACCTGTCTCTTGATACATATTAACAAAAAGAAGCAAAAGTATGAAAAAGCAATTTTACTAATAATATTTTGGATTAATTGGACCACATTAGACTAAAATTATTAAATGATTAGTTAATCCTTAAATATTGTTTTCACTGTTTGTGTATGTGTGTATATACATATAGTACTATATCAAATTTCATGAATCATAGTTCATGGTAGTATAATGGCCAAATAAACAGGTGTTTATTAACCTCCAGCCTGGTAAGCCAGTATGTCTCATTTTACAGAAAGGTTATTAAGAACCTTGCTGAAAATAGGAATTCTGAAATTCAAAACCCGAACTTACGATTTAATTGTTACAAGGACTCAAAAGTTTACATTCATACCCAGGGAATTCTGATGCGAGTATTCAGTGGATCAGATTTTGAGAAACTTTCTAAACATTGTGAGTTACACAGTAGAAGGAGACTTAAGAAAATATGTACTATGCCCCCAAACTAAACTATAATGTTGCTTTAAAAAATTATATTGTTATTCCAAAGAGTTAGAGATCAACATATCATGGAGTAAATAAGTCCCTATTGTATTTGTAAATATCAGTAAATAACCTTTGATGTGACTGTCAGAATGTTACCTCCGTTTCAGTGTAACCCTTCTTAACAGCACTTCAAAGCTTCTTCTTGCTAAGTGTAACCCTCCTTAACAGCACTTCAACGCTTCCTATTGCTATTATTTCCTCCTTCATCCACTAAGAATAGAGGAAGATCTGGAAGGAATGGAAAGCTTGATGCTAAAAAAGAGTAGAAAAAATACTTATAAAATAAATCTTATTATATTATAAATGTGTCCTTGTTTAAAACAAAACTGTGGCCATCTCACTATAAACATGTAATTTTAGAATTCCTATCTTTTTGTAATGCTACCTATAATACAGGACAATATAACATAGCTATGATAAGCATATTTATATAGAGCAGTTACAGAGAAACCGTAGGTCATATCAAAGTGAGCACAATGCAACCATCTTTTGTGTGTGCCCCTCAAGGCATTCAGCTACCCAATAAAGAGTTCTTTGCTCTGGAATTTTTCTATATGTTTATTCACAAAATAATGCCAAAAAATTATGCTGATTTGATTTTATTGTCCTTGTGAATGTCACAACTTAATATTTCACAAGTCCTACAGGGTATTTTCTAAACTGCATAGATAAGACGACTATGATATTAAAAATTATAATAAAATGATACATTGAAACATTTTAACAGAAATAAGAAATTATACAATAAAGGAATATTACTTTTCATTTTTGTCAGGTTGAGTAACAGAATATCATGTCTGTTTGATCTTAACATTAATAATTACATTTTAAAGAAGTTCTTAAAGTAAAAACTATTTAAGTTACTCTTTACTTATTAGATTTTGTGTACCTTCTGCATCAATTTATAATTGCGTAACTAATCCTCTGCCTTAAGCTTTTACAGTCAAGTCAGAAAGATAGATTTAGTGGCAGATGATGATAAAATATGTTGGTTAGATATTGCCCAAGGAGCCAGATGGTGGGACAGGACTCACCAGTGATCATTCTCCTTACAGAAACATTAGTTTGAACAACTATCTATACATAAAAATACCTTCATAAGAGCTAAGGAGACCAGATGAATGGTCACAATACCTGTTTATAATATAATCATAAGAAAAGGGTAGAAAAAGTACTTTTACATTATCTGTGTCGCCCGTCCTTCAACCTTGGGTAGCATAACAAGAATAGTGATACTTCCCAAATTGGGAAAAGAAAGGGAAGTGAGCATAGGACTTTTCCTTGGAAACAAATGCTGGACCTACCCCAGTAAAACACAGCAAACCAGATACTCACAGCTTCTGACTCATGCTGGTATCCATGGCTTCCAGATATGCCTTGAACCCAGGTAGAAATACATAGGTTCTGTGAAGTAGACTCAATCTTCAGTCTACATCACCCTCAGCTAATTACAGCACCCTTAGGTAACCTCAGTGGCAGACAGACCCTGAAAAGACTCCAGGCATGTACCAGGCCAAACTAGCCTGAACATCCATGGGATTCCAGCCCAGCACTGCATCAGCCTCAGAAGTCTTTAGCTAAGGGCATCCTTCAGTACTGCAGTGACCAATGTGGTCCTGGGTTAAGGGACCGCACAGGTAGCCTATTCAGAAACTTGACAGGGTTACTGTTGAGGGGAATTCCTAGAAAAAGTCAGTCTGCAAGGACTACAATAAGTATCCACTTCTGCGCATGTGCAGACATTAATGTCTAGACACAAGGATCAAGAATAATCAGTAAAAGATGGCATCACCAAATAAAATAATATAGTACCAGTGATTAATATTAAAGAAATGAAAATTATGAAACATCTGACAAATAATTTTAAATATCTGTTTCAAAGAATCTTAGTAAACTTCTAAAAAATACTGAAAAACAATTCATTGAAATAAGAAAAATTGTAAGTGAACAGGAAAAGAAACAATGGAAAGATTGACATTTTAAAAATATGAAATAAAAATCGGAGCTAAATAATACAATGGAAAACATGAAAATGCAATACAGAAAGTATCAACAGCAGAAATGATTAAGCAGAAGAAAAAAATATAACACTGATATTTTAAAAATGCATAGAAGAAAAGAAAGCTCATAGGATTTATGGGATAGTATTGAACAAGTAAGTATTTGAGTCATTGGAGTTCAAGAGAAGAGAAAAATAAATCGATAGAAAGCGTATTTAAAGAAATAATCAGGGGAAACCTTCCAAACCTAGAGATAGATGTAAATAATCCAGATATAGGAAGATCTCTGATGAGCTTCAATACAAATAACATTATATTAAGACATAGTGTAATTAAACTGTCAAAAGTCAAAGACAAAAAAAAAATCTGGAAAGAAGCAAGAGAAAAAAAGCAAATACCATATAAAAGAGTTCCTGAAATTTTGCTTACACAGGTAAGGTTAGAACTGCCTTGGTAATGGCAGATGCCATTCCCCCCACCAAGCTTGACTGTCCCAGGCTGAGCTCAAACTGCTGTGCTGGCTGTGAAAATCTCAAGCCAATGGGTTTCAGTTTGCTGGTCTTTATGGGGGTGAGACCCACCAAGCCAGATCACTTGGCTCCCTGCCTTCAGCCCCCTTTTTTTCAGGGGAATGGGCGGCTCTGTCTCACAGGTGTTCGGGTGCCAGCTACAGCAGCCGTGCAGTTTTATGCTGGAAACCTGACCTGCTTGTCAATCCAGTGGGAATCTCCTGGTCTGTGGGCTGTAAAGACCATGGGAGAAGCCAGTATCTGAACTGGAGTGCCGGAGGAATGGCTGGTAACGTCCCCGATGGCCTCTGTTGAGTGGGAGCGGGGAGGTGGGGGGTCCTCTGCCCCTTGCACTTCCCAGGTGAGGCAGCACCCCACCCTGCCTTGGTTTGCTCTCCTTGGGCTACACCCACTGTCCAACCAGTCCCATTGAGATGAACCTGGTATCTGTTGAAAATGTGGAGAAGCCTACTTGATCATGATGGATGAGCTTTTTGATGTGCTTTTGCATTCAGTTTGCCAATATTTTATTGGAGATTTTTGCATCAATGTTCATCATGGACATTGGCCTGAATTTTTTTGTTTTTTGGTTGTGTCTCTGTCAGGTTTTGGAGTCAGGATGATGTTAGTCTCATGAAATTAGTTAGGGAGGATTCCATCTTTTGTGTTGTTTGGAATAGTTTCATCAATTCAGGGATTCAATGCAACAGGAATCTCCTGGTCTATGGGCTATAAAGACCATGGGAGAAGCGCAGTATCTGAACTGGAGATTTAAGTAATGATAAAAAAACATCCCAGTAAAAAAAGCTTGAGACCTGATGACCTCACTGCTGAATTCTATCAAACACTTAAAAAAGAACGAATACCAATCCTACTGAAACTATATGAGGAGGAGGAAATGCTTCCAAACTCATTCTATAAGGCCAGTATTAACCTGATACTGGAACCAGACAAAGATACATTAAAAAAAAAAAAGAAAAGAAAAGAAAAGAAGAAGAGAAGAAAAAGGAAAAGAAAACTACAGGCCAACATCTCTGATAAATATTGATGTGAAAATCAACAAAATACTAGCAAATCATATTCAATAATATGTTAGAAGGATTATTCATCGTGACCAAGTGGAATTTATCCCTGTGATGCAAGGATAGTTCAACATATGAAAATCAATCAATGTGATACATCGTATAGACAGCATGAAAAATAAAAACTATATGATCATTACAATTGGTGCTGAACAAGCACTTTATAAAATACTGTACCATTACTGATAAGAGCTCTCAAAAAACTGGGGCTAGAAGACACGTACATCAACATATAAAAGCCATGTACCACAAAATCATAGGTAGTGTCATATTAAATGGGGAAAAAATGAAAACCTTTTTTCTAAGATCTGGAACATGACAGAGATGCTCACTGTTTCCATTGTTATTCAACCTTTTGCTGGATCCATGAGACAAAACAAAGATATAAATGCATCCAAATTGGATAGGAAAAAATCAAATTATCGCTGTTTCGAAATGTATATTGATGGTATATTTGGAAAAAAACCCAAAGTGTCCACGAGAAAACTATTAGAACTGATAAAATATTCAGTAAAGTTCCAAGACAGAAAAATCAACCTGCAAAAATGATAGCATTTTTATATCCCATCAGTGAACAATGTGAAAAACAAATTAAAAAAAAGTCCATTTACAATTGACACATACAAAATTAATACTTAAAAAAAGATCTCTGTAATGAAACTATAAAATACTGATAAATGAAATTGAAGAGAACACTAAAAGAAAAATATTCCATGTTAATGGATTGAACAAATCAGTATTGTTAAAATGTACATACTACCAAAAGCAATCTACAGAGTCAAAGCAATTCACATCAAAATACCAATGACATTCTTCACATAAATAGATAAAACAATCCTAAAATTTATATGGAACCACAAAAGACCCAGAAGAGCCAAAGATACCCTAAGCAAAAAAAAAAAAAGAAGAAAAAGAAAAAAGGATACACATTACCTAACTTCAAATTAAAAAACAGAGCTATAGCAACCAAAACGTCATGGTACTCACATATAAACAGACACATGAGTCAGAGTAGAGAACCCAGAAACAAATCCACACACCTATAGTGAACTCATTTTCAAGGAAGTTTCCAAGAGCATACACTAGGGAAAAGTCTCTTGAATAAATCACATGCAGAATAATGAAACCAGAACCCTAGCATTTGCCATCTACAAAAAAAAAATCAAATCAAAATAGATTAAAGACTTAAATCTAATACCTCAAACTATGAAACTACTACAAGAAAGCATTGGGGAAATCCCAGGACATTGGTCTGGGCCAAGAGTTCTTGAGAAATACCCCACAAACACTGGCAACCAAAGCAAAAATGGACAGAGGGATCATATCAAGTTAAAAAGCTTCAGCACAACAAAGGAAACAATAAACAAAAGGAAGCTCACAGAATGGGTGAAAATATTTGCAAACTACCCATCTGACAAGGGATTAATAACAAGAATATATAAGGAGGTCAAACTTCTCTATAGAAAAAAATCTGATAATCTGCTAAAAAAAATGGGCAACAGATATGAATAGACAATTCTCAAAAGAAGACATACAAGTGGCAAAAAGGCATATGAGAAAGTGCTCAACATCAGTGACCATCAGAGAAATGCACATCAAAACTGCAATGGGATATTTTCAGACCTCAGTTAAATCGGCTTATATCCAAAACACAGGCAGTAACAAATGCCAGTGAGGATGTGGAGAAAAAAGAACCCTTGTTGGTGGGAATGTAAATTACTGCATCCACTATGAAAACAATTTAGAGTCTTCTTAATGAACTACAATGTTAGCTCCCATAAGATCCAGCAATCCCACTGCTGGGTATATACACAAAATAAAGGTAATCAGTATATGAAAGAGATATATGCACTTTTATGTTTGTCCAGCACTGTTTATAATGGCTAAGATTTGGAAGCAACTTAAATGTTCATTAACAGAAGAATGAATAAAGAAAATGTAGTACATATACACAATAAAGTGCCATTCAACCATAAAAATGAAAGAGATCCAGTAATCTGAAATAACATGAATGGAACAGGAGATCATTATGTTAAGTAAAATAAGCCAGGTTCAGAAAGACAAGCATCACATGTTATTACTTATTTGTGGGTTATAAAAATCAAAACAATTGAACTCATGGACATAGAGAATAGATTGATGATTATCAGAGGTGGAGAAAGTTAGTGGAGGCCTGGGAAATGGGGGAGGAGAGGATGGTTAATAGGAATGAAAATATTTGGAAAGAATGAATAAGACCTACTATTTGATAGCACAACAGGGTGTCTATATTTGATAATCATACATTTTAAAGTAACTTAAAACATGTAATTGGATTGTTTATAACTCAAATAATAAATGCTTGATGGGATGGATACTCCATTCCTCATGATGTGCTTATTTCAATTTGCATGTCTATATCAAAATATTTTGTGTAGTCCCATACATATATACACCTACTATGTATCCCCAAAATTTTTTAAAATCTGAAAAAAAAAATTATTAAAATAAGGCCAGGCACAGTGGCTCATTCCTGTAATCCCAGCACCTTGGGAGGCTAAGGTGGTTGGATCGTGAGGTCAGGAGTTCGAGACCAGGCTGTCCAACATGGAGAAACCCCATCTCCAATAAAAAATGCAAAATTAGCTGGGTGTGGTGCCCCATGCCTGTAATCCCAGCTACTCAGGAAGCTGAGGCAGGAGTATCACTTGAATCTGCAAGGCCCAGGTTGTGGAGATTGTGCCACTGCACTCCAGCCTGAGCAACAAGAGGGAAACTCCATGTCAAAAAATTTAAACAAATAAAAATGAGTGAGTCACTATATTGAATTAATGTGCTAATATTTATATTATATCTCAAATAATACTAAAAAGTAAGCATGAAGAGGGTAAGAAAAGGTGAGAAAACCAAGAGTACTACTACAGATATCTAATGAAAATAACAGCAAAGAAATTAGTGTGAAAATAGGGTGGGAAGGGAATATAGTGATGAACGTTATTTAAGGAGTAAAACCTCACTAGACTAAAGATGTTATGTAAATAGTCTCCATACCTTATATGATACTCTTTATCACAATGATATTTGCATGTTTACAGCTGACAATTTATTAGAAATCCAAGTAGTGGAAAAACTGTGATGGAAAACCTATTAGATAACCAAAAAGAAGGATTTATTTACTTAAATTATATAATTGGAGATATCATCTCAATTTATATTTGAATGACAGTGGTTTCAGAACTCTGAATTGTAGCTGAAAATTATTTAGAATTACTGATTAAAGTTTTAAACAGCTATTTAAATATTTTTGAAGATATCTTTATTTAAAAAAAATTAGATGCTTTTAAGAATGTTGTAGGAATTCTTGATAGAGATTTAAAGGTAAAAAATACATTTTTGAGAATCATTTTTTCTAAGCTTTATAAAATATTGTATTCTACCAGAATTTAATATACTAGAAAATCCCTGGGGAGTGCAACAAAAAGATTTGTATGTAGTTCTTATGTCTTTTTTCTGACTAATGGAAAACAAATGAAATGATGAAAAAGTCACATTACAGTCAGTCACACATCATAAATTGCCTTTCTTAGTGTGTCATTGTATAAAATGACTCAATGTGCCCCAGGGGAGAATTCCATTAGAACACATACCCTTTTCATTTAGAACCTAAGCTTCAAAAAGCAGAGAGGATAGAAAGTTAGTAACCTCATCTGAACAACGGATGTTATAATAAATGTAGGTAACTATGGTTGTAAAGCAAAGTGAAAAGTTATAAAAAATAGAAAATTTCCTTTCTCTAATAGTCCCTATGTAACAAGAGGATTGATCGATATCTAAAGGCCTATTTTCTTTATTTGACCACTTAGAAATAGTACAGCCATTATGGGACACATTATGGCAGTTAGTCAAAAAATTAAAAATAGAACTATCATATGATCCAATAATCTACACCCCGATATTTATTCAAAGGGAAATAAATCAGTACAGGCATGCCTCAGAGAGACTGCTGTTTTGATTTCTAATCATCACAATGTAGCAAGTCACACATATACTCTGATTTTCTAGTGTGTACAAAAATTATGTTTACCTTATAGTGTAGTTTAAGCGTATAAAAACATTATATCTAAAATCAATGTACATACTTTAATTGACAAACATATTTTATTAAGATTAAAAAGGTTGCTACTCATTTAAGATGGTTAGTATTTTATCATATTCATCCCTTATCGATTAAGAGTGTACGGGACAGACCCCGTCAGGTGGTGACAACAACCACCTACTGCATGGGATTCACCATTCTAGATGCCATTGAGAAAATCTGATTCATGGAAGGAGGTAAAAATATCAACATTAAGGGAAATTTGGAAGAAACTGATTCTGCCCCTTACGGTTAGTTAAAATACTAACCATCTTAAGTGAGTAGTAATCTTTTTGCTGATGGAAGGTCTTGTCTTGATGGCTGCTAACTGATTTGAGTGGTGGTTGCTGAAAGTTGGGATGGCTGTGGCAATTTAGTACAATAAAACAACTATAAATATGTAGTTACTTCAAATAAAAACTACTTAAAAAAGATTTGTGACAAAAATGTAATATCTGATGAGAAAAAGTAATGAAAATATTTAAACATGTTTTTTTGCCACATCAATTGACTTTTTCTTTCCTGAATGATTTCTCTATAGTATCTAATGTTGTTTGGTAGTGTTACCCACAGTGGAACTTCTTTCAAAATTAGAATCAATCTTCTCAAGCCCTGCTGCTGCTTTATCAACTAAGTTCTAAATTATGTGTTATCATTTTAACAAAGTTTACAGCATCTTCATCAGGAGTAGATGCCGTCTCAAGAAACCACTTACATTTGTTCATTCATAAGAAACAACTCCTCATCAGTTTTATCATGAATTTGTAGCAATTAAGTCACATTTCAGGCACCACTTCTAATTCAAGTTCTCTTGCTGTTTCCACCACATCTGCAATAACTTCCTTCACTGGAGTTTTGAACCCTCAGTGTCATCCATGAGGGGTGGAATCAATTTCTTCCAAATTTCCCTTAACATTGATATTTTTACTTCCTCCAATGAATCATGAATTTCCGTAATGGCATCTGGAATTGTGAATCCTATGCAGAAGGTTTTCCACTTACTTTGCCCAGAACTATCAGAGGAATCACTATCTATGGCAGTCCTAGCCTCAACAAATGATAGGGCCTGAAGCTCTAAATTACTCTTTGATGCATAGATTGTAGAGTAGATGTTGTGTTAGTGGGCATGAAGACAACATAAATCTCCCTGTACATCTTCACTGGAGCTCTTGCATGACCAGATACATTGTCAATGAACATTTTCTTACCAATAGGTATCAACAGTGGCCTTAAAATGTTCAGTAATCCATGCTACAGACAGATGTCCTGTCAGAAAGGATTTATCGTTCCTATTGCAAGCGCAGGCGGAGCTGATTTAGAAAGAGCCCTGGGATTTTTGGAATGGTAAATGAACATCAGCTTCAACTTAAAGTCACCAGCTGTATTAATACGTGCAGAGTGTTAGCTGGGCTTTGAAGCTTTGAAGGAAGACATTGCCATCATTCCATTAACTGTGAAAGTCCTAGATGGCATCTCTCTCCCATACTGGGAGAGAGAGAGACAAAACAGGGCTGTGTTGTCTACATTTGGAAAATGTCATTTTGGTGTAGCCTCCTTCACAGGTGGTGTTTGCTAAATCCTCTGGGTAACTTGTTGCAGCTTTTACCTCCGATCTTGCAATCTCACCTTGCACTTTTATGTTATGAAGATGGCTCTTTTTTTAAAGCTCATTAACTAAACTCTCCTAGCTTCATGCTTTCCTTTTATAGCTTCTTCATCTCTCTTAGCCTCCACAGAATTACCTTAGCAAGGTAAGGGCCTTGCTCTGGATTAGGCTTTGGCTTAAAGAAATTTTTTGGCTGGTTTGGTCTTCTATCCAAGTCACACAAACTATCCATATCACAATAAGGCTGTTTTGCCTTCATATCATTCGTGTGTCCACTGCAGTAGCACTTTTAATTTCCTTCAAGAACATGTCATTGGCATTCACCACTTGGCTAACCGTTTGGCTCGAGGCCTAGCTTTAACCTATCTTAGCTTTTGAGGTGCCTTCTTTATTAAGCGTAATTACTTCTAGCTGTTGATTTAAGGGAGACACAGGTCACTTTTCCTGTTCCTTTTCATTTAGTGGTCACTGTAGTGTTATTAAATGGCCTTATTTCAATACTGTTGTGTCTTAGGGACCAGAGAGGCTCAAGGAGAGGGAGAAATACAGGGAAACTGCCAGTGGTGGAGCAGTCAGAACACATACAACATTTATCAATTAAATTTGTTATCTTATATTGGTGTGCTAATGGCACCCCTAAACAATGACAAAAGTAACATCAAAGACATCTGATCACAAAATACAGTAATTTCAAATATTGCAGGAATTACCAAAATGTGACACAGAGCCATGAAGTGAGCCCATACTTTTAGACAAATGACATCAGTAGACTTGTTCATTGCAGACTCATGACAAAACTTCATGTTCTAAAAGAGAAAATATATGTGAAATATAAAGTGCGAAAAATTAGGTGTGCCAGTGTGTTGAAGTTATATATGCACACACCCCCATATTTATTGCAGCACTTTTCACAGTAGCCAAGATACGGAATGGACTTAAGCCAAGATAAGGTGGAACTATATAGATGGATAGATGATAGATACCATGGAATACGATTCAGCCATAAAAAAGAATAAAATCATTTTATTCAGGGCAACATGGATAAGCCTGGAGGATATTAGGTTAAGTAAAATAATTTAGGCATGGAAAATAAATGCATGTTCTTACTCATATGTGGGGCTAAAAAGCTGAGCTTATAGACATGAAGAATAGAATAGTAGGTAAGAGAAGTGGTAAAGTAGGGACAGGGAGGGATTCTAAATAATTCTGTTTCACACACAAACACACACAATTGAAAATTCTCTCAAAATGAAAAGTAGTTTTGTACTCATGCCCTGCTACATAATACTTACAATCCACTTTCTGTAACAACCCTGTCAGCCTTGCAAATGATATGAAATAGTTTGCGCACAATCCAAACCAGTAGGCACTCTTCAGAAAGAATATAATTTGACTGGTATATGTTGCAGATTTGGTATTTTCCCAAATATTTACTTTTCATTATAAGACAAAGAATTTTCATACTGATAATGATGGACACATATAGGTGAAGCAGGATTTTAAAAACGATGTCCATAATGTTGTCAGTAAAATTAAGATGCTAGCTAGGCATGGCCTTTATCATTGCTTAATCCCTTTATGACCTAAAATATGTGTGGAGTTTCTCATTATTAGAACTTACTTTTAAACTTTTTATTATAGCTATTATTCAGAAAAGGTGTTAGTATTGAAAGGCACAAAACTAAGGAATACTATATTAGTTATACGAGCATATATTATTATCCAAATTTCTACTTCTACACCATATCTACCCCTTCATCTTTATATAATCTCAAATCTTTTTTTTTTTTAAAAAAAGAAACTTATTCTCTTTTTCACTTTCCATTTGTCTCAGCATTTAGCTGTTGTGTGGTAACAACATTCATAACTTGAGTATCTGGTTTACTCTTTTTGTTCATCACAACTCAGTGGAAATTTTGATTTAATTGCACAAGCACATTTTCAACACGGTAATTTTTCCAGCCCTTTCTAAGTTCTAGAGCTGAAGAATTTTTCCCTTCATCGTTTCTTTTCTCTCTCTCCTTTTCTTTTTTAACCTTCCTACACTCATGGTTGGTCAGATTCGAGTCTAATGGTAATGTAATACAACTACACTAAGAATAATGTGGACACTTAGACACTCATGCAGTATAAAGAAACAGGTGAAATTAATTTGAATTCTATAATGTATTTAAACCATTATGTTCAAAGTATATTGGACATTGATAAATGTTCCTCAGTAGACAAATGATATCACTTACAATATGCACCATTCATAGTCAAGATGGTAGCAAGAAAGTTTACAGTGTATAAGCATCTTGGAAATTAGAAAAAACTCAGGAAATTGCAAGAATTATAAGCAGCATAAAAGATATCTTTGCATCCTAATAAACAGGTTTTTTGAAACAGGAATCAACTGAGTTACCGAAAAGTTAAAAATGATACTTTTCTTGCACAAGAGGAATGAGATTATACCTATTACACTATTAACAATAGAAATTTTATTCTAATATAATTATTTTTGATATGCCAGCAAAATTATTTTACAATTTATTTGAAATAATTTAAACAAAATAATTATACAATATGGGTCTCAAAAGAGCTCATGATCTTAACGAGATGACTTGAAACATGCAAATTATAACACACAATACTATTGTTTTTCCATTGGTCACACGTTCATCATATTCACTGATGTTTTTCACATACATTGTCTAATATAATCTTTGGAAAGCTACAGGTATGCTTACTACTACTTTCTGCCTCTCAAAGTAACCAAAAACAACTTTTTCTGTTTTGATAATTTCAAAACTCCATGTTATAACCATAATTTCCACATGTCCATTAGCAGTTCCCTTAGTAACAAAAATTATATGCTTTGTCTTTTAAACTGAAATTTTGTTTTATTTTCTTCCAAAAAAAGGTTTTATTAAATCAGAAAATAATATTCTATTTAAAAAGAAACAACTAAAAAGAGATAGCTAAAAACTGAAAGGTCTGATTTCTTCAAAGTTGTTGAACATTGTGAGAAAATGGTGGAATTAAAATAAAATATAATGCACATGTAGATATACAGACATCTTAATTTTTTAAAAAGTCCCTCTATGTAGAATTAAAAATAAAGTCCCTTTAGGTAGAATTTTTAAAAAGTCCATGTAGAATTAAAAAAAAAAAAAGTCCTTCATTGTAGAATTAAAAATATACATGTAAAATCTATATAAATGTTTATATGTACATTTCTCTATATCCACGACTGGAAGAAAAAGGCAGAAATTTTCTACCATCTGCAGCTTATTCTTCTGCCTTTGAGAATGCTTGAAAAAAAATAAACATTAATTTATCAAAATTCTTTGTGAATATGCAAATCAATTATCTGATAGCTTCTAATAGAGAAATATAATGGAGAGGAGTATTCTATGAGATGTTTTTAGCATGATGCATCTGGTCTGTCTGGCTGCTTATGGCAAATGAACCTAGAATGTACATATTTCTGGGGTGTGGCCAAGTTATATGGTTGAGTTGGTGCATACTTGTTTTTGTGCACTAATAATGTATATTTCTTTCTTATTTGGAGCCCAGTGACACCACATCAGTTGCTCAAAATCATCCACAATGGATTGACATGACAAAAAGTACCATACACATCAAATCAGCCTTTCATCTCTCCCTTCCTCCACCAGAGAGCAAAGTGTTAAGCAATTTACAGCATATCATTTTCATCATTCCCCTTACATTATTTATTTTCATTATAAACAAAGGCTCCTTTCTTCCTTCCTCTCTTCCTGCCTTCCTCTCTCCTTCTATCTCTCCTTCATTTTTCTTCCTTCCTTCCTATTTTCTTTCTTTCTTTCTCTTCCTTTTCGTTTTCTTTATTGCTTCCTTGCTTGCTTTCATCTTTCTTTCTTTCCTCTTTCTATCTCTCTTTCTATTCCCCTCTCTTCCCTTGGTCTCTCCTCTCTTTTCTTCTTCTTTCCTCACCTCTCTTTATTCTTTTCTTTTTTATTTTCTTTCCTGACAGAGTCTTGTTCTGTTGCCCAGGCTGGAATGCAGTGGCATGATCTCAGCTCACTGCAGCCTCTGCCTCCCTGTTCAAGCAATTCTCCTGGCTCAGCCTCCTAAGTAGCTGTGATCATAGGCTCTTGCAACCACACCCAGCTAATTTTTTTGTGTGTGTGTGTGGTTTTAGTAGAGACAGGGTTTTACCATATTGGCCAAGCTGGTCTTCAACTGCTGACCTCAAGTCTGCCTGCCTGGGCCTCCCAGAGTGCTGGGATTACAGGTGTGAAACAGCCAAAAAGCTCCATCTTTAAAAAAACTTTCTCTCTTTTCTTTGTCTGAACTAAAATATGCATCTTTTCTTAGGTCACTATTTCTCATATGGCATCGTGAGGATTTGCTAGTTTTCATGTAGCCCATGCTCACTGGACTAGGCCTGCAAGAAAATTCCAGGTTTAGCTATGTAATTGTGAAGTGTGTAATGGAACTGCTTCACTGTGCAATTATTGGAGTATATAATTGGAGATGCTTCAAGATCAGTATTGTTCCCTTTCTGTAAAATAATTTTCATATGCGTCACTGAGGTATCTGTTATTTTAAATATGAAGCAGGGAGCTTAACAAAAAAGAATCCAGGAAGGTGTGTTGACGTTTTTCAGATTCTATCATGACTTACCTGTGACACGTGTTTACATGCATTTATTTTTTCTCTTTGAATTCTTAGAACAGTTTGAATTTGGGTGACATCTCAGATCCTTGGTGCCAAATTCTACAATCTGAATCAGTATATTACCAACAAATAGTGAAGTGTGAAAACATTTAGTAGCATGGCTACTGCTGCTTCTTCCACCCTACACTTCATTAATTTAAAAAATAAATTACATAAATCATAAAAAATTTTTAAATTATTTTTAATAAATTAAATTAATAAATTTTTAAAATGTAGAATCCAAATAGGAGCAAGAATATGAAGATTTAATAACAACCACAAAATGCTCAAAGCAAATCAATAAAGAAATCAGTAAAGGCCTCTAGAAGTAGTTAAGAATCATGAATTGGTGTTTGTGTAAAAATGAGGACTGCAACATGGGGCAGAGGGGGTTGTGAAACAATGCTAAAAATACAAGTTAGGGAAAACATTTTAGCTGGAATTTTTCTCTCCAAGACAAATATTGCCTTAACTTACACCGACAGCACAAGCCATCAGGAACTATGGGATAAGATAAGGATATTGTGAAAGCCCTGCTGAAGTGAGGATTTCATGTTACCAGGCAGCAGTTTACTCACTCACCATTGGGAATTAATTCCCAAAGTCTGTTTTCTTCTAAAACTACAAGGTTTTTGTTCAGGATAAGTCTTTGACCAAAAGAGTTTCCTGATGGAGATCCAATAAAGGGAAATGGCTATTGGTTGGGACTTTGAAGATAACTGAGTGAGGAGCTCAGCAGATTCTTTCCTGAACAGCCAGAAGAAAAACTGAAAACATTCTCAAAAACACGATTTGAAGACTGCAAAATGACAAGGCTAATTTAGCAACACATATTCAAAATATCTCCTAAATGTCAGAACAATTGTAGTGTTTACTATGTTAATCACAGGCTGCTCTCCCCATTGCGTCCCAACTCCACTGTGAAAAATTACACATGGCTAAGCAGGGCAGACTGTGAGGAACAGCAGCTCCCTTGTCTGATGCACAAAGTTGGCTTCAGTTGGAGCAAAATGCAGAGAAAATCCATGCTCAGATCTTAAAAGTCTTATCTAAGGCCACATGGCCAGTTAGCAGACCAATCTGGCTGAAAGCTCTAAGAATTCTTGAACTTTCAGAAGGTCTTAACAGCAAGCCATGAATTTTTTAAGATTTCACATTTGGTTCCCCAGCCTGAATCTGCCTGAAACCTCTCATTACTGCTACTTTTTGGAATGCTCCTAAATGCAAATCTCATCTATAATGTCATAGAATTCTATACCCAGATACTTTAGTTACATTGTAAAGAACCTTCCCCATCCTCATCACATACAACATCTTCTAACAAATAATTTGGCTGTTCTCTTTGCCAGAAGTAAAATATAGATCTCTCCTGAGGTCACTCTTTCTCCTGTGGCTCATCTATAGAAGACTGCTAATTTTCCTGTAGCCTATGCTCCTAATGTCCCAAGCTGATCTGGTGCTACCATTCATATGCATTGTTCCCATTTCTAGGTTTACCTCTTCAGATAATAACATCTTCAGTTCATTTTCACTAGCATAATTCTCTAAACCTACAGAAATGGGTCCAAACTGACTAAAATCTGGACTCTGGGTCACAATTTACTTTCCTGCCATCATCACAGATGACTTACATGTCTTTGTAGATGATGAAATGAATGTGTTTGTTTCATAGTCTCAATACCACTCTAACTTCTATGTCCTGTTTTCCACACCTTCCAAGAACTTTCTCTCCTTTGCTCATTTGGTCATATCTCAATCTAGAATTTGATTATACCATAACTGTATTAGTCCATTTTCACACTGGTACCAAAGACATACACAACAATGGGAAGAAAAAGAGGTTTAATTGGACTTACGGTTCCATATGACTGGAAGGCCTCAGGATCGTGGTGGGAGGTGAAAGGCATTTCTTACATGAGAGTGGCAAAACAAAATGAGGAAGAAGCAAAGCAGAAACCCCCGATAAAACCATCAAATCACAGGAGACTTATTCACTGCCAAGAATAGCATGGGAAAGACTGGCCCCCGTGATTGAATTACCTCCATCTGGGTACCTCCTACAACTGGTGGGAACTCTGGAAAATACAATTCAAGTTGAGATTTGGATGGGGACACAGCCAAACCATATCAGTAATGTTTTACATAATTTCAAAAAACTCATTGAACCTTCATAACAAATTCCTAACTTTCTACTTTTCTTAATCTCTTATTTCTACCTCTGTTGTTCTTTGGCTTTCACAAGCTTGTAAATACTCTCACTCTTTCATATGCTACTCTTTTAATTTTAGCTCCTAGTTCCTTTTTTTTAAGTATTTTTTATTCAACCACAATTGTAGCTAACTGCACATTTAGCCATCTTATTTCTTTAAAACGTTTCTATATTCTGTAGAATCATATATGTTAATAGCCTTTTGTTAATCCTACCAATCATATTTTTTCCTGTTTTTTTTTTTTTGAGCCTAGCTAACCATGATACAGTTTAAATTTGTGGTTTCTGATCTCCAGTGTTTATCAGTCTTTCTTTGTACTAATTATTCTTTTTAAATATTCCAATTTTTAATATTTGTGGGCACATAATAGGTGTATATATTTATGGGATAGCTGAGATGTTCATTCTCATACAGGCGTGCAATGTGAGATAATCACATAAAAAATGGAATATCCATTCATCCCATCAAGCATTTATCATTTGTGTAAAAAGCAATCTAATGTACTCTTTTGGGTATTTTTAAATGTATAGTTAAATTATCATTGACTATATTCACCCTGTCATATTATCAAATAGTACATCTTATTCATACTTTCTAAAGTATGAATAACTACCTCTACCTGTCTCTGCCAGCACCCCACTACACTTCCCAGCCACTGGTAACTATCCTTATACTATGTCCATGAGTTTAACTGTTTTGATTTTTAGGTCTCACAAATAAGTGAGAAGATGTGACGTTTGTGTCTGTGCTTGAATTATTTCACTTAACATAGTGACCTCTAATTCCATCCATGTTGTTGCAAATGACAGGATCTAATTCTTTTTATGGCTTAATAGTACTCCATTGTGTTATGAACAACATTTTCTTTATCTGTTCTTCTGCTGATAGACACATTGCTTCCAAATATCAGCTATTGTGAAAAATGCTGAAAGAAACATGGGAGCACAGATATCTCTTTGATATACTGATTTTCTTTCTTTTGAGGATATACCCAGCAGTGGGAATGCTAGATCATATGGTAACTCAATTTCTAATTTTCTGAGGAACCTCGAAACTGTTCTCCATACTGATTGTGCTAAGTTACATTCTACCAACAGGGTACAAGGATTACCTTTTCTCCACATCTTCACCAGTATTTGTTATCATCTGTCTTTTGAATGTAAACCATTTTATGTGGAGTGAGAAGATATCCCATTCTTAGATATCTTTCTCACAAATGCTTAGAGAGCTGTGATATTCATCACCTTCTCAGATGCCTGTTTGCCATTTGTATGTCTTCTTTTGAGAAATGTTTATTCAAATCTTTTGCCCACTTTTATTAGATGTTTTCCCCATAGAGTTGTTTAAGTTCCTTGTATACTCTGGTTATTAATCCCTTGTCAGATGGGAAGTTGTTTTTCACTTTGTTGATAGTTTCCTTTTCTAAGCAGAAGCTTTTTAACTTCATTTGATCCCATTTGTCCATGTTCGCTTTGGTTGCCTGTGCTTGTGAGGTATTGTTCAAGAAATATTTGCCAAGACTAATGTCCTGGAGATTTTTCCCAATGTTTTCTTGTAGTAGTTTCATAGGTTGAGGCCTTAGATTTAAGTCTTTAATTGATTTTGATTTCACTTTTGTATAAGGTGAGAGATACATGTCTAGTTTGATTCTTCTGCATATGGAGATCCAGTTTTTCCAGTACCATTTACTGAAGAGACTGTCTTTTCCACAGTGCACGTTCTTGGAAACTTTGTTGAAATAAGTTCGCTACAGATGAACTTACATGAATTTGTTTCGGTGTTTTCTATTCTGTTTCATTGGTCTATGTTTATTTATTTATTATTTTTTACTATTCAGTACCATGCTGTTTTGGTTACTATACCTCTGTAATATAATTCAAAGTAAGGTAATATAATTCCTCCAGTTGTGTTCTTTTTACCTAAGATATCTTTGGCTATGCTGGGTCTTTTGGGGTTCCACATATATTTTAGGATTTTGGTTTTTATTTCTGTGCAGAATTTGTCATTCTTATTTCGATAGGGATTGCATTGAATCTATATATTGCTTTGGGGAGTAGGGATATTTTAACAATATTTAATCTTCCAAACCCTGAACATGAAATACTTTGCCATTTTTTGGTGTCCTCTTCAGTTTTTTTCTTTAGTTTTTTATACTTTTCCTTATAGAGAACTTTCACTTTTTTGCTTAGGTTAATTCCTGGGTATGTAATTTTTTTGTGGCTATTTTAAGTGAGATATTTAATTTTTTTTTTTAGATTGTTCACTGTTGGCATTTAGAAATGCTACTGACTTTTTACTTAATATGCTGCAACTTTACTGACCTTTTAAAATTAGTTCTAGTATTTATGTTGGTATCTTTAGGTTTTCCCAAATACAAGATCATGTCTACAAACAAGGATAATCTGACTTCTTTTGTTTCAGTTTGGATGTCCTTTCTTTCTCTTGACTGATTGCTCTAGTTAGGACTGCCAGTACTGTGTTGAATAACTGTGGTAAAAATAGGCATCTTTGTCATGTTCTAGTTCTTAAAAGAAAGGATTTCCATTTTTTCCCCATTTTTGGGAAACTAGACTAACCCACAGCTAGTACCACACTTTCCATTTTTCAGTGTGGTACTAGCTCTGGGTTAGTCATATATGGCTTTTAATTATGTTGAGGTATGTTTCTTCTATCTCCAGTTTTTTCAGGATTTCATAATGAAGGATGCTGAATTTTATCACATGCTTTTTCACATCAGTTGAAATGATTACATGGTTTTATCCTTTATTCTTTTGATATGATGCATCACATCAATTGATTATGTATGTTGAATCATCCTTGCATCCCAGGAATAAATTCTAGCAATCTTTCTTTGAAACCTTTTAAAATGCCAATAGTCAATGTCATCTCATACTTCCTATGGGATCTCATGAAAATAATCATTACCAACTTTCTAATCTGGATCCTTGTACACTTTATATTTGGGGAAATCTGTTTAATTAAATGTAGCTGAAATGAGAATTTACTCATTCAACATGGCTGCCAGCCTAGATTATTTAATGCCATTACAGTATATTATAATCTACAGAGATGTTAATTAATATGAACATTTTAATGACTGCCTGTTAAACTGAGCATTTTAAAAACACATTCTAGCAACTTCAATTTTAATCATGTCACTAATACAGTTTATCTTTTTGACAGTAGAGCAATATAAAAAAATTTTGGA
Source organism: Callithrix jacchus (assembly GCF_049354715.1). Lineage (NCBI taxonomy): Eukaryota > Metazoa > Chordata > Mammalia > Primates > Cebidae > Callithrix > Callithrix jacchus. The sequence continues at coordinate 52,360,895 of NC_133519.1, forward strand.
AGGTATGTTCTATACATTTATTTCCTGGAAGACCAGAGATGGAGGAAATAAAAAAATCAGAGGTTATAGCTATTGAAGAAAATCTAGAGGCATTGAAAAAGAGCATCTTCAGGAATATTTTTGTTGAAACACTATTAAAGATTCCACAGGAATTATTATGTGAGAAATTTAGCAGAATGTCCAATGATGGAAGCGTTAAAGCACATTAGATAGATTTCATTCTTAGCACTGCCTACAACTGATGTAGAGTGAATTATAAAATCTAATGTAAGTTTTTTTCAGCCAAATTGAAAAAATAGATAGGTAAATAATGACAATTTAAGGAAAAAATATGACTATGAAATTGGTATATCATCGAATGATAACATGTACAGGCAAACTACATTAATATATATTTTTATAGAGAAGTAAGTATTCCCCACCTTTTTCATTAGTATTTCAATTCCTCACATTCTTTGCATTCTCCTTTTTTCTGTAGCCATCCTTTGTATAGTCTTTTCATTCATATATCTTTTGAACTACAAAGAAAAAAGTGAGTTCATAATATAGCTATTCTCCTGGCTCCTTTCACCATAGTTCCAAAGAGCTAATTGAGTGTGACACCCCTTTTCTGCTTGACAGAAACTGCCTGCTGTCAGCATGATTTCACTTCTCATAAAATTGTCATTGTTGTTTGACCTGTCTCCTTCAGAAAGGATGCCCTGTCTTAAAGAGGAAGAAGCCAGAGAATCACTTTGATAAGAAATTCAAGGATTTGTGGCCTTTCTTTGAATGTGTGAGCCCTGACATGATTATTTTAAACTATATGCATTAGAAAACTGAGGATTTCATAACATTATATATAAATATTCCATACAGTAAGGCAGCGTTATCAAATGTGTTTCTCAGACCAGCAGCATAAGCAGCAGCAGGGAGCTTGTAAGAAATTTAAACTACTAGGCTCTATCCCAGAAAAACCAAATGAGAACTTATGGGCATGGAATCTAGCAATCATTATATAGTAAACCCTCCCAATGATTCTGATTCTTGCACAAGTGTGAAGAAATAAATTTAATAGAATAGCCAGCGACAGTGGGAAATAAATACCTGAGTTCTAGAACATAAAGTACCTTATTGTGAATACTTGCTCTTCCAGATGAAGCAGTGAGGATGACTGTTTCATATGTTGGCCTATCAATGGCTTTGAAATTGTGTCACCATCATTTATAAACTCTAAAAGCTTATGCAAGATCTAAATAATTTGTTTATAATTTTTATTCTTTGTAAATAAGTGATAATGGTAGCCTTTAATGACTATTTACTAAGAACTTAATATATACTGTATTTTCTTTTTCATATTATTGATCATATATATTCTCTTAGGCAAAATGCTTAATTTTCTTAGCATCAGTCTCTAATCCAAAAAATCTGGAAAAATGATGATTGCCTTTAAGACTGTTAAAGAAACCAAATATGAAAATGCATAATATGGAATTTAGCACTGTACTTCAGGATATGCTAAGCAACCAATCAAAAATACCTTTGTATTTATTTGAAATGATAATCATTTAAGTTTTCACAATTTAATGCTTTTATTGCAAACATTAATTTCAGTACTTTCTTCACATTGTCTCTTGCTTAAAGTCAGTTTCTATTTAACATTCTTCAGTAGGCTGTATATGGGTCTTCCATGATGAATATCTCCTAAGCTGAACTATTATTGATTTGCATACTGTTTTTCATTCACCAGCCGAAACTGCTGCTCTCACAATCTATTCTAGCCTAGTAAATGTCAATTTCTTCTACTTGCTCTGGCCAGACCTTTGAGTCATCCTTGATTTCTCTCTCTCTCTCTTTACATTACATATGTAATCTTTCAAAACTTCCTCTTTTTCTGGCTCCAAACATTTATCCAGAACCAGAGCATATCTGACTTCTTCCACCACTTCCACGGTGCCTTGATCACCATCCTCCCTCACATGTTTGTCCAGTATCCACCTGACTCATGTCTGTGCTTCATCTCCTGCTCCACCTTTGGTCATTTTCCAACAGAAGCCAGAAAGATCCTTTCATAAGTAAGTCGTCCTCTATGTCTTCTCCCCTTAAACACCAACTGCTCCCCGTCACACTCAAAGAAAGTTAATGTCTCCTAAATCAGTGCTTCTTAAACTACCTGGGGGACAAAGAATAATTTTCCCCCTAGTTTTCATGGACTAATGCTATTGTAAAGATATAGATAGATAGATAGACAGATAGATAGATAGATAGATAGATAGATAGATAGATAGATAGATAATAAATAGATTAGATGGACGGATAGATAAGATGATAGATATTAACGGAAAAGTTGAAGGCATAGAAATTCAAGTTTAGTGATCACATGTTCAGATGTCATGGAAATGTCCAATAGCTATGAAAGTGTTTAAACACTTTCCTTCAGTGTCTCTATTTATCGTGGCAACTAATATATGGTTTACTTTTTGAACAGCCCTGTAGCAAGTTGTCTGTCCACACACACTTAATTCTTTGGCCTCATCTACAATTTTGCCCCTTGTTCAATCTGCCAACTGTGACACTTGCAGCTCCTCTGGAAAGCCAGGCATGTTTGTAATCAAGCTTTTGCCTTTGTTGATGTTTCTGCTTGTAGAGCTTTTTGAATTTTGTTCCTTGAAATCTATACATGCAGATCCTCACTTTTTTCACTCAAATATCAACCTCCCATTGAACCTTTCGAATGGCCTTTCTTAAAGTATACCATCCCACACATTCCTTTTCTCTATTTTGTTTCCTCATTTATACTTTTCAGTATGTACCACATATCAGATATTTTACCTAATCATGTTAGCTACTGTCTGTCTTCCCAACCAGAATGCAAGCTCCACACACAGAAGCCTCATTGATTATTCTATGTCATTTTCTGAATGCAAAATAGTTGCCAAGGAAAGTGCTTACTCTAAATTATTTCAATTAAGATACTAAAAGAGAGGGTTGAAATTCAATAGAAAGCCTTGAAGAAATGGTAACCCAGACAAGGTTTCAGGAGAGATGCAATTTCTAGTTTTAAGTGAAGTTGAACTTGACACTTACGTTTTGTTTGTTCACAGTTGAATTTTTTACCGTTTCTTCAGGGCATCACAACAGCTATGTAATTCTGGTTTCATATCCCAGAATTTGCCAGGTGAAAATTTACGCACACGCACACACACACAGCCTAACTCCTGAAACTAACATTCCTTTTCCTCTTCAAAACTTCCTACTCTACTTAGAGAGACACAGGTATGTTCCAAATATTTTTTTAATATATGGTTCTTCTTCTTGTCTATAACATCATCAACTCCAAAACATTATCTGCACAAATACAAATGAATTGAAAATCGAAGATTTTCAAATTGCCATGACACGTGTAAATAAATTTTTGGTGTCCAGTGTTAGTGGAGTATTACTTAATTCAATCTAACCATTTTAAAGAGAAGGACCTTGAATTCATAGAAGTAATATGGTTTATAAAAAGTCAAACTGTCAATGAAGAGGCTTCTCTTTACTCCCAATTCAGTACTATTTTTATTGTTTTTATTTTATAGTATTTTAAATATACTATAATAAATCTTATAAAGACCTATAAAAGCATGAATAAAATAAAAATACACAAATTCCCCTAATTTTAAAGTGTGATTGATAGGAAATCGCTAAAATGACATATACGTATTTTAAATATTTGATTTTATTTTAAAAGAAATAAGGGAGTTTACTTTACTTAACATCTGACATAGTACTAACATTTGAACATGGATCTGTGCAAGGATAGTGAATATTTTCTCACACAATTAACAGATTTCTAATTTGGTTATCCTTAAATTCAACTGAAAACTTGAAAACTTACATGAAGAAATAGGAAGGGATAATTATTTAGAAATCCATTATCCCATCACCATTTTATAGTAGACTTATACCAATCTAGTAAGAAGAATAATTTAAACAACTACTTTTTTTTTACTTTTAGGTTCATTGGTAGACGTGTAGGTTTGTTATGTAGGTAAACCTATGTCATGGTGAGGGAACGTATTCTCTCCCTGGGTCCACAAGGGGGCGCAGTTTCAAAGGCAAGAACTTCCCAGGCCAAACCTTCCCCCAGTTCTCCATCCGGGAGGTTAGTCTTCTTTGCTTAAACTGGAAAATAATCAATCACTCCAGTGGAAGTTTAAGAAAACTCCTGAAGCAGGCGGGAATTCCTCCCAGGTTAAAAGTCCCCTTCTCCCACCTCAGCATGGAATCCATCTTTCTGGATCCCCTCTCACTCCTCTCTCCCCCCACCAAAAAAAAATAAATCACTTTTCTATAAAACTTTTTGGGTCCGATATTTACTCTAAGGAGCTCAATGTCACTGGTGGAGTCTACTCCCCCATTCATGGGTGAGTGTGAGACCCAAGAACCTCAGGCACACCTGATCAGGGAAGGAATCATCCCTCCAGTCACATCCTCCCCTTCAATAACAATGGGAGTTTGTGGCATGAATTATGTCATCACTCGGGTTTTAAGCCTGGTACCTATTCGTTATTTTTTCCTGATCCTATCCCTCCTCCGACTTGCCATTCGCTGATAGCCCCAGTATTTGTCATTCTCCCGTATGTGTGCACATGTTCTCATCATTTAGCTCCCACTTATAAGTAAGAACATGCCATATTTGGTTTTCTGCCATAGTATTGTTGTGCTAAGTATAATGGCCTCTAGCTCCATCCATGTCCCTGCAAAAAACATGATCTTATTCTTTTATATGGCTGCATAGTATCCCATGAGAGATACACACACACACACACACACACACACACACACACACACCAGTCTACCATTGATGGGCATTTAGTTTGATTCCATGTCTTCGCTATTGTGAATCATGTTCCAGTGAACATATATATGCATGTGTCTTTATGATAGAACAATTTGTATTCCTTTGGGTACATACCCATTAATGGATTGCTGGGTCAAATAGTAGTCCTGTTTTTAAGTCTTTGAGGAATTTCTGCACTGTTTTCCACAATGGATGAACTAATTTACACTCCCATCAACAGTGTGTAAGCGTTCCTTTTTCTCCTCAACCTCACCAACAAGTAATTTTTTTTTTTAATTTTCAATAGTTTTTTGATATTTCTACAACTTTTAAGTAGCCCTAACACGTTACTTTCTTTTCAGACCAATATCTGATTCATTAACAAAATATTTTTATAATAACAACAAAATACAACATAAGCTTGAAAATTCCATGAGCTCCACACAGAGAAGGCTCATTGATTGTCCTACGTCAATTGGAGTGTATTAAATGCAAATGAGTACATTATCAGTTTTGGGAAGTGTGCTAGAATATTAAAGAGTGGCCTATTGGCCATAAATAATCGGCATCCAATGACTACCAGCATCTCTATTTTACAATGGAAACTGATACCTTTGTTTAAACTTTACGAAGACTGCATCTGCAGTACAGATGAATGAGTCTATATTTATGTCAACCTAAATATTGGTAACAAAATCTTAGGAGTGTCCAGGTCAGGTCTATTTTGAGTATTGTACCACTTCTGCAAAGTAGCACAACAGATTTCACTGTGATGGTGATGCAAAAGATTATTAAATTTCTTAAGGGTTTATATAGAGCCATATCACATATATTAAATACTGAAATTTAGTTAATATATTTTGTTATTTATTTACACATTATAAAAGGATCTCACTCATAATACTCTGAGTCTCTTGTTTTGATACAAAGTGAGCATTTACAATTAAATTAACACAGGTACACCAATTTATATATGCATGAAAGAAAATGGATTTATTTACTCATTCACTATACCTTGTGCAAACTAAAATTTAGGTATATCTGTTTCTTATTCTTTTCTAGTAGATACTAATGAATACTGAAGAAATGTCAATGAGAGGGCAGAAGTCAGTGGAGTTGGTAAAAACCTTAAAATAATTAGAAGTTAATAGTTGTATTTCCTTCTTAAGGTTTTTGATGTGGTTTGGCTGTGTCCCCACCCAAATCTCATCTTGAATTGCAATTCCAACAATTCCCATGTGTGGGAGTGGGAGATGAGTGAATTACGGGGTTGCATATTTTCTGCACAGTTCTTATGATAGTGAATGATCTCATCAGATCTGATGGTTTTAAAAAGTGGAGTTTCCCTGCACAAGCTCTCTTCTCTCATCTGCCACTATGTGAAACATGCCTCAGGTGTGTCTTTATCAGCAGCATAAAAACAGAGTAATATAGTAAATTGGTACCAGCAGGGAGAGGTGTTAAGGAATAGATACCTGAAAACGTGGAAGTAACTTTGAAACTGCATAACCAGCAACAGTTTGGAGGGCTCAGAAGAAAACACTAAAATGTGGGTACGTTTGGTACTTTCTAGAGACTTGTTGGATGGTTTTGACAAATTGCTGATAGTGAAATGAACAATAAGGTCCAGGATGAGGTAGTCTCACAGAGAAATGAGGAACTTGTTGGGAACTGAAGCAAAATCTTGTTATTTTAGCAGAGAGACTGGTGGTATTTTGCCCCTGCCCTAGAGATTTGTGGAATATTGGAATTTCAGAAAGATGATTTAGGATATCTGGCAAGAAGAAATTTCTAAGCAGCAAAGCATTCAAGAGGTGACTTGGTTACTCTTAAAGGCATTCAGTTTTAAAAGAGAAACAGAATATAAAAGTTCAGTCTGACAATGTTATAAAAAAGAAAATCCCAGTTTCCTGAAGTGAAATTCAAACCAGCTGCAGAAATTTGTCCCTGTGCTACATGCAGCCTAAGGACTCGGCACCCTGCATCCCAGCTGCTCCAACCTTGGTTGAAAGAGGTCACTGTGGAGTTCAGACTGTGGCTTCAGAGGTGCAAGCCCCAATATTTTCCAGCTTCCACATGGTGTTGAGCCTGCAAGTACATAGTAGTCAGGAATTGGGGTTTGGGAGCCTCCACCTAGTTTTCAGATGTATGGAAATGCCTAGATGCACAGGCAGAAATCTGCTACGGGGTGTACTCTTCATGGAGAACTACTGCTAGGGCAGTGTGGAAGGGAAACATAGAATTGGACCTCCCACACACAGTCCCTACTGGGACACTATGTACTGGAGCTGCGAAAAGAGGACCATTGTCCTCCAGATCCCAGAATGGTAGATCCACTTGCACTGCATGCCTGGAAAAGTCACAGACATGCAACATCTCCTTGTGAAGCACTTGGGAATGAGGCTGTACCCAGCAGAGCCACAAGGGCGGAGCTGCCCAAGACCACAGGAACCCACCTCTGGCATCAGTGTGACCCACATGCAAGACATGGAGTCAAGGAGATTATTTGGGAGCTTTAAGATTTGACTGCCCTGCTGGATTTTGGACTTGGATGGGGACTGTAGCCCTTTTGTTTTGGCCAATTTCTCTCATTTGGAACAGTTGTTTTTACCCAATGCCTATATGCCAGTTCTATGTAGGAACTAAGTAATTTGCTGTTGATTTCACAGGCTCATAGGCAGAAGGGACTTGGCCTTGTCTCAGATGGAATTTTGAGTTAATGCTGATACGAGTTAAGACATTGGGTCAATACTAGGAAAGCATGATTGGTTTTGAAATGTGAGGAGATGAGATTTGGGAAGGGCTCGGGGTAGAATGATGGGTTTTGTCTGCATCCCCACCCAAATCTCATCTTGAATTGCAACTCCCACGATTTCCCCGTGTCAGGGAAGGAACTCGGTGCATTGTTATTGAATTATGGGGGCGGGTCTTTCCTGTGCTGTTCTCATGATAGTGAATGAGTATCAAAAGATCTGAAGGTTTTAAAAATGGGAGTTTCCCTGCACAAGCTCCTTTCTTCTCTTGTCTGACACCATGTGAGACGTGGCTTTCACCTTCCATTTTGATTATAAAACCTCCCCAGAGACATGGAACTGAGTCCAAGAAATCTTTTTCCTTTGTAAACTGCCCATCTTGAGTATGTCTTTATCAGCAGTGTGAAAACAGACTAATACAGTTTTCTTACCAAAATTCCATATTATTTACATACATCTGTGGACATCTACTTGTATATGTGCATGTGTGTAAGAATACATGTCTGAATAACTGCGGCATTTAAAGACATACCATTTTCAAGAGAGAACTCAAGATGGCGCTGTGAGAACAACCCAGGGTTGGAGCTCTCGTTGTGTCCGCGGAGAGGTGAGTCTGAGCTGCATTTCCAGACTGATCTTTGTTGCCCACGGAACGGGGAAATTCCCAAGTGAAGTGGAGACGCGGGACGCCAGGCAGAACCTCCGCCTGGCGAAGCCGGCAGCTGGGGTGGCAGCGGCCGGCACTACACAGCACTCCCCACAGGGCGTGCTTGTCCGGGTGCCCCGTTGAACCGGCAACCGGAGACGTGAGAGGGCTGGACTTGAGAATGAGCTAGACTTGAACAGTGGGCCAGCCCAGGGGATTGCAGGGACAGAGCGTTAGGGGTGGCCCAGTGGGATGAACAAAACCGTGATTTCAAACAAGCCCCGTGCAGACGGCCCGAGACGCTCTGAGGGGGAGGGGCGTCCACCATTACCGAGGCAACCCGTCCCAACTGAGATACACGCCCTTTGCTGACGCAGCCAGCCGTTGCCAAGGCAACCCGTCCCTACTGAGATACACGCCCACTGCTGACGCAGCCTGCCGTTGCCGAGGCAACCCGCTACAACTCCGCCGCAGGGCGTGGCGGAGAACACAGCAGAACAACAGAGCCAGGGCGAGCCTCACAACAGCAGGGCGGAGCCTCGGCAGGCAAACAGTGGCTAGTCTGCGTCCTAGCTGGGCAGGACCTCAACGGACATCCAAAAATAAAGCCCAAACCCCTCAACACAGAGCATTTGAGAAAAAAAAGGGTTTTTTTAATGAGCTCTGTTGCAGCAGAATCAAATATAGCAGCCAAACAGCCCTGAATGAACAACAGAGCTCACAGCTCAGCAATTAAGCTCCTATAAAATACAACCTGTCTCCTCAAGCAGCTCCCTGACCCCTCTATATCCAAAAGACTGACAATAGTCAGGCATCATCCTGGGACAAAGATAGCAGAAAAAGAAACTGGTAGCATCCCTCGCTGTGCCACAGCTGCTAGAGGTGCACCCCAGACAAGCAGGGTCTGGAGCGGACCTCAGCAGTCGTACAGCGAAGGGGCTAGACTGGTAGAAGGAAAACCAAGCAACAGAAATACTTCATCATCAACATTCTGGGTGTCCACTCAGAGACCCAATCAAAAAGTCAGCAACTACGCAGACGACCAGCGGACAAATCCACAAAGATGGGAAGAAACCAGCGCAAAAAGGAGGAAAACACCCGAAACCAGAACACCTCACCTCCTAGAAAGGACCAACACTCCTCACCAGCAAGGGAACAAAGCTGGACGGAGAATGACTGTGACGAAATGACAGAATTAGACTTCAGAAGATGGATAATGAGAAACTTTTGTGAGCTAAAAGATCATGTATTAAATCAATGCAAAGAAACTAAGAACCTTGAAAAAAGATTTGAAAAAAGATTCGAGGAAATGATAACAAGAATGGATAACTTAGAGAGGAATATGAATGAATTAAAGGAGCTGAAAAACACAATACGAGAACTTCGCGAAGCAAGCACAAGTTTCAATAGCCGAATTGACCAAGCAGAAGAAAGAATATCTGAAGTCGAAGACCAACTCAATGAAATAAAACGAGAAACCAAGATGAGAGAAAAAAGCGCAAAAAGGAATGAACAAAGTCTCCAAGAAATGTGGGACTATGTGAAAAGACCTAACCTACGTTTGATAGGTGTACCAGAAGGGGACGAAGAGAATGAATCCAAGCTGGAAAATACTCTTCAGGACATCATCCAGGCAAATTTCCCCCACCTAGCAAGACAGGCCAACACTCAATTGCAGGAAATACAGAGAATACCACAAAGATATTCCGCAAGAAGAGCAACCCCAAGGCACATAATCATCAGATTCAACAAGGTTGAAAAAAAGGAGAGAATACTAAGGGCAGCCAGAGAGAAAAGTCGGGTCACCCACAAAGGGAAGCCCATCAGACTCACAGCAGATCTCTCAGCAGAAACACTACAAGCCAGAAGAGAGTGGGGGCCAATATTCAACATTCTTAAAGAAAAGAACTTTCAACCCAGAATTTCATATCCAGCCAAACTGAGCTTCATAAGTGAAGGAAAAATAAAATCCTTTGCGAAAAAGCAAGTACTCAGCGATTTTGTCACCACCAGGTCTGCTTTACAAGAGCTCCTAAAAGAGGCACTACACATAGAAAGGATCAACCAGTACCAGCCATTCCAAAATCACACTGAATGCTAAAGAGCATCAACACAATGAAGAATCTACAACAACTAACAGGCAAAACAGCCACTTAGCATCAAAATGGCAGTATCAAATTCACACATAACAATATTAACCCTAAATGTAAATGGACTAAATGCACCAATCAAAAGACACAGACTGGCAAATTGGATAAAAATCCAAAACCCATCAGTGTGCCGTATCCAGGAAACCCATCTCACATGCAAGGATACACAAAGGCTCAAAATAAAGGGATGGAGGAAGATTTACCAAGCTAATGGAAAGCAAAAAAAGCAGGAGTTGCAATTCTCATCTCTGATAAAATAGACTTTAAAGCAACAAAGATCAAAAGAGACAAAGAAGGCCATTACAAAATAGTAAAAGGATCGATACAACAAGAAGAGCTAACGATCCTAAACATATATGGACCCAACACAGGAGCACCCAGATACATAAGGCAAGTTCTTAATGACTTACAGAAGGACTTAGACTCCCACACAATAATAGTGGGAGACTTTAACACTCCACTGTCAATACTAGACAGATCAACCAGACAGAAAATCAACAAGGATATCCAGGGCTTGAACTCAGACCTGGAGCAAGCAAACCTGATAGACATTTACAGAACTCTCCACCCCAAATCCATAGAATACACATTCTTCTCAGCACCACATGACACCGACTCTAAAATTGACCACATAATTGGAAGTAAAGCACTGCTCAACAAATGCAAAACAACTGAAATCATAACAAACAGCCTCTCAGACCATAGTGCAATCAAGTTAGAACTCAGAATTCAGAAACCGACCCAGAACCGCCCAGCTTCATGGAAACTGAACAACTGGCTCTTGAATGTTGACTGGGTAAACAATGAAATGAAGGCAGAAATAAAGAAGTTCTTCGAAACCAATGAGAAGGAAGACACAACGTGCCAGAACCTCTGGGACACATTTAAAGCAGTCTCTAGAGGAAAGTATATAGCAATAAGTGCCCATATGAGGAGAATGGAGAGATCCAAAATTGACACCCTATCGTCAAAATTGAAAGAGCTAGAGGAGCAAGATAAAAAAAACTCAAAACCCAGCAGAAGACAAGAAATAACTAAGATCAGAGCTGAGCTGAAGTAGATTGAGACACGAAAAACCCTTCAAAAAATCAATAAATCCAAGAGCTGGTTTTTTGAAAAGATCAACAAAATAGACAGACCACTAGCCAGATTGATTAAAAAGAGAGAAGAACCAAATAGATGCAATAAAAAATGATAAAGGGGAAATCACCACAGATTCCACAGAAATTCAAACCATCATCAGAGAATATTACAAACAACTCTATGCGCATAAACTAGTAAACCTGGAAGAAATGGATAAATTCCTGGACTCCTGTGTCCTCCCAAGCCTAAACCAGGAGGAAGCTGAAACTATGAGTAGACCAATAACAAGGTCTGAAGTTGAGGCAGCAATTAAGAGCCTACCACACAAAAAAAGCCCAGGTCCAGACGGGTTCGCAGCCGAATTCTACCAGACACACAAGGAGGAGCTGGTACCATATGTTCTAAAACTATTTCAAACAATCCAAAAAGAGGGAATCCTTCCCAAATCATTTTATGAGACCAACATCATTCTGATACCAAAACCCGGCAGAGACCCAACGAGAAAAGAAAACTTCAGGCCAATATCCATGATGAACATAGATGCAAAAATCTTCAATAAAATATTGGCAAGCCAATTGCAACAGCAAATCAAAAAACTTATTCACCATGATCAAGTAGGATTCATCCCAGGGATGCAAGGCTGGTTCAACATACGCAAGTCTATCAACGTAATTCACCACATAAACAGAACCAAAAACAAAAACCACATGATTATCTCAATTGACGCAGAGAATGCATTTGACAAAATTCAACAGCCCTTTATGCTAAAAACCCTCAATAAACTCGGTATCGATGGAACATATCTCAAAGTAATAAAAGCTATTTATGACAAACCAACAGCCAATATCATACTGAATGGGCAAAAACTGGAAGCATTCCCTTTGAAATCTGGCACTAGACAAGGATGCCCTCTTTCACCACTCCTATTCAATATAGTACTGGAAGTTCTAGCCAGAGCAGTCAGGCAAGAAAAAGAAATAAAGGGTATCCAAATAGGAAAGGTGAAAGCCAAATTGTCTCTATTTACAGATGACATGATAGTATACCTAGAAGACCCCATTGCCTCAGCCCAAAAACTCCTGAAACTGATAAGCAACTTCAGCAAAGTCTCAGGATATAAAATCAATGTGCAAAAATCACAAGCATTCGTCTACACCAATAACAGACTTAAAGAAAGCCAAATCAAGAGCGAACTGCCATTCGCAATTGCTACAAAAAGAATAAAATACCTTGGAATACAACTCACAAGGAACGTAAGAGACCTCTTCAGGGAGAACTACAAACCACTGCTCAACGAAATCAGAGAGGACACAAACAGATGGAGAAACATTCCATGTTCATGGTTAGGAAGAATCAATATCGTGAAAATGGCTATACTGCCCAAAGTAATTTACAGAATCAATGCTATCCCCATCAAGCTACCATTGACTTTCTTCACAGAACTGGAAAAAACCACCATGAACTTCATATGGAACCAAAAGAGAGCCCGCATAGCCAAGTCAATTCTAAGCAAAAAGAACACAGCGGGGGGCATCACACTACCGGATTTCAAACTATACTACAAGGCTACAGTAATCAAAACAGCATGGTACTGGTACCAAAACAGAGATATAGACCAATGGAACAAAACAGAGGCACCGGAGGCAACACAACATTCATACAACTATACAATCTTTGATAAACCTGACAAAAACAAGCAATGGGGAAAGGATTCCATGTTTAACAAATGGTGTTGGGAAAACTGGCTAGCCATGTGCAGAAAGCAGAAACTGGACCCCTTCCTGACACCTTACACTAAAATTAACTCCAGATGGATTAAAGACTTAAACATAAGACCTGGCACCATAAAAACCCTAGAAGAAAATCTAGGCAAAACTATCCAGGACATAGGAGTAGGCAAGGACTTCATGAACAAAACACCAAAAGCATTGGCAACAAAAGCCAAAATAGACAGATGGGACCTAATGAAACTCCACAGCTTCTGCACGGCAAAAGAAACAGTCACTAGAGTGGATCGGCAACCAACAGAATGGGAAAAAATTTTCGCAGTCTACCCATCTGACAAAGGGCTGATATCCAGAATTTACAAAGAACTCAAACAGATTTACAGGAAAAAAACAAACAAGCCCATTCAAAAGTGGGCAAAGGATATGAACAGATACTTTACGAAAGAAGACATATATGAGGCCAACAATCATATGAAAAAATGCTCATCGTCACTGGTCATCAGAGAGATGCAAATCAAAACCACATTGAGATACCATCTCACGCCAGTTAGAATGGCGATCATTAAAAAATCTGGAGACAACAGATGCTGGAGAGGATGTGGAGAAAAAGGAACACTTTTACACTGTTGGTGGGAGTGTAAATTAGTTCAACCATTGTGGAAGACAGTGTGGCGATTCCTCAAGGCCTTAGAAATAGAAATTCCATTTGACCCAGCAATCCCAGTACTGGGTATATATCCAAAAGACTATAAATTGTTCTACTATAAGGACACGTGTACACGAATGTTCATTGCAGCACTGTTTACAATAGCAAAGACCTGGAATCAACCCAAATGCCCATCGATAATAGACTGGATTGGAAAAATGTGGCACATATACGCCATGGAATATTATGCAGCAATCAGAAATGATGAGTTCGTGTCGTTTGTAGGGACATGGATGAATCTGGAGAACGTCATCCTCAGCAAACTGACAAAAGAACAGAAAATGAAACACCGCATATTCTCACTCATAGGTGGGTGATGAAAAAAGAGAACACATGGACACAGAAAGGGGAGTACTAAACACTCGGGTCTATTGGGGGGAAAAGGGGAGGGCCAGTGGGAGGGGGAGGTTGGGAGGGATAGCCTGGGGAGAAATGCCAAATGTGGGTGAAGGGGAGAAGAAAAGCAAAGCACAATGCCATGTGTGTACCTTCGCAACTGTCTTGCATGCTCTGCTCATGTACCCCAAAACCTAAAATCCAATAAAAAATTTAAAAAAAAAAAAAGACATACCATTTTCAATATTTTCTTATATGTTACTTGAAGTGGATACTTCCCTGAAATAGTTTAATAACTCTACTTTTAATATTTATTCTTATTAAAAAAGAAAGCATGCTTACTATTTTAACAAGATCACAGTGTTTGACTTTAACATAATTTTTGTGTGTGTGAAGGCTAAGAAAAACAGACCATGGTAAAGGTTTCTAACTTTGTGCCATGTAGTAACCTGGCACCACACAGACCTTCTGCAAATACATTGGCTTATAGAAAAAATCCATTGAAAAGATAAATTCTTGTTCTCCCGAAACAGCATCATCATTCTCAGAATAGTGTTTACTCTTTTTACAAAATTATACCCAATACTTAAACATTAATAGAACAAAAAATATCTTTTTGTGAATTCTCATTTTGTATTCCAGAAGCATTCTACCCAGCACCAAAGAAAATCAAAATTCTTAGTAAATGACACATCCTTTTCAATATTAAACCAAAATTTTTTCAGAAGAACAAGATCATTTAGTCTCTATAAGTACTGATACAGCCAAGAATATTAAAATAGTCAAGAGCAGCATGTTACCGATTGGATTCCCTGTGTCAATTCTCCGAATAGACTGTTTATTCTATGTGCTTTTATGATAAGCTTCTTTTTACACTTATCAAAAGTTGAAGAACTCTGCATAGCATTCCTAGAAAATGAGTTATTTTCTTAGAGAAAATGGTTATAAGAAAGGAAAAAATAGATAAGGCAACATAAGTTCTTTAAGATTATTTTGGATAATAAACTGAACAAGAATTAGTACTTTATAAAAAGCTATTGTATAACCTTATTTCAAGATTCATGGCAAAAAAGAAAACTCACTGATTGATTACATTTTAAGAAATTATAAAATGTAATAGTCCAAACATTGACACTTATTTTCGGCAATGATTGCAAAAAGATTATTTGACGATATGTTATGAAATGTGTCCAGAAAATGTCTTAAAAATAACTTATCTCATGTTACATGACTAATGTTGTGTATTTGGTTTAAGATAAAGATTATTCTGTTTTCTTTATAATTTGAGGCCTACCATTTAGATCAGTTTATAAATACATAAACTAATTCAATATTTTTACCATATAGTTCTTCTTAGAGGCATTTATATATTTTCTACTAGTTTTTTATATAATGTATCTGTGTGTGTCATGTATGTGTGTGTGTATATATATATATATATATATATATCATATTTATTTGTGTGGTTTTAATTTCTTTTTTTTTTTTTTTTTTTTTTTTGAGACAGAGTTTTGCTCTTATTACCCAGAGTGGAGTGCAATGGCGCCATCTCTGCTCACCGCAACCTCCGCCTCCTGGGTTCAGGCAATTCTCCTGCCTCGGCCTCCTGAGTAGCTGGGATTACAAGCATGCGCCACCATGCCCAGCTAATTTTTTGTATTTTTAGTAGAGACGGGGTTTCACCATGCTGACCAGGGTGGTCTCGATCTGTTGACCTCGTGATCCACCCGCCTTGGCCTCCCAAAGTGCTGGGATTACAGGCTTGAGCCACCGCGCCCGGTTTAATTTCTACTTTTATGTTTCTTCAGATAACCAATTATTTTCTCTAGACTTGCTATCTAAAGTTCAACCTCACAATTTACTGTCTTGCCCTCTGCCAAACAAGACTTGCTGAGTTTAAATGAAATAATTGAATCCAAATTGCATTATTGTAAAATTGTCATTCTTTTTTATTCTAAGATACACATTTTCCATTTTACCATTTCTGAAAATACAATGTGTTTTAAAGTCAAAGTCATAAATATATGCCAGTTACCACCAAAGTGATAAACTATAAGCCAGTTATCATTGTATATGCCAATTTAAAATTAGCCAACTCTAGAAGGGATGTATATGTCACCTCAGTTAAATTTCTGTATTGATGTTTTTTCTCTCATTTGAACATCAGGTAATGCAAGTTAAGAAAGAGAAAACAGCAAAACATAGAATAGATAATGATTTTCAAAATGTCCAAATTTTGTGTGACTGAGATGCATCTTGTGGAGGATTGTTTAGTAAGACACCAACTATCTATTTGCAAAGCATTTCTAGGTAGTTTTCTGAGAAGTTATGTAATTTCTTCCATGATACATTAGTCCAAAAGGGGGAGAAAACCCTGTTAAACCAAACAAAAGTTTCATGGGCAACCCTAATAATCTATATATAGTAATTTAAGTATCTGTTCTAAATGTTGCTAACACAGATAATATGAACATGTAAAAGCAAGTCACATGTTCTCTTGATAGTTTTAATTGCCATTTGTTATAAGTAAATTAAATAGCTGGCCCATTTAGAACCACAGGGTAGAATAAATTCATGAAGATCCATCCCTGCCAGAGAAAACCTACAAAAGCTGAAGATGGATGTGGTTGTCTCATCCATCAGGATGCAGGAAATCATTACATTTCAAGAAGACACCAAAAACCTCCAACAATGGGCTCTAAATAGAGATCCATAAACTTAAAGACAAAATGTTTAAAATAATCCTCATAATAAATTGCAGTGAACTTCAAGAATATACAGATTTTATAAAATAAGTGAATTATGGAAAAATATATAAAGAAAATTAGAAGTTGAGAACAAAACAGAAACAAAAAATGCCAAAATACTACAGATTAAGAATATGAAGACTAAACTTAAATATGCAACAGAAAGGATTGACAGTAGGCTTGATCAAGTTGAAGAAATAGTTAGTGAGCTCAGAGAAAAACATTTAAAGCTATGCAATCAGAGTATCTAAAAGGAAATTTAAAAAAAAAACAGTGAAAATTAACAAATGCCTATGGAAATTATGGAACACCATTAAGAGACCAAACCTGTCCATAATAGGGATTTATGAAGTACCCTAGGGGATTTATGATAGAGCAAAAGAACCAAAGGGCATATTTACAAAAATAATTGCTGAATATGTCCCTTATATAGGGAAAAAGCCAAAATATCCAATCAAATTGGAGTCTAAAGAAGAGTTCACCAAGACACAGAACAATCTAACTCAAAAATTAAAGACCAAGACAAAATTCTGAGAGCAGCAAGCAATAAGAATCTCATCACAAAAAGGAGTGCCTATATGATTTTCATAAGATTTATTAGCAGAAAGTATATAGGCCAGGAAGAAAAAGGAAGTGATACATTCAAAGTGCTGAAAGAAGAAGCTATTAACCAAGTATATTTTACCCAGCAAAGCTGTAAGACAAAAATGAGAGAGATTAAAACTTTTCCAGAATGATTAAGGCTAACAGAGTTTGTATCCACTGGAATTGCCTTAGAAGGATTGCTAACAGAACTAGTTAAGGTAAAAGACCAATAGTTAGTAACATAAAGTTTATACAAATAAGCACAAAACATAAAGGCAAAAATAATGCAGAACCCTATTTGAAATACTCTAAAGGCTGTAACGGTGTTGTATACTGCAATTGTATACCTAGTATGAAGGTTAAAAGACAAAACAGATAATAAGAACTATAGCTAAAATAAATTAGTGAAGGGATAAATATTAAAACCTTATGGGCCAGGCATGGTGGCTCATGCCTAAAATCCCAGCACTTTGGAAGCTCAAGGAGGGTGGATCACCTGAGGGCAGGAGTTGGAGTTCAGCCTGAACAACATGGTGAAACTCCATCTCTATTAAAAATTAAAAAATTATCCAGGCATGGTGGCACATGCCTGTAATCTCACCTACTTGGGAGGCTGAGGCCAGAGAATCTCTTGAACCTGGGAGGTGGAGGTTGAAGTGAGCCAAGAGTGTACCATTGCACGTCATCCTGGGCAATAATAGTGAAACTCCATCTCTAAAAAAATTATGTGAATTCTAAGATCAAAAGCATAAAATCAGGGGATACAAATTAAAAGTGAAGAGTTGTTGTATGCACTCAAAGTAGAATTATTATTGGCTTTGATAGACTCTTTTAGGATGCTTTATATAAGTTTCACAATAACCAGAAAGCAAAAATCTATAGTGTATGTGCAAAACATAAAATAGTAAAGGTGCAAAGTATATCAGCAGGAGATAACCATCAAACCACAAAGAAAAACAGTGAGAACAAAAAGGGAACGAAACACCTGGAAAATAATCAGGAAAGTAACAAAATGGCAGTAGCAAATACTTATCTTTCAAAAATTATCTTGACTGTAAATGCATTGAAATCTTCAATGTAAAGAGTGACTTAATGAATAAAGCAAACAAGACTCAACTATATGCTGTCTACAAGAGACTCATCCCACACACACACTGACATTAGACACAAAACTATATTTCACACAAATCAAAACCAAAAAAGAGTAGGGGTAAATATACTTATGATAGACAAACTTTAAATCAAAAACTGAAGAGAGATGGCAAAGGACATTAGCTAATAATGAAAGGTCTATTCTTCAAGAAAAAATAGTAATGGCAAATATATATAGTCCTAACTTTGGTGTACCTAAATATGTAAAGCAAATATTTAAAAAATAGAATGGAGATAAAGATTACAATACAATAATGGTAGGGAACTTCACCTCACTTTCAAAAATGTACAAAACATCCCTACAAACACTTGGTAAGAAAAACACTGGACTTGAACAACACTTTAGACTAAATGGACCTAAGAGCCATATATACAGCATTCCATGCAACAGCAACAAAATTCTTTCTCTTCTCAAGCACACATGGAACAGTCTTTGGAAAGTGTTAGGTCACAAGAAAAATTATAGCAAATTGGAAGATTGAGATCATGTAAGTACCTTTTCTGGCCATAATTTCTAGTTAGGAAACTAGAAATCAATAACAGGAAGAATTTCAAAAAATCCACAAATACATTAAAGTTAAATAACATGTCCCTGAGCAACAAGTGGGTCCATAAAGAAATTAAATGGGAAATTTAGAAATATCTTGAGACAACAAAAAATAGAAACACTACAGACTGAAATTTACAGGAAGCAACAAAAGCAGTTCTAAGAGAAAAGTTTACATTAATAAATTCCTATATGAAAAAGATAAAAGATCTCAAAAAATTAACATTATGCCTCAAGGAAATGGAAACAGTAGAACAATCTTAGACCAATGTTAGCGAATGAAAGACATAATAAAAAGGAGAAATAAATAAAACAGAAACTAGAAAATGATACAAAACATAAAATTAAATTCTGATTTTTGAAAAGATAAACAAAATCAACAAACTTTTAGGCAGACTAAGATAAAAGAAAAGACCCACATGAAGAAAATAATAAGTGAAAGAGGAGATATTATTACTAATATCACAGAAATACAAAGGATTATAAGAGCTTATGAACACATGTATGCCAAAAAATTGAATAAAAGAAATGAATAAATTCCTACACATATACAGTCTACCAACACTGGAACATGAAGAAATTAAAGATCTGAACAGAATGACAAGTAAAAAGACTGAATTAGTAATTAAAAGTCTCTCATCAGTGGTGAGAGAGGGCACCCTTGTCTTGTGCCAGTTTTCAAAGGGAATGCTTCCAGTTTTTGTCCATTTGGGTTTGTAATAAATAGCTTTTATTATTTTGAGATACATTCCAATGATACCTAGTTTATTGAGAATTTTTAGCATAAAGGGCTGTTGAATTTTGTCAAAGACCTTCTCTGCATCTATTGAGAAAATCATGTGATTTTTGTCTTTGGTTCTGTTTATGTGATGGATTACATTTACAGATTTGCATATTTTGTTAAACCAACTTGCATCACAGGAATAAAGCTGAGTGGATTGTGATGTATAAGCTTTTTGATGTGCTGTTGGATTCGGTTTTCCAGTTTTTTATTGAGGATTTTTGCATCAATATTCATTATGAAAACTGGCCTGAAATTTTCGTTTTTAGTTGTGTCTCTGCCAGGTTTTGGTATCAGGTTGATGTTGGTCTCATAAAATGAGTTAGAGAGGATTCCCTCTTTTTGTATCGTTTGGAAGTTTCAGAAGGAATGATACCAACTCCTTTTTATACCTCTGGTAGAATTCGGCTGTGAACTCGACTTAACTTGGCCTTTTTTTGGTGGGTAGGCTATTAATTGCTGCCTCAACTTCAGGCCTTGTTATTGTTCTATTCAGGGATTCAACTTCTTCCTGGTTTAGTCTTGGGAGGGTGTAAGTGTCCAGGAATTTATCCATTTCTACCAGATTTACTGTTTATATGCATAGTGTTGTTTGTAGTAATCTCTGATGGTAGTTTGTATTTCTGTGGAATTGGTGGTGATATCCCCTTTATCATTGTTTATTGTATCTATTTGATTCTTCTCTCTTTTCTATTAGTGTGGCTAATGGTCTACCTATTTTGTTGATCTTTTCACAAAACCACCTCCTGGATTTATTGATTTTTTTTTTTTGAAGGGTTTTTTGTGTCTTTCTCCTTCCGCTCTGCTCTGATCTTAATTATTTCTTGTCTTCTGCTAGCTTTTGAATATGTTTGATCTGCCTCCTCTAGTTCTTTACACCTCAACACAGGGAGAGGAACATTGCACACCAGGGCCCGTTGGGGGGTGAGAGGGCTAGGAAAGGGATAACAGTGGGTGGGGAAATTGGGGATGGATAACATTAAGAGAAATACCTAATGTAGATGATGGGGGGATGGATGCAGCCAACCACCATGGCATATTTATACCTGTTTAACAATCCTGCATGATCTGTACACGTACCCCAGAACACTAAGCATAAAAAAAGTCTTTAATCAAAACAAAATCACCTCAGGATTGGAGGACTTTACTGCTGAATTCTAGGAAACATTAATACCAATGCTTCACACACTTGAAAATCAAAGGGGGGGATACTTCCAAACTTATTACAATGCCAGCATTATTCTGATACTAAAGCCAGTTAACAACATTATAAGAAGAGAAAATTGAAGGCCAATATTTTTGATGAACATAGATTCAGAATCTTAAAAAAAATTCTAACAAGCTGACTTCAAGAATACATTAAAAGGATCATTGGACATGAGCATGTAGGAGTATCCCAGTAAAAGTTTCTATTTCATTTATTTATGCTCTTCATTAGGTCTTTCCTTTTGCTATTTTTGGGCTTAGATTGCTCTTAGATGTGAGAATAGACACATACAGATCAATAGACATGATATCTCACATCAACAGAATAAAGGGAAAATATCATATGATCATCTCATTAGTGCAGAAAAAGCATTTGATAAAATTCAAAATATTTTTATTATAAAATCTCAACTAATTAGGAACTGAAGAAATGTACCTTAGCACAATAAAGGCCATATATAATAGTCCACAGCTAACATTATACTCAATGGTGAAAAATTGAAAGCTTTTCCTCTGAGACTGTTTAAAAAATAAGGATGTTCACTCTTACCATTTCTATTCAACATAGCTTCACAGTTCTTGTCAGAGCAATTATGCAATAGAAAAAAATTAATAAAGGGCATCCAGGAAAGAGAGGTAAAATTGTTCATGTTTGCTGATGACTTGGTTTTATAGATATAAAGTTCTAAGTATTCCACCAGGAAACTGCTAGAACTAATAAACAAATACAGTATACTTAAAGAATACAAAAATCAACCCAAAAAATCAGAATACCTCCGACCACAAACTTGGATGCCTCTAAAATAGTTACACTGAGATTGCTGAGATAACAGTCTCTGATCAACTTTTATTTTATCTCGTTCTTTCAACATCCTTCTTATTTATTTGTTTTTCTTTTTCTGGTTAGTAACTTGATTCTTTAGTGCGTGTGTGTTTACCATCCATTTCCCAGTGAATGCACCTGTAGTTCATTATTTTTTAAAATGAGTACAATGTCATTGTATGGCATTAATCTTATTGTTGCTAAGCATATGGGAAGTTTTAAATATTTTATTATTTAGGAAAACATTATGAACATACATGTAGATATCTTCTAGTACATAGTTGTAAACACTTCTCTAGGACATTAGGAAGTCGAATTATGGGTTAAAGACTTTACAGTTATGAATAATGTCAAAGGGTTTCTATAACAGTTATACACTTTTATGTGATTACCTTTTCATATTTCTGTGTTACATTTTTAAACTAAAGTTGGGGCAGCTGGGAAAGAAACATCTTTCTCTGTATGAAGAGTATAAAAATATTCTCTTATTGCTATATTCTAACATTATAAAGTTGCTTTCCACTTGGTAAATATTCCACTTGGAAATAATATTTATGTATGATTTAAGACACTTCAGTCTTATTTATTTCCACCTGAATGGCTCTGATATTTCTCTATTTTACTCTTTACTGATTAAGATTCTCCTTCTCCTTTTTATGTTCTCATATTTTATTCCTTCTACCTGATTAAAAGTTAAACATACTTTTTATATCATTATGTTGGTTCCCCTTGAGATTTCACAATTACTATTTGCTGAAAAATTAAAATTAATTACTATCCTTTCACACTGCGAAGCAATTTAAGGCCTTAAATACACAATTTATGGAGTCTCTTTCCAGTGTTATATTTTTGTCCTTACAAAATAGAACTTAATACTATTATTATAAAAACAGGTAATACTGTAATATTTCATTATACATAGCGACATTATTAGATTTACCTATTTATTAGTTTCTTTACTCAGTTTCCTTGAATCTTTCACTTTCCTTTTAGGCTTGTTTCGTTAATGCACCACCTTTAACAATTACAAACATGTTTAGTGCAGTTATAATGGTGGCAGTTTTTAAGATTTTGTTGTTCTGAAATGATTTCTTTAACCATTTACTTTTGGATGAAATTTGGTTAGATACTTATTTTTTCTGAGCTCTTTTTTGTTTCTATTATTAGGGAGCAGTTTACTGTCAGTTAAATTGTCATTTAACTGTAATTGGGTCGTCTTTTTTGTAGGTTGAAATATATTATTTTTGTCTACAGTTCTATAAGCACACTGTAATGTGCTGAAGTTTTAATTTCTTATTTCTTTTTTGATATATGCTGGATCTCTGGGTTAATGGTTTTTAAAATATGAATTTAGAAAATCCATTTATGTCAAAAAATATTTTTTTTTGTTTTCATATTATCTTCTTTGGGGCCTCTATTTTAAATGTATGAGAGCTTTTTTTCAACTTTACCCATTTCTTTTCCACATTCCTTTTGGTTTACTCAACCATGCTGCATTGTGTTTTCTCCAAATTTATATTTCAATTTAATATTTTTCTCTTCCAATTTGCCAAATATCCCAATTCACATATCCAGTGATATCTGCTGTATATATACATAGATACCACACATGTATACACACACACACACTTCACACTCCTATGAGGGTGGTACTATTGTCATCTTCATTTTATGGATGAAAAAATTATGGAAAAACAGGCTTAAACGACAAGTCCAAAGATTCTCTGTTCTTAAGTGTCAGAGGTAAAAACTGAATAAAGGTAGTGTGAATCTGGGGTACTTTCTCTTAATTCTACACTGCTCCAATCATGTGACTGTAAAAAGAGAAAATTGTGAATTTCAGCCCATAGAAGAATAATGTTATTTCCAATTACTTTCATCCACATTTCTTTCCTTCTTTACCAATGCCTACTTAGCATATATCTTAACTGCCCTAGTTTTTTTTAACCATGTCTGATAAAAGGTGTAAAACGTAATATAAACTTTTTTACTTTGTGTATGTGTATCTCATTTATTTTGTGCCTTTGGTTGGGTCCGAGGAAAGGAGGGAAAGAGAGAGACTGTTTTGAAAGTGCTCAATAATCTAGCTGTATTTCATGGTTTATAAGAAAATTCAGAATTATTTTTAACAGCAGTTGTACTAATAAAATTATGAGTTCTGACCTTTACTTATTCTGATAGATGCCCTACGAAAAGTTTTAACTAAATCAAGGTGAACTTGAAACACAATACTTTGAAAATTTCTTTACTTGTGAATATTATGTTCAAGCACAAAATATTTATTGAATATCTTAGAGAACCTGGAGGCAAATTCAAGGTAGGCCGAAAGATTTCAAGTTCTTCTTTTAGGTAGAAAACTGAGAAACAGCTCAAGCTTTCTTGTGCAGCATTTATTATTACTTGGGCAATCAAATAATTTTGTAAAGGACTCTGTGGGAAAATAAATGAACTATTAATTGAATTTTAATATTTATCATAACATATATATCCTGATGCATTAAATTTATGATAGAAGTATACAGACCCTTTTCCGTTATGCATATTTAAAATGCACTGTGATCCCTTTATAAATACAGTTTAAAATATGTCCATGTTTATTTCATGGTACTAATACCAAATTGTATTATTCTAGATTCTTATGAAGCTGTAATTGTTGTATCTTTGCTTTAAAAGCATGTTATTGATCCGATCTATGACTTTATATAGACATTAGAAAATATGCTAACTCTTATAATTTCATACTTGTCCTTATGGGAAATCATCATCCACTTTACAAGAACTAAATTGTGATGCAGTTTCTAGGAATGCATTGGAGTTATAAATTTAGACTACACATAGATTAAAAGTTATGTATACCTTTGATTCTATATAGTTAACTGGTGTTTCTTTGTTAAGTATGCAGAAGGAAATCAAGTTAAAATATGTCTTAATGTATAAATGTTTTGAATTGATCTCTATTTAAGGTCACTTTTAAAAAAGTCTTGGAGCTGCTTAATCCAACATTAAATATTACTCATAATCTACTGTATAATAACACTGTTTAATTGCAATACAACAGTTACAGTACTTTACATGCAAATTTTTTTTTTTTTTGAGACAGACTTTCGTTCTTGTTACCAAGGCTGGAGTGCAATGGCGCGATCTCAGCTCACTGCAACCTCCGCCTCCTGGGTTCAGGCAATTCTCCTGCCTCAGCCTCCCGAGTAGCTGGGATTACAGGCACGTGCCACCATGCCCAGCTAATTTTTGTATTTTGAGTAGAGACGGGGTTTCACCATGTTGACCAGGAGGGTCTCGATCTCTTGACCTTGTGATCCACCCGCCTCAGCCTCCCAAAGTGCTGGGATTACAGGCTTGAGCCACCGCGCCCAGCCTACATGCAAATTAAGCTATAATCATATATATTTAATTTATGTTTTAGCTGGACTTAAGTCTATTGCGCAGAAAGTCAAATTTACTTAAAGTCACTATTTTACTCTTACTTATTATATACATGTTCAGATCTCAATCTTGATTACAATAAAAATTAGAATTATCTGCAATTAAACTCATTTTTGAGTTTACCTAGATCATGCATCTGTTTATTAAAAAAATCATATTGTATTTCATGCTTTGGAAAACTAATGCATGTTAGAATTCATGTTTCTTAAATCTGTCAAAGGAATAAAACTTGTAAATCAGATACTTATGTCCTTTCATTAATGCTATATTGAGCCATGATGGAAAGGAAGAGATAATGATATTATATTTAAAAATCCATGAAGTTCTTTAATGCAAAAAAGACTGACTTTAGCAGCATTAAGCACAGAGCTGCTGACACAGTGAAGGATTACACTGTAATAAGGAACAGTATGATTAAGTGATGTGCAAACTTCCTACCAGAGGAGCATTCAGGATACCGGAACATATGGTTCTGGACGGCTTTTTTTTTCCTCAGTAACTACAGATTCTGGCCGCAGATTTCTGTTGATTCATACAAAATCTCTTGATTAGAATCCTCAGCCATCTGCTGCAGGATGTCAGTGTATGAAAATGTCAGCAGAAAGAGCAGAACTTAAAGCTTATTTGTGGAAAGGATTTAAAGCTAGCATAACCATGAATAAGACAAGGTGATCAGCTTTAATGTGGTCAGGAGCTAATTTATGTTGACAGTAAAAAGAGGGTGAAAAGTTAAATGGAAATGTTCTCCAGAGAAAGCCAAGATAACCACATAAACATTTCTCTATTATTTATAGTTCTCTATTGTTTATAGTTCTCTACTGTTTACAGTTAAGACAGCTGCTGAACCTTTGTTACACAGAAGCAGTAAAACAATTTACACTGTAATATTCTAAAACTGAAATTTTCTGAAACATAAAACTAATAACTATTTAAATTTTATTACAGAGGAAACCTGGGTACAGTAATATTAGCTAATATTTATATAATATGTTAAATTATTTTTAGGATAACCCACACTTAATAATGTAGATTCAATAACTACCGTATAATTGAAATGTCTTATTTACTGGTCATCAGTAACAATCCAAATTTCATATGCAATTTTTTGTCTTTAACCTTTTGACATAATCTTTTACTCTTTCTCAAATTATTCTCATTTACATTTCAGTGCAGTATACATATCTGATTTTTCTCCATCTTTTATCTTTTCTTTGCTGCCAGCACTTCTTATTTTCACTTCCCAAAATATATAAATTTCCCCAAATAGTCTATTCTTTTTTACGTGTTCTGTCATTTGTCAGTTTCATTCACCCTGACATGATTTCAACTACTATGGTTATTTACTGACACTCTTGGAATTTTTTCTAAAAGTTGATAATCCAACAATCAGCATTATATTGAACATATTACCATAATCTTGAGGTACAGATTCTACAAAAACAAACCTTAACCCCCTCATAGATTTTTCCACTTAACAAAAAAATTTGAAAAACCACAAAATATATCAGATTTTCTTGACTTTCTTATTAAAGTATAAAATAATAATCTTAGCCTAAAAGAAATAAAAGTGAAACAATTCAATAGTTGTAAGTATTTTTAAAACACAATAACATAACTGGGTGCAGTGGCTCATGACTGTAATCCCAGCACTTTGGGAGATCAAGACTTACCTGAACGCTAGAGTTCAACACCAGCCTGCCAAAATGGAGAAGAAACCTCATCTCTACAAGAAAAATACAAACATTGACTGAGCTGATGGTGCACCTGTGGTCCCAGCTGAGACCACAGGAGCTTGAGGTGGCAGGTAAGAGGATTGTTGAATGATAGGAGATTGTGGCTGCAGTAAGTCATGATTGCACCACTGCACTCCAGCCTGAGCAACAAAGCAAGACCCTATATGTCAAAAACATATCAAAACAAAATACATAAACATGTAAGTTACGAATGCTATTATCAGTAAAACTTTGAAACTCATGTCTTGTACCTGGTTCAGTTGGCCCAGGCTTCACATGGTTTAGACAGTAAACAGAGTAGACACTATTGCATAGTATCCTAATTAAGTTGGATCTGAAAAGTAAGTGGTACATTCGTAATCTAGCTAAATCCGACAGGCTATCACAATTAACATTTAAACAATAATAAGCACGCTGAATATGAAAAATACGTGCCAAATCAATAAAGAATTTATTCCTTATTACCCTTGCAATCCAGTAGACTACAGGTTGGAAGAATCGGCTTCCCTCTGAGGGAATACTCAGAGGGGAGCCTCCCTCTTTTTTCTTTCTATTTGATTCTTTATTTACCCATCAATGAAGGTCGATATATGATTTGGTAATCCAGCCGGGAGGTCACTACTCAAGAATGGTGCTGACCATTGGACTCAAGGATCACTTGGTCCCAGGAGACATCGATCTTGTACTTCCCTGCATCCAACTGGAACCGTCATTTGCTGAAATCTCAGTCTCATGTTTTATCCATACTAGGATCAAGGCAGCTTAAACCCTGGCTGCTAGAGTTAGGATTGTAGTCCCATGGTCCTCCCAGGTTAGGAAAGCAAATGAAGTAGATATACCATAATCACATTTTATCATAAAGAATTAGATTTATAGAGACATAGCATGAGGTCCTCAAACTGCAAACAGATCCTTTTGCATATTATCAATCTACATTTATAAACATAAAAAAGATCCTATTTTGTAGAATGTGTTACAAAATCTTTGTGACAGTAGGTTAGATGAATATTTTTCAAAGGCAATAATATAAACACAGCATACAATATAAAGAAGATAAAAGGGAATTAAAAAAATATTTTACATGTAGAAAAACAAAAAAATTAAGATAATAAGGCAAGTATACTTAGAAAAGATTTTTGAAAACTTATATTTCACAAAGAACTTATATTTGAAATACAGAAGTCTTACAACTTGACAATAAAAAGATAAACAACTCTATTTCAACACGCTTTCAAAATAAAATTTCATATAAAATTCCAATAAGCAGAAAATATACTCAACATTAATACTCATGAGATAAATGCAAATTAAGGCAACAATGAGTTATCAGTATACACCCACTAGAACAGTCAATGTTAAAGACTGATATTGGAATCAACATGGTGAAACCCTGTCTCTACTAAAAATACAAAAAAAAAAAAAAAATTAGCCAGGCATGCTGGCAAATACCTGTAATCCCAGCTACTCAGGAGGCCAAGGCAGGAGAATTGCTTCAACCTGGCAGGCAGAGGTTGCAGTGAGCTAAGTTTGCGCCATTGTACTCCAGCCTGGGCAACAAGAGCAAACCTCTGTCTAAAAACTAACAAATACTTTTCCTATATAAAAATGAAAAAATATGAGTCATACAGCATCATGACATAATCATATAGATACTATGTTGAGTAAACCAATCTTTTTAGCGTCACCAAAATAATACATATTGGATTCCTCTTTAGAACAATTTAAGGCACTAAAAAAGAAATAAAAACTGTTAACTCAGGATTGTAAATCTAATCTACTTTTACTAGATATAGAATCCTAAATTATAAAAGTACTCTGAGTTATACAAAATATAAAATTCAAGAATGGAACTAGGGAGGGATGGGCGGAGTGTTGACTGCAAAGCATGAGGAACATTCAGGGAATAAGGAAATACTCATTTTATACAGATTGATATTGCAATGTTGCATATATTGGTCAAATTTCATTTCACAATAATACATCTGTATAATAAATTTTTCAAAACTGTAATTAAAGATTGTGCATTAAAAGTAGTGTCCTCTAAAGGTCTGTGCCTAACTTAGTAGTATTTATTAGAGAAAACATGTATATAAAATAAATTCTAAATTAATTTAATTTTGATTTGGAAATAATCCCATGAGAAAATAATTTTGTATGTTTAAAGATGTATTCATAGAAAATCTTTATACTACCACTTGGAGTAGCAATCCAGATCTCAAAATCTGATTATGTGACATTTATCTACATATAATTCATTACTATTAGGCCTTCAATTCTATGCCAGCCATAATATTTACATTATATTAAGTGAACAAACTAGTTATATAATAATAGGTGCAATAAGAGTTCAGGCAAATGTTTAGGAGAAATATTCTGAGGATAAAGGAGTAAGGAATATTTCTTCTTTAGATTCTAAAATAATACATGTTGTCTTAAAACTAACAAAGAAAATACTAATAGAAAACACAGCATGCAATATTAGGCTTTAATTTAAAACAAACTTATTGATGTAAATGTGCTCATATATTTTCCAATGGAAGTACAAATAATAGCTGCTTAAATAATACACATAAATAAATGAATATTATGTATTATAAAATATGCAGATGATAATAGCATTTACCCTTGTAGAAACTTTATAATATGGTACATTTTCTGATTTTTTTTTTCTGAGGGTATACACATTTCCATTAAAAGGTAAAACTCTTTTAAACAAGCATTACATCACTGAATTTCATGGTTTGATACAATAAAATTTTCAAAATCTTCATTTGGATTTTTCTTCTTAGTTCATAAAATAATCCTTCCAAGTGTATACAAAGTATAATTAAACCAAGCATACAAATTTAATCAATAAAAGCACGTAGAAATGAACTCAAAATACACTAATAAAAGTTTCTAATTAAGTTTTTTATTGTTGATAACTTTAGATGTGTTATATTCTGAGTTAGAAAAACACTGGACTAGGGATTATCTTCACACTATTTATTTTAAAATATTTGACAAGTAAATTAATAATGTAAACAAGATATGAGGAAGGAAATGTTCTACTTAGGAAGACAATCTCATTTCAATTAAATTAGAAGCAACAATTTGCCTAACAATTATAATTAAAAATGAGCCTTATATGTGCAATAAATATGGTTTGGCGAGATTTCTATTTGGCAGTGTTTGCACATTAGCTTTAATTGCTGGATTCCCTGGGAATGACTGAAACTCTTTCTTTAAAAATAATCTTCATTTCAGATTATGATGATGCTTCCTGTAGTTGGGCATAATTAATAGGATTTCATCTTGTTTATATTAGTGACTCCTAAGTATTTTTATTTTCTTTACAGAGGCAAATTCCTGTGGACAATAGATTCTAAAATGAGTGCTTTTCATTGTGAAGCCGTAAGCTCACAGCCAATGTAAAAGTGAAAGCAAATACTAAGTGACTTAACAGTTAGGAAGACAATAGACTGTGAGACGTAACCCCCTCAGACACTAGAGTTCTATTCTTTTAAAATATATTATTAAATAAAATTTAGTTTATACTATCACTAAATTCAATAATATTGTTTGAAAGTTTATTTTTAACCAATTATTTTGCTGTATTGAGATACCACTCTCCTGAATCTTAATAATATTCATATGTGGCACCTGTCCAAAAAGTCACATAAGAAATTCAACAAATTCAGGAAAGCATTCCTACACTATATTGCCTTCCATAAATAAATGCAATAACTCATAATGCCTGAGAGATATATTCTAAAATGAGGAGGTTTGTATCATTCTAAAATGGTACAGTGGGACAGCGATTTTATTCAGAAAATGTACTCTTCCCCTTTCAAGGATCTCATTTTGCATAACACTGTTGCCTCTGGGTCAAGAATAAAAACTTGTGACTAAAAGAAAAAATAACTTGGGGAATAGTTCTGTCAGTCATGTCATTTCTGAATAATAATAATAGTGATAATGATAAATATATTTTAGAGTACTTTTCTTTCTAGAAGTTCAAAGCATCTATGAAGGTCAAGAACAGAGAGTTACACCCTTATTCATTTTATCTAATACAAGACTACGGTGGTATAATGCGGAGACTATATTTACATAAAAGGGCATTTTTCTCGATGATTGACAATGGTTTTATAAGAGCTGTGTGTCATCACCAGAAGAGCTACTTAGCTGAAGAACACAAATACTAAAGGCTATCTGGAATCCATTTGCCTGCATGCATGTTGTCTGTGTTTATCCATGTGTACAACAGAGCTTCTAAATAAATAAGAATAATGCTATTTAATCAACCAGGGCAGTTTATTATAAGTATTTTTTTAAAAAGACACTTTTCTCTGGGATAAGTTATAATATGCTTGATTCAGCAAAGATTGGATTCAAGGTGAAGCAAAAGGCTACCTTAAATATAAAAATGCTTATTTGGGCATAGGTAAGATATTGCTGAATGTTTACAGTATAATGCTGTTAAATTCAGTTAAACATATACTTATTCTATATATTTTTCATAAAATTGAGCTCTTTATTAATCATTTAAGAAGTGAAAGACCTTTTTTAGTATTGAAAGATAAATATGATAATTCAGATCACTCAACTTCCAATATTGAATGAAAATATAAATGCTAGTTATAAAATATTGTACTTGATTTATCTGCTATAAAGAAAGTTTTCATTTACAAGTGTAAACTATTTTGTCTTTATCACCCACTTTTGTGATAATTAATTTGTGAATGGTGACCTGACTGATCTATACCTCTTTATCTTAATTGATTTTTTATTTCAAGTATAGATCCCCCAAAATAAGAATATGGCTAATTAATTTAAAAATTTTAAAAAGTAATATACATATATATATATATATATATATAAAATGTATTTCAAGACACACACTATTACTTGAACTGATACAGAAATTGTTATGATAAACATTCAGATGCTTTTAGATATTAAGAAAATTTAAGTACATTTTCTTGTGTCTTGGCCCAAGTTCTCTAGAAAACAGAAACTGAGAAAACCTTAAGTGGCAATATTTAGCTGGGTGTAATCCTGAGGTTGTAGGAGTGAGGGAGTAGTGCTATGTGGCAGGGAAATGTATGGTGATATGTTACTGAGCTGGCTGCCACTTTGTGAAGAGCAATGACTGTCACTGAGCCACAGAAGACAATCATGGGAACTCTATTCAAACTCTACCCCTTGATATAGTTTACTAAAAGAGAGCTTGTGGAAGAAATTTATCTGCTGACACCCTGTTGCTCCCTGTCCCCCAACTGATCAAAATTTGTACCATGCAGAAATAACTTCACACTTTTGACAAGTGCTGCCTCTTTTCTTGACAATTGCTGGGTATCTTTGCCCTCTACATTAAAAAAGTGATATTACATGAAACCAGAATTAATTTACAAAGCCAAGATTCTAGGCACTGACCTTAGGAAGCATTAAAAATGCACGAAGAACTATATAAAGTTGGTTCCTATGGGCATTGTTGTGGCTGAGCAACTGAACAAAGGCCCAGAATACAGGTTTTACAAAATACTACGCAACACAGAAGATATGTCCAATGTAGTCTGTTTTATTTGTGGTTTTCAAATGTGATTGTGCCCCACTAGTGTATCTGAATTCTCTACCAACAAATGGGACACCACTGATGCAAAACATTACTAATTGTAAAAGTACAAGCAAAATCAGGCAGATTCTAACATAAAGCATTAACTCTATATTAAATTGTTTTCAAATGTGTTTCCTTTAATCTCTCCTTTACTTGGTCATATTATTGTATTAGTTGTAGTTCCTTAAGAAAACAGAACCAATAATTTATCTATCCTCTCTCTGTCTCTCTCTCTCTCTCCCCCTCCCTCCCTCCCCATCCATCAATCTACCTATATATCATCTATCTATCTATCTGTCCATCCATTTCGCCCTACTAATTTTTGAGATTTCAGCTTCCTGTGAAGTAAAACGATCATTGTATTTTAAAAGCTGTATGGTGTATGAAGAAAAAAATGGGGAAAAAATCACATGCTACAGGCTTGCATATACTGTCACAACTAATTTCATGATTCAGCTTTTCAAGAAAGAGAACTCTGTTTCTTCTTGGGGTTGGTTTTACAAATGTCCTTTTAAGTTACATAGCTGTTTAGGGTCACTATTATATACAAGGATAGAGTTTGGAAACCAAGATCGTAAAAACACAGTGAATTTTTGAATGAAGACACTTTAAAATGATGGTGTTGGTGCTAGTTTTCATGTTTGCTTCTGCGATATAGTTTTACTTTCTTCCAGAATATAAATTGGTAGAAAAGAATTACTATACACAGCGATGAAATTATGCAGTTATAATTTGAGAAAGATTGATGTTTTAATTAATTTTGTACATAGGACACTAACATTCTCATTCCAAAAATGCAGCTTTATGGATATAACATCTAATTTCATTTTCATATTCTTTTATTCTAGAGAGTAGAGTTTCCTCACTTGGAAAATTGGTGAAAAATCCATTATCAATACAACTTTGTTTATTACCCTAAAGTATCTGATAGTCATAGTTGCTATTTTAAAATTATTTGAAGATTAATTATAATATAATTTTAGTGGGAAAGAAATTCAGCAGATAATGTAGATTATTTTTTCCTCCTAGAAATTTTCTATTTAAATGAACTATATTCCTATGTAATACAATTTCAGCATATTATGTGGTCTATAAAATAAATGAAACCTCATTTACTGCACGTTGCAGAATCAGTACTTGTAAATGATATCTAGGGAATTTCATTTCTACATACCAAGCAAAATGTAATGTTAGTAATACTGTAACTTATCAACATTTGATTTTCTTGGACTAGAGGTCAGCAACTTTTCATCAAAATATTAAATAAATATTTTGAATACAAAATAAGACAATATTTTCACTGTCCTATGCACTGCAAAATTTCATTCTCTTAAGTTCTTATATGTCGACTAGTAAGTAAAACACAAGAGTGATGGCAACAGTAATTAAGGCACTCATTTCAAACATTGTGTTCATACCAGCTCTCTTGAAACATGGATATTTACTATAAAGACTTGAATTTCAAAACAACAACCATACCTCTATGGAAATACTACTCCATCTGAACAATACCAGTGTTGGAATAAAAAAGACTTCTGTGTAATGCTAGTAGCAAAAGACTGACTTTCTGTAATGGGATATTGAAAGAAGGAGAGGAAGAATGACTCACTAAGTTTATCACCAGTGCACAAAAACATATTATGCAAAAGTCACAATGTCAATGGATTTGGAAATGTGCATGCACACACACACACACACACACACACACACACACACACACA
The DNA here is from genome assembly GCF_049354715.1 of Callithrix jacchus. NCBI lineage: Eukaryota > Metazoa > Chordata > Mammalia > Primates > Cebidae > Callithrix > Callithrix jacchus. Next base: position 52,395,435 of record NC_133519.1, read on the forward strand.
CATTCAGTTTCAAGCCTGAGTTTTCCTAGATGAAAAAATGACTGCCTATAAAATCAATATTTGATTTTATAGAACCAAAAATGACTAAGTGCTGATATCAGCTGATAGAAATTAAATAAGTAAAAGCATTTCATATCCACTTTTTATTTTTCAAGAATAAAATGTGCAGTCATTAACTACAGACTCTGATACTCATTTCTCCTGTCTAACTTTAGTTATGTATCCTTTCACCAACATCTCCCAATCTCCCATCCCTCCAGCCAGCTAGGTTCCGGTAACCACTATTCTACTGTACACTTTTCTAAGAATTATATGAGGTAATGCATGTGTTAATTAGCTAGATTTAACAATTTCACAATGTATATATAACTTAAAAATCATGTTGTCTATGATAAATATATGCAAGGTTATCAGTCAATTTTTAAAAATTAAATAAGCAAAGTATGATGTGTATTAAGCTACTAGAAAAGACTGTTTAGTGGTTTACCATCATCAGTTAAGTTGCCTTAAAAAAGTAACAGCCTTTATAAATTTATGGAATATGAAATATTATTACTGAGTTTATTTAAGAAGACAATTGTGAAATGACCTTAAGGAGTCCAAATCTGAACACAATCGAGCGTAAGCTGTAGCTTGCAGCAAAGTAAAATGTAAGCAAATGAATTGGAGGTAACTGTGACAAGTAATTCCAAGAGGAATAACAGCATGATTTTTTAAACCATATATGAGTCATACTATTTAATCTTTATAACAAAGTAATATTATCATCTTTGTTGAAAGGTGAGAAAATTGAGGCAGAAGGTGTTTATGCACTTTAAAAATTTTTTTAAGTGAATTGTGGACTTTGGACTTAAACCTAGACACTCAGAATCTAGTCTGTATGTCTAGAGGAAAAATCTAGAAAATATATTCTAGATTAAAAGATAATGGTATGCTGAAAGTTCCATCTCAATAACAATTTAAAGGCAGAAATTCTAAATACACTACGAAAGTTGTAGTAAATCTCACCAACTTCTAAGGACAGTGGAATACCTGCATCAGATTACACTTGGAAAGAGCAGCAGAATAACCCTGAAACATTTTCCCTCCTCCCAGACTCAAGACATTTTATATTAGGCCCCTATCAATATAATTATCTTGCTAGATAATGACAGTAAAACTAATGTTAGAACATATTTCCAACATTAGTTAGAAGAATACTATTATTTCTACTATTATTTTAATATGCAGATACCAAAGGTCACAGAAACTAGACAGTATTTATGCATTAAACTATAAAAGTATAAAATATGTCCAAAATAGCAAATGAAAATCAAATAACCAAGTGATAATCATTCAAATAATCAGGTAACCACTTTCTGAAAAAAGGATTGTAATTCCGTTCTTAAATTTTTATGAGCATCTACAAATGGAGTTAGATCATTGCCACTTATTGAAACCTGGAAGCATATTCTAAGTGTATCTTCTCCTGAAATTTTAGTTCAAACGTTTTCTTTTCTGCTGTTTTTATAAAACACATTATCACATTAAAGGGCACATTTTAAACACCTGACACAGACACACAAATAGGTTTATGTTTCAATGACACTACATGCTATTTTCCTGAAATGATCATTTCCAATATCTTATTAAGTTAATATATACATAGTGTAACTACAGAAGTTCTAGTGCACTGGTTTTTAGCACTGCTTAAATGGCTTGCATTTTTAGATCAGTAGTCACACCTGCTAAATCTGTTCTCCTTTTACCAAGCTATTCATCAAGGGAAGCAGCATCTTTTTCCTCAACCGTCTTTTCTTTCACCATTAATTCTACTGGGTCCCCAAAATTTTCAAAGGAAAAAGAGAGGTTCATATCATCTGGATATATCAGACCAATGCTACACAGATACAAGAGACTTGTTTCAGTTGTATAAGCTTTGGAGGTTAAATTTCAATGGCTCCTAGTGTTAAGAGTCTAATATTTTCATTATCATAATGTAAAAAGATTAAACTAATTTGAGGACATTAAGATAATGATGAAAAATTAATATCAAGTTGAACTACTGATTTTTACAAGTGAAGGATTAAGTTTCCAACATTAAATTTTTATAACCGAGTCATTCTATCATTAAAATTTAGAAACATAAAGAACAAGTAGAAAATGTGTACATAAATACATGAGGCTAAACTTGCTTTTAAAAGGCTAAGTTAAATGAAGGTGTGTCAGATCATGTTTAATTTAAAGGTGAAGGAAGACATGCTTTTTAGAGATATTAGTTTACTGTGGCATTTAAAGTCAAGGTAAATACTAAAATATTCCTGCTACATAAAACAGAAGACGTGATGTGTCATTGGTACAAATTGACTCTCAGTATTTTAAAACACATGGGGAAATTTAAATTTCCATTAATTATAAATTTTTATATATGATTATTTACATTCTAGACAGCTTCATCATATACTTTTTAAAGAAGTCAAGTTACCTTAAACATATTCTTGGTGATTTATGTCACCAAATAAAAGAGTTTCATAGTATCACTTACTTCAGGGTATTTCAGAAGTGAAAGACACATACAATATAATTAAGATTTCATACATTTGCACTATGATTTTTATAACTGCTATTTATTGAATTAGTTATGTGTCACTTTAATACATTGAGTGTAATTACAGTAAAAACTCTGAAGGATGATATTATGATCTTCCTTCTACCAGTAGTGACTGAAGCTGTGAATCAAAGCGGCTAGCTGATTTTGAACACAGGCATACCTAACATCGTTTGTGTTGTTTCACGTATATGGCAATCATTATATTAGACGCTTGAGCAATAAATAAAGGCTCCCATTTATTTTCAGAACCTGTGAATGGGCACCAAAGCACATAAGAGCTTTAGCAATTCCGTTTGAATTTGCATAGAGGAGCCTCTATGTGTGTGGGCCGGCTTATGACACCATAGAGGATGTATTAAATCCTGTATGTAGACATGCTAGAAAACATAACATTATCACATAATCAAAACTATTGAACACTGTTTATCAAATAGAAGGGAGTCAAGTTCAAAAATTGAGATTAAAGCTCTTCTAGAAACACAATGCCAGCCTGATCGTAACCCTATCATGTCTATCTACCTTCTTTCAGTTTACGCTGTGCCTTGTTACCTGTATCTAATGATACAGGTAACAGCATAAGCACAAAGAATCACCCAATGCATCTTACTTTTCTACTTTTTTTTTGTACTCAGTCTTTCACAAATCTCTTCATCCCATTTTATTTTTGTATTTGCTTTGTGGTAATTGAAATACGTATATGTAAACATTTTTTCAATGATAATCATTTTGACATACAACAGAATTAAAGTCTAATTTTCCCGAAGGAACATGATACCTTCAACAGTTATTTCCAAAGGATGGAGTTGGTCTCTTCTTTTCTAACACTATGCTAGCGTAGATACGTTGATTTTCATTATTCTTTCCTTCTCCTAACTGCACTATTATTCTTTTTTTGGTTTGTTTTTGTTTTGGAGATGGAGTCTTGCTCTGTTGCCCAGACAGGACCACAGTGGCGCAATCTTGGCTCACTGCAAGCTCCAGCTTCACAAGTAGCTGGGATTATAGGCACATGCCACTGTGCCTGGCTAATTTTTGTATTTTTCAGTAGAGATGGGGTTTCACCATGTTGGCCAAGCTGGTCTCAAACTCCTGACCTCAGGTGATCCACCCACCTTGGCATCCCAAAGTGCTGGGATTACAGGTGTAAGCCACTACACCCAGCCTTATTCGTTTTATACCTCTTTTATATTAGTATCTGTGGTTCCAAAAATATAAGTTAATTATCCTTTTCCTTTAATATCCTAAATTATTCTAACTGATTTATCAATCAAAAAACATTTTTCTGATGGCAATAACTAGTTTAAAATTGTAAAGTATTAATATATTTTCCAACTCCCAGTCTACTTCCAGCTTTATATATTAATACTATTATTTATAAATCTCAATTTCCTTTTAATTGTCACAAAATCATTCACAAAAAAGGTATTGTGTTTTTGATACACAATGCCTTTAATATTTTTGCTTCTCTAAAATTGCTTTATTGTACTTTAAAAAAACATGCACCACATTTCAATATCTGTTTCAGTAACTACCTCTTCTATGATGCCTTGTTGATGTTAATTATAGCATATCTGCCTTTTTAGACTATTATAATAGTCAGTTGAATTATTATTCACAGGAATTATCACCTTGGATTACAATGATATGTTTGTGTCTCAAACTCTATAAATCATTTCAAACTTCTTGGAGGAATGATCTTGATGTGTACAACTTTATACCTTTGTTAACATAGATTTGTTTGTATAGTGAGCATTCAGCAAATGTGTTGTTGGATAAATGAATGAGCTACTAGAGTCCAAACAGAGTGACTACAAGTTTGGTATGGATTCAATGTGTTTATTTTAACAGCATGAAACAGTGGGTGCTCAAATATTCATTATTTATTTATAAAATTGAATGTGTTAAACTGGCTAGTGTAATAAGTTCGATCAAATTGACATATAATTTGTTAGGTATCCTACCTCTCAGATTAACTGGGCAGAACATTAGCATATACTGGCATATGTATTTCAAGTGGAATGTGTCCACCTCTTGAAACTCAATTCAACTATAATTCAACAAAAATGGAGAATCAAAAGTTACAATTTAGATTGTTTTGAATTCTGAAATAATGTTTTCCAAATTTAGAAGAATCAATAATGATGTCAATCTTAGGATCTGATTATACAATGCAAAAAATTAGCAACAAAAATTGAATGCTGTGCTCAGCTGTTCTTACTGATTTCTAAAAAATTAACTATCTTTCATTTCACCCTTATTAAATTGTTGAATTAATTGTGGCGTTATAGTTATAACTTAGACTTGTTAAAATTAAGTGCTATATTAATAAACTAAAATCTAAATCCTGAATAAAAAATACATAAATGTGAAAATACAGACTAAATATCCAGATTTTTGCACATATTAAACTAATTGATATATTATGAGCAAAATATTATATGTTTTTCTTTTTTCAAGAAAAGAAAAAAATCCCTGGCCAGACTGTAAAAAGTGCTATTTCATTTTGACATACAAAATAGCATTTATAAAGATAAATTATAGTTTATGTTATTAAATTTTACTTTAAAAATATCTTTTCTCAAAAATGAAAAAATCTGAGTAATTACCTATATAATTAAAAATAATTTTGCCTCTAACTTTATTTGTAACTACTATTTTATTGGCAAAAACATTCAGTATATTATCAAAAACCATTGCCATTAAAGAGCAGAAATGATTATAAAAATAGCTAAAATATCCTCTGTGTTGTGTTATCTATAAACTCACACTTGTAAATAATTACTTCTAAACTTGGGACTTTTTAATTCAAAACAAGAAAAATTAAAGATTTTGATATACATTTGCAAATGTGTCAGTATGGTAGGTCCAATAAAACTTTAATCATGCACATTGAAACTAGTCTAAATTATTTGACAGAATTGTATGTAATCAAAGTTATTGATCTATTAGCTTTATATAGACACAGTCAAAACACTCACTTTGTTTGGCCATTATACTATTTAAAGCAGTTTCTATCAAAACATCTTGATTTGCTGAGTTTTGTCCTTGACAGCAGCTGAAACTTCTTCAACTGCAAAAGCAAAATTACCTGGAGTAGAAGGTATTTTTAAACACATGTTTTCCCCAAGAAGGCAGCTGCTCACTGCATGAATTCTTTGAGCACTGCTGTGCTCAGCAGCTAACTTTCTTTAGTTGAAGGTACCAGGGCAAAGAAGATAACCTCAACACATTGTTTTTCTACTATTTTTACTATGTTCTCAATACTATTAAAAGGCTAATATTTGACAGCAAAGAAATTTTTTTAAAATGTTCTTAGAAGAAAGGGAAGATTCTTTTAGATAAAAATATTGTTAGCAAATCTTCAGTCACTTTAGTTATTACTTTCTTTTTTTTTTTTTTTTTTTTTAAGATGGTGTCTCCCTCTTGTTGCCCAGGCTGGAGTGCAATGGTGCAATCCTGGCTCACTGCATCCTCCACCTTCCTGGGTCCAAGTGATGCTCCTGCCGCAGCCTCCTGAGCAGCTAAGATCACAAGTGCCCGCCGCCGCCATGCTGGCCTTTTTTTTTTTTTTTTTTTTTTTGGCATTTTGTAGTATAGAAATGGTTTCACCATGTTGGCCAAGCTGGTGTCAAACTCCTAACCTCATAATCTGCTCTCCTCAGCCTCCCAGAGTGCTGGGATTACAGGCGTGAGCCACGACACCTGGCCTAGTTATTATTTTCTAGCTATTAGCAAAGCAAGTCTATCTTGTATCTACAGACAGAATAAACTTCTGCCTAGACTATTACTTTTGCTTTGTTGTTTTATCACTTGTTTTTGAATACTGACTTTATTTTATCTAACAATGCACTGATATTGCAATACTGACTATAATTTAAGTCAAAATGAAGATAAGTGTATTTTTATTGTATGCTCTGCTTTTGCATATAGGGATGTGTAAATACATTGACTACCTGATTGGTCATAGAAAATTTTAATAAATACTGACACTTTTCTTATATATGCAAACTTGTTGCAAAGTAGGATAATTACACTAGGCTAAAATTACGCTCATACAAAATTTATCTATGTATCGGCGAAATGTGCTTCATAATTGGTAGCATTTGAGAATAAATATATAAAATTAGATATAATTTATATATAAATATATTTGTATATAAATTATATAATATATAAATGTAATATATGTTATCTATATAATTATGTATATTTTATATATACAAAATTGTTTCAGTGGCTAACTTTGAAAATCTGATTATTTAATTAAGATATATTGAACTGAAAGAGTAATTATGTGCAGGGGAAGAAAAATGCTCCCACAAAATGCTTATATCCTAAACCCAGAGCATATGAATATGTTACCTTAGATTAATTATATCTGCAAAGTGCCTTTTGCAGATATAATTAATTTAAGAAGCTTGAGATTGAGATCTCACAGGTTCTTACAAGAGGAAGGAAGAAGGTTAGTGTCCAAGAGATGTGGAGATGGAATAAGATGTCGAAATGATAAACACTGAAAATGGAGGAGGATGGGGCCACAGCCAAAGATCGCAGGGTCCCCCAGAAGCTAAAAAAGGCATGTAGCTTATACAAATTCTAAACGTTAGATGTCTTATGTCATTTAAGACTAAAACATTTTAACTCGTGCTTTCAATGAGCTTTTTCCCAATCTAAGAAGTGAGCAAAATGCCCTCTCACACAATGTGATGTAAAAAGTGAACACCAAACAATAATGTCCTTGAAACACAAACAAATGGACAGGGCACAAAAATCCCATAATACTAACGACTTCTAATCATAGGCAAAAATACCTAAAGACCTAATTTATATACTTTTTAAGTTTTTACACTCATTACTTTAAATTAAAATAAAATAAATTGAAATGAAAACTTTCAGATAGCATGCTTCCATTTCATAATGTTGTGTTACTTATACGCTACCTAATTTTTATAATGAAATCCTTCGAAATTATTTTATTTTGTTGCCAATAATTCATGTCAGTTTGATTTCAAGCACAATGCCCTTTTCAGTATCCAAGAACCATTGGGAAAATGCTACATGATCTATAATGTAATCAAATGAATTTATATGTAATTTAATAAATAAAGCCAGTTCTGTTTTCAAATCCAGTTATTCTATTTTCAAGCTGATATAAGTTATATCAATGGATATATAATTAAAAATTGGTACCAAGAGATCTCAGCACTAATGATTATAAATCAAACAGGAAAGATAATTTTATTCATATCCTATTGGTGAATTAGCTTACAAATTATCCCAAATTAGTGGATTAAAACAACAAAAATTCATCATCTTTACAGTTCTGTAGGTTTGAAGTGTGACATGCGTCTCAATAGGCTAAAATAAAGGTGTCTGTTCTGGAGGTCCTAGGAGAGAATGTGTCCTTGCCTTTTCCTGCTCCTAGAGGCTGTCCCCATTCCTTGGCTTGTGTCCCCCTTGGTCCATTTCCAAATACAGAAACAGCTCACCTCCCTCTCTGGTCATTATTCCATACTCACATCTCCTTTTGACTGTAGCCAGGAATGATTCTTCAATTTTAAGGACCCATGTCCTTTTATACCAATAAAGTGGTATATTATCAGATTGGGTGCTAAAGATAATTGAGAATCAACCCCTCTTTAAGTTCCTTTACTTATACCAAAAAGTCCCTTTTGCCATGGACTATAACAGATTCATAGCTTCTGGGGATTAGGATGTGGGTATCTTTGAGAGTCACTAGTCTTCCTACCACAGTAATCTTCTACAGCATTTTTTTAAATCAGTGATTTGAGAAACTTGAGAGAGAAACCTAAGAGGTAAAAGAAGCAAGTTTAGGAGGCTGAGGCAGGAGAATTGCCTGAACCCAGGAGGCAGAGGTTGCGGTGAGCCGAGATCATGCCATTGCACTCCGGCCTGGGTAACGAGCGGAATTCCGTCTCCAAAAACAAACAAACAAAAAAGAAGCAAGTTTGACTATTGACAAAAGGAATGAATTACATCGGCAGAATATCAGCTATTCTTAGAAATAAGTATAAATTGCTGCATTAAAAACAAACAAACAACAAAAAAACTAAACCAACCAGTAAAATGTGAACACAAAGATTTGCAAGAAATACATACCTAGAGCAGTGAAGGGTTTTAGCTAACTAAAAAAAATGTGAAGCAATGTAATCATACAATGTATCTGTTCAAAAGCTGAAATACCATTTTGGCAGGCTTTACACATGTAAAATTTTGGGAATGTGGAGTCTGGCAATTTAACAAATTTCTGAGCTGACCAGATAAGAATAGAAGGAATAAATTAGAATGTGTCAAGAAGAGGGTGATTAGAATGAGAAGTAGAATGAACTTATGCTGGATGCAAAAGAGTCAACACAACTAAAGATGACAAACTAGGAAGTGAGAATATTGATAAACATACAGTGATTATAAAAAGAAATACTGGAAAAGAAACTAATACTTTTAATGAGAGGCTATTCTCTTGCCACTGCAGTATCTTCATCTGATTGTTACAAATTTGTTCCATTTTTATATTTGTATAAAAGTCTTTAAAAATATTCATGAAATAAAGTAGCAGCATACCTAAATAAAACTCCCAGGGATGAATTATAAATGATGAATTTTTATGAAACAGTCATCTGGACAATAATAATTTAGAGGAAACTAATATACCCAACTGAGCTGAATTACATATCTCTATTAATTACATATCTCTATCTGAATTACATATCTCTATTAATTACAATTCTCATTTCTAACAAATTGTTATATAAACATAATGGGTTTTTCAAAGAATATTTTTACTATATTAACATTGTTTCTTTCAGTAACTTTGCCATTTATTGTAATTACTAGAGTTGGCAGGGCGCTGTGGCTCATGTCTGTAATGCCAGCACTTTGGGAGGCCGAGGCGGGTGGATCACAAGGTCAAGAGATTGAGACCATCCTGGTCAACAAGGTGAAACCCCGTCTCTACTAAAAATACAAAAAAAATTAGCTGGGCATGGTGGCGTGTACCTGTAATCCCAGCTACTGGGGAGGCTGAGGCAGGAGAATTGCCTGAACACAGGAGGCGGAGGTTGCGGTGAGCCGAGATCGCGCCATTGCACTCCAGCCTGGGCAACAAGAGCGCGAAACTGCGTCTCAAAAAAAAAAAAAAAAACAAGAGGAGAAGAACAGAACCTGGTATAATGCAGATGTGTTAAATGATTTGGATGCATCCTTTCTAGTATGATGTGCATGTAATCTACGTAGTGTAAAATGGAACAGAAAACTCGTTCTGCTGATGTGAGGTAGTTAAGACCTTTTTCAGAAATAGTAAGCACAAAATTGGTAAAAGAAATATGGTGAGCAATAGACAGAGACCCAGCATAAGGATAAATCTTCAGAAATTTTGGAAAGGTATGAAATACACTCTGAAAACTTGCTTTCAATTCATTGACAATAAAGCTAATGGAGATATTTATGAATAAGCAAGAAGGCAGCCCCAATGCCATGCTAAAATGTGCTTTCCTGCAATTTGAATTCAGATATGGTATTTAACATGTCCTGCTGTGGGCTGCCTTATTTATTCATGCTTATCTGTTTAGATCCTCCAGGATTCCACTATTTTTTATATGCCTTTATTATAATTTGCTACACACAGATGACTTTTAATTTTTAGTTATTTATCTCTCATTGGCTTTTATGCTATTGCTATCTTATTCTTTTGACTATTCTTAGAAAATAAGCCTAATATATAATTGATAGTATGTATTATCCAAATGAGTTTCTTTAAACAAGTGACTATTAATAATTAGGCTAAAATGCAGTTGTAACTCTCATTGAAATTAATAGCTGAGACACAATAAACTTTAAAAGAACACAAGATGAAAGATGATGAATTTACCCAGCAGTGTACTCATTAAAAAATATGTGATATGTTAATGAAAATGTAATCCATGAAATAATTATTTTAACTGTTAATTTTTAAATCATATTAATACAATAAGATATATGTAATAACATCAAAAGTGACTGATTCACCCAATAAGCAAAAATTCAGAATCTATCAAAAGTAAAAACTTTTGTGCATTATCAAAAAGTAAAAGACAATCTACAGAATGGGAGAAGATACTTTCCAAGCATATACCTAATACAGGTCTTATATTCAGAATATATAAAGACTCTTACAACATAAGGCAAATGACCTAATTTCAAAATGCACAAAATACTTGAATGGAAATTTCTCCAAATAAGATATGCCAAAAAGTACATAAAAAGGTGAAAAACATAAGTCACCAGGAAATCTAATTCAAAGCGATAAGGAGATATTCTCTCACTTGCTATTCCTTGTCTTTTTCTATTATAGGATTCAATAGAATACATATATGATATAAAATATGATTTTTTAGAAGAAATTGAGATTTATGTTTTAATTCTACATACATTTTTAAATTTTAACTTTTTTTATTTTCCAGGTATTACCTGTTTACTTATGATATGCTTTTAGGATAGCTGAGTTTTTGCATATATTATTATTTTTAATTGACACATAATTATACATATTCATGGGAAATGTTTCGGTGCATGTATACAATGTGCTGATCAAATCAGGATAATTAGCATATCCATCATATAAGACGGCCATAATTTTTAGTAGGAAACCACCCAAAATTTGCTCTTCTTGTGATTCTGAAAATTTAGTTGTTAATTATAGTTAATCTACAGTGCCATAGAACACTAGAATGTCTTCTACCTAGCTGTAATTTTATATTCATTAACCAACATATGGCTATCCTCTCCATATTTTCCAGTCTCTGATAACCACTATTCTACCCTCTACTTCTATGATACCTTTTTTTTTTTTTTTTTTTGGCTTTCACATATGAGAAAATGTGGTTTTTGACTTTCTGACCCTGCCTTATTTTACTTATCCTACAAACTCATTCATTCTGTGTAAATGACAGATTTTCATTATTGTATGTAGGTAAATAATATTCCACTGTGTATATATAAACATTTTCCTTATCCTTTCAACTGCTGATGGTTACTTAGGTTGATTTCATGTCTTGACTGTTGTGAATAGAGCTGCAATCCATATGACAGTGCATTTGTTTCTTAAACATACTGATTACCTTTATTGTGAATACATACTGAATAGTGAAATTGCTTCATATTGTAATTCTATTTCTAGTTTTCTGTGAAGCCTTCATACAGTGTTTAATAGGTTCTTCAGCAGCATTTATTGAAGAGAATGTTCTCTCTCCAACTTATTTTCTTAGTGCCCTTATTAAAAATTAGTGGCCGTAAACTTGTGGATTTATTTCTGGATTTTCTATTCTCTTTCACTGGTCTGTTTGTTCTCATGCCAGTTCCATGCACTTAACATTACAATAGCTTTCTAGTATGATTTGAAACTAGGAAGAATAATCCCTCCAGCTTTATTCATTTTGCTGAATATTGCTTTCCTATTTAAAGTCCTTGATCTCCATATTACTTGTATAGTTTTAAAACATTACTGTGAATTGGTATTTTCATAGGTATTGCATTGAGTCTTTAGACCTTTTTTGGTAGTATGGTCATTTTCACAATATTAATTCTTCTAATCCACCAACATGTGATGTCTTTCCATTTTCTTGTGTGTCCTCTTAAATTTCTTTCATCAGTGTTTTATAGCTTTCCTTGTAAAGGCTTTTCACCTCCTTTGTTAAATTTATTCCTATTTTTTGTTTTTCATAGCTACTGTAAATGTAAATGGCATTGCTGTGTTGATTTTTTTTCTGCTGTTTTTGTCATGGTGTATAAATACACTACTGATTTTTGCTGAATTCATTTTTCACTTTCAATAAGTTATGTAGGGCTTTTAGGATTTTCTATAAAATAAGCTCATTTTGTCTGCAAACAGGAACAGTTTGACCACTTGACAATTTGACTTCCTTCTTTTCAATTTGGATACCCTTTATTTTTTCCCTTGCCTAATTGCACTGACTAGGACTAGTACTGTATTGAGTAAGAGTGATGAGAGTGGACATCTTTTCTTATTCCAGTTAGATAAAAAGCCTTCAGCTTTTCTCTATTTAGTGTGATGTTATCTGCAGTTTTGTCATATAACCCTTATTGTGTTGATGTTTGTTCTTTCTTTCCATAGTTTTTATCATAATGAGATGTTGATTTTATCAAACACTTTTTATGCATAGATGGAAATAATCATATAAGTGTTTTACTCATTCATATACCACGTCATACACCATGTCTGTTGATTTGAGTGTGTTGTATCATCCTTGTGTCCCTGGGATAAATGCCGCTTGATCATGGTGAATAATCATGTTAGTGTACTGTTTGATTCTGCTTGCTAGTATTTTGTTTAGGATTTTTGCTTCTGTGTTGATCAATATATTGGACTATAGTTTTCTTTTGTTTTTATGTTCTTGTCTAGTTTTAGTATCAGGAAACTGTTGGTCTTATAAAGTGAATTTAGAAAAATTTTCTTTGATTTTCTGAAAGAGTTTGAGGAAAATTGATATCACTTCTTTGATAGAATTCTGAAGTCAAGTCATCAGAACTTGGACTTTTCTTTGATTGTAGCCTTTTTTTTATTACTGATTCAATCGTGTTATTTGCAGTTGTTCAGATGTTCTATTTCTTCTTGGTTCACTAGATTTTTTATTTTGTTGGCCAACAGTTGTTTGTAATAGTCTCTCTAATAATGCTTTTTTATTTTAATGGTATCAGTTGTAATGGCCCCTTTTGTGTTTTCAATTTTATTTATTTGAGTCTTCTAAAGCCCTTTTACTTTAACTAAAACCTTTTGTTCCTCTCAGGGTTTACACTTTCTGGGTGTTTCCATTTTTTGCGTGTTTGTTTTGCATAGGAGGAGGTAAGCCATAAGCTGAGGAAATCAGAAGGCCTCTAGAGGCTGGAAAAGGCAAGAGGAAAACAAGGATATAACAGCAACAACAAAACACAGATTCTCCCCAAAAGCCTCCAGGGAGAAGCTTAAACATTTAATACCGTGATTTTATCCTAATAAGACATATTTTGTACTTCTGAAATCCAGAAATATAAGATGATAATTACAGGTTGCTTAAGCTGTTAAGTTTGGTCACTTTTATAGCAGAAATAGGAAATTAGTAAGCTTCCTGACCAGGTAATATGGAGCAATTAATTTAACATATGTTTTAAGCCCCCTGTCAGGAAAATAAACATATAGATCAATTAATCTCAAAGGTTTATTAGCAAAATGAAAGAAGTAATGCATATGAAATATTTATTCCAGTGCCTGGCAGTTAAAAGTGTTTGGTAAATGTTCACTTAGTCAAGAAAATGTTTAGATCACCTCCACATGTTATCCTCTATTATAAGATCTAAAAATATATGCATATATAAAAGGAAAAATAAACCTCTGTTCTCACATCATTGAAATTGTAATAATATTATAGCATAGCTAGCATTTTAAAAGTATTTTAAAACATCTCTTCTAAGTGTTTTACTTTTCAAGTATTCTTAATTCATATGCTCTTCACAGTAATCATGTGAGGTAAGTTGTATTATTAGCATTCATACTTTACAAATAGAAAGCTCATGTGTGCTGAGTAAACAGAATAGCTGGATATGAACCCAGACCATTTGTCCTAGAGTACGTGGCCTGAAATTCTAATTAATTCAACCTCTTACTGGATGATCATTACTATTGTTATTAGATAATTTAGTATTCAGTGTGAGAGACTTAATTGTGATGCAACAGAGTGTGTTTAGTTGTACTAAAGGATGAAAACACTGTGAGGTTGCTTTGTGGAGGGGAGGCTTACCGCGCTGAGAATAAGTGAGACTAAGCTGTATAGAGTACCATCATACAATGTACACTACTTCATCCATTGTTCTAGCATCACGCAATCTATTTGGGATATTCAGAGAAAATGTTAAGTGACAAGCTAATATTGGCAGTTTACATTCTTTTTCAATATTCAGAAATAACGTGATATCTAGAACAGCATATGGAAAGTGATAGATATATGAATATTTCTTGAAATTATGTCAGTTATTTTTAAGATTAGATATTTTTAATAAAAAATTTTCACTTTTGAATGATAATTATAAAAAGGCAAATATACTCCTAAATATTCAAAACTATTTATTGCGATTTGTTTTTGCTTATCAGTTTTGTTTTGATCTTAATTTGGGGTTGAGGTTAGTTTTATTCCTCCTTTAATTTTTGAATATTTGTGTTTCTATTTCTTTTAAAATTTATCATCTTAGAAAAAAATAATTTTTTAAAACACTGTTTATTGACTCATTTATTTATTTTATCTCGGCTCACTGTAACCTCTGCTTCCTGGGTTCAAGCAATTCTGCAGCCTCAGCCTCCCCAGTAGCTGGGTTTACAGATGCTCTTCCCACCACATACCTGGCTAATGTTTGTATTTCTAACAGAGTAGGGGTTTCACCATTTCAGCCAGGCTGGTCTCCTGACCTCAGATGGTCTGCCCTCCTTGGCCTCCCACAGTTCTGGGATTACAGTTGTGAGCCACCATGCCCTGTCTGGATTTTTAAAACTTTAAATGCTGTCTTTTAAAAAGCAAATTTGAAGAGATGGACAGTTAACTTTAATGTTCTTTGATAAGACTCTTCCACTGCACAGCTATAATACATGACTAGCATAAATCTTCTATGAACTTATACATGGTCCTATTCATAAATTTATAAGGTTGAAGTATGTATTAGCCAATAATGTCAACTTATGATCGTACAATTATAACACATTAATAATAGACTCAAGTTCCAAACTTTGGAAAATTAATGTTAGACTTATTTTCCCATTATAGTTGTATATTTTTCCTATTGTTATCTGTTCAGTTATTTTCTAATGGGAGTTTAAGGATGAGTATGCCAAGAATCAACATGTCAAACCTATGCCATTTCAATACACTTTTGACAGTGTATCTCTACTACTAATTTCTACTTTTTTTTCAGTTAGGCATTCAGCACCTTATATTTATTTTAGTGAAATATGTGTCTAAGTAAAACACAAGAGGGAGAAAGAGAGGGGGAGGTAGGGGATGGGAATAGATTATTCACACTCGTAACTTAAGACTAGAAGATAGTTATTTGACTAGATGATTGAGATTTGAAAACCCTAGAAACAAGTAAGGAATATTAACAATAAGAAACCTTTCACTTACCACCTGTGCCCCGGCTGGAAAGCAAGGAGTAGTAGACAGAGTGGAAACAGTGAAAGAAAGAGGCTGTGGGCCCAAGACAGAATAGTGTGCACAAGGTGTTTACGGAAATAAATGGGGACACTTTTGTAAGATGCCACTGTCCCTACCTCTGTATTTTCATCACCAGTAACTGAGAGACAAGTCAGCTCACACATAGGCATCTTGTTCAGGAGAGCACCTGAATTGCCTCAATCTGAGAAGATAACTAGACTGTCTTAGTCATCAGTTTCAGGCTCAGAGTAGGTCATTAATAGCTGCTGAATGTGTAAGCTACTTAGCTACGCCAGAGACTTAGCAAAGTCTACTTTCACTTAGTCCATGTTAAAAAAAAAAGTCTTTCTATTGCCAAAGATATTCTTAAGTTCCCTCAATAAACGGAATGGACTTCTAGACACATATTGTTATACTCAGAACAGTGCTTCCAATTCTTAACCAATAATGATGGCCTACAAAACCTGTGATATGAAAGAAAAGGCCCCAGGAGCACCCTTACATCTCAAACCAGTATTGGATTAAATTTAAGCAAAACATATTCATGTTGCGGAAACCAAATATAATCCTGAAAGCAATTGGCAGAATTTAAGTGCTTTAAACAGGAGACTAGCATGATCATTTTTAAAATTATTTTTTATTTTTTAGTTGTAGGATTATCACTTTTACTGCAGTGTGGAAAATGAAAAAAAATGCAGATAGCAAGGTTAGGAGAAATAATAAGTGTAGAAAGATCTGAGGAAGATCCTTATGACTGCAAAGATAGTATATAATTTCAACAAGGTACTTCTTGATATATAGGTTATTTATTTGTAAATTAAAAACAAATGTCATATATTTATGTTCTGAGATTTCAATTATATTATAACTATGACCATACTACTTGACCATCTATATAAGCTAGTATACCAAAATGTTAATTCCTTGGGAGTAGAGAGAGTTCATCCTCCTGTGTTCACACATGTGTTTCATCTAAGTGTATCATAAGTCCTGAATAAAGGCTTCCTCACTAAATGATAAATATCTGTGTATAAAATATTTATCAATCTATAAGTGGTACTATTTAGAGTAAGCCCAATTCCCATGGACGTCCAAAATTTATAAAATATTTATATTATTTTATGCTTAAGTGGCTTTTTATAAGAAAGTATTATCTGGATTGTACACCTATGTGTAAAATTAACAGAGAAAGTGAGGAAGACGTTAAACTTGTAAGGAATTGTGCTCAGATGATTAAATGTATGATGTGCACAAATCTAAAATAGATAGATATATAAGTGGAAAAAAGTCATAGATATATGCAACCCCCAAATATGACAATGCACTGACAGGAAATAATTATTTAATGCTAATATTTAGCAATCAATCCATCTTTATGTGACTTCTTATTTTTCCTATGCTTACATAGTTAATGACTTTATAGTCTTCCCCTAAGTTTCTTTGCAATATTCAATCTTTAAAGCTTGAATAAAACTTAACTTTGGGACGGGCGCGGTGGCTCACGCCTATAATCCCAGCACTTTGGGAGGCCGAGGCAGGTGGATCACGAGGTCAAGAGATCGAGACCATCCTGGTAAACAAGGTGAAACCCTGTCTCTACTAAAAATACAAAAATTAGCTGGGCATGGTGGTGCGTGCCTGTAGTCCCAGCTACTTGGGACACTGAGGCAGGAGAACTGCTTGAACCCAGAAGGCGGAGGTTGTGGTGACCCGAGATGGTGCCATTGAACTCCAGTCTGGGTAACAACAGCAAAACTCTTTCTAAAAAAAAAAAAAAAAATTGAAAAATAAGGAATTTTTAATTTGCACCCCTGGGTATGTCATTTATTATGGTCTATCTTTCGTATAAGTAACTTCTTCAGGAGCTTATTGATTAAATAGATTTTAACTACAGGTCTGTTGCACCTGCCAAGGAACCTAATGAATTACATTGACAGTTTAATTCAATCATTTTTGCAGATGGGCCTGCTTTAATGTTCAGTAAACATGACTTTTTCTTTCAAGAAATTTTCCATATGTATCATGATAAATTAATTCCTATATTCAGAAGTTAATCTTAAGTTAAAACTTTATGACCCCTCTCAGAAACAGTGAATTAAATGTATTTGTGTGCTAATGGTATAAAAGGATATTTGATTTAATACAAGTAAAATATTCTTTCAAATACTAAACAAATTACATATATATTTAATAGAAGAAAAATTTCTTGAATATTTATTCTCTGTATGTTTTCTATCTAATAAAAATAAGCCAACACAGTGGTTAAAAGTACATTCAGACTGTCTTCACATCGTAGCATCTGAAGGACCCAGGGCAACTCACAGTCCCTCTATGCATCAATTTGCTCGACTTTAAGAAGGTAGTAAAATTTTTTATTTCATAAAGTTTTTAGAAATGTTAAGTTAATGTAATAAGGATTTTACAATATTTTTCATATGGAAACAATCATTTACTTTAATGTCATGTACTGAAAATTAAGCAAGCATCCTGTGGCAGACAAATGTGCATGCTAATTGTCATCAATATTACTCAGTAAAGCTGTGTATTTTCACTTCGTCGCTTTGAAAGTAAAGAAGATCATAAACTTGATACTGTTATTTTAATTCCCACAGTGTGAAATGATGAATTTAAACTCCAGCTGGGGTATAGCTATTATATTGTTTGGCATAAGGTAATTTATGATGAAGATTTTAATGGGAAAACAGTAGATAATAAGCATGTTTCTTATCCAATTTAAGTAAACTTATCTCCTTTACTTTGTACTAATGTACAATCTTCTTATTGACCATCAAGGTGAAATTAATAATAATGCACCTTAAATAGTTTATTGAAATAGAATTCACTAGTATCAGTCCTAAATTTCACATATTATTTTAAAGTAACAGTATTTCAAAATATTCTTGAATATTAAAAAATACATTGTTGTTCTGAAAATATTCTTCAAAGCTTTTGACTAAAGATATAAAAGAAATCCTTTCATACCTGCTTTCACTAAACAGAAATTCAGAGTCAAGGTGTTTTTACGGTTGGTTAATATCATCGCACAACGATGATATCAAGGACCCAGATTCTTTCTCTCCTTTTATTTTGTCATCATGAGAATGCCATATACAATAATTACCTGGGGCAGAAGTAAATGAATTTTCCTGTGTTTCACCTTAGGAATAAGAAAATTTACATGAAATACCACCAGACTGCCCTGTAAATAAGTCTCATTCAACAGAAATGGATCACATGCTAACCGCTAAACCAATCACGGGTTAAAAAAACTCTTTTTGGCTTAGAACCAACTAGACTTTGCATTTGAACAGAGGATGGAGCCATCTTCCTTAAAACACTTAGTGAAAGTGTTTTACTTTGAATGAATTAACAAAAAGGAGATGGTGCTACTCAAATACTCCCTGCTTAAACCAGGAGCATCTTAGTCTTCAAAAAAGCATGAAGTACATTTGTACACAATCACATACATATTTGACTATTTACAAATTAATAATGCTAGACTATGTTAAAGCCATTTGTAATAAAATCGATCAATTTAGCATTGTGACGAGAGTAGTTCATTTTCAGATGATTTAATAATGTCTTCAATTTATCTCTGGACCTCTTTTTTAATTTGACAAAAATATTGAGAACTTATTATATGCCATGCCTGAGTAAGGTCTCAAATATACCCTCCTAACAAGTTTAGAGTGCTAAAACAAACATTAAACAAATAAAGATATAATAAGACAAATGAGATAAAAGAAATTGAAAGATGCGGTGAAAGAAAATAGTGGTAGTTGACAGCTATGTTAAATTGTATGACCTTAGGGGTGTGTCTCACTGAGGAAATGACATTTAATATGAGTCCTCATTTAAAGAATTGGAAGCAGCATCCCTGCAAGAGAGCAATCTCTGCAAAATATCTTACGGAGAAATAAACTTCTATGTGTACACAGCAAATAATTTTAAAAAAGAAAACTTCAAGTAATTATTAGAAATCATATAATTTAGTAAAGATTTGATTAAGCCTCCTTTAATTTTGAATTTACTTCACTACATCTTTGGTACAAAATATTCTGTTTTTGCCCTTTAATTATTTTCCTTTTAGCTAGGAAAGCATCAAACTTCAGGAAAATGCAATTAGAAAATAGAAAACAATGGCTCCAATCTTGCAATTTCAGCAAAATTATGCATTTAATTAATAGTATTTGAAAAATATTTCCATATTCAGATTAATATAGCATAACTGAATCTTTAGAGAGTTACCAAATAAATGGGACGTACAGTGGCACTACTTTCCCTAATGATTGTTCTTTGAAAGACATTCATAGTGATTCTCGCCTTTAGTCAAAACCACATATATTCACCTCAGCGCTTACACTGTTTTATCATTTCACAAAGGAAAATAATGATATAGAAGGTTGACGAGTTTGCACAATTTAGCATTTTACATTCATGACAGAGCAAGGATCATACAGGACTCTTGATTATTTTAATCAAGAGAAGATGTCCTTAATGTCTATGATTCTTTGTGCTTGTTGGAGAAACAAATATTTTTCTTGTTATTATTTATCATTGTCTGGCTAGAGTCTCATTATATTAGAATTTTCCTAATTCTGTTCCTTGCATTTCTGTGAGTCTGTGAAAAGTCTGTAATTGCTATAATACTTGGTTTTTAAGCTTTAGAAGAACAGAAATAAATATTTGTTTTGTTTATGGCATATCCTGAGCGCCTAGAACACAGTCCAATACAAAGCAGGAATCCATTAAATATTTAATAAATGAAACTCGTTAATAAAACTAACAATATTTATGACTATAAATGATATAATGAATTTAAATGCCTGTAATCAAATGTAAGATTTGGGTTCTACCCTTTAGAATTAAAATAACAAGTATTATTATACAACTCTTAAGTTTTTCTCACATAAGAAAAGACAAGAATTTTATTCTTTAACTGTTTTAGCATGTATTTATTCCTAAGCAGTTTCAGAAAGAAAAGACTGGTTATGCAGATGTTTTTCAAATCAAATTGATGTGTTACCTACACTAACGAACTTAGTAAGTTGGCTCATGTGGTTGGATCATATAATTTGCAATTTCCATGGAAAATATTTACATTTTGTGAAATTTGAAAGGCAATCATGATTACATGTAGTCATGAATGATTTCATTGGCTATTGTAATTTAGATTAAGAGATCATACAAGGTTTCAGTTACGCAAGAATAAGTTTTTGAGATCTATTGCACAGGATGGCAACTGTAGTTGATAATAAAGCACCATATTTTGAAAATTGCAACAAGGGCAAATTCAAATACCACAAAAAATAGTAATTTTTTGAGGTTATAGATATTAGATAAATTTAATCATTACACAATGTATATGTATATAAAAGTATCATGTACATATAATTATAATTCATCAATTAAATATAAAAAGAAAGAGAAAATATATGATACTATATTGGTTGATTGGGGTAAACACAGAAAATTAAAATGATTATATAAGGAACAGTTAATGGAACTATGGATAGTGAGGTATTAGTTTGGCCAGATAACACAGATACTCACTTTCACTTTCAATAGTGTATTATGAATGGATATTGACAGCACCAGGTTTAACTGTGTTCTTCAACATGTACCACTGATTTTCAGAGATGGAAGTTTCATTCATCTACAGCTGTCTTCTTTGTTGACCCTAGTGTACAATATTGCATAGCCTTAAATCCACTGAAAAACTCACGACTTCTTTCTATTTTCTTCCTAGTTATTTACTGAAAATGTTAACATCACGCTGAATATGGAAAAATGTATAAACTAGAAGGTGGATGGGCCCAAGAGCAAACCATGGAGAGCAAAGCTAAGGCGTAAGTGTGCAGATGTGATAGCTGAAAAGTACATCATGTTTGTATGCTAAATTCTGAGCCTGGGGTTACCAGCATCTAAACATTATTATGATTCAAAACCCAAATAGTGTGCTATTACTGGGGAGAACAAATAATATAATTTTTACTGAATAGAGATGCATTTAAGAATTATGCCATAATATAAACTTTTTATTAGGAGTCAGGATAGTGGGTACCTCTGCTGGGTGGGGAGAAAATCAAGACTGGATAAGGCTACTAGAGGGCTTCAGAAAGGCTAGCATTCTTTTTATATCTAGAAGCTGGTTAAACAGGTATGTTCAGTTTGTGAATAGTCACTGAGTTTTACTTTTATTACAGGTGTGCTTTTCTGAACTAATTCAACATTAATAAAATATTTACTTAAGATTATTATATATATTTTTGACATTGTTACAGTAAGAAATGATATGTTTTATACTAAAAGAGAAAGGAATGTATTCTGTTTATATTCATTACAATTTTAACTTATTTGTCTATAAAAATCAGTAGTGTCCCTATTTGTCAATAATGTTCAAGCTGAGAGTCAAATCGAGAATGGAATCCCATTTGCAATAGACACACACACACACCCTAGGAATATATTAAACCAAAAATGTAAAAACGCTCTACAAGGAGTACTACAAAGCTCAGCTGAAAAAATCACAGATGAGAAAAACAAATGGAAACACATTCCATGCTCATGGATTGGAAGAATCAATATTACTAAAATGACGGTAATGCCCAAAGCAATCTACAGATCCAATGCTATACCAATCAAACTATGAATGTTGTTTTCCACAGAATTACAAAAAAGAAAACGATTCTAAAATTCACATGGGAACAAAAAAGATCCCCAAGAACCAAAACAATCCTAAGGAGAAAGAACAAACTCAGAAACATCACCTTACCTGACGTTAAACTGTACTGTAAGCCTGACAGCATGGTACTGATATAGAAGCATACAGACAGACCAATGAAACATAATAGAGAACCAAGAAAAAAGCTGCATACATGCAGTCATCTGATGTTTGACAGTCTACAAAAACAAGCAATGCAGACAGGACTTCCTATTCAATAAAAGGAGTGGGAAAGCTGGCTAGCCATATGCAGAATAAAACTGCACCTTTACTTTTCACCCTATAAAATATTAACTTAAGATGAATTAAAGACTTAAAAGTAGGACCTCAGTGTGAGGATGCTAGAAGAAAACCTAAGAAATACCATTCTCAACATCGGCCTTGGGAAAGGATTTATGACTAAGTCCTCAAAAGCAATTGCTGACACGGCCGGCTTCCGTCCTGATCCATCTTATTATGATACACTGTTTTGGGATCTACCATGGGTTACCTCTTGGCATAAACTATCAATTGTGGTCAAAAAGGACCATCAGAAACAGCAAAGGCACACCCATGTTGAGGAAATTCCTAACACTCAGTTTACTCAATGACAGACTGTAACCTATTTCTTTACTACACACTTACTCATTTCTTATCCCCAGTACCTAGCCTAGTGTTTGGCACATATTATCTTAACAGTAAATCTTTCAGAAATAAGATACAAATCTTTTAACATAAGATTATTCAGTTTAAGGAAAACAAGTAGAAACAATTCTGAGTGAGCATAATTTAGGGAATTTAAGCATTAATTTGAAAAAGAGAAACCTTGAGATACCTCATTTTACATATGCCCTCTCATATCTATGTACATATTTTGCTGTAGTTTAAAACTAGAAAATATATTTTCTTGATGCTTACCAGGCTGTAACTCGATGAGAGCAATATTAAATTGCTTTAAATAGTTTATACTAAATGTTTACATATATAAGAAGGATGCTGACTTAAATGGATTAACTGCAAATTCAATAAACTGGTCCAATGGATAAAATAATACTTTAACTGCTTCTTTTCTCTTACTTCATAAATTACTGGGCAGAGTTGATGCAATCTAATCTTTCAAAATAATCTTCCTCTTTTCTAGGGACATACTAATCAGAAAAAGAGATGCAGTACGATTTGTATTTTCTCATAATATTCACAAATTCCTACCATAACACCAAACATAATCAGGAGTGTGTGTGTGTGTGTGTGTGTGTGTATAAAAAAATTTGAAATTCTGTGAAATATGTATACCCAATTTAGCACTAGTGTTTGATAATTTATCCAACATTCCCTTTCCTTTTATGTGATGAGAACTTCTATCTATAGACTTCTTAAGTCATGATAGCTTGCCTAATCATTTATACCCAGAAAAAAACATGCCAACGTTTCTACCACAGTAACTTGAAATAAGGTAATAACTTATGCATGATTATAACTTACATAGTTATATACATATATACAAGTACGTTATACACAAATATACACATTAACATGAAAAACATCATCACACTGTGTACATAATAGCGTTTTCTATTTCCATATTTTAAATTCCATTTTCTGAAAGTGAAGAAGTTGACTTCCACTATTTTATCATAGATATAGTTACCTCTTCTTTACAGTCAATCCCATATAAGCAATCTTCTACCTCTGTGGCTACCTCCTTGCTTCCCCCCACTTCTGGCATACCTGCTTTGGTTCCAAACCTCCTGCCAGGGTATCTCCAAACACGGTCTCCCAGCTGACTCTGCATTAACCAGCCCGCCTATGAATACGCTTGCTTCTTCGTGCTCCAGTTCTAACGCCAGCTAGGGTCTGCTCACCATGGTTCCTCTTCCACTCTCCCCACGTGGGTACTGCCTTCCTCGGCTTCTCATAGTGGCTTTAACCTGAAGTAGATTTTAAAAGCTATCATGCAGAGATGAGCATAGCACAACAAATCTGTGAGGATCAGGACTTTCTTCATTTTCATAAAAGGAAATACAAAATCAAAAACACCATTATAGGACTGGTGAAAGCAGTCTGAAACATAAAATACTCAAGATATGAAAAGAATATGGGTTGCAAAATATTTTTAAAAGATAGCTGAATACAATACTGTTATACACCTGTATTATGTTACCCCCAATCATTTTTGAAGAACTCTGAGATATAAGCCAATGTGTACAATAACTGCAACAGATAAAATAATACTGAAGAGAAATAAAGAAAATTCTGATTGAGAGCAAGAGAATGTGATAAATCTAGAAATCTAATACTCAAAAATCTAACCGTTTAAATTCACAAAATGTAATCGATAGTGTGTTAGAAAAAAAATCTTTTTTTGAGAAAACATTCTCGCTTATGTCAATACCTATGATAAAGTTTAAAATTCCAGTCCCTTATTTCTCCACCCCAAACCACCATTCTCCATTTACCCAGTGATATGAGTGTAACTCAGGCCTAGCCGGTCATAACATCCAACTCCCTGGCAATAATGAATGCCACGAGTCATGCAAACGCCTCCCCATCAGAGACAATTAAAGGGCTGCTGTGGAATTTTTATTTGCAAGTCCATAGAAAAATAATTTTTACTGTATTTAGAGAGAAAATAACGTTGTTTATGGCTCTCTTAACTGTCACAAAACTTTTTCTGAGAGAAATGTACAAATTCAGAAGGCATGGTAAGAGAGAAAAGATGGAAGATAAGAGTGTGAAACCAAAAGATACTTCACATAGTTAGTCTTGGGTCCAGCTCCTAATCCCTTGCTCTTCAGATCTGTTGAGCTGCCTCTGAGCCTGTTACATACATCACTGCATGCTGCCTTTTCTCTAGCCTACACCTCTTCCCCATGTCTCCCCAGCATGTTTTTTTTCTTGCTATCAGAGCTTTACGCTAGCAATAGGAGCTGAAAATGCAAGATACTGTCTCAGCCTTAATTATATTAGAGCTTAGATACAATCCTGGCATAGAGCCTTTGAGAAGTGTGCTGATAAAATGTATGAAGATAATTTTCTCTTTGCTTCAGGTTTCTGCAATGCTTAAGAATGAGTGGATGCTGGTGACAGACATTAAGTAATAAAAAGAAATATGGAGACATTGACTCTGAACTTTAATACTGTGGAATTCTTGAATACTTCCTAGACCTGTCAGTCTGAAAATAATACTACTTAATATAAGATAATGAAACCTCCATTTTTAAGCACTTCTAAATTTATGTCTGTTAGTCCACTTTGCATTGCTATCAAGGAATACTCGAGGCTGGGTAATATATAAAGAAAAGTGGTTTTACAGGCTGTACCAGAAGCATAGTGTGAGGATCTGCTTTGGCAGAGGGCCTCAGGAAGCTCACAATTATGACAGAAAGCAAAAGGCCAGCCAGCGTATAGTGAGAGAGGCAGCAAGAAAAAGAGGAAGGAGGTGCTAGGCCTTTTAAACGAAGAGATCTTATGCTGCCTCATAGACTGAGAACTCTCTCATTAATGTGATGACAGCACCAAGCCATTGATGAGGGATGTGCACCCATGAGGCAAACACCTCCCATGAGGCCCATCTCCAACACTGGAGGCCACATTTCAAAACGAGATTTGGAGAGGACAAAACATCCAAACTGTATCAATGTCCTGTACCAATACATACAGCCGATTGAATACCAAATCGTATACCTATTTATTAATTTTAGACTAAAAGCATAATCCTACAAAGCACTTAACTCTAAAATTCATAGAAACGAAAAGCAGATTGTCTACAAAGTAGGTATCATCAGGTGGCCAGGAAAGTACAGAGTTGGGGGTGTACTGCCTGGCCAGAATGTAAGAAAGTAAACAAGAAAAATTAAACAAAAGAAGAGGGGGAAGGAGGATACGGATTAATCATAAGGATGTGGGTACAGGGCCCACTTCATAATTGTGTATCTCTGTAAATTATGGGTGCCCATGTTCAAAATGAGGGCTGCTTATTTTAAAAACAAGAAAAAGTCCTGTTAAAGGTATTAAAATTTATATTATTTTCTTCCGGTGGTTCCCTCTCAAATTGCTGTCAGGGCTTTTATTTATTTTTCTAAGAAAGGAAAAATTTAAATTATAAATTATTTGCATGCATGCTACCATTTATAACATGCGATGTCAGTTTTAAATGCAAATATTAGAGCATCTAAACTTGCAGAATCACAAAAATTGCACAATTTATATTTTTAGCTTGTCCCTGACAGTGGCTCTAGCAGGCCTGAAGGAAAAAAAAAAAAAAAAAAAAAACTGTAACCCAGATTCAGGAAGACTTGAACAAGAAAGAAAGGGCCCTTCCAGACCAGGAGCCAGCCCAAGGGTATGCAGTTTAAGACAGCAGCAGGGATACTCATGGGGCAAGTATCAACTCGTAAATGCTCCTGAGAACGCCACCCTTGATGAACAGCAAGCACCAGGCCTGACAGCTAAAGGGTTCTGCCTCCTGCCAGCCTCTGGATAGATCTGATGTAATCTAGCTGGAGATGGAGTCTGGGAAAGCGAAACCTGTTATCTCTCTTTGCCACAGGCACACTATTCCAACCCATAGTAGAGGGACATCCCAAGGGTCTTCTAACCTTTGCTCCAAGACATGGTAGATACCTGGATTGATGATGGTGAGACAGAAGTTGCAGGTTCTCTTTTGCAAGAACACAATCTTTAGCTGGATGAGTACCTGACAAGGCTGGATGCTGCCTACTCAGATGAGGCGTCCACCACTGAAACACTTCAGTGCAAATGTGTACAACCTCCACTTTACCCATTTCATGACTATGTAGGCCCCTGCTGGAAAGAGAGTGACGGGGAGAGGAAATGACATGAGTTGAGGTTCCAAGCTCTCAGAACATGCCCCATTCTTCTATCAGGGTTCAAATACAAAACACGAGTTTAAAGATCAAATAATTTCAAGATGATAGGAACAGAGCATTAAACCAAGCATAGAGTCCTTCAGAGTGTGGAGTCAGATTGACTACAGAGGTCTCATGCCCATAAAGCCACATAGCAAAGAGCTGTGGCAGCCTCTAGTTGCTGAAAATGACCTTCATACAACAGTTCAAGTAAAATGGGAACCTCATTTCTCCAACTGCATATAAATGAATTATTTCAACAAGAACTTGGAAGAAGATTCTGAGTTTCATTTTACCCACAAGCACACCTTGGTTTCAGCCGCATCATGAGTTTCTGAGCAGAGAATCCAGCCATTCCATGCTTGAAGTTCCAACCTATAGAAAATGCGGGATAATAAATGTTTGCAGTTTTAATGTTTTATCTAATTGTTGCAAAGCAACAGAAAACTAATAAGCACCCTGTCCCCTCTGCTCAACTTAAAAAAACTACAAATCCTACACATACTTAGGAATATAGTCTACTTTTACAATTGCAATAATTATTGGAACTTTTTCTATTAAAAATGTATAGTTTGTATGTTAGAAGTTCTTATTTTAATGACATCAGAATATTATTATAAAAATCATGCAAATAGCAGAGAAAGATAATTGTAAGTTATGATTAAAAGCAAACTTTCCAATGTGACAATAAATATGTCACCTATCTAAAGTCAAAATCATTTATAAAAGCAACAATGGAATGACAAGACATTGATGAAAGAATTCACCACTTTTGTTTAAAATAGCTGTTATATTCCAATAATTCAGCTATGAAGACAAACAAAAACCATATAAATACTAAAAATCAGAACAGCCAACAAGATGCTGTGGGCTCACACATAATAGCACTGTTATTTCAAAACAATTCAGTTAGAAAAGAAAATAATTCTACAAATACTGAAAATGAGAATAATTTTCTACAGAAGAAATACTTTTTTGCCCACAAAACCCAGGAAATAACATCAACTATTTTGGTATTAATAAATGTTGGTTTTGATTTTAAAATCCTAAAATAAAGAGTAAATTATTCTTCTATACAGTGTATAAGACAGGTTAGAACACATAATGGAGATAAATCCTATTCACAATAGCAATAAAAATATAAAATACCTAGAAAACAACAACATTGCAGGAATATATATAATACATGCTTAGATTTTTAAAAAGGTAAGTACGGGCATGAACACATATTCTTCAATTTTTATTGCACATATTTTGATACTTGTTCAATTATTTGTTATTAGTTGCTTGTTTGCTTATGTTAATGTATCACTGTTGAAACATTAGGGTTCCTTTGCTATTCAGTCTTATCCTCTTTTATTCCCATCTATCCTATCAAACTAAATTTTCCTCACATTCCAATAGGCCATTATTATGTGCTAATTTTGTATATATTTGATACACCTGTGTTCTATTTTATTGGTATATATTTAACTTTATGTTAGTTTTTGTATTTTTCATGGAGGAATATGGTTTTAAAACCAATCTCTATTACTATATGTGTGTCTAATCTATTACTTTTAATTATTTCGGGATAGTTCATGATATGCACGCATTGTATTTGTCAAACCACTCTCTAATAACAAAAAGCTGTATTACCTCTGAATCCCTACACCATAAATAATGTTCAGTGAACATTCTTATAAATATCGCATTTGGAATACTGTAGGGATATATTTGAAATGTATCACTACCTCTATATTATTATACATTATGTCTACACTTAATTTGCTTGAATATTTCTAGATTGATTTACAGAATGACTGTCTTCTGGGCTCCCTCCTGACAGCAATGCATGAGAGTGCATATCACCAACACCTACCAGCAGATTTTTTGACTTTCTAACTTTTGCCAATGTAGTGGACATGGCTATATCATTCTTTTAAAAATTTCCATGTCCAAATATTAATTATTTCAAACAAATATATTCCTTTTATTACTTGTTTCCTTTTACAAATTGTCCATTTATATTATTTACCTGTTTTGCTCTTAACTCTCCCCTCTTTTATTGATTTGCAAAAATCTTTATATATTCTAGACATTATGAATATTCTCTTACATTTGTTTTCTTCCTATTTACTTTTTGATTTACTTCTTTAAATAAAATATCCTTTACTTTATTATATTTCACTGGAACGTTGCACATTATGTTTTGGTTTTGAAACTTTTAAGAAATCCTTACTACTGGGTGCTGTGGCTCATGCTTGTAATCCTGGCTACTCAGGTGGCTGAGGCAGTAGGATTGTTTGAAAAGAGGTGTTCAAGGCTGCAGTGAGCTGTAATCACCCCATTTCAGCCTTGGCAACAGAGCAAGAACACATCTCTTAAAAAAAATCCTTCCTCAATCTTCATGTATCAAGATACTCTATACTGTATACACTCCCAGATTGCCGTATGGCAAATGTCTGGGCAAGGAAACAGCCTTGCCAGCAGAAATGATTTCTATATTTTCTATATTTTACCAAAATGATTTCTATATTTTACCATTGTGGGAATGACAGCTGCTCATGCCACTTTTTAATCCATTTCATGCTTGAAAGAATAAGAATTTTAGGAGTACTAACTGTATATGGAAAGGAAAAGAATCTTTAACAAGAATAATTTATATTTTCATTGAAATATATTGACAATACTTGCATTCAACATAAATATTTTTACCAGACTCCAAGTTCCATTGAGAAGCTATAAAAAAATCTCAAGGCTTGAAAGATTATAAAATCATACAGGATTTTAATCTGCCAAAATTTATATTAAGAACCAATATCTAGGGGTACAAATACATATTTTTGCAGACATCTTATATAATGCTTTTGGAATGTTTGAGGTGGAAACATCTATCTTTTTTCTCTGGATGCCACCCAAATACAGAACACTATCCACCTCTATAATTCTTATGATTTAATTCTTCTGAATAAAAGACTCGGGAATCTATAATTCTTATAATTCTTCTGAATAAAAGTTTGTGCTAACTGAACTTTAATAATTCTTCTGAATAAAACATAATTCTTCTGAATAAAAGACTCTGGAATCAACCACTGCACCCCTGGTTATAAAAGAACTAGAAAAACTTCTATAACAAGGACAGGTTTATTTATGCTTGCCAGATGTGGGCAACTATTAATAAACATTAAAGTTACAAAAGATGTCGTAAAACTAAAATATTATTTTATATCCAAGGACAAACACTTTGTTATACACGACTTGAACTATTTGGATTTTCTCTGTATCAGGGGAAGCAGACCATTTTTAACATGACCCTGTAGTCTTCTAATATATTCCAGAGCAATTTCTGGATGAAATCACCATTCTTCTGAGTTGCATTTTTACTGTTTCAATTTTCCTAAAATTTGCTCCTTTCAGGTAAATGACCATCTAGCAGAACATTAATAACAAAGAATTTCACATGTCATTTTCTTCATTGACTTGCAAATGCAATCATTCATGTTCTCTTTTGAAGGTAAAGGAATACAGTACATCACATTACAGACTGAAATTCTCATCAGGCAGTTGTGTGAAGACCTACTTCTGTTTCCAGTTCTTTTATTGAAGAATCCCACTGAAAAGTACCATATTTTGAATGAAAGGTTAATCCTATCCTTCAACCAGCAAAGAAGAATCTATCTTTCTTGCTGGGGGGTAAGTAATAGATTTAAAGTCAATTGAAGAAAAAGGAGAAAATCTGAATCCACAAGTCAAAGTATGAATAGTGGAATGACTTAAAACAGGAATATGCATGAATTGAAGACAATGGAGAAATGTAACATATCATGGTTGTAAAGATTTAGGCATATTAGCTTATCACTTTAATTTTCCTGAGAGGATTGCCTCTTAGGCAGGAAATGTCAAAGGTGGGTGGGTGGCTGGGTGTGTGTGTGTGTGTGTGTATTTTCTTCTAATTTGGGGAATATATTTCATCTGGTTTGATCATGTAAGTAAGTTCAAGCTTCTACCACTTGCTGCATGATATAGAAACAAGGCAATAAGGCAAGGCAAGTGATTTTATTCAGAGGGCCAGCAAACCAAGATGAGCTTCTGTTCCAAAGAACCATCTTCAGATAGCACAAACTTTAAGCTCATTTTTATTTTAAAGGAAAGCGGAAACAAGGGGATGGAGGTCAAGAGGTGACTGACAACCTCAGACACCTAGGCATCAGCAAGGGTCCCAGTAGGTTGTGAAAATTCTTTGTGGTTCGTCAGCTGACCTCTGTTCAGATGCACTAGCTCAGATCACAGTTTTCCTGTAAATCTTTATCAAAATACCATGATTTGTATATGTATTTCCTTATCTCCCTGTGAGTTAGTTTTGATAAAAAAAAAAAAAAACTTTTATCGTTTTTTTGTTTCTTAAATTTGAACTACAACCTAAATTTCTCCTATAATTAGCTGGTCTACAAGCAAACTAAGCAGATGCTTTTAACCTAAAGGATATGACCACAGGAGGTAGGGAGTCACAGGAAAAATGGAGTTAGTCATGCTAAGATTCCTTCCACTGTTAGAATCATAAC
The DNA here is from genome assembly GCF_049354715.1 of Callithrix jacchus. NCBI lineage: Eukaryota > Metazoa > Chordata > Mammalia > Primates > Cebidae > Callithrix > Callithrix jacchus. Next base: position 52,427,330 of record NC_133519.1, read on the forward strand.
ACATTGAAAAAAAATGAAATGAATCTAATGATAAAATTTCTGATCAAATTACTAATAACAACTGAAATTTAAAAAGAATTGGAGAATTGGACCAACATATCCTAATTGACTACACGACCCATAAAAATCTTTTTCATCAGGTAACAGAAAATTAGGAAAAAAAGAGAGAAGAGGATAAAAAGTCAAATGTCCAGGAAATGCGTGGACAAGCGATATCACTATCGGTTGTTTCTTTTTTTTAATTTTTAGATAAAATCCAACACTACTTCTCAATCAGTTAAGAACATTAATATATTTAATGAAATATGCCAAGCTAGAGAAAAATAAAAATGGTAACATCTCAAAGGTCTCTCCAACTTCAGCACTATGGAGAAAAAGAGAACATCTAATTGGAGAATGAAGACCCCAAAACCCCAAATCTGTTTCAATACAGATTTACCAAATGTTCTATTCTTCCTAGATGCTGCAGTGAAAAATGCCTCAAGATCCATATAAATGCATAAAAATAAGTATCATTGAAAAAAATCAGGACATTTATTATTTTATTCTGTGCTGTGAACTTTAGTTGCCGTTTGTTCAGGTTACTGTCTGCAAAGGTTTCCAATGTGTTACTTTGATATTTGAGAAGCACAATATGAGACTTAACTGCGATTTTCAGCAGAGACATTGTGAGATTTTTTTCTGTTAGTTCTGAATAATTATATTAAACTTACGGTTTCTTTGTGCTTCAGGAAATAATAATATCACTTTTAGTATTTCAAATAATAATTTTAAATTAAAAATCTTACCAAGGTTGAAATTTCTGAAGTTGGAATATACTGTTCCTTATGCTAATATGCTTTCTTGAAAGGTTAGAAACATTCAGAAGTGCCAGTAGTTGTTCAGGGCACAAAGATATCATAAATCTTTCTCATATTTATGTGTGTATGTGTATAGACACATACAGATACAGATAAATGTGTGTGTGTGTGTGTATACATTAATTTTTCAGTATATGAATCCTAGGAAAGATTTAAGGGTATAATATACATACTCTTAAAGTCTGATACACTCCAAATGAAATTTATGTTCTGGTGAAAGCTGAGCTCACTTTTCAGCTCAGCATTTCGCAAAGCTTTCTACTGTGCTAAAACTACAGAAAATGTTAACAAACAGCTAAAGAATAAACAACGCTACCTTACATTAAAGGTACAGATCAGCAAGGTAGAAATGATGCCTATCATTTAATGAATCTCTAGCTCCCAGTCCAGGCAGGGCCTCACAGTGTCACAGGCTGAGATAAGGTCACAAACTTCCAGAATCCCTTTTGTAATATTTGCATGTGCTTAGCTGAATGTGGCCTTAAGTAGAAAGAGCTCACATTAGCCAAATTCACAGGAGACTGACAAGAACAAATGAAAAATCATTAATGTAGAAATAAAAATGTAACGCTAAAGGAAAGTGTAACACTCATTTTCCTTATTTAAGACAGATATTCTCTGGAGAAAAATCCTCCTAAAAAGCTCAAAGAAGCTACAGTTGGGTGATGATAATAATTAGCACTTTTGATCAGAGGAGTCTGCATGCGATGGGCAGGACTGCCCCTAAGGACCAGGGCTGAAGACACCATACAAAATCTTTGCTCTCAAACTTTCACTTTTCTAAGGATACTCCCCTCACCATTCCTTTTCTGATCACACAATTGTTTCATTAACAGGGCACATTGTAAGAAATTGAGAGACGAAAATTAGGTTAATTAAAATCTTACATAATGTTTCAGTGGCTGAGGGAATAGAGTCGCTGACGAAAGCAGCACTGAAATGGCTGAAATGGATTGGAGGTCCACTTTTCCACTTCAGAAGCTTTCACATTCCCTCTCCATTCCATTTCATCCATACAGAATTCTGAAACTTTGCCAACAAAAATCAAAAACTCCTGGATTAAAGAGAAAGCAGTATCCTCTAGTGGTCAGTGACAGAATCTTATTTGCCCACTGTTTAAAACCAAAATGTCTTCTTTCATAAAACAGCTTAATAATATCATATTCCTATATCATTTTGAATGAGCTAGTTAATGCTTTAGTAAAAACAATTCTTAAATCTTACTGACATAGAAAAAGTTTTCCCACTCTTTTTCATGTTTTTCACAATCACCTTGCATTGTTTTATTTTGTTTGTTTTTCCTTACTCAGGACTCAAACAATCTCTGGACATTGTTGGAAACTGTGAAGAGAGAAAAAGAAAATATATAGACAAGTTCTAGAAAATTCTACCCAAAAGTGACACAACTTAATTCTGCCACATCTTACTGACCAACGTCACATCTTATGGACCTCAGGGTGGCAGGTTCATGTAATACTGATCCATAAAACAACAGTTATGTGATCCAACACATGACTCAATACTCACATTTCCTATAAACCTGAGAAGTGCTAAAGGAAACTATACTACTATCATTTTTCAATGTGCTTCAGAAAAACCATGGTGGCATGTATTGTTTTAAATCTATAGTAAAGGTGGACTTGGCGCTAGTGGCAAAGGGAGCTGTGGTTTGGATTCATCTTGGAACATCTCCCGGCAGCAGAATTTTGTTTATCTTTCAGTGTTGATTCCTCAAGGTGGAAATAGAAAAGGCACAGACCAAGCATTGTTAGAAGACATGGCAGTGCTTCCCATATATTTCATTGTTTTATTGAGTTTTATTTGGTGCCCCTGTTTTCCTTAAATATCAAGTATGTTTAACTTCTTACTGTTCTTGGAATAAAAACTGCACAATTTAACCAGAGGAGCAGCTTAGAGATTATTGAAAGCCGCACTCTCCGGGGCAGGCATGGCATTCAAATGTCTGTAGTTAAAAATGGCATGTTTCTTTTTTTCATCTTCATTTGTAATTTCTTGTAATGAGAATTAAATACTGAAAACAGATAACACCTCATGAACTTGTCAAAGTTTGGAAAAAGATACTGAAGTTCATATTTTGCTACATATTGCAATGTTTTTTAAAATATATATCTAAATAAAGAAATGCTTACTTATCCATCCAGAAACATTCAACATTTTTTCAAAAAATAGCTTTCACCTGGATTGGTATTTTAAAAATGTGACCCAGAGAGGCATGCCCCTTTATGAGCTGTGCAATATCAAGGGAAGAAAGAGGCACGAAACATGTTCCTAGGTGCCAGGACCTTGCCGCTGCTTTCAACAAAGGAACTAAACTAGTTTTATCTTTTTAATTTTATTTAGATTGCTTAGGTTTTCATTTAAATAAAGGCACCATGGCTGAAAACAACAGCAAATCAAAACAAAGACAAATTTTTAAAAATAATTGAATGCCACCAATCTATATGATGGAAAGAACTTTCAAAGAAGAACTATGTATACAGATTGTTCTCAAACTAGAATGCTTTAGATAATGTTCCATAGCAAGAATGCTATATAAACAGGACTGATAGAAGTATTTTTCTGATTATTGATTTTACAATATGCCATTGATTTATTTAGATAAAAGGTAAAGTCTTTTTAAAATTTATATTTATAAAATTAGAGACATAGCAAAAGTGTTGTTTGTTAAAATATTCATTAATTCTTTGGGGAACATTTGAAAACAAAGTGAATTTCCAAGTTAAGATCTCAATCTTTAATAATTAACAGGTTAATAAATTATTAACTGACATTACTAGGCACAGGTAATTTTCATGTAAAAAGAAAGTAGAAACAGTTTAAGAGGTCAATGTATCAACTTCTCCTGATTTAGAACTCTAAAAGTTTCGTTATTTAGGATGTTTTTGTATTTTTCATGTATATTTGCTTTACATTACCAAACCATTTATGGTAATTACCTTAATAAAGTTAATTTTAAAAATATTAGTTTTATATTATATGACCAATTTATATTTCTCATTATTTAAAAAGTTTGTAATTAATCCTATTCCTTCAGAGAACAGAGCCCCTGAAATGTGTTTTTACCTTTAAATACAAGATAACTTCTCTTTCAAAATCTCAAAAAGAGGAGTATTTAATGGAAACTTCTATCTTCCTTTCAGTTTAAAAAAATTATAAAAAATGTGTTCAAAATCAACTCCAAAATAATCTGTAAAGATTCTGTCAGTCTATCTGACAGAAATAGCAACAACATCCTGGGTTTAAGAAGGTAAGCCTACATTTTTAGTTTCTGCTTAGTATATGAAAAGCTAAAAAGAGCATTACTTCTATCACCAAGGGTGGGAGTAGGGGGAGAAACAAACAAATATACTGCAAAATTTAAAAAGCAGAGAGTCCTTAACATAAGACTATATCTCGATACTTTTAGTTCCTATGGAACAAAGTGCAGCACAACTTACTAAGAAAACAAACCAAGGCCTGGGATGCTGGCTCATGCGTATAATCCCAACATTTTTGGAGGTGGAGGCAGGTGGATCACTTGAACCCAGGAGTCTGACATCAGCCTGAGCAAAACAGTGAAACCCTATCTCTACAAAAATACAAAACTTAGCCGGGTATAGTAATGCATGCCTGTAGGCCCAGCTACTGGGGAGGCTGAGGTGGGAGCCTGGGAGTTCAGGGTTGTAGAAAACTGTGATCTGAAAACTGAAGTTCAGGGCACTTCAGCCTGGGCAACAGATTGAGACCTTGTTTCAAAAAAAAAAAAAAAAAAAGACAAAAGAAAGGAAGGAAAGGAAAGGGAAAGAGGAAAAGGAAGGGGAAAAAGGAGGAAAGAAGGCAGGCAGGCAAAACCAAACTTATTAGTATACTTTTGTAACAAACTGTTGGTTTTCAGCCAAACACAACAGCTAAACTTCAGGTAATCACAGGTAGCCAAGGATCAGATCACGCTCAAATAAAGCAAATGCTCATCACACCATACCCAGATAAGGACGACACCTAATTTTAGCCTATCAATTTCTCTTTCTTATTTCTTTGCTTGGCCTATAAAAGCTTGCTGCTCATGCTGCTGGGTGAAACTTTCCTAAGCTCCTCTGGTTCTGAATGCTTTTCAATTAATGAATCATTCTTGGTTCAAGCAAACTGTCAAATTTGTCTAAAGGTTTTCTTATTGCATTACAAAGATCATGTATTGACTTGAGCTTATTAGAGACCTAAAGTCACAGGGCAACCCATTAGTTTGAAATCTAAGGAAAGACAAAAGTCTTAAAGGAGAGACAGACAAGAGCTTCCCTGCAGCAGACTATAAGATGAAAAGAAGTCCAGCTTAAAAGAGGGTCTGGTGATTTTAGCTACAGTTTTAAGAACTTTGGAAAGGTCCAGTGACAAATTACTAGATGAGAGTGAGAAATCAGAAACCCTGAAAGTTGTGAAGGGAATTTGAACTTACTAAAAATTTCTTCTTCACTGGCCTCCATGGGGGTTCACGTGAGACATTGAGAGCAGGGCTGGATACCAAAGAAGCTTCCTAGAGTGTTGCAGGCATGTTAGAAAACAGTAGCTGCTCCTACAGAAGAGGCACGTACCTCTACGATGTCCTTTCCCCCTGTGGAATGGAAGCCTTTGTTACAAGAGAAAGAGAAGCAAAATCCATACACTTCCAGGGGAAGAGTAGCCACAAGAAACCATCATAAGCCCAGGGTGATAAAGATCCTTGACCAGGAGAAAGGATCTTGTAAAAGAGCTGAAAAATTCTTGTGATGCAAGACTTGTTAAAGATTCTAGAGAATTTTCTGTCTTGGGAAGAAAGACAAAGAACACTGAGAAACCAACTCTAGACAAAAGGTCTGCCTAAGAATGAGACTGAACCATAAAACAAAGAAACCCTGTAGAACTAAAAAGTATATATTAATCCAAGTATATCAATAATTAGAAGTATATATAATCTAAATATTGCAATTAAATACAGAGATTAACATTAAAACTTTTTTTTTCTTTTTTGAGATGGAGTTTCGCTCTTGTTACCCAGGCTGGAGTGCAATGGTGCGATCTTGGCTCACCGCAACCTCTCCTGGGTTCAGGCAATTCTCCTGCCTCAGCCTCCTGAGTAGCTGGGATTACAGGCATGTGCCACCATGCCCAGCTAATTTTTTTGTATTTTTAATAAAGATGGGGTTTCACCATGTTGACCAGAATGGCCTCAATCTGTTGACCTTGTGATCCACCCACCTCGGCCTCCCAAAGTGCTGGGATTACAGGCTTGAGCCACCGCACCCAGCAACACTTCCTTTTTTAACAAAATTTCTCTTGGCTAAATATTTAGAAGTGCAATTACCATGCCTTTTGGTATGTACCTATTCAACTTTGTAAGAAACTGCCAAATTATTTCCAAAGTAGCTGTATCATTTTTCATTCCTGCAGGCAATGAATGAGAGTTCAAATTGTTAGTTATGCTCATCAGTATTAGATATGGATATTTGTCGAAATTCACTCAGGGTGGTGGCAAAAATATTAAGGGTAAAGTATTAGAGAAAGTTATAAAATACAGCCTCAAACTATTTTGAAAGGCCTAAAAGTTTTTTATGTATTTCTTAGCTGAAAGAAACCTAAATCCCCTTTACGTTTAGTTAATAAGTAAAGAAAATGGCTAAAGTATGTGGGGGAGTTTACCTAACTTACTTATATACTCATGTTAGTCTTAAAACTAACTTGTAAGTCAGACAACCCTCTCGGGGAGGTTAACCGAAGAAACTATCCTCTAAAAGTATTTGATTTAAGCATCAGAACATGTGCTTTAATCTTCAGCCTCTAGTGGTGTTGACTGAAGCCTTTGTCAATTAAACTTTGCTAAATAAATGCAAGTCTCTCTAGCTAGTAAAGGACAGCAGTTGCGGCAGTTTACAACACTCTCCAAAGAGTCTGCAAGCAGCCCAGTCCCTCAGCTGAACTAGCAAAGCGTAGTATCTGTGTGTCAGTGTACTTTATTCATCTGTCACTAATCTAAATATTACAATTAAATAGTCTGCAAGACAGACCCTTGCAGGTGGTGACTCTGACAGTGGCACCCAACATGTGGCAACCCTGAGAGATACTTACATTTGGTTTTTTGTAGTCATTCTAGTGTAACAAAATTGACCTTTTCTCGTGTATATCATTGAATAGTAAAGTCAGAGAAATTTTTTCTTAAAGGGTCAAACTGGAAATAAAAAACTGGCTTCCTGACCATGCATTGTATCTCTAACCTACTCAACTCTGCCATTGTTGCTCAAAAACAGCAAGAGGCAATATATAAACAACTGGATGTGGGTGTGATCCAATAAATGTTCACGTACAAAAGCAGACAGCTGGCCACATAGTACCTGCAGTCTTTCACACACTAAATGTAGAACATACTTGTATGTCTTTCTAAGCAATCCATATACTTTGTGAAAGAGCTATTAAAACTTTTGAGCATGTTTAATTGAATTTTTGCTCAATAATAGTTTTATTAATACTCGTTTCTCACTTTTATAATATTACTTGAGTTTAGATAGATGATATAAATAGGTAGATATATTGATAGATAATAATTTAAATGTATTTTCCAAAGCTGATAGATAATAATTTAAATGCATTTTCCAAAGTTGAAGCTTATATATTTTTTTCTTACTGGTATTCTTGAAAAGCAGATGTAAATTTTTAAAGAAATATTACCAATTTTTAGTTTTGTCAGTCTGTCACTAGTTAAATATCTTATTCTATACTAAAGTCACAATAATTTTTCCTAAGATAATTTTCATATATTTTCAACATTCAAGTAAGACATACCAAATGTCCATCAAACATCTTAGGTTGTTGCCCAGGAACAAGAAAGTTTAATTTTAATCATGCAGTCATGCTCAAAATAAATGTCATACTTTAATAATGAAGTTTAAAGCCATTTTACCTCACTTACTTTTTTTATTTTTCCACTGCCATTTCCCCATCAAGTACTCATTGTCTCAAGGGAAGTGTGGATTTAACATAAAATAAATAATTTAATCAATTGGTGACTTTTAAGTCATGGCAAATGCAAAAATAAATGATCAAATACATTTTAATGGATGTAAAAAATTATTTTGAATAACTATTTTAAGCTTAATTTTAAATTACACAAAGTTATAAAGACAGTGGAAAACCACATAATTATTAGTTCTCTATTGTTAATAGCTTACATTAAAATGGTACATTTATCAAAACGAGGACACTGCCATTAACTATTATTAACTAAACTCTAAACATTATTTAAATTCCTTTTTTTTCTAGTTAACATTCTCTGTTTCAGAAATTTGTTACATGTACTCAGTCTCTTCTGAATTGTGGCAGTTTCTCAATCACTGAGCAAGTGACTGTGGGGTGCGGCCAGGGACCCACCTGCTGTGGCCGGGCAGACAGCTCTGGGCTCCAGCAACGCCCACTCCTTGCGAGGCTGCCGCCGAACCAGGCACCACACGCCTTCCGCTGCCAGCACCAGGGTCTGCCTAAGGCCTGCGCCAGCTGCTCACTCCCACCTTCGCATACACGCTCAACGCTGCTGGGGTTAGCCCTGCAAACCTGATCCTGCGGCTGCTCTTTGGATGAGCCATTGTTTCCTCAAATACACTGAGTATTTCCTCAAATACACCATTAATTCATTGTGTCTACGGTTCCGCTTTTAACAAATTTAAAATATGTGAAGAGAATAGAGCCCATGTTAAGAGTTCTTTCACCACGTGCTCACAAAAATAACAGAAGGAAGTTTTTAGACGTGATAGACACATCAAGCACCTTTATTGCGGTGCTGGTATCATAAGCGCGTACATATGTTCAAATACGTGAAAATACGGCCAGCTGCGCCAGCTGAGGAAGGAGAGTTGCTTGAACCTGGGAAGGCAAAGCTTGCAGTGAGCTGAGATCAAGTCACTGCACTCCAACCGGGGCAAGCATGAGACTTTGTCTCAAAAAAAGAAAACAAAAAACCCCAACCACAAAACATGCACAATTTTTTTGTATCACACTTATACCTTCATAATGACTTTAAAATGTAAAAATAAATTTAAAAATATATTTTACCTCAACGTAGTCGCAAAAATCTATGAAGTTAATATGTGCTCATATATATTTATTCCCATTGTAACTGTTAGGAACTGACATTCCAACAGGTTAAGTGAATTGTTAATGATCATACTGATAGCTAGTGACAGCTAAAATTTTTTTTGTTAGGTATAGCTTCCTTTTTTTTCTATGTAAACATTCCCTTTCTGTCCAAGAGTTTCTTACATAGATTATTTTAGCATTTTACATTATTTGTTGTTTTATGTATAGAATCGTTTGGGGTTGATTTATCTTGAATCATTCATCTGAACTTCTTCCTTACTGACACATAGTGTGCACTGTTGCTTGCTGTTAAATGTTTTCATCAAAGTTCAAGGAAATCCAAATAATTATGTATGATTATAGCATTACTTAATTTCCTAAAATCAAGGATTTGGGTATTTGTGTTATTTTCTTTTTTATTCTTCTATTAACAACAATGTGATGATATATCCATGAGAAAAATTGATTGCACATACACATAATTAATTGTGGAGGATGCACAGAGATGAAATTGTTGGTTAAATGGCATGTACATTTGAAAGGTGTTTCATATGTAGTGGCCTCAAAATCAAATGCAATGATTTACATATCCAGCAACTACGCATGAAGGAATTGCTTTGCCGTGTGCTTGTAAAAATTAAATAACGAAAAAGCTAATATTTAATGATGACAGCACCAAAGAAAATACTGAATATAGATGATCTAAGTATTCAATCAGCTTCATAAGTTAGAAGAAAACAAAATTCAAAAATTGGCATACACTGAGAAGAAACAAAATTTTAAAAGATAGTACTGGAAATCAAAATATTAAAAATGTGTTTTAGTTTCTTAATTTATACATATTATTCTTTTAGAAAGTTTCTGTGCTCCAAAGTTTAAGTTTGCAACAGGACACAAATGGTGTCATAAATGGCAACATAAACAAATCTATTCATTCTTAAATTACAATGTTGCATGAAAGAGCAACCAAATACAACATAGATTATTTATCCAAACCTGTGTAACACTATCCAAGTTAAAAAACAGAATATTAGGCGGGTGGATCACGAGGTCAAGAGATAGAGACCATCCCAGTCAACATGGCGAAACCCCGTCTCTACTAAAAATACAAAAAAAAAATTAGCTGGGCATGGTGGTGCGTGCCTGTAATCCCAGCTACTCAGGAGGCTGAGGCAGGAGAATTGCCTGAACCCAGGGGGCGGAGGTGGCGGTGAGCCGAGATCGCGCCATTGCACTCCAGCCTGGGTAACAAGAGCGAAACTCCGTCTCAAATTAAAAAAACAAAATATTGCTAACTTTTTTTTTGAGAGGAGTCCGTCTCCTGGGTTCAACCAATTCTCCTGCCTTAGCCTCCTGAGTAGCTGAGACTACAGGGAAAGGCCACCAAACCTGGCTAATTTTGTATTTTTTTGTAATTTTAGTAGAGACAGGGTTTCGCCATGTTGGCCAGGCTGGCCTCGAACTCCTGACCTTAGGTGATCCACTCACCTCAGCTTCCCAAAATACTAGGATTACAGGCATGAGCCACTGTGCCAATCAAACATTCTTTAAATTCCCTCCAAATTTTTGTGTGTCTAGTTTGCGTATGTTTCCTATTCTGTCACAGACCTCTCTCAAAATAAAACAACCCTTATTCTGAATTTTTAATGATTGCTTTTTTTCATAATTTTACTACATAAGCATGAATCCTTAAAAATACAGTTTGCGTCATGTTTTGAGCTTTATACAAGTAGAATAAAAGCTAGAGTATAATTTTGCATTTAGATTTTTTTAACATACTTTAAGATTCATCCTAATGTGTCAGCAGATGCAGTACATTCATTTTTATTATATTGTAGTGATCCATTGTATAAATAGAACTAGTTTATTTATTTTTTCTATTGCTAATCCACATTTGAATTGCTTTCAGTATGGGGTCACTGTGAATAATAGTACAGAGAACATTCTTCTGTATATATTCTAGTACACATAAGGATTTATTTCTGTAGCATCTACCCGTAGGAGTGCAATTGAAGAATCCTTGTTTATACATGAATTCGGATTAACTCAATATGGTCCAATTATTTTCTAAAGTAGTTTTACAAAAGTACTAAAGTCCCCACCAACAATGGGTAAGAATCTGTTCACTAAAATCACTTGGTATTGTCAGAGAGTAATAATTATGTTTATTGTAGTTTATACAAGATACACTTAACATTTTTGTGGCAAGTACCTTCAGAATATTTAGAGTACCACAAATTGCTACTACTACACAAGCATATTGGAATGAGGGAGAACAAAAATGAACACACCATCTCCTGGTAAGGATGTGGACCAACTAAACCTTGCGTAAACTGCTGGTAGAATTGTTAAACCACTTTTGATTATTGGTAAGGAGCATTTCCTTGGATAAACAAGCCATAGTAGTAGATGGATAAAAATATCTTCATTTCTTTCTCTCCTCGTAGTCTAAGGCCCTTACAATATGATTTCGCAGCTCTCCCATTAAGCGGTAGAGTCTATTTGCTGATATTCAATCTAAATTAAATTTATCATTTTCCTGACACTAGAATGTGGCAAAAAGTATGCTATTTCTAAGCCTAGGCTTACATATTTACTTATAACCATATATGAAAGTGAGATGGTTGCTCATAAATCCTACTGTGTGCAATGTTTAAAAGTAGGATTAGCTAAACCCATATTTCATCAGTGTATTTTATTTTCTCTCCTTGATACAAAAGAAAATAATTACAGAAGGAACAAATAACACTAAAGATGACTCACTAACACTAACGGAAAATCTGACTCTGCTATTCCATGCTGCTGGCCCTGATACTGTATTTTACAAAGCTTCGGAAGTTTCATTTAGGTAGCATAAAGGGTCAAAGGTAATATTAGTTAAACTTAAACCAAAATCTCTAACACATTTAACATAGAAAACTCTACTTTAACATTATGTGTTATTTTTAAAATTATATTCAAGAAAATAATCCTTTTTCAAATACTATGTTTATATATTGTCCTTAGAGTATAAAAACAAAGGGGCATGAATATACACTTTCACCTTAATAACTGTTAAATTTAGCAAATTTGTAAAGAAATTATGCTACCAATGAGAAAGAAGGCCGGATTTAGATTTTGTTATAAAATGGACGTCTATTCTTCAAAAGATGCTTTTTTAAAAAGATAACCATTCACACAGCAATTCTGTCTAGAAGTCATTTGTTACCAATTTTTTAATGCCATAATCATTTTAAATGGTTTTTAAAATTTATTTAAATAGAAAACAGTCAATATAGTTTGCAATGGCCCACTCAGCCTGTTCGTACTTATTTCTTCATTTAATGTCAGCTCCTTTTGCTCCTCTCATGCCACATTCACTAGGTTTTTCTCAGGTCCTTGAATGTGTCTCACTCCTTTATGTTGTAGAAATTTTAAACATTAAGTGCTCTGCCTGGAATATCCCTTCCCTAAAATTAATATTACTACTTTCTAGACAGGCTTCAACTTTATATTAAATGTCAGTTCTTCAGGAAAAGCCATTTTATACCTTGCAATTACATATTGCATTTAATTTTCTTGCATTATATTCAATATAACTATATATTAACTTTTTGATTATTTGCATAAATTCTATCTTTTGCAGTAGGTAATAAGAAAACAAATCTAAGCTTATTTTGCTCACTGTTGAATTCACAATACCTAGTACTGCAGTAGTCAAACAGGAAAAGATAATGTCTTCAATATATCATGAAAAAAATTAATGTATGAATGAGTACATGGATTAGGGAAGAAAGCCAACATCCCCAAATAACTTCCAGGATTCTGGTTATGCTAGCTTATCAGTTTCACTCGTTCTTTTATCTTCATTATCATTTGTAAGAGTTTCTGGTGCTCAATGTAGATGCTCAATTATATTTGTGGAACATAGAATTTTGTTTTGATGGGTGTGGGGATAATAAAAACCTCAGTGGTTTCTATTTCCCACGTGTTCTCGACTTGGAAATATTTTTCATCTCAGAATTAAGAAATATTTTCCAGAGTAATGCTAATTTAAAGTTAGACTCCATTGAGTTAAACATCTTTAATTTTATGACATATGCCTTTTTAACGTTCTTTAATATGAATACATTATACAATCTGCTTTTATTAATTTTGTGTCTGTGAATGTTTATGAAAAGAAATATATTGTAAATTATACGATAGATGTTTTTACAAGAAAATGGTAAAGGCATCGCTTAGATGGAGTAGAACATGATAATATGTATTCATTCGCAGTTTTTGAAAACTAAAAATATTGCATTAATCAAACTGAGGATAATTGTAAAAACATTGAATGCTTCGATATCTGAGAAGAAAAATGCAGTGGTTTTTTAAAGTTGAGGGTTTTCGAGTTTTTAATAGACTATTTCAAGTAGACAACTAGCAGAAAATATATCAAATACATTTCAGAAAGTTATTTAATTAGTAGTCAATCATAGACTCCAAGAGAAAGTTATCTAAGAATTCTATTTTTTCACTCTTGAAAGAAATACGTCAACCACTCTTAAAGTTTTCAAAGTACTCTGGAGTGGGACAGTCACAAAATTAAAGTTAAAACTAAATAACAGTTGGTGTGTATTTTAATTGAACCAAGTCTTCTAACTAGCAAGAACAACAGTTTCAAAGGGAATTAATATAATTTTAGAGAAGGAGTTATCCGCAGCTTCTCTGCCTATAATCTAAGCTATCATTAAGCAACATACTCGGTAACAATTTTAATGCCCTTTAATTTAAATATCTGTTTAACCGAAGTGTTTTCTGAAGTGTTTGGAGTTCAATGGATGCGCCTTTTGTGTCCCAGACCACCTTCTTCTTCCCGTACTCTAGCCTGCATCACACACTATACCTGAATTTATTCTTTCTCAGGAGAATTTAAGCTCAACACGTCTTGAATACCATTGCATCCCCAGGCACATGGTTGGCAATCAATAAATACTTGCCAGCTGAATAAATGAATGAACTTTTGGCTTAAAATATTAAAGAATTCCACAAAATTGTTTACTAAATTTTGAGTCACTAATGAATGCAGGGAATCACTACATGAATAACAAGTTGTTTCCTTTTACGTATATGTATTCCTCTATTTCTCACCCTGGAAAAATTTTTAATCATTAAAGAATCCTCCAACACGTCTTCACAAATGCTACCAAATGGATTTTGTCTTTCTTCTATTTTCTTAAAACGCTTTAAAAAAAAAACTTGATTCCAACAATATCCTACTTGGTATCCAACACTAGGCTAGAAACAGAAGACAAGACCTGATAACTTTTACATTGTAGGTATTTAAAACTGTGACACATAATATACTTATTGTATTGTATTTTATGAATTTTATTCACTTTAGGTGACATAGAATGAGCAGCTTCAGAATCGACTTTTCATCTCTGGGGTCCTGTGTATTATGCTCATTTGTGTGCATGCAATCAGCATGATACTGGACACAGACGAATGCTTAGATGATTTATTTTACTCAATAGATGTATTTGTGTTCAATAACAATAAAATTTTAACCTCAGTAACAAACTGTATAAAATATACTATTTTAAACATATTTTAACTGCTAAATATGTGAGCCAACACACTATAAAACTGGACTTTGTAGGAATGAAATTATGAAGACAAAAAATATGCAGAATTTAGACTGGAATTTTAAAATGGCAGCAAGCAAGAACCTGAGTAGCCTTATGGAGGCATAAAATGGTTTTAATGGATTTAATTAACTTACCCTATAAGAAATGAAAATTAAGGTATCATTCTTGTCTGAACTGAGCTATTACCATAGTTTTAACTGCAGTCTTTATGGCATGAAAGTCTTAGAGCAGATGGTAAATTTATAGTCCTTTTGCCCCTATGGAGAAGAAAGGAGAAAATATAGAGCAGTAACTTTATGTGTTTCATGAATAAACCCAGAATGCAAGTGGTTGGAACCATTTCTCAATGGTGTATGAAAGTTACCAACATATATTCTACAGCAATATAAACAATAGATATTTTTATGCTCTGATAAACTCTTCCATAAATAAGAAGGAACTGATTTTTCTGAAACACTGACATTTTTACTGAAGTAACCAAAAGAAAGACAGGAATGTGTATGCTTCTTTTCTAATTAATTTTAAGTATAAAAGAATGAAATATATATACATAGATATATATATATATCTGATGTGTAAAACATGATTCATGTTTTGCTGAGCTATTATTTATTATATCCACAAGAGAACTATATTTCAAAGTGTAATGTGTCAAGATATTGTCAAAAAGCTATATATACATGCTAGTATAAAAATATATATACAATTTGATTCATGATATATATAAATTGATAAATGATTACACAGGCCCTTCACATATATATGTGTGTTAAATCTGCAAATATATATGCATACACACATGTATATATATTTAGAGAGAGAGAAAAGAGAGAATTTTTCTGTCAAACTATCAAGTCAGTTATATTAGCCACAGATAAATGGTGATATATAATGTGAATTTATATATAATTATTATGTTAAAACATATTCTCCAGAGCTATTATTCCACTATATCCAAATATGAAGAATTTGAACTAATCCACAGAGCTTTGAGTAGAATCAAGATTCAAACAGTAGTTATACAGCTCCAATAGTTGCATGAATTTTAAACTATTACATTATGTTTCCAAATTCTACCTATACTCCATTTTAAGTATAGCCTTGTGTGATTTTTTAAAATATTTTGTAGCTATGCCATTAATGGTCCATGGAGTATAAAACACATATTTAATATAGCTTACATTATTCCATATGTTTATATTTATATGAGACATTAAAATATAATTTTATTTTAAATATATTATTAGATAATCTCAAAACAAAACTTGTTATTTAGTTATTAGAATAAATTATGTTGCAAAACTCTTGATGGTAAGCCATTAACTAATTTTCTAACAATATTGCTGTTTCATGTTTCAAAGTTTCATTCATCTGATAAGTTTCATCTTAAAATATATCAATAACTTGTAAAATGTAACTCTAGAAAAATGTTTGAACAGTTCTTGATTATATTAGTTAACAGAGACTACTGAATAACAGTTAATGTTTTTCATACTATATAATTCCAGCTTCAATAATTATCTATAATAGCATGTCTTAGAAATGAATCATATATATATAAATATAATAATATTAGCTAACGTTAACTGAGCACTTCCAGTGTAGCAGTCATTAATGCACTTGCTTTTTATTTTATTATAATATGAACACTAAACAAAACAAAAAATATTCTAGTATCATCGGCAGCATAATGGTGGGAAAATTAAAAACAGAAACAAAATTACGCATAATGCCCCATATATAACGCATTAGTAATGTGGATCATATTAAAGATTTTTCAAATCTGGAGGGTCTGTCTATATATAATACAAGTTAAATGAAGAAAAAAAAGCAAAGCACAGCATCTGCTATGTGATAGAGTCTCTATTTTGTGATATTTACAAATGGTTGTACTAGTTACAATTTGTTGAGTTACTGTTTGCCAGGCATTTCCCTCTTGCCAATCCTTCAATGTAAATGAATTTAGTTTACAAATAAAGTCATAGCCATCCAAAAAAGTAGATAATGTGACTACTATACTTCAGAATGGGGATTTAAATCTAATTGTGTGACTACATTATATTTTTTCCGTCAAATTAAGCTGCATCACCAACAGCTGAGAACTATTCTAATTTAATTCTGGCATTTTATGTAAGATGGGATTCAGAGACAATTTTACTTTATTCCAAAAATGTATTGCATGTCCACTGTAAGCGTAACATATTTAGATACATAGGTTGGGAGGAAAATGCAGATTTAATACTACACTACACACAGAGTTAGAAGTTCTCTTGAGTCTATTTTCGTGGGTATGCTCTGTTTGCCTTCGTACTGTGAACTGATGATAATGGACATGATTATAAAAGCCATTTTCTTTGTTGCTGATATAAGAAGCACCACCCAGCCTAGGTTTGAAGTAAAAAGATTCTCTATTACCATGTTTCTTCCTGGATTAGACTGTTATTAATATTGGATGTGATACAGGGCTGGCAAGAAGCAACCTGGGCTTAGCCCAGGAGGGTGTTACTGAAGTGGCAATGTTGCGGCTCCCATGGTGCGACAGCTCAGGCAGCGTCACAGCTCTGTGGCTGCTCCCCTTCATCAGGACAGTGTTCTAAGAGGAGCACCTCGGGCACATTTGCAGTCATATTTATACCAGCTTTTAGTGACATGCAGATTAAGGGCTGGTTTATGCATAAATTACTAGGAAATGGTGGTAAATTGTGGATGATGACTTTCTGGTTGTAAAAGATAAGGTGGTAACGCCCAGTTGTTGTCATGGCAACAGTAAACTGGCATGGCACGCTGGGGTGTGTGTTTTTGGAAAGCTGGTTCTGTCTGTCCATAGCTTCTGCTAGTCCTCAATCTGGTCTGCTGTCTGAGACCCATCTTTGGAGTTGAGTCTCACCTCCTACCTCAGAGGCAACCCACAGACATTTTACTCTGCAATTATTTCACCACCGATATAAGGTTGATTAAGTAATGATCAATACCTTTCCAAGTTTATGAATGTAATAATTCCTGTTTCTGAAGCAGCAAAGACTGATAATATAGATTCTAAAATTTTCCTATTTGCATGTATGATCCTGGCCCAATATAATTCCCCCAGACTGTGCATCAAGATCTATTCATTATCTATCCCCTCCAATAATAGCTTATCTCTTTACCAAAAGACATAATTTGCACAGGTACAGAAATATTTATTTTTCTTTTCTTAATAAAGTATAACTCTTACTTATTTACACTGGTTTTAATGTAATAATTGGAATCGTATTTGAATGCAGTCTCATATTTTTAAATAGGCAGTGCTGGGAGGAATCTCAGTCATTCTATTATTTTTGGTCCTTATTACAATTGCTAGTTTCCAGGGTAAAAATAAGACCCAGATCCAAAAGATCTGGAAGAACAAAAAGGTTTTTCCAACATTTATATTATCCTAGTTATATGCTAGATTATTGAAAAACCTAAGGATTCTAACCAGACACAACACCTCATAGATGCCATAAAATAACTTTCTCAAAAGCTCGTGTGTATAAATTAAATACTATATATATATATAAATCATTCAGAACAATAGTACAATGTACATCTCTGAACCACTACTCATCTTCTGAACTAGTATTACTCATAACATTGCATCTAAAATTGTTCATTAAAAATTTTTTTACTATCTTTTCTCCAGATAAGAAATTTTTTATTAACCTAATGCCTTTAAAAAATAGTTTTATTACCTATATGAGTCCCCCATCAATGTATTAATTCCTTTCCATATTGAACATTATGAAAATATTATACTATAAGGAGTATTCACCACATTTGTTTTTACTTAACATTAGGATTCTGAAATCTAATCATATTTTTGTACGTTGTATTAACTCATAACTTTTTACTGCAGGATACATTTGGCTGCAGTGCTATTTGGAAACTAGTAAGAACATGAACTCCAAATAGTTAATGCTTGACAAAAGAAGGCAAGGCAAGAAATGAGAGATGTCTATTTAAGGGTAGAACTGAAGTTCACAGACTCCAGGAAGTATTTGGATATTCACATTCTTGATCTGTTAGCCAATTGCCTTGCTGTATGATCAGGCAAATTGGCTCTATATGACTGAACAATAAAAAAATACCCTAGAACTGGGGCCGGGCGCAGTGGCTCACACCTGTAATCCCAGCACTTTGGGAGCCCGAGGCAGGTGGATCACGAGGTCAAGAGATCGAGACCATCCTGACCACATGGTGAAACCCCATCTCTACTAAAAATACAAAACTTAGCTGGACAGGGTGGCACGCGCCTGTAGTCCCAGCTACTCAGGAGGCTGAGGCAGGAGAATTGCCTGAACCTGGGAGGTGGAGGTTACAGTGAGCCCAGACTGCACCACTGCACTCCAGCATGGCGCCTGGTAACAGAGTAAGACTCTGACTAATAAAAAACAAAAAAACACCAAAAATAAAAAAACCCTAGAATTGATCAATCTTTATGGTAAAGAATATTTTTGTTTGGAATAGTCACTTATGGCAAGAAACATCACTGAATGGAGCATCCAGTTATGGAAATATTTTGGGAATTTAGAAGAAGAATTAAAGTGAATCATGTAATTGTTTCTACCAGAAAAAAAAAAAGAGGAGGGAGAAGAGGAGGGGGTACAGAAGGGGAGGGGGAGGGAGAAGGAGGAAGGAAGAGAGGAGGAGGAGAAGGAAGAAAGGCAGCAGGAGCAGCAGTCTCCAGGTGCCCGCTGGGATGAAGGTTGTAGTCCTAAGGCATACATTTTCTCTTTACAGCCAACTTCCTGAGCTCATAAAATAAACAAGCAGGTAGGTGTTCAAGCCCTGCATCAAAGTGCTGAGAGGTCCCACTTTCCCTGTGAACTGATATGATTAATGTGACAAAAAAAAAATATATTGTGCCAATGACAATAAAAAATGAATCCTATGAAGGTGACTGTAGGTAAAATTCCCTAAGAACAAGTACTGAAGTACAGCTGGTTCATTTGACCAGCGGCTAGTAGCTTTAGGAGGATACAAAGCAATGTTGATACCTATTCTACTTTAGCTAATATATTCTGTAACAGAAGTAACCTACACTTAAAGCTTTGGACAAGTAAATCCCTTATCAATTAGGGACCCCCCTATATGTTTCTTCTGACCAAAATATGCATTTTACTGCCACCAATCTACAGAAATTGGCAAGAAAAAATAGTCTAACCCACTCAAGCCATATTCCTTATTACCCTTGGAAAGGTGGTCTCATTTAAAATTCAAACAGGCAATTAAAACCTTCTTACTCAAAAAAAAAGTGTCAAATAAGCTAAAAATAAACAAATGCATCCTATAATTGAATATGGGAGAAACTAAAATGGTTGCACAACTGGGAAGTTCTCTAGGATTAGAAAGTAGAAATTAGCTGGTAGAATAAAATGCAATTACCTAAGTACAAATATTTTTTGTATCAAAAAAAAACTTTTATTTTGCCTGATACAGTGTTCTTAGGCCAAGGTACAAAGTTACTTTTATCCGTGGAACTTTCTTTATCAGATTCAATGCTAGGCAACTAAAATATATTAATTCATGTAGTATATTTGAAGAAAATAAAAGTTTAGCTCTATTTTGGGGATGATATTGAGAGTTCTGCTTGCTTGCTATGGGTTACAGATTATTTGCATTATAAAGCCATTGGATGCATTGCACACTGTTGTCTTATTAAAAATACATGAAAAATATTCTGTCCACAGAGA
Organism: Callithrix jacchus; assembly: GCF_049354715.1. Lineage (NCBI taxonomy): Eukaryota > Metazoa > Chordata > Mammalia > Primates > Cebidae > Callithrix > Callithrix jacchus. The sequence goes on from NC_133519.1 coordinate 52,447,607, forward strand.
ACAGTAATTTTTCAGCATAAAGCATTTCATTCTGTTCTATGTTCTACCAAGGGCAGCAACTACTAAGATGTAATTCACATGACTAAATGTTTCAAAGGGAACACACTACATTAAGAAATCTACCCTATGAATTATATAGATAGATAGATGACAGATCCATAGATAGATATACATTGACACACACACAACAGATAGTATCCTAAAAGCAAAGGTGCTGTAATAAAAGAAGAAAGGGCAAGTTACTAATAAGTTGGCATTGTTGCAAAATTAATGCTAAAACTCCCACATTTTCAAATTCATCTTAAATTATGACTAATGGTTTTATTTAATATACTTGCTTATGGCAGCAGTTAAAATACTCCTTTACTCCTATACATTTGATGATTTCAGAAATTTTGTGCACATTCACACCATATATTGTTTCATACAAGAAGAGTAAACAATCCTATTCATTTTAAGGTACTTGATATAATATGTTTCTTTAAGAAATGTAAGAATGAATTAATACTTACCAGTGCCCATTAGTCTGTGGAATGACATTAAGGACTACATAAAACAAGTAAAATAAATATTTCCACGGAAATTTAAAAATTTACAATATAAATTTTAGAAGCCTTTAATAGATATAGAAGAGAGATGCTAGCATTAAAAAATATTTACAGCAAACAGTAAGAATGAAAGCCTCCGGTCAAAATTTAGGATGTGGCAGGGATTTGCTCACAGAGTAATAAGAAAATATATTTTTGAAAGGAAAATAATTTCTAAAGAGGAAGAGAGAGAATTAAATCAGCCACATGCTATAAAGCTTGGATTTCAGAAACCTAAAAGAATTTAATCTGAAATATTCCTAACCTATCTGAAAGGGCATTTCAGCTTCTTCTTAGACAAAATATTGACAAGATACAAGATCTCTGGAGCTAAACAAAGGAGGGCTGACTTTAGTTACTGCTGCAGCCCTATCTTAGGACACCTTGTGCTTAAAGGAATCTGAATGATCAGTCCAAGGCTCTCATAATAAAGGATCTACACTCCTCTGAAAAAAGAGCAAAACAAGTTATATGTTCCTGTCCATTATACTTTCATATGCAGTATCTGAATTATAATAAATTATGAAGCAGGTGAAGAAAAAGGGAAATATAACATGATTGAGAGAAAAAACAGTAAGTAGAAGGAGATCCATATATGCTATATATGATGAATTTAGTAGACAAAGGACTATCAAATAACTGTTATAAATATGTTAAACAATTTGTAAGAAAAACGTATATGACAGAACTGACAGATTTAATAAGATAAATGGGAAACCCTATTTAAAAAACTGAATTTCTAAGCTCAAAAATTTTATCTAAAAAAATGCAGTAAACAACATAATGTTCTTATATTGTCATTTTTTTCTTTCAAATAAATACTAATAGGTTATTGAACCTTTGAATGTCTGTCCTTATATAAAATACTACTTATGTGAAATTCATAAAATATATTTTCAAACAGTTTTCATGTGAAATTATTCTGTTAGGCCGTAACTATATACCCAAAGGTTAAAACCAAAATACTTTGGCATTTTTAAAACAACAAAGCAAATTAACATAAAAGCATTAAACATCTTATCCTTAAATAAATATAATAGACTATAAATGACATTTTCTATAATGTCATTTAGCATAGTGTGGTTGGTATTCTATTAAAATTTGTATGAATATAAATTATTTTATCCTATACAATGAAAATCATTACATATCCACTTTTTTTTTTTTTTTTTTTAAGAGGGAGTCTCTCTCTGTCGCCCAGGCTGGAGTGCAGTGGTGCCATCTTAGCTCACTGAAACCTCTCTCCACCTCCCAGGTTCAAGCAATTCTCTTCCTCAGCCTCCTGCGTAGTTGGGACTACAGGCAAGCGCCACCATGCCCAGCTAATTTTTGTATTATTGGTAGACATGTGGTTTCACCATCTTGGCCAGGCTGATCTTGAAGTCCTGATTTAATGATCTGCCCGCCTTGGCCTCCCAAAGTGCTGGGATTACAGGTGTGAGCCACCACGTCTGGCCCACATATCCACTTTAAATTGTATGAAACTCTGTTGAAAACAATCTCTTTACATAACTCATGATTATTTTAAAAATAGCTTTTCTCATTATTTCACTGGAAACGAATTCCCAGGCCTACAAAAGAACTGAATGAAGACACGCCTTCTGAATGCTATCTTATTAGTGATGCACTTGACGTTATTCATCTACTTAAACTTATTTTACGAAGTGGAATATGTTTAAACATATATATATATTTTGATTCTTATGGGGGATGATATAATGATGTTTGGTTGAAAATATAAACAAAACTCCCTTCACAATTTAATCCACACAATTGTGAATTAAATTCTATCAACTATAATGCCAATACAAATGTAATGTTGGGATGTGATAGCACTGTAAATATTTAATCCAGTATATACATCAGCCATTCAAAATTATATGCTTGAAAGAATCAGAATGAATATAAGCTGTTAATGATTGCTATGACTGTTCTAGGACATATTAGATGCATGACAAGTTTCCTTGAGAAGAAATTTCACTCTGATGCCCAGGCTGGAATACAGTGGCATGATCTCAGCTCACTGAAGTCTTTACCTCCCAGGTTCAAGCAATTCTCTTCCCTCAGTCTCCCGAGTAGCTGGGATTACAGGCACCAGGCGCCTGCCACCACCCAGCTAATTTTTGTATTTTTAGTAGGGATGGGGTCTAACCATGTTGGCCAGGCTGGTCTCAAACTCCTGGCTTCAAGTGATCCACCCATCTTGGCCTCCCAAAGTGCTGGGATTACAGGATTTAGCCATCATGCCCAGCCAGGATTTACTTTTACATTATTGAAATGGTTTGGCTGTGACCCCACCCAAATCTCTTTTGAGTTGTAGCCCCATAATTCCCATGTGCTTTGGGAGAGACCCAGTGGGAGGTAATTGAATCATGGGAGTGGGTCTTTCCTGTGCTGTTCTCATGGATGTGAATAAGTCTCATGAGATCTGACTTTTATAAAGTACATGCCCTCTTTGCCTGCCACCATATAAGACATGGCTTTGTTCCTCATTCACCTTCCGCCACGATTGAGAGGCTTCGCCAGCCATGTGGAACTATGAGTCCTTTAAACACCTCTTTTATAATTTATAAATTATCCAGCCTTGGGTATGTCTTCATAAGCAGCATGAGCACAAATACAATTACATATAGTGGAATAAAGATCTAGAAACAAATATAAACATATTTGTATGTTTGAATCAGGAGGATCCAACATAGCTGCAGTAACTTGTATGAATGTTATTGACCTGTCATTAAGTAAAATACAAACATATATTAATGTCAACACAATACAAAATTCAACACAAAAATTTCAAATTTCCATCAGAATAATTTCTCATTTTCCTTAATGACAGGTCAATAACATTTGTACAAGTTAAATTTCAGTTAGCTATTGCCAAAATAAAGTTGCATTAACAAGCAGGCAACAAATATTACTGACATAGAACAATAAATATTTTGCTGAAACTAAGCTAGGAAAGTTTGCTGATCTCGGAGTGGGTTTACTCTCATTTTTAGGGTTCAAGTGATTGTTAGTTAACCTAGGATGGCTTCAGCTGAGGTAACATAGTTTACGTCCCTTTGTCTCGTCTGACATGTACCTGGTTCAGGCTGTTGCTCTGATTAGATAGGCGTAAAAATAAGTTTGTGGGGTTTTCCTACTGACGTCATGCTCATCTGTCAGTTATATATACTAATATGGAGAAGCAGTAGTGTGGAACATTCAGAATTCCTGATCATCATAAAGTCCTGAATGGCTGCAAACAATTTACATGCTATATGTTTTAGAAGCTTTACCTTCCAGGTAATATTTTGCTTCAGTGCACATTAAAATTAGTTTGCATTCCCTATACACACAGTGCCTAGGTGATAAGGGAACAAATCCAGGAAGGCCTAGCAATAGAACTTTTAATAGATAATGCACAGAGCAACCAATGTGTATGTAGTTAACACACAATTGTCAATATATAAATCTGTTACTATGACTGCAGGGTTAAAGAGTGTCATTTTATTATTATGGTCTATATTTCAACTTGTTAATCACAATTAGGAGAAGCTAAAATAACTTACATGTGAAATGTACATATTGTAAAATGTTATATATATTACCCAAACAAAAACAAAACTATAGCAGTCACTAGAGATGAACAGATTACACAATGATATCATTGATATTTCTAAAGTATACTGGTAGCTCAGGAGAAAAAAAACACATTTAAATGTTGGTTAATATAATGTACTGCTTTATATTACTTATGATATTTAAAATATTGACTGTTCACTCTACAAAATTTTAAAATTCAAAATGAGTAAGGGAAAAGTATAATGATTAATAATAGCACCAGAGGAGAGATGTCAATACTGTATGTATTTCCTTCATGTGAAGCAACTATTATCTTTTATGAGAACATATTGAACATTGTTTTCTGACCCATTTTAACTTTTTATGTTTTTATATAACCTACTATTTGACTGTATGATTTTAATACTATCATATTATAAATATTATATTTAATTAAGGTTCTATTATTGAATATTAAGGTTTCCTGAAAAAAATTTTAAGAACAACAGAATATCTTGTATGGTTACAGGTTGGTCTTTAAAAGCAAAAATTCTCTGTTTAAATTCTATTTCTAATTTTGTTTGCTGTTATTCATTAAAGATTCACTTTCCAGTCTAAGTTTTTCTAGGTAAATTATTATAATATTAATAACATCATCTCCTTTGTTGTGCTGGGATTTTTTATTTATATTTTGAAGTGGAGAGAATCTTTAGAGCAATGTTAATAGAGCAGGTAAACTGCTAATTTATATAGAAACACTGATAAAAGAAAAACTTCAGCCGAATTAAATTTAAAAGAATTTAATTCTTTTAAATTGTTTTAAAAATTAAATTTAAAAGAATTTAATTCTTTAAATTTTTTTAAAAATTAAACTTAAAAGAATTTAATTGAGCAATGAACAATTCATGAATTGAGCAGCCCACATAATCACAGCAGATTCAGAGTCTCTGGGGTGCCTCGTGGTCAGAACAAATTTACAGACAAAAAAGGTAAAGCGATGTACAAGTATCGGAATTGAGGTACAGAAACAGTGAGATTGGTTACAGCTCCGTGTTTGCCTTATTTGAATGCAGTTTGAACATTCAGCAGTCTCTGAGTGGCAGGAGTATGGCAGCTGGGATTGGCCAACAGTCAGCCACCATTACAGATACATACTATCAAGTCTAACTTTAGAAGATTACCATAGGAGAGAGTGTAGGGAGACAAAGGCAGAAGCAAGGAAACCATTAGGAAGCCATTGCAGTAATCCAAGTATGAGATTTGTCATATGGTGTGGCAAAAAAATAAATAAACACCTAAAAAACAAAGAATCAAATGAAACTCCAGTGGTTTAGGCATGCGTCAGTATAGATAGAGAATAGGTTACATTTACTATAACGAGAAAAAAGAACAAAGAGCAAGCTTGGTAGTGACACCAGTGGGCTGGGGGTGGTCCCAAAATGCCAGCAAGAGTCAATGTCCAGCTCTCTTGACACCATCTTAAGAAGGAATTCAAGAATGAGTCAGAAAATAGTGGAGTATAGAGATTTATGGCAAAGTGAAAAGTACGTGCTCAAGAAAGGGGAGTGCAGGTTTACTCAAGAGAGAGTCACGCAATGGGTTTTCTTTAACCTCAGGGTGGAGCATTCATGAAAATTCCTGGAAAATGGTGAAGATTTTTTGAAACCGTGGTGCCACCCAATTTTACACCAAATATGGCTGTTCTCAGAACTGTCATGGCAGTGGTGATGGTGTGTGTGATTAAGCATGATTTAGCAACTTACCTAGTTGCTGTGTGTCCTCAGTCTTATCACATATAAACTAAGAGTACTATCTGCACCTATCTCATGGGTTGTCTGTGATGACAAATCAGTTCATAGCACCTCATATGTAGTAAGAGCGCATGATGAGGGCCTAGGAGAAACTAGGCCAAATTCAGTGCCATGTTGGGTCCTGTCAGTCTTAGCCACCTTGGTTCACACCTTGTTATTTAGGGTCTTGTGCATCCCTCATTTCTGCAGCTATGTCGGCAATTTCCTTTCTCTTAGTCTCATGAAACTGCCACCTGAAATTTCCCATTTTCCTGCAACTACCCGATATTATTACTGTATCATCAAAGGGTGAAAACCTGGCATTTGGTTTTCGACAGATTAAGTTTGAGAAGATTCTCATCTAAGTGGAGATGTTTTGTAAGCTGATGGATACTTAATTTGAAGAAGAGATCTAACTAAGAGATAGAAATATGAGCATGATTGCCATATACACAGTATTTAAATGTGAAGACACCGTCATGGGTGTGCATGTAGGGAGTAAGGTATGAATGTCTACAGTTTAATAGATGAGCAAAACCAGTAGAGGAGACCTAGTAGGAGACTGGTAAAGGGAGCAGAGTGTGCTCTGGAAAGAAAGTATAGTCAGCATTTCAAGGAGCAGAGAGTCATCAGTTGCAGGACAAGTAAAATTAGGGCTGAGAAATACCATTGGGTTGAGAAAGCAGAAGACGTGTGAGGCCTTTTTCTTTCACATGGAAGAGCTACTAATCGATTTAGAAAGGGTTTAAGAGGGAATGGAGGAAAGTGCTGAGGCAGAAAGTACTGACCACACTGTCAAGTTTTGTAATGTGGCTGTGTCTGTAAGAGGGATATGGGGTAAAGACAGGGGCATTTTTAAGATGGGAGAAATTGCATCATGTTTGATGCTGTTGAGCACGATCTGTAGGAAACATTCCTACTAGAGAAAAAAAAGACATAGAACAGAAAGAGTAAATTTCCGGAGCAATGTTTATGAGCGAGTAGGAGATATCTCACCTGGAGCACAGGTAAATGTGTTTAAATGCAAACAATGCATTCATAGTAACAGGAAGTAAGAAAGAAGCAGCAACACAGATTAGGGTTACCAAAGCCCTGACACAAAACACAAAATGCAAACTGCTGCAATGCCAAAGAAATTTTCCTTGGTCAAACTTGCTAATTAGTAAAAGAACAAAAAGCCAGCTCAGTAGGTTCAAGGTTTAGAAACTAATTGCAATCCAAACAATTATTCCCATTCCCATTTTCAAAGTCCCAATATTTGCCGATAAACACCTTAACTTTTACATACAAATTATAAAGAGACTGTAAATTTGTAAAAGTATGTATTATAATTTTAAACTCTGAAAATCAAAATATGAATCTGGATTACCTCAACCTTTTGGCTAAAAAACGGCAACAAAATGTCTCTCAGCAGTTATGGAATCCTTCTAGTTTTCCAACCATGTCTTTAAGAATTGAAAAGCAGAAGCTTATTTTTTTTCCCTAAATTATCCTTTGTAATGAGAAATGTCAGCAAACCAACAAGTTCTGTATGGTAATTTCTACCGTACAATAGTGTGGAAATGATTGCTCCCCCCATTCCTTACCTTCAGTAGACACCTTATCTCAGGAAAATACAGCCAGTAATATAATAAGCTCTTTTTCCATAATATATGATAAATTCTCAGTTTCACTCCTGACTAATGATGAGATCAGTACGACTTTCAAATCCAAATATGTCAGATATTCTCCTCAGATGGCATTTATCATATTTTTTGCAAGGATCACTTTTTACTTAAAATATTACTCACAAGAATTTAACAGGGAAACATCAATTGTTCTAGATATTTCAGAAGGGAGGAGATTTAATTCAGGTATTTGGAGACATACAACATTTCTAGGAGGGCAACCACCACTACAGAAATTTTTAAGTGTAGAATTCACAGGTAACTTTTATCAACAATCTCAGCTGCTGCAGCCCTAAAGAAATGATTCACAAGAGAACACACAGAAGTCTCATCCAATTTCTGAAATCCAGGGGTCTAGTTATTGTTGCCAGTGGAGCAATAATTGCTCCTGCTTCTTTTGCCCTTTCAATCTTGCATTTCACTGGCAGAAATGCGATAATCAGATTTCCAGTCCCTGTAATAAGGTAACAGAAGGGGGATTGTGGTGCTCATTTTTCAAGAAGCGATTTAGCCCAGATATTGAAAATCCTCCCAATTATGTGACGATTAGTGTTGGAAAGAGGTACAGTAAGTAAGAGATAAATCTTTAAGAAATAAAGGAAGATCATAAGCTGGACTTTGTTCTCAGTTTTTAATACTATTTCTTAAAGCTCATGCCATTATCGCTCTCCATATGAAATGTTGTTATTTTTCTCCTTTTATGTTCTATCACTGACATTTTAAGGTATGTTTTGCTGACTTTATAAAAAGCAATTAGAAGTTCTCACTTGTCTTTTATGTCCTGAAAGAGCTTCAATTGCATGTAAATTAACTGTACCTTGAATGTTTTAAAGTCTGAATATTTTAAAGTAACTTGTGCTCAAACTACATCTGTTTGGAGAATTTTTAAATATAAAGCTGACAGCTCTTCAATTTTCTTTTCTAATCATTCTATATAGTTTTCTATCTTTTTATTCAATTAAGCACTTTCTATTTTTTGAGGAAAATCAATAATTTTAAATACATTTTCTTGTTTGTTAATACATAATATATTTTCTTTTTTGAAAGTAATAATGCATAATTATTAATATTTGTGAGCTCAGGGCTGGAAGTGCCTGGGATAAAAGCTCCCAATCATACTGGTTATGTGTTCTTGATCTAACTTGCTTAGTTGCTGTGTGACTTCAGTTTTCTCACATGTAAACTGAGAGTACTAGGATGACAGTACTGCCACCATGAGTTGGCCATGATGACAAATCAAGTACCTCATAGCACCTCATGCATATTAATAATCAAGTTAACAATTATTACAATGACTGTTTGTAACACTAGACAAGGTCATCTTTGCTCTTAAATCATGAAACTCACAGGATTTACGAAAAAGGGAAACAACTGTTTTGCCCCTTTTCTTGCTATACTTCACCAGTTCACAGCTTCATTTGTTTGCTTGTTCGTTTGTTTTCTCTTTATTAGGCCACGCAATTTACATTACAACTCCTCATGTCCAGCTTTGCCGTTGGCCTCCCGAACCTGAGCAAGTGAATCTCAAAGCCCTGTAATGCTGGCAAGGCCTGGAATCTCCTGGGAGGCTAGTTGGTGCTCCTGAGACTGCATGGCTTTAAAAAATTTTTTTCAGTAAACTATTTTAAATTCATTTTCTGAGCTCACCTGCTGAGTGAATGAATCCTGACATGGTTTGCTCTGGGTCCCAACCCAAATCTCATCCTGAATTGTAAGCCTTATGTGTTGAGGGGGGGCACTGGTGGGAGGTGAGAGGATCATGGCACAGTTTCCTCCAAGCTGTTCTTGTGATAGGAACAGAGGTCTCATGAGATCTGATGGTTTAAAGGTCACAGTTTCCCCTGCACTCCCTCTTTCCTGCTGCATCCTGCTTCCCCTTTACCTTCTGCCATGATAGTAAGTCTCCTTAGGCCTCCCCAGCCATGAGGAACTGAGTCAGTTAAACCTCTTTTGTTTAGAAATTACCCAGTCTCACTTAGTATCTTTATACCAATGTGCAAATGAACTAATACAGAGAATTGGTACCGGAAGAGTGGGGTACTGCTAAAAAGATAACCTGAAAACATAGAAGTGACTTTGGAACTCAGGAACTGACAGAGGTTGGAACGGTCTAGAGGGCTCACAAGAAGACAGGAAGATGAGGGAAAGTTTGGAACTTCTTAGAGACTTGTTGAATGGTTTTAACCAAAATGCTGATAGTGATAGGGACAATGAAGTCCAGGCTGAAGTGGTTTCAGATGGAGCTGAGGAACTTATTGTGAACTTCAGGAAAGGCACTCTTGCTATGCTTTAGCAAAGAGACTGGTGGCATTCTGCCCCGCCATAGAGATCTGTGAAACTTTTAACTTGAAAGAGATTATTTAGGGTATCTGTCGAAGGAAATTTCTAAGCAGAAAAGCATTCAACGGTAATCTGGCTTCTTCTGAAAGCATAGAGTTATATGCATTTACAAAGAGATGATCTGAAATTGAAACTTATGTTTAACAAGAAAGCAGAGCAGAGCACAAAAGTTTGGAAATTTGGAGCCTGACCATGGGGTAGAAAAGAAAACTCCAATTTCTAGGGAAAAATTCAAGCCTGCTGCAGAGATCTACAATCTACTACAGAAACCACTGATAAACTCATCAGATCTCATGATATTTATTCACTACCATGAGAACAGGATGGGGGAAACTGCCTCTATGATTCAAATTATATTACACCAGGGCCCTCCCACAATATGTGGGAATCACGGAAATAAGACTCAAAATGAGATCTGAGTGGGTACACAGAGCCAACCGTATCATATATATATTTCACTGTATGTAAGTTTAAATAACTAATATTAAAGAAACAAATGCAGGAAGAGGAAGAGAAGAAAAAAATGATGGTAAATAGAAAACATAAAATAATATGATTAGAATTAAGTGCAAACATATAGTCGTCTTGATTAATATAACTAGATTAAATTCTCTTATTAAAAAATGCTCAGGTTTGATACTTTTAAAAAATCATACGGCCTTATGGTATTTACAAAACACATCTAAAACAGGACACATAAAAATAACTTAAATTTGTTGGAAATAAACAGAAAAAAATGTATACCTACCATACAGCCCAATAATTCCACACCTAGTTACACACCCTGGAGAGATGAAAACACATGCTCGCATAAAGATCTATACATTAACGTTTACATTCCTTATTGACAATAAACAAAAAATTATAAACAACTTAAATATCCATAAACAGGTAAATCAATAAACAAACTGTGGTACATGCATACAATGGAATACTATTCAGCAATAAAAGGAATGAACTGCTTATAAGGACACATAATTTAATTCCAAAGCCATTAACTTGATCAAAAGAACTAAGGCATATATGGATACATTCATAATCTAGTATGAATTAATTTATTTGAAACTCCAGAAAGACAAATATTTAATTTATGGTAATTGCCTGGAATGTGATAAATGATTTGCTGGGTACAGGTGCAAGGGAATTTTGTGAGAAGAGCTAAATATTCTGCACTTTCTGATGGTTATTTGGATATACTGATTTGTCAAAGTTCATTGAAATGTACAGAAAATGGGTAATTTTTACTGTATAAAAATTATACCTCAGTATATAAAAAGATGGAAAAAGTGAAATTTAAAAATGTCATGAGAGTCCATACGAGGAAAAGTAATTGGTTTTGGAAGCAAATAACAGCCTTTTCCATGCAGAGGAATCACAGCATTTTATTCTTTTTAAAACTGAGATCTATGAAAAGAGCAAGGTTGAGCTGGTAAAAGTGGAGGAAAAAAGAGTATTCCAGACAGAGAAAGCCATCGCACAGATTCGAGGAACAGATGAGAGAGATGGCGCATTTGGAGAACTGAACGTAGTTTAACAGAGCCAGAAAGAACAGACAATGAGCTGGGGTGATAAAAGAAGAATGAAGTAATGCTACTTGGGAGTGCATGAGGGAGACTCTCTTTATTTTACAGTAGAACATAAAGGGTAATTTGTCCAGGTGTAGAATTCTTGGCTCACTAATCTTCCCCCCTAACATTCAGCATTTTGGTTTATTGCCATTTGATGCTTAGTGTTGTTGAGACTTCTAAAATGATCTGCTGTTTGTTCCACTTCACATAAACTAACTTTTCTCACTCACTCATTGAATATAAGGCGACATTTGGATTTTGTTTCCTCAATATTAATTTCCCAAATAGTCCATGAATCCTAGCAATTCATTGTTTGTTTTTATTATTGCCAATCTCTTAATCATTCTATTGTCAACTATTATAAATCTTTTCAAACATACATTAGAAGGCTTGCATCTGTTCTTCAAGTTTCATCCTTTCTGATAACTTTATAACCTCCTTTTCCACATCTAATAAATTCCAGGGGAATGTTTTATGCCCAGTATTCTCCCCTTATTTGGTTTGCTGTTTTATTGATAACTCAGTGGTTTTCCTTTTTTGTTATTCTTAATTTAGCAATTGTTTTCTTTACCAGAATCTGATTTTTCCCCTTTCATTACTACCAACTCTCATTTTGTAGACACAATGTCCTCTTAACAATAGTAATAGCTAACAAAAAGAAAGAGAAGAGAGAGAGATTGATTTTAAGAAATTAGCCCATGCAGTTGTGGGGGGTTTCATGGCAGGCTAGCAGGTGGTAACTGAGTCACGATTTCCATGTTACACTCTTGAGGTAGAATTCCTTCTTTGGGAAACCTCAATTTCTACTTATAATGTCTTCATGTGATTGAATGAAGCCCTTTCCCATTATTGATGGGATTCTTCTTCACGTCAAGTCAAGTGATTGGAAATGGTAATCACTATACGAAACAGCTCCACAGTGACACCTAGACTAGTCTTTGACCAGGCAAGTAAGCCCCACAGTCTAGCCAAGTAAATTGACCATCATGCAGTATAATGCACATGAGTTACTATACATTTATATAAAATATCACACTCATATTAGATATCACATTTACCTGTGATATTCTTGGTCTTCTTATTTCTTGTTCTATTCTACTCTTTATAAAGACATTTATCCTCATTCCTTCATGTAGTTATATTTTTACAAAATGCACCTTCACTTTGCTTGTCCAAATTTTTGCTTGTGTTTTGTTTTTCATCAACATAAAGTTATAGGAATGTATGGATTTGGAGGTAGAAATGAATTATGTCAAGTCAGACAAGGTTAGACAACCTGTCTCAAATTCCCATCTTACAATCCTTTATACGGTTTAAAAAATAGCTCCTTTAATAAAATTAATATGTTTATAATAACCCTTCCTTGGTTTGCCTCACCTTGAATGCTCGAGGTTAAAAGTGACAATAGAAAAAAAAAAATTTGTACTTTCATCCAAACTTGTTCTATGAAATAAAATAGGCAAAAATGTCCCTACCACACACATTCAAAGTGATTCATTTCGTAAGCTGGATATAAGCAGTTTTGGAATTTCGTTGAAATCGCTAAAAAATAAACTATGTCATTTTCCAGAGTCGTGGAGAGTGGTCAGTGACTATTAATAAAACAGCGCCATCTACTGTTGCAAAATTCTATCACGAAAGTTGCCATAAACATTATTTTTCAGCGTGATAGTTAGTGCTGTAGTCATTTATTTTATATTCTAAAATTTCCAAGAAACGTTATTCATTTAAAATAATCACAGTTAAATTTCTAGTTCTACTAACTGAAGTGGAATTTACATGTACTTAAATCAAATGACTGCCACTTTACAAAATCACTGTCATCAGGAAGCAATTTTTTAAAAGTGTTCCTTTGTGCTAAAAACTATGTGATGCTAAAAAAAAAAAAATGCTGTATCTTTTCCAAACACAATACACACACATGACTCAGTCAGAACTGCATAAATGTAAGAATAACTAAAGAGTAAAAATGAAAAAGAAAAAAGCCTGCTCAAATTATTAAAGAAACGTAACACTGATGCAACTATAATAACGCAGTTATTAAAAACTGCATTTACTTTATAACAGGTGACATATACTTTATAACAGGTATGGTAAGTAGAATTAGAGTTAGCTTCCATCACCTTTTAATCTACATGTGATTTTATAGAGAAAACAGCATTAAAGATTACTGTGCAATCAAAAGAGTACTTGGAGAATAGCATCATAAACCACATTTAAGTATGACTCAATAATTTTAAAGTGCAGGGACAAGATTTCCTCACATGGCTCACTAGCCACACTGCAAATTTCTTGGAATCAGAACACAGAAGTGAAGGCCTGTGCTCACAATGCAGACTTGTAAGGTGTAGAGGCATAAATGGCCCCAGCGCCAGGGATACGAGTCCAGAGGGGTGTCGTCTCCAGAAGACTCCTTTCAGGCCTGCTGCCAGGCCGCAGGGGTCCAGGTGGGGCATGGTGAATATATTATCCTTTACCTTATACTCCTCATATGTCTACAATTGTCACTGCATAGCACTAGGACTAAAAATTGGCAAAAGTACAAAATATTCTCCTTATCTGGTGACACCGTTACGTCCTGGACTCTCTTCCTGAATAAGACCCTTCCTGCAGCACTGACTGAACTCACTTAGCAATAGGGAAACGTGAAATCCTACCAAAATAGAATAGAAGTAAATTCTGACTATATTCCTTTGATGTCCTGAAGTGCATCAAAGCAGAGTTGCTCATCTGTATACTGTTGTATTTTTCTTGAGTTAGAATAATTTTGCTTAGAAACAAATAAGTAAAACAGCACCTGCCTCCAGACCTAGGGTCCATCAGGAAAAAATATACGGTATATGAAGTGTAAGCTCTAAACCCAAGGCCAAGAAGTATAGGAAAACCTTAAACCCTTCAGTGCTTACGCTTGGATGAAGAAGGTGACACGCTTGTGGGCAACTGCAAAAACATGGTTGGCAAAATTCACACCTGCAGGCAGCTGTGAAGATTTTCCCAACATAACCTTGCACTTCACTTGCACTTTTGTGATGTGAAGGAGAACTGGTGAGAAACTGATTAGGAATGATGATAAGCAGGCTTTTACTGGAGCATTGCTCAGTCCCCTGTATGCGGACAATCAAACATGAAATTTCTAAAAAGCATTGACTGATATAATCTAATGCAGGTAGGATTCAGGTAAGCTGCAAAAAAGTACAGCCAACATGTTTATTTTATAGGTGATATTTAAAATTAATTTCATTCCTTTTAAAATTGCAATGATACCCAAATTTCCTCATTTCCAGTGGTAGGATAAACAGCAGCTCATAAAAATATCAGATTGTAATCCCTGGAATGTGTAAATGCTACCTTATATAGAAAGTATACCAATGTGTGATTAAGTTAGGAGCTTGAAATGGAGAGATTAACCTGCTTTATGTGGGTGCACCCTAAATGAAATCACAGTTGTTCTTAAAAGAGGGAGGCAGAGGGAAGTGAGGCAGACAAAAGAGAAGGCCTGTGAAGACAGAGCAAGAGGGTAAAAATGCTGGCCTTCAGTATTGAGGTAATGTAGGCACAGCCAAGGGACGCCTGCAGGAATTGTAAGGGCCAATACCTTGATTCTGACCCAGTGATAGTTATTTCAGACGTGTGGCCTCCAGAACTGTGAAGGAATACATTTCTGTTTTTTTAAGCCCCTGATTTTGTGGTAGGAAATTTGTTACAGCAGGTACAGGAAACTAATACACTCTGGGTGACTGTCTCTTTCTATAATGCAGGATTCTCTTTTATAATTAAAAATATAGCTTCAGTGTAGTTGGTGCTACCAGCACCATGCTATAACTTCTGCAGTAAAGCTCTCTAATCTTTACATCTGTTTTCTTGCTAAATTATACTATTCTCCTCCCTGCACACTCTATTCCATCCATATCAGATTCCTTAATGGGCAAGGGTATTTCACACTGTGCACTGGAACTTTCTTCTGGGAGGGGCACTTTTACTTCAGACATCGTAATGATGAACTCTTTTGCCTTCTTCAAATCTTAGATCAAATTATTCCTTTTTACTGCCTATATTCCAACTACAGTCGTCCCTCACTATCTCCTAGGAGACTGGTTCCAGGACCCTTGAGGATACCCAACTCTGTGAATGCTCAAGTCTCTGACAGAAAATGACATAGTATTTAATCTACAGAAACCCTCCTGTATTTTTTAAATGGTCTCTAGATTACTTATAATACCTAATACAATGAAAATATGATGTCGTTTTATACTGTAAATTTTAAATTCTGTGTTTTTATTATATTTTTATTGTTTTTTCTGTATGTTTTTAATCCATGGTTGGTGAAATTCATGGATGTGGAATCCACAGAGGGACTGAGAGCGAATTCTATTCTATTCAACGTTGTGAACTTCCTTCCCACCCAGCCTAACAGACTAATTGTACCCTACTTTCTCTGCTTTATTTTCTAAATCTCATTTCAGTCTCTAAAATGTTTTGTAATTTACTTAATTGCTATGTTTATTTTATATCAGCTTTCTGCTCTTTCTGCTATGTTGTTTTCATGAGGTAGAAGATTTTTATCTCTTTTGTTCACAAATGTATTCCCAGTGCATAGAACAGTATCTACCCTGTCACAGGTATTCAGTACTTTTTTTATTGAATGAATTGAAGGAAAACATTTAAAAATCTATTGCCATAAGGTAGGGATGCAGAGAGCCCAAATCATCCTAAAGCTAATTTCAACTTTCATTTCAAGCTGACATATTATCAAATCTTATGTTTTTATTATTCAACTTCTTTTCTGTACTAGCTAAAGTCTCAAACTTGGCTAGGTATAGTGGTTTATGCCTGCAATCCCAGTGTCTGGGGAAGCCAAGGCAGGAAGATCATTTGAGGCCAGGGCTTTGAGACCAGCCTAGGCAACATAGCAAGGCCCAGCATCTACAAATAATAAAATAAAATAACAAAATTCGCTAGGCATAGTGGTCTGTGCCTGCAGTCCCAGCTGCTCAAGAGGCTGAGGAGGGAAGATCACTTGAATCCAGGAGGTAGAGATTGCAGTGAGCTGCTCACTGCAACCTTCACCTCCAAGGTTCAAGCAGTTGTCCTGCCTCAGCCTCCCAAGTAGCTGGGATCACAGGAGCCTACCGTAATGCCCAACTATTTTTTTTTTTTTTTTTAGTAGAGATGAGGATTTACTGTTGGCCAAGCTGGTTTCAAACTCCCAACCTCAAGTGGTCCACCTGTCTCCGCCTCCCAAAGTGCTGTGATTACAAGCGTGAGCCACCACACCCAGCCCTTGTATCTTTCTATTTATCAGATAGGCTGTGAGATTTTCTATTTAACTAAGTCCTCAATGTGTCTCTGGGAAAAGCTATACCGTGGACAACAACAGATTGGCAGAAATACCAGGGATTGAGCTTCTGCAATAAGTTTGGGTCATAAAAACGTCACTAGGCCTGTCAGGCAACTTCCTGAATCAGTAAAATTTCATATTAATGAATATAAAGAAAAAACGATTGGATGTTTTCCAGAAAAATTGGATTCCATGTGTAAAGAGGAAAATCTGTTTTATGGTCTACTTAGCATCTTCCCTAATCTATTCAAAAGAGAAATCAAAAGGAACTTCCAATTTCTTTATGGAAAGGTGTGGAAATACTGAAAGACTGAATCACTTTAAATAGTGAGGAAGCAATTTGTACAATGATATGATATAGTGAAGCGGTACCCTGGAAAGTTAGGAGAAACTCAGGAAGTACCGTGCTTTGACCTGAAGGAGCGTGGTACCAGAACAAAAGACCTGTCGGAGAGAAAAGAATCAATATAGGAAGCTGTGGATGTGTAACTTCAGTGACTGGCAAGTGACACATGAGCAACTCAGGGGAACTTACCAGAGAAAGAGAATGTCTATTTGCATAGTTGTGGCCATTTGGGTATTGAGGACTTGCAACACAAGCAATTTTTAATACCGTTTTGTTTAAAATTCGTGTTTCCTAGATGGTATATTCCATAGTTGTTCAAAACCAACTTTTACATTTGATTACAGAATGTTCAAAACCAACTTTTACATTTGATTACAGAATGTTTTAATTTGGTAATCTGTGACACATTTTTCCTTCTGTTCTTTAGAAATACATTTTAACAATAAACAGAACCAATTAAAGAAAGTTGTGTTTTACTTTCCTTTTAAAGTATGATGTAATTATTCAAATTAGAAATTAACATTATGCTGGCATGTTTTGAATACTATTTTTAAAAGACGTGAGAAATTTATCGCCCTATTCTATTTCAAAAAGGTGCATTTTAACTTACATATTTAGAATTTAATGATTAAAGATGATTTTTTTCAAGTTATAGATCATAGCATCCTAGAATGATAAATCAGGAAACAAGGTAGAAAAAAAAGACTAAAAATATGAAAGTCTTTTGTTACAACTAGATCTAAGAAATCTAAATAATAACAAAAAATAACAGAAAAAAAATTTGGAAAAAATTTTACAATAGAAAATATGATATCCAAATAATTATGTATCAGCAAAGATTAGAGAAATAACAATGTGGTATGCTCATGGTAGAAATTTCTATCGGAACCAAATTAAGTGTGTTTGTACAGCATATTAATTCTGCAAAGAAAAATTATCAGATCATTAACACAACCTAGGGTTTCAGGATGAATGAAAATTAAAGATTCAAAGAAAATGCTAATACATTTGATTGATTTTATACAGTTGTTCTTAAAACTAATGGATGGTAGCTGTTTTACTAAACATTACATGCTAAAGTGAATCACTCAAGAATGTAGTCAGGCCAGTCATACTGGCTCATGCTTGTAATCCTAACACTTTGGGAGGCTGAGGTGGGCAAATTACCTGAGGTCAGCAGGTCGAGATCAGCCTAGCCAACATGGTAAAACCCTGACCCTACTAAAAATTCAAAAATTATCTGGGCATGATGGAGCACACGTGTACTCCCAGCTACTTGGGAGGCTGAATTAGGAGAGTAACTTGAAACTTGGAGGTGGAGGTTGCAGTGAGCCGAGAGTGTGCCACTGAACTCCAGCTCTGATGACAGACACAGACTCTGTCGCTAAATAAATAAATAAAATAAACATGAGTGAAAAACAATTCCTATTTCCAGTTTCTTGGAGTTTTGTGGAAGAAAGTTACATAAATAACCAACATCAAAATAAATTCCAATTGAAGAAATGATGTAGATATGTTCTTTTGGTCTCAGCTGTTGTATATAGTCACAATCCACTTTGCTACTTCTCAAGTGTCTTCCTACTTTCCTTTTGAAGAGGATGAGTGTTCTGCAGACAGAAACATTCCAGTCTGTTTTTTCAAATTTATGTCCCTGTGTGCTCAGCTTTTAGGCTCCCACTAATAAGTGAAAACATGCAGTACTTGGTTTTTTGTTCCTTTGAAAAAACAGACACTGTGGACTACCAGAGTGTGGAGGGACACGAGGATGTGTTTTAAAAACTACCTAGCAAGTATTAAGCTCACTACCTGGGTTATAGGATCTGTACTCCACAGCTCAGCATCATGCAATATTTCCATGAAACAAATTTGCTCATATGCCCCCGATCCAAATTAAAAGTTGAGAAAAAGATAAAATGATATTAAAGCAGGGAGAAACTATGATTTACTTGAAAAGAGAAAAGCACAAATTAAGTAAGTGAAATTTACAATAAACAATTTAAAAACAAATTAGTAAATACATAAATTTCTATCTATTAAGTAAAATTTCATTAGCAAATAAATAAATAAATTTCTATCTTTGCTTTTATTTGCACAGGCTGACCTCCATTTCTGGGTATGTGTCTTAAACCAAAACCATTGTATTACACACCCAAGGCAAATAATAATGTGTTCTCTGGATTTTATAAAATCAAATTTCAGTGATTTATATTCACCCTTTCTAACGGTGATGTGCAGATCATTACTGGAAGCATACAATTCTGAGTGAACATACAGAGCTATATGTAATTGATATCCTTATCAAGATTTAATATTCCTCTCGGTTGAATAACGATTTCCTTTGGAGAATATATAAAATTTTCACCTTACTTTCCACTTGTTTCTTTCATCAATCACAGAGCTATGAGTAATTGGAATGTTTTGCTGAGAACAAAGAAAATGTGGAAAAGTATAACTGCCAATAATTTTTAAAATTTATTTTAATTTAATGATATTGAACGGATACAAAATTATAAAGTAATTGAAGTAAGTGAAAATAATTGCCCACAGCCTAAAACCTATCTAAAAGTAACAACTTACTTTCTACTCATTCAATATGTAATA
Source organism: Callithrix jacchus (assembly GCF_049354715.1). Taxonomy (NCBI): domain Eukaryota; kingdom Metazoa; phylum Chordata; class Mammalia; order Primates; family Cebidae; genus Callithrix; species Callithrix jacchus. The sequence continues at coordinate 52,467,387 of NC_133519.1, forward strand.
AATAAAATAACGTATACAAATACTTATTTTGTGGCCAAATTCATGTAACATTTAATTTACTGCTTAAAAATATGCAATTCAGTGACATAACCATATATTTACTATATTGACTACATTGTACAACCATAATTTTTTCAGCATGTTCATTCATAAACATATATATTGCATTTGTGTATATTACTAAAAGCTATTTAATTCAAAAAGATTGTTTTCTTTCTCTCACTTCATATGATTCTACTCGATTATTTCTACAGTTGTATGTTGACTTATGCTGCCTCTGATTCATTAATGAATACATCTCATTTTTTTAATTAGAAGGCAAAAATAAATACATAAAGTTTTTGGTTCACATCACAAAAAGTTTTTCACAGGGGTTGGAGGCCCCTTGAAATTATCTAAAAATCCCTGGGGTTCAGCAATTGCCTTTGGAGGAACACTCATAAAAGATGAATACAGTAGTTTGTGAGATAATGACTCTGTCATAAGTCAAATACCAACTTAAGCACTCATACTGTGTAGCAGCATTCCTGATAACATGCGTGCACTATATACAAAATACATTAGATAGTCACTAAAACAAATGATGTCACATTGCACCAGCTTACTCTATTTTGCATTTTTAGGGGACGGTGAAGACATTCGAAAGAGCATAACAAATAATTACTATACACTTCACAGATGAACATTATACAGATGTAACATTTTATTTTACATTGTATAGCATAAAGGTTAAGTGCTTGCCCTGTGGAGTTCAACTTATTGGGCTAAAATTTTAACTTTATACTTAAGAGCTGTGGGGCTCTGGAGGAATTCTTCAACTTTTCAAAAATTCAATAAACTGAGAAAAATAATAAAGTATATACGCCACAAGCTAATTGTGAGAACTGATTGAGTGAACCTACTTAAACTTAAGGGGGGAGTTACATGTTGCAGAACCTAGAAGCTCAGCTTGATAGAAGTCAGAACCTCAAGTTTCCCTTATTTTGTCACAGCTATAGTTCAAGGGCCTTACTTTGAATTATGATCTACATGGGAAAAACCATGATATAATTATAACCCAGAAAACTGTGTGAGAACAGGTTTATTTAAGATAAATATTACAGAATTAAGGCTGAGCTATTTCATTGTTAGATTGTTAGATTTCACTGTTAGATTAACAATGCAAAACAATTCTAAATTCATAAAAAGTGCTGAGAAAATCACCAGCAATTAGATAATTTGTCTGGATTATTTAGATAAATGCTTCATTTTTATTCATAAAATTAAAGTAATTCAGTTTGACATACACTTTTTAATTAAAAATATAATTTAAGAGATCAGCTTTAATATATGTAAATAAGTTGGAGACACTACTATATTATTTAACAATATTGCAGAAAACTACCATGTTAAACTGTCTTTGAATTCACTTCTGAGACACACGTGGCAGTGTGGCTAAAATAATTAGGCTATCGAAAGGAACAGAGCTTGTCTTATTTCTCAGCTCACCTTAGTTCCTGTTCTCTGAGGGGAAAATATTGATGCAGTTTTCAAAAATGTCTATGTCATATATTAGATTAATGAAATAAACAACATTAAGAAGTAAAAAGACTCTCTTATTATCACAGACTGACAGGTATTGAAATAATACAGTAAGAGACATTTAGTTGGTGAAAAAGCATACTGTAAATAATCTATGTTTGCCTTCAGCATTTGTTAGATCAAACAAAAATAATGTCACCAAAAATTTAAAATCTTTTAATGCATAGAAATGACCACAAAGGAATTGCTTTTCCTGCCATGAAAGCTAAGCTGTCTGTTGCCTTGAGGAAAAGAAAATAGTGGATTTGGAAAGTGACATTCATATTTTAAATATTTCCAGGCCTGGTGATTTGTTTTTTATTTGCTATGTTCTACTGTAACTTGGGAGAGACTGGAAATGAATACTGATTAGAAATTTAATCAAATGAATGCTATTTTGCCCTTTTTAAACCAATAACAGTATATTTTTTTCCTGAATCTATGCTTCCTAATAAAAGCTAACGAAATTAGGACTATAATGCAATTTTTCAAATGGTCATTGATTTGTGAAGATGCCTAAAATCTGCTAAGAGACTCTGATAAAGTGCTTTACAAAATAATTTTAGGCTATAAATTTCTCACAATTCAGGAGACTAATAAATGGTCAAAAGTGAATGATATGATTCTAAGGTCTACTGATTGAATTTGTAATTCTCTATCACCTCAACCGGACAAAATATTTCTATTAGAGAGAGACATTTGATTCATTCAATATTAATTCAAGTACCTATGAGGGCCCATGATGTAGCAGCTGTTTATTAGATGGCAGCGTATGGGGATTAAAATGAGATGTACATTTCCTACTCTTGTTGAGACTCATATTCTAGTGCCAAACAGACAATCTGGCTAGTCACAATAGTGTGTGTGTTGACCATGAGAGGAAACATTTAGAATGTTATCAGAGTATATAAAATGAACACTTAAACCTTATGAATTCATGACAATTTTCCTAGAGAAAATAACACCTCAAACCTTTACTTCAAACCTATAATTATTCCCCAAAGAAACCAGTAGTCATTTGATTCTAACATGATCACATTGATGCAAATAAAACTTTATATAGCAGGATCTCTAATTGTTTGATAAGTAAGTACTGAATTTTTAAAAACAAATTCCAAAAATTTTAGTGGTGATTTTAAAAATTGCTTTTATCAAACTAATACACCTACCTAGCTCAGAAATTATATAATAATATCAGACTGATAAAAAAAAATTATGCCCCATATCCAAAAGACACTCTCCAGAAACTACTTTAAACATTGTAGCCATTTCCTTAGTTAACCTTTAGACTTTCAACATTACTTTGACTTTGCTCTTTGTTGATTTTTCAGTTTTAGAAACAATTGCTCTCCCTTATGGAAGGACATTAATTATAATTAATTTTAGTCCTTCTCCTGCCTCCTTCCTGTTCTCTTTAAGTTGCTGTTCTTTCTCATTGTGGTATTCTCATTCATGCTGAAGACTATGTTAAAAAAAAAAAGGTTATTTCTCTCATTAGATATTTTAAGTGGTGAAAAGTTGATGTTTTCTGTTGATGGGCAGAAATGTAAATTCTTGGGCTTGAGAGTAAAGTGATCTGGCAAGTATCAAAGGTAAAAATGTTAGCCTGGAGAGTAGATGCTGCCTCATTCACCTGTGAGGGTGTCAGAAGTGGGGGTACGCACAGTAGAACCCTGGGAATGGTGTACAGGAAAGAGGTGCAACACCTGTCACTCTATGCGTAGACTTTCTCTCTCCCTGTGGTTGTCAATATAAAACCTTAACTCTGTTCTCAGGGGTGTGCAGTATCTTTGAGCACTTCTGATGATTTTTACCTAGAATTATCTTTCTGTCTTCCTGTTAGGACACAGAACTGAGAGTGAGGGTGGATATAACTGATCCAAAAAGTATTTAACCTAACCTGTTTTCAGCAGCCAGTTTTCAACCCATTGCTAATTTCTGGTTGGCATTTCCAATTATCTACAAGATCAATTAACTTGCTTCTTATTGATTTCTCCATCTGTAAAATATGTTTCAGCTTTCACTATTCTGACAAACAGCCATCAAGTATTCATCTTGTCAAAATTTTTTAGCATTTTTATTCACTCTTGCCCTTTTTCCATTATTCTTTGCCTCCATGAAATTAGATTATTTGTCTATATTTTAATGTTCTTTTTCTGAAAATTTAGGAAAGCAGGGAGATAAGTACATGTATTCGATTCATGAAAAATTTCACCAAGATTTTTAGCCAGAAATCTGCTGGGCATATATGTTACACATATGCATTCATTTGCTAATGGACTTCCTCATGGAAAATCTTATGATGCTGAGTCATTCTCAAGTCTTTATGTCATTATCTGCCACAAACCAGCACACGAGAGATAATCTTGTGAATGCTAGCATGTGTCTCTCTGTGGTTATCATGTTCCTAGGGCTTTGACACAGAATAAGTATTTGGTGAACATAATTGGCTGACTGAGAAAATGATGTGCCACTAAGTCTTGAATCATGGGATTTTAAATCTTAATTCTTGATGATTATTATGGTATAATTATTTGTTAATAGGAACAGGATTTCTATGAATCAACTCAGTAAAGCTTATTCAAAGATTTATCTTAGTATTTATATTATCTTATTTTTAAATTTAAAATTTATGTTGTTAAAGTTACATAAATGTAATATTTATAATATATTAAATATATAAATTTTAAAATTACAATATACAAAATTAATTTGCATATATTAAATTTATATATGAATATCAAATTTGTACATATAATTTGAAAATGTATATATCATTAAATTTATTATAAATTGTATTAAAATTGAATAAAATTTAATTTTTCAGTTATGTTTATATACACACACATATATAACATAAAATTTTAGAGCTGTATTAACACATATTACTGTGTCTTCTATATTATGTATAATTAACATATATTTATATATATTATACATTGTATTGCATATATACTTTACATGTAGTATGAATGTCATATATTACATATTAAGTCATCTACTATATAATTTATGATAGTATATCATGATATATTAATACATTAATTTATATATTAATATATAATTTTCTATTATTTTTTTTTTCTTTTTAATTTTTTATTGGATTATAGGTTTTGGGGTACATGAGCAGAGCATGCAAGACAGTTGCGTAGGTACACACATGGCAGTGTGCTTTGCTTTTCTTCTCCCCTTCACCCACATTTGGCATTTCTCCCCAGGCTATCCCTCCCCACCTCCCCCTCCCACTGACCCTCCCCTTTTCCCCCCAATGGACCCCATTGTTTAGTACTCCCCTCCCTGTGTCCATGTGTTCTCATTTTTCATCACCCACCTATGAGTGAGAATATGCGGTGTTTCATTTTCTGTTCTTGTGTCAGTTTGCTGAGGATGATGTTTTCCAGATTCATCCATGTCCCTACAAACGACACGAACTCATCATTTCTGTTTTGGTACCAGTACCATGCTGTTTTGATTACTGTAGCCTTGTAGTATAGTTTGAAATCCGGTAGTGTGATGCCCCCCGCTGTGTTCTTTTTGCTTAGAATTGACTTGGCTATGCGGGCTCTCTTTTGGTTCCATATGAAGTTCATGGTGGTTTTTTCCAGTTCTGTGAAGAAAGTCAATGGTAGCTTGATGGGGATAGCATTGATTCTGTAAATTACTTTGGGCAGTATAGCTGGGCTGGGCTACTGTGCAAGTCTCGTTCAGTCTCAAGTCCAGCCCTCTCAAGTCTCAGGTTGCCGGTTCAACAAGGCACCTGGACAAGCACGCCCTGTGGGGATTGCTGGGTAGGGCCGGCCGCCGCCGCCCCGGCTGCCGGCTTCGCCAGGCAGACCTACTGCCTGGCGTCCCGTGTCTTTTTATACTTGGGAGTTTCCCCGTTCTGTGGGCAACAAAGATCAGTCTGGAAATGCAGCACTGACTCACCGTTTGCGAATTCAACGCGGGCTCCAATCCTGGGTTGTTCTCACAGCGCCATCTTGAGTTCCCCTCCAGCAATTCTGTTTTGCATTTTATCATGAGAGAACAATTTACAGTGACCTAAACAAGTATAAAATGAAATGGCCTTGTTGAAGGATTAAAGACCCTGGCTTGCCTAAATTTTCTTAAAGCCAATTTTCTTCCTCTTCCCTCACCAGCGTTCTGATTTACAAAGACATTTTTACCTCTGTCTTTACCACATGTAATGGTTTTGCTTCAGACATTCCTCTACTTTTAAATGACCCGTAGACCTACTGATTCACAACTTGATCTTGATTTTATCTTCAGCTATGTCTACTGCTGTTCATTTTATCAACAGGGTCACTGGTTTAGCAGACTAAGGGAGGTTGGTAATAAGGCAGAGTATTTTGATTTTAGCAGGGCCTTTGGCCAGAGCTTCCTGCAAATGAAAGTGGAGAAGTATAGATTGTGTAACACATTGGGATCTTTTTTTGGTTGGTTGAAAGAGATACATAAATAATGCTGGTTAAAGTATAAATGCTATTATAGTGGTCAAGACAACTTGTTGTCAATCAAGAGACACTAAATCAAGCTAACTCAAGGACGCTGTACATCCATTGTGGTCAAAAGGTGGCTATGCTGCTGGGCTTCAGGCATGAATAACTGGGAGGCAATAGGTACATTCTCTATCTCTGCCTCTAATTATATATTGTTAGCTATAATTCGTGGAAATAACTATGAAACAAATTTTATCTCAGCATGAGAGAATTCTCAAAGAAAACAAACTACAACTATATAGCAAATGTTGGATAAAATTAAATAACCCATGCCATATTTGAAAGATTGATTAGAAATTCTGAGATGTAGCTAAGTAAACTTTTATATTAGATAGATTGGATTCTAATTGTTAAATCGTATGTTTTAGATATTCTATTAAAACTTCTAGATGTTAAATCAAATTTATCTCATTATTATAGTGACCCCAAAATAATGGCAGCAAATACATCTATAATGCATATGTGTGTTGGACATGTTATACATGCTTTATTTATATATTAAGATATATATACATTTCACAGGCTTTTGTCTGAAATAATGACAATAACTATCTCTATTAAGCAGGTTGGTAAACTGAATAAATTTAGAGGAAATTGACCAAAGTCACACAACTAGTAAGTGGCAAAATCAGGATTATATCATATGTAGGGTAACTAGAGAGTCCATTGAATTTACCATTATATTATATTGTCTTTTAGAATGAAGTAAGAGTTGACATTATTTATTCAAGAAAATATCTGAATTTGGAGTTAAAAGCAAAATAAACATCTCACATAAATTTGATTTTATAATATCAAAGGTTTATAATTTCCTATTAAAAAGTAGTTGTTGGCTGGGTGCAGTAACTCACGCCTGTAATCCCAGCAGTTTGGGAGGCCGAGGCGGGTGGATCACAAGGTCAAGGATCGAGACCATCCTGGTCAACATGGTGAAACCCCGTCTCTACTAAAAATACAAAAAATTAGCTGGGCATGGTGGCGCTTGCCTGTAATCCCATCTATTCAGGAGGCTGAGGCAGGAGAATTGCCTGAATCCAGGAAGTGAAGGTTGTGGTGAGCCGAGATCGTGCCATTGCACTCCAGCCTGGGTAACAAGAGCGAAACTGTGTCTCAAAAAAATAGTAGTTGTTTTCCTAGAAAGGCAAAAACCAAAACCATTTCTTCTGTGTATCACCATAATCCATAATCACGAAACGTACATCTAAGCAGGGATATAGAAAAACACATCTGACTAAAGATGACTATGGCTGTTACTTTTTAAGACATGTGGGTGGGATACACAAAGCAGGTTATGAAAATAAAAAGAATGATACGTCAAAACTAAAGCACAAAATTAAAAAAAAATTGTTCTAGATGAAGCACTGGTTTATTCTGAGCAGGCATGTGAATGCATGGGAAATATTTGGAAGACTTCTTTTATTGGGTATGTAGGAATTACAGAGATGCAAGATCCAGAATTAGCAAAGCAATTCAGTTCGGGTCACATTGGTAGTGGTAGATTATGACATGTCAGAAATAGTTTTAAACTGGTTGAAATCATAAGCAATATAAGCAACATGGTCAATACAATTCTAAGCAATAGGCTGGAGGTATATAGGAGACATTGTCAAACTAGAGTTGGTAAGCAGTGTTCCAGAAAGTGTAAAGACTGTAGCAGAACCTCTTTATATAATCAGAATTTTAATTAACTGTGTGTCGGTTCTGCTGGAAGCAGTGAAACTTTCTGTTTCATATAAGGCCTGAATCATTTGGTCTTGAAGGTAGAGCACACTGCTTAGCACAATGTATAGCATAAAATGACAAATTAAAATTAAATTCTAGAGAAATAGGTAGGTATATTATATTATGACATATATTACTCTAAAATTTAATATATAGCAAAATTTAATTTAAATTTAATTTAGTAGGTACTAATCTATGTTTAATTTAATTTAATAAATTAAATAAATTGTTAGAGTAATACATGTTAAACTACTATGTATTACTCTTTAGAGTATAATATGTATTACTCTTTAGAGCAATATACATTGAATTAAAATAATATATAAATTATATCTTCATTATATATTAATAAAAATTTATGTATAATAAAATTAATTCATTTTAATTTAATATTAAAATAATAGAAAAGGAGGACTCAAGATGGCGCTGTGAGAACAACCCAGGATTGGAGCTTGCGTTGAATCCGCAAACAGTGAGTCAGAGCTGCATTTACAGACTGATCTTTGTTGCCCACAGAACGGGGAAACTCCCAAGTATAAAAAGACATGGGACGCCAGGCAGTAGGTCTGCCTGGTGAAGCCGGCAGACGGGGCGGTAGCGACCGGCCCTACCCAGCAATCCCCACAGGGCGCGCGTGTCTGGGTGCCCTGTTGAACTGGCAACCTGAGACTTGAGAGGGCTGGACTTGAGACAGAACGAGACTTGGACAGTAGCCCAGCCCAGGGGATTGCAGGGACAGATCGTTTGGGATTCCCAGTGGGACGAACAAAACCGCGATTTCAAACTATCCCGAGCAGATGGTCCGAGACGCTCTGTGGGGGAGGGGCGTCCACCACTACCGAGGCAACCCACCCCAACTGAGATACACGCCCACTGCTGACGCAGCCAGCCGTTGCCGAGGCAACCCGCCCCAACTGAGATACACGCCCACTGCTGACGCAGCCAGCTGTTGCTGAGGCAACCCGCCCCAACTGAGATACACGCCCACTGCTGATGCAGCCAGCCGTTGCCGAGGCAACCCGTCCCTACTGAGATACACGCCCACTGCTGACGCAGCCTGCCGTTGCTGAGGCAACACGCTACAACGAAGAGACTCCGCCGCAGGGCGTGGCGGAGACCACAGCAGAGCCTGCAGGAACAGGGCGAATCACACAACAGCAGGGCGGAGCCTCGGCAGCCAAACAGTGGCTAGTCTGCCTTCTAGCTGGGCAGGACACCTCATCGAACATCCAAAAATAAAGCCCAAACCCCTCAACACAGAGCATTTGAGAAAAAAAAAAAAAGGGTTTTTTAATGAGCTCTGTTGCAGCAGAATCAAACATAGCAGCCTAACAGCCCTGAATGAACAACAGAGCTCACAGCTCAGCAATTAAGCCCGTATAAAGAACAAACTGTCTCGTCAAGCAGCTCCCTGACCCCTCTATATCCAAAAGACTGACATTAGGCAGGCATCATCCTGGGACAAAGATAGCAGAAAAAGAAACTGGTAGCATCCCTCGCTGTGCCACAGCTGCTAGAGGTGCACCCCAGACAAGCAGGGTCTGGAGCGGACCTCAGCAGTCGTACAGCGAAGGGGCTAGACTGGTAGAAGGAAAACCAAGCAACAGAAATACTTCATCATCAACATTCTGGGTGTCCACTCAGAGACCCAATTGAAAAGTCAGCAACTACGCAAACAACCAGCGGACAAATCCACAAAGATGGGAAGAAACCAGCGCAAAAAGGAGGAAAACACCCGACACCAGAATACCTCGCCTCCTAGAAAGGACCAAAACTCCCCACCAGCAAGGGAACAAAGCTGGACGGAGAATGACTGTGATGAAATGACGGAATTAGACTTCAGAAGATGGATAATGAGAAACTTTTGTGAGCTAAAAGATCATGTATTAAATCAATGCAAAGAAACTAAGAACCTTGAAAAAAGATTTGAAAAAAGATTCGAGGAAATGATAACAAGAATGGATACCTTAGAGAGGAATATGAATGAATTAAAGGAGCTGAAAAACACAATACGAGAACTTCGCGAAGCAAACGCAAGTTTCAATAGCCGAATTGACCAAGCAGAAGAAAGAATATCTGAAGTCAAAGACCAACTCAATGAAATAAAACGAGAAACCAAGATCAGAGAAAAAAGCGCAAAAAGGAATGAACAAAGTCTCCAAGAAATGTGGGACTATGTGAAAAGACCTAACCTACGTTTGATAGGTGTACCAGAAGGAGACGAAGAGAATGAATCCCAGCTGGAAAATACTCTTCAGGACATCATCCAGGAAAATTTCCCCCACCTAGCCAGACAGGCCAACACTCAATTGCAGGAAATACAGAGAACACCACAAAGATATTCCGCAAGAAGAGCAACCCCAAGGCACACAATCGTCAGATTCAACAGGGTTGAAATAAAGGAGAGAATACTAAGGGCAGCCAGAGAGAAAGGTCGGGTCACCCACAAAGGGAAGCCCATCAGACTCACAGCAGATCTCTCGGCAGAAACACTACAAGCCAGAAGAGAGTGGGGGCCAATATTCAACATTCTTAAAGAAAAGAACTTTCAACCCAGAATTTCATATCCAGCCAAACTGAGTTTCAGAAGTGAAGGAAGAATAAAATCCTTTGCGAACAAGCAAGTACTCAGACATTTTGTCACCACCAGGCCTGCTTTACAAGAGCTCCTAAAAGAGGCACTACACATAGAAAGGATCAATCGGTACCAGCCATTCCAAAATCACACTGAATGCTAAAGAGCTTCAACATAATGAAGAATCTACAACAACTAACAGGCAAAACAGCCACTTAGCATCAAAATGGCAGTATCAAATTCACACATAACAATATTAACCCTAAATGTAAATGGACTAAATGCACCAATCAAAAGACACAGACTGGCAAATTGGATAAAAATCCAAAACCCATCAGTGTGCCGTATCCAGGAAACCCATCTCACATGCAAGGATACACAAAGGCTCAAAATAAAGGGATGGAGGAAGATTTACCAAGCTAATGGAAAGCAAAAAAAAGCAGGAGTTGCAGTTCTCATCTCTGATAAAATAGACTTTAAAGCAACAAAGATCAAAAGAGACAAAGAAGGCCATTACATAATGGTAAAAGGATCGATACAACAAGAAGAGCTAACGATCCTAAACATATATGGACCCAATGCAGGAGCACCCAGATACATAAGGCAAGTTCTTAATGACTTACAAAAGGACTTAGACTCCCACACAATAATAGTGGGAGACTTTAACACTCCACTGTCAATACTAGACAGATCAACCAGACAGAAAATCAACAAGGATACCCAGGGCTTGAACTCAGACCTGGAGCAAGCAAACCTGGTGGACATTTACAGAACTCTCCACCCCAAATCCACAGAATACACATTCTTCTCAGCACCACATCACACCTACTCTAAAATTGACCACATAATTGGAAGTAAAGCACTGCTCAACAAATGCAAAACAACTGAAATCATAACAAACAGCCTCTCAGACCATAGTGCAATCAAGTTAGAACTCAGAATTCAGAAACCGACCCAGAACCGCACAGCTTCATGGAAACTGAACAACTGGCTCTTGAATGTTGACTGGGTAAACAACGAAATGAAGGAAGAAATAAAGAAGTTCTTCGAAACCAATGAGAATGAAGACACAACGTGCCAGAACCTCTGGGACACATTTAAAGCAGTCTCTAGAGGAAAGTATATAGCAATAAGTGCCCACATGAGGAGAATGGAGAGATCCAAAACTGACACCCTATTGTCAAAATTGAAAGAGCTAGAGGAGCAAGATCAAAAAAACTCAAAACCCAGCAGAAGACAAGAAATAACTAAGATCAGAGCTGAGCTGAAGGAGATTGAGACACGAAAAACCCTTCAAAAAATCAATAAATCCAAGAGCTGGTTTTTTGAAAAGATCAACAAAATAGACAGACCACTAGCCAGATTGATTAAAAAGAAAAGAGAGAACAACCAAATAGATGCAATAAAAAATGATAAAGGGGAAATCACCACAGATTCCACAGAAATTCAAACCATCATCAGAGAATATTACAAACAACTCTATGCACATAAACTAGTAAACCTGGAAGAAATGGATAAATTCCTGGACTCCTGTGTCCTCCCAAGCCTAAACCAGGAGGAAGCTGAAACTATGAATAGACCAATAACAAGGTCTGAAGTTGAGGCAGCAATTAAGAGCCTACCTCACAAAAAAAGCCCAGGTCCAGATGGGTTCACAGCCGAATTCTACCAGACACACAAGGAGGAGCTGGTACCATTCCTTCTAAAACTATTTCAAACAATCCAAAAAGAAGGAATCCTTCCCAAATCATTTTATGAGACCAACATCATCCTGATACCAAAACCCGGCAGAGACCCAACGAGAAAAGAAAACTTCAGGCCAATATCCATGATGAACATAGATGCAAAAATCTTCAATAAAATATTGGCAAGCCGATTGCAACAGCAAATCAAAAAACTTATTCATCATGATCAAGTAGGATTCATCCCAGGGATGCAAGGCTGGTTCAACATACGCAAGTCTATCAACGTAATTCACCACATAAACAGAACCAAAAACAAAAACCACATGATTATCTCAATTGACGCAGAGAAGGCATTTGACAAAATTCAACAGCCCTTTATGCTAAAAACCCTCAATAAACTCGGTATCGATGGAACGTATCTCAAGGTAATAAAAGCTATTTATGACAAACCAACAGCCAATATCATACTGAATGGGCAAAAACTGGAAGCATTCCCTTTGAAATCTGGTACTAGACAAGGATGCCCTCTGTCACCACTCCTATTCAATATAGTACTGGAAGTTCTAGCCAGAGCAATCAGGCAAGAAAAAGAAATAAAGGGTATTCAAATAGGAAAGGTGGAAGCCAAATTGTCTCTATTTGCAGACGACATGATAGTATACCTAGAAGACCCCATCGCCTCAGCCCAAAAACTCCTGAAACTGATAAACAACTTCAGCAAAGTCTCAGGATATAAAATCAATGTGCAAAAATCACAAGCATTCGTCTACACCAATAACAGATTTAAAGAAAGCCAAATCAAGAGCGAACTGCCATTCGCAATTGCTACAAAAAGAATAAAATACCTTGGAATACAACTCACAAGGAACGTAAGGGACCTCTTCAAGGAGAACTACAAACCACTGCTCAACGAAATCAGAGAGGACACAAACAGATGGAGAAACATTCCATGTTCATGGTTAGGAAGAATTAATATCGTGAAAATGGCTATACTGCCCAAAGTAATTTACAGAATCAACGCTATCCCCATCAAGCTACCATTGACTTTCTTCACAGAACTGGAAAAAACCACCATGAACTTCATATGGAACCAAAAGAGAGCCCGCATAGCCAAGTCAATTCTAAGCAAAAATAACACAGCGGGGGGCATCACACTACCGGATTTCAAACTATACTACAAGGCTACAGTAATCAAAACAGCATGGTACTGGTACCAAAACAGAGATATAGACCAATGGAATAAAACAGAGGCACCGGAGGCAACACAACATACATACAACTATACAATCTTTGATAAACCTGACAAAAACAAGCAATGGGGCAAGGATTCCATGTTTAACAAATGGTGTTGGGAAAACTGGCTAGCCATGTGCAGAAAGCAGAAACTGGACCCCTTCCTGACACCTTACACTAAAATTAACTCCAGATGGATTAAAGACTTAAACATAAGACCTGGCACCATAAAAACCCTAGAAGGAAATCTAGGCAAAACTATCCAGGACATAGGAGTAGGCAAGGACTTCATGAACAAAACACCAAAAGCATTGGCAACAAAAGCCAAAATAGACAAATGGGACCTAATGAAACTCCACAGCTTCTGCACGGCAAAAGAAACAGTCACTAGAGTGGATCGGCAACCAACAGAATGGGAAAAAATTTTCGCAGTCTACCCATCTGACAAAGGGCTGATATCCAGAATTTACAAAGTACTCAAGCAGATTTACAGGAAAAAAACAAACAAGCCCATTCAAAAGTGGGCAAAGGATATGAACAGATACTTTACGAAAGAAGACATATATGAGGCCAACAATCATATGAAAAAATGCTCATCGTCACTGGTCATCAGAGAGATGCAAATCAAAACCACATTGAGATACCATCTCACGCCAGTTAGAATGGCGATCATTAAAAAATCTGGAGACAACAGATGCTGGAGAGGATGTGGAGAAAAAGGAACACTTTTACACTGTTGGTGGGAGTGTAAATTAGTTCAACCATTGTGGAAGACAGTGTGGCGATTCCTCAAGGCCTTAGAAATAGAAATTCCATTTGACCCAGCAATCCCATTACTGGGTATATATCCAAAAGACTATAAATCGTTCTACTATAAGGACACATGTACACGAATGTTCATTGCAGCACTGTTTACAATAGCAAAGACCTGGAATCAACCCAAATGCCCATTGATAATAGACTGGATTGGAAAAATGTGGCACATATACACCATGGAATATTATGCAGCAATCAGAAATGATGAGTTCGTGTCGTTTGTAGGGACATGGATGAATCTGGAAAACATCATCCTCAGCAAACTGACACAAGAACAGAAAATGAAACACCGCATATTCTCACTCATAGGTGGGTGATGAAAAATGAGAACACATGGACACAGGGAGGGGAGTACTAAACACTGGGATCTATTGGGGGGAAAAGGGGAGGGCCAGTGGGAGGGGGAGGTGGGGAGGGATAGCCTGGGGAGAAATGCCAAATGTGGGTGAAGGGGCGAAGAAAAGCAAAGCACACTGCCATGTGTGTACCTACGCAACTGTCTTGCATGCTCTGCTCATGTACCCCAAAACCTATAATCCAATAAAAAATTAAAAAAAAAAAAAAACAGAATTGCTAAAGTAGACCAAAAAGTTTCATATTACCAGAATATAATGTTTCAATTTGAGTGTATCTTGACACCACACTTCTCAGAGAAAAACTAATGGCTTTTGATTACCTCAATGACTCCTGCATCATTGATAACATTGAAGGCTTGCTTTTTTAATATATCGTTGTTGCTCAAGAGTCTTTTTTAAGATAAAGATGATTTAAAGTGCCCCATAAGGCTTACAACTGAAATTCAAGTAGTATTTCATTTCATGTTATAACTAGAAAATCAAAAACGATACAACTTTAATTAAAAGGGAAAAACAATAACTACAAATATTGTCAAACCCATTACTGCAACTATTATTGCTTATTTCACTAGGTAAATAGTTTCTATTAAAAACCTGATCATCTCCGGGTATTAAAAATAACAGAAATGATTTGTTGTGGCTTACACATTTGTTTTTTACAAAGTCATAGCCCCAGTACAAACCAAAAATGTCTTTACATAATTTGTTGAAGCAATATGCACCATGTTATTTGAAAATTAAACTGGCATTTGAGGTTATCTTTTTAAGAAATGTTAGAATTACAGTACTAACCAAGGCTGATTTGAATGCCTCTGACTTTAAAAATTGCCATGACATTTTTCTTTCACAGTGACCCAATCCAAAAGATCTTGGCTTCTGAACTACTGCAAGGTTCTACATAGAAGATTTAATATTTTCAGCTGTATCTCAGCAAAAGTCTCCATGTAAAAACAAGAATGTTCCCTTAACTCATATCAAAAACCTCAAATACTTGCTTCACAAATGTCATTCTCAATTTTCAGTATCCTCTGTTATTTTCTTCATATTTCATTCATTCATCTTTCCTCATTATAAATTGTTCTTTATTGAGTTACAGTAAATCAAAAGAACAATAACATTATTTTGGGGACTAGGTAGTTTTAAAAAAATTATATTATGTGTGGTAAATCTACTTGCTGAATGCTTAGATAGACCATGTGTATATAGTATTATGAAAATGTAGCTGTAATGAGTATAATTTTTAAAGTAAGATACATATTTTTTAAACTTTTCATGGCTTTTAGAAGTACAAAATAAGATTTGGACTTAGGGCTTTATTAATGAAATATAGATTTTAGGCTGTATTTACCATTAGCATTTTACCATTACCATTCACAATATTAGTATAAATTACTCATATTTCCACCTTTATGTTACTTTGTCTCCTTGCATACTTGTGACTATCTCACTATGTTTTATGGCCATGTTATATGGCCATGTAATTACTAACCCTCCAGAAATTATTGCTATATTTAGAGAGTGTTTTAATATAAATCTAAAGCATACAATATTCATTTTTCTCGGAAGCATTTTTGGACTTCTATACCCCATTTAAGCAAAATTTTCTGTATAATAGCTATTGGTTTCTGCCTTAAGGTGATCCTATATATATTACAAGTATCACTTCCCGACTTAGCTGTAAGTTTCTATTATTTGATAGAGTTAATTTTTCAAGATAGTTTTTGCATTTTTATATATCCAATGTTCCTTTGAAATTTGTAGAATAAAATTAACTAAAAAAGACCCAAATTTTATTGTGAAAGCTATATAACTTGTATCCATGTTAATAACAAGTATAAGCCAAAATGTATTTTTATGAGTATGCCTCTTATAACTCTGACTCTTTTGAAAAGACTTATGCTTATAAGAAGACACTTGGGAGATACACACACACACACACACACACACACACAACTTGATTTCAAATAATTTTTAGAACTTACATGATATCAAATGCAAAGCATATAGGAATACCATTTTATACTGCATTCCTGTAGCAGTGATAGCTCTAACTAGTTTTATCTTCATTTATTACTCAATTGGTCTACGGGAAGTAAACTTAAGTCAACAAAAGTGTGTGAAAAGAAAGTGCACACTCTTGAATATAATGTAAAACATATTACTCTAAATTATTTTATTAAAACACCATTTCCAGGTAATATTTTTACTATATTAATCAAAGCTGTTTAGGCAACTTTTTATATTACTCCCTTCTTAAAACTGTATGTAGTTTAGGCAGATCCAAAATGAGATGTCACGGGATTATGTGAAAGATATCGTGTAACCATGGCAATTTTTTTCTTGCCTGGTAATTCAGCCCATATTCTGTAATAAAAGAACAGATCACAAAGGAAAGCTAATTAGAAGTTGATGAGTCTAGGTGGTGACTAGGCAGTGGGCAAAGAGGAGAAATTAAGAACAGCCCTGAGATCAGACACCATTATGCAAAGGGATAGCTCCTCCTTCCTCAAGGAATTTTAGTGCTGAACTTTCTAACTTGTGAGAAGTACTGAGGAATCTCACCATCTCTCTATCTGGCACTCATCCCTTCTGTTTTATAATTATTAACGTTCATTTGAAAAACAATTTAGCAACATTGCACTCTAATATTGTGGAGATAGACTTTACTTATAATTGAATTGAAAATACTCTTTATCTCTGTAGATACCTGGATATCTAGTTTTTAAAACTTAAACAAAATAAGCACAGTGGAGTTTGTAACGTATTGTTTAAGGTCTGAAATCTCCCGTAGTGACCCCCAGGGTGACTTTCTTTACTAATGGTTAACAACTGTCCCAAACAATTTGACCCTGGCTTCATTATTAAACAGGCTACTGAAAACTGTTTCCAGGGAGTTCTCCAAAAATCAAGATTCTTTGCACAGATCTTGGCAGTGTAAGCCAGGGGCTGGCACAAATAAGGACACTGGGGAATTCACAGTACATACTCTCAGGTCTTGCCCATGGGGAATTCACAGCACTCACTGTCTCTCAGGTCTTGCACTCTATTTCAGTCACTGTACCACATTCTTTGCTTACCTGAGGGTAACCTGGGGAGACTCTGGTGAGTCCATATTAGGAGAACCTACTAAGCATATTTGTCTTTTGATATATCTTTCTATATTGGTGCAAGGTCTAGTGTTCAGGTCTCCTTTATTTCTCTGAACCATTAATATCTTTCAAACAGTGTACCTCATCTAGTGTGTAAATGGCATTCTCTTCAAAACTTACCCAGGTGGCTCTTGGTTTGGTCCATGCAAGTACTACCCAGAGGCTAATACCCCTGTGCCTGTGCTGACTATAGAGCTTGCTGTCCATCATGCTGTTACCTGAGTCAGGCATGTTCAGGCAGAAAATTAATAGGTAAATGTCATAAGATCCAACGACACTGAATGAGATACGTAACCCCATTCTAGTCATGAGAATAACATCAGACAAATCTTCATTGAGGAGCATTCTGCAATACCTGGTGAGTACTCTTCTAACTGTCAAGACCATACAAAGCAAGAGAGTCTGAGAAATTATCAAGACTACTACCTGTAATGTGTTATTCTGGATGGAATCCTAGTACAGAAAAACAGTGTTAGAAAAAAACAGGAAATGGCCAGGCGCAGTGGCTCACACCTGTAATCTCAGCACTTTGGGAGGCTGAGGCGGGCAGATTGCTGGAGGTCAGGAGTTCGAAAGCAGTTTGGACAATATGGTGAAACACTAAAACACAATATGGTCTCTACTAAAAATACAAAAATTAGCTAGATGTGGTGACAAAATTTTAAGAGAGTTTTGCTATTTGTTCCTGACTCAAGTTTTCATATAAAATTTTAATACAGCAAATATTGGATATGGGTTACCACTATTTTTATATGATCATTGATATTCTGTATTATTATTAATCTGGCAAAAATTGATTTGTTTTGCAATTCTGGATTAACAATGAAGATAATACTTTAGATATAGATGTGGAACTGCACATAAGCTTTATATTCCACAATACACAAAAATCATTTTCAGAGGAGTATAGACCTGAGTGTAAAAGGCCCAGTAATAAACCTTCCATAGGAAAACCCAAGGGGGTATTTTCATGACCTTGAGAAAGGAAAAGGAGTTCTTTAAAATGACATGACAAAATTAACCATAGAAGGAATTATTGGATTGGTGCAGTGGGTCATGCCGGTAATCTCAGCACTTTGAGAGGCCAAGGCAGGCAGATCACTTGAGTCTAGGAATGCAAGACCAGTCTGGGCAACATGGCAAAACCCCATCCCTACCAAAAGAAAGCACAAAAATCAGTCAGGCATGGTGGGGCACCTGTGGTCTCAGCTACTCAGGAGGCTGAGGTGGGAGAATAGCTTGAGCCTGGGCAGAAGACGTAGCGGTGAGCCTAGGGAGTGCCACTGCACTCCAGAATGGGCAAGAAAGCCAAACTGTATCTCTCTCTTCCTCTCTCTCTCTCTCTCTCTCCCCATATACATACTATATATACATATATATATATAATATACATATTTATTATATCACATTATATATATATATTAAAATTGGTAATTTCTATTTCAGGAAGTAAAAATGCAAGAACAAAATGAAAGATATTTTTAGCAAATTTAGCTGAAAAAATATGTGCATTCAGAGGATGTAAAGAACTGCTATGAAACAGTAAGAAAAGATGTTATGATAGAAAAGGATATAATAAATGGATAAATATAAATACATTAGAGGTTTCTAAAAGAAGATATCTACATGTCCTTTCAACATATGAAAGTGCTAAACTTCATTAGTCAGGCATCAAGAAAATGCAAGTTAACACCAGAGTAAGATAAAACCATAAGTTCACCAGAAGGACAAAATTAAATCCACCACAAAATATTCCTGAGATGTAGATCAATGAGAATTTTTATATGATGCTAGTTAGAATGTAAATTTATGCAATCACTTAAGTACAAAATTAGCTAATAAATTTAATATATACATCTCTCACTCAGCAATCCGTTCCTAGAGGTATGCAAAATCGAAGTGTATGTATGAACCGTAAAAGATAATATATTTTGATTTCATATTATTTTTAATAGCCCAAAGCAACAAACAACCCAAATACTTATCAACTGTCATACAGGTAAACAAATTGAATTATATTAATAAAATACAATAGCTATGTGTAATAAGATAAGATTTAAAAATATAATTTGGAGCAAAAACAGCTAGACACAAAAAACACATATTTTATTATTTGATTTATATAAATTTCAAAAACAGAAATACTATAATGGGGGTCAAAAGTCAGTGCAATGTTTACTGTTTTAATTTTATTTTTATTATACCCATCCTAGTCAGTATGAAGTGTTATGGTTTTTCTGTGTCTTTTAAATTACTTGTTATTTTGATTTTATTGTTTATTTTATATGTTATTTATTTTGCACATGACCAAGTTCTTCCATGGTGATTTCTGAGATTTTGGTGTACCCATCAACTAAGTCCCCAAAACCGTTGTAACATTCTTATACCTTTTCGTCCTCATAGCTTAGCTGTCACGTATGATTGAGAACATATAATATTTGGTTTTTCATTCCTGAGTTAATGCACTTAGAATAATGCTCTCCAATTCCATCCAGATTGCCATAGATGCTATTATTTCATTCCTTTTTATGGCTGAGTAGTGAGTAGTCTACCATGGTGTGTGTGCATGAGTGTACCATGTGATATATATGTATGTAAGTATATGATATATAGAAATATATATATAAAGATGTATATGAGATATTTATATAAAGACATATGTGAGATATATGTATGTATGTATGTATGTGTGTGTATATATATATATATATATAGAGAGAGAGAGAGAGAGAGAGACAGACAGACAGACAGACAGACACACATATATATATTACATTTCCTTTATCCACTAGTTGATTGAAGGGCATTTGGGCTGGTTCCATATTTTTGCAATTGTGAATTGTGCTGCTATAAACATGGTTATGCAAGCATTTTCTTTTTATATAATAATTTCTTTTCCTCTGAGTAGATACCCAGCATTGGGATTCCTGGATCAAATGATAAATCTACTTTTAATTCTTTAATCTCCACACTGCTCTCCATAGTGATTGTGCTAGTTTACATTCCCACCAACAGTATAAAGTGTTGGCTTTTCATCACATCCATGCAACATCTATTATTGTTTCTGGTTTTTTTCTTAATGGCCATTCTTGCAGGAGTAAACTGGTATTGCACTGTGGTTTTGATTTGCGTTTCCCTGATCCTCTGTGATGTTCAGCATTTGTAAAATATATTTGTTGGCCATTTGTATATCTTCTTTTGAGAATTGTCTCTTCATGTTCTTTTCCTCTTAGAAGTCTTTCACTTCTTTGGTTAGGTATATTCCTAAGTATTTCATTTTTCTTGCAGCTACTGTAAAAGAAGTTGAGTTTTTTATTTGATCCTCAGCTTCGTTGCTGTTGGTGTATAGCAGAGCTACTGATTTCTGTACATTAATTTTGCATTTGAAATGCTGGTGAGAAGGATGAATTCCTGGAAATATACAAACCTCCTAGATTAAAACAAGAAGAAATAGAAACTCTGAACAGACCCATAGCAAGCAGCGAGATTAAAATGGTAATTAAAAAGTTACCAAAAACAAAAAAAGTTCAGGACTAGAAGGATTCACAGCTGAATTCTATCACACATTCAAAGAATTGATACCAATTCAAATGACAGTATTCCAAAAGATCCCTCCCTCAATTGGTATATGATGCCAGAATCACCC
Organism: Callithrix jacchus; assembly: GCF_049354715.1. Taxonomy (NCBI): domain Eukaryota; kingdom Metazoa; phylum Chordata; class Mammalia; order Primates; family Cebidae; genus Callithrix; species Callithrix jacchus. The sequence goes on from NC_133519.1 coordinate 52,488,628, forward strand.
TAATACCAAGCCAAGGAAAGGACATAACCAAAGAAGCCAACTAAAGAACAATATCCCTGATGAATTTAGATGTGAATATCCTCAACAAAATACCAGCCAACTGAATCCAACAGGATATCAAAAAGATAATCCACCATGATAAAGTGGGTTTCATTCCAGAGATGCAGAGAACGTTTAACATACACAAGTCAATAAATGTGATACGCCATGTAAACAGAATTAACAACAAAAATTACATGATCATCTCAGTAGATGAAGAAAAAGAATTTTTCAAAATCCAGCATCACTTTATGATTAAAACCCTCAGCAAAATTTGCATACAATGGATATATCTTAAGGTAATGCAAGCCATCTAGGACGAACCACAGCCAACATTATACTGAATGAGAAAAAGTTGAAAGCATTCCCCCAATGAACTGGAAGAAGACAAGGATGCTCACTTTCACGACTTCTATTTAACTTAGTACTGGAAGTCCTAGCCAGAGCATTCAGACAAGAGACAGAAATAAAGGGCAACCAAATCAGTGAAGAGGAGGTCAAACTCTTTGTTTGCTGATGACATGATGGTATCCATAGAAAACCTTCAAGGCTCATTCAAACAGCTCTTAGAACTGGTAAATGAATTCAGTGTCTTCTTTATTGTGATAAAATATACATAACATAAAATTTACCATTACTGTTAAGCTCAAAATTCAGTGACAGTAAATACATTCACATTTTTATGTAATAATGACTGTCATTTATTTCTAGAATTGTTAGACTCTCAAACTGCAACTCTGTACTCATTAAATAGTGACTCCTGTTTCCTCCTGCCCACAGGGCATGGCAAGCACCATTTTAACCTTCTGGCCCTATGAATCTGAAAACTCAAGGTACTTTATATAAGTAGACCCATGCAATATTTATCTTTTTGTTTCTTGCTTATTTTACTTTGTACAATATTTTCAATGTTCATCTAAGATGTAGCATGTGGCAAAATTTAATATTCCACTCAATGTGTGTGTGTGTGTGTATATGTGTGTGTATGTACATATGTGATAATATATATGTGTGCTTGTATATATATATACATACACACATATATACATTGAGTGGAATATTAAATTTTGTGTATATATATGTGTATACACATAAGTGATATATGTGTGTATATATATAACAAAATGTGATATATATATGTATGTGTGTGTGTGTATATATATATATCACATTTTGTTTATTTACATACCCATCAATGGACATTTGATTCGTTTCCAACTCTTGAGTACTGTAAATAATCCTGCTATGAACATTAGTGTACAAATGTCTATTCTAGTCTCTGCTTTCAGTTTATTTTGATACATATCCAGAAGTGTTTGTTGTTGGGTTATATGGTAATCCTATATTAAGTTTTTTGAGAAATTGCCATGTTTTACAGAGAAGCAGCACCCATTTTACATTCCTACCAGCAGTGCACAACTTTGCCAATTTCTCCACATCTGCAACAACAGTTGTTTTCTATTTGTTTCATAATAGCCATCCTAATGAGTAAAACTGGTTTTGGTCTTATTTCTGTGGTCACTGATGACACTGAGTATCTTTTAATGTGCTGCTCGGCTATATGTACATTTTCTCTGGAGAACTGTCACGTTTACTTATTTTTATTGTTTTTGCCTTTCTGAGTTATAAGAGTTCTTTATATGCTTCAGATTCTATTACCCTAACAGATGTATGATTTTGCAAATACTTTGTACCATTCTGTAGGCAGTCTTTTCACACTTTCTTGATGGTGCCTTTTTTTTCTATTTGATGCAGAAAAGTTTTTTATTTTGGTAAAGTTCAATTTATCTATGTTTATTGTTGTTGTTGTTAGTGCTTTTTCACGTCTAAGAAACCACCAAAATCATAAAAATGTACCCCTATTTTTTCTTCAAAGGGTTTACAGTTTTAGGTCAAATGTTTAGGTCTTTGATTCACTTTGAGTTGACTTTTGTATATGGCATAAGAAAAGCTTTCAACTTCATATTTTAAAAATTGTTTTTAAATCAATGTCAATGGTTTTAAGAAATAATACATTTTAATTTTCTAGAAAGTAATTGTATGAAGTTCCAATTTTTTTATACAAGATATTTTTTTCTAGCTTCTTGAATTTTCTTGTGTCCCAGAAAAAGAATGATCAGCTTTACATTTCATTGATAGTCCATTAAAATTATTATATTTAGTATAAGGGAACAAGAAGGATAAACCATCAATTTATTTGTAAAATATTACTGAATGGCTACTTCTACATGCTTTTAATTAACACAATTATATTTTATATTCTAAGAAGGATACAGCATAGTTTCAACAGACACCATACATGGTTTCTCTGTGAATATTTGACTGACTGTAAACATTACTCTATTTCTAAATGTGGATTCAAATGCTACGTTATGTATTAACTTATTATTCCTGGGAAAGTATATGTTCCCATAAAATCAAAACTACTGGTGAGTGATCTGGATATAATCATAATGCCATATACAAATTTTAAAAATAGCTTATATGTTATTATGCCTGCTGAGACAGCAAGTTTTATCTTAGCAAACTATTTAAAGATCTGAAACAAATGCTAAATATTATTGTTTAAAGGGAAACAGCAAAATATGAATAAAGCTGGGAAAGTAACCTTCCAAAAGAAAGACCATGCTGAAGACCAGGAAAATACGTATCTATTCTTATTTAATTTTAAGTCTAGTCATGATCTTGTAACTATGGATAAACTAAATGTGGATTAAAATGTCCTGGTCACTGAGGACAGTGTCAGAAGCCATGTACAGGAGGCAGTTTACAGTCAAAAGGCTAGGCTTGAGCTCAGATTCTCACTCTGTCACTAATCAGATGCATTGCCTTCAGAAATAACTTCCCAATGGAAAAATTAAAAATAAGAATAATATTCCTTAGAAATACTTTCTTATGCTTCTTTAGTAAATATGTTTTATATAAAAACTCTCATAAGCAGATAAAATTATATGTCATTTTGACTAAAGTTCTTTGGAATAAACAGATTAAAATAAGGACATATTTCATTCTTGAGTTACAACCAAAAACTGTTTTTAGTTACCCCAATGGCATGGCACTGTTCTATGTAAATAATACAAATTTTATGCAAAGGGCACATTTATTTTATCTATTTAGTTCTTTTTCTTTTTATTTATTTGACTTAAGGGTGTGTTTTTTAAATACATGTCCCTGTATACATGATAATTTTTTTATTCAATTATATTTCCAAATTATGATAACTGGTAGAAAATGTATTCATCCTGAGACCGATTTCACCTCAAATACATTAATAAGTATAGTGAATTCTGGTGAATACAACTGTAAATACATTATTCAAAATGGAAGAAATATGCATAAGTAATTATCATATTAGACAGAATTAAATATATATTTTTTCATATATTAACCAGAATGACAATGTGAATATAGCTCTATTTATGTGATGAGTTAAACAAATTTAATGAACACCTTTGTGCCAGCTATTACAGTCTATAAGCTAGAAGTTTAAAATGAGCAAGACATGGGAGTCTCTTCTAATGCCACTTAATTTTTGTGGGAAGGAGAGAAATAGAAGGAAAATGAGTAAGCAAATGACATATGTTCAGATAGCGAGGGATAAATGTTATCAATAAAATGAAATAGATGTGAATGATTGAGACAGTTGGCCCATGAAGAACGTACACTAGTGTGGTCAGGGAAAGCCAGTCCTGCTCTCTCTGTCTGACAGACTCTCATCCCATATAAAATAGGGTGAGCTGTGCTAGATCTCAAAGGCTAACGAAGATTTGAGGATTACACAGAATGACTTAAATTCAACTGAATTTACTTCTGCTTCTCCTTTTCTATCAAAGTACCAAAAATGCATGCAAATAAATTCAACTGCACAAAAATAATATGAGGCTAGTGGCTAACAGAGATAAAACTGAAACTCGGTATTGAATAGTAAAGAAAGATTCTGCCAAGTCAGAGGTGCCTGTGAACATGGATTATACTGTCTTTTATGTTGTTTTAGCAAAAAATACTTAAAGGTGATCCTGAATAACTAAAAGAAATACACTGCTTGCCATAATTACATAATTCATTTTTACTTCTTGTTTTACTGTTAAGATTACTTAGAATCTCAGTGATAGCACTGGCCATGGCCAGGTGACTTTGGAGTTTAGTACCAAATTATAAAATAGACACAAAAGTGTGACAATCTGGGAAAGAGAGCAAAAAAAATCAAGAGAAATAGATGGGTAAGAACTAAATATAGCTGTAGTTTCTTGATGTCTGTGGAAAGGGTTTATATTTCCGTTTAAGCACTATGAGAAGTTAATAGGACTCTATGCCAGAGAATTTCTGATGTACTTGTGTTTCTGAATTATCACATTGGCTACTAAAATGAAAATATATCATAGAGACACATGTAAAAGCATGATATCTAGCTAAGAAAGTAGAGGCAATCATTGCTTCTCCTAGGATGGTGGTACTGGAAATAAGAGAATATGGCCAAATCAAGTTAGATTTTATAACGAAAAACGATGGGCTTTCTAATGGAGTAAGTGTGAGGGTTAGGGTGACAAAAATAACTGAGAATAATTCTGAGATATGAGAATTTAGTAACAAATGGGAGGATGGTACCATTTATTTAAAAAGGAGTAAAGTGATATAATAAGCAGGGGTACAATTATGTATTTCTTGTCTGCCTTTGTGTTTTGATTTATTTTAAGGAGAAATGGTTCTTTCATTTTTATGCCACTGGAAGATATCTAGAAGAAAAGGAGAAATTTAGGATTTCAGGTGAATATTATTTCAGGAATGATGTTCTTTAAGAAGCCTAGAGAACATGAGAATTAAATAAAAATTTGAGGAGTTAGACTGAACTTTGATTCGAACAGTAAATCCAGTTCCCCCTGTGAATTAATCAAAGGCAGGGACTATGAGTAATATGAGCAGAGATGCAAGTAGATTCGTGCTGCAAATGTGAAGGGTTAGGGAGATCTGTTTAAGTGAATTATGAGGCGATCCTCATTGAAGGAGCCAAGGATTGAATTCTTAGAAGTCTGAGGAGAGAGAAAATAGGATCTTATCTTGTTACATAGAAAAATAAATTTCCCAGAAAAATATAGAAGAATTGCAAGGCAGTGACATGTTTTATTTATTTATTTACTTATTTAGTTATTTATATACTTGACATTATTTTACGGTAGGAATTCTTGGTTTCTGGGTTTTTTACAAATCAAATGAAATGTTAACATATACAAACATGACTAATCTAAAATTCTGAAATAACTTTATATCTCAAAAATGGCTATAAAGACATTGACTAAATTTCTCTAACACAGTTATATTAAAAATGTGGGTCTTAAAAGGCCTTTAAAAATAAATAATTATAGACATGTTTTAATTTAACGGCTCTCTCCCCTATGAAAGGAACAATATAATTCTGTGTTTTTCCCTGAAACTGCTTAGGGCCAGAACATGCCAGGACCATTCCTTTAACCCTATTACATCTGCAATGCCTCCAGACAGAGATGTTTCATATTTTAATATAACGTGTATGTCTTTCAAGTATAAATTAATTGTAACTATATATACCATAGGCCTTATATTGGGTGTCAAAAAAGTGTAAGACTTTTTGACACCCTCTCATCTGAAATATTTTCTAAGTTTTACTCACAGTGATGTTAATAACGTATATAATAACAACAAATTGAAAATAAGCTAAAAACATTAAACTAGTGCATGATAAACTGAATCATGAAGGAATGTAACCTTATGTAGTCTTTGAAATAAAACAGTGTTTATGAAGAGCTTCAATAACACAGATAATTTTTTGTTATAATGCTAAGTGAAAAAATACAAAATTGCATGTGAAGTATTTTAAACACTTACTTCTCTGTTCCAAAAATGCTTAATATAGCATCCAAAATTCCATACTATTTACTGTGACAAAAATATATTTAACATGGGAAATGACTAAAAAGGAAAAATTGTTAGAGTAAGTAAAATGAAACCATATTGAATTTATCATTCTAAAACTCTGCCAGAAGATATACACACTTTCTATTTTGGACACAATTATTTTTTCTAACTATCCTCAAAACTGTGTTTTCTTAATACTAAATCACAAGATCAGTTTTATAATTTTGAGCATCTGCTAGAGAAAGCAAACCAGCTGCTCCTCAGAAGTCCAGCTAAGCCTGACACAGACATCTGTAAGACTTGCCTGTGCTAGCCCATACTACTTATCATTCGTAGGGCAGCTTTAACTCTCTTCAGCAGAAAGGGAATGAAACAGAATGGAAATACATAAATGAGTTTCCTATAAATAATACTGTCATAAATATACAGTTAATAAGAGGAAATTACTCTCTGCTCTGGCTCATCAAAAGTCAATCCAAAAGGTCGTAACTCATTTATTTGCAATAAAGTGAGAACACCCGTTACTCTTGCTGCTATTGCTGCTGAGGATGATAATGATCTTGATGAATCACTTTATCTACAAGTGTTTTAAGTAGAAATAATACGCCACTAATATGCTGGCCTACAATCACACTCTTTCACAAAATACACTATAGTGATACTAACGTGAGTGAATTATTTCCGGCACTAATGCTTGGGACCACATATATTTTGGAATGCATTTTTTAAATTTTTGAATACTAATATAATACACAGAATGCATACTACATCACAGCTAATTAACAAATCTGTTAATATTTCTGCAGGAAAACAAATATTCTCATTTGGTCAGATTTTAAAAACTACAAAGGCATCACATTTAAAGCATTATTTGCTAACAAATAAACTTACAAAAACATACAAACTTTTGTTTTTTACTGTGTTTGTTTTATTTTACTTTATTTTATTTTGGAGTAGTAGACATGGGACATTGACCTGACATTCAGGGTTGCTATGAAGGTTCAGAGTGATTATTTAAATTATTTGCCTGATGCATAGTCTTTCCTCAAAAACATTACTTACTTTGTCCATGTCCCTAGCAGGCCACAGGTCTGATCCAACATGCCATTTTTATAGGCTTGTGTTATTGCAAAAACAGAAACTTAGAACTCCTTGCTGAATGTCCAACAGTGAAATCAGAGACAGGTTTTTATGTGGTACTGTTAGACGGCAAAACTAACAAGAACTTCGAATATTTCACTCAAATATTTGGCGTTCATTTGATTTTTAATTCAAAAGTAGGACAAGAGTTTTACATTTTGATGTGAAATTGTAAGACCTGGAGATATTATATTTATTCATTCAGTAAGATTTTGCCAAGTGCTTAATTTGTCATATATGTTTCTAACTCCCCAGTTCTTCTCAAAATGAAGGACTGCAATACGCCTCTGCAAATAATTTAGTGTACTGGAATGCTCCCCTTCTTGTTTTAGTGTGCTGTATTTACTTAAGACTGATACTTGCCATCTAACTGACATTAATATAGTTAACGCTAGTTCATAAAGCTGAGTTCAAATCACACATATAAACATAATTTAAATCTTCCTCCTAAAGGTTTAAGAATTTTCTTGCCAGGAGTAATCTTTTTCTGCTATGTCATTGATATTCTAGAACAAAGTAGCAACAATTTTAATTAACAATTTTGTTTGTTATAACAATCTTGCTTTCTGTGTCTACCATTTCTTTTATGCCATTCATGGGTAAATTATACAGAATATATCACAATACTGATAAATATGCTGTACTATCATGTGCTTCTCATATTTAAAAGATTTAAAACTTTAAAATCTTTTCTTTCTTTACACATTGCAAAATTATATTAATTGTGATGTTCTGAAATAATGTTAAAAAATTCTCAAGATACTTAAAATTCAGGTTTTTTAAAGGCAGATCTTTAAATCACATGGAGCAGACTCCTGCATTTGTTTTTTCAGAACGTCATTTCTCAGTCCCCATTAGAGTGATTCCAGTCTGACTAGAACACCTAAATCATTATTATTTCTTTCTTAATGCAAAGTCAATGAAAAAAAGAAAATTATTAGATATGACTTTAACTTTGCTTCTGCGTGAAAATATCTATTGACTTAAAAAAACACACACTACATGCATAACACCTGTTTACCATCTACCTACAGATATAAATAAAATATTAATATTAGATAAATCCATTCTCTCTTTCTCCATCTGTCTTTCTTTGCATATTTTAGGTATCCTTAGGAAATTACCTTCAGAATAAGGAAGTGAGAATTTTGCATTAAAGTGAGAATACCCCTGTTCTCCTTGCTACCATTGCTGCTGAGGATGGTAATAATCATAATTTATTATTTTCTCTACAAGCATTTTAAGTAGAAATAATAAGCCTACAATCACAATCTCATGAAGTGCACTATAATAAGAATTGGTAATACTAATATATGATGTGATAGTATCACATTAATATCACATTACTAATATTAATACTAATGTAATATGCAACATAATTAGTGATACTAAGTATAACAATCTGTTTATAACAGATTACTAGATTCTTCAATTCACTATGATCTTACTTAACTACTTCATATTGCGGATGACAAAGTTTCCAATTGATTATCACTAAAAACCTAGCAATAAAGCTTGACTCGGTATTCCCAACCTTGTATATTATGACATTCAATATTATTATTATTAGTGACTTGACTTTATTAATGATACACTTCCATGGAATCTTTATTCACAGTTGGAGATCCACTGATGTCTGCTGAGGTTTTGTGTGTGTGTGTGTGTGTGTGTGTGTGTGCGTGTGTGTGCGTGTGTGTGACTGTTTATGTTAAAAAATCTAACTTCTAGTGCTTCTGCATATGCTTAAATGATTACTCTTTAAAACTCCACAAAAGTATGTATTCACATAGATTTACCAAAGAATAATGGCATTATTTTGAATAATAGGACTCACTCCATTAAAGAAAATGCTCATTAGTAACATATCTGTTTTGCCTTGAGTGAGTCATTATGAATCATTATTTCAATTTGGAGAAAATGATACATGAAAATTTCCAAAGATGTGTCAGTATGGGTTAATCAATTGCAGCAAATATTCTACTCTGGGAAAGATTTTGATAGTGGGGGAGGCGAGACATGTGCGGGTTCAAAGAATATATGGAAAATCTCTGTTCCTTCCTCTCAATTTTTCTGTGCACTCAAAATTATTCTTTAAAAAATGATAATGTCTTAAAAATTACAGAAAAACTTCAAGCCGTCATCATTTAGGCTAATCCAAGTGATTCAAAAAGCATTTTAACATCACAATTTTATATCTAATGGACCAAGAAGAGAGAAATACTGTTTCTTATTTGCAAGCCTGCTGTGATAAGCTCCCTGCAGTGACAAGAACCAAGGAAAATTGAGCAAAAACACCATTTTGAAGGAGGTGAAATGAGGTTGGCTGTTATGAAAGACACTATCTCATACAGAGAATTATTATGGAAGGCTCCTTTAAGAACAAACCCTGGTGACAGTAGGAGAGAGAGGATTTTAGACTTCAGATATAATTTGTTTATTGCACTTATTCTTACATAGTATTAGAAAATACACATTTGAAACATTGTAAAAATGAATACTTTTTTTCAATGCCATTGAGACTATTTTTAAAATTATTTTATAAGAGTAATGCAAATTTATTTTGTTTCTTATGTTACATTTTACTCATCTAAACATCACAGAAATCTTAGGAAATAGATAGATGTATATCACTGTTTTACTACTGAGGAAAAAGAATATAGAAGACTAAAAACCTTCCTGCTTGTTTAAGCTATGATTCAAATGCTAAAGGTCATAATCTTAACCACTAAACAATAAACAGACTCACTTTTGTAAAAAAAAAAATTAATATTTGATTTAAAATGTGCTGGGCAAATATTAACCTAGAGAGCTCTCTGATATTAGAACAAAAGACCGACTTTTGAAATGGACATCACATCAATGTTTGAACATAGATCAGTGCAATATACTAAATCACTGTCTTATTTTATTCCATCAGATTACCTAATATCTTTTATTTATGTTCTCTACTCTTTCCCTAACTAGTTTGAACAAAAATAAAATAATGCCTGGAAACAGGTGGAAGAAAATGGGCAGAAAAAGGGAAAAATTGTGCTAAATTGTAAAATTGTCTGGAACCAGCCTCCATTCCAGCCAACACGATCTAATATAGACCAGATTCAGCCTCTCGCTAAACAGATCAAGGAAAACAAACAATAAATACAGGAAACAATTTGTGAGACACTGGATATCAGGCAGTGAAGGACAGTGATCTCTCAGAAATGGGAAATAAATGTGAACATCACAATTACTTGATACAGTTTCTATATGGCAAGATACACAGAATCCTTCACTTAAGGAGCTGGAGCTGAGTCTGTGCATACCGTATTAAGTAGAATGTGCAGAACAGAATACCAGAGAGGATACAGGTGAATAGAAGAAATATTTTGGAGAACTACAGATGGACTTTATTGAGTAGTCAACATAATATTGATACGTAGAAAAGAGAGAAAGGGGGAATAGAGATTGGTAGGGGAAAATGGAAAATAAATGACACAACAGATTAAACATAACTGTATCAATAATTAAATAAAATATATGGTTCAGATTAAGATGACTGACTAGAGGTATCCAAAACTAACTTCCTCCACAAAACAAGGATAAAAACAGGAAGTAGATAATCACACGGTGTATATGGGGTCTAAGAGAGTAAAGAGAGTACACTGCAATTCAGCAAGGAAGTGACCAGCATCCTCTGAGGCATGGAAAGCTGAGATGACAGCAAGAAGAGGGAAGCAATGCAGCCAGCTGGTATTAGCATGGAGCCAAAAGGGGTTTCCCCATCGTGGGGAAAGGATGAGTGGAAGGTCCCTAACAGTCTTTCCACACAGACACCTGCAATCCTAGCTACAGGAGAGCCTCTCATCCCTCACAGACCCTGAGCCTATTTTAGGAACCTGCCTGAGTACATGCATCTACATTCAGAGCGGGAATTCACATTGGGCCTCCCCTCCATTTACCAGAACCAAGCAGAGGCAGCACAGCATCATTTTGAGAATAGAGTCACCACCAGACTAGATCCTGTCCAGCAGCCCAATAGCCCCTGCATATCCATATACTTAAGACGCCATTGACATCCCCAACATCCACCCAGAGGGCTTCTTCATTGCAACACCAGCTGGACCCAGCACTGCAATCATATCCCTGGCATCTGAGTCCATGCAGAACACTAAACCATGACGAATAGGTGGTTGAGCACATTGCGAGGCTACCCACAGAATATAGAACGTAGAAGTGCCTTTTCCCCAGAGCCTGAGAGCTGCCTGCCAAGGGCCATCAGCATTGGCAGTGACCTCAACCCCTCCAATGGTGGGGCCACTGAACACCTGTATATGCCACCTGAGGACCTGGGGACGAATTCACTCAGGCTGCCTATGCTACTACCAGTGCCCAGATGTGCCACCAAGGAAGCAAATGAGCATTCAACCCAGGACTTTCCACCACCACTATCTGATAAACTCACACCTTCCAGGAAAAGGCTGCTGCATGCTGCTACACACTGTCCAGGAGCCCAGTGATCAGCCCAACCAGGACCCATGACCATTACTTCCAGTATCCATCTGTGCCCACTAGGATCCCAAGTATTGCAACACTTGGCACTCCTATCCCCAGTAAAGCCATGCCACAGTTCACAAAGAACTGCAGCCTATGCCACTGAAGGACACACAGACAGCATCGAAGAAATCGTATAGAGACTAAGCTACTGCATCCAGCTAGAAACAAAGCCAGAGCATGTGCTAAACCAACACTGTGAATACATCCATGGGGAAATGCCTTACCACAAAAAAGGTGCTTCATAAAATTAGAAAAAGTATACATATCAAATGTAGAGACACAATAAACGCAAAAAGAAACACAAGGAAACATGACATCTCCAAAGAAACACATTAATTCTCAATTAACAGACCCCAAAGAAAAGAAAATTTAGGTAATACCTGAAAAAACAAAAATAATAATCTTAAGAAAACTCAATGAGCTACAAGAGGACACAGACATACAATCCAAATAAATTAGTAAAACTATTCACTATCTGAATGAGAAATTCAATAAAATAAATAAATATAGAAAAAGCACCAAATCAAAATCTTGGAGCTGAAACATTTAATAAATAAAATTAAGAGTACAATTAAAGGCTGCAATAATAGGCTAGATTGAGCAGGAAAAAAAATCTGAACTTGAATACAAATCTTTGAGAAAAACTGAGTTAGATAAAAAAATAATAAAAAAATTTAAAAGTGTGCATGGCATAAGATCACATGAAGAAAATAATTTTTAGTTTGTAAATTCTGGAAAAAGAAGAGATGGGAAAAGGCACAGAAAGAATAATAGCTGAAAACTTCCCAAGACGTGGGAGAGATACAGACATAAAGATAATGAAAGCTCAAACATTCTAAAACACACTAAACTCTGGAAAAGACAACTTCCAAGGAACACTGTCAAAAGTCAAAGACAGAGAGAATTCTAAGAGTAAAAGAAAACCATCAAGTCAAATATAAAGGAATCCTCATAAGAATAACAACATTTCTCAGCAGAAACCTTACAGGGTATGAAAGAATGGAATAATATATTCAAAGTTTAGAAAGTAAAACAATATTCTGTTCTTTAGAAATGAAGGAGAAATACATCTTTCTCAGGCAAGAAAAAACTCAGAGAATTTATCACTCATGTTTGTGATAGATCATCCCTAGAAAAAGTGTTTAACGGAGTTCTACAGCTGGAAGTAAAAGGATAATATTTAGCATCATGGAAATACAAGACAGTATCAAACTCACTAATAAAGAAGACATACAAGCAAGAGAAAGGAATCAACTATCAGCACTACAAAAATCCACCAAACTGCAAAGTAAGTAATAAGAGAGAAAGGAATAAAGGTTATAAGAAGCAATCAGAAATAATTAGCAAAATGACAGGAGTAAGACCTCATATCAATAACAAAGTGGAATGTAAATGATTTAAATTCCTCATCTTAAAGATATAGACTGGCTGAATAGAAATGAAGATACAAGTACATACTGCCTAGAAGAAGCGCACTTCACCTGTAAAGACAGATACACTGCAAGTGAAGGGATAGAAAAAGATATTCCACACAAATGAAAAGCAAATGTATGCAGAAGAGCTATACTTACATCAGACAAAATTGATTTTAAGTCAAAAAATTTAAAATCAGACAAAGAAGGTCATTTTATAATGATAAAAGGGACATATGAGCTCCAAATGGAACATCCAGATATATAAAGCAAATATTATTACACATATAGGGAGAGATAGACCCTAATGCAATAAGTGTTAAAAATTTCAATTATTGTATTGGGGTCCACTGTCAGCACTGGACGTTAGGCAACACCCCACTGTCAGCATTGGACACAACATCAAGATATTAGATGAACGAAGATACTTTTGACTTCAACTGCATTTTATACTAAATAAACTCAACAGACATTTACAGAACATTTCATCCAACAGCTGTATAATACATATTCTTCTTATCAATAATGAAACAGTTTTCAGAATAGACCATGTGTTAAGCCACAAAACAAATCTCAGTAAATTTTTAAAAACCAAATTCATTTCAAATATTTTCTTAAACTACAATGACATAAAACTACAAATCAATAACAACAAACTTTAGAAAATATACAAACACGTGAAAATGGAACAGGACACTTTGGAACAATCAATAAGCCAATGATAAGAATAAAATCAGCATTGGCAGCAAAAGCCAAAATAGACAAATGGGATCTAATTAAACTCCAGAACTTCTGCACAGCAAAAGAAACAATCATTAGAGTGAACCAGCAACCAACAGAATGGGAAAAAATTTTTTTGCAACCTACTCATCTGACAAAGGGTTTTATCCAGTATCTACAAAGAACTAAAACAGATTTACAAGAAAAAAAACAAACAAACCCATTCAAAAATGGGTGAAGGACATGAACAGACACTTTTCAAAAGAAAACGTATACGAGGCCAACAAGTGAAAAAATGCTCATCATCACTGGTCATTAGAGAAATGCAAATCAAAACCACATTGAGATACCACTCACACCAGTTAGAATGCCGATCATTAAAAAATCTGGAGGCAACAGATGCTGGAGAGGATGTGGAGAAATAGGAACACTTTTAAACTGTCGGTGTGAGTATAAATTAGTTCACCCATTGTGGAAGTCAGTGTGACGATTCCTCTAGGACCTAGAAATAGAAATTCCATTTGACCCAGCAATCCCATTACTGGGCATATATCCAAAGGATTATAAATCATTCTATTATAAAGGCACATACACATGTATGTTCACTGCAGCACTGTTTACAATAGTAAAGACCTGGAACCAACCCAAATGCCCATCAATGATAAACTGGACAAGGAAAATGTAGCACATATACACCATGGAATACTATGAGGCCATAAAAAATGATGAGTTCGCGTCCTTCGTAGAGACATAAACAAATCTGGAAACCACCACTGTCAGCAAACTGACACAAGAAGAGAAAATCAAACACCACATGTTCTCACTCATAGTGGGTGTTGAACACTGAGAACACATGGACACAGGGAGGGGAGCATCACACACTGGCATCTATTGGGGGCAAATAGGGGAGGGAAAAGGCAGGGGTAGGGAGGTTGGGAAGGGATATCATGCGGAGAAATGCCAGATATAGGTGACAGGGAAATGGAGGCAGCAAACCACATTGCCATGTATGTACCTATGCAACAATCATGCATGTTCTGCACATGTACCCCAGAACCTAAAGTGCAATATTATATATATATATATATATATAAAAGAATAAAATCAATAAAACTTTTGAAACAATTGAAAATAGAAACATGACATAATGAAACCTAATATAGCCAAAGTAGTACTAAGAGGAACACTTTTGGCAATAAATGTCTATGTCAAAAAAGTAGAAATATTTCAAGCAAATAACCTAACAATGCGCCTTAGGAAACTAAAAAAGAAAGAATAAATACCCACAATCTACAAGGAACTTAAACAAATTAGCAAGAAAAAAAAATCCTATCAAAAAGTGGGCTAAGGACATGAATAGACAATTCTCAAAAGAAGATATAAAAGTGGCCAACAAACATATTTAAAAATGCTCAACATAACTAATGATCATGAAAATGCAAATCAAAACCACAATATGATACGACATTACTCCTGCAAGAATGGCAATATAAAATAAAAATGAAAAATAATAGATGTTGGTGTGGATGCCTTGAAAAGGGCACCCTTCTATATTACTGTTGGGAATGTAAAATAATATTACCACTAGGGAAAACAGTGTGGGGAGTCCTTAAAGAAGTAAGAGTAGAACCATTTGATCTAGCAATTCCAGTACTGAGCATCTACTCAAAGGAAAAAAAGTTATTATGTGAAAAAGATACTTGCACACACGTTTTCAGCAGCACAATTTGAAATTGCAAAAATATGGAACCAGCCCAAATGCCCATCAATCAATGAGTGGATAAGGAAACTGATACATATATTCTGAAAATAGAAACATGACATTCTGAAACCTAATAATATAGCCAAAGTAGTACTAAGAGGAACACTTTTGACGATAAACACCTATGTCAAAAAAGTAGAAATGGGTTCAGTGTACACTGCTCAGGTGATGGGTACATCACAATCGCACAAATCACCACTAACAAACTTACTCAAGTAACCAAATACCACCTGTTCCCAAAAACCTACAGAAATAAAAAATATTTTAAAAAACAAGCCTCAAATTTGTAGAAGGAAAGAAATTATAAATGTCAGAGCAGAACAAAGTAGACATCAAGAAATAAAATATCAACAAAATTAAAAGTTGGATTTTTGAAAACATAAATGAAATCAACAAATAATTAGCTGGAAAATTAAAAAAAACAGGGAAGATGTCACTTAAAAATACAGAAATAACGCATTAGAATGATGTTGACTTTGGGGTCTAGAAATGTATACAATAAGCAGAGATGCTGAAGGATTTGGAAAACACATAAAAAGAAGTTTTTGGAAATAGCTATGGAGAGAAAGGCATAGAGATGCAGGCACTAGCGACTTAAAAGTAATAGTTCTATGAGCAAAACACCGCAGCATATGCAATAGAATTAGTGAATTTTAGTGCATTGTTGCAGGAAGTAGTATATACTAAGGTAATTGAAAATTCTGGTTGAGGTGTTTGACTATAAACTCTACTCTTTAAGAATCTATGTACCTGAAATTGAGACAATATCAATTTCTATTTTAAGGAAAATAATATTCAACCCTGTGGTTATAAAAATTCATTTTCCAATATAAAAAATTAACAGAACCCCAGGCAACATTTAGTATGTTAATTACTAATGTCCACAGAGAATTTAGATCAGATTAGATATAACATCTGCATTAATCAAACCATAGTTAGCCCAAAGCCATAATTTCTTGACTATGCTGAAAAGCACTGACTTATATTTCACTGCTGTATTATAAGGGCAGAAAATAAAGAACAAGAGGAGACATCACATTTTAATTCCACTAATCTATGTTGATTATGTTACTGATTAAATTTAAAAAGCAGGCATTGCTTATTTAATATTATTTATGAATATATTTTGCCATTAAGCCTACAGGGCTTAAATGTTAATGAAACTTAATTCAAACTAAAGTATTAGTTGAATTAGAAAAATAAAAAGAAGCTCCACAGATTGCGCATGAAAAACCAAAGCATTTCAATTATTGATTCTTGATATTTAGAACTTTCCCCAGTAACTAGTCTAAAATACATGCATAATTAACATCATAATCTTGTATATTAAAAAGATTAATACTTAGCTTAACATCCTGAACAAATCGCAATATTGAATGAGTGTCAGGTAACTCCCTTCTAATTATTCACACTCTATATCCAATCCACACTGGAGATTTTGTTCTACTAACTGGGAGAGACCATCACACCGCCTAGCCTTCCCATATGCTGTCTTCTCCGCCCTTCTCAACACTGTATTTCTACAGTTTCCTGGCATGTCATCTTTGTGTCACATTGCTCCAATATCAAGTTTCCTTACAATAAAAGAGAAACAACATTCTTTAGCCTGCATTTCATAGTTACTTGTTCTTTGGAAGTTCATTGACTTTTATTATTTCTTTTGTTTGTTTGTTTTTTGAGACAGAGTTTTGCTCTTGTTACCCAGGCTGGAGTGCAATGGCACGATCTCGGCTCACCACAACCTCCGCCTCCTGGGTTCAGGCAATTCTTCTGCCTCAGCCTCCTGAGTAGCTGGGATTACAGGCACGCGCCACCATGCTCCGCTAATTTTTTGTATTTTTAGTAGAGACGGGGTTTCACCATGTTGACCAGGATGGTCTTGATCTCTTGACCTCTTGATCCACCAGCCTCAGCCTCCCAAAGTGCTGGGATTACAGGCATGAGCCACCGCGCCCGGTAACTTTTATTACTTTTAGGTTCTTTTTAGATACAATGAACTTCCCCTCGGAAAATATCACAACCATGCTTATATATTCCAAATTAGAATAATGTCTGAAACATAATAGATGCTTAGTAATTGCTGAATAAATCTTTGATTTGGCCTTTCTCTTTTTTACTTTGCATGCCTAAGAGATATTACAGAGTGACGTTCTTTTTTGTCTAGCATGATAAAATAAATAGTTTCCACCTTAGGGCTTTTTTACCTAGAACGTTTTTTCGCATTCTTTGGCCTGGCTGGTTCCATCTATCTTTCATCATAGTGGTATATCTATTACCTTTAAACCAATTCAGAGACACATACTGCTCATGTGAGTTACAGATATTATTCTAGCTACATAACAATTACATTATCAAGTACCAGGTTTCAAACTGATATTTAAATTACATGCACTGAGTTCTTTTTCTTATCTATAATTACTCTTTCTGTTACAAGGTGTAGCAATGCCTGTATTTATTGGCCTCCTATGGGTCTAAGTGATAAAGATCTAATGGCTATAACTGATCCACTTAGTGGATTATTTTGGCAACATTTTAATCCCACACAGGCTACCCCATCCAACCTGGTGTAAGTTTTAATCCACGGCTACCACTCTCTTATTTATTTTTTGTCAAATAATTTACTGATTAAATCTAAAATAAATTTAGTATTAGCCTGAGAAAAACTAGATTACAACATAAGCCCAACATCAAAAATAAACCAAACATTTACAAAGCCAATTTTTAATAAAGTATTTATTTTGTTTTCCTACCTTTGTTTTATAATTGTTAATACTGAATCTAAACAAGTTAGTTTAGAGAATGATTGTAAGGCTGCTATGTGATCATTTTAACTCTGAAATGAACACAGAGCAATGCAACTTATGCACCAATGTAGTACCATTTACATAAACATACCTTAACTACCAATATTCCTTTGATTGAATGAATATTTTGATGTGCAACTACATGTTGCTCTATGGCTATTTATTAAGTATAAATAAAGAATGAATTTATTTAAATTTGGGTAAATAAAGTAAATGCTGATTTTCCTTTATTTACAGGAATATATTTTACATGAATTGTCTTTAAATAATTTCTATAATAAAGGGACAATCAGCTTGCCATTTTTAAGCTGCGCAAACACTTTGTAAGCAAAATCTAAAAGATATTTTTGATAGATAATTTTAGTATTATATTTTGTTTCAAAACCTTCCTAATCAAGTCAAAGGCAGCATAGCAAAACATGTAATATCATCGGTCAGTCTACATTGTACCTGCAGAATTGTGCCAAAAAATAGTAGCAAGCCTGACTTAAAGGTAATTATATATGGTTACTACAAAAAGAAATGGAAAAAAAAAAACAGTGATGAATTGTTTAAAAGACTAAAAAGTTATGAAAGGAAAATGTTTCATATATTTAGACATCTTACTAAAAATAAATGTTTCCTATATTGGTAAATAATGGTTTTCATTAATAATAAATAGATTATCAAACAAACATAAACATGGATCAGAATGAAATATTAGTATAGATTCAATTGTCAAATTAAGCTTCATAGTATTTAAGATGAAAGCATAATAATTATTAGTTTTGCCATGTTGCTTTAGAGTTAGATTTCTTCTCATAAACATATTTGAGGTTAAAATGACCTTGCCTGTGGAGTCATTGAACTTAGCTCTCTATTACTGAGAAAAATTTAGAAATGAGTGAATTGTTTACAATCATGCAGCCAACAATTTGTAGTTTTGATTTGATTCCAGTTCTCCTAAGTCTGGACCCCAAGGGCTTACATAAATTCTTTGGTGACACCAGTGGTATGAATCGTATTCAGGAATACCAGTGGAGAGTTGGCAATATTGTGTGTTAAAATTATGAGAAAAGCCTAGATGTTGTTGTTCTTCTTTAGTAGTTTTCCTTGTTTTCTTTTTGTCTACTCTCGTTGCAGGATATGTTGCAGTAGAAATAATTCGTGAATTCAGTATTTTTAAATACCTGCAGTACTTTAAATTTGTGTAGTACTCAAAAGGGACCAGGAATTAAAACATTACCAATCTAGTACTACTAATGATTTCACTGTAATTAAACAAATTGTGACTACTAATTTACATTCAGATTTTTAAAATTAGGAACAAGTTAACTTGTTTTGGGCTCATGAAAGTACTAGAGTCTACAGATTTACACAGTGCCAGGAAGAGCCCTCGTGTTTGTGTGGCTGGCTGTGACTGGATGCTTAGTAAGGTCTCTGTTTTCTTGAGATACTCTGCAGAAATCAGACAACACCTCAGAGTTGCAAATGGGAGCTTTTCACATATGCTTTTTGTTTTCCTGTCACTGGTTATCAGATGAATATCCAAAGAATAACAAATTTAAAGTGGTCAAATTATTCAAAGACATTTTGGTTACTTGGATATATATTTTGGTAACTCACAAATGACTGAGGTTTTACCAAAACTCTGACTCAGTGAAGGTAAGCAAATTTGATTTGTGCCTAAAAGGGAGTGTAGCAGCTAGAATGGTAAAGATGGGAAACTAACAACCCTTCTCTCTACAAACCGGTTTTTACTAACCATTATTTCACTAACCCCTCTATTCAAAAGTGCATAGGCATTTTCTATAGCTGAATTGGGTCCCCTCTAAACTTCACATGTTGACGTCTTAACTCCCAGTACCTTATAACGACTATATTTGGAGATCTTTAAAGAAGTAATTAAATTAAAATTAGTTCTTAAAGGTAGGCATTAATCCAATGGGTCAGAGTTCCTGTGTTCTTAAAAGAAGAGAAGATTGAGAGACGGACAGAGGGAGGATCATATGAATACATGCGAAGAAGAATGAACATCTACAAGCCAAGGAGGGAGGTCTAGAAGAAATCAACTCTGTCAGCACCTTGATCTTCGACTTCTACCTTCCAGAACTGTGAAAATATGAATTTCTGTTGTTTAAGCTACCCAGTCTGTGCTACTTTATTATGGCAACCCTAAAAAACGAATACAGTAACCTGTGAATATAACAGCAAATGAAATAGTTTATTAAACAACGTATTATTTTTAATAATACCTTGTTTAAAAACCCTTTTTAACTTAGGGGTTATAGATACTAGAAAAATGAAACAATTTAACTCCTAGTTGGTAAAAAGATTAAAGACCAACTGAGTATATTATCAAGCCCAAGTAAACCAGTTCAGTTTAAATATCTAAAAGCTGGCAAGATATTAGAACAGAATGAATTCAAAATCGCCTCATATATATTTGTAGGTGGTGATGAAGCGTTTCTGTATTGTGTTTTTGGTGGTGGTTATACAAATCTATATTTGAAATAAAACTCTATAGAACAATGTACACACACACACACACACACACACACATACACACACGCAAATGTTTGTAAACCTGGCAAAATCTGGAAAAAACCCGACCTAGTTAATAGTATTTTACCAGTATCATTTTTTGTTTGTTTTCATATTGTACTATAGTTATGTAAACTCTGGCCTCTGGGAGAAAGCTTGGTAAAGGATACAAAAGGAATCTTTATAGTTTTTAAAAAATTAGCTGCAATTATTTTTTTCAAAATACGAAGTTAAACAAATCTCAAATATAAAACAATTATCTTTTCATCTGTCATTATCTTTATAAATAGTATATAATCTCACAAGAAATAACTAAAACAAACACAGCAGCCAAGATCATTGTAAAAGCCAAACATTACTATGATAATTTAAAACTTGTCCTTTACATTCTTTTACCCATGAATGAAAAATACTACTGAAAAGTTAAGTCAACTATATAATCATGTACCCACTCATTTTTATTCACCAAATATTTCTTGAAATTTTATTAGGTGCACAGAGTTTAGTTTGTAACTATCATCTGGGCTGTTTTGGTTTTCTTTTTAATGATGAGATAGCTAGATTAAAATAATAGCAGGAAAATTTAAAAATTGGGGTGCTGAGAGAAGTAGCCCTAGGTTTTGAATATAAGTAACTATCAGTGAGGATAAATTCATATTAACAATCACATAAGGACAAAATTACACTGTGCTTAGTTATAAAGCATAGCTTATAACTTTATGATCTCATAAGCAACTTTCACTGTTAATATGACACAAAGTAACAGCACAGAAAATGTTTTATATAAAATTAAATCTTGTGCTTTTAATAAGAAGAATTAAATGGCTTGAGTTACTAAGAAAATCCTAGTGTTATTTTTATAATTACTTGTGAATGCTATTGTTTTTCACCTTTGTTAATCTATTTACATTTCTAATTTCCCTGAATTTCCAAGCCTCTCTCCCATCACTTTGAAATAATGATGTTTTAGCTCAGAAAACAATTAACCTTCTATAATGTATCATAGAAGTTTACTTTTGTTATTTATTCATACTATCTTAACAGAAGAGGACTTCTGCCTTAATAGGAATTCTTAAAAATCATGTATTTCAGAAACTATGAATAATATTAAACATACAAAATAAGAACTGTTGACAACATATGCAATGAAACATTTTTGAAAGTGTAATTATGGAGAATACTCTGTTCCTTTTATATTTTGGTTTTCTGCCACTTGTTTTGCCTTGAGTTTAAAAAATGCTGTTGATCATGCTCCTTTTGTTGTGTTTTGGAAGCCTTTAGAGAGAGAGGAGTGGTGTGCTTGGGAAGTCATTTATACAGAAACTAGCATGTGAACTGAAATAGCGCTGCAACAGTTCTCATTTTATTTTTCTGGCCAGTGTTCCTGAATTCAGTAATATGCAATTATAGTAACTGCCAAAACGAACACTAACTCAATTAAAAAAAAAAAAAAGCCCTGATATTCTTGCTTCTGAAACATAATTACATAGCTGCATTGAGAAAATAAGAATCATGTAAAGAATACTAAGAATAAGCTTAAAAGGCCTACTGGAAAATTTTGTGGCAGGCTATAAAGGCTATTTGAACTGTTATGTGTAAAGTAGGTCAACAGAAACTATTTGACATAATGTGTTTGTGAATATTTCTGAATTGCTTTTTCATACTGTTATGTGTAGGCTTTCTTAGGCTAACTTGAATCTGATGTGGAGAGATACATCAACATTTTTAAAAGTGTTTCTAGTTTGGAAATCCTTTTTTGCCTTCATTATCTCTATAACCTACATCTAGGATTATAGTTACTATATTAGTTTGTTTTCACACTGCTGATACTCGAAGTGGAGAAATTTACAAAAGAAAAAAATTTAATAGACTCACAGTTCCACATGGCTGGGGAGGCCTCACAATCACAGTAGAAGGTAAAGGGCAGGTCTTACACGGCGGAAACAAAAAAAGAGAACTTGTGCAGGAAAAGTTTCCCTTATAGATCTCATGAAACTTACTCACTACCATGAGAACAGTGCAGGAAAGACCTGTCCCCATGATTCAATCACCTCCCAATGGGTTGCTCCTACAACATGTGGGAAATCAAGATGAGATTTGGGTACGGACACAGCCAAACCTTACCAGTTACTTACTAACCACAGAAAATTAGTTTTCTCCCTTGTAAGTGCCGGCTGTCACTTTTCACCTTCCAGCACATTTCTATATCTCTCTAGCACTGAGACAAAACAACAACAATAGCAACTACCAAAGCACCCTAACATTTTCAACGGAGAGTTTTAACATCTCTAGTTCATAGATGGATGCCATTTTGTGACATCCACCTCAGAGGTTTAGATATTCTCCCTGTTGTGCTGCTTCCTTTCCCTGAAGGAAGACAGACCTTAAGCGAACTTCTCTCCACTACATAAAGTAACACCAGTCTGATAGATCAGTTATATAACTATCTGTTATTAAAACAAACTTTATCCACAAAAGTAACTCATTTAAAAAGTTAAGAAAATAAATGTTAATATTTTACAAACTTTTGTAAACTACTCTATACAACAGAAGGGAAGCCACAGTTTGTTGTGAATTTGGCCCAGGGCCTAATTAAAGTCATGTCCCTAATTCAGGGTCATAACTGGCTAGGATGAAAGTGAATCAACACATCCTAAGTGCTGTTTGCCTTCATTTACATTATATTCAAATCAGTTCACTGTAGAGATATAAAATTATGTAAGAAGTGTATAATGATTGCAGATATTTGCTTCACTCCACAAGTCTGAAACACCTCCTAAAAGCATTGGGACCATGCTTAGAACAGTGGGAACTTAGCTATTTTTATTTGAGATGACTCATGATATTTTCAATTAAAAAAACAATTTATTTTTGTGTTAATTGTAGTATCATTCTAGCTTCATAAATTGGAGTAGCAAGATTTCCAATGTTCTATATGTTTCTCTCCATGCATGTTTAATAATACTCATTTATATAATAATCAAAGGTTTGTATGATATTTAAGAAAATAGTTTTTTCTTTACTGTCAATTACATACAAGGACTGCTTTATAGATTACATGTTTTTCCTCTAGAAAAACATCTTAAATTTTCTATTTATTAGCATAAAGTTATACATAATACACTCAGCTGAATCTATTTTCTATCTCAATATATTTTTCTATCTGAATATGTTTATTTTTTATTTCTAAGGTTGAATCTATTTATAAGTGGCAAAACTTGCTAGTAATTCATTACTTTTTGTGCTTTTTTTACCCAGCTACTCAGGAGGCTAAGACAGGAGAATGGCTTGAACCTAGGAGGCTGAGGTTGCAGTGAGCTGAAATCGCACCACTGGGCAACAGAGCGAGTCTCCATCTCAAAAAAAAATTAAAATTATCTGAGACTTCTTTTAAGATCTAATACATGGAAAATGTCTATTAATATTTATGGAACTGTTTAAAACCAATGCAAATGCTGTTTCTGCAGATACATGGTTTCATATGTATCTGTTACCTGAAAATGTTCATTTGTATGAATCAAATATTCTTCATTCTGTGTTGTTGTTGTTTACTTATTCTACAATTTTTGAAAAACTGTGTGGTCAATTTGTTTATTTTTTATAGTGATTTTTATTGATGCATTTCATATCTATGTTGCACACCTGAGGGTGATGTATATTATAAATTCTAAGTATATTATCTTAAAATAATTACCTTAGTCTACCTAGCCTGTCTTGACAAAATTCCGTAGACTGGGTAGCTTAAACAGCAGAAATTTATATCTCATAGTGCTGGAGGTTGGGAAGTTCATCATCAATGTGCCAGGAATATAGGTTTTGTTGTGTTGCCTCTTTTCTTGACTGGATGTGGCTACCATCTTACTGGGTGATCACATGGTTTTCCTTTTGAGTGCACACAGGAAAGAGAACAAACGCTCGCTCTTTTAATAAGGGGTCTCTTTCTATACTA
Source organism: Callithrix jacchus (assembly GCF_049354715.1). Classification (NCBI taxonomy): domain Eukaryota; kingdom Metazoa; phylum Chordata; class Mammalia; order Primates; family Cebidae; genus Callithrix; species Callithrix jacchus. Next base: position 52,513,399 of record NC_133519.1, read on the forward strand.
ATCCCTTCTGACCATTGAACCCTAATTACTCCAAAGACCTATTTTTCAAATCCATCACATTGGAGATAGGGTTTCAACATAAAAATTTTGAGGGTATATAATCATTCCATCCATGAAAACAACCTGAAATATCTTGTTTTATCACAATAATCATTTTTCTTCAAATTTTATTGTCTGATAATATTAACATATTTAAACCTTTTGCAAAATGGATATAGCTGAATTTTCCCCCAAACATATGTCTTTTACAAGAGAAATTTAACAACTTCACATTTACTCTGTTTATTGATTCTTGGACTTATATTACTATTTTATGCCTTATATTTATTTCTTTTTGTTTATTTTTCTGTCCTTAATTGCTCTCATTTTATTAGTTCCACGTCTTTTATTTTAGATACTAAACAGCAATATGCATTCAGCTTATTGTTACTAGTGCTTAATCTCAACTTATTAATATCTTACAAATTTTATAAATTCTTACAAATATTTTGAATTAAATAGCATTTATGACTTCATTAAACAAATAATACTATTAACAGGGTTTTTCTTCCCTTTTCCTATGTCCAGTCATACAAAGATGAAGGAAGGGTAAGTTTTAAAGAATCTTAGAGTGATAAATTATATAAATTTTGTATGTCAAAAATGTTATTGACCACCCTAGGTAAACCATAATGTGGATAAACAAAGAGTTCAATAATCAAAAAAATTTTTTCCTTCAGCATTTTGAAGGTATATTTTATCACATTCTAGAATGTAGCATTAGCAATGAGTAGTCTTCATGAAGACATGTATCTCATCCCATCATACACATTTTTTTCCCTTTGTTCACTTTCATTGTGACATAAGTAGTTTAGAGCTTTTCTCTTGCCCTCACTTTTGTTCACTCACTCTGCACTCTCCTGCAGCCACTACTACTGTGTCCTTACCTACTTAAGAATATTTGGGTCCTTTTAGGTTGTGTTCCTTCATCTCTGAACATTGTTACTATATTATTATAATTAGACTGGTCTTCAAATTGTTTTCTCTCCTCTATTTTTGGAACTGTTATTGTACAGATTCTGGGAAATTCTGAATTGATTTCTCAATTATATCTGTTTTCTTTTTCCTTTTCTCAAATTCTCCATCTTGTTAACCTTTGAGGTTGGGTTTCTGTATTCTGGAAGTCCCTGTAGCCTGATTTTCTAGCTCTCTGATTGACTCTTCAGCACTGATCATTTTAACATTCATTTATTCCCTGGTGTGTTTTCTCTTTAAATGGTCTGCCCTTGTCGTGTGTGAAATTTTTCTTTTTCCATTGCTGTAAACTTTTCTCCCCAAAATAGCCCCTGTACGTCTATTTTGTCATCCTCAGAGGTGGGTGGAGTCCAGCCACTGTCAAAGCCTGGTTCTCCAGCCCTCATCATTCTCTCGGCTTGGATTTATTTTCTCTTCATTGTGGTGTCAAATTTTGGTTAACCAAAAATTAACCTTTATAATGCTGGGATGATCACAGTACCTCAGGGGCAGATATGTGTACAAGAGCTGCCACACGCAAAAAAATTATGCTTATAAACAATGATTAATCATGTGTCCAGATACAGCACAGGTAAGAATTTGCCAAACTGTTTTCTACTTAATATTGAAGTTTTGCCTCAATGTCTCCCTTTCATGGAAGTCTTCAGTAGTCACATTTTATACATTTTAATTTTAATTGACAAATAATAACTGTATATACTTATGGGGGTACAATGTGTTAATGTATTGTGGAATGACCAAATCAGGCTGATATAAGACATACATTGGCTCAAAGATTTATTATCCACTGTATTTTTTTAACATTTAAAATCCATATATAGAGAGCACACATTTTGAGCAATTTTGTTTACTGATTTTCATCTAGTCCCTGAGGAAATGCTTGACAGATAGTAAAAACTGAAAAAAAAATTAATCGAGTTTTTTTTTTTAAAATACTACAGAATTGTGGAAAAGGAAGAATTTTGATCATCTTTACAGATGAGGGAGGAAAGTTCATATCAATGGTTATATCCTCACTTGGACTGCTTCATTTTTTTATTTAATTTGATTGTTGAAAACTGAAATAAAATTAATGTGACTCCAGTAATATTTCTATATTCATCAATGGACTAGAAAAACAAAATTATTATTATAAAAAGACTTTCCACAAACATGGAAGAAAGTTTACACGAAAGTTAAAAATGCTGAAAATCTAATATCCTTTTAGTATCGATAGCATATTTATCTATCATATTCTCAAACATCTTGATAAACTGTTTGCATAATATTGTGAGTTAACTTGCTTTCTGAGTTTCATACTCTTAGAATTTAAAACAGAGCATATAATTATAAAGTGACTCTTGGTCTGATTCAATATTTATTTGCCCTGATTTATAAAACAGATCTATAAATGATCTAAAAGGATATATATTTGTAAGAATTCTATTTTGTTTTGCTTCAAAGGCTTTTTCTATTATTTCTATTCTAAACTCCTCAGCTAAATTTTAAAGATCTCATTTTTCCTAGGATCCAAGTTAATCATGATTTTGCCCACACTGCCCCAAGTAGAATATTTTGGCAGTCACCAGTGGTTTCCAAGTTATTAAATCCAATTATCAGTTCTTACTACTCATTTTACTGTCTACAGAATTTGACATAGAAAGTAAGCCCCAATCATTTTCACTTGACCTAAATAATGCATCCCGTCTTGTGTTACTTTCTACTTCACTGTGGGCGCCTCAGTCCATTCTCCTTCCTCTTCTACCCAACGTCCTAATATTGGCAGAGTGTAGGGTTAAGTATTTACTTATAATCTATACTCTACACTCACTTACTCAGTGATCTCATCAATCTAATGATGAAGAGTCCTCAAATTTTTATCTCTATCATGGACTCACCCCTCAGTCCAGTCCAATATATGTAACTATCTGCTTTTAACTAATGTTGTGCAGTTATACCTCAGACATATTGTGGGTTTGGTTCCAGGCCACCGCAATAAATCAAATATTACAAAAACAAAAATATCACAATAAAGCAATTCACACAAATTTTTCTGTTTCTCGACTTATTTAAAAGTTGTTTGTGTTACCCTGTCATCTGTTAAGTATGAAATAGTGGTATTTCTAAAAAAATTAACACATTTTAATTTAAAAAATATGTAATTGCTAAAAAAAATGCTAAGCATCACCTGAGCCTTCAATGAGTTGTAATCATTTTTGTTCTTCAAGGGTCATGCTTTAATTTTGATGGCTACTAACTGATCACAGTAGGACCTGCCAATGGCTGGGATGGTTATGGTGATTTCTTAAAATAACACAACAGGTCAGGTGCAGTGGCTCACACCTGTAATCCCAGAACTTTGAGAGGCCAAGGCAGGTAGATCATGAAGTTAGGAGTTCAAAAACCAGGTTGATCAACATGGTGACACTCCTTAGCTGGGCACGGTGGTGCATGCCTATACTCCCAGCTGCTCCAGAGGCTGCGGCAGGAGAATCGCTTAAACCTGGGAGATGGAGATTGCATTGAGCTGAGTTCATGCCACTGCACTCCAGCCTGGGTGACAGAGTGAGACTCCATCTCAAAAAAATAATTAACTTAAAAACACAACAGTGAAGTCTGCTGCATCGACTCTTGTTTTATAAAAGATTTCTCTGTAGCATATACTGCTTTTTCATAGCATTTTACCCAGAATAAAACTTCCTTCAAAATAAGAGTCAATTCTTTCAAACCCTACCACTGCTTTACTAACTAAATTTATGTAATATTTAAATATTTTCTTGTCATTTCAACAATGTTCACAGCATTTTCGCCAGAAGTAGATTGTATCTCAAGAAACCACTTTCTTTGCTTATCCATAAGAAGCAACTCCTCATCTGGTCAAGTTTTATCATGAGATTGCAGCAACTCAGTTCTATCTTCAGGCTCCACTTCTAATTCTAGTTCTCTTGCTATTTCCATAACTCCTGGAGTCTTGAATCCCTAAAATCATTTATGAAAGTTAGAATCAACATCTTTCAAACTTCTGTGATGGTTGAAGTTTTGGCCATGAATCAAAAATGATTTTAAAATAACATCTAGTAAAGTGAACTCTTTCCAGATGATAATTCAATTTACATTATGCAGATCCATCAGAGAAATAACTATTACAGCAGCTATACTGTTTTGTAGTGTATTTCTTTCTTAAATAACATGAGTTGAAAGTCAAAATTACTCTCTGATTCATCAGCTGCAGAATGAACCTTGTGCCAGCAGGCAGGAAAGCAACATTAATTTTCTTGCACACCTCCATCAGAGCTCTTGGGTGACCAGGTGCATTTTCAGTAAGTATTATTATTATTATTATTATTATTATTATTATTTGAGATTGAGTCTTGCTCTGTTGCCCAGAATGGAGTGCAGTGGAACGATTTTGGCTCACTGCAACCTCCATCTCCTGGGTTCTTGTGCCTCAGCCTCCTGAGTAACTGGGGTTAGAGGAACCTACCATCACACCCAGCTAATTTTTGTATTTTTAGAAGAGACAGGGTTTGACCATGTTGGTCAGGTTGGTCTCAAACTCCTGACCTCATGTAATTCACCCACCTCAGACTCCCAAAGTGCTGGAATTACAGGTGTGAGCCACTGCACCCAGCTGGCAACATTATTTTGAATGGAATCTTTATTACTGAGTAGTAGGTTTCAACATTAGTCTTAAATATTCAATAAACCATATTATTAAAAAATGTGCTGTCATCCAGCCTCTTTGGGTCCATGTGTAATGCATAAAAAAGTAGATTCAGCATTATTGTTAAGGGTAGGCTCCTAGGATGTTTGGAATAATAAAGTACTGGCTTTAATTTAAAGTCACCAGCTGCATAATTCCCTAACAAGAGAGTCACCCGTCCTTTGTAGTTTTGAGGTCAGGCATTTTCTTCTCTCTAGCTAAAAAAGTTCCAGTTGGCATCTTCTTCAAGTAGAAGCCTGTTTCATCTACATCAAAAATCTGTTGTTTAATAAACTCTTAGCTAAATCTTTTGGATAATTTGTTGCAGCTTCTACATTAGCACGTTTTGCTTCACCTTGCATTTTTATGTTATAGAATTACTTCTTTCCTTAAAAACCTATGAACCAATTCCTATGAGTTTCCAACTTTTCTTCTGCTGCTTCTTCACCTCCTGCAGACTTCAGAGAAATGGAGATAGATAGGGTCTTGCCCTGGATTAGGCTTTGGCTTAAGGGAATATTGTGGCTAGTTTGATCTATCTAGACCACTCAAACTTTCTCCATATTAGCAATAAGGCATTTTCTGCTTTTATTCTTTGTGTGTTTACAGGAGTACCACTTTTAATCTCCCTCAAGAACCTTTTCTTTGCATTCACAATTTAGCTAACTGCCTGGTACAAACGGCCTCACTTTTGGCCTCTTTTGGCTTTTAGGATGCTTTATTCACGAAGCTTTAAAGTGAGAAAAGTGAGACCCTTCCTTTCACATAAAGACTTACAGTCCATTGTAGCGTCATTAGTTGGTCTAATTTGAGTATTGTTTTGTTTCAAAGAATAAATAGGCTGAAGAAGAGGGACAGAAATAGGAGAATGGCCAGTGAGTGGAGCAATCAGGACATACACAACATGTATCTATTAAGTTCACCATATTTTATGGGCATGGTTCATAGTGCCAAAACCCAGTTATTACAGTAACATCAGAGATCACTGATCACAGATCACCATAATAGGTATCATAATAACAACTTTGAAAATACTATGAGATACTAAAGCGAGACACAGACATGGAGTGCACACACACTGTTGGAAAATGGTGCCAAAAGACTTGCCTGGCCCAGAAATTCCACAAACCTTACATTTGTAAGCAAACAAACAAACAAACAAAAAACTCAGTACCTGATGAGCATTTTAAAGGGAAGTGCAATAAAACGCAGTTTTGTAGATCTAAAAGATATATCAAATATGGCATGTAAAAAAGAAGATAATTTTAATCCACTGGTAATGGTTAATGAAAATATTGTCATTTAATTTTCTAAAGAAATTTAGAGTCTTTTTAGGCTAGTCTTTTTCTCACACCTTACATAGAATTCATTAGAAAATTCTTATGGCTCCATTTTCCAAACATATCCATTATTTAACCATTTTATCCTACCCATTTCAAATGCTACCAATACAGTCCAAACCATTAGGTTATCTCATCTACAATAGTCTCATAATTCATTGTGTGCTGAACCATACACTTATTGCTTATGTTCTACACTAAACTGAATATTTTAAAAATTAAGTCATATAACTTCTTCTCTCCTCAAAAGCATGCAATACTTTTCTTAAAAAATGTCTAGGGGATTAGTATTGGTTATATTCTTTGCCTTGTGTGGGATTCCTCCCCCAGAAATTATAATGACATACTTTAATCCCTTGTCTTTGCTCAAAGATTACCTTCTTACAGTCTGAAACTGGTCACCCTACTCACAAATCACAAATCATCCCCTTTTCCAATATCCCGAATCCACCTTATGACATTTATTTTTCCCCATGTATTTATTGTCTGAAAAAAAATTGTTAAATGTATTCTGCAGGACTAAATGGCTCCTTGAGACCTTCATAGGGCATCTGTGAGGCTAAAACTTTCATAATAATAGAATGATACGACCTTCCTTCTACACTGTCATTTGCATTGATGAAACAGAAGCAATGATGAAGACAACTGTTGACTTCATGTCACTAATCAAAGGATTTCTGTGCGAGTAGAACTAGTGTACTAAATCACACTAGTAGACAGTGTATCAGTGCTCATTACTCTCTTCTCCACTATGTACCTGTAATTTTTTAAAAACTAATCTTATTTAGCAATGATGTAGATAAAATAATAATAATTTCTGATTCTGTTCAATCTTGATCTTCAAATAGACACCATTTTCATATTATGTATGATAAAATGGCAAGTGTCTACAAAGCACTTTTGCTTCATGATGGTTGTCTTGAAGAAAAACCATTGTACAACTACTTGAGGCTGAGTGATCTCCAAAATGATCTCCTTTGACTCCAAGTCTCAAATGCAAGTCATGCTGATGCAAGAGGTGGGTTCCATGGTCTTAGGCTGCTCTGCCCTTGTGGCTTTGCAGGATGTAGCCTCCCTCCTGGCTGCCTTCACAGGCTGGTGTTAAGTGGACTATTGCTTTTCCAGACACATGGTTCAACCTGCTGGTGGATATACCATTCTGGGGTCCAGAGGATGGTGGCCCTCTTCTGACAGCTCCACTAGGCAGTGCCCCAGTAGTGACTCTGTGTGGGAGTGCCAACCCCACATTTCCCTTCTCCATTGTCCTAGCAGAGGTTCTCCAAGCAAACTTCTGTCTGGGCATCCCAGTGTTTCCATACATCTTCCGAAATATAGGCAGAGGTTCCCAAACCTCAATTCTTTACTTCTGTGCATCTGCAGGCTCAACACCATGTGGAAGCTGCCAAGGCTTGTGGCTTCCACCCTCTGAAGCCACAGCCTGAGCTGCACATTGGCCCCCTTCAACCACGGGTGGAGCAGCTGGAACACAGGGCACCAAGTCCCTAGGCTGCTGACAGCATGGGAACCCTGGGCCCAGTCCATGAAACCACTTTTTCCTCCTGGGCCTCCAGGTCCCTGATGGGAGAGGCTATCATGAAAGTCTCTGACATGGTCTGGAGACATTTTGCCCATGGTTTTCAAAGTTAACTTTAGACTTTTTGCTATTTATATAAATTTCTACAGCCAGCTTGAATTTCTTCCCAGAAAATGGGTTTTTCTTTTCGATCACATTGTCAAGCTGCAAATGCTCCAAACTTTTATGCTTTGCTTCCCTTATAAAGCTGAACGCCTTTAACAGCACCCAAGTCATTTCTTGAGTGCTTTGCTGCTTAGAAATTTCTCCCACCAGATACCCTAAATTATGTCTCTCAAGTTAAAAGCTCTATAAATCTCTAGGGCAGGGGATAAATGCCAGTCTCTTTGCTAATTACATAACAAGAGTCACTTTTGCTCCATTTCATGACAAGTTCCTCAACTCCATCTGGGATCACCTCCACCTTGATCTTATCTTCCATATTGCTATCAGCATTTTAGGAAAAGCCATTCCACAAGTCCCTAACATGTTTCAAACTTTCCCACATTTTCCTCTCTTCTTTTGAGTCTTCCAAAGTGTTCCAACCTCTGCCTACCTCTGTCACTTCTGCATTTTTGGGTACCTTTTCAGCAGTGCCCCACTTTACTGGTAGCAATTTACTATATTAGTCTGTTTCACACTGCTGATAAAGATGGAACTGAGACTGAGAAGAAAAAGAAGTTTAATTAAACTTAGAGTTCTACATGGCTAGGGAGGCCTCAGAATCATGGTGGGAGGCAAAAAGCACTTTTTGCTTAGCAGTGGCAAGAGAAAATGAGGACCTTTTCTTCATTTTTTTTTTTTTTTTCAGAGAAAACAAGATAGTATAGTAGATTGAATGAAGAAGCTGATATAAAAATTTGTCATCTAAGTAGTAAGAGTTTAAAGAGATATGCAAAATTGTAAAACAATGCCATCCTTCTGATTATTTTAATCGTTTGGATATGAAAATGTTAAATTTTTATAAGAATATATTAGGTTAACCTATACTAGCTTAAGTATTATTACTTTTAAACAAATAAATAACTTTTTTTCTCAATTTCAATAAATAATATGGTAAATATCAATAGCTATGGCCCACATTAGAAAAAAAAAAAAAAAAACCTCTTGAAGCCCACAATAGTTTTTGAGAGTGTACAGCAATTCTGACCCCAAAATAGTGAGAACTACCCTTCTAATATATTATGAGTTATTTAATATCATGTGCGTTGACCTGCATCAGTTACCTATTGCTTTAAACAAACCACCCAACATTTTAGTGGCTGAACCCAACAATTCTTTAGTCTCTGGATCAGACAGAGACTAAAGATTTCTGCTAGGTAATCTGAGCTAGGCTCACTCAGCTCTACTCGTATGCAGCTCTGCTTGGAAGATTAGCTGACATTACAAAATAAACTCAGCAAGAAAGAAAATATTTGACATTGATTTCTACCAATGAATCTCTGTAGCTTAGAAGAATGACCTTTTCATGGTGCATGATCAATAATATTTGTAAGACAATAAAAAATGAGGTGCTAAAGTGATAGAAATTATGTGTTATATCATTGTTTGTTCTCTTGAATACTGAAAATCACTATCATTTGCTAGATAAATATTACTGTTAGAATTTAAGCTCTTTGAGAATCAGAGCTACACTTGGTATCTAATAAGCCCTCAGTAAATATTTGCTAGATTAATGAACAGGTCTCCCCAATAAATGAGGAAAAATAAAATTAGTTAAAAAATAGAAAAGTTAATTATCAGATCTGAATAGTTGATTTCTTATGTACATGCTTATCTAATATCATTCAACATTTTTAAGAAAGGTAATTATGTAGACAAATATTTTTAAAGAATATGAAATAATACTCTGGATTATATTTTTAAAAAAAAGAAAGGTGAAAATAAACTCAAGTTAGTGCTGTCTCAATCTCTATTTCTTGCTCCACATTTGATCTTTTATTTCCTATTTTTTAACATATACCAGGGAGATAGCAGTTATTCTAAATATTCTCCCAAATGACCATAAATAAATATCTAGCTAGAGATAAGAGTCACTTCTGAATGTGTGTTGACTATCATAGCTATTCTTCTTCCATTGCCAAATGAAAATAATATTTGCAGGAGAGATTTTGATCTCCACCTCAAAGAAAAGGTGTGCTTAGTAACTATGTGTCACATTTAGGTTTTCTATTTTTTCAGAATTCAATAGTAATAGATTGTGTATGTCTAGGGATGTATCCATTTCTTTTAGGTTTTCCAATCTATTTGCATATAGTTGCTCACAATAGTTTCTAATGATCTTTTGAATTTCTGTGGTATCAGTTGTAATGCCTCCTCCTTCATCTCTGATTTTACTTATTGGTCTTTTTTTCTTAGTTTTGCTAAAGTTTGTTAATTTGTTAAACATTTTTTAAGCAACTTTTCATGTCACTGATCTTTAGTATTTTTTGGTCTCAATTTCATTTATTTATGCTCTGATCTTTACCTTTTCTTCTACTAACTTTTGGGTTTGATTTGCTCTTGCTTTCTAGTTCATTGAGATGCATGATTAGGTTGTTTATTTGAAGTCTTTTTACATTTTTTGATATATGTTTTTTATTGCTGAAATATTCCATTTTATTAGTGTTTTTACTGTATCCCATAGGTTTGGCAAGCTGTATTTTCATTTAATTTCAAAATATTTTAAAATTTCTGTTTTAATTTCTTCATTGACTCACTGTTTCATTCAGGGGCATATTGTTTAATGCATGCTGTTTTATTTCCATTTATTTGTATAATTTCCAAAGTTCCTCTTATTGATTTCTACTTTTAGCCCGTATTTGTCAGGAAAAAAAATGTAATTTCTTTATTTAAAGCAATTATTAAGACTTGTTTTATAGGCTAACATATGTTCTATCCCAGAGATTGTTCCATTAGCTGATGAGAAGAATGTGTATTCTACAGCTGTTGTATGAAATATTCTGTAAATGTCTATTAGGTCACTTTGGTCTGTCATGCAGATTGTCTGGTGTTTCTTTGTTGATTTTCTGTTAAATAATGTGTCCAGTGCTGAAAATGAGCTGTTGAATTCCCCAACTATTATTTGGAACCTATTTCTGTTTTAGCTCTAATAATATCTGCTTTACATATCAGGGTTCTGCCTATATATTTATAATTGTTGTATATTATTGTTGAATTAACTCCTTTTTAATTATATAGTGATCTTCTTTGCCTTTTTTTACAGCTTTGGCTTGAAATCTCTTTCATCTGATGTAAGTCTAGCTATTTCTGCTCTTTTTTTGTCTCCATTTGTATGGAATATTTTTTAGAGAAATCATATATGTCTTTTATTATAGAAATCTCTCATAAGTACTACTTTTAAAACTAATATAGCTAAGAACCAGTGAATATCTAGTTATTCACAAATTTTTGAAGATCAGAGTTATAAGATAAGACCGATAGGTAACATTCATTCTTCCTGCTCATGGGTTCACAGTGGTCAGTCATTAAACGCGCATGGCCTAGTTGCCACTAAGTTAGATCTTGCTACTTGTCTACTTCACACAAAATCTTCAGAGCACTGCACATGGTACGGTTTTTAAAAAAGGATTATCAGCTAAAGTGTGATGGTTATAATTGTACTCAGTTCTGCAGTGTGACTAAAATACCTGTCATACAGAAAAATAGTGAAACGGACCTTTCTGGGGCTTTTAGATAAGTACTATGCAAAACAAAGACATATAGTTCAAGGTATAAGCTCATTCAAAACAATTATAACTTTTATTCATAAGCTGAGTTAGTCAATCTAATAGATACTATTCATGTATTCTAGTCAGTCAATCTAATAGATGCTATTCATATATTCTAATCAATATAAATAGAATAAAAATTAAAAATCAGAAGCAGTCTGTAGAGCTGAGAAAGCTATCTTATTTACAATAGAATTCTTTTAATACTTGCTGGTTGTCTAACACAAGTCATTCTGTGTGACATGATAGCAAAAGAATCAGAAAATTATTGAATCTCCTAGCAGGAAACAGCAGGAATCTTCTCTGAACTATTCTCAATTATTTCATATTCTTAAATATTTGTTCTTACTGACAAAGAAACATGGAAAATTTTACAATCTAACATTAATTTTCAAGTAAACCAATTTAGAGCTAATAAATTTTACATGCTATTTTTCAGGCTGTGTTACTTCATACTGCTACTAATAGAACTCTGAAAAATAAAATAGGATGCAATTGCTCTGATTTCTACTTTAGAATATTTGCAAAAACTGAAACCTAAAAAAAGTTATACTAAAAGAAGTTGGGAGTTAGGAAAATGAAATATATAAGCTAGAGTAATTGAAAAAGAATGCTTTTGACATAATATCAGTTTTCTGAAAATTTAGGCTGAAACAATTTGCAATTTTGGGAAGTAAGTTAGGATTAATAAAAAAGCATAGTTTTAAATGTTGATCAGGATTTTTAACAAAAGCTTACTAAATCATAAAACAGTATTTTTTGCTAGGTGCATTTATACACAAACACATACATGAATACACATACACACACATATATGCACACATGCCCAGATCTGTATAATATAGTCTCTAAAATACAGAAGTTTACAAAGCTAAATTATTAAAATCAGTAAAGTCACATAATTACAATATAAAAATTAATTTCAAAAATAAAATATATGACTTTACATATTTTATGATGTTTCTTTATACTGTGGTAGTAAACAAAGAATTTTTCATGTAATGTCCACTCCATTAAATTTCATAAACCTACAAAATGTCTTGTAACCTTTAAAACTTTACTTTTGGTGAGGCTAGTCTCCTCAACCACCCTATTTAGCACAATCATACCCTTTATAGTCTTTCCTGATCAACCTGGAAAGCAATAATGTCTTTTACTGATGAGCACCTGTAGCTCTTTCAGTTGCCCTCACTTAGCTTTTCATATACTACTGATACAGCTCTCATCTGTGTGTTTGTCTTACTTTTGCATGCATTTATTCATTGGATCTACAATTGCATACTGCATTGTGGTTTCCATTGCAGACATTGGGGATAGAACATTGAACAAAATGAAGACCATGGACTCAAGGACTTTTCTTTTTTATGTTATTCAAGCAATAAATGAGCATATATGTCAGTTTGTAAGGAGTTTAAGAGGAAAACAACTGATCGTCAGCTTTATAAAACTGGCATATATATGTCACATGGCTCCATTTCTTATATTTATAACTTCCAGAGTTCTCTGCTATTATGGGAATGTCTATACACATTGATGCTTAACCACAGTATTATCCTTCTACAGAGAGTAAAAGTGTTACTTTTGGTTTCTCTCCCATAAAGGCGTATATAATCTTTGAGTTTATCATGGTGATTCTACTCAAGCTGAGCTCTGTCTTTTCTTCTCCTCTTTTCCCTGGCAATCATCTTCTGGAGAAAGCATTCACTCTCTATTTTTCTCAGCTACTTGGTGAAGACTCAATCTCTGTGGGAGAAGACCTAATATAGTTCCACACTGTCACAGACTGAGTAGCTCTGTCTATTTTCAGGTTTGTTATTGGGAAGATTACTTGCCCATATAAATAAGCCAAAGTCTTAAATGACTACTACATCATTCATAAATAATATATTTTTCTTTTATCTGCCTAACATACTTCTTTCATTTCTCAATTCATTTGGACTGTGGGGGAAACGAAAGATGCTATTCAAAACATGATATTTAGGAGTTACATAGAAAAGGCAGGTCTAGAAAAGAAAAAGCAGATAAATGAGGAAATCCAAAAATATAATCTATTAAGGTATCTAAACCAAACAAAACATGAGTATTTCATGTGACAAAGGTAGAATTCGCTATTGGCTTAAATATATCTCTGAAAGGGTGAGTAAAGGGAAGAAATAAAAAACAACACATACTGTTGGTTTTGGCAACATGGAACTCATTTGTGACAGTGGGAAAAATAGGATCTGTGGAATGGAGAAGGGGAAAACCAAGACGGAGCAAAGCAAAGTGTAAAGGGCATGGAGCAAGTGCAGCAACAGTAGAGGTGAGATGGAGGGAAGCAGAGGGTAAAGGGCGAGGAGCAAGTGCAGCACTGGTACAGGGTGAGCACTTGGTGACGTGGCATGCTGAAAGCTGATGTGAAATGGAAGAAGAGTTCTATGTTCAAACAACTTTTAGAGGAATTGGCATGCTAATGAGATTGCCTTTTAAAGAAAACGGCATGATGATATATGAGAAAGGGGTGGAAATCAAAAGAGTGAACTTTCTGGGAAAAGGAGAGTCTGGGATTAGAGAACGCATGGAGGAAGCGGCATTTGCCAGAAGAGTTTATCCATGGTATCAAAGAGAAGAAGAAAATTTCAGACACCATTAGAAACATGAAGAAGCTCCTACCTGGCAAGCTTTATTATCTTCACAAAGTATGACCTGATCATGTGTCTGAGAAGGGTTACAGAAGAGATGAGGTGGCATTAGAAAACTGGGTACATCGGAAAATTTAATACTCTTTTCTGAAAATAGGAGAAAAAGCTTTTAAGAGCTCATCCGAAGCAAAGTAGAATTACTGAGAATGGTTGAGGGCCTATTTGAACTTGCTGTGAATTCAAGAGTCATGCTATTATCAGCTCTGTGATATTTGCCAAGAATTCTCATTGGCACTGAGGTTAACCTAGAGGCTTATCTCTCTGGATTTACATCCTCTGCCTTTTATTTTTCCCCTTTTCTTCATCGTTTACCTCATTCTACTTCCTCTTTATTTTCCCTTCTATTTAATCTTTTCTTACAGAAACAACCTTACTACCAATGGCATGCTTAAATTTGATACATGAAAATATTTAACCATGTTCTTGATAAACAATTCTAGATAAATGGCAGCTCTCTTCTACAGATATAATTTGCTTTGAGAACAAACTATTCAGCTATCAGAGTGAACTCTTAAGCAACCACATATGCTGCTTCTTAAATATTACACAGAGACAGCTGTTAATCAGTTACATCAAAAATTAGACCGACATCTGCTATGTTCCCAAAAAAGGCAATGTACTTAAACCTAGGTGATGTTTTAGAAGATGATTCCTTGACAATTCTAGAGTACTGAATGAGAAGCATTTCACTAAAATAATGACAGCTTGTTAAATACAAAGTCAGAATTCATAAAACCTTTTAGCTTATAGTTGCAATTGAGAGATAAAACACAACACTAGTTGAAAGAAAAACACGAGAAGGCTTATATTATCATTTCATTTTTTTGCAGAAAACTTTGCTACATAAAAATTAGCTTTAGGTTAATGCTATCCACATGAGCTATATTAAACAAATGTTGACAACTTTATATGTGAGAAGGTATGGTAGAGACTGCTAATGTTCATTAGTATCAACTATTCTTGTCTTCCATTTAAAACAGCAGCCCCTGACTTCATCTGGGCAAATGGAATGGAGAAGGCATTTTAAATCCAGCTTCTGCAGCTCCAGTAAATATGTGATTAAGCTTAGGTCAAACACAAATGAAAGGAATTGAAGAATGAAACTTCTGGGTAAGAACTAAAAATACACGGTTGTTTTTCAGTTGTGATAAACCTTGTAACTGCTCAATTTGTAGCTAGTCAATGAACACATTCCCTTTCCATGTCAGGAGACTGCTAGATTAGATTTCCCAGCCCCCTTTTCAGTCAGGTGTTGTCCTGGCACTGCATTCTGGAGAGTGAGATTTGTGAGGAAATGATCTGTACCACTTCCTGCTCCATTAGTAGCACCCAAGTTGCTTCTTCATTATCATGTCTTCTAAGCAGGCTAGAGAATGACAGGAATGACAAGCCTAGAATTCACATGTCAACCATAATAATATCACAAGGAAGGGGGCTGAGTCCTTGAAGAAGCTCCTAGAATAGATCTATCTAGTAAACAGAGATGTCTGATTAGACCTTCATGTGAATTAAGCAATACACTTAAAGTTATAAATGCAGTGAGATCTAGAGGTTTCTTTTTGGGGCTGCAAACACTGCTCTCACTAACGGTTCCATGGTCTCTCCTACTTTTCCAGGCTGAAATATAACTGTATGTTGGTGAGCCAGTATCCAACATTCTTAGAATGACAGAGAAACAGGGCCACTGTGTCAGTGTCAAGTGTACCCAGGGCACCATGAACTGATGTTATCTGCCTACATTGGGAGTCCTGTTTGAGGGAAATATGTACATATTATACTTGAGCCACTGCATCTTGGGAATTCTTCACTCAGAATGTTCAGCTCATATTTTAAATCAGTAGTTCTCATACCTTAGTTTGTATCAGCATCACCTGTAGAGCTTGTGAAAACACAGATTGCTGCTAAACATAGATTTCAACACCAAGTTGGAACAACAGATACAAAGACAGCACTGGGCAGAATATACAGGTTGTTTCATAATATAATCAGTGAAATGCATAAGAAATGAGATATGAAAGAATTAAAAACCTAAACCTTAATATATAACCGTAACACTAACCATAGTACACTTAATTTACTCGTTGATGGAAGACGGTCTGTGGAGTGTTATTGAAATGCATTTTCTTTCAATGCAGCACATCTCACACTTACCTCAAATACTTAAGTATAAAACTTTGAGCTTTTTAATCTTAATAAATGCTATCAAATATAATAATGATATTAAAATCATGGCTTCTTACTATTGGAATGGAATCATATTATTTCATTCTATGATCACTTTTATTTGCTTTGAAATAGTTTGAATTCTAAATACATATTAGAGGAAAATGAAAGCACACATTAATGTCAATGAAAGCAAAGTCAAGTTCATGACCGACTGATAGACAGTGTAGAATAGTATGTGGAGTACTGAAAGAGGTGGACTTAAGAGTGGAAATTATCAGGGAATTGATCTTGACACAGATATTAAGGGAAAAATTATTCATATTGTTTGGCATTTTTCTCTCATTTAAAAATGACAATAATTTTCCTGCCATGTTGATTTCATTAAGTTTATATTAAGAATGTGAAAATGTCTTAGGAAGTGCTATGCAAATGTGTTTATTTGGGTGGACATGTCCATAATTGAAATACAGGTTAAACCAATTGAGCATATGTCTTTTTATTAAGAATATTATAGCCATTAATGTATGTTTGAATATTATCTATTTTCTAGAATAAAGAGTGAGCTAATTAGAAAAGAAGTTTTTAATGCACATTTGTATGTGTACATTTGCTCTCTTACTACACTTTTCTTTGCCCATAAAGTGAAGAAAATAGTGTTTTCAAACATTACAAATCTGTGTATCCAAATGAAAACACACCAAAGGGAATAGTTTTATTTTATAAACAAATTAAAAAGCAGCTGTGCCAGACATTATGGAAAACATTACACAGCAACTGATCTGTCCACAAATGAATCACTTCAATGAATGTAATACATAATATTGCAGGTGTCATTTACTTTGACAAACTAAGTTTACTAATGCAGCTGAATTAAAAAAATGAAACACTTCTCTGTAAAAAAATTTGTAAATTGCTCCAAATTTCATATTTTAAGATTAAAAGAGTCCTTCCTTTGAGTTTTAAATAATTTTTCTTTATCAGTATTCGCTATTTGATTTGACAGTGTTATTGCACCTGTCTTTACCTTTAAAATCATGGCTTCCATTAGTTATTTGAACATGTTTATAACGACAATTTTAATGTCTTTGTTATCTATTTCCTAACAGAGATACCACATAGATAATACAGAGGAATGCTTAGTAATTTAGATATGAGTTAATTGTACAAAGTGGAAAGTCTTAAACTAGGAGTCCCATCAGCAATAATCTATTCTTGCCTAATATAGATAGATGGAAAGATAAATACAGATAGAAAGATAGATAAATGGTCATATATTGAAACAACATTTATTGAACTCCAATGTTGAGCAAGGGACTGCCCAGATTGCCAACATTAAGTACTGCATAATGCATAAAAGCTCTTACCCCACAGAATTAACCTACTAAGGGAAAAAAAGTATATCAAAAGAAAACTTACTTTACTTATATGTAATTTTATTTTTAAGAGTTTTAATTATACATTAACCTGGGGACGCAAATTAATGCATTGCTATTTGATCCAAATTGAAAACACATATTGAACCTCTATAATATGTTGTGCATGACTGCAGATATTAGAGATACAGCAGTAAATAAAGCAATAAGAACAATGTCTGTTCTACTTAAGTTTAAATACTTATGGTAGGAGATAGACAATACAAATGAACTCAAATATTAAAATGTTTAGTGTTATGAAATTATAAAGCAAGTAGGAGAGTAATAACATTGTGATATTTAATAGAAGAGCTGGGATAGGATTTGCTGAGATAAACCAAATATTGAAGGAGTTGAAAGAATAGACTATAGGGGTAATTTGGGAGAATATATTTTCAAGAGATGGAGAAAGCAGCATTAAAAACAGCCAGGAAGAAATGTGTCAGGTGTGCTCAGTGAATGGATAGTTCAGCTGGTTGGAGAGGAAAAATCAAGAGGAAATGAATAGAAGATGAGGGTCAACAATATTATAGACTAAATGTCTGTGTCTCCCCCAGGCTCGTATTCTGAAGCCCTCCTTTTCAATGTAATGGCATTTGGAGATGAATCCTTTAAGAGGCGAAGAGGCTTAGATGAGGTCATGAAAGTAGGGTCCCAGTCTAATGGAATTGGTGTCTTTACAAAAGAGAGAGACACACTGGCACTTTCTTGCTCTCTGGGCTGACACAAAGGGATGTGAGGATGCAATAAAAAGGCAGCTATCTGCAATGCAAGAAGAAAGTCCTCTTTAGGAACAAAAAATCAAAGGTGGCACCTTGAGCTTGAACTTCCCAGCCTCCAGACACTGATAAACAAATTTCTGTTGTTTATACCACCTATTCTATCCTATTTCGTTATGAGATTCTGAGTAGATTAGTATATTGTTAAGGACACATTGAATACGCCTTGTAGACCACTGTTAGGAAGTTAGCTTTTATTCTATGTGAGTTAAAGAACAACTGTAGGTTTGAATAAAGGAGTGATACAGTCTCGTGCAGATTTAATTGGATCAGTCTGGCTGTTTCGTTAAAAACAAACTATAGGAGGGCAAGTGTAGTATCAGAAAAACCGGTAAGGCTAAGCAAGAGTGACTTAGACTAGGGTGGCTGTATTTGGGATGAGGATTATTGATAAGATTCCAGATATGTCTTGAAGGTAGAGTTGATAGGATTTGCTGATGGATTAAATATGGGGTGCAAGAGAAAGTGAGAAGCCAAAGGTGACTTCAATATTTTGTGGCCAGAGCAACTAAGAGAATGGAGATGTCAACAGCTTGGTTGAGAAAAAGTGCAGGATTTGCTTTGGCTGATACCAAGAAGTATGGGGAAATCAGCATATGACATAAAATCTAAGTGGAGCTTTTTATTAGGTTACCTGATAAGCTAGTTTGTAATTCAACAGGGAATTACTTACTAGAAATTTTCATTTCATTCAGGAATGTAGTAAGTTTACTAAAAAAGTGAATTAGGATAGAAGAGAGACCCAAGGAATGATTCATGAGAATTTTCAGTATTTAGAGGTTAGGAATTTGGAAAAACAAAAAATATATCAGAAAAGGATATTAAAGAATGGCCAATGACTTCAGAAGGATAACATGATGTCCTTTAAATTCATTTAATTCTTTTTAATTTTGTTAACTTATAACTGTTTTTATTTTTTCATAGAAAATATTAATCATTTTCTTGAAATGCTGCTGACATGCAAAATAAGATGAAAACCAAAAATAAATTGATTACTGGATTTACCAACATGAAGATTATTACTGAGCAGAGTAATTTTTGTAGGAGTGGTAGAGGTAAAAAACTGACAGAATTTGCATCAACTGAAAATGTTAAGGTTTTACCTGCAGCATGGCAGCAAAAGGAACTCCATGGATACCACTTATCAGTGAAACTGGTAAAAAACTAAAATAGAAAAGTCATTTGAAATATCTTATAGACATTTTGCTTCTATGGTGTCAGAGTCCTGGGATTGCCAATACCCAAAGTTGTTCAAAATGTATGCCTAAAACGGCCAATTTTCAACAAGAAGTTGAGGCATGCAAAGCAACAGTGAAGCATGACCCATTTCCAGTAAAACAAAAAGTAGCTAAAGAAACTACCTGTGAAACAAATACTTGAGATTTAACAAACAAAGACATTAAAATTGTCATTATAAACATGTTCAAATAACTAATGGAAGCCATGATTTTAAAGGTAAAGACAGGGGCAATAACACTGTCAAATCAAATAGCGAATACTGATAAAGAAAAATTATTTAAAAATAAAATCCTGGAGCTGAAAAACAAAGTAACTGAAAAAAAAAAGAAACTCACTGTACAATCTCAACTGTAGGTATTAATATGCAGAATAAAGAGTTGGTGAATTTGAAAACTCTAGCATGTGGATTAAGAGAGTATTGAACGCTTATTGAATGGTGTCCTTGTCTAGGTCCACCAGGAGGATGTCACTGTCACAGTGGGAATTCAGCGGTTCTTGTGGCACTTATTTCAAGTCACGGTCTACCCATAAATGTCAGATAACCTGAAAATGTACAGAGCCTTTTGGAAAGTAATTATAGGTGTATTGGGCACACTCCATCTGAAGAGAAACCGATTCTGACCATCGAAGTAGAGAGGGATGCTGAAAAGGGCATTTGCAGCATTAATTTCTTCCTAGCAAGCTTCCGTTGCCTGGGCAGTGTCTTCTTTAACAGTTACAGTGTCAGCTAGATAACTGTATTAGCTAGGATTCTCTAGAGAGAAAGAATAGGATGGATAGATTGATAGATAGATAGACAGATAGATAGATAGATAGATAGATAGATAGATAGATAGATAGATAGATAGATAGATAGACAGACAGATATATAAGAGGAGATTTATTAGAGGAATTGGCTTACATAATTATAGATGCTGAGAAGTCTCACAGCAGTCCATCTGTAAACTGCAGATCCTGCAATGCCAATGGCCTGGCTCAGTCCAAGTCCAAAGACCTCAGAACTAGGGAAGCTGGTGGTGTAACTTTCAGTCTGAGGCTGAAGGCCTGAGAACCCAGGGGAGTCACTGGTGTAAACCCTGGAGCTCAAAGGCTAGGAAATCTGAGCTTTTTACAACGAAGAACAAGAAAGGAATAGTGTATCTCAGCTCAAGCAGATGAATAAACACATTAAACTTTTATCTGTTTGTTTGTTATTGCTGTTGTTTTTCTCTTGGGGCCCCTAGCCGACTGGATAGTGCCTGCCCATATTAAGGGTGGATCTTACCTGGTCTACTCAGATTAACAAACTAATTTCATCTAGAAATACATTCACAGACACACAAAAAACTAATTTGCTAGGTATTCCAGTTTCTAGGTATTCCTTAATCCTGTCAAGATGACACTTAAAATTAACCATCATACCATTGCAGGTGCCAAACACCCACTAGCACTTTGATCAGCCTATTATCAATGGAGAATCTCTAGGTGCCTAAGGCCTTCTCACAGGCCAGAAGAAATGATGGAGTGGAAAAGTACTGTGGCCTTACAAAGAACATTGACTTCTTTACCCTCATCAGTGAGAGAAGTTATTTCTTCTCCCCGGGCCACCAATATTGTTTCTGAGAGACAATAGCATTAGGCGTATGTATTAGGGCAGGTTCATGATATTTCACATGCCTCAAAATAAGGGTCCTAATTAAAGCAATTTCTATCACAGTTTGGGGATGAAGGTAAGCAGGAGTGAGTTTGCAAAGGACATCTATACATTCAGTATTGAGGGCCATAAAAACAGAAGTTTGCAAAGGCTTTAAGGAAGCTATTCATAGTCAAGCTTGCATAATGATGTCAGTCATGGTGGTGGCTTCAGCATTTAAACCAGAAAGCCTAATCTGTTTTTCCTTTATCGTGGTGCCAAGGGTTGTGGAGATCATAGTCAGCTGTTCAGTGGTCTCTAAGAGGCCTAACAAGTACAGTCCTCCCCAGCTTCCCATGGAACTCTAACTGTGGCAGAGGGCCTTCGGTCCTCCTGGGAGCAGTGACAACGGCCTAACCACTGGTCTTTTTTATTTCTGAAAACCAAGACATCCAAGTAAAAGTGGCCAAGGCTCTTCAATTCATCTCCAAATTCATCAGAAGAAGAGTCAGCGGAAATCATGCTTGTATCAGTCATAAGGATCATCACCATGAGGGCTCTGAAGAGGCCATCTGTCACGCTCTTGCACCCAGACCTTGCAATGAAGTTCATCAATCTCCTCTTGAGTCCCAGGGTTTGAGAAATCAGACCCAGAGCTCTCTTTGGAAAGTCCTTGCCCAGACAGTCCAGGAGAGGGCATTCAGTTACTATTTTCAGCTTGTAATTTTGTTGGTCAATGTTTACTGTGTTGACAGGAAAGGCCTTCTCCATGTCACAAGATTTGTCAGTTAAGATCTGGGTGGTTATGACAGAGGTAAGCACAGAGTGCTACAGTACGGCAGAGAAAGGACAATTACATGAGAATGCTTTCAATAAACAAATACATAAACCAGGGTTGCTTCACGGACAAATTGCATTGACTTTGATTAGTGAATCATAACACACAATAGGTAAAGGGTCCAGGGTTTCTTTGTTAGGTGATGAAAATGTTCTAAAATCCACAATGATAATGGTTACATATACCTGTGTATATACTAAAACACGGAGTGGTACATTTTTAAATGGGTTAATTGTATATCATATAAATTATATCATAATACATCTACTATAAAAAAGAAATGTAAGATGAAGAATTGGAGATAGAGAGAAAAGGCAACTATTTTCAAGGATTTTACAATAAAAGAACTTAATGAAGCCAGAACTCGAGGAAATAATGTGTTTCCTGGGTTTGTGTGTGTCTGTCTCTCTGTGAGTGTGTGTGTCTTTTTTAATGGTAACATATAATACAGAGGTAAAGAAGCAAAAAATCTCACGGAGGATATCGTTTAAGAACTGAAAACAGCATGTATGTATATTTAACACAGATAATAACTTTTTAATGAATACATTAGAAAAGTTAGCTGTTTCTTGCTTAAATGAGTTTCCATTTGACTTGTAGTAACTTGAGCTAATAAAGTCAGGTATATTACTACTTATTTCTATATATAACCTTTTTTTCCCCCTTACAATGAGTTTCCACTCTATTACAAAATCTAGAATTTGATTAATTTTATTTGGATGTTTATTTTTATAAATTTGATCAATCTCTTGGGCCTCCAACTTTAAAACTGAATAGACTACAGTCATTATTATGTTTTTTACTACTATTATAGATATTTCAGTTTGTTATAACATAACATGATCCCAATTTTTCTGCTGCTATAATCCTGTTCAAATAACTTCATTTCCCTCACCTTCATTTTTCACAGCTATACTCATCTTTGAGCGCCCTCAGCTTGATTTTCTTTAGTAGTACTGTCTCTATATGAGACAGCAGCTCTCCCCCTTTTCCCACGTGTTTTAGATGCTGCACAGTTTTGGTCACTTTAGTTACATTTTATGGTTAGTACCACATGAATAATTTCCTCCGTATGTGTGTGTTGAGTTATTTCAGTAAAAATCAATAATTAAGCTACTTGGTAGGCTAAGGCAGGGGAACTGATTGAGGGCAGGAGTTCAAGGCTGTGGTGCATAACAATTGCACGTAGGAATAGCCACTGCACTCCAGCCTGGGCAACGTAGAAAGGCCCCCATCTCTAAGAAAAAAAATCATTTGTTATGTGATAAAATTTGCTAGTCTAGATATGGTAACCTCATTTTAAAACAAATTATGCTTTGAACTTATCAATGGAGGGGAAAAAAACTCATTTATCAATTCTATGAGTTAGTCAATACTGTATAACATTTATTATTTTTGGTTGAAAAAGAAAACTTTCAGAAAGTCATCTTTTCATTTCATAGGAGGTGTCAAACTGACTGCTACATTTTTGGTGATTCATACTAAGTAACTACACTGTGAAATTTTTTCAGTACTTTCTTTGACAAAGCCAGCTTGGTGAACTGAGAAATGACGAAAGACAATAAATGTGTAACACTAATCATTGTTCTTTTTTTCATACAAAAAGGATGACCTGAAAACATATTTTCTTACGAAAGAAATTCATCGCTGCATGTTTAGAAATCTGAGACAACCTGAGTTTTACAAAAATGCTAATATTAAAGCTCTCATTAATCTCTCATCAAAGATGATAGAAATTTCAAAAGTCCTTGAAATATGTTATTGCCTTTGAAAGTACTACATATAAAGCTATTTCTTATTTCAAAATATACTTCAAGTCTCTAAAGCCATACCAAAACCTCAGGTTTCTTTTTCTGCTTCTCCATTGCTAACTAAATGTAGAGAGAGACTAAATTTATTAACATTTAATACATATTGTTGTGAATAACAAAGGCAATTATTTAATAAATATACTTTTGTTTACATTTAAATTCTTAAGTATGTTGAAATTGCTAGTCTTTAAACACCTCTTTCAGTTTATAAGAATGTCCATCCTACACACAGACACACACGCACGCACACACACACAAACACAAACACACACATTTATAACTGCATTATATTATTTTCTTGACTCTAAGATGCACAGTTTTTCACCTTTTCAAGTTTTTGACATTACGCTTCTTTAAATCAGTGGAGTCTTACAATTGCTTATTGGTTGGCAGGAATCATAAGTCATTGTTTGGCATTTCACTTGTATTTTGCTCTTTGCACATACACCAAAGTAGTAGAAATATTTAACAAAATTCTACCTTATAGGACTATTACAGTTTCATTGGCGAGGGTTTTTTCTTTCCTAACATAAAAATAATGGTGCCTTAGATTCAATGACATAAGAAACATATACATATATATACATATGACTTTCAATTTATATCCAAGTATATTTTCCCCCAATTCAATTTCATTAAAAGTTGGTTTGTACTCAATCTTTGCAATTCACTCCCCATATTATTACCTGGCTTCTGTTTCCACACTGCATTAAAGTTTCTGGGAAAATGTAACTGATGCCTTTTAAATACTAAATTCTCAACTTCTCTCTCATTTCTGCACGTCAAACCTTTGACTGTTCCTTCCTTCTTGAAATTATCCCCCTTGCCTTTCGTCACTTTGCTGAATCTTATCTATTATTTGTTACCATTATTTCTCAGTCTTATATATTCGAATATTTTCCTCTTAGATACTTATCTTGCTATTCCTCATAGCTCTGTATTCAGTTCTTTCTCTCTACCACTTCTAACTTCCTCTTAATTTCATTTAAAAATATTGTTTCAAATATCACCAGTTTGCTCATGAATCCCAGATCAATATAATTTTCCCAGTCGTTGGTCTTGATAATCAAATGCATATATCCAACATTTCATCACATACATTCTTCTGACAATCTCAAACCCATATAAAACTACGAATACCTAACATAGGCTCATAACTTTATGAGCTATATATATCATATAAATACATATGATATATATATTTATGACATATACAGCTCTTTATTTAGCCATTTGTTTTAACATTTCAGCTGCTATAACAAAATACCATAAACTGGGTGGATTACACACAGTGAACATTTATTTCTCACAGTTCTGGAGATTAGAGAATCTAAGATCAAAGCTGAAGTAGATTTGTGTCTGGTGGGGAGCCATTTCCGCAAATGGCACCTTCTAACTTTCCTTCCTCACATGGTGGAAAAATCAAGGACTTCCTGGGTTCTCTATTATAGGGCAGTAATGCCATTGATGAGGCCTTCACCATCACAGCCTAATCACCCCGCAAAGGCCTCATTATCTGATACCATCACTTTGGTAATAAGGATTCAAAATACGAGTTTTGGAGGGATGTAAACATTCAGACCATAGCAATATGCAAACATATCATCTTGGCTCGTATACTTTTATTCTTACTATAATCTAAATAGTTTCTCACACCAAATAAAAATGCCAACAAGGTTTTCATTCTTTCATATCCTTATATAAAATTAATCTCTAGATTCAGCTGGGTTCACCTTCTAAATATATCTCCAGTCCTTTTTCCCTTCTTCATTTTTACTGTCACTATCTTAATTCAAGACTTCTTCAACACGTTTCACTTTTGGAAAGGGCTTCTATCTGTTTCTCCTGACTCTTCAGCTTTAACTCATCCTTTTGATTGCTTCAAAAGTGACCCTTTGGAAAGAAAAAAACTGACTCATTCTGTCTCCTGATTAAATCCTTTTAAAAGCTCCACGTTTCCTTCCAAGGAAAGTCTAAACAGCCAAGGGTGCTGTGGGTGGTCCTACATCAGCAGAATCATCTCAGCTCTATCCTACATTCACATTTAATCATCAGACAGTTCCATTCTTCTCTAACTGCCAGATACGATCTGTTAACCCTTTCCTCAACAGCTATAATCTCTTATGTACTGCTTCAAAAATTCCCATCCATCTTTCTAAATGCAGGTAGAAATGACTACAAGAGAAGGTTATCTGACTCTTCTACCATTACAGTCAAGGAATTTCACTTTTATTTGTTTCTTTGCATATCTGTATTTCCAACTAGCCTATGAATACCTGGAAAAAATCTTTCTCATTCATTTCTACAACTGCAGTGGTGTGCACAGGGCTCAGATTTTAAGAGCAGCTCCATTTAAATTTATTAAATTATAAGTGAGAAAAAAGATAATATATGAATAAACAAAAAAATGAATTGATAAAGAGCTTTAAAAATTAAATAAGTATACTCATTTTAAGCCTGACTTCATGAACTGGGTAAGATATGTCCCATATATTATCATTACTGATAGCTGAGTTTGTGACTTTTATATTAAATAGTGCCAGGATATGCCATTCATATGCTGTTTTTGCATAAGAATTATTTCACTCTAAAGGCACTTAAAAAACAGCAGATTCACAAAAAACCTTCTGACCTCCCTTTTCTTCCTGAAAGTAGAAGATAAAGCGCTATATGAGAGAAGATGTCTCCCTATACAAGAAGAACATAAACATTCTTATCAGCAGAGACAGAAAATCCAGGACAAGAAAATTCTCTGCAAACAGACCTTGTTAAAATAAGTCTTATCTTCATTTAGCCTCCTCTTATACTGTATTTAAGCTTTTTTCACTATTGCTTTCTTTGTTCAACCTAGTATTAAACATTTAGGTTTTGCCACTTCTTTGAGTCTTAATTTCCTTATGAAATCCCCTATATTATGTAAAACTTAAATATGCTTTTTTCTGTTAATACGTTGAACAGAAAAGCAGATCCACAAACCCTCTCCATTGAGCTTAGGTCTTTCACAGCATGTTGGCTATATCAAAAGTACGAACATCCCATGGACAAATGTGCAAGATAAGATGTTCCAAATGCACAAAAGCTGCCAGTCTGGTTTAAAGTAAACCTCAACCAAAGACTTTCTTCCCCTATGTATTCTATCGGTTTAGACAATCATCAGACACTCCAAGAGTCAAACACAAAGAGAAAACAACTTGACTTTTTGGTGGAGAAGAGGCAACATCAAACTGCCAAAGTGAGTGTGGAACGGGAGATATATTGTTGTGGTTACCCCTGAGTAATACAATCCCCAGTGTTTGCAATTAATTAAGAACTTCGAGAAAGCTAACTAATGCCTTAGGTAGGTTACTTACACTGAGACAGAAGACAAAGAAAGAGGAAGACAAAATGGCAGAGGAATTTAATGTGAAATAACAGTGGAAGAAAAAGGCAAGAGAAAATATTTAAAATTCTATAAGAAAATATTTAAAATTCAATATTAAGGATTTTGCATCTTACCAAAAATTAATGGGAATAAGTTTAAAGCAGATTACTAAAATTATATGAGTGCATGTATATAAATCAAAACTGTTTTCCCATAAAAAATTATAGTTACATATATTAGCTAAGCATTGTGCTATGAATTTATCAATTATCTAAATATTAGCACTATAACAATCAGGTCAGTTAGAGAAGGACTAAAATTGAGAACATCATACCATGGAGAAAACTGAGGCTCAGTTACATTGTAAAAACTTACTTAACAGTATTTGCACCGTTAGTAAATATCAGGGCTGAAATATGAGTGAGTACTGGACAGATGACTCCAGCACAAGATCACTTGGCCACAAGGTTAGGAGTGTTTTCACAACAGCTGAGCTTGCTTTCTCTAACCACACCCCCTATTGAAAGGGAAGATAAAAGCCTTACCAGTAAGAAAAAGGAAGGCAGCAGGGTGATGAGTCTTTTCCTCCCTCTGAGGTGGAAAAATGCCCTGAGCTAGAGCTAGTTTCAATCCAAATCTTGTTTCCTAGAATAAACTTTTGCAACCATGAGGGCAAGAACTTGTTTAAAACCCTTGATGAAATACCTTACCATCTCCCCATGAAAGACAAATAAACCAAAAGGACTTGAAGTAAAGTGAGTAACCTCATGGACAGACACAAGTACTACTGCAGGCAAGTTGGGCAAGAAGAGGACAAGAGACTCTTTATGGCAGCATCCCAGTCAGGAAAAGCAGAGCAGAAACAGCTCCTCTGTCTTTGTGACAGTGCCAGTAGGAATCTATCAGGAGTAGTTGCAGCTAATCTCAGAAACTGGGGTAACAGGAAACCAACCTGAACTTACATTGGAATATGATCACCACATTGAGATAGGGTCTGAGTTCAGTGCATGGAAACAGATCACACGATCATGGGGCCAGTGCCACAGATGGGAGAAGGGGAGGCAGTCTGAGGAATGGACTGCCCTGATACTCTCTGGATTTTTGTTCTGGTGTTTGAGGGAATTTTTTCTCTTGCCATGCCATTCCTCAGCCATTCTCCTCTATAAAGGTGGTACCATTATTAGGTCAGGAAAGGGTAAATGTCACAGAAGATACCTCAATGCAAGCCCAACACACTTGAGCTATTCTGTCACAATTAATGTTTGAGGAACCTTCCAATGTCTTGAAAATAGTACCTTCTACCAAGAAATAAGATGAACTTGGATTCCAAAGTAGTCAAAGGAAGGCATTGTCCTTTTGCTTTTCATTCTCATTGTGCTTTTGTACTTGGTAATTCATGATCCACCTGTCATGAAAACAACCCACAATTCATAGGGAGGGAGCAGGGGGTATCCGTGCCTTTTCTTTCTGGTTCAATAATTTCCTTATCTCTGAACACAATTCCAACTTTATTATAGAGATTTCTAAGAAGTTTACTTCATATTACAAAAAACTTTAATTCCTTTGCAAAAATGTATGGTGAACTAGTTTATCACATATGGTCAGTCTGATTGTTTTATATAAATATTTTATTTAAATATTGGTCACCAAAAAATAATGAGTGATTACGTCAGTATGCAAAAGTATACTACTTTTGAAATCCTAACAATGACTGGCATTTTGGCCCCAATTTGAATTAACTATACCCTTATACACCAATTTATTAGAAACAATAATATTATAATATATACTTCTACATATAATATAGGTATATTATTCAATTAATCAAATAAACCTTAGGGATGGCAACAGTCTGTTATTTTATACAAATACAAAATATGAAATAGAATTTAATATTTATTCAGGGAGCTAAAATGACAGGATATTATCTGATAAGCAAAAAAAAAAGTTTGTTTTCTCTCTGGGGGAAAAATTCCTTTTAAAATTTGAAAAACTATCTTAAAAAATACATAGCTAATTTGCATTTCACTTAACTTGCTATTTAACTTGGGTACTGACACATAAATTACAAAAAGGTATTGGGAGCCATTTATTCCCAAAGTTTGTTCCTTTTTCATTTTCATTTCATGAATCTGAAATAAGCACATTAACATAAAACCAATATAACATGAAAAAAAAAAGGAAAAAAAGATTATTCTATTTAGTGTTTCACTATCTCTGTTCAAATATCTAAAAGTAATACTAAGGCTATGCTTCCCAAACTAGAATGCATCTATGGTAGCTGGGATTGAGACTGTACTTTTGATTTCCACTCCCTCGTTCCCATGTCTCTGTGTAATCCCAACCCTTGAGTGTGGGTGACACATAACTTGCTGCTTACCAAATTAATATGGCAAAGGTAAAGGAATTTTTCAGATGTAATATCCTTATCAGTGGACTCTAAGTTTATCAAAAGGGAGATTGTTCCGGGCAGGCCTAAGCTAATTACATGAGCCCTCTAAAAGAAATTCAGCTCTGCTTTTCCTCAGACTGGGCTGCCACCATGTCCTCACCATGTGCCTGTTGTCCCCCACGTCCTCCTCACCGTGCGTGCTGCAGCACTCATGTCTGTTCATGAGACTGCTCACTTCATTCTACTTTAAGTCATTTGCTTTTAGTCTTCTGTGGGAAGATGCTGAGGTATTTTAGTGAGGGTTTTAAAAAAGTTCTTGCTCTCACGGTTGTAAAAGTTTATTCCAGGAAACGACATCTGGATGAGGAACTCACTCTCCTGAAAGACATTTCCCCACTTGGAGGAAGAAGACTCACTGTCTTATATTACAAGGATATAATCATGCATACAATACCAAATTGTTTTTTTTTAATAATAACACAATGGTAGTTAAAATCTCTATACTTTGGTTGAGGTAACCGTCATTCCTAGAAGTGCTCCTAACTCCTTTACAAGACTAGCTTTGTAATTTCGCTCTTTAGAGACACAGTTGCACAGCTCACAGTTTATCTCCTTTAAAGAAATGGTGCAGACTGCTCACATCTTAGCCTTTCTTGGGTCCTCCTGTTATGACTTCCATTAGTGTCCTGTGACATTGTGGTGTTTTTATCTTTGTAACCCTAATTAAATAGACATGCCATGAAACACGATTACTTCCTGAATAAATGAAAATAAAAACTACCTCTGACTCCTCATAGTAGGAAAGTTATATTTATATTTATGTCATATTGGTTTACATATTTTCTCCAGTAGAGGTTTAGCATGTATATTTAATTTTTGAATTAAAAATAGATCCTTTGTTTTTCAAAATGAATATCTGAAGTGATGTTTGAAATTGCTTGTACAAAATTATAGCTGGGAACAAACTCTCATGGGGAATAGAATCCCTAATATGTCATATGCTAAGGATATATCACACTCGAAGCAATCACTGAATTGAGCCAACTTTTCAGTTTGATTATCTGTTTGTTAATTAGCCTGGTTGATACACTGTCAACAACCTGCTGCCTCTGAAAGGCCTCAGTGAGATCACTGGGTTTTGTCTAAGAAGTTGAAATTTTCCACAAATATTTAGGGATTAGTTTCTTAAAATTAGAAAATTGCTGTTAATTGTAAGGATCATGTAGGAAGGTCCTTCACTGCCTGAGGCCATATCCAGAACATTATGGAATTGGATTTGCCCAAAGGAGTGCAATCTGGGTATGAATATGCCATCTCGATAGTTTATGGGTTTATGAGCAATGAGACAAAAAGGATAATGGGGATAAAGTAGCACTGCCAAATATTGTTTTAATTATTTTTTATATTTAATCTAAATGTATATTTGAATAATGTTTCCTCACATTTTCAAATAAATGTAAAAACAGTCTAAAGGGCTAGCTGAAATGTTATCTAAGTTTGAATATCATGTTGTGGCTCCCATAAGCAGAAATGAATAAATGGGCACAATTTGAGAGAGGTATTTTCATGCATGTGGATGAGATATAATCAAACCTGCAAAACTATAGAGAAAGAAAATTGTGAAGTCACTACTTCTGATTGCAAATTTTCTTAACTAATTAGTTTTCTAATTTATGTATGGCAAAATTCACTCTTTCTGGTATACATCTGGTGTTTTAGTCATGAAGTTCTTGCCTCTGCCTATATCCTTAATGGTATTGCCTAGGTTTTCTTCCAGGGTTTTTATGGTGCTAGGTCTTATGTTTACATTTTTAATCCATCTTGAATTAATTTTTGTATAAGGTATAAGGAAGGGATCCAGTTTCAGCTTTCTGGATATGGCTAGCCAGTTTTCCCAACACCATTTATTAAATAGGGAATCCATTCCCATGCTTGTTTTTGTCAGGTCTGTTCAAAGATCAGATGGTTGTAGATGTGGGGTTATTTCTGAGGCCTCTGTTCTGATACATTGGTCTGTATCTCTGTTTTGGTTCCAGTACCATACTGTTTTGATTTCTGTAGTCTTGTAGTATAGTCTGAAGTGCCTGCACCTTTGGTTTTTTTGTTTGTTTGTTTGTTTGTCTGTTTGTTTGTTTTGCTTTTTTTGTTTAGTATTGTCTTGGCTATGCAGGCTCTTTTATGGTTCCATATTTTAAGGTGATTTTTTTTCCCAATTCTGTGAAAAAAGTAATTGGTAGCTTGATGGGGATAGCACTCAATCCATAAATTACTTTGGGCAGTATGGTCATTTTCATGATATTGATTCTTCCTAACCATGAGCATGAAATGTTTTTCCATCTATTTGTGTCCTCTCTTATTTCCTTGAGCAGTGGTTTCTCCTTGAAGAACTACAAACGTTGACATCCTTCACATCTCTTCTTAGTTGTTTTCCTAGGTATTTTATTCTCTTTGTAGCAGTTGTGAATGGGAATTCACTCATGATTTGGCTCTCTGCTTGTCTGTTATTGGTGTATAGAAATGCTTGTGATTTTTGCACATTGACTGTTTATCCTGACACTTTGCTAAAGTTCCTTACCATCTGAAGTAGATTCTGGGCTGAGATGATGGGGTCTTCTAAATACACAATCATGTAGTCTGCTAATAGAGACAATTTGACTTACTCTTTTCCTAATTGAGTACCTTTTATTACTTTTTCTTGCCTGATTGTCCTAGCCAAAATTTCCAATACTACGTTGAATACGAATGGTGAGAGACGGCATCCTTCTCTTGTGCCATTTTTCAAAAGGAATGCTTCCAGTTTTTGTCCATT
This sequence comes from Callithrix jacchus, assembly GCF_049354715.1. Taxonomy (NCBI): domain Eukaryota; kingdom Metazoa; phylum Chordata; class Mammalia; order Primates; family Cebidae; genus Callithrix; species Callithrix jacchus. The sequence continues at coordinate 52,545,818 of NC_133519.1, forward strand.
CAGTATGACATTGGCTGTGGGTTGGTCATATATAGCTCTTATTATTTTGAGAAATATTCCACTGACGCCTAGTTTATTGAAAATTTTTAGCATAAAGGACTGTTGAATTGTGTCGAAGGCCTTCTCTGCATCTTCTGAGATAATCAAGTGATTTTTGTTTTTGGCTCTGTTTATGTGATAGATTACATTTATAAATTTGTGTATGTTGAACCAAGCTTGCATCCCAGGGATGAAGCTGACTTGATCATGATGGATAAGATTTTTGATGTGCTGTTGGATTCAGTTTGCCAGTATTTTATTGAAGATTTAAAGTGGATGCGAAATCCATGTTAAAATTTTCTTTCAGTTTTTTCCAAGTTTATATGTCTTCTAAGTTTGTAAGTTAAGATCATGCTACCTACTGTCATATATGCAGGTATATATACACTCACACATACAAACAAATGTATAACGTTTCAAACATGATAAGCATTTGTTTCATTTCCTTAAAAACTAAAACTATTTTTCATACTAGCAGCCACATCTCCCCTGACTGGTATTAGAACAACTCGGTCTTCAACACTGGGGTCTGTCATATTCAATGCTTCATTTCTAGCATCTTTATGTCCTTAAGCAGCATAGTGGCCTAAAGGAAATGGCACAGAAGATCACGTACGGAAGGCGTATGGGACAGGCCTGGGAGTGACAACCATTTTGCCCTTAATATCCTGCTACTTGACCATACCTTACTGCAAATTTAGCTAAGATATGTGGTTTAATTGAATGACTAGAAAAAGAAAAATCAGTTGAATAAATTGCATGTGTCTCTTATAGACAACTATAATTTTATGGCTGATCTTGAAAATTGGTTTTTTAAAACTTAAAGATACAAATATATCACCTAAATTTTTTGAGTTTTCTTTGTTTTTAAAAACAGCATCCTGTAAACATGAATAGACTTGAAATTAATGTAATGTCTTCATTATTTTCATAAAATTCTCTAAAATATTTGAAGCAATGCTAACATACTAATGAAGTATATGTCTATGCATACCTATGAATAGTTTTTCTACTTATATTTGCTTAAAATTTTCTTCATTATAGCATAGTCTTAAAAAATTCATAGAATGGTTTCAAAATGCATACATTTAAGCATTTGTTTTCTTATATATAAGTCTAGAACACACATGAATACACTACAAACACATTTGTTATATACTTGTATATGCCATATATGTAAATATAGAAGTCCATACATGCACACATGATCAGTTTTATTCAGTGTTATAATTTTTGGAAATAAATTGTATAAGGTAATATATCTGATCACAAAACATAATTTAGATATTTTAATATAGTTTTATCATATCAACCAATAAGCTGATGATAATTTATTCACCTTTGTCCAAGTCCAGTTTTGTTACCTAATCTTAAAGATTTACATTCTTACTTTGTCCCATTAGTGAGAATGTAAATCTTTAAGATTAGGTAACAAAAATGCTTTCCAATTTTTCTTCAAAGTACTTTGGTTCCCTCATCCCTATCATCATACCAAGAAAGAAGTAAAGAAAGTATCAAAAATAAGCATGAATGAAAATATGGGTTAGCAATGATAATTCAGTAAATTTAGCTTGAGACAAATTTCCCTCAAAACAAGTATTTAAATATTAGTATGCTATGAATAATTGAGACCTTATTGATGTTACTATATGAATTACAGAAACATATACTTTGTAGAATAATAATATTACTTTTTAAAATTATAATGGAAAAGAAAGTATTTGACATCTAAGTCTAACATATTTGTATGAGGTGATCCTTGGGGGAAAAAAAATTAGAACATCATTGTAAAATTATACACCACCCTAGACAGTATTTTAATGTGTTTCAGAATACCTCAACAATGACATCAAATACAATGTTGTTACACTAAAAAAACTTACATTAACGATCATTCTATTTGTGCTCTGAAATAATATTTATATTCAGATTTGGATTTTATTATGTTGGTGTTTTATTTACACTTTGAGTTACTGCATTAATAATAATAGGCTAAATCAAGTTTATCCTAATTTCATGTTTCACAAACTTTGCTTTTATACATATTTGCATAATTTCTTGCAAACAGTAATCACAGTAATTCAGCTATCTATAGCCGGCTCTAACCCTGTCATTCATGATTGCAGAAAACAGAAATTAACATTTCTAGAAGCTGAATAACATAATATTGGCTACTCTTAAGGAAAAGGCAGCAGGTGTGGCAGTGGGCAGCAGTCATTTGTCAACTGAAGAAAACCATAATGGTGGCATCAAGAAGAAAATTATGCTAATGTAAAAGTAATGCTTCTCAGTGCTATTATTACTACTGTGCACCATCGGAATGATAACGAAGACTAAATCACTTCCAAATTTCCAAATAAATTTTTTCCTATAGTAGTGTTTTTCAGATTCCTTTTGAGATTCTGTAGGTCCAGAGTTAGACACATAGAAGGCACTTACTTATAAATGAGTTGAATGTGACTTACAGAGAAGTTATAATTGGCTAATACTGTATTCTCTCATATGATAATTTTTTAATGAATCTAAGTTTTCAGTGTTTATGTAACTTGAATATTTCATAATATGTTAGGGTTCCTTCTCTCCTTCACACATGTTTAAGTTTCTTAGTAAATGGCATGTCAAATTATTCTGTTCTTCCTAAGGACTCAAACTCACAAGTTGACTGTGAGCCCTGAACTTGATTAAAAGTGTGAACTTCAAAAAGTATATTCCTCTCTCTTAACTTTTAATTTTTTTATCTATTAAAAAAGGAAATAGTAACCAGTCTATTAATTTTAAATTGCCATTGTAAGGGTTGATGATACTATGTGTATGAAAGCACTTAGTGAATTTCAAAGCATGTCAGTAAACTATAATTGTTACTTAATATTTCATAACAAAAATTAAACTCCACTAAATTAAGTCAATATTGAGAGAAAATATGTAATCCATCATTTTACAAACCTAAATATTGATATATAATTGAATATAGTTAAAATCTGCTAAATCAAAAGGTGTTTGTTTCAGATAGAGTTTTGCTCTTGTTGCCCAGGCTAGAGTGTAATGGTGCTATCTTGGCTCACTGCAACCTCCACCTCCCAGATTCAAGCAATTCTCCTGCCTCAGCCTCCTAAGTAGGTGGGATTACAGGCATCCACCATGCCCGGCTAATTTTTGTATTTTTTTAGTAGGAACTGGGATTCACCATGTTGGCAAGGCTGAACTCAAACTCCTGACCTCAGATGATCTGTCTGCCTCAGCCTCCCAAAGTGCTGGGATTACAGGCATGAGCCACACTGCCAGGCCTCAAAAGGTTTTTAAATAGCAGAAAAATCTGGTTAAATGCAGAAACTTTCTCTCACCTACTTCTGCTTGGCAAATGAACAGACCAAGTGTAAGCATAATTACATTTGATAAAATTCCAATGTCTGAAACGGCATATGAGCCCCATGATGAGAAAGCTGAAGAGCAGAAGTATTCCCTCCAGTTGTAGAGCTAGATGAGAGATGAGAGAGCTGGAATTTTCTCACATTGACTACTGTGTTGCCCAAGATGAAGTCCATAATCTTAAACCAATGGTGTACAATTTTTCAATCTCTATGAATTAATTAAATTATATTTAGCAGAATTGTATAGTCGAATAAACATGGCCATGAAGTCTTTGCTGTTATTCCCATTGAAAGGCAGATTTTATTTCCCCTCCCATTAAATCTGAACTGATTTTAAAGATGTTTTTGGCCAATTGTATTTACTGGAAGTGACATTCTAGAATTGGGAAGGCCAAGTCATGTGACTCCTGATAGGTTTTGCTGGGACCCCTTGGAATATCCATTCTTGGGGCCTGTTTTTCCATGTAAAAATTTGACTATGCTGCTGAATAGATAACATGAAGAGGCCCTTGGGCTACCTGGAGCACATGAGGAGTACAGCGGAGCCCAGACATCCCTCTCAAGATGTCAAGAATGAGCATCATTTAATGTAGTACTGGAAGTTCTAGCCAGAGCAATCAGGCAAGAAAAAGAAATAAAGGGTATTCAAATAGGAAAGGAGGAAGCCAAATTGTCTCTATTTGCAGGCGACATGATTGTGTATCTAGAAGACCCCATTGTCTCAGCCCAAAATCTGAAACTGATAAGCAACTTCAGCAAAGTCTCAGGATGCAAAATCAATGTGCAAAAATCACAAGCATTCCTATACACCAATAACAGACTTAAAAGGAGCCAAATCAAGAACAAACTGCCATTCACAACTGCTATAAAGAGAAGAAAATACCTAGGAATAAAGCTAACAAAAAATGCAAAGGATCTCTTCAAGGAGAACTACAAACCACTGCTCAAAGAAATAAGAGAAAACACAAACAGACGGAGAAACATTCCATGATCATGGTTAGAAAGAAACAATATCGTGAAAATGGCCATACTGCCCAAAGTAATTTACAGATTCAACGCCATACCCATCAAGCTACCAATGACCTTCTTCAAAGAATTGGAAAAAACCACCTTAAACTTCATATGGAACCAAAAGAAAGCCCACATAGCCAAGTCATTCTAAGCAAAAAGAACAAAGCAGGAGGCATCACACTCTGGACTTCAAACTATACTACAAGGCTACAGTAAGCCTGTATTTTTATAGGTAGATGAAACAAGTAAGATATTAGACAAGAAAATGTAAGCTCCATGGGATAGAAGACTGTTTTTGTCTATTTTATTCACTGGAGTCTCCTACATGCCTATAATACTATAATAACCACTTGTTGAATGAAAACCTTAGCCCTAAACCAGCACTTACATTTCTATATGGATCCCATGCTGCCCTCTTCAGCATAATTGTGAATGTGCTGTTTCTTTTCATTATGAACTTTGTTTAGCTGTCTGTTCTTTTTAAGGTATTTTTAAAAATATATAATTTACAACATCACTGGGGTTTCTTGTCCTAGAATGAGTTAGTGATTTTAGAACTGGACACAGTCTCAGCCACTGCCCAGTGGCCAGCTAGGAATGATCACTGAAAATAGAAGAAGCAAGAAGTTGCATACTATAAACATAATGCCTCTAGCTGGAACTGTAGACCTTCTTCTGCTGTCTTTAAAAGGCACCAGTCAGTATGAATACTTATAAAATTATGAGAATATTAGACTGTATGGGGCTACAGAACCATTTAACCATTACGTTTTTTATTTCAATGCTTACCACTACTTTTTTCTATTTTTACAAATTTTTACACGTGATTTTTCTATACAGATCCCAAATTACATTCAGTATTTAATATTTGCATTCAATTAAAATGCGATCCAGGTGTGTGTAGAGAATAAAAGATGGAGGAGGCAGAATGGAAGTATGAGGAATGATTATGGGTATATTGAAGCAGTCCAGGTAAGAGGTATTAGTACCCTGGATTGGATACTTCCCACTGGAAAGCATGAATCAATTATACATAGGTTGCAAAAGTAATGAATGAAGTGGGGAATAAGAGAAACCAAGGATGTCTCCTAAATTTTCAGTTTGATCAACTGGGTGAATTATGGTATAGTTTACAGAAGTGGAGAATACCAGTGCCATAGACTGCAAAAGTGGCCACGGTCCTTTGCAGCTTCTCCCCTCAACAGGTGGAGTCTGTGTTCTAATCCTTAAGTCTGGAATGGTCATGGGACTTTTTTTGACCAAAAGAACATTAGCAAATGTGACAGAGACTTGAAAAGCAGCTGCATATTTGGGCTTGCTCTCTCATTGAACTTAAAAATCCTATGCCACCTTAGGAACAAATCCAGAATACCCTGCTAGATGATGAGAAATCAATGGAGAGAATATGCATCCCAGCCAAGGCCTTTAGGAACTGTTTACAGTTGTTAACCTATAAGCTGACCATAGTCAAATGAGCCAATAAGTGAAGGTGAGAACAATCCAGTGGGGCCAAAACCAACTGCCAATTGGAAGAATTGTGAGTTCAATGAACAGTTTTAAACTACATGATCTGGAGATTGTATCAGTTACCTCATTGCATAAGAAGTATGCAATTTTGTCTGAATCTGTTGTGTAAAAAAATTAAGTTTAATTTTGTTACTTAGAGAAACCATGAGTTAAAACAGCATGTATTTATTATTTCCCAGACTGCAAGAGTCCAGAGCCTGGGTATGGCTGAGATGGGTGTTCTGCTAGGAGTCTGTCAAGGTTGCAATTCAGCATTGGTTTGGCTGTTTTTGTCTGTAGGCTTTACCAGGGAAGGAAGAACCTACTTCTAAGCACACTCACATCACTGGCAGAATTCATTTACAGGTAATTGTATGACTGAGGGCTCAGCTTCTTGCTGGCTTTTCACTGGTGGTTTCCCTGAGCTCCTAGAGGTTGCCCACATTTCCTAAAATTCACCCACTATATCTAGAGTATACAGCTCCTTGAGTTTACTTACTATATATAGAGGTCACCCACATGTTTCAGAGGGTGCCCATAGTTCCTTGCCATGAGAGCTTTCCAAACATAACTGCTTACTTTACTAAGCCAGTAAGGACAGTCTCCTTGAGTGACTATTCCAGGAAGACAGAGCCTCATGTAAAGTAACATAATCAAGGAGGGGACATCCTATCATACTGCCATATTCTGTTGGTTCTAAGCAAGTTACAGACTCTACCAACACTAAGTAGGAACAGAGACAAGAGTATGGAAACCTGTAGGCTATCCCCGTAAGGTCATTTGTTACACAGAAACTAAGAATAAGGTAAGAGGCAGTAACTTCTAGAAAGACATGATATTGTAGTTAAAAAGTAGATTCTGAAGCTAGACTGTCTGTCTGGGTTTTTATCCAAGGTTTGCCTTTTAGTTGTGGGAAGCTAGACAATTCATCAAACTTCATCATTAACTATGGAAGCACTTGCAATTTTAGGAATGTTTATAGAATTTTTACCTCTGGGAAACCTTATTAAAAACAATAAAACAAGACACACTCATACTGATAGCTTTTGTCCATATAAAAAGCAAAGGAAAATTAAAATGAGATGTTGTGTAAGTTTTACAACTTATACCAAAACACAACTTGCCAGTTAGAAAACATAAAAAAGTGTCTATCAGCATTGTAGAAAACAGCACAGTGCAGAGTGGTGCTACTGCCTCAGGCAGCTCTCAGTGACATAAATATCAAAGCCATTGAAACATTAGGCTATAATTTGTGATTCATGCTGTAAGCGATCATGCTGTATTGCCACAGTCTGCTAGGATTTCCCACCTGTTTTTTTCCCACAAAACTGAAAGTAGAAAACTGCTGAAATTTAAGTAGGTTTCTACTTAAACTTATTTCTTACTTGGAACATCCAAAAAGCAAGATGCAATAGCCAACAGGAAAAAAATATCTGATGCTAAGAAAGTAACTTTCTTAAATGTCATTCTTTTATTTAGACTGGCAGGTAATAGCTATAAACATCTTACATTGTACATATTATTTACCTATATAATTTATAATACATATTACTAACCTGGCTTGTATGCTATTAATACATTAGGTTGAGTATTAAGTCGCTTGTATTAAAAGAACACAAAAACGAAGCATTTTATTCCTATGTTTTAATCTTAAATATGTCTAATTCAAGAGTGTTTAAAAAGGCTTGACATTTCATACTTTCGAGAAATAGTTCAATCGTTACATTTGAACAAAAACTGTAGAAACATAACTATATTACCGTAATCTAAATGGCAAGTGTGTGACATTATGGCCTTAGAAATTCTCTCTACCCTGTTAATTGTAGTTCATGGAGTTTGCACATATTTCTTGAACTTTTGTTAAGCAAAATACATTTGTCTAATACATAGTTTGCTGCTTGCTGATACACAAAAATCACTTAGTATTCATTAGTCTATATTCTTATCATGGTTCACTGCCATTACTTATAAAAGTGGGTTAGTCAAGAATTGTTCTTTAATGGAGACTGTCTGAAATTTAACTTTCATTTAGTTTGACAGAAACATTGTATTACTGAGAAAATACACCTTCATTTAGGTCACTGCAAACTTAAGAGAAGAAAAAAGTAACTTGAAAAATCATTAAGATGCTAAGATGTCAGAAAGAGAGAAATAAAAACACTGATTATTAAAGATAATGATGTGCACCTGGTCTCAATCACGACTTTCTTCTGAAGCATCAACCATCTTGGAATACAAATTTCAGTGCTTACACCACTGGAATCTAATGCTACTTTCCAGACAGTGAAAAAGTCATTAAGAGTACTCAGACAGACAACAATACGATTTTGTAAGACTGAACTATCAAACTGACTTAGGGGTAGGATTGCATAAAAAATCTTGGTTTGTTCACATCTACTTTTCTTGAATAGCCTAAAAGTAAATATAAAGAAGATCATTTCATTGCCCATCTGAGACTGATTTACAAGGAGACTATAAATACAAGAGTGATTACCATCTAATGTGGGAGCTATTGCTGTTGTCCGAAAATAAGCCTCCCTGTATGGTTCCAAACCGCAGAAATTCTGCTACCAAGGGAACAGACTTGATTTCCCACTTATCTTTTAATGACTTCCTGCTGGCAAAAACCTGGAGCCAAAATTCTACTGACATCTGTTTGTTGGTATGGGTCTTATTTAGAACCCCAGTACTAGGTAATTATTCATTATTTGTTGGCACTAGGATTGTGCAGCACATAATGTTTCGCAACAGTTAAGCTATAATAAATAAAGAAATAAACAAAACTCTTCTCCTAAATACCCATTTATATACAGCACCAACAAAACAAACAGGAGAGCTTCTAACAATTTATTACTAGATAGTCACTGCTTAAAGTTCACATTTATCATTAATAAATAGAAAGAAAACTGTTAGCTTTTCATTTTAAATCAAGGCTGAGAGTTTAATGATCAAGGGCACTTTATATTGTAATTTATGTTAATATATAAGTCATCCTGAGGAGTATTTTATTTTATTCTCCTAATATTTATTTTAGAGGCACTACGATTTCACTGAAGAAAAATGGGTTTTTGGAACCTTAGGTCTGATACTAGAAATCTTAGGAAAATCAATGTTTCTAAACCTCTCTACTCATGTGTTACATAGAAATAATATTTAACTCAAAGTCATGGTGGATAATAGCTAATAGACCTAAACTATATGACAACAGGATCTTAATAATTCTTTATTTTCTTCATTAAATTTTCTACTACTTGCTTTGAAGTATTAGATTTAAGAATATGTCAGTGCTAACCAAATGATGTGTAGTATTGAAAGACCACCCAATTTCAGCGAATTCAATTTCAAAATAGGTTTGTGAGCCAGCTACGTGATGGAAATATCAGGTATGCATCCACAATGTGACAGTGATCCAAATACGAATCATGTTTATGGTATGCTAAAAAACATCCCCCAAAGACATCAAGATCTAATCCTCAGAGCCTGTGAATATTACTGTATATGGCAAAAATATGTGATTAAGTTAAAGGCTTTGAGATGAGTCAGTTACCCGGGATTGTGCAGGTGGGCCCCAAAGCAGTCACTTGTGTCTTTATAAGAGACAGTGGGTGAGTTGATAGAAACGGGAGGATGGCACACATGGACACACAGAGGAGAAGGCTCTGTGCTCACAGAGGCAGAGACTGGCATAATGTGGCCGCATGTCAAGGAGTGCTGGCAGCCACCAGGAGCTGGAATACACAAGAATCACATTCTCTCTGTAGTCTCCAGAGGGACCATCACCCTCCTGACATCTTGATTTTGGTCTTGCAAAAAAAGACTTTTGAACTTCTAGTGCCCAGTATTGTAAGAGTGTATATTTCCTTTGTTTTACATCATCAAGTTTGTGGTAATTCATTGCAGGAAGTCTCCAAAAACTCATACAGTACTGCTCAGTATTTTATAAATAAATTGGATTGACCAGAAAGTGATCCATGATATTGGCGGGATAAACACTACATGACCCAAGTATAAGAGGATCATAAGGATCTAACTGTTGTGTCACAAATGATCGTAAACATGATAATGGCAGGGGAACTGAAGGGTGTATAGAGTTCACAGGAACAGCAAAGAATGGGGAGAATACTACATACATTAAGGAAAAACATGGTTACAAAGTAAGATAAGCACTAGCATTAATGTTTCCTTTTTCTAATTTAAACTTCTTCCACTGGGATGGGGGAATTGTGTGAGGAGAAGTTAGACTTTGAAGCCCAGTAGTATCGGATATAAGCTAAATGTCTTCTGGTAATTGGAGTGATGCAACTACAAGCACGACTGTGTGAGCAAACAGAAATACATTCTGCTGAAGAAATACAACTGACTGATAGATGTTCTTTTACTTAACGTTTAAACTTTGTTTGCTGCAGAGAGGCCTTAATATTTCTTATTATGTAATGTATCTGCCCCGAAAAAAGAAAGTGACTTGTCAGATGCAGGTTACCCTGTGAGGATAAAGTGGAGCAGGGTGCAGGCTGGTATAATGTACAGAGTCTAAGTAGGATGCATAACGGAGGCCCTGAGAGAATGCAAAGCAGAGACTTTGAAGAGACACATATATTCCTTGGCAAGATGTGGTAAGAGTCCCGGCTACTCCCACGTATTAAGAAACTGAAGAAGCATCAAAACCACATTGTGTTACATGTCTATATTAACAATAGTTTTCCTGATGGTATTACTATGTGGTGAATATAAATAGGTCATCATATTCTTAAAATAGCTATTTACTTAATTATATTTATTTCATTACTTTACGCATGGTTTCTGCATGTGAAGTGAACATTTGTGTTACTTTCCCTGAGTAAAAATAAGTAGTTGGGTAAATTAAAGAAGAAAAATAATATTTCTAAGGAAACAGTACCAAATATATATGTATATATATATATATATATATATATATATATATAGAGAGAGAGAGAGAGAGAGAGAGAGAGAATATACACACACACACACACACAGAGAGAGAGAGAGAGAGAGAGAGAGAGAGGGGAGGGGGAGAGAGGAGAGAGAGAGAACTTTTAAAAATATGCATATATATATTTTTTTTTATTGCACTCTAGGTTCTAGGGTACATGTGCAGAACATGCATGATTGTTGCATAGGTACATACATGGCAATGTGGTTTGCTGCCTCCATCCGCCTCTCCCCATCACCTATATCTGGCATTTCTCCCCATGTTATCCCTCCCAACCTCCCCACCCCACCCCCCCGCTGTCCCTCCCCTATTCCTCCTCAACAGACCCCAGTGTGTGATGCTCCCTTCCCTGTGTCCATGTGTTCTCATTGTTCAATAGCTGCCTATGAGTGAGAACATGTGGTGTTTGATGTTCTGTTCTTGTGTCAGTTTGCTGACAATGATGGTTTCCATATTCATCCATGTCTCTATAAAGGACATGAACTCATCATTTTTTATGGCTGCACAGTATTCCACAGTGTATATGTGCCAAGTTTTCTTTATCCAGTCTATCATTGATGGGCATTTGGGTTGGTTCCGGGTCTTTGCTATTGTAAACAGTGCCACAGTGAACATACATGTGCATGTGCCTTTATAATAGAATGATTCATAATCCTTTGGATATATACCCAGTAATGGGAATGCTGGGTCAAATGGAATTTCTAAGGCCTTGAGGAATCGCCACACTGCCTTCCACAATGGTTGAACTTTTGTTCCACCAACAGTGGAAGAGTGTTCCTATTTCTCCACATCCTCTCCAGCATCTGTTGTCTCCAGGATTTTTAATGATCACCATTCTAACAGGTGTAAGATGCTATCTCAATATGGTTTTGATTTGCAATTCTCTAATGTCCAGTGATGAGCATTTTTTCCTGCTTGTTGGCGAGAGAGAACATTTTTTTAATTCCAGCATATGTAAATTCGGTGGGGATTATCATTTTAATAGTATCTCAACCAGCTTCATTTCTTTCTAAATTTGAAGGAGCTTATGCATGCAGACGATAAAATACCTACAGTGATACCAACACATGCATACACAAACCCTTTTGGAAAAAATTAGAGATACTAGTGGTTCAATATTGGGTGAGTGGTCACAGTAAGAATAGAAAAAGACTCAACAGATGGTTTGCAGCAATATCAAGGTCTTATAAGGTAAGCTAAAGTGTTTAGGAGCAATATAATAGGATGAATTAAGAAAAAAAAACTGGAGATAGATTAATCATATAAGGCAAAGTAATCTGAATGTAGGAAATAATTTTAAACAAGAAAAATAGTGCAAGCTAAAACTAGAGTAATAGCAATGCCACACATACAAAAAAAGTCATATTTAGTGTACAGGATTCATTTTGCAGATCCTGTGGAATGATAAAATGGGGCAGTAAATTAATATCCTCCTTTTTTTCTCTCAATATAGTTCCTGACTTAATTATTATGATAGTACTTAGATTTCAGGTTTGGCTATGTCAAAGATTTGTAATAATACTAGGTTTATATTTAATATTTAAAACTCAGTCATACACCAATAAACAAATCTGAATGTTAATTATATGGTAAATAAATGGAAAGCTTTTAATTTTCTCATCAAGGTATATAGAATTTTCCAAAATAAAAGCAGACATTGTTAAGAAATAGTGTTCCCTACAATAGTTAGCAGAGACATCAGAAATTATATTTCACTATAATTCAATCCAAATTAAAATGAAAAGTTTGTCACTTCAAAAATCAAGAACACAGTAAAAACACGTAAGTAAATTAGTCAAGTGTTTGAGACTATTAACATTGATATTGAATAAAACGTATGAAGAAAAACATTTCAAAGAAACTTCAGTATTGATCTGGAACAGTAATAGCAAAGAAACAAAAAAACATGTGTTTTCTCAACAGTATCTGTGTTTAATAAAGGTATAACATGAAAATCATTTTTTTCTGATTTTTAAGACATTTTACTGATTTAAATAGATGACAGAGGCAATAGCTGTATAAAAAATCATTTAAATTATATAAGATTCTTACCAATTACAGTAACTGGCAAAAAAAGCAATTGGCTCTGGAAATTAAAAACATTGCCTAGAAGTTTTGTGTGGGCCATTTTTAAATAACTAGTTAGACAAAAAAATAAAATTTATTTCTTATTTATCACAAATCTATGAGGTAGAAAAGGCTGTATGGTTAATAATAATTTGTTTTACCCTTTGAAAAAGTACTTTAAATGCCTCAGCCAATAAAGTTTTAGTTATTTTTTTAATTTTAAGATACCATCTATATAGCTATTTTCTTATGCCAGTCTTTAAAATATGCTGAAATTAAAATAGTGGTTGTCATATTAGAAGGTTTTAATACCTTCTTAAATATGAGTGATTGTTTTCAAATATTAATCATATTATCATATGATAAAATATGAAAGTATCTGTGAGGTACACCAAGGTTAAATCAAAAATTGAGAATATTTTTAGTTTTAGCTTTCCAAGAGGCAATTATAAACAACTTTCTAGTGAAAGTGAAAATTACACTGGTTGTTTTAAGGGTGCACTTTATGTATAAATAATAGAGGGATTTTGCCAAATTTTCTCTACTTTTCAGTTTCACCATTTAAACGGTATTTGTGGAAGAAAAATATCAATATCCCTAAGAGTTTGTGTGGCTTAGGTTTGTTTACCTCGAACCAAAACTCTCTGCTGTATATGCCTAATCTCACAACAACATACTCAAATACTATTTGTTTTACACACATTTAAGCTTTTGGCTTAACCTGTGAATAGTCTCAAGATTGCCAGTTCCTCCCTCACTTCCACTCTGCTCTCCCAGGGTGTCAGCAAGCTCTCCCTCTCGGTCACAAGGTAGGGGCAGAGGCATAAAACTTCACAGCAAAGACCAAAAGCGGGAGTCTCTGTGGAAAAGGGACCCTATTCATATTTCTTTTGCAAGATCCCGCTTTCTTGTTAGAACTGGGCCATTTGGTTAGTTGAATGGGAGTCTGGGAAAAAGATTGTTTGGGTATTTAGACCCTACTGTCGAAGAAAAGCTCTGCCAATAGAGAAGATTGTTGCAGTGATTAGCCATTGAGGAGAGAACTAAGAATCCACCATCATTACCTTAGGCCTCAATAAAGGTTTCCATGATCAAGTAACTCTGGGAAACAATGGGTTAAATAAATTCAACCGGTTTCTTCACTGTGTGCTCAGTGTCAGCCTCCATGTGCAAGCCCAGACCCAGAAGGTATGAAGTACTGCATGTCTCTGCCAATCACCCCAACCCCAACCCTCCACCACTCCCATCTCCCAGCAGGGCATCCCCCAGTTAAAATGGCTCACCCCACCCTGCCATCATAACTGTTACTAAGATAATGTGAATACTCCTTACCCCACCTGCCATTTTAAGTGTAATTATGATAGTGTGAAACTCCTAGCCCCACCTGCCATCTTAACTATTATGATAGTGTGAATACTCCTCAGCCCACCTGCCCTCCTAACTGATATTATGATAGTGTGAATACTCCTCAGCCCATCTGCCATCTTAACTGTTGTTATGCTAGTGTGAATACTCCTCATGCCACCTGCCATCTTAACTATTAGAATAGTATGAATACTCCTCATGCTACCTGCCATCTTTACGGTTATGATAGTGTGAATACGCCTCACCACACCTGCCATTCTGTTATTATGATAGTGTGAATACTCCTCACCACACCTGCCATCTTAACTGTTATTATGATAGTGTGAATACTCCTCACACCACCTGCCATCTTAACAGTTATTAGGATAGTGTGAATACTCCTCATGCCTCCTGCCATCTTAACTTTTATTATGATAGTGTGAATACTCCTCACCACACCTGCCTTCTTAACTGTTATTATGAAAGTGCAAATACTCCTCAGCCCACCTGCCATCCTAACTGTTATTATAATAGTATGAATACTCCTCACCACACCTGCCATCTTAACTACCCTTAAGCCTTACCCACCCTCCATTGTAACCACACTTATGGTAATGCATACTCCTTGCCCCTACCCCCACCACTGTAACAGACCTTACTCTGTAACACCCCTGCCCCCTCCCCAAAAGATTTGCCCCAACTTATAAAACCAACTCCTATCCCACCGCCCTTTGCTGACGCCCTTTTCGACTTCAGCCCACCTGCACCCAGGTGAATAAACAGCTATGATGCTCACACTACGCCTGATTGGGGGCTCTCTTCATTCAGAGTGCACATTTTAACACTCAGTTCTCACTAAAGACTTCTCTTTTGCATTCTATCTCGAACAATAAGAAAAAATAATTTATGTTGCTTTTTCCATGTTAACTTTATTACAGCACCAAAATATTTTTATCTCATCAAATAAGATAAGTGGTCCTCACAAGCAGACTTTCAAAAATGCTGAAATAAGCTCACGCTTCACTGGAAAAAAAGAATACAAATGTAAAATTACAAAGTAAAGTTCATTTGCTTCCAAGGAACAGAAATCCACTCAAGGTAAAATGAGAATAGGGAATAACAATCTGAAGGGGTATTAAGATTCTGCAAAACACAACTGAAAGAGTCGAGGAGTAGGGAAAAATGAGAATAAAACAGCTACTCTTTTCTAATTCTCAAGCTGAGATTCTCCTGGTTCTTCTGAGAGAGATAAATGACACATAGATTAAATTATAGGCTGGCAAATAATCATATAGATGAATTATATAGATTATATGAAATTTATAGGTTTCTTTTTAATTATGTTAAAACTCGAGCTTTGAATGAAGAAACCCCGAAACCAGGCTTTGTGTGAGCAACACGGCTGTTTATTTACCTGGGTACAGATGGGCTAAGGCCGAAAAGGGCCTTAGCAAAGGGCGGTGGGATAGGAGTTGGTTTTACCGGTTTGGGGTGGGCAGTGGAAAGTCACAGAGTAAGATTAGTTACAGTGGAGGGGTTAAGGGCAAGGAGTATACATTACCATAAGTTCAGTTAAAATGGGGGTGGGGTAAGAGTAGTTAAGATGGCAGGGTGGTGCGAGGAGTATTCACACTATCATAATAACAGTTAAGATGGCAGGTGGGGCGAGGAGTATTCACATTTTCATAACACTTAAGATGGCAGGTGTGCTAAGGATGAGCTAACAGCAGTTCAAGATTCAGTGTGAGGCTATATCTGGAAAGGTTTGCAAATTCTTAGTTGTCTAATTACCAGCACTAAGAGTCTCAGTCTGGTTCTGCTGAGAAAAATCTCACTCAGGTCAGGATAGTATCATAATCTTATTACTACTGGTGTAAGTCACTGATACAAAATAACATCTTAAAAACATGAATATATAAGGAAGGTAACTTTTCCAAAAATGTCAGAAAGAACGGTGAGCCTTGACTTGGGGGATTAATACCTACAGTCAGTATCAGAAAAGTAATGTCTCATTACACAAGGAGTTTTGGAGACAGAACCCTGCAAAGAGCCAGGCTTTCGTGTTGATGTGACAACACGTGTACATAGACTGGGGAAGCCTAGGATGCAAACTGAAAATCTACAACAAATAATTTTTATTTGGCATAATATACTGACAGTAACTGGTTAAATTATATTCTTTAAACAATATAATAATAATAATTTTAATGGACATATTTTAGTAATTCAAGAAGTATCCAAATGAAAGTAAAATTTTTGAAGACAGAAGATGTGGGGCTAGAGATGGAGAAATTGTTAGCTCTTTATTCCCAGAGCATTTTATACTTAAAACATGCATAACTAATCAGTGTATCTTCAGAATAACATTTCTAACTTGGTGTGAAGAAAGAAGACTAGAAAATGAAAGCCCCATTCTTGTTAACAAAGCTATTGGCTTAAATTAATGAGTAATAGTTAGAATAACACAACTGTAAATGTCAGAAATGTGATTTTTAAATGCCATAAAACTGCTTTTAGCTTGAATTTGCTGTCATAAATCATGTCATATCAAATGACATCAGTTTTTTAGATAAAAGAATCTATATATTTGTATATTATTGACTCTATGTACCACCTTATTTAACATTTAGGACTTAAAATAATATCTTTAATTAAATTCTTGATATTAGTTAAGATTCTTACACATCTTTTAATGTTTGAAGACAAGTGTAATGAAGACCAAAAGTACTAACTACCTTTTCGGAGGCTACGAAGATATGCAGCCATAACATGCTGATGATTCTGAAAGGCCAATGAGGCTCTTGAGATTTCTGGAAATGTACCTTCTACTCTATCAAGATACCAAACCTAAACTGAGATTCTGACATTACTATATTGTATGAAAAAAACTATAAAGTTTTTTATGTTTACCAACAGCTTCTCTGAGGTCTACTTTGAGAGGACTTTTTATGAATACTAGATCCTTACGGTCCAGAACTGTCTACTCTACTTCCCCCTACTCTCAACATAGCATATAGTCCATTATATCAAGTGTGCTCAATAAATATTAGGTTAGTGCCAAATTAATTGTGATTTTTGCCATATAATTGTGGTTTTGCCATTAAAAGTAATGGCTAATAATCACAGTTAATTTTGCATCACCCTAATATTAGGAAAATAATAAATGAGCATCATGAAGTTCCTTACCAGTCACTTTTTCCCAAGAAAGAGGAACCATTTAACCATGGAATTCCTCCCCTGGTGAGAATGGAAGCACAATTAGACTAGGGATTAGCATACACTGCCAAGAAATGTAGCACTTTATAATTATAGGTAAGCCAAATGATAATAACATGTAAAATGCTAAAATTTGAATCATTAATGCTTTCTACACAATTTCTTCTTATGAACATTGCCCAAAAATTAGGGAGAAATGCATGTGTGTTCAGGGGATTTAAAAAGCTTTACCTTGCTATGAGAATTAATTATAATTTATATATCAATCTGAGTTGATAATACTATAAGGTACAGCAGACCTTTCCCTTTCTCTAAGCCTTTGTGTTTTCTTTCATATGCAGACTTTTACAAATACAATTAAAGAGATTGCTTAAATCTTCAACTTTGTATTAATCAAAGTAAGAATTTCTGTACCTAAGATGATTGGAAAGAGAAGGCAAATTTCCATTTAGTTTATTATTATATTTTGCCCTTTGAAATATTAATAGCCAATTGCTTCGCTTATTTAGAGGAATGATCATATTTCAAATAGATTAAACTGAATACGAATATTTACATTGTATTATCTGAAATATCTAATTTTTAACAAATGTACAGATTCTGAGATTCTGAATCCTTGAAAGTGAGATTTAAAAGTCTGTGATTTAATTAACTACCCAGGATTCAGACCGCTGTTTCTGGGGCAACTCAGGCACCCTTTACTCCTGTTCCCCTCCTTCACAACCTTTTAGCACCACCATTCTGAAGCAGAAAACACAAACCTTGAAAATGAGCCAAGGAAACACTGTACTGTGCTGGAGATGCTAATGGGATAAGGAAAGAAATTATAAACACATTTAAATTAAGACAAGCAATATCTTGCTCTCTCCTCTGAGGACCTCATCTTCTTTCAAATTTATTCCTCTCCTCTTTGTATTGATTCTTTTTTATTTCATCCTTCAGGCAACTGGTACAATAAAACAAGTCTCAGGCTAGATACCATTTTAAAAAATTCTCTTCCTTTGAATTTTGTAGGACTAAGTGGGGCCTCTAAGAAAGAATGTCTCCAACTGCAAAATATTTTCTTTTCTAGAAATCATTGAGAAATATTTTCATTTCTGTTGGGTTCATCTTAACATAATTCTTTCCAGTCATTTATATACTTACTCAGCAAGTATTTATTCAGCTGTAACCACATGCCAGGTAGTATAATAAACACTATCACAGCCTTTAACAGTGTTCACTGAACATATGCTCATGGACCTTATATCCCTTGGCAAAAGTAGACAATAAGTAAATAGACCTACAATAACATAACAGTTAAAAGTTCTATGAGGAAACAATATCAGCAGGCAAATGGGGAATTGGGGCTTCTGCTGGAGTAGGGGGTCAGAGGGTAATGTTCCGGGTCAGTGGTCAAAGGAGGTCTCTGATAGAAGACTTAAAAAACTCAAAGAACAAGTCACCATGCTATCTAGGAAAACAGCAGTCCAAGTGGAAGCCACAGTATTTGAGATCTGAATTTGGAGAGTGTTTGGTCAGCTAAGCATGACTTAGGTCAATGCAGCTGTGCTGGAGAGAAAAGGGACACATGATAGGAAATGATATCAATTAAAATGCATCCCTGTAAGCACGGAATTTGATTTTTGTTCTTAGGAACTTAGAAGCCTCTAGGGTGATTATGTCAGAAGAGAGAGATCTCACTTGCTAAAACAAAGAGCCCTCGGGTTAGCCTCTAGCATATGAAGTAAGAATCACTGATGTCTAAAGCCCAGCTTACTCTTAATGTGCTCCAAGAGGTTTAATCTGTTAACAAATGTCAGTTATACCTGGTAATTAATCAGTATCATTTCCTGGCCTAAGATGTCTCCTTTTACAAAGAAATGCAAATTATCTTACACTCAATAAAAACAAAGCAATGTCGGTCTTACCTCTCAGCCATTGTATCAGTGTTTCATCAGGAATAAGCAAATTCAGAAGTTTCAAGAGACTAATTAAGATAACATTTACAGAAATTTGAGAGCGTTATAATGAAACCAACTAACTAAAATCTTGATGCACCTAGAGAATAGCAACAACAGTCAGCCATTACCTCTTCTGTGGACTACTTATCATCACCTGATATCATTAAAGGTTTTGTCACTTTCTACCTCTGTTTTTACAAATCAAAGTCTTGGACCCTATAGAGTTCCAATGTGATCTTGAACAAGATTACAAAAAATTCAAATTACACTTGAACTCTATAGGGTCAAAGACTTTTTTTGTTCATTACTCTATACACAATGCCTAGAACTGTGCCAACATATAGTTTAGGTTCAACTGTAATTGAAGTAAATGGGATAAAATTTGCTTATAAAGAAAGTAACACAACTGTTTATCATTTATAATATTGTCCTCCAGTGTATTATCACCCTAAGCACCATATACACAAGTTGAAGGGATTTTTTATTAAGAGAGTTAAATGATTTAAATGATCATTTCACTCTAAATTATATGTAATTTTCAATTAGAAAGTTTAATACTTATTTAGATGAGACACAGAAACACTTATTTATGTAATTTCATATCCTCTTGTGCTTTTTCAGAAAACATGTAATCAAATACATAAGATATTAAAATTAAAGATTTTTTTTTTTTTTTTGAGACAAAGTCTTGATCTATTACCCAGGCTGAAGGGCAATGGCATCATCTTGGCTCACTGCAACCTTTGCCTCCTGAGTTCAAGCGATTCTCCTGCCTCAGCCTCCCAAGTAGCTGGGATTACAGGTGTGTGCCATCACGCCTGGCTAACTTTTTAGTAGAGATTGGGTTTCACCATGTTCACCAGGCTAATCTTTCTAAATATCAACATATAGCAGAATGATATAATAGTAAAAACTCAGAGATGCATGTAATCCTATCCCTTCAAATGATGAAAACCAGCCACACGAGTCCAGAGATACCTGATGATTGTGTCCTTAGAAACTACTCTGAGATCACCAGCTCCAAACACCCAGCTCCTTCAAATCTCACTTGTATGCTAAGGTATACTTTTTAAAAATTAACATAGTGTCAAGTGTGGTTGTGCCCAATGGCTTATAACCTGAGCTTCACTGTACCAGCCCCTCTTGTTATGTAAATAGATCGTTGTGGTCATACACAGAAGTCAAGGCCTCTGTTGCCTCTGCTGTGGTCTGAATGTTGGTGTCCCATAAATTTAGTATGTTGAAATGTAATCCCCAATGTGACTGTATTAAGAGGTGGGACCTTTAGGAGTGTTCTGCTCTCATCAGTGGAGTTTGTGATCTACAGAAAAGGTATAAGGAAGCAGTTTGCCCTTTGTATTCCTCCTGCCATGTGAGGACATTAGAGAAAGAACCATCTAGGAGGAATTAGCAATCACCAGACACTGAATCTTCGGGCACCTTGATGTTTTGATCTGGGTTTTCCCTGCCTGCAGAACTGTGAGATATAAGGTCCCTGACAAGGGCCCTGCACTCAAGCTGAAAAGCCTGGAACTGTGGCTCAAAGTGAGAACTTACATCCCTCATAATTCAAATGTTGCCTTTTCCAAAATCGCCCAGGGTCTTAAAAATCCCAGGCTAAGCTGGCAGAGAGGAGACGTAGCTGGATGTCAGAGATTATGACTGGACATTGAAAAGAAGCAGCTTGACAGCATAACATCAGAGAAGAATGCAGCTGGAGACAGCCAGATTTCAAGGGAAGATTACGTTCCTGCTCCATCCCTTTTTCAGCTACGCTTCCCACTGAGAGCCACTTCAATCAGCGTTAAAATCCTCAACATTTACCATCGCCAATTTGTTTGTGTGACCTCATTTCTCCTGGACACCAGAAAAGAGCTTGAGTGTCATGAGTGCAGATGCAAAAGGATGTCACACTGACCCTCTGCCCTAACCGGTGGAAGACAGGTGCCTCACATAAAAAGGCAGAGGGTCCACTGAGCTGTCAACACTCAAGCTGTCTGTGGATGGACAGCTTGAGCACTGTGACACTTCCTCTGGGGCTTCAAGGGTCACAGGCACCCCCTAGATGCTGCCACAGGGCTGGTATGGAGTTCACTTCTGCCCAAAAGCACTCACCCCGGCTCCTGCACCTATTCACCTGCATGTTCCCTCCTGCGAGGGGTGAAATGCAGCAGGTTCCAGGGAGTGGATTTTGCCCCCGCTGGTGCTGGTGCTGGAGAGGCCAACTGATTCCAATGGTCCTGTACTGCAGTTCCCGCCCATAAAGGGGTCAAGAAAATACCCTGTTTCATTTTCACTGTTTATTTATTTTGATTTTGATTTATTATACTGATTATAATACCACCGTTAATCCAGAAGTATAGAAAGTAGTAGTGCTTTTGTTACCCCATAAATATATCTTTTAAACCATTCCCTGGGAAAATGTTTTCCTAACTGCTTTACATTTTGCACAACTGGAAAGAAGTCCATTCCAGGCCCAGAAAAATTGCTGTTGTCTGGTCTATAAAGAGAAAATCCCTAGTTATATCATTATGAAAAAATAATCCATAAGAGATGTAAACACAGATGTATTTTTTTAAAAAAAACAGCTACTACTTTTCGCTATCTTAATTCAAATATTGCAAACATTAACACTAACATTTGGCTTAAAATAGCACATAGGAATGAAAATTAAAGATGAGATCTAGTCTATTAGTGTAGATACTACAATATGTTGAAAGTGTCTATAGATCATGTGTAATAAAATTATGGTAATTATTAAAATGCTGGGTATAAAGGAGAAAAAACAAAATTGCCTAACTGGCTCCTTTGAAATACAGTTGACCCCTGACACACAGGTTAGGGGCAGCAACTCTCACCCCTACTGCTACACATAGTCAAAAAGCATCTGCATATAACTTTTGAATTTCCAAAAATGTAACTACTAACAGCTGAGAAGCCTTAACAATAACAAAAAATCAATCAACACATATTTTGTATGTTCTGTGCATTATATACTATATTCTGGCAAAAAAAAAAACTGAGTCAGAAAAAAATGTTACTAAGAAATCATAAAGAAGATAAAATGCATTTGCTATTTATTAAATGGAAGTAGATCATCAAAAGGGTCTTGGTGTCTCAGGGCGGCAGAGGTAGAGGGTGGAGGAGGTAAAAGAGCAGACAGGAGAAGCAGGCATGCTACGTGTAATTTATGGAAATACAGCCTAATTTCTGTCTGTCTCTTTTTGTGTTTTTCATTTCTGTAAAAATGTTTCTATAGTGAATAATCCTTCTTCCAATATTTGGTTTTGTTTCAGTGTCCATAGAAGGCGCCACGTCATAACAGAAGTCATCGGAACTCATGAATAATCAGAAGTCTGCAGCCAGACTGCCTGTCAATGTGTTTTCTGGTATCACTTCTTCTACATCTTCTTCTTCACTGTCTGACACTGGTTCAGAAGCATTTATCTATTCTCAACTAATAAGTGTTCTTTGTTGGATTTTTCTTTTCCAAATGAAGGCACTGTTGTCTGCATTAAAAACCTGTTCAGGCAGATGTTCTTTCTCTTCCATGATTTTCTCAGTGGTGCCTGGGAACTTGCCTGCTGTTTCTTGGTTGGCTGAAGCTGCTGCTTCTGTTATCTTCACATTTTTAAGCCAAACCTCTTTCTAAAATTATCAGATCACGCTTTGGCTGGAATTAACTTCTCTAGCTTTAGATCTTTCACCTTCCTTTTACCTTAAGTTGTCATATAATAATTTCACTTTTTCTCAAATCATATTAGAGCCTATATATATGCCTCTCTTATAATGATCCTGTACCCACATAAAAGCTGCATTTTTAATAGGAGATACAAAGGCATTTTGCAAGAAACAAAATATTTTTCACACCCGCTGGCATAACTAAAGCCATGACTTAACAATTTTCCTTTTTTTCATAATGGTCTTTACATAGTATTCATTTACCTTGAAATGGTGGGCAGCCAAAGCTGGAGATCTCAATCTAGTACATATCAAGCAATTCGACTCTTTCTTGTAATACTATGGCTTTTCTGTTTCTTGGGAGGACTTTCAGCATCACTTGTGGTGCTTTGTAGGCATCTCATGATATTATTGAAGGTCTACTGTATTTCACTAAACACAATGAAAAATACAGGGGAACCACGAGAGAATATGTTTTACTGCAATATGGAATTTACTAAAGAGAACTGCTCACATGGAGATACTTAGCATCACAGAATTTTGAGAGATGCTCACTGCGATAGCAATGAGACAACCATGAGATTACTGCAGTAGCATAGTACATACTACAGTTAATCTTATGCTATTATGATTTAATACAACATTCTTATATTTGTTTACATTTACCGCTATTGTGAATGATACCATGTAACATCTGTGTTATGTGTGTTCATTTTGATACATTTTAACTTTTCATAATATAATTCTGTATGTTTTATGATAGAAAATAATAAAATAGACTATTCGGACATAACATCAATTTTTCTTAATTTTTTTCTGTTGAACACTTTCACATATTATTTGGCTCCGATAGTGCTAGTGGTTGTAAATATGAGACTCCCACACAATAACAGTGGGAGACTTTAACACTCCACTGTCAATATTAGACAGATCAACAAGACAGAAAATTAACAAGTATATCCAGGACTTGAACTGAGACCTGGAACAAGCAAATCTAATAAACATTTACAAAACTCCCCACCTCAAATCCACAGAATATACATTCTTCTTAGCACCACATCACACCTACTCTAAAATTAACCACATAATCATGCCTCAGCAAATGCAAAAGAACAGAAATCATAACAAACAGTCTCTCAGACCACAGTGCAATCAAGTTAGAACTCAGAATTCAGAAATTAACTCAGAACCGCACGGCTTCATGGAAACTGAACAGTTGGCTCTTGAATGTTTACTGGATAAACAATGAAATGAAGGCAGAAATAAAGATGTTCTTTGAAACCAACGAGAAAAAAGACACAACATACCAGAATCTCTGGGACACGTTTAAAGCAGTGTCTAGAGGAAAATATATAGCAATAAATGCCCACATGAGAAGCAAGGAGAGATCTAAACTTGGCACCCTGTCATCAAAATTGAAAGACCTAGAGAAGCAAGATCAAAAAAACTCAAAAGCTAGCAGAAGACAAAAAATAACTAAGATCAGGGCAGAACTGAAGAAGATAAGACACAGAAAACCCTTCAAAAAAAAAAATCAATAAATCCAGGAGCTGGTTTTTTGAAAAGATCAACAAAATAGATCACTAGGCAGATTAATAAAAAAGAAAAGAGAGAATAATAAAATACATGTGGTAAAAAACAATGAAGGGGATATCATCACAGATTCCACAGAAATACAAACCATCATCAGAAATTACTACAAAAAACTCTATGCACATAAACTAGTAAACCTGAAAGAAATAGACAAATTCCAGGACACCTGCACCTCCCAAGCCTAAACCAGGAAGAAGTCGAAACCATCAATAGACCAATAACAAGGTCTGAAGTAGAGGCCGGAATTAACAGCCTACCACCCCAAAAAACCTCACGTCCAGATGGGTACACAGCTGAACTCTACCAGACAAACAAAGAGGAGCTGGTACCACTCCTTCTGAAACTATTCCAAACAATCCAAAAAGAAGGGATCCTTCTCAAATCATTTTACAAGACCAACATCATCCTGATACCAAAACCTGGCAGCGACTCAGCAAGGAAAGAAAACTTCAGGCCAATATCCATGATGAGCATAGATGTAAAAATATTCAATAAAATACTGGCAAATCAACTGCAACAGCACATCAAAAAGCTTATCCATCATGATCAAGTAGGATTCATCCCAGGGATGCAAGGCTGGTCCAACATATGCAAGTCTATAAACGTAATTCACCACATAAACAGAACCAAAGACAAAAACTACGATTATCTCAATTAATGCAGAGAAGGCATTTGACAAAATTCAACAGCCCTTTATGCTAAAAACCCTCAGTAAACCAGGTATTTACAGAACGTATCTCAAAATACTACAAGCTATTTATGACAAACCCACAGCCAATATCATACTGAATGGGCAAAAACTGGAAGCATTCCCTTTGAAATCTGGCACTACACAAGGATGCCCTCTCTCACCACTCCTATTCATTATAGCACGGGAAGTTCTAGCCAGAGCAGTCAGGCAAGAAAAAGAAATAAAGGGTATTCAAATAGAAAAGAAGGAAGTCAAATTGTCTCTATTTGCAAATGACATGATTATACATATAGAAGACCCCATCGTCTCAGCCCAAATCTCCTGAAACTGATAAGCAACTTCAGCAAAGTCTCAGGATACAAAATCAATGTGCAAAAATCACAAGCATTCCTATACACCAATAACAGACTTAAAGAAAGCCAAATCAAGAACGAACTGCCATTCACAATTGCTACAAAGAGAAGAAACTACCTAGGAATACAACTCACAAGGAACGTAAAGGACCTCTTCAAGGAGAACTACAAACCACTGCTCAACGAAATAAGAGAGGACAGAAACAGATGGAGAAACATTCCATGTTCATGGTTAGGAAGAATCAGTATCATGAAAATGGCCATACTGCCCAAAGTAATATAAAGATTCAGTGCTATCCCCATCAAGCTACCAGTGACCTTCTTCACAGAACTGGAAAAAACTACCTTAAACTTCATATGGAACCAAAAGAGGGTCTGCATAGCCAAGTCAATTCTAAGCAAAAAGAACAAAGCAGGAGGCATCACACTACCAGACTTCAAACTATACTATAAGGTAACAGTAATCAAAACAGCATGGTACTAGTACCAAAACAGAGATATAGACCAATGGAACAGAACAGAGGCCTCGAAGGCAACACAACACATCTACAACCATCCAATCTTTGACAAACCTGACTAAAACAAGCAATGGGGAAAGGATTCCCTGTTTAATAAATGGTGTTGGGAAAACTGGCTAGCCATATGCAGAAAGCAGAAACCGGACCCCTTCCTGACACCTTACACTAAAATTAACTGCAGATGGATTAAAGACTTAAACATAAGACCTAACACCATAAAAACCCTAGAAGAAAATCTAGGCAAAACCATTCAGGACATAGGAGTAGGCAAGGACTTCATGACCAAAACACCGAAAGCATTGGCCACAAAAGCCAAAATAGACAAATGGGACCTAATCAAACTCCACAGCTTATGCATGGCAAAAGAAACAGTCATTAGAGTGAACCATCAACCAACAGAATGGGAAAAAATTTTTGCAGTTTACCCATCTGACAAAGGCTGACATCAGAATCTACAAAGAACTAAAATAGATTTACAAGAAAAAAACATTCAAAGGTGGGCGAAGGATATGAACAGACACTTTACAAATAAAGACATACATGACATGGCCCACAAATATATGAAAAAATGCTCATCACCACTTGTCAATAGAGAAATGCAAATCAAAACTACATTGAGATACTATCTCACGCCAGTTAGAATGTCGAACATTAAAAAATCTGGAGACAACAGATGCTAGAGAGGATGTGGAGAAATAGTAATACTTTTGCACTGCTGATGGGAGAGTGAATTAGTTCAACCATTGTTGAAGACACTGGTGATTCCTCTAGGACCTAAAAATAGAAATTCCATTTGACCCAGCAATCCCACTACTGGGTATATATCCAAAGGATTATAAATCATTCTACTATAAGGACACATGCACACGAATGTTCGCTGCAGCACAGTTTACAATAGCAAAGAACTGGAACCAACCAAAATGCCCATCAATGATAGACTGGACAGGGAAAATGTGGCACATATACACCATGGAATATTATGCAGCCATCAAAAACGAGTTTGTGTCCTTGTAGGGACATGGATGAACCTGGAAACCATCATTCTCAGCAAACTTACACAGGAACAGAAAATCAAACACCACATGTTCTCACTAACAGGTGGGTGATGAACAATGAGAACACATGAACACAGGTAGGGGAGCTTCACACACTGGGGTCTTTCAGGGGGAAATAGGAGAGGGACAGTGCGGGGTGGGGAGTTGGGGAGAGATAGCATGGGGAGAAATGCCAGATATAAGTGATAGGGAGGAAGGCAGCATATCACACTGACATGTGTGTACCTACGCAACAATATTTAATGTTCTTCACAGGTACTCCAAAACCTAAATTGCAATAAAATAAAAATAAAAAATACTGCATCCCTAGAGGGATTGCAGAGATTAGTGCCACCAACAAGGACTTGAAAGACGAAGGGGTGGTGATTCCCACCACATCCCCGTTCAACTCTCCCATTTGTTCTGTGCAAAAGACAGATGGATCTCGGAAAATGACAGTGGATTATCGTAAGCTTAGCTAACTCGTGACCCCAGTTGCAGCTTCTTATTGCAGTTTATTTATTGAACAAATCAACACATCTCCTGGTACCTGGTATGCAGCCATTGATTTCGCAAATGCCTTTTTTTTTTTTCATTCCTGTCCATAAGCGCAATTTGCCTTCAGTTGGCAAGGCCAGCAATAGACTTTCACTGTCCTACCTCTGGGTTATATCAACTCTCCAGGTTTGTGCCATAATTTGTTTGCAGAAATCATGATTGCTTTTCCCCTCCACAGGATATCACACCGGTCCATTACATTGATGACATTATGCCAATTAGATGCAATGAGCAAGAAGGAGCAAACACTGGACTTATTGGTGTGACATTTGTTTGCCAGAGGATGAAAAATAAGTCTGACTAAAATTCAGGGAACTTCTACCTCAGTAAAATTTCTCTGGTCCAGCAGTGCAGGGCCTGTCGAGATATTCCTTCTAAGGCGAAGGATAAGTTGCTGCATTTGGTCTCTCCTACAACCAAGAAAGAGGCACAACACCTAGTAGGACTATCTGGATTTTGGAGGCAACACATTCCTCATTTGGTTGTGTTACTCTGAGCCATTTATCCAGTGATCCAAATGGCTGCAAGTTTTTAGTCGAGTCCAGAATAGGAGAAGGCTCTGCACCAGGTCCAGGCTTTGTGCAAGCTGCTCTGCCACTTGGGTGATATGACCCAGGAGATCCAATGATGCTTGAGGTGTCAGTGGCAGATAGGGATGCTGTGTGGGTCCTTCGGCAGGTCCCCATAGATGAATCATAGTAGAGGCCTCAAGGATATTGGAGCAAGTTCCTACCATCTTCTGCAGATAACTACTGTCCTTTTGAGAGATAGCTCTTGGCCTGTTACTGGGTTTCTGTAGAAACCAAAGGTCTGATGATGGGTCATCAAGTCACCATGCAAACTGAACTGTCTATCATAAACTGGGTGCTTTCTGACTGATCTAGCCATAAAGTGGGGAATGCACAGCAGCATTACATCATCAAATGGAAGTGGTATATATGTGATCGAGCTCAAGCAGGTCCTGAGAACACAAGTTACATGAGGAAGTAGCTCAAATGCCCATGTTCCCCACTCCTGCGACCCTGCCTTCTCTCCCCCAGCCTGTACCAATGGCCTCATGGGGAGATCCCTATGATCAGTTAACAGAGGAAGAGATGACTAGGGCTGGTTTATAGATGGTTCTGAGCGATATGCAGGTACCACCCAAAAGTGGACAGCTGCAGCACAACAGCCCCTTTCTAGGACATCCCTAAAGCACGGCGCTGAAGGAAAATATTCCCAGTGGGCAGAATTTTCAGCAGTCACCTGGCTGTGCAGTGTGCATGGAAGGAGAAATGGCCAGATGCATGATGATACGCTGATTCATGGGCTGTAATCCAGTCATTTGGCTGGATGATGAGGGACTTAAAAGAAGCATGATTGGAAAATTGGTAATAAAGAAGTTTAGGAAAGAGGTATGTGGATGGACTTCTCTTGATTAATCCAAAACTGTGAAGATATTTGTGTCTCATGTAAGTGCTTACCAAAGAATGACCTCAGCAGAGGAGGATTTTAATAATCAAGCAGATAAGATAACCTGTTCTGTGGACAACTCAGACTCTTTCCCCAGCCAGCCCTGACATCACCAATGGGTCCATGAACAAGTGGCCATGGTGGCAGGGATGGAGGTTATGCATGAGCTCAGCAACATGGACTTCCACGCACCAAGCCTGAGCTGCCTATGGACACTACAGAGTGTACAATTTGCCAGCAACAAAGACCAACACTGAGTCTCCAAAATGGCACCATTACTTGGGTTGATCAGCCAGCTACCCAGTGGCAAGTTGATTATATTGGACCTCTTTCATCATAGAAAGGGCAGAGGTTTGTCCTCGCCTAAACAGATGCTTACTGTTGATACGGATTTGCCTATGCTGCATTCAATGCTCTTCCCAAACTACAATCCATGGACTCACGAAATGCCTTATCCACCCTCATGCTATTCCATACAACATTGTCTCTGACCAAGGTACCCGTTTACAGCCAAAAAAGTGTGACAGTGAGCTCATGCTCATGTTCACTCATCTTACCATTTTCCCATCATCCTAAAGGACCTGGATTGACAGAACAGTTGAATGGCCTTTTGAAGTCACAATTACAATCCCAACTAGGTAACAATACTTTGCAGGGCTGGGGCAAAATTCTCCAGAAGATTGTGTATGTTCTGAATCAGCACCCAATATATGGTACTGTTTCTTCCATAGCCAGGATTCACGGGTCCAGTAATCAAGGGGTGGAAGTGGAAGTAGCACCACTCACTATCACTTCCAGTGACCCACTAACAAAATTTTTGCTTCCTAATCCTGTGACATTACATTCTGCTGGCCTAGAGGTCTTAGTTCCAGAAGGAGGAATGCTGCCACCAGGACACACATCAATTCCATTAAACTGGAAGTTAAGATTGCCACGTGGACACGTCAGGCCCCTCCTACCTCTAAGTCAACAGGCTAAAAAGAGAGTTACAGTGTTGGCTGGGGTGACTAACTCAGACTATCAAACTGAAATCAGTCTACTGCTCCACAATGTAGGTGAGGAAAAGTGTGCGTGGAATATAGGAGATCTCTTAGGGCATCTCATAATGTCACCAGGCCCTGTGATTAAGGTCAATGGGAAACTACAACAACCCAATCCAGGCAGGCTAACAAATGGCGCAGACCCTTCAGGAATGACGATTTGGGTCACTCCACTGGGGGAAAAACCATGAGCTGTGGAGGTGCTTGCTGAAGGCAAAGGAAATACAGAATGGGTAGTAGAAGAAGGTAGTCATCAATACCAGCTATGATCACATAATCAGTTGCAGCAATGAGGACTGCAATTGTCGTATTTCCTCCTTATTTTGTTAAGAGCATGTTTGTGCATGCATACACTTGCGCTAGGAAAAATTTACATTTTATTTCCTTTCCTTTTCCTTTATCATGTGACATAAGATATATTAACTTCATATCAACATGTAAGTATTGTTAACTTTATGAAAATACAATTTAGGTTAAAGATCAGTGTGCTTCTCATTGTATGAAGGTTAGCTGTATTGTGTTAGGCATAATTATGATCTTATTGTTGTCTTTATTTGAAGATTAGATCTATAATTTCAGGAGATATGTATGGCTTCAAGTTGAAAAGGGACGAACTTCTGATGGTTAATATTAAGTGTCAACTTGATTGGATTAAAGGATGCAAAGCACTGTTCCTGGGTGTGTCTGCGAGCATGCTGACAAAAAAGACTAACATTTGTCAGTGGACTGGGAGAGGCGGACCCACCCTCAATCTGGGTGGGCACCAGCTAATCAGCTGTCAGTGTGGCTAGAATAAAAACAGGCAGAATGTGGAACTAGACTTTCTGAATCATTCGGCCTCCATCTTTCTCCTGTGCTGGATGCTTATTGCCCACAAACATCAGATGCCAGGTTCTTGAGGTTTTACACTCGGACTTATACCAGTGATTTGCCAGTGGCTGTCAGGTCTTTGGCCACATGCTGAAGGCTGCCCAACAGCTTTTCTACTTTTGAGGTTTGGGTATGTGGGCTGACTTCCTGGCTCCTCAGCTTGCAGACAGCCTATTGTGAGACTTCACCCTGTAATGGTGTGAGTCAACTGTCTTGATAACGTCCCTTCATATATACACCCATCCTGTTAGTTCTGTCCCATTAGAGAACCCTGACAAATACACAGGCCCAACATCTGAGTGTATAACGCTTTCATCTATAAGTGCACTGGACAACTATCAGTGTGCATGTCGCAAGCTCTATAATATAAGCAAATCTGTACTACAGACACACAAGTAATTTAAACAAGGATCACGGGCAGGAAGTATATTCAATTTCAGCCTACTAGGCTCTATCTAGTATGCCATGCTGTTATCCTAAGCCAATCCTAGCAGTTGAGCTAATTCTATTCAGAAAAATACAAAACACAAAAAGGAATTATGCAAAAAACGATCATTTATTTTCCTTGAAGCTCTTTCAAAATATTTATTATAAATAGGTAGAGAAAAGTCTTTTTTTCTAAATCAAGTTGATTGTTTCGGAGGAAATTTTTCTCAACCTCTGATTATACTAACATCTAAATATTAGCAGGTAAGTTCTTATAAACTAATTTTACATGCTTAAGAGAAAAAGTTTATTTAACAACACAAATATTATTTTAAATTGGTCATTAAAGATTAAAACTATTCAAATCAGTTGAAATTACTAAATTAAATGTCTTTAGTTTCAAAAGAGAGTCATAAATAATTCAAGTATTCTTTAATTTATTCTAGCATTTTTAACGTTCTTCTTTTCTCCTATAAAGAATAACTTATATTTTGTTGTCACTGAATTCTCTATCTCCTCTGCTGGTAGAGGAGAGAGATCTCTCACTCTTTCCCATCTCTTCTTTTTCTGTGAGTAAAATGTGGCTTAAAAAGTCTTGGTTATGTGTTGATGTAAAATCAACTTTACTAAAACTTCCTATTGATATAAATAAGCGTAATGTGATGGTAAATACCTCGGACTTTGGTCTTCTCTGTCTTCACACTGAGCTCTGTAATAGTGCTAGGCTGACTAACCTCTCTACCTTTACTCCAGTGTAAAAAAAAAATTAAAATATGCATTCCAAAACTTACTGTGATAAATATTAAATATGTGTTCTCACAGATTTTGTGCAGTAAAACAATCAATGCCTGCGATAGATTCTTATTTCCCATGTGAATATTTGATTTTTAATGGTTTTGACTATCCAGGTAGATAGCAATTGTTTATTTTGACATTAGTAATAATCACAGAGGTTTAAATATTATATTTCTCTAAGGGTGAATGTTGGAGAACCACACTAATTTATCAGAATTAAATTCATAATGTTTTTCTGCTGTAAAAGTTTTAAAATTGCTGTCTTTTGGCCAGACTGAACTCCAAATATCAAAAGTTCTTCTCTAAATTATTTAGTGCTCTGAATAATTTTAAATCAATTATTAGTATTATTGAATATTTCTAAAAGAAAAGAATAAACAATCTGAACTGAATCATTCATCTGAGATGTCTTTATGCATAGGTTAAATATTTATTTTGACCTTCTTAAAGATCCTCTCATGTTAATACAACAGAAAAGATATATCTTATTTACAAAACTTTCAGCATGATTTCAGTTTTTAATGAAAATTACAATTCTCTAGTCTACTAAAATCATAGGATTAAACTGTGTAAACATTTAATATTACTAAACTTATATTCAAAAAGTTAGGTTTATATATTT
This sequence comes from Callithrix jacchus, assembly GCF_049354715.1. NCBI lineage: Eukaryota > Metazoa > Chordata > Mammalia > Primates > Cebidae > Callithrix > Callithrix jacchus. Next base: position 52,578,896 of record NC_133519.1, read on the forward strand.
TTTTCTTTATATATACTAACTATTTTAGTAAGTAATATTACTTGAAAAATATGTTTTCTAAGTGACTTCAGGTTGTAGTAGTAAGTGGCCTACTAGCATTCTGAACTTGTCAGTGAGTAGTCATGTACTACACTACATCAAGTGAAATGACATTTCCAAGTATCTATTCACCCTCCTAAACTAATAGCCCATTATTACAATTCTATTTCCTAGTGAATAGAATTTTGTTCCTACTATACTGAGTAGGCTTCCTGTGGTTATGAGTCTACATAAGCTTTAATCATACCCTCGATCAAGTAGCCTAATGATGCTGAGGAGGTAGTATCATTATGGTGCTGAATTGTCTATTGCCTGATGGGATTAAAATTCTAATAATTATTTAAGAGATACGTAATGAAAATAAAAAAGTAGTATTTTAATTTTCCTTTAAAGGAAATATTTTTAGCAAAAATAAACTGTCTTTTTTATTTCATTTTCCTTAATTCTTATCAGGGTATATGATGGCCCATGTTATTAAGTTCATGGTTCAATTTAGAAATGAAAAATGTGCTTTTAAGGTACTTTAAAGAGATACGCTTTTCTTACACTAAGTCTCATTTGTATCATATCTAATATCAAAACAATATTTTTACTTGGTTTATACATGTGAAAATGATTTCAGTACTACAAAGCCCTATATAAATGGGCAAGCACTCAATGACAGTTTTAAATTTTACCTCACAATTAATTAAGGTTTATTTAAAAAGAAACACCTGGAGAGAAGATCCAAGATGGCCCTTTTAGGAGCAGCTCAGGATTGCAGCTCCCAATGAAAGCGCAGAGGATGAGTGGACGCCACATTTCCAGACGGATCCTTATTGCCCACAGACCAGGAGATTCCTAGGCGGAGGAGCCCTACAGGTCGCCAGCGTGGCTGTTTTGGCCAAGGCCACTATTTTAGCAGACGTGGCAGTTTTGCCGGCGCCGCAGAGCGGCAGATCTCCAAAACTGCTCTGGTTGCCCTTTTAAGCTGGCAATTGGCACTCCGAGAACGCAGATTCGCCCATTCATCTGATTAAACAGGTCTGAAACAGAGCCAGGCCAGGAGATTCCCAGGCAGCGCTGATGTTTCAGCCTGCGCAATGGGTCACATGACGGGAAATCACACAGATCCCGGCACCCTTTCAGCAGGCTACTGGAACACCTGGGAGAGCCTCAACCATGCAACTTAAAAAAAAAAAAAAAAAAGGCTCTGAGGCAGTGAGCCAGGTGATCAGGCTCGGTGGTTCCCACTCCCACAAAAACAAAGAAACAAACAAAAAACAGCAATTGGAAACGATCGGGGTTGAGAGTTTCAAGGCAAGCACAGTTGAACCAAGGACAATGCAGCTCCGTGGGGGAGGGGCGTCCACCATTACTGAGGCACTAGAACCCTACAGAGATAGTCTGCCATTGCTGAGGCAGCTAGCCATTGCCGAGGCAACCCTCCATAACAGAAAGAGTAAGCCATTACAGAAGCAGGCCACCATTGTAACCTGCTAACCACACCCATATAAACATGACTACAGGGAAGCTCAAGGGGAGCAGGGCAGAGCCCATGCAGGCAGACAGTGACTGGGCTGCCTCCTTGCGGAGCAAGGCAGCCCTGGAAAAAAATTAAAAAAAAGAAAGCAGAACAATGGATACTCATAAATAAAGCCCTAACTCCCCAGGATGGAGCACCCAGGGAAAAAAAGGTGGTTTATGAGTTCTGCTGCAGCAGACTTAAACTTACCTGCCTAGCAGCTCCGAAAAAAACAACAGAGCTCACACAGCTCAACACTTGAGCTCCTATACAGAACAGACTGTCTCCTCAAGCAGCTCCCTGACCCCCGTATATCCAAAGAGTCACCTCACAAAAGACTGATCAGACTGACATAACTGAAATAACTTCATCATCAACAACCTGGACGTCCACTCAGAGACCCAATCTGAAAATCAGCAACTACACAGACGACAGGCGGATAAATCCACAAAGATGGGAAGAAAACAGCACAAAAAGGAGGAAAACACCTGAAACCAGAACACCTCTCTTCCCACAAGGGATCACAACTCCTCACCAGCAAGAGAACAAAGCTGGATGGACAATGAGTGTGATGAAATGACAGAATCAGAATTCAGAAGATGGGTCATGAGAAACTTCTGTGAGCTAAAAGAACATGTTCTAACTCAGTGCAAAGAAACTAAGAACCTTGAAAAAAGATTTGAGAAATGATAACAAGAATGGACAACTTAGAGAGGAACATGAGTGAATTGATGGAGCTGAAAAACACAATAGGAGAACTTCAAGAAGCATGCACAAGTTTCAACAGCCGAATTGACCAAGCAGAAGAAAGGATATCAGAGGTCGAAGATCAACTCAGTAAAATAAAACGAGAAGGCAAGATTAGAGAAAAAAGCGCAAAAAGGAATGAACAAAGACTCCAAGAAATGTGGGACTATGTGAAGAGACCTAATCTACGTTTGATAGGTGTTCCTAAATGTGACAAAGAGAATGAATCCAAGCTGGAAAATACTCTTCAGGATATTATCCAGGAAAACTTCCCCAACCTAGCAAGGCAGGCCAATATTCAAGTCCAGGAAATACAGAGACCACCACAAAGATATTCCTCAAGAAGAGCAACACCAAGGCACATAATCGTCAGACTCACCAGGGTTGAAATGAAGGAGAAAATGCTAAGGGCAGCCAGACATAAAGGTCGGGTCACCCACAAAGGGAAGCCCATCAGACTCACAGCAGATCTCTTGGCAGAAACCCTACAAGCCAGAACAGAGTGGGGGCCAATATTCAACATCCTTAAAGAAAAGAACTTTCAACCCAGAATTTCATATCCAGCCAAACTGAGCTTCAGAGGTGAAGGAAAAATAAAATCCTTTGCGAACAAGCAAGTACTAAGAGATGTTGTCACCACCAGGCCTGCTTTACAAGAGCTCCTGAAAAAAGCACTACACAGAGAAAGGAACGACCAGTACCAGCCACCACTTCTAAAACATACCAAATGGTAAAGAGCATCAACAAAATGAAGAGTCTGCATAAACTAATGGGCAAAACAGCCAGCTAACATCAAAATGGCAGTACCAAATTCCCACTATACAATATTAACCCTAAATGTAAATGGGCTAAATGCACCAATCAAAAGACACAGACTGGCAAATTGGATAAAAATCCAAAACCCATCAGTGTGCTGTATCCAGGAAACCCATGTCACATGCAAGGATACACAAAGGCTCAAAATAAAGGGATGGAGGAAGATTTACCAAGGAGAGCAAAAAAAAGCAGGAGTTGCAATTCTCATCTCTGATAAAATAGACTTTAAAGCAACAAAGATCAAAAGAGACAAAGAACGATATTACAAAATGGTAAAAGGATCGATACAACAAGAAGAGCTAACAATCTTAAATATATAAGGACCCAATACAGGAGCACCCAGACACATAAGACAAGTTCTTAATGACTTACAAAGAGACTTAGACTCCCACACAGTTATAGTGGGAAACTTTAACACTCCACTGTCAATATTAGACAGATCAACCAGACAGAAAATTAACAAGGATATCCAGGGCTTGAACTCAGACCCGGAACAAGCAAACCTGATAGACATTTACAGAACTCTCCACCCAAATCCGCAGAATATACATTCCTCTCAGCACCACATCACACCTCCTCGAAAATTGACCACATAATTGGAAGTTAATCACTCCTCAGCAAATGCAAAAGAATGGAAATTATAGCAAACAGTCTCTCAGACCACAGTACAATCAAGTTAGAGCTCGGAATTTAGAAACTAACTCAGGACCGCACAGCTTCATGGAAACTGAACAACTGGCTCTTGAATGTTGACTGGATAAACAAAGAAATAAAGGCAGAAATAAAGAAGTTCTTCGAAACCAACGAGAACGAAGACACAACATACCAGAATCTCTGGGACACATTTAAAGCAGTCTCTAGAGGAAAATATATAGCAATAAGTGCCCACATGAGAAGAGTGGAGAGATCCAAAATTGACACCCTATCATCAAAATTGAAAGAGCTAGAGGAGTAAGATCAAAACAACTCAAAACCTGTCAGAAGACAAGAAATAACTAAGATCAGAGCAGAACTGAAAAAGATAGAGACGTGAAAAACCCTTCAAAAAAATAAATAAATCCTGGAGCTGGTTTTTCAAAAAGATCAACAAAATAGACAGACCACTAACCAGATTAATTAAAAAACAAAAGAGAGAGAATAACCAAATAGATGCAATAAAAAATGATAAAGGGGAAATCACCACAGATCCCACAGAAATTCAAACCATCATCAGAGAATATTACAAACAACTGTATGCACAAAAACTAGTAAACCTAGAAGACATGGATAAATTCCTGGACACTTGGAATTTATCCTCCGAAGGCTAAACCAGGAAGAAGTCAAAACCATGAATACACCAATTACAACATCTGAAGTTGAGGCAGCAATTAAGAGCCTACCACACAAAAAAAGCCCAGGTCCAGATAGGTTCACAGCCAAATTCTACCAGACACACAAAGAGAAACTGTTACCATACCTCCTAAAACTATTCCAAATAATCCAAAAAGAGGGAATCCTTCCCAAATCATTTTACAAGACCAACATCATCCTGATACCAAAACCTGGCAGAGACTCGACAAGAAAAGAAAACTTTAGGCCAATATCCATGATGCACACAGATGCAAAAATCTTCAATAAAATACTCACAAACTGATTGCAACAGCACATAAAAAACTTATCCACCATGATCAAGTAGAATTCATCCCAGGATGCAAGGCTGCTTCAACATACACAAGTCTATAAATTTAATTCACCACGTAAACAGAACCAAAAACAAAAAACACATGATTATCTCAATTGACACAGAGAAGACCTTTGATAAAATTCAAAAGCCCTTTATGTTAAACACCCTCAATAAACGTGGTATTGACGGAACGTATCTAAAAATAATAAAAGCTATTTACGACAAACCAACAGCCAATATCATACTGAATGGGCAAAAACTGGAAGCATTCCCTTTGAAATCTGGCACTACACAAGGATGCCCTCTCTCACACTCCTATTCATTATAGCACGGGAAGTTCTAGCCAGAGCAGTCAGGCAAGAAAAAGAAATAAAGGGTATTCAAACAGGAAAGGAGGAAGGCAAATTGTCTCTATTTGCAGACAACGTGATAGTTCATCTAGAAGACCCCATTGTCTTAGCCCAAAATCTCCTGAAACTGATAAGCAACTTCAGCAAAGTCTCAGGATACAAAATCAATGTGCAAAAATCACAAGCATTCCTATACACCAATAATAGACTGAAAGAGTGCCAAATCAAAAACAAACTGCCATCCACAATTGCTACAAAGAGAGTAAAATACCTAGGAATACAACTAACAAGGAACGTAAAGGACCACTTCAAGGAGAACTACAAACCACTGCTCAACGAAATAAGAGAGGACAGAAATAGATGGAGAAACATTCCATGTTCATGGTTAGGAAGAATCAGTATCGTAAAAATGGCCATACTGTCCAAAGTAATTTACAGATTCAACGCTATCCCCATCAAGCTACCAATGACCTTCTTCACAGAACTGGAAAAAACTACCTTACACTTCATATGGAACCAAAAGAGAGCCTGCTTAGCCAAGTCAATTCTAAGTAAAAAGAACACAGCGGGAGGCATCACACTACTGGACTTCAAACTATACTACAAGGCTACAGTAATCAAAACAGCATGGTACTAGTACCAAAACAGAGATATAGACCAATGGAACAGAACAGAGCCATCGGAGGCAACACAACATATCTACAACCATCCAATCTTTGATAAACCTGACTAAAGCAATAGGGAAAGGATTCCCTGTTTAATAAATGGTGTTGGGAAAACTGGCTAGCTTTGTGCAGAAAGCTGAAACTGGACCCCTTCCTGACACCTTACAATAAAATTAACTCCAGATGGATTAAAGACTTAAACATAAGACCTAACACCATAAAAACCCTAGGAGAAAATCTAGGCAAAACCATTCAGAACATAGGAGTAGGCAAGGACTTCATGACCAAAACACCAAAAGCATTGGCAACAAAAGCCAAAATAGACAAATGGGACCTAATCAAACTCCACAGCTTCTGCACGGCAAAGAAACAGTCATTAGAGTGAATCAGCAACCAACAGAATGGGAAAAAAATTTTGCAGTTTACCCATCTGACAAAGGGCTGATATCCAGAATTTACAAAGAACTAAAACAGATTTACAAGAAAAAAACAAACAAGCCCACTCAAAAGTGGGCAAAGAATATGAACAGACACTTTACAAATGAAGACATACATGTGGCCAACAAACAGATGAAAAAATGCTCATCATCACTGGTTATTACAGAAATGCAAATCAAAACTACATTGAGATACCATCTCACACTAATTAGAATGGCGATCATTAAAAATTCTGGAGACCACAGATGCTGGAGAGGATGTGGAGAAATAGGAACACTTTTACACTGTTGCTGGGAGTGTAAATTAGTTCAACCATTGTGGAAAACAGTGATTCCTAAAGGACCTGGAAATAGAAATTCCATTTGACCCAGCAATCCCATTACTGGGTATATATCAGAAGGATTATAAATTGCTCTGTTATAAAGACACATGCACACAAATGTTCATTGCAGCACTGTTTACAATAACAAAGACCTGGAATCAACCCAAATGCCCATCAATGACAGACTGGACAGGGAAAATGTGGCACATATACACCATGGAATATTATGCAGCAATCAAAAACGATGAGTTCGTGTCATTTGTAGGGACATGGATGAACCTGGAGAACATCATTCTCAGCAAACGGACACAAGAACAGAAAATGAAATACTGCATGTTGTCACTCATAGGCGGGTGCTGAACAATGAGAACACATGGACATGGAGTGGAGCACTACACACTGGGGTCTGTTGGTGGGAATAGGGGAGAGGCAGCGGGGGGTGGGGAGTTGGGGAGAGATAGCATGGGGAGAAATGCCAGATATAGGTGAAGGGGAGGAAGGCAGCAAATCACACTGCTATGTGTGTACCTATGCAACTATCTTGCATGTTCTTCACATGTACCCCAAAACCTGAAATGCAATTAAAAAAAAAGAAAAAAAGAAACACTCATCAAAATAATAACAATAAATCAATTAAGATAGAGAGACCGGACGAATAATATCAAAAAGAAAATGAATAGTTTAGGTTAGTATTTCTGGGGGATAATTATAACTGGAAATTAAAAATTGTGTATCTTCATTTTAAAGTAAAGGAATCAAAAAGCTTCTACTTTAAAATCCAATTAATTATGGAAACAGAGCGAGTCACTCTTGATGCTTTCCTATTCCTTACATTTGATATCAAATAAACAATTATTTGCCAACTCTTGTTAATCTTACCTCCTTCACATCTTTCAAATCACCCAGAGTCCTGTTAATCAAGACAATAACAATCCTGTTATCACTACCATCTCTAATCTTTACTCATTAATCATTCTCCTGGTGACATTTCTACCTTCATATATGCTCTCTCTTCCATATGTTCTTCCATTTCCCAGAGTTTTCCTCTGAAACACAAAACTCTGCTTGTCACTGAAATAAGAAGTTTCTGCTCCTACAGCAACATTTGCTTACCATTTTGGTACTATTTATCACACAATAGTCATAGATTTATTGTCTAGCTTGCCACTGTGATTTTCTCAAAGGCAAAGCCAATGTTATATTTTTCTGTGCATCTCCAGAATGTGTTGCTATACTAGGAACATATTATTTGGTGGATGAACCCGTTTGGAATAAATTCAATGGATCATTTAGTTCTATCAAGCAAAGGCCATCAGACAGATTCCCTCTTTTTATTTCTTTCATGTTAATTTTATTCACTTACAGGCCGGTCGTGGTGGCTCACAACTGTAATCCCAGCACTTTGGGAGGCTGAGCCAGGCAATCAACTGAGGTCAGGAGTTTGAGACCAGCCTGGCCAACATGGTGAAACCCTGTCTCTACTAAAAACACAAAATAAATAAATAAATAATCAGGCGTGTGGTGCATGCCTGTAATCCCAGCTACTCAGGAGACTGAGGCAGGAGACCTGTTTGAATCTGGGAGGCGGAGGTTGCAGTAAGCCAGATCCACACCATTGCACTCTAGCCTGGGCAACAAGAACAAAATTCCGTGTCAAAAAATAAAAGAAAAAGAAAAGGAGTGGCATCAGAGCATTTTATTCTGTGTGTTAAATGGAACTCTGTTGAATGCTGTGTCTAAAATATAAAATATACTGTAATGATAAAGTGTTTATTGTGTGTCAAGCACTGGTCTTTATACTTAATGAACTCAGGTATGAGAACCCTATTGGATAGATATTGATACTACCATCTCCATCATACAGAAGAAAATCAAGGTACAAATAGTTTCAGCAATTTACTGAAGGTCACATACAAAGGGGCAAAACTGAAAAGAGGAACTCACAGAATATAGGTCTACCATCCTTAGGCTTAACCATTCTACAGTGTCTCAATTTCTGAGGCACCAGATACATGTTCAGGAAATAACAAACATGTATCCTCTCTTTAGTCTCCTTACTACAAATGCCTTTTAAACTTATGTCATTAAATATTTGTTAACTAGCTATCCTTCAATTTCTTCTACTTCAGCCACAGATTATTTGTGTAATAGCCACTGTTAAATTTAGTCTATTTAAGTCATTAAGCAAACAACAGTAATGTGTATGACTATAAACTTCTAGCTATTCCCTTTCTTACATTTATTTTTTAAAGTATGTGGCCGAGACTTCTAAAGGAACTTCAAATACAATGTAGCCAGAGAAAGGTTTTATAAAGCAAACCAAAAAGCAATGTGAGACAAAACAGATAAGCATAAACCTTTATCATGTCAGTACCTTGCTACCTGTGGTAACATAGCTTACTTTGGGTGTTAATTGCCAGAAAGGAAGACATAAAATATATTTTTCTAAGGTTTCTCATACATTGTGGGGTTTGTATTTGACACTGGTGATATAGTGTGGCAATTTAGTTTTAGAAATGAAATCTGCTTTTTAGACATTCTTAACATTGAGTACAACAGATAAGAATCTAATGTCAGTAATTATTTGCAGACAGTGACTTAAGCATTAGCTTCTTTACAAATCCACTTCCAATACCAAGTGACAGATATGGCCCATTTGCATGGAGGCTGTTTAAAATGAACTGTCTGGGGATTGTAACAACGTGATTATTACATCACTCTATTATAGAGATTAGCCAATGATAAAAATTAAAGGAATCTTAATTCCTTTTGTCATGCTACTTAAGGATTTTTCTAAGATACCTTTTATTTATCTATTAAAGAAAATAGTAGTGAATTGTTTCACTTCTGCTGTATTTCTAATTTATTATACCTTCAAAGTAAAATATATATATTTACCATTATATTAAAAATATAGAATATTGAACAGTTCCAAGCTTCAGTTCTTAGCAAAAACCATTGATAGCTATTTGATGTTGGCCATATTGCTTGCCCTATTGTATCTATCTGGATGTTATTAAAATTAACCAATAAAAGGCACATAGAGAAGCACTCAATTTTTGTTTATTCCTATTGTTACAATAAGTATGTCTAGGCTGCTATTTTTTTTTAATATTGATCAAAGAGAACATACTTTGTTCTAAAAATGTGTAACCAGCAGTAGAAATAATTTTTAAAAGTCAATGGTTTGATATTCCTAAAATTTATCTTCTCTCAATCGTTCTTCCTTGGAGAGAGTTTATTTCTTTATCTTAATAGACAGTATTTCTGCATTTCAGAGCATTCCTCTGCTCACTAGTGAAGTGCTAGCTGTTCCCTATGTTCTAGGTGATGAGTCTTTTATATTCTCAGGTGACTAAAAATTTAGCCTATTAGAACACTTTGGTTGTTTTCATATTTTGGCTATGGCAAATAGTGTGGTTACAAGGGGTGGAGAGGTAGGGGAAATGGAGAGAAGTTGATCAAAGAGTAAAATGATTAGGTAGGATAAATAAGTTCTAGAGATCCAATGCACTGCATGATGCCTAAGTACTGTGTCTATAATAATGCCGTACTGTATACTGGAAGCTTGCTAAGGGAGTAGCAAACTCCTGGTCAGGTGTTTGAGACTGGCCTGACCAACATAATGGAACCCTGTCTACTAATAATATAAACATTAGCCAAGTATGGTGGTGCACGCCTGTAGTCCCAGCTACTTGGAAGGCTGAGGTAGGAGCCGAGATACCACCTCTCACTCCAGCCTGGGTGACAGAGTGAGACACTGTGTCCAAAAAAAAAAAAAAGTAGTACTAATAATAATGAAACAAATTGATGTTACACTAAGGATATGATATCACCTGCATAGTATTCTTGAGGAAAAAGTGATTCTAATTGTTAAGAAATATTCAGACACTTTCAAATTAATAAGCAGTCTACAAAACAACTATCTAGGACTCTAAATAAAAAAGACTCCCTCCCCAGAAAAGCTGTAAAGCATCTAAGGGAGGCTAAAGAAACTTGAAAACTAAATGAGTGACTTTTGGCTCCTGAATTAAAAAATGTAAAAACGTTAGTCCAATGAGAGAAATGTTGAAAATACGAACTCTATATTAGATTATATAATAATAGCAAAATTGTATTTCCTGAATTTGATTAAGAGCATATTAGTAATGCAGATGAAAATGCCCATGTACTTAGGAGATATATGATGAAGTAACTAGGTTGAAATTACTTCCAAATGGTTATAAAAAGAAAAAAGGTATCAGTGTATAAAGAAAAAAGGGAGGGAGAGTAAGGAGGCGGAGGAAAATTTAAATATATAAAACAAATATAGCAAAATATTGTGTGTAAAACTAGCTAAAAGAAGAATGATGAGTATTTCTCATACTATTCCTTTAAGCAGAGAAAACATGTTTCAATATGAGTATAATTGCAAACATTTAATGTTTGTGGTTTGCTGATGAGCTCTAACAATGCTACTAATTACCAGGGTAATCTTGCTGCCTAAACTTTTTCTCAGTTTCTACACTGGTAAGTCAATCTTTACAGTCTCTATGAACATGAAATATCTAATTCAAACTGATTTATACAAGTAGTTGGAGGAAGAGTCAACTAAGGGAAACAAAATGTTTACTGTGTTGTAGATATGACCTTAAAATCAACTGAACACAGTGTAGAAAAGAGCATAGAGAAAAACGCTGGCATAGGATGGGTCATGTCAATCACACTTCTGCCTTTGCCCAGCTTTTTCCTATTATATATCAGTTTACTCCCCTCTATCAATATTCTAATTCAAAAATTATCTAAACATTGAGCAACAATTTTATAAAACATTTTTTAATTCAGAATTCTCTTAACACAAAATGAAATACCAATCATCAGTGTATTCTCTACAAGACAGAATTTAGACAATTTGATAAACCTGTGTTAAGCATGCAGGTAATCAACAAAGAATTTTGAGGTTCATAAAAAATCACTACACCCAACAGACCTTCATGACACTATATAATAGATTGATTTTTAATGCAGTATGGAGATTAGTCTCAGTGAATAGAGATTACTGACTATAATTAGTTTTGGTGACTTAGAAAAATATTACCTATGGTGATTGATGATACTCCAGCTATGTATGTGAGAGTCGATAATTAAATTACACACATGCCATGAAGGAATTTTATGTCATTATATTTGTGCATTGTATACTGTCCTTATCTCAGAATTATTCAGTAATGTTTTGGCCAATCCAATTTTATTTTAGTAGATTGGAAAATTTTAAATCTGCTGTGTTATGCTGCCTCATGTGTACAGTTTTGATAGAATATTTTAAAAACAATTGTTCTTATCCAGGAACATTTTAAAAAATAAAATAAAATCTAAAATACATTCCAGTTTCTGAAACAATGAGCCCAGGGTGCTACTTTTCAAATTCATGTGCAATCAAGTTGCATAGTGTCCCTTCACATACTATCAAGAATCTACGCACAGGATAGAATGATTGAATTGTGACACAAAAGAGGTGAGTTTAGAAATGAATCACGCAATGTGCAAGCAGGAATGAAAAGGAAGAGAGACAGAGTTCACAAATTCAGAGTCCTGTAGCTGTGAAAGAAGCAACTCTTTCAATCCCTAATATTGTAAAAGTACACTGAGAAAAGTTTTCTGTGGCAAAGAATGACTGAAAGTCAGCCTTGCATCAAATAACAAATCAAGAGTATGACGATGATGGCCATGGTAAAACCGTTGAAGGAACTGTCAAAATAGACATATATCTAAGAGCAAATCCTTTGTTTAGACAAAACTGTTCAAGCAGGAAATATGAATGCAACTCTCCCAACTAAGCCGCTGATTATTATTTCAGCTTTGTTACTGTAAAATCACCTAGCCTATCCTCAGTTATGAACCTGAAATATTCCCTCTGCTTTGTTCTGTTTTTAGGAATCTTGTAAACAACTGTGGTAATATATCCCCTTCAGCATTTGGTCCAATCTCCATTGAGTGTACGTTTCTGCAGAGACTAGAAAGAAAAGGGCTACATTTCTAAGATTCCTTTACAGCTAGGTCCTAAATCTGATTTAGGTTCTGCCAATCAGATACAACCCTGTGAGACTTGTATTTATAACTGAGGTAAGTGGGGAAAAAAGAAATAGCACCAACACATCAATTTTGCTGAGATGGCTCTATCACATAAAGTTCCGCTGGAAGCAGTCAGGTTTTTGTTTTGTTTTGTTCTTTTCTTTTGTGTTTTTTTTTTTTTATATATTTGGGTTGCTGCTAAGTGGAGTGATCATGAAACCAGTGTTTGGGACAGTGGCTTACTGATATTCTACCTTCCTGAATATTGTTGCCTTTGCAGGCCTTTGAACACATTCATTCAGAAATTGTTTTTGGAGATACAGCCTACACCTTTCTAATGACTCTATAAGCACACAATTAGCTTTACTAAATGCCATTCTACTTAAAATAGATAGAATGATTTCTGTTCAGCAACTAAACTCTAACATATGAATTATCTTTCAAGACCCTCACTAGATAGCAGAATTACATTCTTCTTTGTAATTTTGTAGGTTTTAAAATTCTTATTTTCTTACATTTAAATAGATTTTTCCCACTTTCCCACTTAACTGTGAAATATGTGAGGAAAAAAAACTGCTATATTTGTCTATTTTTTAAATAACTTGTTCTTATCAAAGTAATAAATTCATATATTTTTAAGTGACATGGTACAAGAAATCTTATTAAGTAGTACAAATCCAGGAGTTGTTTCTGAGCCTAGTTCTAAAAGATAATTAACTTTCTATGCTCCTAACAATGTTCAGATTTTATTCAATATAGCTTATGTATATCTATTATACTTGACCTACTATTTTTAAATCAGTCTTCAATATTATTTCTCTATGTATTCATTTAAAAACTCCATTTTAATGCCACACATGGTTTAAGTAACTAAAGTCCACGACCTATTGAAGCAGTGTCATTGTCTGGGGTAAATACCCAACGTTCATTGCCTCACACCATGGAAATCCAGGACACAGACCCCCAAGATATGAGTTTAAGACCAGAGGTTTAACAGGCAAAGGAAAAGAGAAAAACAGTAAGTCCTCTCTCCTACAAAGAGAGAGAGGGGCTCCCCAGTGGGTCTTCTGGTTTTGTGGTCAAATGCATGGGATTTTATAGACAAGCTCCAGGAGGTAGTGAGTGATTTACAGAGTGCCCTAGAGATTGGTCAGACCAGGTGTGCCATTTGCATAGTATGCACAGAAGCTGGACATCCCACCCTAATCTTTCATTATGCACATGAGGTCTCTACCTGGCTGGTGCCATTGCTTGCTTTTTTACTGCCCAAGTGGCAACAAAGGGAAGGGGGAACCTTTATGTTGAAGATACTACCAGGTTTCCAGGCATCCCTTTTCAATTGGCATAGCTCCCAGCATTTACTTATGCAAGCTTATACATACATATATATATATATATTTTTTTTTCATAGACAAGGTTTCACCATATTGGTTAGGCTGGTCTTGAACTCCCAACCTCAGGTGATCCGCCTGCCTTGGACTCCAAAGTGCTTCGATTACCTATGCAAGCTTTTAGGTTGCTATTCTATGCTTGCTGCTTGAGTTTTCAGACTGCCTTCTGTTAGAAAAGAAAGAATTTCTTTTTTTGAGATGGAGTCTGCTCTGTCACCCAGGCTGGAGTGCAGCAACAAAATCTCAGCTCATGGCAATCTCTACCTTGAGGGTTCTCCTGCCTAAGCCTCCCAAGTAGCTAGGATGACAGGCTCCGAGGACCATACCAGGCTAATTTTTTCATATTTTTAGTAGAGACAGGGTTTCACCATGTTAGCCAGGCTGGTCTCAAACTCCCGACCTCAGGTGATATGCCCGCCTCGGCCTCCCAAAGTGCTGGGATTACAGGCATGAGCCACCACACCCAGTCAAGAAATTATTTTTCAGTCTGCTTTTTATTAAAAGGCACCTTACTGAGGCCTCTTTTACCATCACCATCTGCCTAAATAATTTGTTTCTAGCTCCTGTATCACTGTTACATATAAACTGATTAATGCAGAATATTGTCAGGTAGTAATAGATGATACAAAGAATAAGGCGAGGAAAGGAGTTAGAGAAATCTTTTTAAATTATCTGTCATTCCTATCAATATTAGTGAATTTATCAGATAACCTCTCAGCTCTCCATTTGCTTTTTTCTAGAGCCCCTTTTTGGAGTAGTACTCTGCCCTCCTTCACCATGTGTCCCTTTTGTGACAATATGCCTCAGGTCACTATAAGCTGTTCTTTGATAAACAATGTAAAAGCAACTGAGTAGCTTTTTTCCCACACATCCTCCAAGTGGCGTTGTAAGTTTTTACTAAACCTCAGGGCGACTCAGTTTCTCCAAGGAGGACTCTACGCATTTCCTATCATAAGAAGTGTATAGGCAAAATGAGAACACATGGACACAGAAAGGGGAGTACTAAACACTGGGGTCTATTGGGGGGAAAAGGGGAGGGCCAGTGGGAGGGGGAGGTGGGAAGGGATAGCCTGGGGAGAAATGCCAAATGTGGGTGAAGGGGAGAAGGAAAGAAAAACACACTGCCATGTGTGTTCCTACGCAACTGTCTTGCATGCTCTGCTCATGTACCCCAAAACCTAAAATCCAATAAAAAATTAAAAAAAAAAAAAAGAAGTGTATAGGCCTACGTGCTTGACTCTAATATTTCAGAAGTAGGAAAAGGGGAGTTGAATTCATGTCGATTTCTCCAACTCCACTCATTTCTGCCCCTGCTTCATTTTTTGCTTTCCATGGTACTTGATTGGCTTGCTTCTTTTTTATGTTCTTTCTGAAGGTAGTTAGATTGCAACTTCCTCTGTTCTGCCCAGTTAGTTCAGTTCCACCACGTGTTTTTCATCTTCTGAAAATTTATTGAAGTCACTGTATATATTATTGCTTCCTTTTTTGTTTTTATCCTTGTGTTTTTATGATTATTTTATTCCTTCACAGAGATTTACTGAGAAGTTTATTGAGATTTATTTGGTGGAAGAGGAGTACAAAACATACAATTATGTTTAACTAGAAGCCCTAATCTTTTTATCTTTATGTTCTCAATGATCCAAGCTAGCACATAACAATAGTTAAATCTTGTGTTAATTTGAAAGTATATTTAGATACTTCTAAGCAATAAATACTCAACGTATATAGCAACAGACACTAAATCATAAATATTTTAAAAGTCACAGTTTATATTATTGGTCAAATCCCTCAGTTTCTATGGATCCCAATTTCACATATTAACAATAATAAATTTGGAATAAATGGTTTCTAAAGTAATTTCTGACATCAAGAACAAATAATTTATTTTTCCATCTGTTTGATCTCTAAGCACCTTTCAGCACCATATTCTCTTATTTTTTTCAAACAGTCACTTTCTTGATTTCTCTCATACCTCTCCATTTTCATTCTACGTATCTAGCTATTTTCATCTATGTATTCTCCTTTGTACAATTTAGAATCTTTTGCTCAGTATTCTTTACTGAGGACTTAGCTTTTCTTTGCTGAGAATGTAATTCTTTCTTCTAGCTGGTCTTGGATTCCATGTTTTTTGCTTTGCATTTTCTATCCTGGCAATATGATCCATGTCTATTGCTTTAAATACCATCTCTAGAAAATAACCTCTGAATGTATAGCCCCAGTGAGACCAGACATCACCACCAACTTCTTAACTGGTATCTGCATATGGATAAATGAAAGTCAACTCAAAGTTAAACAGTCCTCAACGAAGCTCATCATTCAGCTCTCACTATATTTCTCCATCACTATTTCCATTTTAATGAATTATTTATGGTGAACATAGTTATATAAGACAGTAACTTAGGAATTGTCCTTAATGCTTCCACTCTCTACCCTTATATACAATTCAACATTGAGATTTCTTTTAATTTGCTTCCAAACTATCTCTCAAATTCATTAATACTATCTACATTCATACCATGAAAACTCTAGTCCAAGCATCACCATCTCTTGCCTTAGATGAATAGAGAGTCCTCCTAACTGGTCTCACTAACACTTTCTTTCTGCTTTCCAGTTAATTTTCCACACTGCAAAAAGAATAACCATTTTAGAAACCACATCTGTTCAGGTTGCCCTTGAAAACCCTTCTATTGATTCCTATTTCTCTTAGGAGAAACAAAAACTATTCTTCATTTGGCATATGAGTCCTCCATGATCCTTCCTCAGCTGTTTGAGTATATTTGGCTCATTATAAACAGGAGTTGTAGAACTGGATTGCTTAGGATCAAATCTGAAATACTTTACTCATTAGCTGTGTGAACTATACAAGATATTTTCTTCTCTGAGACTCGTTTTTCAGATGAGTTATTAATATTAAGAACCTGCTTCATATAATTGTTTTAAAAATTGAATTAGCTATCAAATATAAATTACTTGACTTTATATGCCTTTCACACAATTGAAACCTCAATTTATGACAGTATTATTACCTTTTCTTTCTCTTCTTCTGACCATCTCCCTCTCAATCTCTGTATTTTAGCCGCAATATTGTTTATTTGCCTTAGTTGTTCCAAGTACACATGCTCAGCCCTTTCCCAGTATTTATACATACAGTAGCACTTTCTCTCCATGGAATGTGCTCCTCCCTCCCACCCACACCTCTACCACCGCTGATTCAATTCCATTAACTCATCCTGTGGGTCTCAGCTTTCCTGAAAAGTGTTCCCTAACATTATTCCCGAAAAGTGTCCCCTACCATTAAATCAGTTTCCACCATTCTATGATTACATAGCACCCTGTACTTTGATTCACAACACACGGTCAGTTTATAATTAAATATTCATAATTATAAAAATATTTATCAACTATACAATATGCTTTTAAAATATAAAACATATCTATTATATCATGTTACATTTAGTATCCATTAGTATTTTCTCATTTATTTATAGAAAATGCTTAAAATGCTTTATAATTATATCAGGAAAAATATGTTGCCAATAGTTGGGGACAGTTATGCAAAATTTGAAAATAGGCAAAGGGATGTAACATATCCTTTCAATGTCAGTCAAGAGCATTGTTTAGCGTAACCCAAAGACTATTTCCTTTTCTAGGAGAATATACCTGTGATAGATTTGTACCCTTTTCTATGTAATTATTGACCAGAACCTATAAAGTGACAGCCTACAGGTTTCTTACCAGTAAAAAAGAATAAACCTGAAGTTTACGGTTGTAGTTGCCCTCTAAAATATTAGCCAGTGTCACATTCAAGTAAACATTTACAAATATTTCTTGTTTTAATGTTTTTAAATATCTACAGATAACAGTTACTCAAATGCTCTTTCAATTAGCTTTACTATCCCTCCAATCCTCTCAATAATCAAATAATGTTTATTTATTTTATACATTTTATCTTTCATGAATAATATTTATAAAAATTATATTTGGCATAATCAATTGATCTACTAGATTAAATCACTGCTGTATTATAGTAATTGGTTCAGTGGTTGCCTGAAAACTATTGGTTCTAATAGATTATGTAATCGATTATAAATATATAGTCTGCCTGACACATTTTTTTCTGGCAGTTATATTATTTTTATTACATATAGTGTGATATAAAAATTGATTCACTTTATCTCAATTTGGACTAAAGCCCCAACACAATAGAAACCAACTGTTCCCATATTCCAAATTGAATTGTGATTACACTATTCTAAGTAGAAAGAAAAGAAAACTTCTCTCTCTTAAAAATTGTTAGCCTCTCAAGCAACACAAAGACTATAAAAGTATTGTTATTTAAAGATGAGGAGAAGACTTTCGGTTACTGCTCTTAATATGTTGAGTCCCATTCACATCCCAAAGGGAAGAGGGCAGGAGGCACTTCCCTCTTGATATAATGTGAAACCATAGGGGTTTTTCAAAGCCCACTCATAACTTTGCACGATTCCCCTGGAGCTTGAGAAAGTACAATAAACTGTTGTCTGACTCATATCTTTTTAAATAGTAAGACTTGATTATTAGTTCATAGGGCAAATCAAGAATAAAGGTGCTTGAGTTGACTCAGCCTTTTGATAAGAACTGATATAAATCAGTATTTTCACCCTGTTGCTTATGAGATAAAAGGCCTCAAATGATTAGAGATGCATGAGTATGATAGGCATTCTTTCTTATAGTTTCACAGCCAGGTCATATGTTATAGTGAAAGCGAGGCTTAGACTGAATTAAATCACTCACAGAAAAATTCATCTGTAGACAAGTCCCAAACAGTCATTGCACCTGTTGTGGTAGCAGTATTAAATTAACCTTCTCATCTAGTAAGATGACAGATTCCTGGAAAACACTGTGGCACAGTGGACTGAATAAAGTCCTGGACCAAAGCCTTCACTCAGGAAAATGTTAGTCTGAGAGCGCTCTAGAGTTTGTTCAAGGGTCAAATCTGTACAAGGTCATCAGCTAATAAACATCTCTTGCCCACTACTCATTTCAGCAAATATATTTATTTCTAAATTCCCTTAAACTGGTCATCAAGTCTTCCATTGTATATTAAGAAAATGATAGTTCAAGAGTTTTTAGTTGAAATCGACCTATGACTTTAAAATTCTTGCATGGATTTCTCTTTATCTCAGTAAAAATGGGAAAAGTTATTAATTGCAAATGCTAAATCACCACCCCAATAGTGAGTATTCCGAACTACTTCAGGTTTTAACCAAGAACTTATAAAATAAAATATTAGTACGTATTTCAAAAGTTTTGCTTATGATGCTGAATTTTCTTCAATAAATTACTGACAGAAGACCTAAAGTTTCATAGATTTTTCTGGCAAAAGAGTGGTTAGTCTGTTTGCATAGGACAAGATACAGGCCATTGCCAAATGTAACTAGTCAAAATAGAGTTGTTCTTTGTTTCCCTTAAAGAAACCATGACTGAGAGGTTCTCAGTGGTGGGGCAGTGGGTGTTGAAAAACCTACATATCATGACAGACAATGTCAGCTTTAAATGTCTGCCCTACCAGACAACCCAACATTCCTTCACAGCATCATTAATCAAGTAGGAAGGTTCATGTCACACCCCAGCACCTATTGTGTATAAAAAGCTTTTCCTTTGATGGGAAGATTATTGGGTTTCAACTTTGGATGAGGTTTATAATTCTTTTTTTTTTTGGGGGGGGGAGGAAGGGAGGAAGGCAGGAAGGGAGGGAAGGAGGAAGGGAGGAAGGCAGGAAGGGAGGGAAGGAGGAAAGGAGGGAGGAAGGCAGGGATAAAGGAAGGAAAGGAGGAGGGCGGGGAGGGAGGGAGGGAGGGAAGGGAAGGGAAGGAAGGAAATCAAGCAATGAGAGAGACATTGCCGACCTGGATCTAGAGGTTTACAAGTTGATTTCTTTTTTTCGAGAGAAGGAAAGAAAAAAAAATGAGTAAAGGAGAGGAAGATAGAGGAAGAGAAAGAAGGAGGGTGAACAGAAATATTGCTTTATTCTGAAAAAAAAATGGGTATTAATAATGGCTAATCAATGTTTCATTTAAACCTATGAGTAGGTGTGATGTGGTATTGACAATTAATATACTGGATTGAACAAAATAATTACTGAACTGAGACTGCGTATGAAAACTGGAAGTTACTTGAGAAGTTTTCATCTTAAAGTGACAATGACAGCCAGGGGACGTGCCCTTGTTTTCATCCAAGGGAAGAAAAGGCAAAATGAGTCCTACAGCATGGAGTGAATGGACAGTGGAGTTTAAAAATAAGATTCTTTCATATTTGTCCTTATTGGGTGATATTCTTTGAATATGATGCTTTCTGTCCCTAATTTCCCACAGATAAATAACATGGGTGGTCAAAGTCATAGTATTCAGGCTCCACGTGCTACCACTGCAAAAGAGTCTCTTTTCCTTTTCCTTTCAACATCTAAAAGCTTTTAGCTGAAATGTCTGGAATTTCCATATGCCACAATTCAGAAAAGGGATGTGTCAAATATGTTGTGATTCCATCTTTACCACACTAATGGGTAAAGATACAAGCTATCTGAGACAGTTTCTGGTGGTAGTACACTGCCACTGAAGCATCAGTTATCTCGCCCAGGGCAAAGGTCAGTAACTCTGTGGTAAGTCTCCTGTGGGAAATATAAGCTGTGCTGAGATGGTACTGCCTGAAGCTATGAGTGGTCTTAGAGGTCCCAGCTAGAGAACACTAACTGTATTTATGTGTCCTCTTCCAGTGGCTACCAGAAGATCTGAAGGTAGTTTTCTTTTAGGCACAGTTTCTGAGAAAGCTACTGCTCAGGGTTTTTCACTCATTTGAAAGGATGCCATACTATTTCAGACCAAGGTCATGGGAATAACTTCTTTGATTTGCACCTCAGTTCATAAAGGGTCAGTCTCACATGAGCATCTGTGCTCAGGTTTTTTCTGTAGCTGTCTTTACACCTCCTGCTCCTGCCATGTCAGCATCAGTGTTTTCACCCCCCCGGCCTTCTCATGAAGACCCGACTTCAGTCCAGTAGCATTCCAACAAATGCTGATTTAATCCCTGGCTCCATTCTGGAAGGAAGATAATAGAAAATATTTTACAAACCTCCATGGAAATAACTGTTTCTTTCAGATTATTCAGAGCGAAGCATCTTTCAAACAAATTTTTTTTAATCATTCACATTATTTCATAGCATAACTGAGTTACTATGATAAGGGAGATTTTCTTCCACAAAAGTGAAAAGGGAAAGATACAGGAAGTGAGAAAAGCTGAAGACACAACTCTACCTCCTTCTACCTCATATTCTTCTACCTCATGCTTCATCTGCCATTCAAAATTTCAGATTTTAAATAATATATCAGCTGATTTGCTAAATCATGTCACTCTTCAATATGCCTGCCACCAGCTACCTGTTACATATAGGTTTTCTCTGGGCTACCATTATTCTCTAATAATCTCTAAAATGACCACTCTCAGTGCTTTTGACGTAGAAGGGTATATTCCAGAAAAACTCTAATTGGAGAAAAGATTGCAAATTGAACAGGAATTTGAATAACATTATAATTTTTATGTATTTTTAAATTACTATTTCTGCTTGCAGCAGCTTCAAACTTTATGATTAGCATCATTATGCTCAATTCATGTATATTTCTCTAGGAAATAACTGAATGTGCCAACAGATTTATGAAAAAGTCTTTTCAAGAATAAATGATTGACAAATATTAAATGGGTGGTTCTTGATAAATTAATATTAATGTTTACCATCTTCACTGACACCTTTGTCTGTATATGTAGAACTACCTAAAGTGACCTAATTTCACCATGAGTCACCGGCACTAGACTTTAGAAAAGGAATCCACAGCAGTGAGAAGTAACAGTTGATTGGCTATGCTGCTTACGTATACACACTACTTCCCAAAAGGAAAATAACTGCATGGTAGAAGTTCATGTCAGAACTAAACAATGTCATCACTGATCAAATTTCCTCTGTAAGTTCGCAACCCCTGCTCTAAACTAATTAAATCTCACTGTACTCTCTTATTTTGTTATCTGTGATGAATCCAAAACCTTTTAATCAGTGAGATAAGTATGTTTTTGGTTAGGTGAAACAACTTTTAATTAGAGTTAAATAGATCACATACTGTTATACTCAGAATAAATGTCATTGATAAATGAACTATAAATGTACATGTTTCTTTTGAGATCAATTCAAGAAAGCAGTGAAAAATTAAAGAGACAAAAATCAGTAATAGTATTCACCTAATTAAAATTAATACAGAGTATTGCTTTACTCCAGAACAAGTTGTTCTGCAGGATATTCATGGGAGTCAAATCAAAAACCAAAACCTGAAAACAAATGGAATGAGCTTTTCTATGATTTGTAGGATACACAGTAAATGTCTGTATGCAGTATATGTTTGGTGATAAATTATTGAAAAGAAGGATCTGTCAGCTCCCTAGTTTTCCTTCTAAAAGTATTATTTTCAAAACCTTGTGAAGATTTTGCACTTGGGAAATACATTGATAAAATGCACCAATAAAATGCTCCATTATAGGAAATGTAATTTTTAGGAAATTGCCCAACAGAAAAATAATTAACAGGCAAATACTGCAAAAAAATATATAGAGACAATCTTGAGAATTAGTAATTATGTGGTTTTTCCATGAAGACTCTGAGTTTCTGACATGAAAAAGTACGTATTTGTCAGAGAATAAAACAAGTAAATACTTATATTAAAACTTGAGGGAAAATCACTTTTTCTTATAGCCTAGTAAATTGCAATCAATACTCTGCTTGCCTAGTAGTCAAGGTATTTTTATCAATTTATCTGCAATTACCAAAGAAATATCAGGCTGAGGTAATTACATGCCATTCCTACTTTTTGAAAACTAGTGTTTTGTCAAATAGTGCCTGGATATATCTATCGGTCCTGCACAAATTTAAAGAGAATCTAGAGAAACTACTGAGGGAAATGTATCATGCTTTACAGTTTCATTTCCAAGTTATAGAGAGCTAAGGACCTAACTGCTAGTTATAAAACAGTTACGTGCATCTATTGCTCTGACTTTTATTGTTTTTGCAATATCTCTGTATGGAGGGCTATATTTAAATGAGACTTTTTTTACTTTCATTGTCTAAGATCTTTACACTTTTCTTTGTTAATTACAAGCCTTGTCTTTAGGTCCATATGTTTTCATAGTTTATCAGCATGTTCAGAAGAATATATTATTATGGGTAACATTTATTGGGCATTTACCATATGCCAGGCACTATTTGAAGGGTTTTACATGAATTAGATCATTTGATCTGCACAACAAATCGTGAAGATAGGTATTTTGTTATCACTATAGTTTTACAAATGGGAAGAAATATGACAGAAATGTTTAAATGTATCCTGTTGGTTGAAGAACAGGTGAGGAGCAGAGCCAGGCTTTAAAGTCAGCAGTTAGGCCCAACGTTTGACTGCAAAGCCATATTTCCCCTGTTATTAAATACTCAGCCAAATGAAAGAAGAATGTCGCTCCGATGCAGTCAGCCTTTCAGGCAAATTCACCAGAAGCTTACAAATGCTGATAATATTTAACATAAACAAGTAAAAATTATGACAAAGCAAGAATGTTTTAAGCAGCTTAGGAAGAAAAATAAAAGGACAGGTTTAAATAAGTACTTTCTGTGCATGCACAATGTACTAAAACAATGTCAAAACCTCATTAATTGAGTACATGTAAGGTATTGCTTTAAAACATAATACATCAAGAACTTCACATGTTAGGGATTAATATTCCTTTGATATGCTGACTAAAGGTGACTAAGGATGACTTTATCACAGGCAAACTATTGTTTGCGTAACAACAAACAGATCCAGGGTTGAGAGCCCCTATCGGTGGTGGGAAGTTACTGCTATTTTAAAGAGAGAAAACTGGCATGTTTTAGTAATAACTGAATTTTTAGTGAGCTAACAATATTTTCGTGGATTTTCTAAGCCATTTGACTTCTCCTGACTCCTCCTGACTCCTCAGTTTTCCCTACTTTTTCTTCTATTGGTTATTGCTAGCAAGAAAAGATAAGCAATATTTGGAGTATTATGCTACTCTTGACTTTCAGAGAAGAAGGCATGATTTAATTCTGGATCTTTAGGAAAATTCAGGTTGAATTAGTAATATCATATTTCTTTCTTCTATATGTTTAAGAATGAATATATTACTATTTTCTTCCAGAACAAAATAAAAATATTTTATTATGGGTTCAACCAAAGAAGTAGAACGACCGAGAAATTATATACACATATCCATCTTCCCTCTCCGACTATCTGTCATGTGTACTCCACAAGGCCCATCATAGGACACAAATCTAAACAAATGCATAAAGCCAAATCCCTAGGATTTGTGTTTGATGCTGAAGCTTGGAGTTCATGAGATAGGCAGCTGGAGAGGGAAGATCGATATAAAGTAGAGCAAGAGCTATCAGGAATGCGTACAGCAAGCTAGAGGCCACAAGAACACATTGCAACCTATGTCAATTCTTGTTGCCTCTGACCTTGTTTGTATGGTTATGTTGAAGATGTTGAGACCCCTTGTCATGGAACTAAACATCCACACAAGTCCAAGAATTAAGGAAGCTGAAAGAGGATCCAGTGGAAGGTGGGACAAATGCTGACCGCCACTGCCTTATACCAATGAGTGAGCCAACCTATGTGAGCTACAAAGTGGCTGCTGCTCACATCCTCCTCCAAATCTCCAATATGGTATTCTGTCATGCTCCACCCTAATCAGAAATGTACAGAAAATAAAATTCTAAAAAATCTTGTTAAGCCCAGCCAAGTTCACCCATTGTCAACTTGGCACTCACATACATCTTCTTAAACTATATTATCTTCAGATATTGAAAATGGCAAAGTCATACCACCATATAACACGTTACAGGTAGTCCAGACACAGCTGAAAACACATTATCTTTTAAAAGAAAGAATATACAGTCCCTTTTTTGCCTTTGGGTGATATTCATTCTTCTATTAATGCTCCATTATTGATGTGGTGTAGCCTAAATACTGAGATATAAAGTATTAACACATCTTATTTTACATGATTAGGGAACGAGAGAAAAAAGAAAATAAAATAAAAATTGTGCATGTGATATTGCACACACAAGAGCATATTCATATAGAGATAAGAAATACTCATAAATTAGTCCATATATCCTGTATATCCTCTTGTCTCATTGTTATAGCTTTATGTATAAATAATTTCTTCCACTACCATTTTTATACCCTTTGACCCCAGCAAGAACTTTGGTTTGTTGTACTTTCTTGCCTGGTGAAGTTACCCGAAAATCATTATTCCTGAAGAATCTGGGTGATTATCAATCCAGCCTGAATTGAGCTGTGGTAGTTTTTTACTGATTTTTCAATCACAAAATATGAGCATACTAAGAAGCACTCTGTAAGATCTCCTCCATTTCAGGTATATATTATTTTTAGTAGCAACCCAATTTTACCTTGACAGCCAGAAGAATCACTCAAACTAGTACAGAAACTCCATTCTTTGCCTTTTAATTGAAGACCCTAATTTGGCTGGGTCAAGTCTCAATGTCCAGTTCAATGCAATCATTATTATATCACTTGACAGAAGCACTACTTCCTTTGAAATTAAGATCTCCAGACTCACAGGGCCTAAAATCAAAGCAATGAGAGGCAAGAGGCACTATTGCTGGTGTATCACCTGAAGCAATAGTGACAGTACACTCTGAATTTTTCCTCCTTTTGATTCCCTGACCCATACATTTTGACTGTAAGAGATACGGCATCACGTATGTATGCTGGCCATGCAGAATATCCTGAGGTTATTACTTCAGCCCTGAAAAGTGTTGCCGTATGACTGACTTCATAAACAAGTCTTCAAAAAGGCATTCCACCATCCTATTAGCTATGCCATGAAGAAAATCATGGCAAGATTAGTGAATTTTATGAGCAAGGGCCCACTGCCACATTTTATTCGCTGTGAAATAAATTCCTTGGTCAACAATGATGGTGTGAGAAATAGTATGATCTTGAGTAAGGTATTCTGCAGCATAGATAGTACTGTTAGCAGGTCTGGAGCTCAGCAGATTCTGTGACCAGTAAACACTGATGAGCAGAAGCCCACACTGCAGAGTTGAGGTAGACCTTCATCCCCGTCACCAAGGCCACTTTCTTCATAAGTCTATGGGTCAATGAAAGGAGCAGCTAGGGAAAGAGGCTAGCATTCACAGTACAGGTAGTCTTACAAACCTGATTTTTAAAATACTCTTCTGTTGAGGTTACTTTTTGGTAATCTTTCACTTGAGGTACCAGTATTTCCACATCATGTGTCTATTTGGAAAGGTATCTCCACCTGCTTCCTATAATCACATTTTCAATCTTATTCCAAGTTCTTAATCATGTTATCAAACAACTGGCCAAATGCTATGAGTCAAGATAAACCTGTATCTCAGACTATTTCTCCTTCCAGGCAAAAAAAACGGGCAGGTGCACTTTTCAAGTTTTGCGCACAAAGAAGATTTACCTCCACCATTGTCTTTCAGGGATATCCCAAAGAGAGGCTGGAGTGCAGCAGCTCTCCTCTTTTGAGAAATACTTAAATATTTTGCAGCATCACCAATAAGTCACAGACCCAAATTTTGTCTTCCTCATTCAATTTAGTTGTAGGGAATTTCCCATGATATTATAGTTGCCTGCTGGGACAGATAAGTTAAAGCAGAAGTAATGACCATGTGCACTTGGGCCATTCCTCAGTCAACTTTCTTATGCCTTCAGGGTCTGTTCAAGCCCAGTCTTATCTGTATCACTTCCATTTGATAATGGATTGCTATTGTGCAAGACCAGTTTTATGGCTTGGTAGGTCAGAAAACACCCACCTCACAACGGGTATTATAGATTCCATAATAACTTGGTGGTCCATAATCAAGATTCCAATCTCAACTAAAGCCCCAAGGTAAGCTAAAAAAGGCTGTTTCTCAGAAGGAAAATAGGTATCCACAGGGTTTTGCTCCAAAAACCTAATGGTATGCAGAAAGATTCTCTTATATAGGCTGCTCAAGGCCCCAGTCAGCATTCCTATCTGCCACCAACACGTTAAGCACCATCAGATGTGGCGGGTCATAACGTCTCACAGTCACAGCAGATTGACCTATTGCAGAACCTTCCCTTATTCTGAGCCCATCCATAACTACAGACTCGGGAGGGTAATTTTATAAATAGGTTGAAGTAGCATACCAAAATAGGAATTTCTGTTAATGTCTATAGTCTTCTGTGGCCACTGAAATAAATTCCTGGAAACATAACAAATTTAATATTATATAGGTATACTCTGATCCCTAAATAATAAAAATTCAATCATGTTTGGAGTTATTTATGAAGATACATGGTCAGGGAATTTCAAAATTGTCCATCTACCACTCTTTAAAAATTGAATTGTTTTCAAATTAAAAACATAATGTATTTCAATCAATGCCTCCATTTGTGATCCACGTGTTGATATGTGCCTGTGAATCTATTTATGTGGCAACTTCTTCAGTAAAAAAATTCTGAAAAATATTGATATATTGTTTGTAAATTCAGTTCATACTGCTCTCTAGAGAAGGTATATTAAGATAGAACATCAAAAAGTATAAAAGAGAATACAGAAAATGTGTTACTATGTTGCTAAATGCAAATAATGGAGAAAACTAAATGCAATGTTGATTACTTAATTCATAGAAGGGCAAAAGAAATTGACTATGTCTTTGAAGAGGATGCAGAAATCTTGTCTCCAGTGAATCAAAAAGAAAGAAGAAAAAAAAAAGAAAGTCAGAGAGACAGAGGTAGACTCTCAGCACTGAAAATATAAATCATAGAATCAAAAAACCCAGAAGACAGGTTTGTATTTAGATTTCCTTCAGTTACATTTTTGCATTCATGTTTATAATCCATAAATAATATTTATTAGTAATATTTAAGAGTAGGATGAAACCTGAGTTTGTAGTAAACAGATGATTTCTAAAATAGAAAAATAAAATATGCTCTGCTCCACTTCTTTATTATCTTTATCTGTTTCTAACTTGGATAATTCACTTGGCTTTCCTCTCTGCTAAGTGTACACAAATTAAACTGAAGGTTTATTCAACATGCCGTTTACTCAAGTCAACACCTTGTTAAGATACAGCAAATTGACTAATTTATTTGCTATATGTAAGACTAATACCTTATTTTACAGCAGGTTTTAGTCTGTGTTTTCCAAAGAGGTGCTGATACAGACCTCTGAGCTACCAATGAAACTGTTAAGAACTCCCCCTTCTTTTGTTAAAGTGCCAATTCCCATTTCTCCCTGCTGTGACTTTTACTGCTCTTTACATGGAAACTACAGAGTGTCTTTTCCTTCAGGAAACCATCCTCAGTAATTCACACTGGTGAGGGAGGCTCCTGGTAGGAGTACAGATGATTAACTGCAAGCTCTCCTGCTGTTCTCTGTCAGCAACCAGCTCTATAACTAGCTCAACAGATGTTTCCCTTTTAGATCTTTAAGAACTATAATTGGGTGGAAAAATAGCGTGTTTCACTTAACACAATTTGTTGCTTGCATTCATTTGTTAGAAAACTCATAATTTAAAATCAACATGAATATACTGGTTTGACTAAATGGACTATGAGGTATATAAATCTTCCGATGAGTTGATAAAATATATTGCACAATGGTTGGTACTCATAAAAGGGATTTTATCTGAAATTCAAGAAATTCTATTTTTGAACTCATATAAAAATAACTTGATAACAAAGGTCTTGATCTAGTCCAGAGTTCTCTCATGTCAGGTGACCTGCATATCTAGATTACTGCCATACTGCTACCTTCTAGCCTAGAATAGTAAACATCCAATAAAGTTTTAAATGAAATATTCTACAAAAATTTTAACACTTACTTGGCTATATGATGTGATATACAAAATAATCATTTAACAAAAAGTATAAAAAATCTTATTGCATAATTGTTTTATGTATACAGTATCTTTGTTACATGCTAATATAAATAAGTCCTTTTAATTTCCATTTTTTCAAGTGGGTATAAATTGTGTTGAAATGAAGCAAACCTAGAGAAAAGTTGAGATTATACATCATAAAAAGCAAAATAGAGGGGTGGGGAGTTGGGGAGGGATAACATGGAGAGAAATGCCAGATATAGGTGATGAGGAGGAAGGCAGCAAACGACACTGCCATGTGTGTACCTATACAACAACCTTACACATTCTTCACATGTACCCCAAAACCTAAAATGCAATTAAGAAAAATAATAAATTTTAAGGTTACATACTTGTATAATTAGCACTCACATCAAAAAACAGAATGTTAGCAGCTTCCCAGATGCTCCTAGTATTTTCTTCTAGGCCTTACTAAACCAAGGGCAACCATTATCCCACCTTCTAACAGCATTGGTTAGTTTTACCTGTTTTGAAAATACTTTCCACAAACAGAAATACAAATACGCAGTGACTTGTGTCTGGGTTTGCTCTTCGCCCAAAGTGTTTGAGATTCACCCATGTTGTTGCATGTGACATGTAGTTTCTTATTCTCAATATTGCATTGTAAATTTATTTTTAATTTCTGCTATTGCTGGCTTATTTAGAGTTTGAGGCTATTTTTGTTAGTGGCCTTATGAACATTTGCATGTGTGTGTGTATTTGTGTTGGTGTATACACCGAAGTGAAATGAATGAATCATAACGTATGTGATTAAGTTTTAGAAGTTGCTGATAGTTCCAAAAGGGTTACATCAATTTCCACTCTCAGGCAAGTATGAATTAGTTATTCCATAGCCTGTCATATACATGAAAAAGATATTTGTTTTCTTTACTTCCACTACATTGGTAGGTATGTAGTGCTGTCACATTGTGAGTTTAAGTTCCACTTTCCCCAATGATTAGTTGAGCTGTGTACCTTTTCTTTGGTTTAATCATGAATATTTTCCCTTGTGAAATGTCTGTTAGTCTTTTATCCAATTTCTTTTTGGGTTGTCTGCCTTTTCTTGTTCCTGCTTTTATTTTTAGTTGACACATAATAATCATACATATTTATGAAACAGAGCAATATTTCTATACATGTATACAGTGTGTAATGATCAAATCAGAACAATTAGCATATTAATCACCACAAACATATACTATTATGTTGTGTGTTGGGAGCACACAAATTCCTCTTTTCTAGCTTTTTGAAAATACACAATAAATTATTGTGAGCTACATTTACACTATAGTGCCGTAGAGCTCTAGAACTTATTCCTCCCATCGAGCTATAATTTTTTATCAATTAACCAATTTCTCTCTTGCCTCCCCTCTCTACTCGCTTCCCATGTCCCTAATAACCACAGTTCTACTCTCTACCTCTATGAGTACAACATTTTTAGTTTGCACATATGAATTAGTACGTGAAGTATTTTTCTATTTACCTTGCCACAAAGGAAAAAATTTACTTCTTTCTTACAGCTGAATAGTATTCTATTGCGTATATACACCACATTTTCTTTATCCATTCATCTGTTGATGGAAATGTAGGTTGATTCCATGTCCTGGCTATTGTGAATAGGACTGCCATACACATAAGAATGTAGATTTATCTTCCATGTACTTATTTCCTTACCTTTGAATAAATACTTAGCAGTGAAATTGCTAGATTGCTATTTCTATTTTTAGTTTTTGAGAAACCTACATACTGTTTACAATAATGGCTATGCTAATTTACATTCCCACCAATGATGTATAAGAGTTTCTTTTTCTCTGTATCCTCGCTAGGATTTGGGTTTTGTTTGTTTGCTTGTTTGTCTTTTTGGTAATAGCTATGCTAGCTAAGGTAAGATGATGTTTGATTTGCTTTTCTCTGATGATTAGTGATGTTTAACATTTTAAAATTTACTCGATCATTTATATGCATTTGGTTGAGAAATGTCTACTCACAGCATTTGTCCATTTTTAAATCACGTTATTTGCCTTTGGCTATTGAGTTGTTTGAGTTCCTTATATATCAAGAATATTAGTATTTTGTCCAATTTATAGTTTGCAAATAATTTCTCCCATTCAACAGATTGTCTCTTCATTCTATTGGCTGTTTTCTTTGCTATGAAAAAGGTTTTGCAGTTTGACATAGTCTCATATATCTTTTTTTGCTTTCGTTGTCTGTGCATTTGAAGTCTTACCCATAAAATCTTTGCCTAGATCAATGTCTTGAAGCATTTTGTTCATGTTTGCTTTTAGAAGTCTGATAGTTTGGTTTCTTACATTTAAGTTTTTAAGCCATTTTAAGTTTTTTTTTTGTTGTTGTTTTAATCTGATGAGAGATGGGGGTCTAGATTCATTCTTCTGCATATGGCTAGCCAATTTTTCCTGCATCATTTATTGAAGTCAGTGTCTTTCTTCAATGCATGGTTTTGGTGCCTCTGCAAAAATCAGTTGGTTGTAAATCCTTGAATTTATTTCTGACTTCTCTATTCTGTTGTGTCTGTTTTGATTCTGTTTCATTGGTCAATGTGTCTGTTTGATATAATACCAAACTTTTTTGCTCACTTTAGATTTGTAGCATAATTTGAAATCAGGTAGTATAATGCCTCCAGTTGCTTTTTTGTTTGTTTTATTCAGCATTGCTTTCTTTACATATTCAAGGTCTTAAAATATTTCACACTAATTTTATAATTGTTTTTCTATTTGTCAATAATATTATTGGTATTTTCATAAGTATTATTTGAATATGTAGATTGCTCTGGGTTTTACAGTCATTTTAATATCATTAATTCTTCTAATTCATCTTAAAGCCTAGATGACTTTCTAGTCATCTTAAACCATAAGATGACTTTCCATTTTTTATGTGTCCTCTTCAATTTTTTCATAAGTTTTTAGAGAAGCAGTCCCCTTTTTGGCACCAGATACCAGGTTTTTCTTTGTTTGTTTGAGATGGAGTCTGGCTCTGTTGCCCAGGCTGGAATGCAACCTCCACCTCTCTGGTTCAAGTGATTCACCTGCCTAAGCTTCCCAAGTAGCTAGAATTACAAGCACATGCCACCACACTCAGCTAAATTTTTTGTATTCTTAGTAGTGATGGGGTTTTACAATGTACTGGTTTCAAACTCCTAACCTCAAGCGATCCACATGCCTCAGCCTCACAAGAGACCAGTTTTGTTGAAGACCATTTTTCCATGGATGGGGTGGGAGAACAATTTAAGTGCATTACATTTATTGTGTACTTCATTTGTATTATTATAATATTGTGATATATAAATAATTATATAACTCCCCATACTGAAGAATCGATGGGTGCCTTGAGCTTGTTTTCCTGCAACTAGATGTTCCCATCTGGGGGTTGTGGAAGATGGTGACAGATCATCAGGGATTAGGTTCTCATAAGGAGCATGCAACCTAGATCCCTAGTATGCACAGTTCACAATACGGTTCGCACTCCTACGAGAATCTAATGTCACTTCTGGTCTGACAGGAGGTGGAGGTTAGGACTTTTTTCCAGTTTGAATGCTCTTTGTTTCTTTCTCTTGCCTGATTGCTCTGGCTAGGGCTTTCGGTACTGTGTTAAATAAAAGTGGGTATCACAGAAAAAATTAGGAGGAAGTCCCTTCTCTTCAAATTTTTGGAATAGTTTTGAAAAGAACTGGTGTTCTTTAAAAGTTTGTAGACTTCAAGCAGTATATCCTTTCTGTCCTGGGCTTTTCGTTTTGGGAGATGTTTTGTTACTGATTCAATTTTACTATTTGTTATGTATCTGAGCTTTTTCTTTCTTCTTAGTTCAATTTTGGTAGGTTATATATGTTCAGAAATTTATTCATTTCTTATTCATTTTTCAATTTAATGGTGTATAGTTGTGCATGATGGTCTCTATTGACAACTGTATGTCTGTAATATCAGTTGTAATGTCTTCATTTTTAATTTCCAGTTTTATTTTTCGGAGAGTTGTCTCTCTTTTTTCCTTAGTAAGTCTAGCTAATGGTTTCTCAATTTTGTCTTTTCAAAAAAAACTTTTTTTTAAATGTTTTCTTGTTTACATTTCATTTAGTTCTACTGAGATTATTGTTTTTTCCTTCAACTAGGTTTGGGGTTGGTTTGTTCTTGCTTTTGAAATGCTTTGAGATACATTGTTAGGTTTTTTAATTGAAATATTTCTACTTTTTTGATCTAGGCATTGATTACTATAATTTCCCTTTTAGTGATGCTTTTATTGTATCCCATAGGTTTGGTATAGTTTTTAAATGTATTTTTATTTGTTTCCAATTATTTTACAGTTCTTTAAAATTTATTCATAGACACATTGGTAGTTCAAGACCATGATGTTTTATTTCCATGTATTTTTACTGTTTTCAAGTGTTTCTTGCTATTGATTTTCAGGTTTATTTCACTGTAGTCTGAGACAATATTTTATATAAGTTCAATTTTTAAAAATTTGTCAAGGCTTGTTTTGTGGCCCAACATATAGTCTATCTTGGAATCTTGGAGAATGTTTCACATGCTGATGAGAAAAACATGTATTCTGAAGCTGTTGGATAAAATGTTCTCTAAAGGTCACTTGGGACCATTTGGTCTACACTGCAGCTTAAGTCCGATTTTTATAAAATTTTCTACCTAGATTATATGTCCAGAGCTGAAAGTGAGGTGTTGAAGTCCCCAACTATTACCATTTTGGGGTCTATTTCTCTTTAGCTCTAATATTTGCTTAACATATTTGGGTGCTCCTGTATTGAGTGCATATATATTTACAATTGTTATATCCTCTTGCTGAATATATTCTTTCATCATTATATAATGACTACCTTTGTTTATTTGTAAGTCTTTTGACTTGAAGCCTATTTTACCCGATATAAGGATAGCTACTTCTGAATGCTTTTGTTTCCACATGCATAAATGTAATTTTCCACTTTCTCACTTTTAGTCTATGTGTGTCTCTACAGGTAAAACGAGTTGCTTACAGCTGCATATAGTTGGGTCAAGTTGTCTTATCCATTCAACACTCTATTTCTTTTAACCGAGGAATTTAAACTTTTTACATCCATCCAATATCCAAAGTGTAAAGAGTTTAATAATTTAATTTTAGGATTTTACTATATGTAGTTGTTATGCTGCTGCACAACCACTCTATAATATTTCTAGAATAATTTACATAAAACAGCCATTAAAAAAGCTCATCAAACATGAGAATCAACTATAAATCCAAGAAATAACTCTTAATTTGATTCACTACTGTAGATACGGCACACAATTTTCTTCTTTAATAAACACCTTGTCACAAAGGAGGCAGTTTGTGGGGCATTCTAACAAGTTCAGAATACATGGAAAAGTTATTCTCTATCTCTTAGTAAAGCTGTACATTATATTTTCTTGGGAAAAGAAAGTCACATAGTAACAATTAAAATAATCATAAATATTAATCTTT
Organism: Callithrix jacchus; assembly: GCF_049354715.1. NCBI lineage: Eukaryota > Metazoa > Chordata > Mammalia > Primates > Cebidae > Callithrix > Callithrix jacchus. The sequence continues at coordinate 52,613,307 of NC_133519.1, forward strand.
AAGTCTTATAGTTTTTCAAATTTAGCAGATGAGAAGGCATTCCTAAAATATTTAATCATAAATGTAGTGTAAAAACATTGTTTATAGCAAAACATTAGAAAGTAGTCCACTAGCAAAATATTTCTACATTTTGTACATGTTAAGAATACATGTTAAGAAAAACATGTATTTCGATTTAAACAATAGTCATATTCAGAATCATAATCTGCATATTTCTGATTCTCTAATCATAATTTGGTCAATTTTACCTATAATATGTAAATTCCTCAATGTGATTCCATAAGCCTCAAAAACATTCTCAATTCTCAGTTATGGACAGGTTCTTTCTATTCAGACTTTCCTTCTCTCAATCTTTCTTCTATTTCACACATTTCTTATAGTGTCTTGAATTATCTTACTACATTAACCACTTTTCCACGCATCCTAAATGTCATCAATGAATTTTGACTATTTATTGAAAGCCAGACACTCTCAATTTTCTCTCTCATTGATAAAGAGTGTCTCTTTGGGGTATATTATATCTCTTTTCCTCCTTTCTCACCCCAACACTACTCTATATGTAGCTAAAAAGTAGAAGAGTCTTTAAGAAAAACAATAACCACAATATCACAACACAAAAGATAATCAATTAATAAATAAATAAGATAATGGAAACCTAGTTTCTGAAAGTAGGAATCATTTCCCTTAATGTAAAAAGGATCGTATAATAATACCCCAGAAAATAAAAAATGGTTAATAGTCTTTGCTTGAACAATTCTCGCAGTGGGGAAACACTCCACTTTATTAACAAGTTCATTTTCTTGTTAAACAGCTTTGAAATTGGAAAGTTGCACCTGATATTTATTCATTTTTTCCTATAGCTTATAAGCAAACTACAAAAATATAGTAGCTGAACTCATCTGGACTCTGAACAGTGGCTGTTTTCTTGCATTTGTATACTTTGTTTTCTGGATGATGAGACAGAAAATAGCTTTGTTAAGATTAATTATTCAAAATGTTTATATACAAAAATACTTACAGTGATTTTTTTCTTTGAAATTTTACAAAGATGATAAAAATGTTCTCTTGATAACTGAATTCATTTTCTGAAATGAGAATCTAGGCACACAATAAATTTTAAATCTCCATCTCTTCCTCACCAAGGAGGTGAAACTCTTAGCTCCTGGGCCTGAAATGATTATCCTGGTCTGATCTTGTCTGGGTCCTACATAGTGCCCTACATAATTTGTCATATTCCATGTAGACCAGAAATACATTTGCCCCTTTTTAACCGAATGTGCTTACTACTTTTGCCCTTGCCTATAAGGATAATATTTTATATTAAATATTTTGCATTTAAGAAAAAATTTTGTCTTCCATTAGTGTACCTGGTGACTGTGAATGTGTAGGTCTATTCATCCTCTGAGTGTTGGATGCAATTCAATGGAAGGGAGATAGTTAATGATACAGGCATTAAGCCCTTGTGCAAGGCAATTCCAATCCTGCTCTGAGTGTGAACTCAAAAATTATAACCCTTCAACTTTGTTACAATGTCTGTGTCATGGTCAAGTATCATTAGCTGAGGCATTTTAATTTGACAGAGGACTAGAACCCCACCAGAAACTCTGCCATTGGTGTCTTGGTTGGTAGGTAATTAGCATAGTGCAAATACAATTTTAATTTAGAATATGTTAACGTATGTATCTCTCTGTATAACTTTTGAACAAGGTATCAACTATCATCTTGAAGTATCTGAATTTATATCAAGTACACATATAAAACTGAACCCACTAATTTTAAGTAACAGCGGTTCAGATGTTTATCTAAAATATAACAATGGAATAAGTGTTGGTTCTTTGCTTACTATTATGTTTTCTAAGCCCTTACTATCTTTTATCTACACATAATACAAATCAGTACTTTATATGTAGTTTGCAATATATCCAGATTATCAAAAATAAGACATCAAAAAATAAAACTACTATAAATGTGTGATATTTCTAAAGAAGTATTTGATTTTACTTAAAATGACTGCAATAAAATAAAAATATATTAAGGGAATCAATATTCAACACAAAACTAAATTGAATTGTGTAGATTTTACATTCAACAATTATTTAGACATTTGATTTAGAAAACACACAATTTTATTTGTCGTTTTTTTTTTTTTTTTTTTGAGATGGAATCTCCTTCTGTAGCCCAGGCTGGAGTATAGCAGCGCAATCTCGCCTCACTGCAACCTCTGCCTCCCAGGTTCAAGTGATTCTCCTGCCTCAGCTTCCCTAGTAGCTGGGATTACAGGTTCATACCACCATGCTATTGTATTTTACTAGAGACAGAGTTTTACCATGTTGGCCAGGCTGGTCTCAAATTCCTAACCTCCAATTATCCGCCCTCCTCAGCCTTTCAAAGTTCTAGGATTGTAGGCATATGCCACAGTACCCTCTCAGAAAACACATTCTTATAATGATTTCAAATGCATGAGAGCAACCAAATAATTTATTTCTTTTTCCCAGGTTAAGAGTGTTTTTCTTATACTTATTTGTTATTTGAAAAATGTTTCCAAGTGATTCTGCAAAAAGTATGGAAAATAGGGGCAGGAGTTTCTGAAAATAATAAAAGGAGATTCTTTATACTGGTTATGTCTTTGAAAAGATGATATATTTGAGGATTAGGAAACTAGGCTAATTAGTATTCAGATATAATAGTAAATTCAGAGAGAAGTTTGACTAAATGAATAATAAGCATATGGAACATGTCACCAAGGAGACCAATTAAAAATGTGATAAATCAAAAGTTCTGCCATCATTTCTAGTGCAACAGAAGTAACGAGAATAAGAAAAGAGAACAAAAGTAGGTGCTTTCTTTATTGACTAAGTTAAGCCATTATTTCTTTTCTTCATATAAAATATTCTAATTGATCACTTTACTGGTGTAAAATGCTTAACAGCAATCTCACCTTTACATACTTAATTTTTAAAATTAAGTTTTCCCATCAGAATTCTATTTTTAAATACTTATTTTTTTGCATCTTTATTCCGTCATTATCTTTGCCATTCATTTTGCTGATTATACAAATTCTAAATATTCTTAAACTTTGAGGTATATATCTTCTTTGTTGGTATTATTATAATAGATGAATTATGTAGCCAATTCTATTTACTGAGATAACCTTTCAGACATGGTAAATACAGGTATCTTCCTTCACTTTCTATATATCTTCACCCTTCTCCCAGATATTATTTAAATAACCAAAATGCAGTATTTGTAATTAAGATATCCTTGATGTTTCTCCTAAAAAGCAAATTTCTCAAAAGATATAATGTATATGTAATCAGCTATATCTTGTAATAAGATCTATTTAATACATTACTTCCACAAGACTTAAAAGAGAAATTATAACCTGGGCAACTTAACTTTTGATTAGACAGAGGGTGCATATGTTGCAGAGTGCAGAGTTTTGCTCATCTCTAAAGAGGTACAGTCTTTGGACAGGCAAAGAACCAGAAAGAAAAGATATAGGCCTCTGGAAACAGAACATGCATGGAAGAAAAGTAGAGACATCAGAAGGGTTATGAAGGCAACTTTTTAAAAAACTGACTTCATGATGCAATCTCAACTTTTGGATTAGTCAATCTGTTTTACTATTTTAGTTTTACGTATCATTAAATGTTTATAAATTTCAATGAAAATACGTGGAATTTTCCATGTGTAAATTAGCTCATCAAAATTGACTGTAAAATTTTATCATTAGTATTTTTAAAATAGTAAAAAAAACACAAAATAGAACTGATACCTGCTCATTCACTCTACAAATAACTACTAAACATTGACTTTGCTCAGTGAACTCTGCTTGCACATAATTCTCAATGGAGTAGCAAGTATGAATAATACTTGGTTAGCACTGAATTCTCACAGATATTTTTATACCTTGACTAGTCTGATCTTATGCTGCTAAATGTTTTGATCTCAGGTTGCAATACTAAAAGATAAATTTATTCATAAGATGATCATTTAAAAGAGAAGAAATACTGAATCAGAATGTTTTGAAGGAAGTTGCATTTTAAAAACTATACATGTACTTCATTTAAAGAGGATTTGTAGCACATATACTTAGAAGAATTATGCGTCTATATGTTTTCTATTTTTCTTAATAATGTCTGAATTTAAAAAATTATATTATGGGGCCGGGCGCGGTGGCTCAAGCCTGTAACCCCAGCACTTTGGGAGGCCAACACGAGTGGATCACGAGGTCAAGAAATCGAGACCATCCTGGTCAACATGGTGAAACCCCGTCTCTACTAGAAATACAAAAAAATTAGCTGGGCATGGTGGCGCGTGCCTGTAATCCCAGCTACTCAGGAGGCTGAGACAGGAGAATTGCCAGAACCCAGGAGGTGGAGGTTGCGGTGAGCCGAGATTGTGCCATTGCATTCCAGCCTGGGTAACAAGAGCGAAACTCCAACTCAAAAAAAAAAAAAAAAATCACATTATGAAGTGATACATTTGAATATTATGTTTCTTTGGAAAGGAATGATAGCTGATCGAAATGTTTTCTAAATCATTTCATAGCCCCATATGAAATGTCAGCAGTGGATACAATCTTTGAATTCCTTATTAGGTAAATTATTTTACACTGTTTAGTTTTCTTTTTAACTCCACATAAAATTGAAACTGCATTCTTCTAAAAAATAATTGTGATGCTAAGATGTTATAAAAATGCATAACAGATTGCATCACATAATAAATTATATTTTAATAATTAGTATTTTCTCTTAATGTAATGACTAAAATAAGTCACAAACACAACAATGAAGGATAACCAGTTTGTTAAATATTGGAATACAAGCTTCTCATCGTATATTTATATATAAACAGAGCCTAAAATAGTGCCTATCACATAGTAAGATACTTAATCTTTGTTAACTAATAAATTTATGTAGGCAATGTGACTGCTTACTTGAGCAGCCATGTTGGAAGCAAATCAATAGATTTCTTAGAAACACTATGTTCAGAGTTGAATGTTAAGCAAATACGTAAATCTAAGTAGACGCAAAACACAGAAGAGGAAAATGAGGAGGGGAAGACAAAGGAGGCAGCTGGAGGAGAAGAAGTCAATAGCAGGAGAAAGAAGAGGGAGAGGGAAGTAAGAGCATTTACTATTTTCATCTACCTATAGCGCCTTTGATCTTCCTCTTAGTACCTCCGTCTCCTGGTTGGTGCATCTTTTTCCAATTACTACTAAGGGGATCGGAGCTACTACAAAGTTTCTGAGATATCTTTGAACCTGCACTGGCTTATCCTGGAAATCATCAATGCCATACTTAAAATACTCATAACACTTATAAAATGTTCTAGTTACATATTATTCTGCAATACCATCTTCAACTGTATGCTATGCTGAAAACTACCTAATAAGAAAATAGATAAGCTACTATTTGATAATTAGGAATGGCCATTTCACAAGATACTTTTTATAATCACAAAACAAGCAAACAATAAAAAAAAAAAAGTCTCTTATCCTATACCTAAGATGCCCAGCACTGCCAAGGAAAAATAAACTCTGCACATCTGTATTTTAAGAACTTAATGTTTAATTTTTTCATCAGGACATTTGACCCTGTCTATTGGTCTCTTTTCTCAATTTTTCTTTTCCATTTTATTACCCTCCTCTTCAAATCCCCAACTCTGGTGAACATTCTGCTAATTATTGAATTAAAATTCACAATTCATGAATTTTCTCACATTTTTATTCTCATAAATATGTATTCTCCTTTTTAGCTCCACTCTCAGAAATAAAGCATAGTAATACTTTTTACTGATCTGTTAATATATTCAAAGAATTGTGCTATAAACAATCTATCAATAATTATGTTACTTAATATCAGATAGATACTAATATTGTTATCTTCTTAAAAAATAATGAAACTGAGGTTTCAAAAGGTTAGGTAGCATTGCAGAGGTTAGGTAATATCCATGTAGTTAATATGTAGCAGAAGCAGAATTTGCACCATCCTGATTGGAGATCTCTCTGTTGCCTAAATTGAAAGAGAATAACTATTATTTCTTCCCATCAGCTTTAATTCTCAGTTTGAGCTGTAGACACTTCATAATTATCTGTTGGGGAAATAATGAAAGAATTTGAAGAGAATGTGGTCAATGTTTCATGTCTTAATTTCTCACCTTTTTATTACCTCTACTAATGGCCCTATCACAGTTTATTTTTTAGTTATATTTAAGCTGTTTTATCTTCCACTATTTCATTCTTTACCTCCAAGCCTTCAAAGATGTCTTTCCTTCTGCCTCTCTCTATGCAGCATTCTACTGTCCCTCATACTGAACCTCTACTTCTTTTCTATATATTTATACATAGATTCCACTTTGAAGCTTTCCATGACACCTCAAATGCAGATAAGCATCTTCTATAGTGTTTCCTTCTAGAAGTGTGTATCTCTCCCTTGTACAACTTCTGTTGTATTTTAGATGTTTATATAATTAACGATATTTCCCTCTAGGCTTAAGCCTTTTTTATGGGCAGACCCTCTACCATTTCTTTTTAAATTTTATCTCCTGTGTCTGAGTGTCTGCTACAATTGATGTAGTTGATCAATTGTGTTATAGTTGATACTCAATAAATAGGTATTTAATGAATAAATCTCAATGTCTCTTTCATAACCAAAAAGAATCATCTCCTTCAGTTTTTTTCAAAACTACATGGTAACTCTTTCTTTTCTTCATTCATCTAGTACTTAAAGGCTAGTAATACCCAGAGTTTTTTCCTTAGTCATCTATCCTCACTCTATCATTTTCCTTTGGAAAATTTGTTCCATATTCAACATTCAATTTCTGCTTGTAATATGGGAGTTATTTCTGATGAATCTCTTTCTCATGCTCAGACCTCTATTTTCTGCATTTGTCTTATATATTCAACTTCCATTTATACATGAGTGTCCCATATGCATCAAGTATAAAATTAAGCTTCTCTTCCCCCATAACATGCTTGTCCTACTTTCACTACTCGTGAAAGACACCAGTGATTACCTACTTTCTTAAGCTAGAAGCCTGGAAGTTATGTAAGATAGATGTTCTTTCTTCTTCACATATAACTTCTGTAAACTAAAATATAAATGACTTCTTCTTGCTGGCCATCACTGCTACCACAGTATTAGCTTAATATTTTATATTGTCTTTAATTTATTAATAATTTTAACTAATATTTCTCTATTTTTCTAAATGCAGTATGCATGAATTTTTTAAAGTACAGTCCTGACTCTGAAATACTCTTATTTAAAATTCTTTGCTGGTTCCCCTTATTTTGAAAACAAAAAGCCAAATTACTCTATATGTTATGTACAATATGTCCTTTATAGGACATACAAGTTTTCAACATTATTCATAGTGAAATAAATAATTTTAAAACTATATTAATCAAAATAAACAGTTTTTTTGTGCATGTGTGCAGTCAAATGCTATTACAGGAATGACAAAATATGGGTTATTTCTTTTTCTCTCAATTGATATATTTATCCAACTCAGAAATTTTAGGTAATGGTGAATTTCCTCATTTTTCTATTCTGTTAGTCAAAAACAACACATCTAAAATTGCAAATGAACTCTTCAATTTCAGAAATACTGTGAATATCATTTGGATAGCAGTCTCTGCTCTGATTGTTCTGTTAGAATTCCTCTGTATGGATACACGGGGTTTTTTTGGGGGGTAGACAGAGTCTCACTTTGTAGCCCAGGCTGGAATGTAGTGGTGCAATCTCACTGCAACCTCTGCATGGCCAAGTTCAAGCAATTTTCCTGCCACAGCCTCCTGAGTAGCTGGGATTACAGGCACGCGACACCATGCCCAGCTAATTTTTCTGTATTTTTAATACAAAAGGGGGTTTCGCCATGTTAGCCAGGCTGGTCTTGAACGCCTGACCTCGTCATCCACCAGCCTCAGCCTCCCAAAGTGCTGGGATTACAGGCGTGAGCCACCACACCTGGCTGGATACACAGTTTTTAACTATAGTTTCTATGTACATAAAAAAATAGCTGGTGTCCTGCAGCTAGAAAGTTAAAAGTCAGTTTTTAACCTGATGTTAAATTGATTCACCATCATTATTACAAGTACATAAAGAAATTAAAAATCTCATTTTTTGTTATGATGTTTTCTATTCTTTTCCACCCAAAATGGCAATGTTGTTGAGTAATTCATTTAAGGATACCAAGACAGTTAAACCCTATAGGTTTGAATTTTCTAATCTCGTTGTTTTAAGGTTAACTATATGTAACTTATTACTTGAATTTAAGGCACAAATGTTAATTTATCAGACTCTAGTTGCACAGTTTATTTCTGACTTTTAATTTTTATATTAAACTTCATACTCCTAAAAAGAATAAACAAATACCACACTTTAATGAAAAACCTGTCTTCAATAAAAATCTAGTTTCTAGTCTCTTAATCAACCTGAAAAAATAAAAGTAACTTTTTTTTTAGAGCAAATGTTCTTTGCTCTAAAATACTTGACATTTTACATTCCTATTCTTCTCTATTTTTTGTGTTATTCTTCCTACACTTTTTTGGATAATTTTTTCTGCCAATTATTTGCAACTCTGGATTATTTTGATTCAGGATTTAATTTAGCTGGCATTTGCTTAAGTTCTGCCAAATAACATGTTAGTTACAAAGAGTAAGCACATGAACTAAGCACAGACTCTATCCTTCACTATTCACAAGAAGATTGAGAACATCAGCATTTACTGAGCTCCTACTATTTGCCATACTACCTCTGATACTCAAAACAGGCATAACCAATCATGCTGAAATGACTACCCTTACGGGAAAGTGTTGTCATCTATTATTTATATAGAGGAAGAGCTCTGAACCATTAGATACAAGTCTTAAATAGTTGGGTCAAGATTTAAATGTCTGAGGATGTAATAGTATGCACACTATGCCTACTACACCATGGTGCTCCAAGAATTATTTTTTTAGTATCAATATATTTTTTTAGTATCAATCAATGCTATTAATTTATTTAATGTAAATTTTAGCTTTACTTTTAATTGAATATCACAGGACTCTGGATATTTTTAAGTATTTCTTCCTAATATGACCCAAACATGATCTCTGTTGTTTTTTAAATACCTTTGACATAAAATAAATTGAAGAATTTGTTTTTCTTGACAATGATAGCATACTCTTGATTGATGTGGCTTTACACTGTCTTTGAAAGATAATATTAATGCTCCTTATCTCTTCTGAGAGTTTTGTGTTGTCTTTTTAAAAATGAAATTACTTTGATTTTTCTAGGTCCTTTGTATTTTCATTCATTTATTTATAATACTTTTAATCCTGGGGTACATGTGCAGATCGTGCAGGTTTGTTACATAGGTATACATGTGCAGTGGTAGAGGTTTGCTGCATCCATCCCCGTCATCTACATTAGCTTTTCTCCTAATGCTATCCCTCCCCAATACTCCCACCCGCTCCTACTCCTCCCCTAGCCTCCACTCCCCATGCCCCTGTGTGTGATGTTCCCCTCCCTGTATCTGTGTGTTCTCATTGTTCAACATCCAGTTATGAGTGAGAATCTGCGGTGTCTGGTTTTCTGTTCTTTTGTCAGTTTACTGAGAATGATGATTTCATTTCATCCATGTCCCTGCAAAGGACATGAACTCATCCTTTTTTATGGCTGAATAGTATTCCATGGTGTATTATGTCTTTATAATAGAATGATTTATAATCCTTTGGGTATGTACCCAGAAATTGGATTGTTGGGTCAAATGGTATTTCTATTTCTAGATACTTGAGGAATCGCCACACTGTCTTCCACAATGGTTTAATTAATTTACACTCCCACCAATACTGTAAAAGTGTTCCTGTTTCTCCACATCCTCTCCAGCATCGGTCTCCTGATTTTTTAATGATCGCCATTCTAACTGGTGTGAGGCAGTATCTGAATGTGGTTTTGATTTGCATTTCTCTAATGATCAGTGATGATGAGCTTTCTTCATGTTTGTTGGCTGCATAAATGTCTTCTTTTGAAAAGTGTCTGTTCATATCTTTTGCCCAATTTTTGATGGGGTTATTTGTTTTTTTCTTGTAAATTTGTTTAAGTTCTCCAAAGATTCTGGATATTAGCCCGTTGTCAGATGGGTAGATTGCAAAAATTTTTTCACATTCCATTGGTTGCCGGTTCACTCTATTGATAGTTTCTTTTGCTGTGCAGAAGCCCTGGAGTTTAATTAGGTCCCATTTGTCCATTTTGGCTTTTGTTGCCAATGCTTTTGATGTTTTAGTCATGAAGTCCTTGCCCATGCCTATGTCCTAAATGGTATTGCCTAGGTTTTCTTCTAGAGTTTTTGTGGTGTTTGGCCTAATGTACATCTTTAATCCATCTAGAGTTACTTTTTTTATAAGGTTTGAGAAAGGGATCCAGTTTCAGCTTTCTGCATATGGCTAGCCAGTTTTCCCAACACCATTTATTAAATATGGAATCCTTTCCCCATTGCTTGTTTCTGTCAGATTTCTAAAAGATCAGATGGTTGTAGCTGTGTGGTATTCTTTTTGAGGCCTCTGTTCTGTTCCTTTGGGCTGTATCTCTGTTTTGGTACCAGTACCATGCTGTTTTATTACAGTAGCCTTGTCATATGTTTGAAGTCAGGTATCCTGATGCCTCCAGCTTTTTTTTTTGCTTAGTATTATCTTGGATATGCAGGCTCTTTTTTGGTTCCATATTTATTTTCATGTGAATGCTAGAATCAGTTAGTTAATCCCTACTAAAACTTTTGTTAAAGTTTCTATTGGGATCATATTAAACCTATAGGTTAATTCAGGCAGAACTGACCTTTCAACAAATTGAAATCTGTCTTTCAACAAATTGAAAGGTCGATTCTCCCTAAATTAGTCTATAGGTTTGAATATAGACCTTTGAATAGTTTGTCTTCTGACTCATGATATGGTAATCTCTGTATGTCTATATTTCTTTAAATACTCCAGCAGTTTTTGTAGTTTTCAGCATACAGATCTTTCACAACCTTTTCTCAGTATTATCTCTATGTATTTACCACTTGGTGATGCTATTGTAAATGGTATATTTAAATTTCAGTTTCTCTTTCTCATTCTCATTACTAATATATAGAAATGTAATTATTTACATTGATGTGTATCCTGCAAATTTTATATATGCATTACTGTTGTTCTATTAGATTTTATGTAGATTCCAGTACACATTTTACGAAGATAATCATACCACGTGTGGGTAAAAACAATTCACTTCTTCCTTTCCAATTTGGACACCTTTTTTTTTTTAACTTATTTTTGTGCTTCATTGCACTGTTTGAGCCTCCAGTAAAATGTTAAATAGAAGTAATGAAAGCAGACATCCTTGTTTTGTTCCTGGTTTTAGGGAGAAAGCATTCAGTCTTCCACCATTAAATATGATGAGACATATAGATTTTCATAGATGTTATTTATCAAGGTGAGGAAGTTCCTTTCTATGCCTACTTAGATTAAAAACTTTTATTAGGAATGTTAGATATTGTCAAATGGCTTTTTCCATAGCTATTGAGATGATATTTTTCTAAATAATTTGATATGGTGAATTACATTGCATTTTTTGCATTCGTAAGTAAAACGCACTTTGTCACCATGTATTGTTCATTTTTGTAGACTGTTTTTGTTTTTGCTTTTTGCGACTTTCATTGAGAGGTATTTTGGTCTGTAGTTTTCTTGTGTTTCTCTCTAGGTTTTTGTCGGGTTAATTCCACACACGATTCACTTGGAAAGTATTCTTTTCCACTTTTCTGGAAGAGATTGTTTAGAATTGGTATTATTTTCCTCTCAAATATATTGTAGAAATCACTGGTTAGGTAATCTGGCCCTAGAATTTTATTTGTTAGAAGATTAGGTACTATAAATTTATTTCCTTTAATATATAGAAATCTACAATTTATTTCATCTTGAATAAGCTTTGGTAGTTGGTATATTTCAAAAAACAGACACATTTTATATAAACTTAAATTTATTAGTATAAAGTTGTTCATAACATCCTCCTAATGTTCTTTTAATATCTAAAGAAACTGTACTAATATCATTTTTCCTAATTAATCTGATTAAAGGTTTAAAATCCATTTTATTGATTATTCTCTAAAACAAACTATTGATTTTGACCTTTATTCTTTTTTATTATAGGAATTCAGTGCTATACATGTTTTCCCTATGTAGTGTTTTTCCAGTATCATAAATATTTTCAATTGTCATCTTTGCCTTTTCATTTAGGTCAAAATACTTGCAATTTTCTTTTGGTTTTCTCACTGGCTCATCAGTTATTTAGAAGTGATTGTTTATTTTGAAACTACTTATGGATTTCTCAGAAATCTTTGTCTTTAATATCAAATTTTATTCCATCCTTGCCAGAAAATATACTTTGTAGACTTGAATCATTTTAGATTTATTAACAGTTGTTATATGGCCTAGAATATGATCAGTCATTATAAAACTATTACGTGCAGACACTCTTCAAGAAAATCAACAAATACGAATACTTCCCAGATATTCCATGTGTTCAACATCATAAGAAAGTGTATTCTGCTTTCATGGCTAGACTACTCTATATATTAAATTAAGTCAGGCAGGTTGACCTAATTTCAAATCATCTATATTGTTCAAGTCAATTACTACATACCTGGGGTAATTTGCTGTCTATTTATTCTATCAACTCTTTTAGAAAGTGGTATTAAAGTCTCTAGCTATCATTATTAATATGTCTCTCTTTTCTTAAAATTCTATCAGACGTTATTTTATGTATCCTGAAGTTCTGTTATTCTGAAATTGTTTCTAAATACATAAACACCTAAGTTTTTAATGCTTTTCAGATGAATTTATACCTTTATTATTATGACATGGTCCGCCAGACCTCTAGCCATATTCTTTGCACTGAACTCTATTATTTAAAAAGAAGATTTAGCTTTCTTTTGATAGTATGACAGTGTTTTATACTATGTATATCTTACATTTAAAGTGTTTTTCTTAAAGATGGTGCTTACTGGTTTTTTTATGCTACTCTCTCCCTTAAATTTTCAATCTGTACATTTTGGCTTTTTAGACATTTCACTATAAAATGTGAGTATGAAAATTTTTAGGTTTAAAACTATCAGCTTACTTTACACTTTGTATTCTCCCATCTGTTCTTTATTCTATTTCTTTCAATTATTTTTTTATTTCTCCTTTTTTTGTATGTTTCTTCCTTCTTTTGAATTTAATTTCATATTTCTATTTTCTTTTCTTTGTGAAAATATTAGCTACAAGTCTTTATTTTGATAAAATACATCTTTAACTTAAAACTCTTTATCTTCAAATGATGTTATATTACTTCACTTATACTATAAGAACAGTAAATAATGGACTTTCCTTTCTCCCCAGCTGGGACTTGTATTATTGTTATAACATCTACTTACTTGATACACTTCACTTTCCATTCTGTTACTATTATCTATATTTAAGTAGTCAACTATATTTTAAATGAATTTAAACAAGAAATATATATGTCTTTTTTCTCCACATATTCACATTTCCATTTCCATTACTTTCAGTTCTTTGTACAGCTGATGAATTTGAAGTTTTCTGTAACTATATTAGGAGCTGCAGGTCACATACACTCTCAGTTTTAGATTGTCTTTTTTTTCTAAGTAATATTACTTGGCATTTTCACCTACTCTATTATTTTACAGGAACATGTATCATAAAAAGAAATATGGGCTCTTAAAACAGGGCCTAGTGAGAGAAAATGGATGACAATAGCCCTTCAAGTGGTTAAATATACTTCCCATAGTCCTAGTTATATTAAGTTCATCCTTTTATGCCATAAGTAGACCATATTTAATATACAGCTAACGAGGAGGCCACCTGTAGAGACACGGAGACCTTGCTGGTATATACACCCCCAGTAGACACAGCTACAATTACTAGTTCACACAGAAAAATACAAACCAATTTGCATGGCGTCCCTGGCATTACTGCCTACACCAAAGAAATATCATTGGGTAATTTTATCTTTTTCTTGTCTCTTGTAGTAAATTCAACATGATGTAGAAATAATTGCTCCCCACCACCAGATAACACCATTTGGTCAATACCAAGGGCAGAATCAGATCTCCTGCTTTTGCTGAAGATGATCTTCGTTGGAAATAGATGCTCGGTGCCACTAAGAAAAACTACCTCTGAAACAAAGGATCTTTTAGCAATGCAGTATTTACTTCCTGGACTGTAGGAAGGGTACCCTGACTAGCCATTGTGCCACAAAAGTACAGAGAATAAAGGAAAACAGACAAATTTATTTCTTACCCATTTGAGGTTGTCCTTACTGCTGTGTCTGATCTCCGTTGGCTGTAGCCAGATCTCACAATCTAAACTAAAACCGGACTGGCTAACAACTTAAAACTTTTCCAAACAGGTAAAAGCGATTAAGAGCTGGGACATGCCTGTGAGCATGTCCAGCACAGACATCCTGGTTAAAGTACAAGGACATAGAATATACTACGTGCCTGTAAGCATGATATGTTAACAGCTATATAGGATAGAGTTTAACAAAGAGTTATTAGCACAGTTATGATTTATTCTTAAACAAGAAAGAAAATTTTTAAAAGAAACTTTTCTACTTCCCACAGGCCCCAACTTTAACCTCTACTGTGTTGTTCTTCCTCCTTATCTGAAGAGTTCTTACCTTTGCTAGTGTTAACTATACACCCACTGGGAAATCATGTTAGCCTTGGTAATTTATACCCTACCACTGACAAGATACGTCTAAAAACAGCATGCAATGTGTACACCAGGGGGAGGCAAATAACATGAGTCAGTGTAGGAACAATGGAACCAGACTGTTGACTATTTGAACAGGTCAGTCCTAGTAACATCAACACAAACACCAACACTTAGGCTAGCACTCTTCCTCCCATTCTAGTATCACTAGCAACACTCATTCCAGCTAAATGAGACTCAGATATTACTTGTGACTCAATGAAACCTTCTAAGTCCTATCAGTCAACTTTTACTTCATATCAACAAAAAACACACTTCATTTACTAGTGCTATCAAACAAACACAGTAACGAATCACTATCTATCAAGTCTCATTTATGGAATGTCCAGAGATTGTATTCACCCAATATTACAACTAAAGTGCTCATACTTGCTGCAATAAATCAAAATGCTGTAATTCATAGCCAATTCCAACAAACACTACAGCATTAAAACAATAATATTACAGCTCTTACTAATCCCTGAGATGATTAAAAATGTAACCCTTGTCAAAGATATATACCTTTTGATATATACTAAATGTTTGCGACCCCTCTAAAATGTACATGTTGAAATCTTAACCTCAACTGTGATGGCATTGGAAAATGGCACCTATAGTAGATGATTTGGTTAAAAGGCCAGAACCTTCACAGATATCATTAGTGTCCTAATAAAGAAAAGTCAGAAAGCTCTCTTCCCTCTTTTGTCACATGAGGACAGTTAGAAGTTACCAATTTGCAACCTAGAAGAGGGCCCTCAGACTGGCAATACCAGCATCTTGATCTCAGACTTCCTAACCTTCTGAACTGTGAGAGATAGATTTCTGTTGCTTATAAGCAGTACATGGACTTCTTTATAGCAGCTGGAACTGACTAAGACAATCTTACAACTCTTGGCCTCTTTTTCTGTGACAGTTACGTGCCACAGAAGGACTTTTGATAAATGGCAGACCACATATTCGATGGTGGTACTGTAGTACATTTTATTGTACCTTTTCTATGTTTACATATGCTTGGATAAACAAATACACATGACTAATTACTGAAATTTACATTACAGCTGAATGTATTAAATTACCCTGATCCTTCACTTTCATGCACACAGAATTTATTATGGACTATTGTGCATTTCAAATACTTGGTGCCAACAAGATAGAGACTACAAAATAGTTAAGAGAAAATGATGAAATATTATTCTACTCAGGGAAATGTTAAGAGCCACAATACATCTGAAAGAAAATAATAATAATCTGAAATACAAATTAAAAGGTCCAAAGTTACGTAGAAGGTTGCAGTGTCATACAAGGCATTGAGCAATGTTAGATAGCAAATTGTACATGAGCTAACAACAGACAGCCAAAAGGACAATTGTTTCCTGTGCTGCATATCAAAATGTATTATGCTGCCAAGTAGTAGGATCATGACCTCCATGTATTAAAAATAAAAGCAGCATATGAGATACACTTGCTTTTAGTAGACTGTAAGGTATGGAATATGTAAGACACTGGTGAGTAAAACAAATTTATCACTTTTCTGGATATCAGTGATATGTGGTTGGAACTCTGAGGAAGGGATCAGGTGATAAACTTAAAGCTATTTACCTTGAAAATTCTTCTATTAACTGATGACAATTGTGTTTTAAATATCCTTTTCTGAGAAATTCTTTACTTCTTACTTTTTTCTGCAGAGTGTCTGCTGACTAATCATTTCCACTTTGCTTCTTCAAAAACCCCAGTGCATATTGTCCTAATAGTTGAAGTTCCCCTTTCTTTTGTCTGTAGAGATATTGATTAGTCCTAAATTATGATTATAACTTTAGTTGCATTTATATCTCTATTCTGTGAAAGGGTCATTTGTGCAAACTGGCCTCCAAACACCATAGGAGCCTAGAAACCAAAGAACACGGCAGAAATATCCAGTTTGCCAGTAAAAGGTGTTTAAATGGGGAAACTTGGAGACAGAAGTGTGGCCGGGAGGCCACAAGGCAGATAGACCTCTACACTGTCACTCCCCAGACTTACATGCCATAGGGAATTTATTCCCTATGCTTATTCTATCAGCTTATATTCCATAGGAAAAAGGTCTAGTGCTTCAGAAAGACAATTACAGACAAACCTCCAGAACTGGCAAGAATATTATGTGCATTACGGCCTATAATTTGTGCAATAACATCAAGATTGACATTTTCTTACCCTAAAAGTTTTTAAAGTGTAAGAACTGTAAGGGCAGTAAACAAGATAAGAATCAGGAAGCATTCATGGGACTAGAGCTAATCAGAAAGCAGCATGGCAGATCAAGATGGAGTCTCTTTTGTCTCCACAATCTCTTTACCTTCAAGAAATGTAATATTTATGGGAAAATCATACACACTATTTAGAATCTGGAAAAAAATGTTTAGTCCTGCTAAATCACTGCCTTTTTGATTTGGCCAAATCATTTTACCCTTGACACTCAGATTCCTTATCTATAAAAACAGAGATAATAAGTACTTGCTTGTAAGATTATTCTGAGTCTTGAAAAAAGTGTTTGCTAAAATTGAAAGGAACACTGTCAGTGTTTCTCCTCTTTCACTTTTTAAAAAGTGGTAAATTATGCTTGTATCAAAAATCTCAAAAGCCCCATAAATATATATACCTAATACATACCAATAATTGTTTTAAATGATAACTTAGTGAAAACAAATTGTATGAATGAGAAACAATAAGGAGCTTCTTCTGGCATTTTCTTCTATATAATCTTTATGCAGTTAAAGTGAAAGTATTTTCACATTGTCTGAAATACTATTTGATTAATTAAAGCAATATTTTTACACTGCAAATCATGATCTCTAAAATTAATGGGATTAAAATTTGTTTCACAGCTAATATTTACCATTGTGCTAGTGATAAGATTGGACTCACAATGTTTTATTACTTGGCTCAGAACTAAAATTTGAGACAAAATTATATGCATGGTTTCTTACGTAAATCATCTTGGCACGATATTAACATCAATATGATATGAAAGGCTGATGAAATTCCACAGACCATTGAATCAACAAGCTCTTTCTTATTGAACTATCCTCAATGATTCAACTATGACTGATAGGAAAAGCATCACAAAATTATTCCTAACTTCAAGTTTCTTTTCGTTTTGAAATAACCATTCATCTTCTAAAATCTGACTCATTTTTGCCATTTACCAAAAGCATTAAGACTAGAAAAATAGTAACTGATTAATTTTTAAAGAAACAATAAAATAAGTCTTAAGTGAAATTTACAAAGTTTGTTTCTGCTAAAAGATTTTCACTACTATGTGATGGTCATTGGGAACCTAATATGAATTCCCTTTTTATATTAGGTATCAGCATCATGTCAGACATAGAAATGTAGTATCATTATTTTATTTTTATTATCAGTTATTATTCTGATTCAATACCTTATCTTTAATTTGTGAGTTGAATATTAATCTAAATGTAGTTGTACAGAAATCTGTAAGTGATCTCTTTCTATTCTTTTTCATTGTTATGAAAGGAAGAAAATTTATCTATAAAGAGTCATCGGAGAAAAAAATGAAACACTGTGTTCATAAAACACGCAGTTTGCCCACACATGACTTTTCAGTCATGCATCTTGGTCCGGTCTTTTCAACAAGGATCTAACACAGCTTGAGTTTACTGTAGTTGACCATGGCTTCACTCTTCTTGCACTGATTCACTCCTAGGCTATCAGCGGTTATCTTCTCAATTTTGATTCTTCTGCACAAGTCAGGCACCAGACTTTTACCTTCCAAACTCTGAGGAATACATATCAACACTATTAAATATCTCTCACTCTCCTGATTCTATAATGGCACCAATCCTCCCATGGTCTTGGGTTTGGCATGCAGGAATTAGCATCTTTTTTTCCCTTTCCAGTAGCTGGGGAAAGGAAAACACCATCATAGTCTCTGTTACACAAACATCTGTTTGCAAAGAACTTCTGACTTTGATAAAGCCCTTTCACGGCCCTCCAACTTTCTCCTATACAGAGGCTGGAAGTAGGGGATGCACAGGGGAGTCTAGAACATAATTTTGGCCACTTTTTAGAGTCTTACCAGCATGTGCCAGGATCACTCTTTTGAATGTGTGGCTGTTTAACATCCACTATCATCAATACAGGGACATTAATTAAAAATCTAAGGCAACAGGAAAAGTAAGTTTAACAAAATTCTATTAAATTCTCACAATTTATCTACACAGGTATTCTTTTGCTTTACAGGACAATACACTAGGGAAGTTAAATAATTCACCTCATAGCTCACATCTAGAAGGAAGATTTTAAGAAATTCTAATACAAATCTCTAAACCCCACTACTTTCCAAAAGGTGGAATCTTGGTAGGCACATAGTTTACTGGCATAGTCAAACTGAGGTGCCTCCTCAAGTTTAGGATAATAAACCTAATTTCTAATTTCAGTTACTGAAGAGAATGGGGCCATTACTATACTATTTGGCCCATTAATGATTGATCTAGACAGAGAATGAAGCTGAGTTCACAAAGTGAAGGACTTCAGGCCTTGTATTAATTGGATAAAGCGAAGCAGTGTAAGGCAAATGGCCGATAATGCAGTACCTTATTGCGGATGGGGAAGAAGCAGTTTATTATTCTCATAGCATTTTAAGTAAGTGAATGGCTATAGTTCATGTAGTTTTTTAGAAATAGGAATACTTCACAGATTTTAACTTTGCCATTTCTTGAATATTGTCATTGTCAAGGACAAATATAGGCTGATATATGCATATTCCTCCTTAAAAGAAAAGAGTTTGGGAAAGCCTATTAACATTTGAAGGGTTTATCAAGGAAGTGAGACACTTCTACCAATTCTGTGGGTGAGGACTTACTATGGTTTGAATGTTTGTGTCTTCCTTCCAAATTCATATGTTCAAATCATAACCTTTAAATGATAATATTAGGAGATGGGGCTTTTTCAGGGATTTGTGTGTCCTTATCAAAGAGACTGCAGAGAGCCAGCTAGCCCCTTCAACCATGTAAGGAAACAGTAAGAAGGCACCCCTTGTAAGAATCAGGACCTTTACCAGACACTGAATCTGCTCACACATTAACCTTGTTCTTCCCAGCCTCCAGAACTATGAGAAATACATACATGTTGTTTATAAGCTACCCAGTTTATGGTATTTTGTTATAGCAGCCAAAACGGACTAACGCAGAACTTAATCATGTGGTTATACTTAACTGAGAAAGAGGTAGATCGGGTATATCTGACTACTCAATTACTTGAATACAATATTTATATTATGGAAGAAGAAGAGACAAACTATTTTGAGAAATGAGTAATTGACACTGACCTAAACTAAGACACAATTGAAGGTGAATAAAACTAAGCAGATGGGCAGAAATGCAATAAAGTATGGAGAAAGGATACAACACACAAAGGCAATGGGTGTCCATAGTAAAATAGGGACAGTCACATTAGAACTAGGGAGGACAATGATATTTATATCACACATAAGAGAGGTAAATATTGGAAAGCAAGGATAAAGAAGGCTGGGGTAAGTAGGAAAGGTCCACCTCCATGAACTGTTGGAGGGCTTCAAGGAGAGAACATATGGAAGCTGTGTTGTTTTATTAAAACACAAAATCTAAAATAAAATTTGAACAAAGAATACAGAGAAGTGGATTTCAGCAATATCATTATTTTTGTCAATAACATAGGTAAGTCAGTCTTTCGAAACCTTAATTTCACCATAAATAAAATGAATATACTATATTCCAATTTTTTTTTTTTTTTTTTGAGACGGAGTTTCGCTCTTGTTACCCAGGCTGGAGTGCAATGGCGCGATCTCGGCTCACCGCAATCTCCGCCTCCTGGGTTCAGGCAATTCTCCTGCCTCAGCCTCCCGAGTAGCTGGGATTACAGACACGCGCCACCATACTCAGCTAATTTTTTTTGTATTTTTAGTAGAGATGGGGTTTCACCATGTTGACCAGGATGGTCTTGATCTCCTGACCTAGTGAACCACCCGCCTCGGCCTCCCAAAGTGCTGGGATTACAGGCTTGAGCCACCGCGCCCGGCCACTATATTCCAGTATTATTAAGACTCTTCTCAGCTATACTGTTTTCAACTGTATAAAAAAGAACGTATAAAAAAAGGGCATTTTTTGTTTTGAATAAAAGGTAGGGGAGCATTATTTTAGGATGCTTGGTTGTATAATAAAGCATTTCTTAAGGCAGAAAAAATAACCAAGGTGACACTGTAAACTTTTGTCTGCATTAAAGACAGACATTTAAAAAATCTATAAATGATGGGAGTAAGATTTGAAAGGAGTAACAAAACTTCTAGAGCTGATAAGGAAGTCACGAGCAAATGTGGTGACTTTCTAAAAATTGAAGAGATTTAATGAGGTATAATTGACATCTAATAAATTGTATATGTTTAAAGCACACAATTTTGAAGAATTTTGACACCACAATCAAGATAATGAATGTATGCATCACCAGCCCCCACAAAAATTTTCCTGCTGTCTCTTTATAAACCTTCCTTCTACCCCTTGTCATTCCCTTCCATTCCCAAGCAACTATGAACAGTTTTCTGTCACTAAAGGTAAATTTGCATTATTTAGAATTTTAAATAAATAAATCACACAATTTTTTCTTTATAAAATGTAGCTTTTTACTTGATACAACTATTTTGAGATTCATCTTTGTCTGTGTGCATATCAACAGACCATTCCTTTATATTGCTGAGCAGCATTCTATCATACAAATGTACCTCAGTTTGTTCTTCTATTCACCTCTTGATGGACTTTTTTTTGTTTCTTTAATTTTTTGGCTATTATAACAGACATGGCCACAAACATCAATGCACAAGTCTTATTTTTTAATCTCTGAAGTGTGAAAACTTAGTTGTATACCTGCTGGATCATACGGTAAGCAAATATTTAGCTTCTATAGAAACTACTCTCCCTTAAGGGGAGAGAAAACTCCTTCTCCCCCCAAACTCCTCATATTTGCAGTTCTTTCAGATTGGCTTCTTTCACTTAGTAATATGCAGTTAAGGGTCTGGTTTTCATGGACTGATAGTTTCTTTCTTTTTAACATTGGATGATATTCCATTTTCTGAAGGTGACAGTTTATCCATCAAGTTTGGCACTTATGAATAAATTTATTATTTGCCATTTATAAAGGAATTCATAAAAGATTTATAACCATTTATAAAGAAATTTTTAATTCCTTTAGGTAAATATCAAGGAAGATGATCATATGGTAAGGTTACTGGATCACATGTTAAGATATCTAGTTGTGTGAGAAATTGCCAAACTGTCTCCCAAAGTGGCTGTGCCGTCACTTCACACTCATCTTAAACTGTGTCCTTTTTCCTGAATCCAGAGGCATTCTAGATCAATCTCTTCAAAGAAAACCCCCAGTCTACTGCTAAGCATGGCTTAAAAAAGTAGGAAGAGCAGCAAATAACAACACTGCCCAAAGAACTTTTCATTTCATCATCTCTCTAATTTTCTGAACTGTGACTCTAAAAATCAGTGTTTGGTTTTTGAATCTTGATACAATTAAACTTTCTTAAATTCAAGTGCCCAGCTTCAACTTCTCATGTTTTGTTTACTATTGTTATGGTGATCATACATCAGCTCACACACCACTAAATACTCCTTTTAGGAACCTATATCAAATTCTGTACATAAGGAGGACTACAATCAATGTATTCATAAGCTCTAACAGCCTTCTTGCAAGATATTATAAATATAAGGGTTGTAATAAACAGTAAGAATGTCTCCAGTAAAGATATCAACAATTTTAATATGACAATATATGTTGCTAACTGCTATTAAATAAAAAGAAAACACATTCTATAAGCAAGTATGCCGCATTGATTTTTGTAAGTTAAAGGTGCTAAAACATATTCTCAATACTTTTCATTAATTTTGTGGTGAATTGGAACTTTAAGAAAACTACACTGAAAAACTGTCTAGTTTCCTAAAGACACTGATGTTGGAAACAAATAGGAAGGGAACTGTGTGGTTATATTTGCATTAGACATCTCTTCCCAGGGGCATTATAAACATCAACAAGTACCGCTTCTGTCATGCTAGTGTTACCTTTCACTGTAGTTGAGACATCTGACAAGCAAAGTCTCCATGCTAGACTACACAAACTCTCTAGATACTTAGGCTTTCAACGATCTTAATCCTGCTTGTTGGATTTCAAAAGAGTTTCAATAAATCAGGAAAGCTAGCGGGGTTTTCCTTCGCTCACTATATTACACAAACAAGAATCATATTATTGTTTAGTTAAAGAGGATTCGTGATTATACCTCCTACTTTTATTTTTGTTGTTTTTGCTTGAACAACATTTTTATTCTCAAATGAAATAAATTTGAAAATTCTTATCTCAATTCTAAGCTGAACCATATCATAACACAAATAATTCAGCTTTTCGTTTGTTTTGATTTGATGCACACAACAATACTCTGGGAAAAAAATGATTTGATTACATTAGAGATTAGAACTGATGGTTTTTCTTTGATACAAGTTAGAGTAACAGAACTTTGAATAATATCTATACAACACTTCTTCGTCTTCTTTCAGTGGATACCCCATCCAGCTGACTATCATCTTTTTGCTTGGATTCAGAAATGGCATCATAATTAGTCTTCCCACAAATTTCCTCTAATCAATTTTCCATCGCATCTTTTTTTTTTTTTTTTTTTGAGACGAAGTCTCACCCTGTCACCCAGGCTGGTGGTGTGCAGTGGAGCGATCATGGCTCACTGCAACCTCTGGCTCCTGTGTTCAAGCAATTATCTGCCTCAGTCCCCTGAGTAGCTGGGATTACAAGCACCCGCCACCATACCCAACTAATTTTTGTATTTTTAGTAGAGATGGGGTTTCACCATGTTGGCCAGGCTAGTCTTGAATTCCTGACATCGTGATCCACCCACCTCCCAAAGTGCTGGGATTAAAGGCATGAGCCACTGCACCCAGCCATTAAGTATCTTTCTAAAATCCAAAACTACGTCATTCTTCTCCTTTAAACCTCCAATAGCTCCACATTACTTTTATAAGTGAATTCTTTAAATCTACCCCTGTGATCTTTAAAATACAGCTACAGGTCCTCTTTTTGTTTTTTTTTTTTTTATTGTTAGAGTTGCCTCATTTCTTTCCAGTATGAATTTACATACAGCATATATTATTCCTTATGCTTTGACAAACCTCCCCTTTCCTTCATTCAACATCATTTTTCAACTCGTTCCTTAAAACCTCAGTTTAAATGGTCCATGATAAAGGAAATGTTTCCTAACCTTTGAGACTTTCAATTTCCCAATGATATGATTAAACAATTAATTGTTTAAAATTTCAAATAATTGTTAATAATTGTAACAATTATAAATGTATAGCAAGCTGTATATTTGGCTGGTTGATATCCATCATCCATGCTAAAATTTTCTTTGAGGCTAGTTATACGTCTGTTTCATCACTGCACTATCACTACCCTGCATAGTAGAAATTCAATAAATATTTCTTGAATATACAAATGTATACTGTGCACAAATCCAACCTAGAGCCATAACAATATCATTACTAAACTAACTTGTAGTTACCATTTTTAATGTTCCCAAAGAGTTCTGTCACAGAGTAGTTAGCTGACCCATAATGCATAATTACTAGTGTTCAAGATATATGCCTTCCACTTCCACCACTATTTAAAAAATAATGCTTGACTAAAACTAGCAAGAGTGACAGCAATGAGAAAATAATTTTGAAATGGCTCTAATTTTACAAAGATAAACAGTCAAAATACTAAGCACCTTATTATTATTAGAAGTAATTTGTAATGCATCTCATAATATTATGATTGAGGACCAGCAATGTAGATTATAAATGCTATAAAATAATTTGCAGAGTAAATCCTTGTTTCAACATATTTAATAATAATTGTAGACTCTTTTCTTAAACATTTAAATTTTGCCCTGAATTTTTTACTGCTACTAGGTAAGAATAATAAATAAAAACGACATGATTGCAATTAGCCTGTAAATTTTATCAACTGAATTTTGTCTATAATTTTGGGAGGTGGCAAATAATATATGCCTTTACTAAGAACCATTGCCCTTGATCTGTTCATACACAAGAGTAAAGGTAAGAGGAAGAAAGCTAGAAGGTTATGGAGTTCCTTACAAGACTCATAGCAGCAAAACTCATGTCAAGGCAGGAAACAAACTACTCAAAGTACTCTAAGAAAAATAATTCAGAGACTGGTGTTACCGAATTATTGGAAATGCTGAAGTTACCTTAGAATGAACCCCATGAGCATACAAAACTGGCCTACCAGCGATACCTCCGAGGTCAGTGAAGGCATAAGTTCACAGAAACAAAATTATATCTTCAATCCAGGAAATAAAGAACATACATGAATATGCCACTGACACTGCACTGCCAACAACCAAAGGCCAGAGAATGAACAATATAATACTGTCACAGATAAAACTCAAATGTTCACAACTCTGCTTACTGCAGAAACAGCCAAAAAGATAGGAAGATGGATTCTCTCTTCTGCCCTTTGAATTGCAAACAAGAATATCTAAATAATATATATTTTTCATTTTACCTCCTAAGCATCCACCATAACTATGAATGGGTGCATATGTATTTAAGTCTACTGAATAGAGAAAATAGCTATTCTGGAAAACTGACTTCAAATATTAACAGTGTAACCCTTTACAGGACACCTTACTTAGGTAACCAGGTGAGGATGGCTATACTGCTAGCTGAAAATACTATTATTCTTCAGAGGCTTTAGTTCTAAATATGCTTGCGTGCGTGCGTGCATGTGTGTGTGTGTATTAGGTGGAGGAATAGTAGGTCTTACAAATTTTATTCTGTTCACTACTGACCTGACATTTCTCTTTTTAAAATGGCATTACTACATTACTGTCAATGTTATTGATGTCTTATTTAAAGCTGTAACACCTATTATTCTTACCATTTGTAAAGGTATATTACATACCAAGATGCACACATAAAAACAAAAAAAACATATATTTTACTTTAATTATTTCCAATTTTATCTATTCCCACATCAACTAGTGATCATTATTAATGTCATATATGAGAGAAGGAAACAGAGACAGCCAGCAATTTTCCTGATAACACTAAAAATAAAGTAAAAAGTGGCCAAACGAATTCAACACTAAATCAATACATCCCTGTTAGGTTAAACCATTACATTCTTAATACGTATATTAACATATAATACTATTGATACCTAATACTATTAAACATAACATGAAAGAAAATTGAGTGAAGGATGTAGAAAGAGATATTTAAAAACTTTATGTATGTTATAATATCCAATAATGAACTTTTCTACAACTTTTCTGATAGTGAACACAAAAAGGGCTTGTTAGGCTGTGAAGGTTGCAAGTTAGCCTCATAAAATTAAGTGTCATCTGCAAACTAACAATATATGCTACAGAACTGAAATATCTTTCTTGGAAAAGTAAAGCCAGAATAAAATGTAATGCAAAAATATTATCTAAAATGAGTATGAACAAACAGAGAGCTCTGTATTATTGAAAATATAATATATTTATGTTCAATTTAAGTTCAATATATTTAACTCTGTGAAAAAAAAGTTTATTATAAACTTTCAGAGAGAAGAGAAAAATAAACTAGGAATTAATCCTAATTATTTCACTTAACAAATATTTATTAATATATTCCAGACATTAACTTGAACACAAAGAGATAAAAAGTGAGCAAAAGTAGACATTGCTCCTACCTTAACAAATGTCATATTAGTAAGAAACTAAGATATTACTTAAATTATCACAAATAAATAGAAAATTATAATTATGGTAAATGTATAAACATAAGGTACACAATTGTGTGAGGCCATATAAAAGACACCTGACCTCATTTATGGATTTAAGAAGAGTTACTTCCAGGAGGATATTTATTCAAGAATTTACTCAGTTAAGGTATGGGGGAGCAGAAAAGAAATACCTGGTAAAAGAAACAATAAGGAATTCACATCAAAAATTGTGAAGGCCACTTTAACAATATAATAAATTCTCTATCTTTCTCTGTGTAATACAAATAGTTCCTCGGTTGAAGAATGGTGATTAATCACACACACACACCGCATATCTGCATATATATATGCATTTAAAATGGAATAATAGTCAACACATGAATGTGGGTAAACTGTCATTATTATTCTATGCTTCCAGATTTCTGAGAAAATGCAATAGTCTTCCCCTGTAGATGTTATTCTGAAGTTCAAGAAGTTTGGAGGAAAAAAATTTATGGCTCCTCACTCTTAACATTAAACAACAGCTCTGACAAGTGGTCAAAGAGGATTTTAGTCTTAGGTGTGTGTGTGTGTGTGTGTGTGTGTGTGTGCGCGCGCGCGCGCGTGTGTGTATGTGTACACGTGTACACATATTCAAATATTAACAATGTAACCCTTTACAGGACACCTTACTTAAATGACCAGGTTAGGATGGCTACAGACACAGATAAATACATATCACATGTTATGTTAACTATATATATGACATATGTTTATTTTTTATATATTTGTTTTTTTTAAAATTAATGTAATTAATTTATGACTCAAAATAGGCTGGAGTTCAGTGGTGCGATCTCAGCTCACTGCATCTTCTGCCTTCCAGGTTCAAGATCTCCTCCTGCTTCAGACCCCCAAGTAGCTGTGACTACAGGCACATGCCATCACACCTGACTAATTTTTGTATTTTGGCTAAATTTTGTATTTTTAGTAGAGACACAGTTTCGCCATATGCCTAGGCTTGTCTTGAACTCCTGGACTCAAGTGAGCCTCCCACCCGACCTCCCAAAGTGCTCAGATTAAAGGAATGAGCCACCACACCTGGACAGAGCTAAATATTTTTACAATAACAATTTTACCTAAAAAATTATTGAATAATGCCTGGAAAGATAAATTTGGTTACCCATTAAATATTGATTACTTCATGCTTTAATAAAAATTTCATGATGCATATGAATAAACAAAGTTTCAACTTGTTAAAGTCAAATTACTAATTATTGCATTAATATTTTATATGTTCCTATAAATTTTTACCACACTCCCATGTGTGTGATTGCCTCTGTTCACAGCCCTGGTTTAATTAAAGAATTCAAGACTTGTTTAAATAGGGCTACACAATTTTCAATTTTATAAACTTCCACTTTTCCAGTGAAAGGTTGTGACAGAAAAAAAGGATGACAGAAACTTGGCAAGCTGAGACACATGCACAATTTTTGAACATCACTAACTTCTTGAGCAAATAATTTTATTTCAGCTACAGTTTTGCATCTGAAAACAGACATTCTAAAACTAAATTTCAGGATTGTTTGGGGGATAAAGAAGCTTTTAAATTACCTGCCATCCTTGACTTGCTTACTAAATTTGCCACAATAGATGCAATATGGTGAAAAGAGAATTTGATGGAGTAGAATATGATTTTGGGGCCGGGCGCGGTGGCTCAAGCCTGTAATCCCAGCACTTTGGGAGGCCGAGGCGGGTGGATCACGAGGTCAAGAGATCAAAACCATCCTAGTCAATATGGTGAAACCCCGTTTCTACTAAAAATACAAAAAATTAGCTGGGCGTGGTGGCGCGTGCCAGTAATCCTAGCTA
This sequence comes from Callithrix jacchus, assembly GCF_049354715.1. Lineage (NCBI taxonomy): Eukaryota > Metazoa > Chordata > Mammalia > Primates > Cebidae > Callithrix > Callithrix jacchus. The sequence goes on from NC_133519.1 coordinate 52,641,730, forward strand.
CTCAGGAGGCTGAGGCAGGAGAATTGCCTAACCCAGGAGGCAGAGGTTGCGGTGAGCCGAGATCGCACCATTGCACTCCAGCCTGGGTAACAAGAGTGAAACTCCGTCTCAAAAAAAAAAAAAAAGAATATGATTTTGGTTTAAGTCCTAACAAAACAATTATTCACTATTTGATTCTTACATATGACACCTTCTGAAAGCCTGTTTATTATTAAATGGAAAGAATAAAACTTGTCCTGAAGTTTTGTCAACATCAAATGAAATAATATATTAGAAAACGCAGGAAAACTAAGCTGATGCAGTCAATGCTTTTCATAGGTGATCCTATGAAAGCTGTTTTCATGGTGTTGTGTAAGTATACATTGCTCAGCCAAGGAAATAACCAAAAAAAGAGTACGTAGGTTAGGGATATTCAACAACACTCCAAACATTTAGGGGGAAAAATCACTTCCACTAATTTCTGCTCCCTCACCCAACACACCTCATGACTTTATCTTTGCTTTAAATCACGTCCACTACGGGACAGAAAGAAGAAGTGGCATCCAAAGAAACCCATGTGGTATTTTGCATTGGGGTCAGTTTTTACTGGTTATTTACTGATGTGAGAGTGCTGTGTTCGTTTTTTATTCTTGTGATTAGGTCCTATTACTTTATCTACTAAAAATGAGAATTTCTATTCTCGCAACAGGATAATGATAATTTCATTCTAATCTTTATTTCTATCAATTTTAAAGGCAAGTGCCATATATGTCAATGTGTTTTACTTTCAAAAACAATAGACATGAGTACAGTTGATATACGGTATAAAACAGTAAAGAATTGAGTTTATATTATTTGGATATATCAGTTTTCAAATATTTGAAATATGTATGAGAAACCAAAAGAGAAAATGGTGAAGAAAACAAGTGAAAATAACTGCACTGTTCTAAATTGTTGTAATTTAAATAAACATAATTTTTCTGATTTTTAAATATTTTATATACACATGATATAGCATATAATTAAATGGTAACAGAACTCTTTGCTCCATCTTATTTCAAATTACTACTTTGATACATACACAATTGCACATTCATGCACACACCACATACAATATTAAATAACTGTCACTGTCATTATAGGTAATACAACTTACTGGCAATAATGGTCTATTTGAGACTACATTTTTTTAAAAAAAAGGGTACAGTCATTGTTTCTCTTTCTCTGAGGATTACAATGTTGTTAGAAATATACCAGCAATTTCAACTTTGTGTTTAAAATACTCATAAAGAAAAGAAGAAAGCAGAAGAAAAAGAAATTTGGAAGGCAAGAAATTAAACTGAAAAGGAAATTATAAATTTCTGACTCTATTTTATGTGCTAAAAATCCCTGTCTGCATACTTTATACAGTGAGATTTATTAATATTCAGGGCACCTAAATGGAAGCAGATATGCATAATAAAATTTAACAATAGGATATTTATAAAAGAAAAATCCTCCAGTGACTTGACACAGGTTCACATTTTGTCCTTGACCAAAATGAATGAACATCAGTTTTCCTGGGCATTATGATCAATTAATCCTAGATCAATTGCAGCAAGATGCAGAATACATGAAGACACCATTTCAAATGGCATCAGAATAATTATTAGCAAAGTGTCCTTCTAATAAATGGTTTATGATATCCATTACCTCATGTTTGGCTAGTATGACTTTTTAAAACATTATTTTATTAAAGATTGGGAGAAAGCAAAAGACTGAAAAATTAAACTCAAGGGTTTGAAATAAATTTCCTATCTGTCATAGCTAATACATGAAGAATCAAGTAAAATGTCTACATTGCAATAGAATTCAAATAAATTACTTTATCTGTTTGGATTACTCATATGTACCCCTGTGAATTTGATTTCTTTCCATAAAATTTCAAGCTTCATTTTTGAAGCTACAGGTAAAACTTCATGCATAATTTTTACTGGATACCATATATATAGTATTTATCTAAATTTAAGTAAAAAGATAAATACTGTCACATTTGCAACAATAAGTCCCAAATCTTCATACTCATCTATTAAAACAAGACCCATAAAATCAGACTTGACAAATATTTTCTGAGAATTTTTGTTTTTCTCATAATTCTTGATGCTGAATATAACAAAAACAAAAGAATAGCCTCAATAATTTCATAGTTTATCAAATGAACTATACCCTCTTGCAAATATAAAATGATCAGAATATGAAGTCTGCATTATGAACTATGAAGTTAGCATTATAAACTATGACTCAGCCTTATGAAGAATATCCTCAGTTAACAGGGAGGAAGGAGCAGTGCGTAAGCACACTGGATGTGGAAAGTGAGGTGAGAGAATTAAGGAGGAAAATGTTGAAGAAAACTTGGTGGAAACCTGAATGTTCTGGAGAAAAGATAGTAGGCAATGGTGTCAGGAGTACTGATATACTCGCTTTAACATAGTAATCTGAGATTTAATTCACTCATTCTAATGTACTTATGAGGGTAAAGATGCCTTCTTTGCAAAATTAGTAAATTAAATTTGAAATTGTATGCAGTTCGCCTGACACATACACAAGCTCTGTAATTTTTAGCTACTAATTTTATTCACAAAGAAAATATATATAAGCTCATTCTAGAAAATGACTACCATTTCTTCAGATAGAGTATAGAGAATGTTAATGTCAGTTTGAAGAAAACACAAAAATCAGATATAAATTAGAGTGTAGTACATATATGAGTAATATCAAATATTCTATAACGGCTAAAAGCCGTACAAATTGAGCAGTGAACGATAAGGCTGGAGAAGCAGACTTGGTCCTGATAATAAAAACTGTAAATTATTTGCTCATAAATGTGGACTAGATTGTGTAGACAATGAGGACCCAGAATGAGCGAGGGGGGTCTGAAGTGGGCAGTAATAAGTTACATGTAAATAAATCTTAACTGTGATTAATCACAATCTGAGCAACATTGCCAGATTATGATCTACCTATCTTTCTTATACATGAAATAAAGATGAAAAACAGTGCAGCCAGTGCCACGATACTTGCAGCAAATTAGAAATTTAAAATTGTAAGTTATAATTTATACATAAAGTTTTACGAAAGCAAAACTTTCTGTATAAATTATAAATTACAGAGATTGATTTCGGGCATGACAACATGAAGAGTTCTGCTGACCCAATCCCTAGAGAAACTGGGAGAAATTATTTTTTAAAAAATAGTCCAACCACTTAAAGCACTCTGGATTGATTCTAAGAACATTAAGTAAAAGAAGAAACACCTATTCAAGAAAATCTAGAAAAACTGGTTAAGAAGGGTGAGAATACAGAACTTGAACCTATATCACTCCCTCCTCTCCTTTCCAGCTCAGCAAAGCAGACTCCACTTCAGACTGCAGTAGCCAAAAACACAGGGCTCCCCAATCCTCCCACTCCCAACCCTAGCTCCCAGTTGGAGAATTTCCTTCTCCAGAGAATTAGGAACTTGCATTTTGAATTCTACTCCCAGTTTCTGGCTGCTGAAGCTAAATCCCAAGTGTCTGTGATCAAGAGAAAGTCGGAGTGACTATAGTAATAGATTTTAAAACAAAAAATGTTACTACAGTTAAAGAATATTTTATATTGATAAAGGGTTAATACATCAAAAAGATATAACAATTACAAATATAGGTGCTCCCTGACATCCTGATAAACCCAAGATAAAACCCCATATTGTAGGTTGAGAATGCATTTAATACCTTGATGAACCCATAGTTAAGTTGAAAAGTCACTGGTCAAGCTACCATAAGTTGGGGACCATCTAGATATATGTCGCTAATGACCAAGTAAAAAAGATGCAAAAAGTCATAGTCAGCATACAGTGTGGTGCTGGCATAAAGATGGACACATCGATGAAGGGAAGAGATTAGAGAGCCACATATGTATGGACAACAGATTTCCACAAAGGCAATTTAGTTGGGAAAAGATAGTCTTGGAAAACTGTGAAAGAACTATTGAAATAACTTATACAAAATACAAAAATTTAAATTAACTTTGATCCATACCTCGTGTCATATACAATAATTCACTCAAATGATGATATTCCTCCATATGAAATGTAAAACTTTAAAATTTCTAGACTAGGTGAAGATTGCTGGGATACAATACTGTAAACCAAAAATAAAATTCTAAGCCCCTCAACAAACTGAATGGATGCCCCTTTCAGCCAAAAGGATTAGAAAAAGTTGTGAAAAATTAGTTCAGGCCCTTACAGAAAGTGGGAAAGGTCAGACATGACTTATCAGTTTAGACATAGCTGACCAGCATTAATATTAAAGCAGAGATTTGAAGACTGTCAAAACAGATTCTTTTTTTTTTTTTTTTTTTAATTTTTTATTGGATTATAGGTTTTGAAGTACATGAGCAGAGCATGCAAGACAGTTGCGTAGGTACACACATGGCAGTGTGCTTTCTTTTCTTCTCCCCTTCACCCACATTTGGCTTTTCTCCCCAGGCTATCCCTCCCCACCTCCCCCTCCCACTGGCCCTCCCCTTTTCCCCCCAATAGACCCCAGTGTTTAGTACTCCCCTTTCTGTGTCCATATGTTCTCATTTTTCATCACCCACCTATGAGTGAGAATATGCGGTGTTTCATTTTCTGTTCTTGTGTCAGTTTGCTGAGGATGATGTTCTCCAGATTCATCCATGTCCCTACAAATGACACAAACTCATCATTTCTGATTGCTGCATAATATTCCATGGTGTATATGTGCCACATTTTTCCAATCCAGTCTATTATCAATGGGCATTTGGGTTGATTCCAGGTCTTTGCTATTGTAAACAGTGCTGCAATGAACATTCGTGTACATGTGTCCTTATAGTAGATCGATTTACAGACTTTTGGATATATACCCAGTAATGGGATTGCTGGGTCAAATGGAATTTCTATTTCTAAGGCCTTGAGGAATCGCCACACCGTCTTCCACAATGGTTGAACTAATTTACACTCCCACCAACAGTGTAAAAGTGTTCCTTTTTCTCCACATCCTCTCCAGCATCTGTTGTCTCCAGATTTTTTAATGATCGCCATTCTAACTGGCGTGAGATGGTATCTCAATGTGGTTTTGATTTGCATCTCTCTGATGACCAGTGACGATGAGCATTTTTTCATATGATTGTTGGCCTCATATATGTCTTCTTTCGTAAAGTATCTGTTCATATCCTTTGCCCACTTTTGAATGGGCTTGTTTGTTTTTTTCCTGTAAATCTGTTTGAGTTCTTTGTAAATTCTGGATATCAGCCCTTTGTCAGATGGGTAAACTGCAAAAATTTTTTTCCCATTCTGTTGGTTGCCGATCCACTCTAGTGACTGTTTCTTTTGCCGTGCAGAAGCTGTGGAGTTTCATTAGGTCCCATTTGTCTATTTTGGCTTTTGTTGCCAATGCTTTTGGTGTTTTGTTCATGAAGTCCTTGCCTACTCCTATGTCCTGGATAGTTTTGCCTAGATTTTCTTCTAGGGTTTTTATGGTGCCAGGTCTTATGTTTAAGTCTTTAATCCATCTGGAGTTAATTTTAGTGTAAGGTTTCAGGAAGGGGTCCAGTTTCTGCTTTCTGCACATGGCTAGCCAGTTTTCCCAACACCATTTGTTAAACATGGAATCCTTTCCCCATTGCTTGTTTTTGTCAGGTTTATCAAAGATTGTATAGTTGTATGTATGTTGTGTTGCCTCCGGTGCCTCTGTTTTGTTCCATTGGTCTATATCTCTGTTTTGGTACCAGTACCATGCTGCAAAACAGATTCTTATAGCAGCAACATTTCAACTTGACTCTGGTATAACATCACATGACAGATCACAGGCCCAGAAGGAAATCGAAGTATTTATCTCCAAAATATATTTATTCGACATAGTTTGATATGGCCCTACAAAGTTGTCTCTTGGGGAAATTTACCTTCTGTAGAGAATCTCCTCTTACTAGCTCTAATCCAGAGAGTCTGACACCTTTTAAAGTCCAATAAGAGTCATTTATATCTATTCTCTCTGAAGCCTGTTACCTGGAGGATTCACCTACATGACAAAATCCTTGGCTTCCGCAACTCCCCTTACTGTAACTCAGCTGACTTCAATACTTCAGGCAGAGCTTAACTTAACTCTTTCACCAATTGCCAATCAGGATATTGTTGAATCTACCTATGATGTCCTGCCTTTCTGGGCTGAACCAATGTACAACTAACATTATTGTTATAATATATGTTATATATTATATACATATATAATATACATGTATTATATATGTGTATATTATATACACATATAATATATAATATGTATATAACATTTTTAGTATTATATATTTAGTATATAATATAGCATTATATCATTATATATTATACATGTATCTAATATACGAGAAAATAACGTCCTCGCCTATAACTTCTGTCTCCCAAAAACGTATAAAACTATGCTATAACCCAAACATCTTAGCCACATGTTCTCAGGACCTCCTAATGCTGTGTCATAAGCTGCGGTCGTTACCTCAGCAAGATAAACCTCTAAATTGCTTGAGAACTGTCTCACATATTTTCTGGTTTACAGTATCAAAGAATAATCCATTTCTTATCAGATGATACATTACGTTCATTAATATTAAAAACTTCTGATCTTTAAAAACGCCTGTTAAGGGACTGAAAAGTCATATACTCAAAGATTATATTTACAAAAAATATATCACATGTATTTATAAAGCTTATATACCATGAAGGGTTTGAATCTAGACAATCTAAACAGCTCTCCAAATTCAATGATAACAAACAACCCAACATAAAATCGGCCAATGCTTTGAACAGTACTTTTAAAATTAACCTAAGTAGTTGCTGATTGAACATAGGAAAAGGTGTTTCTTTATAGTCATTAGAAAAATGCAAAAATTGAAACCATGAGATATCACTATATATATTTTACAAAAGCTAAATTAAAAGACTGACCATTCCAAACACACAAAAATGACTAATAGTGTCAGGGGCATGTGAACCAGAGCAACTCCATCTTGAATGGGGCTAGGTAAAATAAGGCTGAGACCTACTGGGCTGAATTTCCAAACAGTTAAGGCATTCTAAGTCACAGGATGGAATAGAAATTCAGCAAAAGATACAGGTTTATATCTTGATAAACCGATAAAACAGGTTGCAGTAAAGAAGCTGGCTAAAACCCATCAAAACCAAGATGGAGAGGAGAGTGACCTCTGGTCATCCTCACTGTTACATTCCCACCAGCACAATGACAGTTCACAAAAGCCATGGCAGTATTATTCAGCCTCCACGCAATAGTATTCACAGAATCACTGATATCTGCTCTTTCATTCAGATTCATGTTCTTCTATGCACAAAATAAACTTCCACTGAATCCTAAGTGGATGTGTCATCTTATAGTAACTATTGCTCTTAGAAGAAGATTATTTCTAAACACAGCTAATTTGATGAGTGGTTGAAAGCACATAAACTTAAAGTGATAGGAGACATACATTTTAATCAATAGATTTATGTTCATCAAGAGTTAAATAAATAATCAGAGACAGTATAATATGGTACAAAAATACCCTGATTTTGGATTGTGATAAATAACTTACAATTCTAGCTTTTTTATTAAAACTATTCCTTCAGGCAACTCTTCTTAATATAGGAGTCTAAGTTTTTTCTCCACATGATAGCAGCTAGTAGATAATATTTATTGAGATCCAGTGCTAGGTAACAAATTATCCCAAAACAAAGAGCTTAAAACAACATTAATTATCCCAGAATGTCCATGGAACAGGAACCCATGCCTAACAGCACAGACCTGACAGAGAGAACAGCAGCTGTTGTATAAAGGAAGCCTCATCTAGATCATTTTTTCCTGTCTCTCCTACAAATTAAATCCTTCAATTGCTGGAAAAAGACCACAGACAGCAATGATTTCTTTCATCACTGTTCTGTAGTTGTCCTTGTAGAGATCTTTCATGAATCTAAAATAAAAGTTCAAATTATATGTTTTGTAAAAAAGGCAATAAACACTGTCACCCATATGCCATTAGTGAAAGCTTACTACATCTACAGAAAGTTAATAGGAAAATGAAATCTACTCCTGAAACTATGGCAGGCACACATGTTGGGCCCAGCAGACCTACTAACTGGGGCTGAAACAGTGTTACTGAGTAGTCCCCATCCCTCATACTGGAACTTAATAAGAACGAAAGAGAATACTATCTGCCCAGGTAACCAGCTAATGAATTGACAACTGCACTGATTAAGGCAAGAACTTAGAGAGGTATCCTGTCTGAGATGAAACAGAAAGGAAAAACCTAAAGTTGAAGATGGAATAGATATTGAGAAAACGCCCCGTCAAACCTTTCTCCCACTAAAAATAAGATAACACTTGAGTTATCTGAGGCCTATGTACACTAAAGATAACAGCAACAAAAAATCTCAAATCCAGATCACCGTGTCACTAGATTTACTCTTTCTTCTGGGCTTCACATTTAAGGGTTCAGTGGAAGGAAAGACAGGCCCATTTCCAGGTATAAAACTGCTTATCTTGGCCTCCAATATCCTACACAAAATAGATTTCAACTAAAAAAAAAAAGCAGTGTAAAGAAACAAGGCAATCAAGAGGACAATACCCACATGTGATTCAGATGCTACAATATATAATAGTGATTTTAGGTTAACTATGATTGCTATGTTAAAGGCTCTGGTAGAGAGTATGCATTATCAGGTGGGTAATTTTCGCAGAGAGATGAAAGCTATAAGACATAATCAAATGAAAATATGAGAAATAAAATGTATATAATAGCAGGTAGGAAAAATGCCTTTGACAAGCTCATTATTGACTCAACACAACCAAGAAAAATTGGTAAATTTGAAGGAATATGGGAGATATACATAGAGAGAGATAAACAGAAAGTAGGCAAACTGAAACACATAGAGAAAAAGGAAGTCCAGAGAGGGAGAATCTTAAGAGCAAACACTCTAAGAGGCAGCAGGTGAAAGCTACTAGGAGGAAGGACCTCACTTCTCTCCTATTCTAATTGCCCAAAATAGTCAAAATATCTGCACAGGTTCAAAAGAGTGAAGAAAGACACTCTATCTCTTGATGGGGAATAGCCAATGTTACATTACATAACATATGTGGGATGGGAGTTATTGTTGCAGCCATCTTTGGAAAGCATAATCTGTCACATAAATATTTATTGGATTTCTGGCCTGTGAAATTGCTGGATGCCGTAAGATATGTCAATCCTGAATCTGCTAACCATCTGGAGTGGAGTTCAGCAACAAAAATTCAAATAATATAATACAAGGTTGAATGTGCCAGATATCATAAGCAAAGAATATAGAACTATGGAATTTCAAAAGGAAGTAATCAACATTTCAGTTAAAAGAAATTGAAAAATAATGCATGAATAATTGGAATGTGAGATGAACCTTGAAGGTCAGATAAAATGTTTATAGGTGAGAAAACAAGAAGACCCACAACAGCCAGCGGATATTCTTAGTTGTGGAAACAGAGAAGCAAAAACAACAGAAAGGAAGAAGAAATATACACATACACACACACCTCTTTTGGCATCTTTGTAGGAGACAAGAAGGAATACTGGGTATACAGGAAGCTTGAAAAGAGAAGCATTTGAGTATTTTAGGGCAGAGGGAAGAATCCATTGGTTTGAGTGCAGCATTTGACTGTTCTAGGGCAGAGGGAAGAATCCATTGGTTTGAGTTCAGCATTTGACTGTTCTACGGCAGAGGGAAGAATCCATTGGTTTGAGTGCAGCATTTGACTGCTCTAGGGCAGAGGGAAGAATACATTGGTTTGAGTGCAGGCAGTACATCAGGCAGTGAGCTGGATGCCTTACATAAATTAACTGATATAAATCTTCATAGCCATCTTGTAGATTTTAAAATACGTAAGAGAAGCAGGGATCTCAGAGTTTCAAAAACTTGCTCAGGGAAAAACAGAAAGTCAATCCATACCCTACTCCAAAGCCCATTTATCATACCTTTCACCAAGCGCTTCTTGTTAAGCAAAGGTCTAGTATTTGATTTGATATTTAGTGGATATTCCCAAAAGGCTGTGGACAAGAAGGTACAACAATTTTAATTGCACTTTGGAAATATTTTTTTCAATTTTTTGGAAAAAATCGGTTTGAAGAAATAACCCAAAGGAGGTAGGGAGACCACCATCTGATGGTCACTACCACACTCCTTTACAAGAGTGAGACCTGAAATTATGTCCAGCCAAAGAATGAAAACAAGGAGCAGATTTAAAGGGGCTTATACACTTACCATAAGACCCAACAACCATACAAGACTCATACAAGTGTGTATGAGATATGTGGAGAACAGAGAGATCAACAATTAGACAAAAGATTAGTACTGATTTACTCAGGGAAAACACTTGAAGCTATATGTGCTCTCTGAGATACTGATGAAATTTTTAAAAAATCAACTGTAAAAATAACTAACAGCAACCAACATTACCAAAGGGAAAATATAAACATCATAGGAAAATTGCAATAGCCTTGCACCTTAAGAGAAGACAGCAAATTCTCTGAAAGCTCTGTAAGTTTATCTATCAAAAATATATGAGAGGCAGGTGGGGTTTACGGTTGACTCGGCATGCAGTTTTATCGTCTACAAAGAGTTTTGAGTACTTGTAAATGAGCCAGCTATAAACGTTCATCAATATTCTACTGTTTTCTCATCTAGGCAGAGACTGTTGATAACTGAAATATTAAAAAGTGAACCCATGTCAAAATCCCAGAATTTTACTAGTCTATTTCGCTCAAATAATAATCTTTAATTTTTATGGCAGGCAGTCATTTTTTAATGAAACACCACATCCACTTACTGAGAAACAAAATAAATGGGATAACATTTCTCTCAGTTATATTAGCAGTTTCTTCCTTTGGGAACTATTGATTTATAAAACGCCATGTTTCTATAGCAATTTTAATTAAAGTCAGTATTATGTATTAGCTTAATTTTAACCTTAAACTCCCTGGGAGGAGAAAGGTATGATACTCTATTTCGTGTCTACACAGTTGTGAATAGCTGTGGGAAACGTTACGTGGATGAATGCATTAACTTACCCGAGTAGTTACTGCTCTGCCGCAGGACTGCCGGAGGCCCACGCCAGACTCTGCTTGCCTGGGAATCACCTGCGGGGCTGCAGAACCGTAAGCGTCGCCGCCTGTCCCAGAAGGGTGCCCGCCGGATGTCAGCCAGAGCTCTCCTTCATGAGGCGCCTCTCCGGCTGCACAGGGGCCAGGGAGCCACCTGAGGCGCAGTCGGCCCGCAAGTGCTGTGTTGCGAGCCCCGTGCAGAGCTGCTGGGCAGAGGCGTCCAAGTCTGGTCGCCTCTTTTCCCAGGCATTGTGTCTCGGAAAGGTGGGGCTTTATTTATAAGTCCTTGATGCCCTGCCCAGCAAGGAGGATGTCTTAGACACAGTCTGCCTTGAGAGGCTTTGCTGAGCTGCTCTGTAAATGTCCTTGTGGTTTTGTTAACACAAGTAAGGTTAGCTCTGCCCCGGGAACGGCGGCTGCCTCGGGAATGGCGGCTGTCTCAGAACGGCGGGCTGCCTCGGGAATGGCGGCTGTCTCAGAACGGCGGCTGCCTCGGGAATGGCGGCTGTCTCGGGAATGGCAGCTGTCTCAGAACGGCGGGCTGCCTCGGGAATGGCGGCTGCCTCGGGAATGGCAGCTGTATCAGGACGGCGGGCTGCCTCGGGAATGGCGGCTGTCTCAGAACGGCGGGCTGCCTCGGGAATGGCGGCTGTCTCAGAACGGCGGGCTGCCTCGGGAATGGCGGCTGTAGAACGGCGGCTGCCTCGGGAATGGCGGCTGTCTCAGAACGGCGGCTGCCTCGGAAATGGCGGCTGTCTCGGGAATGGCGGCTGTCTCGGGAATGGCGGCTGTAGAACGGCGGCTGCCTCGGGAATGGCGGCTGCCTCGGGAATGGCGGCTGTCTCAGAACGGCGGCTGCCTCGGGAATGGCGGCTGTAGAACGGCGGCTGCCTCGGGAATGGCGGCTGCCTCGGGAATGGCGGCTGTCTCAGAACGGCGGCTGCCTCGGGAATGGCGGCTGTAGAACGGCGGCTGCCTCGGAAATGGCGGCTGCCTCGGGAATGGCGGCTGCCTCGGGAATGGCGGCTGTCTCAGAACGGCGGCTGCCTCGGGAATGGCGGCTGTAGAACGGCGGCTGCCTCGGGAATGGCGGCTGTCTCGGGAATGGCGGCTGTCTCGGGAATGGCGGCTGTCTCAGAACGGCGGCTGCCTCGGAAATGGCGGCTGTCTCGGGAATGGCGGCTGTCTCAGAACGGCGGCTGCCTCGGGAATGGCGGCTGTAGAACGGCGGCTGCCTCGGGAATGGCGGCTGCCTCGGGAATGGCGGCTGTCTCAGAACGGCGGCTGCCTCGGGAATGGCGGCTGTCTCAGAACGGTGGGCTGCCTCGGGAATGGCGGCTGTCTCAGAACAGCGGCTGCCTCGGGAATGGTGGCTGTCTCAGAACGGCGGGCTGCCTCGGGAATGGCGGCTGTCTCGGGAATGGCGGCTGTCTCGGGAACGGCGGCTGCCTCGGGAAAAGCGGCTGCCTCAGGAATGGCGGCTGCCTCAGAAACGGCCGCTGCCTTGGAAATGGCGGCTGTCTCAGAAATGGTGGGCTGCCTCTGAACAGCGGGCTACCTCGGGAATGGCGGCTGTCTTGGGAATGGCGGCTGTCTTGGGAACGGCAGGCTGCCTCGGGAATGGCGGCTGCCTCGGAAACTGGCGGCTGCCTCGGGAACGGGCAGCTGCTTCCGGAACAGCCGCTGCCTCGGGAATGGCGGCTGTCTCAGAACGGCGGCTGCCTCGGGAATGGTGGATGCCCTTAACCCCCACGAAGGTCGACAGTCCAGGGTCAAACTGCTGCACCTGCTGCAAAACGTTCAAGCATTTCAGATGGCTGGTCTTTGTTGGGGTGGGGCCCGCTGAGCCAGATCACCTGGCTCCCTGCCTTCAGCCCCCTATTTTTCAGGGGAATGTGAGGCTCTGTCTCACAGGCCTTACAGGTGCCAGTTAAAACGATCGCCCAGATTTGTGAGGGTTTTTGTCCTGGAAGCCTGCGGCGCTTGTGGGCCAGTGGGAATCTCCTTGCCTGTGGGCCGTAAAGACCATGGGAGACGCGCAGTATCTGAACCGGAGTGCCCGAGTAGCCAAAAAAGCCCCCAGTGGCCTCCCCTGGGTAGAAGGGGGTCCTCCAGTCTGCTGCACTTCCCAGGTGAGGCAGCGGCTCACCCTGCATTGGCTCGCCCTCCCTGCGCTACACCCACCGTCCAACCAGTACCATTGAGAAACACCTAGTACCTAGGTTGGAAATGTGGCAATCACTTTGCCGTCTGCGTCACTGTCACTGGGAATTGTGCTCGGAGCCATTTCTATTCCGCCATCTTGGTGGAGCTCTCTCAATGTGCTTTTTTTAAAAGATGATGTGTAAAGTAGAAAAAATTATAGATTTAAGATGAAAAATAATTTTGATATTAGTAATTATTAATTAAAGGTTTCTAGTTCTTTTACTGCAGTAGTGTAACAGGATGAAACAAGCTTTCTTTCCCAGGAAAATCACTTATCAGTGAGTTGTACATGGGTTGCTGATCTATGTTGTCCTATTCTACTGTCTGTTGTCTGTGACAAACCACTAAGATATGAAGCAATGACTCCAGCAAAGTTGTAAAGCCAGCTTACTAAAGAGCACAGCATTTGAAGAGTAAAGGCGCTAAATATTTTAAGCAAACAATGGAATTTTGAAACAGAGTAAGGCTTTTTTTTTTTTCTTTTCTTTTCTTTTTGAGATGGAGTCTTGCTCTATCACCCAGGCTGGAGTGCAGTGGTGCAATCTCGGCTCACTGCAACCTCTACCTTCCTGGTTCAAGCGATTCTCCTGCCTCAGCCTCCCGAGTAGCTTGGACTACAGGCATGTGCCACCACGCCCAGCTAATTCTTTTGTATTTTTAGTAGAGATGGAGTTTCACTGTGTTAGCCAGGATGGTATCAATATTCCGACCTTGTGATCCTCCCACCTCAGCTTCCCAAAGTGATGGGATTACAGGCGTAAGCCACTCTGCCTGGCTCAGAGTAAGGCTTTTTAAAACAATCGGACAAGTAACAGGTTAAGAAAACAAGTTATTTTGAAAAAGTTATTGCCCAAAAAGCAAAATCACATAGTTGCTGAGAATCTATTAATGTCAGTATTCTAGATCAAGATGTGCTAGAAAAAAAACAGAGAAGATTCCACTTTGATAATGTACAATTAGTCACATGACAATATGTCACACAATGCTGAAAGGCTTTGTGTAATAAACTGATAAATCATAGCTTTTGTTATCCAAGTTCACGACCTAACCGATTTTTACCAATAATTGTCTCAGTGCAGCAATTTTAAGATTTGTAAATTATGGAGAAATTTAAGAAAACTTTTCTCCTACAAAAAAATGCTACCAAAAAAAAGAAAAGGCCAAAACATGTTTTGTCTTTATGTCTGGAAACAAAGCTGTGTCTTAAAGAAACTGTGTAGATATCCTGGTGTCCCATAGTTACACCACCTTGCATCCTATAGATGGTCAAAACTAATGGAAAAAATGTGCTTATTCAGAAAATGCGACATAAATGAGTGTCTTCTATAAGAAAGACTCTGGATCGAGTACTTGAAAGAGTCACTTTAGACAGAGTAGCTGGGCTCAATTAGCTGAATAATCTAGGTAGGAAGAAGTACATTTACCTAAGTCCCTTTTAAGCAATTGCATAATTAATTTTAAAAATTAATCCCAGCACTTTGGGAGGCCGAGGCGGGTGGATCACGAGGTCAAGAGATCAAGACCATCCTGGTCAACATAGTGAAACCCCGTATCTACTAAAAATACAAAAAATTAGCTGGGCATGGTGGTGCGTGCCTGTAATCCCGGCTACTCAGGAGGCTGAGGCAGGAGAATTGCCTGAACCCAGGAGGCGGAGGTTGCGGTGAGCCGAGATCGCGCCATTGCACTCCAGCCTGGGTAACAAGAGCGAAGCTCCGTCTCAAAAAAAAAAAGATATCTGTAGAATATGGGATGACCAATATGACGATGAATGTTTACTAAGACATAAGTCGCTTTTAAGCAATTGTATGATTAATTTTAAGAATGATCTGCAGAATATATAGGATAATCAGTATGTTGATGAATGTCCACTGAGACAGTCAGGAAAGTGAGACATAAATTGATTTTAGTCTCTATAGACAGATTAGGGCAAGGAGACTGGATGGAAACTTCTAAACATTGGTAAATAATGTGAGTAAATGTGGGAAATGTGTTGGCTTTGGTATATTAGACAGCGCATGAGTAGATGTTTTATAATTTCATTAAATAGTCAACAAATATATATGGAGTTCTTATTATTATGCCTCACTTATTGGATGAGGAGTTGTGGATCCAAGAGAACAAAATGGATACAGTAGGTTTGGGATGTGAGTATTGGATTTATGAGAAGATTCAAAGTCTGTATTCTTTATTGCCAACCCAAGTTTATTAGAATACTATCACGGTGGGGAAAGATCTTAAATAATTGCCTTGCAACTTCAAGATGCTGGTTTTTCCTAGAGAATAGAAAGCCTTAAATAGCCTTAGTAATCAAATTTTCATTTCATAATTATACAAATTATGAAAAGTGTTGATATAACTAGGGCTTTATGCTTATAATATTAGCAAAATTTCAGGGATGCCTAAAAGTACTGAGGCCACCCTTTCCATTCAATTCCCTGAACATGTGTTCTGGATATTAGCCAATATGTTAATTAAAGGAACTATAACTGAATCTTATGCTTCTGTTTTTTTATTTTTCCTTTTTCCCTAAGCACATACATTATCATTTGAATCAGGCACACAGTTAAGAATACTAGTGAAAGATTCATTGACTGCTGTCTCTACTCAGGACTAATAGGCACCAGAGATGGCAAATGTTGTGATTGGTTCATAATCTCTGAAAGTTCAGATTATTTCTTGAATTCAATTTTATATAGGAAAAAGAAACATTTTCTCTGTACTGCAGATCAGCTTATACAAAATAAGTTCAGGTATATTTAACTATAGTAGTCTCACTTTATCCTTAGGAAATATGTTCCAAGACTTCAAGTAGTTGCCTGAAACCACAGATAGTACTGAATCTAATATACACTATGATTTTTCCTACATATACATACCTATAATTAAGTTTAATTTATAAACTGGGCACATTAAGAGATACACAATAACTAATCATAAAATAGAACAGTTATAATAATAATATACTATAATACAAGTTATGTAAATATGGCTCCTCTTTCTATCTGTTCTCTGCCTCTCCTAAGAATATCTTATTGTGCCGTCCTCACCTATTTTCAGAATCATTTCACCACCAGTAACTGAAACTGCAGAAAGCAACACTTCTGATAAGGGGGACTACTGTATTCATAGTTAGTTCCAGGGTCACTTGTAGCAAATGTTTTTCCACCATTTCCTTAACACTTAGTAACTTTGTGCAAAAAAATGTATTTGGTACTTGTTTAAAACTAAAAAAAATTAGGTATCCCCTATAGAATAAAAATGTGTGAAAAACAATTCAAAATGCTAATTCTGTTTTTAGTCACCTAGAAACATGATTAATGTTGTAGTAAGTGCCCAAATATTAGACACATATGCCATTGTTTAAATATGTTACAATATTCATTTTTGAACTCAACGTTTAATTGTCACTATCTTTCATTGTTTAAAGACAATCCATCAATGCTGATTTTAGTAAAATTGAGTGTATCTTATACATCCAATAATTTCAATTAAAAACAACAAAATGCATAATTGTATGCAGTAAAGAAAACAGACATCTAATGAATTTTTGGCAGGCATTGCATTTCTAGGACTACACTGCTATTTCTTCTCAGCATATGGTTCCCTCGGAACCTGCTACATTCTGAAACTGTGTACCAGTCTCCTGATCACAGTTGCTTATTCCAGATAAACTTTTAACAAAGTTGTGCTAATAGGTTCCTTTACTGAGAGGTTTAGATCAGCAAATTAGAGAGGGAAACCACTTTCTCCCTGTGTTAAATGTGTTATGAGCGCGGTGGCTCAAGCATGTAATCCCAGCACTTTGGGAGGCCGAGGCGGGTGGATCACGAGGTCGAGAGATCGAGACGAACATGGTCAACATGGTGAAACCCCGTCTCTACTAAAAATACAAAAAATTAGCTGGGCATGGTGGTGCGTGCCTGTAATCCCGGCTACTCAGGAGGCTGAGGCAGGAGAATCGCCTGAACCCAGGAGGCGGAGGTTGCGGTGAGCCGAGATCGTGCCATTGCACTCCAGCCTGGGTAACAAGAGCGAAACTCCGTCTCAAAAATAAATAAATAAATAAAGTTTTACTAGAGATCTATCAACAGTGATCTTTCTTGCCATATTAAGAAGGTTAAGCTTTAGCAACCAAGAGTAAAGGATATATACAGAATAAAGTAGCTACAATAGAAGAGAGACAGCATGAACTAAGTGGCCAGCTCACAGAGCTTCTGTTCCTAATCCTAGCTGGTTTCTCCTTAAGGCCCCGCTTCATCCTTGCTCTTGGACTTACTGAGATATTACAGACATTTTCTCATTTAACTCTCACAGTTCTATGAGGTAGTTTTTTAAATATTAATTTTAAAATGTGGAATGGTGATTAATAGCAGTTATGCCATTTTCCCAAGATAAGCCAGCTAGTAAAGAGCAGAATCAAAGCTAGCTGGACTGCACTGAGAGTATCACCTGGTCATGACACCATTGCAGAGGGAGCAGACTCAGGATGCCCATGTCTTATTCCATATTTGTGAAAAGACCATCTGATTGTGAAACAACAGCTGGATACTCTGGAACTAAAGTGAAATTTTTACATTTAATAATTACATATATATATATACACACACACACAAACATCTATATATACACATATAGATGTTTGTAGATATAGATTCCACAGCAAGTTAATAATCAGACTTTTTATTTTATTTTTTTTTTTTGAGATGGAGTCTTGCTCTCTCCCAGGCTGGAGTGCAGTGGCATGATCTCTGCTCACTACAACCTCTGCCTCACAGTTGAAGCAATTCCCTTGCCTCAGCCTCCTGAATAGCTGGGACTACAGGTATGTGCCACCACACCATGCTAATTTTTTGCATTTTAGTAGAGATGGGGTTTCACCATGTTAATTAGGATAGTGTCAATCTCCTGACCTTGTGATCCACCTGCCTCAGCCTCCCAAGGTGGTGGGGATTACAGGCTTGAGCCACCGTGCCTGACCTAATCAGACTTTAATCAGACTTTAAAAAAAAAATAAAAAGGCGGGGCGCGGTGGCTCAAGCCTGTAAACCCAGCACTTTGGGAGGCCGAGGCGGATGGATCACGAGGTCAAGAGATCGAGACCATCCTGGTCAACATGGTGAAACTCCGTCTCTACTAAAAATACAAAAAATTAGCTGGGCACGGTGGCGCATGCCTGTAATCCCAGTTACTCAGGAGGCTGAGGCAGGAGAATTGCCTGAACCCAGGAGGTGGAGGCTGCAGTGAGCTGAGATCACGCCATTGCACTCCAGCCTGGGTAACAAGAGCGAAACTCCGTCTCAAAAAAAAACAAAAAAAGAAACAAAAAAAAAACAAAAAAAAAAAAACAGGCTATTAGAGAAATGAATGACAAATGGAAGAAATACCTAAGAGTGGGTAATGATATTTGTTTTCCTTTATTAAGTATATTCAACAATTCGTGTCTCCTCTCATTTGAACTTATGGAAGTGTTTGCAATTTTACTGTTTTTAGAAGTAAAGTACTTTCATTTTTTTATTTTCAAAAGTACCTGATATTTGGGGTTCTTTTACTCATTTTTTTTTGTTGTTTTTATTTTTGTCTGTTTTTTTTAACACTTCTGATTTCCATGACATTATGATTCCAAGATCACAAATATCAATTCACATAATTTTTGATAATCAAAACTATAAAGATCAGACCCAGTAACAGACATCATGAAGGAAATTAAATCTATACATGTCCCTGCATTTTATTCCCCTTCTCATTGGCACAGAGGCTCCTGTTGACAGCCAAATGGCCCAGAGCACACAAGAGTGCTCCAGATGATTACATTTCTAACATCACTAAATATTTTCCTTCTTACAAGATCCCCTAAGTGCTAATTCTCATAAAGCAAAACAAAGGTGATCCATTAACTCCATTTTACAGTCTTGGAGAACATTTTAGTAACTTGACCTAAGTCACAAAATGAATAATTTGGTGGAACAAAATTTTAACTCAAGTGTGCCCGACACCAGAGTCCCTGTTCTTATCTACTTTTTTTGTTGCTTTGTTTGGCTTTATTTTGCTAATTTGACTACATAATTTCAACTGATTTTTAAAACTATATGGTACATGTTTATGTTCAAACATCAAAAGGATAACAATGGAAAGTCTGCCTTCCATTCTGTGTCCACCAAAAACGATTTTCTCCTTTCTTAACTCAGTCAGTATCATCAGTTACCTGTGCATGTTTCCAGAGATATCCCATGCGTACAGGGGGATATAATACATATGTTCTTCGTCTTATCCAATATCAGTTAACTATTATGCATAGAAAAGCACTCCAAAACTCAGTGACTTAAAACAATACACATTTATTATGACAAGTTTACAGAACATTAGAATGTTTTTGCTCTGGGCCTCACTAGGCTGATCTAAAATGGGTTCTCGCTCATGTATTTGAGTCAGCTGATGGCTTGCCAAGGTGCAGCTGCCCAGAACAGTCGCATTTGCATATCTGGTGTTTGGCAGGCTATCAGCTGGGCCCATGGGTGACTGGGCCTACAGGTGTTCACATGACAGTGGCAGGGTTCCAAGAGATCAGAAACATGCAAGTCCCTCCGAAGCACGGGCTCGAAAGCATACACTTGCATGTCTGTCATATTCTGTTAGCCAAAGCAAGCCATATGGAAGTAGGCATCTACTTCTTTACGGGAAAAGTTGCAAAGTCATATCGCAACGGACATGAATACAGAAAAGCATGAATGATTGGTGCCTTTACTATAATCAACCTATTTATTCACACACTGAATAAAGTATGACATACTTTACAAATTCTTCTGCACCTCCTTCCCTTTTAACACATTAAATATCATGTAAATCATTTTCTGTTAGTTTATAAACAACTTAGTTGTGTTTTATAACTGCATGATATCTATAGTGCATTATCATCCATCATTTTCTATACTTTTTGTTTAATAAACAATGTTGTATTTAAGACTATATCTACAGAATAGATTTCTAGTATTTGACTAGCATAGCAAAAGAGTATATGACTTTGTAATTTTTAAGGCTATTGAAACATTTTTACTATATTTTCTACTGATTTATACTTCTAACAAACATGTGAGCATCTTGATTATCTATACCTTTGGTCTATAACATTAAAAAATCTAATTTTTGAATTTTGCAAATATGACAGGTAAAAAATAATATTTCAATTTGGTTTGAATAAATAAATGTGTCTGAACAACTTTTCATATGTTTAATAACCAACTGTATTTTCATTCATAACGTTTAACTATTCCTTGGCTATTTGTTGCTTAATACCAGTGATTGAATTTGAATTCTTATAATAAAAATCTCTGTGGTTTTCTCAGCTGTGTTAAAATACCTGTGAAGGTGTTTGCCTTCATTCATGAATATCCATATGCTTTAGCCTAATTTATATGCTTAATTTTCTCATTTCTCATTTTTGCATTTTATTAGTACATATCAGTCCTTTTGTTGTCTCTTCACCAATGGAGATATAAATTTTAATTTGAACCTATTCCCACCGAAGAATTACAGTGTTGTACAAACACAATTAAAATAGAATAATGAATCATACAATAGTTGTACATAACAATATATAGGAGCATGTGGGAGGTTACCTAACCCAAAATTGAGGAAACATGAAAATATTCCTAAAGATGAACGCTGACAGTTAAATGAAACTTAACCAGTAAAATAATGCAGGCGGGCATTCATTAAAATAAGAATAGCACTTGTTGAGGTTCGAAGTCAAGAAAATATACCTTTAAGAAATGTAAATCAAATATACTTTTAATTAAGAAGTTTAAGTAGTCTTAGAACTAGAGTTAGGTTTTGTGAGAAATGAGCTGGAAACATAAATGAACTCTGGGGATCCTGGAGTTCATTTAAATTCCCTAAAGGATTCTAAACATCTAAGTGACTGAAAGAGTTATGCATTTTTGGAACAAAACATTGATTCAGTAAAGACTGGAGAATGAATTGGAGCATAACCAAACTGGTGGCAGTAAAAATGCAGGTACAAAATCATAAAGGACTAACTGTGAGGCATGAGGCAAAGGTCAGTGATGACCCCGCAAACCAGAGAGCACTTACCTGCAATGCAGAAGTTTAAACGTCTTGAATTGTCTGGAAGTGGCTTTCAGAACAAGAATATGAGACTTCCCCAGACTAGATGGTGTATGGGATATGTAGCTATACAGAACAATATATAGGAGCACACGAGAAGTTACCTAATCCTGAATTGAGAAACAGGTTAATACCTAGACTGCAGTATTGAGCAACCTCTATTACAGGAATCCGCTATCAAAGATGACACGAAGAAAAGGAAAAACATTCCATGCTCATGGATTGGAAGAAATAAATTTAGTTAAATTGTTCATACTGCCCAAAGCAATCTACAGAATTACTGCAATTCCTATGGAATTGCTCTCACTTTTCACATAATTAGAAAAACTATTCTAAAATTTATATAAAACTAAAAAAGAGCCCAAATAGCCAAAGCCATCCTAAACAAAAAGAAGAAAGCCAGAGGGATCATATCACCAGACTTCAAACTATACTACAAGGCTGCAGTAACCAAGACAGCATGGTGCTGGTACAAAAACAGACATATACACCAGTGAAACAGGGTGAAGAACACAAAAATAAAGCCACATACCTACAGTCATCTGAGGTTTAACCAAGTTGACAAAAATAGGAAAAAAATGCCTATTTAATAAATTGTGCTGGGAAAACTGGCTAACCGTTTGCAGAAGAATGAAACTGGACTCTTATCTATCACCATATACAAAAACTAACTCAAGATGCATTAAAGTCTTAAATATCAGACCTCAAATTATAAAAAATCCTAGAAGAAAACCTAGGAAATGCTCTTTTGGACATTGGTCTAGACAAAGAATTTATGACTAAGGTGTTAAAAGCAAACACAAGGTGAGAACAACCCAGGATTGGAGCTCTCATTGAATCCGCAAAGAGGTGAGTCCGAGCTGCATTTCCAGACTGATCTTTGTTGCCCACAGAACGGGGAACCTCCCAAGTATAAAAAAGACACGGGACGCCAGGCAGTAAGTCTGCCTGGTGAAGCCGGCAGCCAGGGCAGCGGCGGCCGGACCTACCCAGAAATCCCCACAGGGCGCGCTTGTCCGGGTGCCCTGTGGAACCAGCAACCTGAGACTTGAGAGGGCTGGACTTGAGACTGAACGAGACTTGGACAGTAAGCCAGCCCAGGACATTGCAGGGACAGAGCGTTCGGGGTACCCAGGGGGACGAACAAAACCGCGATTTCAAACTATCCCGAGCAGACGGTCCGAGACGCTCTGTGGGGGAGGGGCGTCCACCACTACCGAGGCAACCGGCCCCAACTGAGATACACGCCCACTGCTGACGCAGCCAGCTGTTGCCGAGGCAACCCGTCCCTACTGAGATACACGCCCACTGCGGACGCAGCCTCCCGTTGCCGAGGCAACCCGTCCCTACTGAGATACACGCCCACTGCTGACGCAGCCTGCCGTTGCCGAGGCAACACGCTACAACGAAGAGACTCCGCTGCAGGGCGTGGCGGAGACCACAGCAGAGCCTGCAGGAACAGGGCGAATCACACAACAGCAGGGCGGAGACTCGGCAGGCAAACAGTGGCTAGTCTGCCTCCTAGCTGGGCAGGTCACCTCAAAGGACATCGAAAAATAAAGCCCGAACCCCCCAACACAGAGCATTTGAGAAAAAAAGGGTTTTTTTAATGAGCTCTGTTGCAGCAGAATCAAACATAGCAGCCTAACAGCCCTGAATGAACAACAGAGCTCACAGCTCAGCAATTGCGCTCCTAAAAAGAACAGACTGTCTCCTCAAGCAGCTCCCTGACCCCTCTATATCCAAAAGACTGACATTTGGCAGGCATCATCCTGGGACAAAGATAGCAGAAAAAAAAACGGGTAGCATCCCTCGCTGTGCCACAGCTGCTAGAGGTGCACCCCAGACAAGCAGGGCCTGGAGTGGACCTCAGCAGTCGTACAGCGAAGGGGCTAGGCTGGTAGAAGGAAAACCAAGTAACAGAAATACTTCATCATCAACAATCTGGGTGTCCACTCAGAGACCCAATCGAAAAGTCAGCAACTACGCAGACGACAAGCGGATAAACCCACAAAGATGGGAAGAAACCAGCGAAAAAAAAAGGAAAACACCCGAAACCAGAACACCTCGCCTCCTAGAAAGGACCAAAACTCCTCACCAGCAAGGGAACAAAGCTGGACGGAGAATGACTGTCACGAAATGACGGAATTAGACTTCAGAAGGTGGATAATGAGAAACTTTTGTGAGCTAAAAGAACATGTATTAAATCAATGCAAAGAAACTAAGGAACTTAAAAAAAGATATGAGGAAATGATAACAAGAATGGATAACTTAGAGAGGAATATGAATGAATTAAAGGAGCTGAAAAACACAATACGAGAACTTCGCGAAGCATGCACAAGTTTCAATAGCCGAATTGACCAAGCAGAAGAAAGAATATCAGAAGTCGAAGACCAACTCAATGAAATAAAACGAGAAACCAAGATCAGAGAAAAAAGCGCAAAAAGGAATGAACAAAGTCTCCAAGAAATGTGGGACTATGTGAAAAGACCTAACCTACGTTTGATAGGTGTACCAGAAGGGGACGAAGAGAGTGAATCCAAGCTGGAAAATACTCTTCAGGACATCATCCAGGAAAACTTCCCCCACATAGCAAGACAGGCCAACACTCAATTGCAGGAAATACAGAGAACACCGCGAAGATATTCTGCAAGAAGAGCAACCCCAAGGCACATAATCGTCAGATTCAACAAGGTTGAAATAAAGGAGAAAATACTAAGAGCAGCCAGAGAGAAAGGTCGTTAACCACAAAGGGAAGCCCATCAGACTCACAGCAGATCTCTCAGCAGAAACACTACAAGCCAGAAGAGAGTGGGGGCCAATATTCAACATTCTTAAAGAAAAGAACTTTCAACCCAGAATTTCATATCCAGCCAAACTGAGCTTCATAAGTGAAGGAAAAATAAAATCCTTTGCGAACAAGCAAGTACTCAGAGATTTTGTCACCACCAGGCCTGCTTTACAAGAGCTCCTAAAAGAGGCACTACACATAGAAAGGAACAACCAGTACCAGCCATTACAAAATCACACTAAATGCTAAAGAGCATCAACATAATGAAGAATCTACAACAACTAACAGGCAAAACAGCCACTTAGCATCAAAATGGCAGTATCAAATTCACACATAACAATATTAACCCTAAATGTAAATGGACTAAATGCACCGATCAAAAGACACAGACTGGCAAATTGGATAAAAATCCAAAACCCATCAGTGTGCTGTATCCAGGAAACCCATCTCACATGCAAGGATACACAAAGGCTCAAAATAAAGGGATGGAGGAAGATTTACCAAGCAAATGGAGAGCAAAAAAAAGCAAGAGTTGCAATTCTCATCTCTGATAAAATAGACTTTAAAGCAACAAAGATCAAAAGAGACAAAGAAGGCCATTACATAATGGTAAAAGGATCAATACAACAAGAAGAGCTAACGATCCTAAACATATATGGACCCAATGCAGGAGCACCCAGATACATAAGGCAAGTTCTTAATGACTTACAAAGAGACTTAGACTCCCACACAATAATAGTGGGAGACTTTAACACTCCACTGTCAATATTAGACAGATCAACCAGACAGAAAATCAACAAGGATATCCAGGGCTTGAACTCAGACCTGGAGCAAGCAAACCTGATAGACATTTACAGAACTCTCCACCCCAAATCCACAGAATATACATTCTTCTCAGCACCACATCACACCTACTCTAAAATTGACCATATAATTGGAAGTAAAGCACTGCTCAACAAATGCAAAACAACTGAAATCATAACAAACAGCCTCTCAGACCATAGTGCAATCAAGTTAGAACTCAGAATACAGAAACCGACCCAGAACCGCACAGCTTCATGGAAACTGAACAACTGGCTCTTGAATGTTGACTGGGTAAACAATGAAATGAAGGCAGAAATAAAGAAGTTCTTTGAAACCAATGAGAACGAAGACACAACATGCCAGAACCTCTGGGACACATTTAAAGCAGTCTCTAGAGGAAAGTATATAGCAATAAGTGCCCATATGAGGAGAATGGGGAGATCCAAAATTGACACCCTATCGTCAAAATTGAAAGAGCTAGAGGACCAAGATCAAAAAAACTCAAAACCCAGCAGAAGACAAGAAATAACTAAGATCAGAGCTGAACTGAAGGAGATTGAGACACGAAAAACCCTTCAAAAAATCAATAAATCCAAGAGCTGGTTTTTTGAAAAGATCAACAAAATAGACAGACCACTAGCCAGATTGATTAAAAATAAAAGAGAGAACAACCAAATAGATGCAATAAAAAATGATAAAGGGGAAATCACCACAGATTCCACAGAAATTCAAACCATCATCAGAGAATATTACAAACAACTCTATGCACATAAACTAGTAAACCTGGAAGAAATGGATAAATTCCTGGACTCCTGTGTCCTCCCAAGCCTAAACCAGGAGGAAGCTGAAACTATGAATAGACCAATAACAAGGTCAGAAGTCGAGGCAGGAATTAAGAGCCTACCACACAAAAAAAGCCCAGGTCCAGACGGGTTCACAGCCGAATTCTACCAGACACACAAAGAGGAGCTGGTACCATTCCTTCTAAAACTATTTCAAACAATCCAAAAAGAGGGAATACTTCCCAAATCATTTTATGAGACCAACATCATTCTGACGCCAAAACCCGGCAGAGACCCAACAAGAAAAGAAAACTTCAGGCCAATATCCATGATGAACATAGATGCAAAAATCTTCAATAAAATATTGGCAAGCCGAATGCAACAGCAAATCAAAAAACTTATTCACCATGATCAAGTAGGATTCATCCCGGGGATGCAAGGCTGGTTCAACATACGCAAGTCTATAAACGTAATTCACCACATAAACAGAACCAAAAACAAAAACCACATGATTATCTCAATTGACGCAGAGAAGGCATTTGACAAAATTCAACAGCCCTTTATGCTAAAAACCCTCAATAAACTCGGTATCGATGGAACGTATCTCAAAGTAATAAAAGTTATTTATGACAAACCAACAGCCAATATCATACTGAATGGGCAAAAACTAAAAGCATTCCCTTTGAAATCTGGCACTAGACAAGGTTGCCCTCTTTCACCACTCCTATTCAATATAGTTCTGGAAGTTCTAGCCAGAGCAATCAGGCAAGAAAAAGAAATAAAGGGTATTCAAATAGGAAAGGAGGAAGCCAAATTGTCTCTATTTGCAGACGACATGATAGTATACCTAGAAGACCCCATAGCCTCAGCCCAAAAACTCCTGAATCTGATAAGCAACTTCAGCAAAGTCTCAGGATATAAAATCAATGTGCAAAAATCACAAGCATTCGTCTACACCAATAACAGACTTAAAGAAAGCCAAATCAAGAACGAACTGCCATTCACAATTGCTACAAAAAGAATAAAATACCTTGGAATACAACTCACAAGGAACATAAGGGACCTCTTCAAGGATAACTACAAACCACTGCTCAACGAAATCAGAGAGGACACAAACAGATGGAGAAACATTCCATGTTCATGGTTAGGAAGAATTAATATCATGAAAATGGCTATACTGCCCAAAGTAATTTACAGAATCAATGCTATCCCCATCAAGCTACCATTGACTTTCTTCACAGAACTGGAAAAAACCACCATGAACTTCATATGGAACCAAAAGAGAGCCCGCATAGCCAAGTCAATTCTAAGCAAAAAGAACACAGCGGGGGGCATCACACTACTGGATTTCAAACTATACTACAAGGCTACAGTAATCAAAACAGCATGGTACTGGTACCAAAACAGAGATATAGACCAATGGAACAAAACAGAGGCACCGGAGGCAACACAACATATCTACAACTATACAATCTTTGATAAACCTGACAAAAACAAGCAAGGCGGAAAGGATTCCCTGTTTAATAAATGGTGTTGGGAAAACTGGCTAGCCATGTGCAGAAAGCAGAAACTGGACCCCTTCCTGAAACCTTACACTAAAATTAACTCCAGATGGATTAAAGACTTAAACATAAGACCTGGCACCATAAAAACTCTAGAAGGAAATCTAGGCAAAACTATCCAGGACATAGGAGTAGGCAAGGACTTCATGAACAAAACACCAAAAGCATTGGCAACAAAAGCCAAAATAGACAAATGGGACCTAATGAAACTCCACAGCTTCTGCACGGCAAAAGAAACAGTCACTAGAGTGGATCGGCAACCAACAGAATGGGAAAAAATTTTTGCAGTCTACCCATCAGACAAAGGGCTGATATCCAGAATTTACAAAGAACTCAAACGGATTTACAGGAAAAAAAACAAACAAGCCCATTCAAAAGTGGGCAAAGGATATGAACAGACACTTTACGAAAGAAGACATATATGAGGCCAACAATCGTATGAAAAAATGCTCATCGTCACTGGTCATCAGAGAGATGCAAATCAAAACCACATTGAGATACCATCTCACGCCAGTTAGAATGGCGATCATGAAAAAATCTGGAGACAACAGATGCTGGAGAGGATGTGGAGAAAAAGGAACACTTTTACACTGTTGGTGGGAGTGTAAATTAGTTCAACCATTGTGGAAGACAGTGTGGTGATTCCTCAAGGCCTTAGAAATAGAAATTCCATTTGAACCCGCAATCCCATTACTGGGTATATATCCAAAAGACTATAAATCGTTCTACTATAAGGACACATGTACACGAATGTTCATTGCAGCACTGTTTACAATAGCAAAGACCTGGAATCAACCCAAATGCCCATCGATAATAGACTGGATTGGAAAAATGTGGCACATATACACCATGGAATATTATGCAGCAATCAGAAATGATGAGTTTGTGTCGTTTGTAGGGACATGGATGAATCTGGAGAACGTCATCCTCAGCAAACTGACACAAGAACAGAAAATGAAACACCGCATATTCTCACTCATAGGTGGGTGATGAAAAATGAGAACACATGGACACAGAAAGGGGAGTACTAAACACTGGGGTCTATTGGGGGGAAAAGGGGAGGGCCAGTGGGAGGGGGAGGTGGGGAGGGATAGCCTGGGGAGAAATGCCTAATGTGGGTGAAGTGGAGAAGGAAAGAAAAGCACACTGCCATGTGTGTTCCTACGCAACTGTCTTGCATGCTCTGTTCATGTACCCCAAAACCTAAAATCCAATAAAAAATTAAAAAAAAAAAAAAGCAAACACAAGCACCTGTGTGCATGCGCACACACACAAACACAAATAATTGACAAGTGAGACCTAATTAGACTAAAGAGCTTTGCACAGCAAAAGAAACTATCAACGGACAACCTACAGAAAGAAAAAATATTCACAAACTATGCATCCAACAAAGGACTAACACCCAAAATTTATAAGGGCTTTAAACAAATCAACAAGAAAAAGCAAACAACTCTGATAAAAAGCAAGAAAACCACATGAACATAAACACCTCAAAAGAAGACACACAGCAACCAAGAAATATATGCAAAAATGCTTAACATCACAACTCATCAGAGAAATGCAGTCACAATCACAATGAGATTACATTAGTCAGAATAACTACTACTAAAAAGTCAAAAAATAACAGATGTTGGCAACGGTAAAGAGAAAAGAAGGTTAATACACTGTTACTGAGACTGAAAATTAGTTCAGCCACGGTGGAAAGCAGTTTGGAGATTTGTTAAAGAACTAAAAATGAACTACCATTTGACCCAAAAATCCCATTTCTGGGTATATGTCCAAAGGAAAAGGTATCATTCTCTCAAACAAACACCCACACTTGTATGTTTATCACAGCACTGTTCACAATAACAAAGAAATGAAATTAACCTAGATGCCCATCCCCCCACAGTGGATTGAATAAATAAAATGTGGTACATATACACCATGGAATACTACACAGCCGTAAAGAAGAAGCCAATCATGTCCTTTGCAGAAATATGGATATACCTGGAGGTCACTATCAGGAAAACAGAAAACAAAATATGATTTGTTTTCTCTTATAAGTAAGATCAAAACATTGGGTATACGTGAATATAAATATGTAAACAATATACAGTAGGGATTCCAAAGTGGGGGGAGGGGTTGGGGCAAGGCTGAAAAACTCCCTATTGGATACTATGTTCATTACTTGGATGACAGGTTCAACAGAAGCCCAAACCTCAGCATCGTGCAATATTTTCATGTTACAAACATGCACATGTACCCCCTGAATCAAAATTTTTTTTAAAAAAGAATTCAACTATGAAGTAGCATATTTGGGGATGGAGCTTTCTTTATGAAGGTAAGAAGATATAGAGAACATTCTGTATACAGCTTAAGGATCTATTTTGCTTAACACATAGTGAACTTCGCAAAAGTCAAATCCAAAAGATTTTGAGAATAGAGTACAATGGGAGGTTGGGTCCTGAGAAACCAATCACAGAGCATTTCAAGGGTGAGAATTAAGGGGAGAAAAAGGTAACCTAAGAACATAACAGATAATGGACCAACAGCAAAGAAGACAGGAAAGTATATAATGTGAGATTAATCACCCACAAATGTTCAGATAAAATTTGACGTAAAGTTGCCAAGGGAGCTATAAAGTAAGGCTTCATTTGGAAGATAGAGGCTTGGCAAAGCCAGCAGGAATATGGAATTCGTTTGTATGTTTTGTTTCCCAGGAGCACTTGGGAAATAATGCAGAACACTCTCACCCAGAAACTTTCGTTTCATCAACAATTTACTTTAATTGTTAAAGAAGTAGCTAGATCATCTCAGATAACAGTAGAGGTTTAGGAAACATTTGATTTTCTATACATGCAAAAATAGAACTGCATTTTCTATCTTTTTTTTTTTTTTTTTTTTTTTTTTTTTTTTGTGGCAGGGTCTTACTCTGTTTCTAAACCGAAGTGCAGTGGTGTGATCATGACTCACTACAGCCCTGAATTACCAGGCTCAAGTGATCCTACCACCTCAGCCTCCCAAGCAGGTGGGACTATAGGCACACACTACACCTGGCTAGTTTTTTAAATTTTCTTCTTGTAGAGACAAGATCTCACTAGTTGCCCAGGCTGGTCTCAAACTTCTGACCTCAAGTGATCCTCCTGCTTTGGTGCCTCCTCCCAAAGTGCTGGGATTTCAGGCATAAGCCACCACACCCAGCTCCATCCATCTATTGTGCTATAAAATTTCTGATTGTTCTATGTAATATTAGTATCCATCAGTGTTCAGTTAAATTATACTAGGTATTTTAACATAAGTAATTTAATGTTTTTAAAAACTGTTTACTTGATATAAAGTTATTAACTTAGTAACCGAAAAGCCAAAAAGAGAAGGTATCATGGTGGGAGCAAATTCAGGAAGCCCCTACCATGTGTAGATTTAGACAAACAGAATGAAGGAGGCTAGAGTTATTAATCTTAGAAGCCAGGGGAAGAAGTCTTAGGGAGCCGAAATGTGGACTTCTGAGAAAAGAATGCTGCTCAGCTGGCATTGGGATCTTTGAATTTGAGGAAGGGGCCCTATGGGCCTGGGAATCAAACCTGAGAGTTGAAGTGCTGAGGAAGCTGCATTGAGAGTGGTCTTGTGAGTACCGAATTCACATGCTGCCATGAGAAGGCGCTGTTGCCGCTGTAGAGAAAGTTTGCGAGCAGGGTGATGTTCACAGGAAAAAGAAGCTGACTAGACGTAAAATGAAAAAAAAAAAAAAAAAAAAAAAAAAAAGCTGGGTGCGGTGGCTCACGCCTGTAATCCCAGCACTTTGGGAGGCGAGGCGGGTGGATCACGAGGTCGAGAGATCGAGACCATCCTGGTCAACATGGTGAAACCCCGTCTCTACTAAAAATACAAAAAATTAGCTGGGCACGGTGGCGCGTGCCTGTAATCCCAGCTATTCAGGAGGCTGAGGCAGAAGAATTGCCTGAACCCAGGAGGCGGAGGTTGCGGTGAGCCGAGATCGCACCATTGCACTCCAGCCTGGGTAACTAGCGAAACTCCGTCTCAAAAAAAAAAAAGGAGTCCCTAGCCTCCTAATCTCCCTCTAGCAGCCTCTATTCATAAAGATGAATGGGGAGACTGCTGGCAAAACATAGATTTGAACTTCAGAATCCTAGACCCAGTATCACAAAGCAGGGTATAGACAGGTAGGTTAGATTTGAGAGATAATAGTTTAGTAACCAGCACAATATACATTATTTACAGTATATAAAATATACCTGAATACCTGACCCAGAAAATCTCTTTCGAGTAATTTTATATGTGTGTATGTACACGCACACACACACACACGAAATGAATTTATTATAAAGACTTCCTCTAGGGTGTAATTAAAAACCTTGGTCCTTTATCTTTGGACCTTTTTTAAATGTTGCACTATTTGGGGATTTATTTTAATTTTGTTTTTCTGGCAATGTTACTTTACCTTTAGTAATCTAATTTAATATCTGAATGTCTTACAGCAGCTAGAAACATTACCCATTACAGCAATAAAACCTTATTGGCCTTAGTAAATGAAAAATGCATTAATAACTGGCTTGCAACTCTAGCTGAGCATCCTGCTTCATTACAAGAGAAAGAAATCAGCGAATCTGCCATCTGTCAGCATTTTCCCCAGCACAGACTGTTCTTTCTCTTGCTACTTCACCTGTGAGCTGAATACTCATAAACATCGTTTTCTGGGATGGTGGCATTACGGTTGGCTCCTTTGGCACCAGCATTTGGAAATCCATTTTTCTGACTATCCTAAATCATGCAAATAGTTTGTTTTTTTTTTTAATCTTTCCTTGTGCACTTTTCATCAAGATCAGATAAGCATCCTTTTTTGTTTAAATCATATTTCCATTCACTAAATCTAAATAAAATACAAATATTTATGTGCATATAATAAAACCATTAGTGGAGCTCCAAAGGAAAATGAATATACATTTAAGTAATTTGGGCAGTATCATTTCACAGAAGCTTAAGCCTTTAGAGGCAAAAACCAGTCTGAATTCTAATGAAATTTTCCTCAAGGAAAGAAAAAAACAAGTGGCTTAAAAGAAGTAAATCATTATTAGGAATCATGATATCTTTTAAAAAATTGTTTTCATGAACTAAATTACTCTTAAAGCATAAGTTACTCAGTAAGTCTTTTCATGGGAAAACTGACCAATAGAAAAGATGGAATAAAATTTGAATACCTAGATTTCACTGTAATATTCCATTTTCTAGTGAGCATCTCATGTAACAACATTTTAGAACTCAAATATGCATTAGTTCATGTCATTTCTATTTTTTTAATGTTGCAGGGGGTATAGATTGGAGGGTCATATTCATGGAACCTAGATAGTTTGTATTATTTTTTAAGTTAGTCTTGTTAAAGGCTGTGCAGCTGCATAATTTTGTCTTTCCAAATCATATGAATTAAAATTAGTTCTATGACAGGATAATGCAGTAAAAGCATTTGTGATGGTTGATTTTATTAGTCAACTTGACTGGTCTAAGGGATACACAGAGAGCTGGTAAAGTCATATTTCTGGCTGTGTCTGTGAAGCTTTCTACAGAAAAGATATTAGCATATAAATCAGTAGACTGGGTAAAGAAGATCTGACCTTACTAAGGTGGGTGGGCATTCTCCAATTCTTTGAGGTCCTAAATTAAACAAAAAGGTAGAGGAAGGGTGAACTCACTCTCTTTTTGAGATGGGAGTTTCATTTCCTCCTGCTCTGGGACCTGGGGCCCCTGGTTCTGAGGCCTGCAGCACATGGGACTCACACGTGCCGTTTCTTTGTTTCTCAGATCTTTGGCCTCAAACTGGGAGTTACACAGGCTCCTCTGGTTCTCAGGCCTTCAGACTCAGACTGAATTATACCACCTGTTTTCTAGTATCACCAATGGATAACTGATACAAACTTATTTAATATTAACCTTGCATCCTGTGGCTCCATGAGAGAAGAAACATTATTCTAAGACAGCCATAACAGGTTTTTATGTCCTTAAAAACTAGGTTGGAGGTTATTATAAGGCTGTCCAAAATTTCACATTGTAAAATGGGTCAAAACTTGGGGAGCTCTTTCTCTTTAGCCAAAGTTTCTGTGCATAGAAAGTATCACAAGAGAAAGAGGTAACTTCATAAGCATAATTATTATCATAAACAAAGGTAATCATCAAGGATATCAGAGGTAGCAGCAAGATCACTGCAAGTCTCATAAGCTAATGTGAATAAAACCTAGATTCAGTCATGTGCTGACACAAATTTAAAAATGAGAATTCACTTAGAAAGGTAAACTGATAAAATATCACACACATTACATGTGATTAGAGCTAAACCCAAAGACTACTCATGAATGAACAGTTTTAGAAAAAAACACAAAACTTAAATTAAGGTGACCTGTGTATTGTCTCAAATCAAAAGAGAGTGGTGATGTGATTATAATACATACAAAAACCTAAATTTTTTTTGTCCCAGTTTGTAGATAAAAATAATAAATTCAATGTAATTCCAACAAAAAATGCCATAGAACTTTTTTAAAGACCTAGAAACAGTGATGCAAAATTTCATATGGAAAAGTAAAAGACCTAAAATGTCTGAGAAAATTAGGAAGAATGAGGGTAAGGGGTAACTCAATCTACTAGATATCTTTCTAAATTTGATAGGAATAAAGTAATAGAAGCTCATGAAATATATAATAGGTAATATATGACAAAAGTAGTATTAAACATTAGTGAGGAAAATATGGACTATTTATATATATATTTAAATGCATATATTAAATATGTGCATGTGTATATTTATAAATTACAACTAACTATATGAAAAAGCTACATTATACTCCCACCTCAAATGATATAGAAAAACAAAATGCAGATGAAAAAATATTGGCTGAGAAAAAATCAAACTAAAAGAATAAGTATGGATAAGTGAAACAACTGAGAATTAGGAAAGTTAGAAACTACATGTTTATGTAGGAGCTACATAAAGTGTAAACATTTACAGAGAGCGTTGAATATAACGCATTGGAGACTCTGAAAGGTAGGAGGGCAGGAGTGGGTGAGCGATGAGAAAATACTTAATGGATACAATGTATACTAATTCAGGTAATGGTTACACTAAAAACCCAGACTTCACCACACTGAAATATATCTATATAACAAAGCAGCACTTGTACCCCCCTGAATTTATGCCCCCCCAAAAGAGAGTAAGCATGGAGATTGTTTGTAAGACAACAGGACTTCTGAAGTATTCTCAAAAAGCATAAACTGTGAGGGGAAGACTAAAAATTTGACCTTGCATTAAGGGACAAATTAATGCTCATGTAAAAACTAACCATAGGGGCTTCTAGTTTGCAGTTTCCATGTAAGGAACTTGGAAGTCATCACTCTGCTCTAAAAAATAAAAAGATAAACAAACTGACAAATCAAAAACTCTCTTTAGATCTGTAAGAGCTGTAAGGTCACAGGGCAAACTGGTATTCCTAAAACTGGAAAGACAGGCAGGTAGACACAGAGAATTACAAATCATCAGAGAGGAAACTACAGAAACCAGTGTGTGGTAGGAAAATCTCAACCATAATTGACAGATTACTAGAAGCTAGGTGTGGAGGAGTCTGCGAGTTAAAAACTCCAGGGAGACCCAGTCATAGTGGGGTGCCCCATGCTTTTGTGAGCTCAACTAGGTTCTCACACTAAATGTCAGAGAAACATTCCCCCAGTCTGCCAGTGGGGGTAGGGGAAAAGGAACGGTACTGAAATACTACAGAATATCCTGTTATTCTTAATAAGACCTGCCCTCAGGAAGAACTGGTTAACCAGAGCCTATCCTGCTGGGGTTTACAGTCTAACCATTGTAGAGAAAGAGACATATCCTACTCTATCCACTTTAGTCATTCTGTCTCACCTAAGTGAGGAGAAAAAAATGAGAAACACATGTCCACAGTCCAGAGGCACAGGCTCACTAAAAATTTACTCTATAGTAATAATAATAAAAAGTTTAAATACAAAGACAACCTAATGACTAGAAGACTGGGAGAGATAATTTGCAGTACCTATTGTCAGCGAAGGATTTGTTCCCAGAATGTATAAATAACTCTGACATTAAGAAAAGATAATACTTTCCTTCTCCACTCCCACTGCTTCATTTGACTAGCCTTAAAAAAAAATAAAATAAAATATAATAATACAATAGAAAATATTATCAAGTTATATAAGAATATATCTGATAATAAATATATGGAAAGATTTTCAGCCTCATTAGTAATCAGTAAGATGCAAACTGAAATAATGAAATGCCATTTTTTCACCTAGATTGACAAAATTTAATCTAATACTATTCATTGTTGCAGAGGATATGGGCAAATAAGGAGTTTTGCTGCCACTACAAGAGTAAATCGTTTGAATCATTTTAGAGGGCAACTGGACACAATCTATAAATTAGAATATGCATACACACTACCACATGGTAATGCCATTTATAAGTGTGTGCCCTTAAGAAATATTTATTTGTCTGCACAAGGATGTTTGTTGTAACACTGTTCCTAACAATGAAGCTGGTTAACTAAACTGTCTTCCATCATGAGAATAAATTATTGCTAATCTATAAAAATCTACAAAATCTATGTATTACAGGTATTACATAGTACCTGTAATATGAATGAGTGAAATCTACATATGGTACCATAGATAAATCTCAAAACTAAAACCCTGAAGGAAAGAGACAAGTTGAAAAAGATATATAGAGTAAGATATTTATGAAAAAAATGTGAAGCAAATACAGCTACATACTATACAAATAAAAATTTTAAAAAATTCATCTGAGGAAGGAAGGAGTAGAGAAATGGGGCAGTTTGGGGAAAAGAGTTTTAACTGTATTTGCTTCATTTCTTTATTTACTTAAAGGAAGGTGAAGGAAATTTGAAAAATCTTAACTTTTTAAAATCATGAGGTAGGTTAAATTGTATTCTATGATAGATATCTGGGAGTTCAAAAAATAATGAACATACTGCTGGACTATTCTAAGCTACAAATAAATAAGCATGATATAGTTGAAATAACACGGGATAAATGGAGAGATCCAGGCTCTCGTGTTTGTTTTGCTACTAACTTCTGCTGTAATCAGAAAAACTATGTATTCCCACTGAGCTTCAAATGATCACTGAGTATCAGCTTTGACACTCTAAGACACTCTTGTGTCTGTGAAACACAGACAAATCTCCTCACAACAACAAAAAGAAGTTTAGAGTGGTGATAATACCACTGTAAACTTTAAATTTAATCTCTTTTTATATTTTTCTGTAAATTTAATCTTTTTATATTTTTCTGTAATCTTTTTATATTTTTCTGAAATAGTGTCCTGAAAGGACTATTTCATTCTTTTAATGTCTGCGTAGTATTCCATAGTGTATATGTGCCACATTTCCATTGCCCAATGTAAGATGGATGGGAAATCACTTTAATTCCAGGAGCTTGTTTTTCTAAATAATCAACAAAATAGACCACTAGCCAGATTAATTAAAAAAGAGAGAGAATAACCAAATAGATATAATAAAAAACGATAAAGGGGAAATCACCACAGATCCCACAGAAATTCAAACCATCATCAGAGAATATTACAAACAACTCTATGCACATAAACTAGTAAACCTGGAAGAATTGGATAAATTCCTGGACATTTGCATCCTCCCAAGCCTAAACGAGGAAGAAGTCGAAACCATGAATAGACCAATAACAAGAGCTGAAGTTGAGGCCGCAATTAAGAGCCTACCACACCAAAAAAGCCCGGGTCCAGATGGGTTCACAGCCAAATTCTACCAGACACACAAAGAGAAACTGTTACCATACCTCCTCAAACTATTCCAAATAATCCAAAAAGAGGGAATCCTTCCCAAATCATTTTACAAGGCCAATGTCACACTTATACCAAAACCCAGCAGAGACTCCAAGAAAAGAAAACTTCAGGCCAATATCCATGATGAACATAGACGCAAAAATCTTCAATAATAAACCGGCAAGCCGACTACAACAGCACATCAAAAAGCTTATCCACCATGATCAAGTAGGATTCATCCCAGGATGCAAGGCTGGTTCAACATAGGCAAGTCTATAAACGTAATTCACCACATAAACAGAACCAAAAACAAAAACCACATGATTATCTCAATTGACGCAGAGAAGGCATTTGACAAAATTCAACAGCCCTTTATGCTAAAAACCCTCAATAAATTCAGTATTGACGGAATGTATCTCAAAATAATAAAAGCTATTTATGACAAACCAACAGCCAATATCATACTGAATGGGCAAAACTGGAAGCATTCCCTTTGAAATCTGGCACTAAACAAGGATGCCCTCTCTCACCACTCCTATTCAATATAGTACTGGAAGTTCTAAGAGCAATCAGGCAAGAAAAAGAAATAAAGGGTATTCAAATAGGAAAGGAGGAAGCCAAATTGTCTCTATTTGCAGACGACATGATAGTATATCTAGAAGACCCCATCATCTCAGCCCAAAATCTCCTGAAACTGATAAGCAACTTCAGCAAAGTCTCCGGATACAAAATCAATGTGCAAAAATCATAAGCATTCCTATACACCAATAACAGACTGAAAGAGTGCCAAATCAAGAACAAACTGCCATTCACAATTGCTACAAAGAGAATAAAATACCTAGGAATACAACTAACAAGGAATGTAAAGGACCTCTTCAAGGAGAACTACAAACCACTGCTCAACAAAATAAGAGAGGACACAAAAAGATGGAGAAACATTCCATGTTCATGGTTAGGAAGAATCAATATCGTGAAAATGGCCATACTGCCCAAAGTAATTCACAGATTCAACGCTATCCCCATCAAGCTACCAATGACATTCTTCACAGAACTAGAAAAAACTACCTTAAACTTCATATGGAACCAAAAGAGAGCCCGCATAGTCAATTCTAAGTAAAAAGAACATAGCGGGAGGCATCACACTACTGGACTTCAAACTATACTACAAGGCTACAGTAATCAAAACAGCATGGTACGCATACCAGTACCAAAACAGAGATATAGATGAATGGAACAGAACAGAGGCATCGGAGGCAACACAACATATCTACAACCATACAATCTTTGATAAACCTGACAAAAACAAGCAATGGGGAAAGGATTCCCTGTTTAATAAATGGTCTTGGGAAAACTGGCTAGCTTTGTGCAGAAAGCAGAAACTGGACCACTTCCTGACACCTTACACTAAAATTAACTCCAGATCGATTAAAGACTTAAACATAAGACCTAACACCATAAAAACCCTAGAAGAAAATCTAGGCAAAACCATTCAGGACATAGGAGTAGGCAAGGACTTCATGAACAAAACACCAAAAGCACTGACAACAAAAGCCAAAATAGACAAATGGGACCTAATCAAACTCCGCAACTTCTGCACAGCAAAAGAAACAGTCATTAGAGTGAATCAGCAACCAACAGAATGGGTAAAAATTTTTGCAGTTTACCCATCTGACAAAGGGCTGATATCCAGAATTTACAAAAACTCAAACGGATTTACAAGAAAAAAACAAACAAACCCATTCAAAAGTGGGCAAAGGATATGAACAGACACTTTACAAAAGAAGACATACATGAGGCCAACAAATATATGAAAAAATGCTCATCATCACTGGTCATTAGAGAAATGCAAATCAAAACTACATTGAGATACCATCTCACGCCAATTAGAATGAAGATCATTAAAAAATCTGGAGACAACAGATGCTGGAGAGGATGTGGTGAAATAGGAACACTTTTACACTGCTGGTGGGAGTGTAAATTAGTTCAACCATGGTGGGAGACAGTGTGGCGATTCCTTAAGGGCCTATAAATAGAAATTCCATTTGACCCAGCAATCCCATTACTGGGTATATATCCGAAGGATTATAAATCGTTCTACCATAAGGACACATGCACATGAATGTTCATTGCAGCACTGTTTACAATAGCAAAGACCTGGAATCAACCCAAATGCCCATCGATGATAGACTGGACAGGGAAAATGTGGCACATATACACCATGGAATATTATGCAGCAATCAAAAACGATGAGTTCGTGTCCTTTGTAGGGACATGGATGAATCTGGAGAACATCATTCTCAGCAAACTGACACAAGAACAGAAAATCAAATACTGCATGTTCTCACTCATAGGTGGGTGTTGAACAATTAGAACACATGGACACAGGGAGGGAAGCACTACACACTGGGGTCTGTTGGGGGGAATAGGGGAGGGACAGCGGGCGATGGGGAGTTTGGGAGAGATAGCATGGGGAGAAATGCCGGGTATAGGTGAAGGGGAGGAAGGCAGCAAATCACACTGCCATGTGTGTACCTATGCAACTATCTTGCATGTTCTTCACATGTACCCCAAAACGTAAAATGTAATAAAAAAAATTTTTTAAAGAAAAAAAATAAATGGAGAGGGGTTTTATTTTTAAGATCACGAAATAACAACATGCTTGCATGCTAATGGAATGTTTCAGTAGAGAAAAGGAAAAATTTTCAGTGCTTGAGAAAGCAGAATTACTGAAATAATATCTATGAGGATTCGAAAAACACACGGGAACTGGTGTACAGGTGGGAAGACTGGACTAAAAATGCAGTTCATCAGTGAAAAAAGAAAGTAAAGAAGAGATCATGATTTCTAAAAATCTGAGGCACTAGGATAGACAGATAGATAGATGGATAGGTGGAAAGACATGGATAGGTAGGGCAAGATTACAATTTCATTTCCAGTCATTTTAGTTTCACCGTGAGATTCAAGGCAGGATTATCAGCCAAGAAAAAGACATATTGATGATGATTTGAAAGAGAGCCAGAGACGTGGAATAAGCCTGTGGTCATGAGAGAATAACTGGCCTTGG
Source organism: Callithrix jacchus (assembly GCF_049354715.1). NCBI lineage: Eukaryota > Metazoa > Chordata > Mammalia > Primates > Cebidae > Callithrix > Callithrix jacchus. Next base: position 52,682,005 of record NC_133519.1, read on the forward strand.
GGAGTCTATTAGGACTTCTCGGTAGCATGATGAGTCCATCTAACATTCAAGGTCATAAAGGTGAAGTGAAACCAGAATGCATATGTGTGCTTGTCTCTTGCTTTATGCAGCTGCACAGACATAGGTATAGAGATGTCAAAGGGTTGGGATAATCTAGTGTGTTCTTGATTTGGCAAAAATGTAAAGGAAAAATAAAGGAATTGTGAGTAGGCACAGAAGAATAATTATAGCGGTGATCCATTGGCTTTAAGGTGGTTCAGAAGTCAGTGAAGAAAATGAGGGAGAGTGAAATGGAGTAGGAACAATGGATTTCAGGTACAGGAGGTACAAAGAGACAGCTAGACACTGACAGAATTCATATGATTCCTTCCTTCTCCCTCACACCTGCCAAGCCCTTTTCCGCTCTTCTTTGCACTGTTGCCTCCTCGAGAAAACCTGCCTTGAGACCATAGTCTAGCTTGACTTTTCATCTAACTTGCTCTTATAAATGCTCTATGCTTATTAATTGTGGTTCGATAAAGTCACCGTATCAGACTCATCATATTAGGTTTGACTGTAAGCGACTTGATGGCAGAATATCTGCTTTTTACCTGACATATTATCCTACCAGATTATCCTACCAAATTATCTGGTAAACATTTGCAATTTGGGCAGGCACGTGAGAGAATCAGCAATCAAGTGTTTGGTCTGGTAGACAAAACAATGATCTCCACAGACACCTAAATGCTAATTCCCAGAACCAGTGATTATGTTACCTTACATGGCAATAGGGTTCCTGAGATAGCGAGATTATCCTGGATTGTATGGGTGGGTTCAATGTAATCATAAGATCATAAGTCTTTATAGGAGGGATACAAAATGAGATGTGAAAATGAAAGCAGAAGTTGGAGTGACTTCCTCTGGAGGAGAAGACATGAGCCAAGAGATGTGTGTGGCTTCAAGAAACTAGAAAAGTCAAAGGAAAGGAATCTCCCTTGAAGCCTTGAGAAGGAACACGGTTTGTTAACACGCTGATTTTAGCCTCTTCAGAGGCATTTCAAATTTCTGACTTTCAGAACTGTGAGATAATAAATTGATGTTGTTTGAAGCCGTAAAACCTGTTGCAGCACCAGGAGGAAACTAATGCTCACAATAATTGAATGGATTATCCTCTTGGACTGTGAATAATACATTCCTTACCTCTATGTAGAAGCTGAAACTATCCCTAGCAGCCATCATTGACATGAGGGAGGGATTTCTGTTTTACTCACACATAAACATTAAGACAACTTTCCTCTGCCTTTTATTACCCCATCATTTGATCTTCAAGATAGAAAATTATATGAATTTCATTATAATGACAGATGAGTGTGACATGGTTATATCTTCATGCCAGATGCGGTTATAAGATCATGAAAAAAGCCACAGTACTATGGACATGTTTCATTTTAGTGGGAGATAACATAAGACGCACCTCCATTCTTATACACATTATAGCAATTATTTATTGTGACTCAGTCTCAGAAACTGTTCAGCCAATAACATGAAGGTAGATTCAAATTTGAGAAAATATTGGCAACCATCTGATAACTTTTTGCACAGTCAGTTGTGAAAGTGACTTACAGTGACAAAATATATTACACATACTAAAATATTTAAGCTTTCTGGACATATCATGAAATGTAAGGCAATGGACATTTTATTTTTGATGCAGCTAAATGTATCTGCAGCTTGATGTCCCTCATAAGTAATAATCTGAATTGCCTATCAGAGGAAAGTGCTGGAGTTATTTACAAAGGAAAAGCTAACCTAATAACCCAAGGTGTCACCATTTTATGCAGAAATAAAGTGAATCTGGCAGCAAGAATAATGAAATGAGATAAGCTACACACTTGAAATCTTATATTCCACATTAAAAAATCTTCATAATAATTCTTTCTGTGGATATATAGGTTTACTGAAATAGAATTTGTATAAATTGTGTAGATGAAAAGCCACAGAGCTGATTTTGAAGTCCTTGTAACATCTCCAATCACGGCTCCCCAAAATGTCCTTATGACTCATATCTTCTAGCATAGGTGCTTCAGGCTAACTCCCCCTGAGTTTTTCCTTTCCCTCAATTCCTCTAAAATACAACTGATTTCTTCTCCATAGAATGCCTGTCAGGGGTGCTTAAGTGAAACACCCATCCCAAAATATGCTCTTCATGCAAGCTTTAATTTTATTCAGTAGATGTCATAATTTTTGTTGTAATTACTGTTATGCTAATACAACAAAAATCTGTTTTCTTCACATTTGACCTATGGCTTCTCTTCATTTTCACCCTCCCCACAGAAGGCTTTATTTAAGTCCTTTCTTTTTTTATTTGTACTACATTTACAACTAATCTTCATTTTCCCATAAGTCCTAATTATTGCTGTATTGAATAATTGTTGCTTAAGGGGAAAGCATAGATGTTCTGGAAAGCACATCGCCTCAGGAGACAATCTCTGCTATTATTTGGTTGTGCGTGCCAAGACAAGTTACTTACCATGCTGAACTTCATCTTCCTTCTGTATAAAAGCGGATTTCAACAATTTCTGTCAGAATAAAGGACAATTCAGTGTTTACAAGAAGTAAATTAGATAAAGTATGTAAAAGCATCTAATACATGAATGTCACATTTCTAAGAATATTGGCATCATGAATACAGAGCAAGCCCTAGACAAAATACTAAGGAAGACTTTATTTGTTTTTGGCAATGTCTTATCCAGCAACAGTACCTATAAGCATCCATCTCAACCATGTGATTCCTTTAGTCCTGTGGTTTCTCAACGTGTGCTTTGGAACCCCGGGAGGTCCTTTGCAGGGGGCCTATGGGGTTAAAAATATTTTCAAGGTAATATTAAAATGGTATTTGCTTTTTTCACTGTCATTCCTCACAAGTGTACAGTGGAATTTTCCAGAAAGTACATGCTGCCTTTATTGTAACAAAGTAAAGGAAGAAGAAAATATGAAACTCCACCTGTCTCCTATTAAGCCAATCTTTAAGAAATTTACAAAATTGTAAAACAATGCAACTCTTTATCTTATGTTTATGGAAAAATAGTTATTTGTCATATAAATATGTTATTCATGTTAAACTGTAATGAGTATATTACAGTTACTTTTAACTAAGTTATTAATAATATTATATTAATAATAATATTTTATATTTGTCATTTTTAATTTCTAATTCAGCAATTGAGCACATAACTTTGAGAGTCTTCAATAATTTTACTAGTGTAAAGGGGACCTGAGATAAAAAGGGTTTGGAACTGCTATTTCAGATTTTCTTCTATTGGTGGATCACTCACTCTAACCCAATTCCATTTGTGTCACTTTACGTCTTCACTACTTTCTACTGTAATGTGACTTAATGTGGTTTGCTGTGGGTACAGATAGATTCATCTCACCACCCTTTGGGCTAGAATATGTTCAACTATGACAGACGGAGATTTTGAATGCAGTGACCTGTATTTGCTAATCCCATGAAGGAAGACTGTTTCAAACAGGAAATACAGGGTCTCCTCAGTTGTACAGGACATGAAGGCCCTCTTCCCTGGTACCATTCTGAATCCTGTACCATTTACCTTCCTCCATGTCCTTGGATCCTGTGGATATTGTCTTAAAGTTGTTACCTCCCCACAAGCAGGGATTTTAAACCTGGTCATGTTACGTTGAGTGCCAAGGTCATGGTATGTCACAAACCAAGGTCATGTTACGTTGAGTGCCAAGGTCATGGTATGTCACAAACCAAGGTCATGTTACGTTGAGTGCCAAGGTCATGGTATGTCACAAACCAAGGTCATGTTACGTTGAGTGCCAAGGACATGGTATGTCACAAACCAAGGTCATGTTACGTTGAGTGCCAAGGTCATGGTATGTCACAAACCAAGGTTATGTTACGTTGAGTGCCTCAAAAGGAAAGTGCCTCAAAAGTAACTTGACGCAGGAAGTTAAATAAAATTAAATGGGAACATATTATTCTTTTTGTTTGAGCCCTTCCTTGGTTCCTGTATGTTCCTATTGTTCATACAACAAAATCTAAGCTCCTGTCTTAGCTCACAAACCTCCTGGATACCTCTCTGTTCCAGAGGACCTAGGAGCATCCCTTGTACTCCCCTGCCTTTTCTGCTCTCTAGCTTCTCTGGCCTCCATTATCCTACTTGACTATGCCAAAATCATTTCCAGCTCAGGGTCTATAACCTTCAAGATGTCTCATGGATGATTACTTCCATCATTTGAATCCCAGCTTATTCACCTCTTCAGAATTTTTTTTCATAAGCTTCCTGCCTAAAGTTACCACTTTCCTCTTGAGGCATTCAATGTAACATAACCTTGGTTTGTCTCCATTTTATGCATGTATGTATTCTTTAATAAAATTTATCACTATGTAAAATCTTTTCTTCCTACTACTAAACATTTTTTTTCTGTCTCTCTTCACTCAAATATAAGCAGGATACAGCCTATTTATTCATTGTTCTATGTACACTGCCTGGAAGAGAATTGGTCTACAGTAAAAATGGTATTGTTATTTACTGCTGCGTAAAATTACAAAAGTTAGCGGCATAAAGCCATCTTATGGTTTTGTGGTTTAGCAAGTCCGACAGGGCATAGTAGGGATGATCCCTTCTTATTCCCCACAGTTTGAAGCCTCAATTAGAATAGATCAAATGGCTAGACGGGAATATGCAAGGTGTTTTCTTCAATAACATTGTAATTCAAGACCATCAGTTGGAGGCCTCATTTCTTTTTTGTGTGGTCCTCTCTAAGTCTTCCTCCTAGTGGAGAAGCTTGATTTCCAGAGAAGGCAAACAGAGGGCTGCCAGTCTGGTAAACAGCTATACCCAGAACTTTCTTCTACTTGATTCTATTGGTCAAAGAAGTCATAGGCCAGAGTCAAGGGTATACAAGGAAAAAGACTTCTGATGGAGCTGTGGCAAGATTGTAATGAAGAACATGTATGACGAGAGATGTTACTGCAGCATTTTCAGCAAATACGATCAGTTCACAGTTGCTTTGAGCCACAATTCAAATGAGAAACACACTCACACCATACCCAACATTCCCAAAATCTCATCCAATTATCGCATCAGATCAAAATCTGTTACATGATTTCTGGAGCCTCAGGCGAGATAGTTCAAAAACTGAAGGTGAAATATGAAGGAGGGCTGCCTCATCTTCACTAACAAAGTGGCAAGTTGGTACTGGCTGTCAGGTAGAATCTCAGCTGGGACTGCCAGCCCAGAGCTGTGGGGCCACTCCCTTGGGACCACTTGAGGGCTCTACAAAATTGGCCTTTACAAGGCACAAACTGGAAGCTTCCAGGCTAAATAAGGGCTATATTTGTATTTAATTGGTCAAAGTAGCCATAGGGCCAACCCAGATTTAAACAGGTAAAGAAATGTAGTGCACAATTGCATGATGTTTCAAAAGATGCCAGACCACCTGAATTTGCACTCTGGCTCCATTTGGTAGTATTCTGTAACCTTGTATAAATTATTCAACTCTCTAAGACCTCATCTCCTTTTCTTGATAGAAGATATGCCAAACATTGGTAACATGATGTTCTTTGTATAAAGTAATTCCACTCTCTTAGGAGGTGAATAATACCCAGGAGGTCATCCATTACATTATTCTAACAGTCTCAAAGTTACATCATATGACAACACAAAGTTCATTATTTTGAACAACAACAAACCAAATCTACAGTATTTCTAAAAGTGGTGAGTTAGTTTTAAATTCTTGCTTAAGATGATTGGTTTTACTATGAAAAAAAATTACATATTATCTTTTTATAATTTCATAAGTTAGAATACTAGAAACACCATTTTTCTACACCAGAGTTTAAAATAAATTAGAATTTTGGAAATGCATTTATTGCTAATCAAAATAGATATATAAATGTGCATTTTGTAAAGTGTACACACTGTTTTCATGAGGATTATGGATTCAAACAACAGAAACTAAGGGTGACTCCTTTAAGCAGAAAAGTCTTAAGTGGATGTTGAATATGGAATTCCCAGGAATGTGGCACAGTGAGTATGTGGTCTGATTCTACCACAAAACTGTGTTGACTGAGTAATGCTTTGCCATGATGGACCATGGTTGCTGTAATTGCCCTTCGCAGGGCACCACTCCTATGTTTGCTGCATTTGAAGACCAGGTGATGCTGGAGTTGCTCCCTCACCTGCAGAATTTACTCTCCCTTATTTCTTACTGTATTTTGTCTCTAGTCCCAGGTTCAATGTCCTGAGCAGGTACACTGGATTGGCCAAGCTCAAATGCTGCTGCCACAGCAAGTAGCTGGTGTTTTCAGCTTCAATGGGCTCTTCCTTCTGCCCACATTAACAAGTTGTGGGAGTCTCTGAACACAGATATGGAGTTCAGATTCAAAGTAAACATAAACAAATAAATATCAATTATAGGATTATAGAAACATTGCTTATCACCATTCAAATCTTTACCGAAAAATAATAGTGTAAGTTAACTACAAATTTATTTTATAGTTTTAAAAGGTACACTGATTGCATTGACACATTGCTTTATTTATTTTCAAGGTCAAAAGAAATGTTATTTATTTATTTATTTACTTATTTTTGTCTTAAGGAGTGGAGAGTTTAATAGGCAAGAAGCGACAAGAAAGAAAGGAGAAGGAATAAGCTCTCCTGTTTAGAGACAGAGGGAGTGGGGCTCCAAAGCCAAGAGAGGGAACCCCACCTGCCACAGATACCAGCTGGGTATACATACAGAGTCTGATGGAGGTGGTGTCTGATTTGCATGGGGATTGCAATTCAGGGGATTGGTTTGACTAGGCATGTCATTCACGTAGCCCACAAAAAAGCTAGCCCTCCGCCCCAGCCTTTTAATATGCAAATGCAGGGCGTCACGATGTTCTGCACGGGTGGGAATATGTGGGGTGGCCACATGGCCAGGGACATGCGAGGAAAGTGCAAGAAGGCAGCAGGAATCGCCATGTTTGAGTGGACCCGTTTCTAATGGCTTATCAAAGGTTGCCAGACGGGCTCTAAGAGCCAGGGCTTTACAAGAAACTTTTTCTGGAGATGCTTTAGAAAATGAAAACTTCCCAATGATTCCTTTTCCTATCTGTCTAAAATAATTTCTTAATAACTCCTACAACATTCCTCCCATGGAGATGCAACACAAATTGCTGTTAGGGGGTTTGGGGCAATGGTTTCTTCTGGCTACTTCTTGCTGAAAAGGGGTGTGCAAGGGGGAAGAGCAGCTAGGGCTCTTCCTGGGGCTGATCTAAGGGTCCTCAGAAGAATGGCATGTCCATGTGGGGTAGAGTTTACAGCACCATTTGGAGTTTGATTTCTTCTAGGCAAGAAGAAATAATTATGGTATTGTATATATAGGGCCCAAATATCAATACAAGACATATAAGCAAGAGAGAGCTTAATAAAGGGGTTGACCAATTCCATAAAGAAGATTGGAACTTAATAAAGAGGCATTTTCCCTGAGCCTGTCAATAACTTGGATTTGATTTTTAATCACCTGTAGATTTTCCTTTATCTTTATTAGAGGTATTAATCCAAAAGCAGCATGTTTCACTTAAAACTGCATCACTAAACCCATTAAAAAGTCCTAGCAGATCCAGTGATAGTAAAATTTTCTTGCTTCCTTTTCGTTAGCAACTATTATCCCTGCTATAAGGATAATAATTAAGCAAAATACAACAGCGATGGAAACGCTCTGTTAATATTTCAGCTAGAAGCTCCTATTGTATATAACTCTATTGCAAATAATAGACTGAGTATCGCAGTTTCCATCCATCTAAAATTGTACTTGTCAAGATATCGATACCTGCTTTGGCTGGGGCTGTCTACAGAGTCCCTTGGTTTTATTTTCCTAAACTAAGAAACCTCTGTGTTATGGACACTCTACTCACTTTGATTACCTGGCAGAATTTGCAGGATAATTGCCCAGAACTAGTATATTGATCCAGATTTTTATATTGCCCATCCATTATCTTTCCTTTCAAGCTTCAGGAAATCACTACTTGAGTCACAGGAATAAGCAGGGTTAGTCTAAAATGTAGTTGAAAAGCTTGAAGACAATGAATGAAACTAGGACCTAATGACAAATGTATGATAAGCATTGGAGCAGTTTTTCTCTCTAGTCCTCATGTTTGGTAAAAAGAAATTATGAATAAAGTGTAGTCTTCTATTTGGCTTGATTTTTGCATAAAGTGCGGCAAGAATGGTTATTTCTACATAGGCCTTTTGGACTGGCTTTGATGAAACTCTGTTTCACAAGGAATTTCAGACAAGACTTTTAAAGCCCAGCCCAGCCATGGGTTTGTATCCTCAAATACCTGTGAGTTGGGTAATCCTCTTCTTTTGAGGTCCCAAGATAAATTTGGAGCTCCCAGTCCTGTTAAAAAGTGACATTCTTTGCTGACTACTGGTTAGGAACCCTGTGCAGAGACTGTTGGACAAGGTGTCAGGCCAGTTCTCCCTAAGAGGCTTTATTGGCTCTGCATGTCAAGCTCGATTCCTTAAAGGGAAACACACCCTTTCAGTTAAAACCTTGGCAAAATAACCAGTTTTTCCAACTGTGTCTGGTTGACAAAGAAAAATGGATTCTTATTGCACTGATGCAAAGAACTATGTTGCCATAAGTTAAGAGTACACACAGAGAGTTTCCAAATTCTAGAGGAACCAGGTAGAGAAATAAGCATGCCCCAAATTTTGTTCACAGAGTACACCTTACTCAATTATTAAAGGCCATAAATAGTTTAAAATCAGTTTTCTTGACTCTGAAAAACTAAACAAGGATCAGCAGTATTCCAAGCAGAAATTAAAAGGCTTTAACTTCCTGAGTGCAGCCCATTTACTTAACTCTAGTTTTCCTGATGCTTGCGAACATGTCGGTTCTTTAGGAATTTCATAATTTCTTTCTCTATTCTAATGTAATTATGAATAAAATATGTTTGTACAACTGAAGTGAGGTCATAATTTAAAAATTACTTCTTGTTTTATGTGTATGATTTAAAATCAACACTTTCTGACATATTTTTGTAAATACATTATTGTTTGCTATTATAGCTATTAATGTAATAGAAATAAACAGAAAAAGTTTCAATGCTATCTGCAAAATCTGTGTATATTTATGTGTCTGCTTCAGACTTTACTGTTAAACCTGTGGTCTACAATGGGTTTGGTTATAGCTTCAAGTAAAACTGCAATTTCTAATAGCACGTTTAAATTGCTCATTGCGCATCTTGTTTTATCTTCAATACAATACATAAAACACATATAAAACTTAAAAATATGAAAACAGAAACTCATGAGATGTATTCAAGCATATGGAATAAATACTATGTTGAATAAGAATAAAATAATCTGTTATATTGTATATAATATATTTTAAATGTCTTTAAAGTTATTTTACAAGGAAACCTGATAGAAAAAGTCTCTACATAATCTTCATTTCTTTATAAAACAATGACTTTATAAATTTCTTTATAAAACAATGACTTTCGGCATTAGCGAAACAGACTTTAAATTCTGAGCAAAAACGTTACAAAGAAAGGGAAGAAAAATAAGCGTGAATTTTAAGAGATGGTGATGAACGGTGCACAATCGACATTAACTTATGATGCTATTTGGCTGGAGAACAAACAGCAGTGTTCGGCCTGAAAGTTCCTTCAGGGTTCCCTAAGGGAAATTTTTGCAGAGAACGAAGCAACGAAAATAACACTTTGTCATTAAATGGGACTCCAGTATCACATCCCCAAAGTAGAATTCTAATGAGTCAATCAACCCCAAAATATCAACCCCAAAATAACCTCTGCTTTCTGGGCATTGTAGTCAATGCTAGCAAAAATGAAATTTGCAATGAGTATGACACTGCCTTCTTGGAGTTTATAATCTAGCAGGAAACACAGATCAAAAAAATCACCTCAAACCATTAATCGAATAATTCAAGGTATGCCAAATGATGTGGACAGAGTGCATGAGAGTGTCTGATAATGGACCTCACTCACTGTGGAGAGCTGAGGGGTATTCCCCTGAGGAGCTGCAATTCAGCTAAGAATTGAAGGGTGAATAAAAATTAGCCATATAAAGAAAGGAATTAAAAGTCCCTGCCTCTTCAAAGGTCCTGGAGTGAGAAAAAAGCATGAGACAGTACATCTTTCATATGTCTAGGATAAAGACGGAGAGAGTGACATAAGAAGTTTACAGAGGAAGGCCAAGGACAACTCATTTTGACATGGCAAAGCACTTTATAGTTTTAGCTATTGTCTAAAGGTGTTTGAGATCTATTACTCAAGGAAATGGTATGATGTGACTTGCATTTTACAAAAATTTCCCTAGATGTAATAAGGAGGATATACTGTTTGAAAAACATCCCATAGAAGAAGGAAGGATTGCGTGACCATAGCTGTAGTCTAGACTCAGCTGAACCTTGCAATACTCCTTACCTAAATTAAATTGTACAAGAAGCAAAGAAGCCCAAATTGTCAGCCCTCCCTATGACCCTTCCTGAAGCCCAAATACAAAACAAGTTCACATGGAAGGATTCAGCAGCAGGTTTGGAGAGTGTTTGCTTGTGTTATTTAAATTGTCTCCCGCTTTGTATTGTATAAAATGCATTTTTGTGAGATTCAAGGATGCATCTGAGTTGGTGTGACCTGAAATGCAAGCAGCCTGTCACTCCCTGAAAATCAGAAGTCTACCATCAGGCTGTGTCCGGATATTTTGGCATGAAATTTACTCCCTAAAATTACACTACTTAGGGGTTTTTCACAAAAATATTTAATATGTTTTGTAAACTGTTTACATATTCAACAACTATTTTGAATCTTTTTACCAAAGAAGGATGTTGCCCAGCCATATTCAATAAATCCCAAACTCCATTTATTTGGATAAAGATGGTGTGTGTGTGTGTGTGTGTGTGTGTGTGCGCGCGCGCATGTGTCTGAACCATCTAATTACTCTGCCAGGAGTGGAATGGCACTGAATTCCCTGTGTATTCTTTAAATTAATATTCCTTGCTTTGTTTGTTATAGTTGTTTCTGAGGCTACTCTTAACCATTATTCCAAAAAAACTACTGGCATGGTAGTTGTACAGTCTTCTGGCAGAGGTCTGATTATTTGGATTCTGAAAGACTGATACTCTACTTGTAGATGCACATTTGGGAATCTGTATACCACAGACACATAAAAAGTGTTTCTGAAAAAGAATAGCAGCCGATATTGACAGAGATTCAAAAAAACTAAAGCACAGACAGCTCCTCTGAGGCCATGTAAGAACCTTGCCTCTCTGTTATTGCAAATGTGGCTACAGAGACCCATGCTGAGTGCAGCCTCGGGCAGATGTCAGAAGGAGTTACATAGCATCAATCATTGGCCTTTTGGATGAGATGACTATCCGATGCAATTACTCACTACTCACAATTTCAGACATTTGGAAGCCCCCTAGGGGGCACTGTTTTTTGCTAGACATGCTACTGAAGACAACAAAAAATTCTGAGACCAGAGATGTTGGTGACAATGTATTTTGTTAGAAAAACATTTAACTATAGAAGGAACAGATTTTTTTAAAAAAATTTCATGAATTTCATACTAATATCATGTTTACGAATATGGAAAAGAGGTTGTCATGACTCTTTTCCACTTTATGAACGGTCACAGTCATAGGATACACATTTCCAGCAACAGAAATTGGGAATCTCCTGTGTCAGTCTTTGATTTTATAACAAGATGAATGAAATTTCATTGCTGTCATTATTCCCAATAGCAGTGACCAGATAATTAATAAGGGTAACTGAAAGATTACAAATTTCAAACTAGTCAACAGAAAGGCTCTGGTAAATCAGTCTGATGGGCCAAAGGAAATTTAAGGAAGGTAACAATTGATTCCATTGACTCTGCAGCTAAAGCCAATTATTTAGATATTCGGCCACCGGGGACCAGACTATTCATTTCCCAATTTAGTGACAGAACTCATGAAAATATTGTTTGCTTTTAAACTTCAACTCGAGTTCATGCCATATTCAATGTCCTGAACATGAAAATACTTATATATACAGGAGAGGCAAGAAAATTTGTAAAAGCCGCGTCTACAAAGCTCAAGTTCCAAGTGCCTGCATGAAATTGAGGCTTAATCAAAACATCAGAGAATGCTCCCGTTCTCCATTCTACCTGCCACACCAACAAGCATGAAGTAAAAATAAAAGTGAAATAAACCTAGGAGACCTGAAATAGAGGAGAGGAAGGGAACGGAGTAAAGAGAAAGCTCAAAGACAAGAAGGGAAAAAAACATTCAGAAACAAAAACACTGGCAAATTAGCCCATCATAAATATAAGGCATCACTAGAGTAATTTGAAGTCTCTTGTGTAGTGAGAGCAACTACAGCAACAAGAAAACTCTTCAAAGTCAGCTGAACTCCTAAAGAAAATGAAAGAAATTCCTATATTTCAGAGCCTATTAGAAGGGAAAAAGAACTCAGACTCACCTCCAAGAATAAGAGAGATTTAACTTAGTATCAACTATCTCATATAATATGTCTTTCAAAACTACATATGTACGTGTGATACACAAAAATAATATGTAAAGATACCAAAAAAAAAAGGTAATGAACATCCAAGATTAGATGGATATTTTCATTAGAGGTGGAAACTATAATAAAGAATCTAATGTAAACTGGTGACCTGCAAGATTGGTTAATATAAATTATACACATACACATACACATACAAAACTGAAGTGGAAAGAGAGAGTGGTAGGAGGGGAAAATGAGCAAAATATCTGTTTTCTTCTAGGGTTTTTATGGTGTTATGTCTTATGTTTAAGTCTTTAATCCATCTGGAGTTAATTTTAGTGTAAGGTATCAGGAAGGGGTCCAGTTCCTGCTTTCTGCACATGGCTAGCCAGTTTTCCCAACACCATTTATTAAACAGGGAATCCTTTCCCCATTGCTTGTTTTTGTCAGGTTTGTCAAAGATCAGATGGTTGTAGATGTGTGGTGTTACTTCCAAGGCCTCTGTTCCATTGGTCTATATATCTGTTTTGGTACCAGTACCATGCTGTTTTGATTACTGTAGCCTTGTAGTATAGTTTGAAGTCAGGTAGCCTGATGCTTCCTACTTTGTTCTTTTTGCTTAAGATTGTCTTGGCTATGTGGGCTCTCTTTTGGTTCCATATGAAGTTTAAAGTGGTTTTTTTCCTGTTCTGTGAAGAAGGTCAATGGTAGCTTGATGGGGATAGTGTTGAATCTACAAATTACTTTGGGCATTATGGCCATTTTCACAATATTGATTCTTCCTAATCATGAGCATGGAATGTTATTCCATCTGTTTGTGTCCTCTCTTATTTCGCTGAGCAGTGGTTTGTAGTTTTTCTTGAAGAGGTCCTTCACATCCTTTGTTAGTTATATTCCTAGGTATTTTATTCTGTTTGTAGCAATTGTGAATGGGAGTTCCCTCATGATTTGGCTCTCTGTTTGTCTGTTATTGGTGTATAGGAATGCTTGTTAAAAACCTAAATATTAAACACATAATCACAAGATTGGCCCTGTACATATATTTTGAAAACGTCATAAATCATAATTTGCACTTAAAAAAACCTTATATCTCAAAGCCTAAACTATTTTATTTCCCCTTGGTTAATCAGCCTACACTAGTGTGATTTTAGAAAAACGTGCTTCACTTTTGGGGTCTAAATTTCCTTCTTGGCAAACTGAACTGGTATTACCAAAATTGCCTTCCAGATTGAAGAATCTAGGTTCTATTCGTTCTCAGCATATTTTGCACCTACAGTCAGAGAAGACGGATATGATCCTCAAGGTGATAAACACACAATCTAAATTAAACAGCCAAAGGAAATACATTCTGAAATACAAACCATGCCCATAGTCAATAATTAGAAATTTTGCATTATGGAGGAGAGTTAACATGGGATTTATAAAGCTAGGAAGAGCTGGGAAATAGGAACTATGAGAAGTTTCTGGGAAAAAAAAGAGAAAAGAAAGAAATTGATTAAAAATAGTCTCATCACATCAAAAGGAATAGACCACAAGCAGTCTAAATTTATAAACATTTGGTTCATGTTCTCTATTAATACAACATAAATAACACAAATTTTGATGATCTTTTTATTATTATAGTGTTCACATTTATCATGCTTGTTTTGTAAATTAAAGATTGTGACCTTTATCTTATCTCATCCTTAGATTCTAACATTTGTTTAAAGTTTAATGATAAGATTTCTTTAACTTTTCAAGAATGTTTTAAAAGTTCAAAGATAGTATTTCTGATTTTTATAAAATTCTTACATATAACTCATGATACATTTACCTTTCTCTTTGCTCAAATATAACTTCTGGTATTAAAAAGTATTACATACTTTTTAAATTATCAAATTAGCCCTGAGGAGTACAGTAAGATCGTTCAAAATAATTTATAAAATGAAAACATTTCTTAATTTTAAATAATAAAAAGCACATTCCTAAAATTATGGTTAAATGAAATAAAAAGACAATAGTATGCACGCATAACATATGTTAGACTAATCATAAGAAACTACGTATTTAGCTAAGCCTACCTTTGATTAGAGTGGAAGACTATTTTAAATTTAGCCACAAGATGGTGCTGTCACAAAGCAATTTCAAAGATAAACCATTAATACAGTCTGCATTGTATTAGCATTTCTTTCTAAGTCGAGACTTTAAATTTTAAAATTCTCCTTAGTCAGTGTATTTTTCCAATTTTTCTTGTATTTCAAGATCTGTTTCAGGTATGAGTTTTTCAATTTTAATCCTCTCTCCTATTGTTCATTGACCACCCCTCAAATGAGATCAATTAAATCTATTTTGTCGAAAAGTATATGAGATGTTGGCATGATAACCTTTCAAAAACAGGAAATAATATAATTCTATTTGTATTCTTGATTTTCATTTTTTTTTAATTTAACAGAAGAGATATTTCCTTCTCCTGTACCCATGGGATCAATTAGTATTAACAGTCGTAGAGCAAGCACTGGGGACAATGATAAGCTCAGTAACAAGCTGAAAGAACATTTTCATTAATTTGGTCATTCCTTCTCTTTCCTCACCATCTGGGTCTCTGTTAAAAGAGATGTCTAGCTTGCAGAGGCAGCAAACAATTAAGAACCTTTCCAAAATACACAGAAATTGAGAGGCATTCTTAAGAAAGTGTTGTTCCCAGATGATCTGACATCCCTCACACTACATTCTATTGTCTGTGTCAAAGAACATGGGTACTTATTTACTATTACTGTATTATGAAGCTCAACCGAACCGCCTTGTAATGCTGTAGCATATCTGGAATCTGAGGATAATACTTGAAGGTCCTAGAGACCCTAAATGTGTCATTTAGAGGATACCAACTTGAGGATTTGTTGAAGCAGAGAATAAATTGTACTGGAAACTGCAGTGGCTAATGGCCCAAAAATAAGACATGAGACACACTATGCACTGTAAAGATTACTTTATTGCAAATTTAGAGAGAAAATTTAAATTTCTCTGAGTGTTTATGGAAAATAATTCTTGCTGCATTTGTTAGTAGAGAGTGTAATCAGGAGACTTCTTCTAGACATGGGGTGGGCAAATTTTTCTATTTCACCTACTCTCCTATTGTAGCAAAAGCAGCCATAGACAGTAGGTAAATAAATGAGTGACTGTTTCCGCTAAAGTGGAGTTACCAAACTAGGCAGAATTAAATACCTGCAAATATATTAAACAAAAGAAGTGCAAGCCTTGTACACTGAAAACCATAAAGCATTGCTGAAATAAATTAAAGAAGAACACTTAAATAAAAATGGAAAGCTGTCCCTGGCCCATGGATTAGAAAACTTAATATTGTTAAGATGGCAGTACTCCCCAAAGTAATCTATAGATTCAGTGCAATCCCTATCAATAGCCCAGATGCCTTGTCTTCAGTAACAGACAAGCTAATCCTAAAATGTATGTGGAAATGAAAAGAACCAGAACAGTAGGCCGGGTGCGGTGGCTCAACCCTGTAATCCCAGCACTTTGGGAGGCCGAGGCGGGTGGATCACGAGGTCAAGAGATCGAGACCATCCTGGTCAACATGGTGAAACCCCGTCTCTACTAAATATACAAAAAGTCCGCTGGGCATGGTGGCGCGTCCCTGTAATCCCAGCTACTCAGGAGGCTGAGGCAGGAGAATTGCCTGAACCCAGGAGACTGAGGTTGTGGTGAGCCGAGATTGTGCCATTGCACTCCAGCCTGCGTAACAAGAGCGAAACTCCGTCTCAAAAAAAAAAAAAAAAAAAGAACCAGAACAGCCAAAAGATTTTGGAAAAAAGGAAGTTGGGGGAGTGTTCACAATTCCCAATTTAAAACTTAATACAAAGCTACAGAATCAAGAGAGTATGGTACTGATGTAAGTATAGATATATCCAGTCCCTGGGAAGATAAAACTGAGCAAAAAGGTCACTATGTCTAAAATTTAGAGCATATTTACATCTTTAATTCCAGCTTAACATTAGGAAAATTCACTTCTTTACATACACTATGAGCATCCACGATGTACCAAGCACTTTGTGAAGCAGAGAGCTTAAAAAGGCAGTTTCTACTCTTAAAGAGTTCACAGTCTCTTAGGAAAAACAGACAAAATTCAAACCAACAAATTCATGATTTTAATGTGTGAATTCTCCTTGAAAAGTATTATAGTTCAATAACCCTGACAATCTCCCATGACAAATTACCTAGAAATGCTAGCTCAAATATCACACACACACACAAACACACACACACACACACACACAAATTATGTGACTATTTCAGAAGAGAGTGTACTGGAAAACATTTCCCTATATTTGGATTCAAATAGTCCTTACATTTAAAGTTCAGTGAAACTCTGTATTTCAAGCCAAAAAGTAGTTCTAAAAATTAAGTTTATTTAATTTCCATAATCTTGGTTGAAACATTTATTCTTCCACTATGTTCAACTATAAAATTATAGGTTTTGATTAAATAATATTTAATCTATGAAATGTTCCATCTACTTGATTGCTTCATTCTCTCATTTATCATTCATCTATTCACTGATTAAACAAACAATAAGCAACATCTGTGGGCCAATCACTGCTGCAGTTTCTGAGGACAAGATGTTGAACCAACATAACAACCATACAAATATAGTATCTGCTATCGGGGAGTTTTAAACTGACAGCATAAACAGATCTTAATCCAATTAATTAATATACAATTACACCTGAGACACAGGCTCTAACTGGAAGGTACTTAGTGGTGCTATGGAATGTTACCCTTGACAATAAATGTCTCAGAAATGCCTTACATATTTTTACACTTCACACTTTCTATTTCCAACCTTTACTCGAAATGATGTGTCTTAAACACTGCAACTAGATGAATATTCACATCAAACAGAAATTTGTTATGGTCAATGTTCTGCACAGCAAAATGAACAATCATTAGAGTTTACTAGAACTGGCAACCAACAGAGTGGGGAAAAATTTTTGCAATCTATCCATCTGAAAAAGGACTAATGTCCAGAATCTACAAAGAACTAAAACAGATTAACAAGAAGAAAACAAACAAACCCATTCAAAAGTGAGCGAAGGATATGAACAGACGCTTTTCAAAAGAAGACATATGTGAGGCCAACAAACATATGAAAAAATGCTTATCATCACTGGTCATTAAAGAAATGCAAATCAAAACCAGACATCTCATGCTAGTTAGAATGGTGATCATTAAAAAATCAGGTGACAACAGATGCTGGAGAGAATGTGGAGAAATAGGAACATTTTTACACTGTTGGTGGGAGTGTAAATTAGTTCAACCATTGTGGAAGACAGTGTGGCACTTCCTCAAGGACCTAGAAATAGAAATTCCATTTGACCCAGCAATCCCACTACTGGGTATATATCCAAAGGATTATAAATTGTTCTATTATAAAGACATACACACGTATATTCATTGTGGCACTGTTTACAAAAGCAAAGACCTGGAATCAATCCAAATGCCCATTGATGATAGACTGGACAGGGAAAATATGGCATATATACACCATGGAATACTATGCAGCCATAAAAAACTGAAGAGTTTATGTCCTTTTTAGAGACATGGATGAACCTGGAAACCATCATTCTCAGCAAACTGACACAAGAACAGAAAATCAAACACCACATGTTCTCACTCACAGGCCAGTGTTGAACAGTGAGAACCCATGGACACAGGGAGGGAAGCAACACAAACTGGGGTCTGTTGAGGGAGGATAGGGGAGGGACAGCAGGGGGTAGGGAGCTGGGGAGGGATAACTTGGGGAGAAATGCCAGATACAGGTGATCGGAATGGAGACAGCAAACTACATTGCCATATATGTACCTATGCAGCAATCCTGCATGTTCTTCACATGTACCCCAGAACCTAAAGCACAATAAAATATAAATAAATAAATAAATAATTCCTTATATATTTTTGATAACAACCTCTTGACAGATATATGCTTGCAAATATTTTCTTCCATTCCATGGTTTGCCTTCTCATTTTGTTGTTTTCTTTACTGTGCAGAAAATTTTTAATTTAATGCACTTCCACTTGTTTATTTTTACTTTTGTTCCCTGTACTTTTGGTGTCTTATCCAAAAAATTATTGCCAAGAACACTATTATAGAGCTTTCATCTATGTTTTTCTCCAAGGGTTTTATGGTTTCAAATACCATGTGTAAGATTTCAATATATTTTGAGTTGATTTTTATATATGGTGTAAGACAATGATCCAATTTAATATTTGCATATGAATATCCAGTTTCCCAATCCTATCAAAGAGACTATCTTTTACCTTTATTTCTGAGCTTTCTATGCTGTTTCATTGGTCTGTGTGCTTGTTTTTATACCAGCACCGCACTATTTTGAATCTATTGGAAATATATTGATATTAATAACTAAATTAAATTTCTGCTTTGCAATATAATTTAAAATCAGAAAATATGATCTCCCAAGGTTTCTGCTTCTCACTCAAGATTGTTTTAACTATTCTGGTAGCTTTTGTAGCTTCATATAAATTGTAGAATTGATTTTTCTATTTCTATGAAAAACATAATTTAAATTTTGATATTCTATTAAATATGTAAATCACTTTGAGTAATATGAATATTTTTAAAATATCTTTTTCTATGAATACAGTAGATCTTTTCATTTATTTGTATTTTTCTTAATTTCTTTCATCAGTTCTTTAGTCTTCAATGTGTAGATTTTTCAACATTTTGTTAAAATTTATTTCTATGTTTTTTTATAATAAAACAATCTCATTATTTATGATAATGAGCTTTATTTATTATTAAAGTAAATAATAAATTGATTTAATTATTAAACCAATTAATTAAAGTTATATCACACATAAAACATGTATAAATACACAGACAGAAGATAAAGAACTTATTCTCTAAACCAAGAATTGAGCCCTAAACCCAGGTTGCCATTGTGAAAAGACAAAGCATGGCTGCATGGTTACAGCACCGAGCTCCCAAGGACATGACTGACCAGTCTGCTGAGCCATCTTAAACAGCAGATCCCAGGCATGCATTTTATCCTAAGTTACCCCTCTTTATTTCAGCATAATGAGGAAAGACACACAAAGCATACAAGATTCACTACAGCTTAAGAGCAGCCTTAGTATTCTCTTTTGTATTAATTACAACTTTACAGAGGAGATAAACAGTGACTTTTGCCATTCACTTAACTAGTTTGCACAGAGTGAGAGAGGCCGGAGTCTGACTAGTGAGAAATGTACACCCTTTTGCCAGCACGCCAGAGTTCTGGGTTTCCTTTTCCTGAGCAGTGTTGGTGATCCTGCTTGCCACACTGTAGCCCTGGGGGCCAAGCTGCATCATAAAGAAAAATCATAATTTTTGGTTTCATGGAACCAACAGGCAAAAGCCTCTCAATTTTGCATGTTGCTGCCCAAGGGGTTGAATGGGCTAACCCAATTAACATTTTTCATTCTGACCGGAGCAAAATATGTGGCATTAGCCACTCTGCTTAGCACCCAACATTGAACTGGCAAGGACCCTGTTATCTTTAATCCATTTCAACCAAAAGGGACTTTATTGAGAGGAGGGTCTCTAACCCAATTCCATGTTTTACTCAGGTGAAATGCAACCCATTACCTGTCCAAATTCAGCCAATTGGTGCTGCAGTGTATTGCCTTTCCATTAGGATAGTAACTAAGATAAAAGATTGGCATATTTAACTTTTGGAAGCTTTCATTTTTAAATGCACTTCAATACATTGTTGTTTATTCAGAATATTTCACTGTAAGTTACTTTTAGTAAGATTTTACCATTTCTGTGACACTTTGCTTTCTCCTGTGCCTAATATATAGGCCGGAAGGGACTCAGTTTTGCAGATATGAAGAATCCCATTTTTACCTAATACTGGCTTTCCTCTCACCTTCCCTTGATTAACTTATCCAATGATTTTTTTCTTACTAGGTGCACAAGTAAAATGAAACAAAGGTGTAGAACACAAAAATCCCCATAGTTTTTTAGAGCCAAATTTTACACTTCTACAATATTACCATTTTGCTAACACTTTCTTTCTGACCCAGTCAGATGTAAGAGGCCTCTAACTGGATCCGAGCTGGTTAATTACCAGATCAAATCCATTCCTGGACCCAGTCCAGTTTCTGTTGCAACCTCCAAACCCCGTTTGGGTCAAAAGTTTGCTCCATAAAACTCAGTGAGCTCAAAACACAAATCTGTGGCGCTCCAAAATCCAAGAGAGAACCTACCCATGATCTCCAGGCACTCAGTGATCAACAGACACAAGTGGCAGGTACCTTGCCTGTTCACTCAGTGCTCCTGTAGGTTGTTAGAAGCGCTACTTCACACCCACTTCTGATATCATCTTTAAAACAAAATAAAACTTGGCTGAATTACATTTAAAGGAGTTTTTAAGTGAGCAAGGAATGATTCATGAATTGGGCAGCCCCAAGAATTATGACAGATTCAGAAAGACACCAGGAGTGCCTTGTGGTCAGAACAATTCATACACAAAAAAGTAATGTGACATACAGAAATTGGAGTGAGGTACAGAAACAGCTGGATTGGTTACAGGTTGGCCTTTGCTTTATTTGCACACTCAGAAGTGTATGACTCAAGTATGGCTGCTGCGATTGGCCATGACTCAGTGATGCTACAGGAGCTTACTCCTACAGCAGGTTTTCAATCCTGTCTACCAGCTAAGCTAGGTTTCACTTCATCCACTAGGACTCAAATATAGAAGCACAGAATCCTTCCCAGGCCACATTTCCTTTATTGAATATCAGATACACTGATATTGGATAATTTATCTTCACATATTGAATTAAAAGATGTCTATGTAGCTTTATATTCTACAAAAACCCAGTTCAATAACCACATGAGTAGCAAAGCTTTTTATTGATCATTTTTACTGTAGTAAAATGAAGATATGGCAGGAGACATAGGGACCAAGTTAGGGAAGAAGGCATATGATGTAGAAAACAAGAAGACTCAAAATAATGTCTAAATCCATCCAGAGTTCATGTAAAACTGAAAAGTTTCCATTTGGGACTATATTATCAGAGGAAATTGGTAAAAATTATGAGAACATCACAACCTACAGAATAACTTAATGTTATGAAAACTCGGGGAAGTTTTTATTGATGTCATTTCTAATGTAATCTTAATTACATTTCCTTTATGTTATTTCTATTTATTTAGAGGTAGTTTTTTTCCCCTTTAACTATTTCCCTTCAATTTTAATTCAGCTTTAACACTATTTTGAATGGCACCTTTGCGCAAAATATCTCTTTTTTAACATATATATGTTCATCTGTCATAAAATTGTTCTATTATATATTTTTTTCTAGGTCTAAGGCATTTTACTGTCATCTTCTGAAAATTATCTTCAGAAATCTAAAAATCGACAATGTGCACATGTCGACAATGAAAGGCACCCCTCTAAAGGCAGAACCATACACAGTAGCCTTGTGATAGACTGTTTCTCTTATGTAGCATATGATGATTCTACCAGACCTATATTGTAAAAAAACCTCTTTCATGAAAGTCTCCATCCACCTTCTACAATATGGTAAATGTTGCCCTCAGTGATCATTAATACAGAATGTCAACTTGATTGAAGGACACAAAGTATTGATCCTCAGCCACTCAGCCACTTTTTCCAGCCACCCCTGCCATTGCCCACTGGGCCTATGAACAAAGTGTCCACGGTGGCAGGGATGGAGGGTAGGCATAGGCTCAGCAACACAGACTTGGACTCACCAAGGTTGACCTGGTTACAGCCAGCACTGAGTTCCCAACTTGCCAGCAACAGAGACCAACACTGAGCTCCCATATGGCACCATTCCTCTGGGTGATCAGCCAGCTACCTGGTGGCAGGTTGATTATATTGAACCTCTTCTACCTTGAAAAAAGCAGAAGTTTGTCCTCCCTGGAATAGACAATTACTCTGGATATGGGTTTGCCTGTCCTGCACCCAATGGTTCTGCCAAGGCTACCATCCATGGATTCACAGAATGCCTTATGCACCATCGTGGTATTCCATGCATCACTGCCTCTGACCGAGGCACTCACTTTATGGCTAAAGAAGTGTGCCAGGGCTGGACACGGTGGCTCACGCCTGTAATCCCAGCACTTTGGGAGGCCGAGGTGGGCGGACCACAAGGTCAGGAAATCGAGACCATCCTGGCTAACATGGTGAAATCCTGTCTCTACTAAAAATTCAAAAATTAGCCAGGCATGGTGGCGCACACCTGTAGTCCCAGTTACACAGGAGACCAAAACAGGAGAATCACTTGAACCCGGGAGGCAGAGGTTGCAATGAGCCAACATTGTGCCACTGTACTCCAGCCTGGGCAACAGAGCAAGACTGTCTCACAAAAAATAAATAAATAAATAAATAAAAGGTGTGGCAGTGGGCTTATGTTCATGGAATCCACTGGTCTTTTCATCTCCCCCATCATCCTGAAGCAGCTGGATTGATAAAAATGTGGAATGGCCTTTTGAAGTCACAATTCCAATATCAACTAGTTGACACTACTTTGCAGGGCTGGGGCAAAGTTCTACAGAAGACCGTGTATGCTCTGAATCGGAATCCGATATATGGTAGTGTTTCTCCCATAGCCAGGATTCACAGGTCCAGGAATCAAGGGGTGGAAGTGGAAGTGGCACCACTTGCCATCAACCCTAGTGATCCACTAGCAAAATTTTTGCTTCCTGTTCCCATGACATTATGTTTTGCTGGGGTAGAGGTCAATGTCTTAGTTCCAGAGGGAGGAATGCTCCCACTAAAAGACTCAACAATTCTATAAAACTGGAAGTTAAGATTACCACCTGGACACTTCAGGCTTCTCCTACCTTTAAATCAATAGGCTAAGAAAGGAGTCACAGTGTTGTCTGGGATAACTGACCTAGACTACCATGATCAAATAGTCTACTACTCCACAACAGAGGTAAGAAAAAGTATGCATGGAACACAGGAGATTCATTAGTGTGTCTCTTAGTATCACCATGCCCTCTGATAAGGTCAATGGGAAACTACAACGGCTTAATCTAGGCAGGGCTACAAATGACCCAGATCCTTCAGTGAATGAAGATCTGGGTCAATCCACCAGGAAAAAAAGCCACGACCTGCTGAGGTGCTTGCTGAAGGCACAGGGAAAACAGAATGGATAGTAGAAGAAGCTAGTCATCAATACCAGCTATGACCACATGACCAGCTGCACAAATGAGGATTGTAATTGTCATTAGTATTTCCTCCTTCTTTTCTTAAACACGTTTGTGCATATATACACTTGAACTAAGAAAATGCTTCATTGTATTTCCTTTCTCTGTTATCATGTGACATATAATTTATTGACTGCACATCAACATTTAAGTATTGCCAACTTTATGTCATAGAATTTGGGTTGGGGACTGGTGCGTTTCCAGTTGTATAAAGGATAGTTGCATTATGTTAGGCGTAATTATGACCTTATTATTGTCTTTATTTGAAGATTATGTATGGTCTCAGGAGATGTGTAAAGGTTCACATCTCAGGAGATGTGTATAGGTGGACTTGTGATGGTTAATACACAGTGTCAACTTGATTGGATTGAAGGATACAAAGTACTGATCCTGGGTGTGTCTGTAAGGGTGTTGCCGAAGGAGATTAACATTTGAGTTACTGGCTGGGAAAGGCAGACCCACCCTTAATCTGACTGGGCATAATCTAATTAGCTGCAAGCATCTAGAATAGAAGCAGGCAGAAACACATGAAAAGAGAGCCCGGCCCCCTTCCAGGATGCTTCCTGCCCTCGAACATTGGACTCCATGTTCTTCAGTTTTGGAACTCAGACTAGCTCTCCTTGCTCCTCAGCCCGCAGACAGAGTATTGTAGAACCTTGTGATCATGGGAGTTAATACTTAATAAATTCCGTTTTATACAAATGTCTACCCTGTTAGTTCTGCCCCACTACAGAACCCTGACTAATTCACCCTGTAAGCCTGCTTGTCATCCTGGTGCTCCCTTTCATTGCTATCTTCCCCTTACATGTGCATAATGACAAGAAACTTCACATGAAAAGATGAAGAAAAGATACAGTATCTGAGCACTTCTACTTCTAAAAAATGACTTTATTCTACTGTGAAAAGATTGATCATTTTATTTCATATAGAATAAAAATGGAAAACAATTACCTTTAGAATGTTAAAAGCAGAACTTCATTGTCTTCTAGTATAGTGTGCTAAAGAGAAATCAGCTACTAATATGAAATTTATGTCTTTTAAATGACCTATTGTGTGTGTGTGTGTGTGTGTGTGTGTGTGTGCGCTGCGTATGTTTGGCGTCTTGTTAGAAACTTCTGGATTGTTATTTTTATGATTAATAGCCCTACATCTCACGATGTGTTTAGGTGTGTGTGGTAGTCATTAATCACACTCACCAAATAAGTAGTAGAAAAATACCTATTTAGTCTATCCTATATGTTTAATAAAAACCAAAGCTTTTTATTTTTTTTGTAAAGCATTGCTTTCAAAAATGCTTTTACTCAACAGTGTTCTGGGAGATGTTAATAAGTGAGCATGAAAATGGATTATAAAGATAAAGCTGGGAATATACTACATATTTAATATTATATCCCTGAACTTCAGATTCCTGAAGTTCATTAGAATTATAAAGCCCAGAAAAACATAGATGCAAAAATCCTCAACAAAATATTAGTAAACCAAATTCAACAACATATTAAAATAATCATTTACTGTGGTCGAGTGAGATTTATCCATGTGGTGTAAGGATGGTTTGACATACTCAGATTAGTACTTGTGATACACCACATTAAGAAAATAAAAAATCATACAATTATCTAAACAGATTTTTTAAAGGCATTTAACAAAATTCAATATTCCTTTGTAATAAAAACTCAATAGATTAGGCATATAAGGAATGTACCTCAACAAAATAAAGGTTATATATGGCAAACTTGTAGCTAACACCATTTTCTATGATAAAAAGTTGAAAATTTTTCTTCAAAGATCAGGGACAAGATAAGGATGCCCACTTTCACTATCTCTATTCCACATAGTACTGGAAGTCCTAGCCAGAGCAAATAGGCAAGAGAAAGAAATAAAAGACATCCTAGAAGAAGAAGTAAAATTGTCTCCATTTGCTAAAGACTCCAACAAAATCTGTTAGAACTAATAACTCAATAAATGAAGTAAATGTGTTGAAACAACATAAGCATACAAAAATTAGTATCATTTTTTTGTACCAATAATAGACTTTTGGTATTGCTAAAAGAAAACTGAGAAGCAATTAAGAAAACAACCCTATTTACAATAATAGCAATAAAAATAAATACTTAGATTTAAATTTAACCAAGGAAGTGAAAGACCTATATACTGAAAATTATAAGACACTGATGAAAGAAAGTGAAGAAAACACAAATAAATAGAAAGACATTTTCTGTTCATGTATTAGAAGAATTAATATTGTAAAAATGTCTATACAATAGAAAGTGATCTACAGACACAATGCAATCACTGTCAAAATTCCAGTGTCACTTTTTACAAAATAAAAAGTATCTTTTAATGTGAATGGAACCACAAAAAAACCCTGAATAGCAAAAACAATGTTGAACAAAAAGAACAAAGGTGCAGCATCCTAGTCCCTTATTTCAAAGCACGTTATAAAGAGATTGTGATCAAATAGTAGCAGCATAAAAACAAATACATAATCAATGAAAAAGGGTAGAAAGCCCAGAAACAACTCACACATTTATGGTCAACCGATGTTTGACAAAGGTACCAAGAACAAGTAAGGGGAAAAGGATGGTCTCCTCTCTAAATCTGCTGGGAAAACTGGGTATCTACATGTGGAAGAATGTAATTAGGTCCTAATCTCGCACCACATACAACATTAAACTCAAAATGGATTAAAGACTTAAATATGGAACCGGAAACCATGAAACTACTAGAAGAAGATACGGGGAAAAGCTCCATGATACTGTCTGAACAATGATTTTGTTTTGTTTTTTGATTTTGGATATGACTCTTAAAGTGCAGGCAACAAAAACAGATACATAGGATGGCGTCAAACAAAAAATCTTCTGCACAGCAAAGGAAACACAAAAGTGAAAAGACAACCCACAGGTCAGAAGAAAATATCTGCATCTGATAAGAGGTCAATATTCAAAATATATCAGGAACTCAACTCAGCAAGAAAAGAAATAGCCTGTTTTAAAAATGGATAAATGACCTGAACAGACATTTCTCAAAAGCAGACATACAAAAGGCCATGGGTACGTTAAGAAAATGCTCAAAATCACTGATTATTAGAAAAATATAAGTTAAAACCACAAT
Organism: Callithrix jacchus; assembly: GCF_049354715.1. Classification (NCBI taxonomy): domain Eukaryota; kingdom Metazoa; phylum Chordata; class Mammalia; order Primates; family Cebidae; genus Callithrix; species Callithrix jacchus. The sequence goes on from NC_133519.1 coordinate 52,708,866, forward strand.
GATATATTACCTCACACTTATTAAAGTAGCTTTTATCAAAAAGATGAAGGGTCAGTATTGATGAGGATGTGAAGAATACGGTACTCTCGTACATTGCTTGAGGGAATGTAGTACAGCCATTATGGAAAACTGTATTTTTTTCTCAGAAAATAAAAAGAAAAGTAGAACTACCACATGATCCAGCCATCCCACTGCTGTGTATATATCCAGAAGATCTGAAGTCAGTAGGTCAAAAAGATCGCTCTCCCATGTTCATTGAAGCATTACTTTATAAGTAATCGACCTAAGTGCTTATCAATGGATGAATAAAGAAAATGTAGTAATAAACACAGTGGAATAATATTCAGCCTTAAAAAAGGGGGAAATCTCGTCATTTGAGACAACATAGATAAAATCTGGAGAACATTATGTTAAGTAAAATAAGCGAGGCACAGAAAGACAAATACTGCATGATCTCACTTAAATGTGGAATCTAAAACAGCTTAACTCACAGAAGCAGGAGTAGAATCATGAGTACCAGAAGCTGGGGTGGTGATGTTGAGAGGAAAGGAATGGGAAATTGTTGATCGAAAGATACAAAGTTTCAGACAGACAAGAAAAAATAAGTTTTGAGATCTATTGCACAGCAAGGTGACTACAGACAATAATAATTTGTTGTATATTTCAAAATAACTAAGAGTAAATTTCAAATATCTCAGGATAAAAAATAAGTACTGAGGTGATGTATACGTTAATTATCTTGATTCAATCATTTCACATTATATGTATGTCATATTGGACCCCGTAAATGTAAACAATAATGATTTATCAATTTCTTTTTTCCTTCTTTGCTGAATTCCTAAAATTAAACAAAGACTATTTGCATGTTATAGGTGTTCAAAGCTGCATTTTTTACTTATAAGTAGATAGTTTATTTATTATCATTTGTCCTCCATCCATCTACTGGTCACAGGAATAAAAACTGATTTTACTCATTTACCACTCCAGGATATGCATTTTCTCAGCCCTGCGACAAGTCCCTTCTGGACCCTGTGTCTAGGACATACACCCTCTGTTTAATTCTATGCCTCAGTTAGGCCAGAGGATTTAGTTACTTTCTCTGCAATGCCAGAGCACTGTCTTTGCTCATCCCAGACCTGACACCAAGGTCTACCCTGTTACAGATGATGCTGGAGGCTTGGCTTCTACCAGAGCTTCTCCAGAAAAAAAGAAAACTCAGGGCCTCTCTTCTCACAGTTTCACAAATGGAAAGGAAGATTCCATTGCTCCAAACTTTACTCCTACACCTTAGCTTCAAGGGTGTCAGAGAAACTTGTATTCGTCTCTAGCACCTTTCCTATCCCAATCACTGGTTTTCCTCAACTAGGAGGTTTAAAAAAAATCATTTTTGTCTCACAACTGAATGGTGATATTAGAATTCAAATTATCTGACAGAGTTATTCTTTATGGGGAGTAATCTCTAAAACACTGAATATACTTTCCTCAGCTCCCCAAGTAGAAGGTGGGCAGGTAGATACTAGGTATGGAAGAGGAGCTCAAGCACATCCTGTGCGTCACTTACACACATTATTTTCTCACACAGATTAGAAATCAGCAAAGCCACCTCATGTCCTGCTTTTTTACAAAAATAATTTAAAATTAAAAGCAAAGGCAATCTTTATAAAATTATAAATAAAATTGTTTTGAGTGAGAGTAATCTTTAATCTGAAAATTATCTGTGTTTTCTTTGTAAAATGTTGTCTAAATATTTAATAAGGATACGTTTTTCAGACCTTGGCAATTCTTCTGGCAAAATTCAGTCATTTAGAATCTGTCTTAATTACACATATTTTGTTACTATTTATTCTAATGAGAAAAAGTTTGTTATTCTTAATTTTTTTACTCTTTTTAAAGATTATTTTTGTCATGTCTCTTCACTTGTTAAATAATAGAGAGCAAAGAACAGTAAGGTATAATCACAGTATGTTTAATTTTTTTAAGTTTTTTTAAATCTTTTTAAAGAGAACTATGATGCTCATTACCTGATTAAACTAGCTTAAGCGTAAGTCATAATACATTACTTAAGTCACAGGATAACATGACTTTTTGTTATTTTTTTCAATGTAGAAATATGTAATTTAATTTTATTTCAAGCAAATATTTATCTAGCTATGAACAAAATAATGCCAATTTCACTGTGAAGTGCTTCCACAAGGAATGCTGAACAGTCCCACCCTGTGTCAGTACCACGTAAATCAGGCTTTGCTCCCCAGTAGGAAAGAATTTCCTAATTACAAGATTATTTATTTGATGGATGATATATATTTTTTTTCTAGGAATATACATTACAGACAGAAATACAGTCACAACAATCTATTAGTGAGCAAGGAAACAGACTAGATTGAAGATTATAATGTTAAAGCTTATATCAGAGGTCACAGAAATCTTTGTTTCAGTTAAGTAATATCATTTAACATAACTAAAACCTGCTTTAACTCGTCTTTCATTATTTTATTAGCAGCCTCAACGGAGTCAGTACTTTTAAGTTGATATGCCTCTGTCCAAGGAATACACAGTTAAGAGGTTTAATCACAGTGTCTGAAAAAGTACAAATGTCCTCTCCTTGGTATTAACTTGGATACATACTAACTTCCCACTCAGTAAGACCCCAGAAGGTTAAATGAAATACTAGCAACTTTTATACCTTAAATGATTATCAAAAATTACTGGGTGATACTCACTGGCTTTGCCCCACCTTGGGCATAACTACTGACAAATCACAGAACCTGTTTTCTATCTTAAAAGGCAATACAGCCCTAGATTCCCCCAGGTATTCCACAGCAAAAATGGAAATTGAGGAAATAGAGCAAGCTATTTCTCAGAGGCAATTCAATCACATAGACCCACAATATTCAGCACAGTTGTTTATTTTTCCTATTAAACATTCCCCACAGGATTAATAGGACAGATGGCCCCAGGGCTACATTTCCTAGACTGGGGTTTTGCTCACACACCAGGACTAGCACACTATCTCCCTATGTCCAGCTAGTTAGTAAAGTCACGTATACGGGCCGCAGAAGGTGCAATCTGTTGCTAGGTTATGACCCTGATGTCATAAGAATTCCCTTGAATAAAAAGCAATTTGAAGCAGTATTGCCCCATCTCTAGAGCTTCAGATAGCACTCTCTGATTATGCAGGCCATACAGAGCATGTCCTTCCTACCAACAAAGTACTTCAGTTCTTATATCAGATTCCTGCAGTTTTGCCTACAAAAGTAGTTCACTCCCCATAGCTGATGCTTTCATGCTTTTTACCGAGGGCTCTGGTAAAAATGCAAAAGCAGCTATTTGGTGGGAACCACATAACTCCTTCTCTCGATCTGGATTTACCAGCACTCAGAGAGCTGAGGTTGGAGCCTTAATACTGGCCCTGGAGACCTTTTCAGCTCAGCCCATCAACATTGTTAGTGACTCTGCTTACTGTTTATTTGTTGCAGAACCCTGAGATAGCCCTCCATTCCACTCTGGAGCCCACTTGGTGTGCTCTTTTTCTTCAACTTCAGCAATTGCTAGATCTACAGACAGATTCCATTTTTATCACACATATTCAAGCCACAGCTCACAGCCTGACCTGCAGGTTATGACATCTCTGCTTAACCAAGTACCCAATTGCATCAATTTTCCCCCCAAATTGGAGAAACTTAGCTAAACAATTTCAGCTTACCCAAAAACTAGCCTAACAAATCATCCCTCAATGCCCAGATTCCCATCTCACAGGCACGTCCCCTATTGTACAGGCAATAACCCTAGAGGACTAGAACCTAATCAGTTATGGCCAACAGATGTTACACACGTCCCTGAATTTGGAAAACTAAGCTATATACATGTATCCATTGATACTGTTCTCACCTAATTGGCACATATGCTCTTCCTGGAGAGTCCACCAGATATGTTATTAACCATCTTCTTTTAACTGTTGTGTTTATGGAGCAGCACACAAAAATGAAAACTGATAATGGTCCAGCTCACGCCAGCTCACAATTCAACAATTTTGTCACACGTGGAACATCCAACATTCCACAGGCATCCTGTATAACCCTCAAGGACAGGCCATAGTAGGACATGCCCACTCCACTATTAAAACTATGCTCAGAAAACAAGAAAGCGGAAATACAAGGACCCTGCAACACGACTAGCACAAGCCTTATTTACCCATAATTTCTTAAATTTAAATGACAAATTTCAATCATCTATAGAAAAGCACTTTGCTAAACCTCTCAAGACATAAAACTCACAGATTTATGAAAAGATGTGATTAGTAATGTATGGTGTGGTCAAAACGATTTGCTAACGTGGGAAAGAGGAAATGCTTGTGTTCACACCCCACCAGGCCCTCTTTGTATTCCAGCACCCTGCATCAAACCACACCATAACATGGCTGAGACCCAACCTGGTACCAGAAATGAAGGAAATGACCCTGCAGGATCTGCAGCTCTGTGCGTTGCAGCCTCCTCAGATGACACATGCCCCAGACATTTCCTGGGAAATGCAGAAGAAGACAACTCAGGAGGCTGAGCAAATCCTGCCCCGGACACAGACACCATGAACTCCAAACAATTTGTTCCTTGCTATGCTCTCTGCTGTACATTGCAGCTCTCGTAGGGTATTAACCTTTCTTACTCTCTCACTCTGCCTTGAGCCCATCGTCTAAATCTGCTTTCTTTCCCACCCTGTTACTTGGGCAGACACCCCCTTCCCAGCCTCTAACAACAGAACTGCTTGGCTAGAAAGGATAGACATAGCCCCAGTGGGGTCCCTCAGTAATGGCATACATTGGACTGAGGTACTAGGTAACATTACAGGTCACTCCTTGATTGGAAAAGAATGTTACTGAGTACACTTACATTTGTCTTATGCTATTTACTAATTCTAGGATGCAAAGCTGGAACACGACTTTTAACTGCTGCGCCTTACAAACCTGTTGCTGCGCACATCTGTACTCTTCAATCAACAAAACCTGATGCAAAAAACAGAAAAGGGGAGAGGAAGGAGATCGGTCAGAGTGGTGGGAAAAATTATAGCAAAGACACAATCTTTTGGAAGGCTGGGAGGTTTTGCAAAAGCTTCAGGAAAGGATTATGGCTGAAGTCAGCCTAATCCTCTTACTTTGAGCTAATGGCAGAGGGTAGATAACAAGGGAGTGCAAAGGAACTTATCTAGATAAGCTTGTTTACTTATTTCTCCAGAATCCAACCTTTGATCATCTGCACAAAGGACTACCCCCTACTGGGGGAAGTCAACAATGTTAATCACCCACAAATGATGTTTGCTCCAGGGCCACACTTTCTCATCAGGGGCGCTAAGCCGTGTGGTTCCCCAGCCGCACTCACAGGCAAAACACCTGCATCTGCGTACTTGTTCATTTGTCGCTCGACCAGAGTCTGCGGGACAGACTTGCCACTGGCTGGCTCAACCACAGTAACAGGTGAAGTCATAGTCTCACTGAGTTCCACTTGTGAACCTGAGTCATTAATTTGAAGAAGATGAAACCTGAAACATGGAATGGGGAAATCTCATTTAACCCAGATGAAACTGACAATTTTGTATTCAGCTCACTCTGAGCCCCCTCACTAGTGGAAGGAGCATGCTGTTGTGATTCTCAGGGTCCTGCTCTTCCTTCAAATCACAGACTTAAAATGGTCTGATCAGCAGATATCCAGAAAGGTATGATGGCTAGTTTTTTGTGTCAACTTGAAGGATATTTTTAGATGAGATTTGAATTTAAGTCACTGGCTTCTGAGTAAAGCAGATGGCTCTTCATAATGTGGGTAGACCTAATCCACTCAGTTGAAGGACTGAATAAAGACTGATCTTCCCTGAACCTAAGGGAATTCTGCAGCAGCAACCATTGGACTTAAACTGCATGTGCTCTTCTTCCTGGATCTCCAGCCTGGCCACCCAATCTGGGGATGTTGGACTCTTTCTATAGAAAGGCATAGATATAGACACGGGTATAGATATTGATATATATCATCTATTAGTTCCATTTCTCTGAAGAATGCTAATACAAAAGGGGACACTCAGTTTCTTCAAGACACATCACAATTACTCTGTTTCCTCTTGACCTGACTAATGTCAAACCTCAGCATTCTCCAAGGAGATCAGTACAGTTGACCCTTGAACAATATGAGTTTGAACGGCAAGTCCACTTACATGCAAATTATTTTCAATAAATATCTTGGAAACATTTTTGCAACAATTTGAAAATACTTATAGATGAGCTGTATAACCTAGAAATATCGAAAACAATTCAGAAGAACTTAGGTATGACATAGATCAATAAAATACACGCAGACACTAGTCCATTTAGTCATTTACTACCATAAAATATACACAAATCTATTATAAAAAGTTGAAATTTATCAAAACTTACACAAAAACACACAGACCATACATGGTGCCATTCACAGCTAAGAGAAACCTAAAGATGCAGTATTTAATCATAACTACATCTGCAGTAATTTCATAGCCAACTCCTGTTGCTATTGTGGTGAGCTCAAATGTCATGAGTACAGGCTTGAATGTCATGTGACAACAATCATCTCATGAGAAGTTTGCCTCTCCACGTAAATTGTGAATCTTGGTAAAAAGTGATCTCTCCCGGTTGTTGTGTATTTTTCATCATGTTTACTATATACTGTAAACCTTGAGTGACACCATGAGACCCATATGAAATGCTACTTGTGATGCTGGAAGGGCTCCCAGGAAGCAGAGAAAAGTCACCACATTACAAGAGAAAAGTTGAAATGCTTCATATGTACTACAGATTGAGGTCTACAGCTGCAGTTGTCTGCCATTTCAAGATAAATGAATTTAGCCTAAGGACCATTGTAAAAGAAGAAAAGGAAATTCACGAAGCCATCACTGCAGCTTTGCCAGCAGACACAAAAACCTTACACTTTTTGCAGATCACCCTTTTATCTCATATTGAAAATGTAGCTTTTATTTAATTGCAGGATTCTAACAAGGCCTCGGGTTTACTATCAGGACTGCCCACCCCATATCCCGAAGCCCTGAAGGAAAAAGATAAATGTCAGCTGTCAATCTTTTGGTTCTACAATAAGAAGGTCTGTAGAACAAGAACCCTTTTTTGCACTGATTCTGTTGATGCTTAGTCCCTGAAGTCAGGAGGTATCTTGTCAGTGAGGCATTAACTGTTAAAGTTCTTTTCATATTGAAAAATGCCCCTGACCACCCAGAACCCCATGAATTCAACGCCAAAGGTGTTGCAAGTGGTTTACTTGCTCCCAAGCACAATGTCTCTAAGTGAACCACTAGATCAGGTGGTCATAAGCATTTTTAAGACTCACTACACACAGTACTCTACGAAAAACATTGTCAATGCTACGGAACATAATTCCAACACAGAGAACATGATGCATGTCTGGAGCAGTTATAGCATTGAAAATGCCATTGTTATTACAGAGAATGCCACAAATGCCATCAAGCCCAAAACAATACATTCCTGCTGGCATGAACTGTGTTCAAATGTCGTGCGTGGCTTCCCAGTATTTATGACAGAGCCAATCAAGGATATCATGTAGATGTGGGCAGAAAGATCAGGAGTGAAGGGTTTTAAGACATGATTCTTGGAGAAAGTAAAGAGTTAACAGACACCAGAGTGGCAGAATTAACAGAAGAGAACTTGATAGAGATGAGTGCTTTTCATATACACCATGGAATATTATGCAGCAATCAGAAATGATGAGTTCATGTCGTTTGTAGGGACATGGATGAATCTGGAGAACATCATTCTCAGCAAACTGACACAAGAACAGAAAATGAAATACCACATATTCTCACTCATAGGCGGGTGATGAAAAATGAGAACACATGGACACAGGGAGGGGAGTACTAAACACCAGGGTCTATTTTGGGGAAAAGGGGAGGACCAGCGGGGGCGGGGAGCTGGGGAGGGATAGCCTGGGGAGAAATGCCAAAGGTGGGTGAAGGGGAGAAAGGAAGCAAAACACACTGCCATGTGTGTACCTATGCAACTGTCTTGCATGTTCTGCACATGTACCCCAAAACCTAAAATGCAATAAAAAAAAAAAAAGAGAGATGAGTGCTTTTGTGCCAGTGCCAGATCAGAGAAAAAAGACAGAAAGAGCAGTCCTAGAAAACCAATTAACACACAATCTGCCAGAAGGATTTCAAGTATTTAAAATTGCTTTGACTTCTTTCATGACCTGGACCCATCTATGATATGGGCACTGAAACTAAGGCAAATGGTGGAGGGGCTGGTACTGTATTGAAACAATATAGAGAAATGAAAAAGCAAAAATGTCAGACAGAAATTACCATGTACTTCTGCAAAATTAACCACGGGTGCCCACCTCTCCTGCTTACGCTTTGACCTCCTCCACCTCCTGTCTCTCTACCCCAAGCCCTCTCTTTCTTCTCCTTCTCAGCCTACGCACTGTGAAAACTATGAGGATGAAGATCTTTGTGCTGATCCACTTAACGAACAGTTAACATATTTTCTATTGCTTACTATTTTTTAAAATAAAATTTTCTTTCTCTAGCTTACTTTATTGTAAGAATGCAATATATAAAATAATACATGTAACGTAAAATAATGTGTTAATCAACTGTTTATGTTATCGGTAAGGCTTCTGATCAGCAGTAGGCTAACAGTAGTTAAATTTTGGAGGAGTCGAAAGCTAGCAGTAGATTTTTTGACTAAGGGATGGTGAAAGGAATTGGGTCAAGATCCCTAACCCTAACCCTGAATTGTTAAAGGGTGAACTTTATATTCTAGACTTCTGAAGAAAGAGCTTAGAAATAAGATTTGCAGAATGTTGCATATATATATATATATATATATATATATATATATATATATATTTTTTTTTTTTTTTTTTTTTTTGAGACGGAGTTTCGCTCTTGTTATCCAGGCTGGAGTGCAATGGCGCGATCTCGGCTCACCACAACCTCCGCCTCCTGGGTTCAGGCAATTCTCCTGCCTCAGCCTCCCGAGTAGCTGGGATTACAGGCATGCGCCACCATGCCCAGCTAATTTTTTGTATTTTTAGTAGAGACGGGGTTTCATCATGTTGACCAGGATGGTCTCAATCTCTTGACCTAGTGATCCACCCGCCTCGGTCTCCCAAGCTAATATATATTGACAGAAACCTGGGGAACATGCATAGGAGTGAATTCTAAGGGAATTAACCAAAGGGAGTAAGATATCGCAGGTCGTTGAATAATGCCATTTTGTTCAATGTCATTTTATTATGTAAATGAGAAAAAAAAATTATTCTCGCCCGAGGGCTGCTGTTGTGTTGCCTGTGTGTGTTCTTCCCACATTTGTACGGGTTTTCTCCCAGCACAGCAGGTTTTTTCACATCCCAAAAATGGGCATGTTAGGTTAATCTGGGTGTCTAAATTGTCCCAGTCTGGGTGCCTATAGATATATGTGTGAATATGTCCCTCAATGGATGGCATCCTGTCCAGGGCTGGTTCTCACCTAGAGCCCTGAACTGCTGGGATAGGCTCTGACCATCTGTGCCCTTGAACTAGAATAAATGAGTTGGAAAATAAATGAATGAATGAATGATATAAATAATTATAAAGTAAAAATGCATAAAGTATACAGTAATCATACAGAGGCCCAACAGTGAGCAATTCTACAGGAAAGTGCTCAGTGAACCCACCATATTTTCATTGTAGATTTTTAAACGTGTAGTGGTACGAGGTGCTTTCTACAATTTTAATTTTGCAAACATTTATTTCTTGATTTAACCTACCATTGTTATGACCACTGTCACTCACTCACTGAATCATTAAAAACTGGGTAAAGGCCGGGCGCGGTGGCTCACGCCTGTAATCCCAGCACTTTGGGAGGCCGAGGCGGGTGGATCACAAGGTCAAGAGATCGAGACCATCCTGGTCAACATGGTGAAACCCCGTCTCTACTAAAAATACAAAAAATTGGCTGGGCATGGTGGCGCGTGCCTGTAATCCCAGCTACTCGGGAAGCTGAGGCAGGAGAATTGCCTCAGCCCAGGAGGCAGAGATTGCGGTGAGCTGAGATCGCGCCATTGCACTCCAGCCTGGGTAACAAGGGCGAAACTCCGTCTCCAAAAAAATAAAAATAAAAACTGGGTAAATATTCTTACTTGTTTTATTAATATTTCTCTAATGAATGTATAGCTCACATTTGTTTCAGTGTTTAAACTTAGAAGTTTTTGGTCTTTATTTAGATTTCCATGATGAAAGGTGAGAGTAAATGAGTAATCAGGCTAACTACTGTGATACAGATAAGCAACAAGAGGATCAGGGAATGGGCTAAGAATATACGTGACATCTTTAGATAAATTCAGTGCAGTTATAACTACAAGAGCATGTTAAAGGACTCAAGGAGCATTTCTAGTTTTTGAGATTAATTTTATAAAAAAAAATATATTATTTTGATATATCAGCCAGCTTCATGTTAACTAGAAACTTCTTTGGTCACCTAATATGATTTCTGCATTCTTAAAAGTTTAAAATATATTAAAAAAAGTGAAATTATTTCTAAAACTTTTAATAACCTTCTAACATTTGCCTTCCTTCAGCCTTTTCACTTTAGCGTTTGCCTCCCTCCAGTCTATTTAGATATTAAGTAGAGACTCAATATCTAAAATAATCTTAAAGTAGAAATCAGTTTATCATATCCCTCTTCTACTGGAAACGCAGCAGGGACTTCCAATCACCCACATTTAAATAAAAATTGAAACTCCTCATTATCTCCTTCCTGCCTATTTGTATAATAGAAATATGGGGAAATCGTTTAATAGAAATAATGGGCCCACCAATAAGTTACATGGGGCTGCAACACTTCAGATAAGTTATGTGTTTGCAGGAAAAGAACACACGCAAATACACACAAACACACATGCATGCACAAGTGCACATGTACCTCTCCATAATCTATAGTAAGTTCCCAATTTAATTAGCAAGGATATATAATCCCAGCACTGGAAAGCTGGCCACGCAAATCAGGAGGAGATACAGACTATCGGAATGCATCTCTTGTTCTCAGAGACCTTGAAAGGGGAAGGTTAATGATGGATCAGTAACCGGGACTTGTTTGTGTCCTGGAAGACTGTCCATAAGATAGCTATTGCCTTCTATTTGGAAAGGAAATGGGCTAGTTTGAAATCACAATACGAATTTTCTTTCTCCCCACGCTATATTATTAATTAAATATCTTGTTGTTCAATAATTCTTCGGTTTTGGTTGTACCAAATAAATTGTAAATAATCAAAAATTTTAATACTGAAAAAAATCCCTATATTAAAACACTTATTCAAATATTTAAATGTCTTCTCAAAATTGTTTTTACTCTTTATATCCACAAAGATGGGATACAATGAGGTGCTTAGATGTACTACATTATTTCTTCAGTGCCTAGAGCCTGTGCTTTCCAACACTGAAATTGATAAAGTTCTTTCAGCAACTTCCAGAGACAAACTATTCAAACACTCCTTGGAAGATGCAACAGTACACATGAAAGTAACACAGGCTATTTCTAAAACCATCTACTATATAACCGACATTATAACTAAGTTAACATTCATGAAAAAGAAGCAATGCCTCGCTTTGCCTTGCCAGTCATGAAGCACACCAGATAATCAACACTATCCTCTCTACCAAGGGGGGAGACACAGAGCCATCAACAGTCCTGGTTTCAGTTCACCAGAATGACAACCAGTGCAAGCTCACTTCGAGATTTACTACAAGTGAATATAACCCCAGTGGAAGAAATTTTCCATCAAAATATCAATTATGGCTTTATGATGCTTATACATTTGGGAGAAACTCACTCATACATACATTATTTTTAATAGAGACTATTTGAAATACTCTTTCTTATGGAAAAAATATTTTATAATATATATCCTCAAAGTCCCTACTTCTTTTTTTACCATCTACCCAATATGTTTAAAATATCTTAGTTTCACTTCTTTTTTGAATCTTTCTTACCAGATATTCCAGTGCAGAGTCGAGTGCAGATTATCTTTAGGAATATAATCTCGACTTTCCTTAGGAGAGAATGAGAAAGATCACGTTTGTTGGAAGCAAGTCTTCAAGAAAGGTTATTGACTTTGCATTACCCACAATCCCAATTTTCTGCTTAATTCCCTATATTTAGAATTCTCAGGCTATCTAGAGCTATAGTTGATCTAGAAATGCTCACATCCATGGGACGTATCTACCTCTTCCCTATGCTTGTCCTAGCTGGAGGATCACACTCAATGAATTCCTGAATAGAAACTTCTGGTAATTGATACCATTATTGATACACTTAGAATGACAGCAAGGACCAATATTACTTCAGTAATATAAACCTCTCTGCTAGTTCCTCTGCTACTTCCATTTTCCAAACCCTGCATAACTATTTCAGTTACGGCATATGCTTTCCTTTCCATGTTGTCTTTATGTGTCTCCTTGGTAGATTCCTCTAATGTTTTATTTTGTCTAATATTAAAAAAAATCCTAACTACTTTTATGCACAACCTGTGGGCAAGGTAAAAATAAAGAAGTCATCCTGCATTTTTGTAGAGTCGAAACTAGATTTACATAGGTTATGCATTTTCACTGTTGCACTTATTAACTGCAAGATTAGTACCTGTATTTTATAAATTTCATATTCTTCTTCTAAACTTTCATTAACACATTTCTGCTAATATATTCTATTTAGAAGATAGTTTTCTCATAGGTTTTAATAAAATTTTATGGCTAGAGTATACCAAGAAGTCTTGGGTTTTAAACAATTCCTTTTTTTTTCCAGCCCAGATGATGACATATTTACATATAATTAAGGGCTTTATTGTTCTTCATTCCTTATTGATTACATTACCTGGAAGGTGAGTAGGCCATGATCTGTCCCTGTGACATCTACAGCTTTGGCTGAGCTTATCAACTAAACGAATGAGAAGCAGCTTAAAAGCACATGGTAGAGACAGTGTGAAAGGGTTGGTGGAAAACATACAGGAATCGCCAAGTTAATTTTTTCAGTGTTTACCCTTTGTTACTGCAGGAAGTCCAAAACATAATAAAGAACAGAGTGTAGGTCTACCTACTAAAGACGAATACTTGCATTTAATAACAATGAATAATACCACTAATTCAAAAGCTGAAAACACAATGTTTTAATGATTTATAATATTTTATGAGTTCTAATTTAACAATTAAAAACCCTATTTTTCTGCATAATACTTTCACCCTCAAGTTGTAGACTCTTTCCATGTACTGGGTCAAATTAAATTCCTAAGACTTTTCCTACATCGTAGTGTAAATTTTGAGATATTTAATATATAATGACAAGAACCTTGAATCAGAAGCATGTTCCTCAGTTCACAGTTTTTTCTGATGCCTACTGTCAAGCTCAGCTGAGCTGCCTGCCTCCAGCTCTAGTATTAGAACCATGTGGCTGGGCGTGGTGGCACACGCCCGTAATCCCAGCACTCTGGGAGGGCGAGGAGGGTGGATCACGAGGTCAAGAGATCGAGACCACCCTGGTTAACATGGTGAAACCCTGTCTCTACCAAAAATACAAAAATTAGCTGGGCATGGTGGTGCACACCTGTAGTCCCAGCTACTCGGGAGGCTGAGGCAGGAGAATTGCGTGAACCCAGAAGGCAGAGGTTGTGGTGAGCCAAGATCGCGCCATTGCACTCCAGCCTGGGTAACAAGAGCGAAACTCTGTCTCAAAAAAAAAAAAGAACCATGCTTGTGTAATGTGCAATAAGGGAAGAGAGAGAAGACAGAACAATCATCACATTCTCAGTCTCATATTTCTACAAACATGGAAAGATAAAATCCAAGAGGGAGAGCAAGTTAGTCAGTTATTATAGCTATAATTCAGTTTTCAGATTCCACTACTTGATCAGAGAAAAAGAATGAACTGCAAGATGAGCTTAAATCATGTTATTGTTTCACAATCACAAAGAGAAGAAAGTGAAAAGATAAAGCTACATATATGCCAGATTCTGTTGTTGTTGTTTGAGATGGAGTCTTGTTTTTTCACCCAGGCTGAAGGGCAGTGACGCAATCTCAGCTCACTGCAACCTCCACCTCCCAGGTCAAGCGAGTTTCCTTCCTCAGCCTCCTGAGTAGCAGGGATTACAGGTGCCCACCACTGCGCCCGGCTAATTTTTGTATTTTTTAGTAAAGACAAGGTTTCACCATCTTGGCCAGGCTGGTCTCAAACTCCTGACCTTGTGACCCACCCACCTTGGCCTCCCAAAAAGTGCTGGGATTACAGGTGTGAGCCACTGTGCCCGGCCATGCAAGATGTTTTTAACTACTTCTATCAGTAGTGAAAATAAACCAGAGTCCTGAACTTTGGCATAGTACATTGGATTTTCTTTTTCTTTTTTTGAGACGGAGTTTCGCTCTTGTTACCCAGGCTGGAGTGCAATGGCGCCATCTCGGCTCACCACAACCTCCGCCTCCTGGGTTCAGGCAATTCTCCTGCCTCAGCCTCCTGAGTAGCTGGGATTACAGGCACGCGCCACCATGCGCAGCTAATTCTTTGTTATCTTTAGTAGAGTCGGGGTTTCACCGTGTTGACCAGGATGGTCTCTATCTCTTGACCTCATGATCCACCCGCCTCAGCCTCCCAAAGTGCTGGGATTACAGGCGTGAGCCACTGCGTCCGGCCCTGGATTTTCTAATACTAGCAGTAAATAGGTAGAATGGAGAGAGTGGATTATTCTCCATGAAAACTGGTATTGGACCCTCATTTAAAGGAATACGGGGTACACTGGCATTTCGTTTTCTGTTGTTATGAATGATATTAGTATGCAGTATGCCATGAACTGCATATTGCTTTCAGTCCTTTAGTCAGTACGTTCTTGTTGAAATCAAGAAGAACTAATACCATCCCAAAACATTTTGCTGGTGATACATTTATTTTCCTGCATCATTTGTGTTAACTATATGAAAGTTAAGTTATATCGTGATTTTCAAACACGAACTTAACCTTATTTTACCTGTAAAATCAAGTGATTAAAAGAAGCAGAAGAAGAAATCTTCCTAAATAGGAAAGATCAGTGCCTTGGAGCCATATATACTTTCTCTAATGTCATATGTCACATTTTAAAGCCACTTTAAAGAGTATAAAACATCGCTCAAGTAAAAACACAATAAGTATCTGTTCTCTGCATTTTATACAATTCTTTCTTAATTGATACCATCTGCATAGGAATGCACTATTTACTTGTCATACTTCTGGAGTCAAAACCCAGTACTCTTTTATCTTCACTTATGGCCACAAAGTAATTTGTTTTTAATTTTTTTTTTTTTTTTTTTTTTTTTTTTTTGAGACGGAGTTTCGCTCTTGCTACCCAGGCTGGAGTGCAATGGCGCGATCTCGGCTCACGGCAACCTCCGCCTCCTGGGTTCAAGCAATTCTCCCACCTCAGCCTCCTGAGTAGCTGGGATTACAGGCACGCGCCACCAGGCCCAGCTAATTTTTTGTATTTTTAGTAGAGACGGGGTTTCACCATTTTGACCAGGATGGTCTCGATCTCTTGACCTCGCGATCCACCCGCCTCGGCCTCCCAAAGTGCTGGGATTACAGGCTTGAGCCACCTCGCCCGGCCTTTTGTTTTTAATTTTTAAAAAATTTACCAAAAAACTTCAGACCTTAAGGAAATTAAATAGAGAACTAGCACAGTACATGCTTCTACCAGTGGTTTGTTTAGTATGAAAAAAATATGTAATGGTACCAGACTATCTCAGAAAAGCAAGGAGAAAAACATGTATCTTTGGCAATAGAAATTTCTTATTAAAGAAGAAAACACATGTAAAAACAATCACCTGTTTTGGTTTTTTCATTCCATCTCCAGCTATATAAAAAGTTAGATGGAAAGGCCGGGCGCGGTGGCTCATGCCTGTAATCCCAGCACTTTGGGAGGCCGAGGCGGGTGGATCACGAGGTCAAGAGATCGAGACCATCCTGGTCAACATGGTGAAACCGCGTCTCTACTAAAAATAAAAAAATTAGCTGGGCATGGTGGCGCGTGTCTGTAATCCCAGCTACTCGGGAGGCTGAGGCAGGAGAATTGCCTGAACCCAGGAGGCGGAGGTTGTGGTGAGCCAAGATGGCGCCATTGCACTCCAGCCTGGGTAACAAGAGTGAAACTCCGTCTCAAAAAAAATGTTAGATGGAGTCAGCATCAGAGAAATCTCAGTCACAAACTGTAGTACTGGGATATCCTATGGTTCATCTATTTACACTAGGTGTTGAGGAAGAATATTCCACCTAAGGTATAATGAAAGAAAGTAGAGAGCATCATGATATTATTCAACAGGTCTTTCAGGATACATGTAAAATATGACCCATAAAGCTCTTATGGTCGTGAAATGAGTTACTTTTTATTTTCCTGATGTACATTTTGTCATGAAAACAGACCTGAATGTCTTTGTTAAGACTCTGATACAGACTCTGGTACAATAACCTTTGGTGAAAATCTCACTTTCAGAGCCTTCTTAGCGGCCTTCCTATGATAAAAGATCCACCTACATGACATTCTTCTAACAAATGGTCCAGGCCAATGGATGTCTTTTGTTCCAAAACTGGATGTGTGCTTTTAGGATTCTCAATCTCAAGAAATATACAGTGCTTCTTTAAGCATTGGAAAAACACATTTAGTGTGCAGGGTGAGTTCTAGCTACTCAGGAGGCCGAGGCAGGAGGATCACTTGAGCCCACGAGTTTAAGGCTAGCCAAGGCAACATAGCAAGATCCTATCTATTAAACACAGACACATACACACAGACACAAACTTAGAAGATATGTACATAGGTTTATTAATACAGATTTTAGGAATTTCCATAAAAATTAGTACCTAGAATATTATCCTTTAATTTATGTAAAGTTATATTTTCTCTCTATGTTTATAATAATCTTATTGTTTTCCCTTATGTTTTTTCTACTGAAATTTTTATAATCTGGAGACTATTAAACTCAGGTAAATATTCTTGCTCTGAATAGAAAAGTGATTTAACAAAAAATTCTCTGGACTTTTGTGGGCATTTTTGTTGACCCTATCTAATTCAAAGTGTATGATAATCTATATGACCCAAATTTGACTTAATTTTATTTTTTATATCAAAAAAACAAATATACAAATGAAGATTTTTAAATGATTTATTATCTGAAGGTATTGACTGACTAATATTTGTTATATGGGTGCAGCTTTTGGGAATTAGTTGGATGAATATAATAAAAGTGCATTAAGATAAAAAATTTTAATTGACTATAGAAAGAGTATTAGTTTCTCTATGTGAATGCAATAATGAATAAGAAACTATTCTTGTGGCTTTATACATGTCCAAGGTTATTCTTTTAAACTCCTCCCTTCAAGAGATGAAACTTAATTCCCTTCTTTTTGCATGTGGGCTAGAACTGATGACTCATTTCTGTCAAATAGGAAAAGGCATAAGTAATACTATGTGACTTAAAACTAAGACATAAAAGTCATATAACTTCTGTCTTGCGCTCTCTCTCTCTCTCTCTCTCCTCTCCCTCTCTCTGTTGAATCACTTGCTCTGGAAGAAGCCAGATGCCATGTTGTGAGAGGAGCATGTGCTGAAGAACTAGGCTGATGACAGCCACCTAAGTGAACTTAGGAGCAGATCTTCCAACTCCAGTCAAACCTTCAGATAATTGCAACCTCAACTAATCTCATGAGGACTATAACCTCACGAGAGACCTAAATAAACCATTTCTACATTTCTAACCCTCAGAAACTCTGATAATACATATGTTTGGTTTTAAGCCTGTAAGCTTGTAGGTGACTTGCTACATAGCATTTGGTAATACATTGCTCTTACCTGAAAGATATCTAAGGCCTTGTGGAGGAGGACCAGAGGGAGATGTTCTGAAATACTGCTTCTTGCACTGTGTCAAGAAAAATGGAGAAATAGTATAACATAAATAAATAATCCATAATAATTTACACAAAGTTTGTCATATTTCAGATAGGTTATATATTTGCAGGAAGAGACCACACAACCACACACACACACACACACACACACACACACAAATACACACTGTAACACTATAGTAAATTCCCAGTAAACTGAACAGTCAGAACAGCAGCTAAATGACAGCCAGGTAATTAATTTTCCCCTCTATCTATGTTCAAAAAGAAAACAAAAATCACCAAGGTCTTATGGCCATGAATACTTTATTTCCTTTACTTCCTTTTGTGCATGTGCAAACATTACTATTTAGTATAAACAGCTCTCCACTGACATGTATATGAGACTTGGAATTCAGTGTGATTTGAAACTGAATGACAGAGTTGCTCAGAACACGAGAAGAGCGAGTTTGTGTTGTCTTGGCCAAGACGCTAAGATTACCAACATTTTTTAAATAAAATTTGCTCCTGAGAGAAGAATAACTTGTGATCTTTGTACTAAACTCAGTATTAGAAATCCCCACATATAAGAAGATTAAATCATCGTCGTGCAGCAAACTACAACAATGTTAGTCAGGGACATCTGGGCACTGATTCTGCTTTTCCAGAAAAGGATAGGCCTTGTCATTGCTGAATTTGAGTCAGAACCAGAAGAAATCATTATGAAAGAAAAAGGAAAAGAAAGAGAGTGAGAAAGAAAGAAACAGAGCAAGAGAGAAAGAAAGGAAGGAAAGAAGGAAGGAAGGAAGAAAGGAAGGAAGGAAGGAAGAAGGGAGGAAGGAAAGAAGGAAAAGGAAGGAAGGAGGGCTGGTCCGAGTGCAGTGGTGTTTACAACTAATTGATCACAACCAGTTACAGATTTCTTCGTTCCTTCTCCACTCCCACTGCTTCACTTGACTAGCCTTAAAAAAATAATAATAAAAAAAAAAAAAGGAAGGAAGGAGAAGGAAGGAAGGAAGAAAGGAAGAAGAAGGAAGGAAGGAGGAGGGAAGGAAGGAAGGAGGAGAAGGAGGGAAGGAAGGAAGGAAGAAAGGAAGGAAGGAGAAAGAAAAGAGAAAGAGAAAAAGCTTAAATGAGAGCTGATGGCTTATTTTTAGAATTTTGATGAAGCACCCTCATAAAGTGGAACTCCAGACCTGCTAAAATAATGACATGAATGGACAGTTTTGCCAGCATCTCCCTACCTCTTTCAAGGTTTCCGTCATGCTGAGATAGCTGCAACTGCTCCTGCTTATTGTAGCCAGCTTATCATTGCTACCGTTGCTTGGTTAATTAAATTGGGAACATACTATTGCCGTGCTGTGTATGCGCATGTGAATGTCGTCTTTTTCTGTAAATATCAAACAGAGATGTTCCGGACTCAGGGACATATTTTTCAACCACAGTACAATTCATTTTCCATCCAATATTTCAGTGGTTCTGATTATTTAAAATAAAAATGGTTTTTTACCATGTACCTCATAGTTAATAATGAAAAATAGCAAGTGATTTATAAACATTTTGCATTGCTTCTCTACAAACACTTAAATGGAAGAAAGATAAATATATGAAAATAAAAAATATTCTCTAGATTTCACTAGAAAATTTAAGGCATTTCATTTTTAACATTACATGGAACAGATGTAAATCTGTAAATATGGCATATAATGCATTGCTGGACAAGGATATTTACTTTCCTTTAAAAAATGTTTTTAGTACTCTACCCCCTAAGAATGCTCTCTAAGGTATAATGTGCCATATATTCCACTTTACGACCTTACACTATACCTACAAACGTTAAAACGTATGTACCTTTTAAAAGGCTATGTATGTTTTCTTCATTTCAGAGCTACTGACTGACATGTTTCTGCAAATTTGTAGGGAAAAACTGATCAAGATAAATCAACATGTCTAAACAAGTTATGGATCAGTGATGCCTCCAGTATGCACTCTAAAAAACATTTTTACTTGGGTCTATTCTAACATCTAATACATTTACAATATATTTTTCTGTTCTTTACTCAAAACTTCCATATGCTTTAGAATCTACAGAAAGTGCTTATTGTTATTAATGAAAAGCATTAAGCGCATACTAGCCTATGTGCATTTGTATATTCTCTCAGAAATCAAGTTGCTCGTCACCAGGAACAGCCAAATTAACTCTAGAGGAGAATCTCAGAATGCAGAACCAACAATGGGGGCCTGATTTGAATTTGACTCTGCCAGGAGCACACAAGAGATTCAGTTATGAGGATTCAGTTCACAGATTCGTTTGTCAGCAAACGAATGTGTTTTTGTCAGTTAAAATGAACTCTAGACAAAGTTAAATGCAGTATTTTTGCACTCTGCATATCTTTGAACTAAAGTTCAATGATATCTGTTTTATTATAGGAAGTGTCACTGAAAAATAACCATGGAGTGTTTCAGAATGGTTTTAGATAGCTTTCCTCTTAATTTTTTTGGATGCTGATGGTAAAACAGCATTTATAAGAGCCATGCTTATTTACACTAACTCAATTTTCTCTTTTCTATATTTTTTACCTTTATTTTTTTCACCATGCTAACATAAAGATAGCTAAAAATAAGTGATTAACAGCTACACAACAGAGGTGATGCATAGATAGTATACAGCCAAAAAAATGATTAGTGTCGACAAAGTTTCATTGAGTATCTACACTGTGCCAGTCATGGCCCTACAGACACAGGACACTGCAGAATGCAAAAGAGACAAAAACCATTGCTCTTATAGAGATGGCATCTGGGGAGAGGGCAATGACAATCATATAATAAATAAATGAATTTTGTAATATATTAGAAATTTGGGGAGAAATTGAGCATTTTGGTTTAGGAAACTAGGAAGAAAGCTAAAAATGGGACAGGAAATATTTATACTTCATAACTTCCAGCTGAAAGTGTGTGTCATACTATAAGAAAATAAAGAAAATATCCTCTAGTAATGGTTATCTTTATAATTTTCTCCTCTGCTTGAAGATATGGGAAGAATAGATGTAGGAGGAGAGAACAGAAGTCAGACTGAATTTATCTCAGACATGCATTCGTTTAACAAATAATTATTGATTACCCACTATGAACAAGATACTGGTGACGCAAAGGCAAACAAAATAAACAAAATTCTAAAGACACGGTGATTATATTAAGAAGAAGCCAACAAGTAAAATAAGTAGAACATGGTCCATCAGCTGGTGGTGAATTTGCTATGTGAACTATACCAAGGAAGTGAGATAAAGATGCTGGGGTAAGAGGTAGAGCTGAGATAAGGTTTGAATTTTTGTATATGGTATTCAAGGAGAGCCTAAAGGAGGTATTAATAGAACAGCAAGGCATTCGGATATCTGAAGGAGGAATATTCCAAGGAAAGGAAACAGGAAATGTCATGTCCCTGAGGAAGAAACATATCTATTTGATTTTTAAGAAAATAACAATAGGACTGAGTTTGACTAGAGCAGAGTGACCAAGGAGGACACAGTGGGAAAATTAAGACAGGGAGGTAATAAGAGTCCAGATACGTGGGTCATTAAAAACTTAAATTTCATTGTAAGTTGGAAAGTCATTGGTAGTTCTGAGTGGCAGGATTCAACATATTTGAATAGGATGATTCAGCCATTTGTATTGAGAATAGATTGTTGGAGGTAGAAGATAAAATGCAAAGTGATTAGTTAGGAGGGTGATACAATTATCTCAGATCGGGAAGATGGTGGCTTTGGCCAGGGCATAGAAATGAAAGAAGTGGTCAAATGCTGTATATACTTTGAAGAAAGGACTAACAGGATTTGCTGATGTTTTTAATAGAAAGTATGAGAAAAATCCAGGAAACAAGGATGACTAGAAGGTTCCTAACCTAAACAATTGACAATGTGACAGTACTCTTTATTAAAAATAGAAGGAGCTTTAAACTTAAAATGTAGGTACCTATTATATATTTAATTGGAATTATCAAGAAAGCAATTAAATACAAATCTAAAGTTTAAGGGACAGATCTAAGTTAGAAACATAAATTTAGAATTCATCAACAGTAGATAACGTTTAAAGCCAAAAGATAATATGAGACCACGTAATTGAATGTGTGTCCCCAGAGAAGAGAAGACATATAAGGACAAGTCCTATGGAGCCCAATTTTAAAAGATGAGGGAGATGAGGAAGAACCAGCAAAGAAAAAAATTAAAAGACAAGTGGTGGTCACAGCGGTAAATCAAACTGAGGTATTTTTACTGTTCATTAAGTCAAGAGAATGAATGTTTCAAAGAAGAAAGGGTACACACTGAAGTTTCTCCATCAGGATTAACAATGACCTCTGTGTAGCTAATTCCAATTGTCAGTTATTGGTCCTCATCATATTTGACCTATCACTGGTAAATTATTATGTCATTGATAATTTGCTTTTTTATCCAAGGAACCTCCTCAGTCTCATTGGAAGGAGACAAACTTGAGTAGGTAGAGTAAACCTGGACAGATGTGAAAGCATAATAATAATAATTTTTTTTTTTTTAGCACAGAGGCTCAGTTAATTTCACTTTCGTCTGATGTCATCAGGCTGTAAGATTAATAGCCCTTACTTATTATGTGCAAACAAAATAAATCCCAGATTAGGTGGGAAAACATTTAGAAAGGATTTACCCACTAACAGAGCAAAGAGAAAGTCCCAATAAACTTTCCCACATTAAATAGGAGCAAGAAGAAAATACATGAAATGGCCACTATATAAACATAAATTGGAGTGAGAAAGAAACAGGAAACATGGAGTGAAGGTGAGGAAGGTGAGGAAAAAGCAGAAGGAATATGTCCAGGAGGAAAAGAGCTACAATGAAGTCTAGTATGTGGTCACTGATGTCCAGGAGGAAACGAGCTACAATGAAGTCTAGTATGTGGTCACTGATGAGTAAGAATAAGGAAGAGATGGTGAGGAAAATGAAGAGAATACAGCCTGCAGCATGATCAGATAATCTAGAAGAAAACAAGAGGGGAAGCAAATAAGAATGATCTGAAAGGGCTCACTGTAAGAAAGAACTTTAAAGAAAACGTTATTCTGTGAGATAAACTTTGTGAAAAAAATGAGTTGTGAAAACAAAATAATTATAAAGTGAAACTGCAGCAGTAGAAGGATGTCAACTGAGAACCGAAATAAATTACAAATAATAATTAGTGGAACAGAAAAGAAAAGAAAGTCTCAAAGAGTAAATTAGTGAAAAGTCTAAATTTTGAATTCAGGGAAAAAGTGTAAAGAAATTGACTTTATAAGAAAGAAAAACTACATAACAAAAGATGTTGTGTATAATAATAATTTACTCTTTAAAGTAGAAAAGAGAAAAAAATAAAATCATAAAAATAGAACAGAAAATGTATCCATTAGACAATATAATGTTTTTCTAAAAGAAAGAAATATGGCTGATTGAAATGGTATGCACTGCTTCACAGAAAAAAAATTGATACAGAAATACCCAGACATATGCTAGTGAAGTTACTAAACTTCAAGGATAAAGGATTCTGGAGACATTTTAGTAGAAATATCATGCTTCTAACAAATAAAGATTAAAAATATCATCAGGCCAGCCTCAGACTTTCAAACTTTTTTCACTGACACATCCAGTGCCAGAATGTGATAGAGCAATTCACACAAAGTTCTGAGGAAAATAAAGAGCAATGCAAGAATGTCTATTCTAGAAGCTGCCATTCAAATCTAAAGCCAGTAGCAGACATTTTCTTACATGTTATAAAACCAGTGAGACTCAACTAAGGATTTAGGCACAGAGGTAAAAAAAACAAATTCACACATTTATTCTATGTTTGAAAAATCCAGCCAACCAGATGCTGATTAGAAACATCATAGTAGAGTGCTTTTACTCATGGTAATAAGGATTTATTTCTAAAACCAAAATTAAACTACTGCAGGAAGACAAATGCTATACATGTTGACAAATTTCAAATAAAAAATGTAAAAAATAGAAAAGGTGAATAGGAAAAATATATGCATTGATTAATAACTTTATTAATTAGATATTCCCCATATATTTATTAATGAGGATTCAAAAGGCACTGAATTTAGTAAATTAAGAAACAAAAATTTGTGCGTATTATTTAAAGTTATGCCAAAGGAAAGAAGAGATTCTAACATATATTAGGAGATCCTAACACATATCAGGAGATTAAGATGGGGAAAATGAATTACTTTTAACTTCCCCAAATACCTGCCAGAAAACTAGATATTGATGTTTAGCAAGCAATTTTATTTATCAAACTTATTACAGATACTGCTTTGACAGCACTTAAGTAGTGTTTCAGAAAGGATAAGTCAGATTTTAAGGCCTGGACTGGATGATATAAGGTAGTCTTTCAAGGCAGGAAATTATTTGGATTAGGTAAAGTTTATGATATGAAATTTGGTATTGTTTGTTGGGTGCAGAAAGGTAACAGTGTTTTGAGTTTGATGTGCAGGCTGCTAATTTTGATAAGAAAATTGCTTAGGTTGGTTCACAATCTTACCTTTGAAAAGTACATATTTCCTGGAGCAAGCATGTAAGTAATTTTTGCCTAAGGCCAATATTGCTTGACACACAAAAAGAAAAGCAAACTACGTGCTAGAATTATTTAGTACAGAAACAGTAAAGTATCTCTGGGTTAGAATTTCTGAGCGGAGGCATAGAAAAATATACTGGTTTTAGTTCTCAATCTGCTTTTTGGTTATCCTTTAGCCTAGCAAGGAGGGGAAATCGTTATCACCTGGGGACAGAATCAGTCCAGATCTGCACTAGTGTTTAACGGTCTATGGTCGAGTGTAGTGTTTCTGGTGGTAATTGTTCCAACATCTCTAACTGTCATGTTCGATTTTCCTTTACTTTTCTTTTTCTTTTGTTTTGAGTACATTTATTAGATCATTTTATGAAATAGCAGATATGCACTGAATTAAAAAACTTGGAGATCAAACATTTGAGCAGTGAAACAGACTAATACTAAGATGTGAACAGATCCTGCAGTTTGTTTGTAATTCAGATGCCAAGATATCAAAATAAATTAAGCAAAGAGAACTTTGATATGAAGAATCTGACCACCCATGTATAGGGCATAAGTCTAATGATGAATTGCATAATTTCATTGTTTGTTTCACAGACATTTTTAGCAATCTTAAACATTCCACACAATCCTATAAGGTTTTAAGTACAACATTCTTTTTCAAAATTGTTAATATTCTACTTTGAATGGTTTAGTTTATATGTAAAATGACTGAATTCTGACCTGTTCTATTACAAAAAAATTCTTTCAAGCATGAAGTTCTATGGCCTTAATTACATTGTTCAATCCTCCTGCTATTTCTTAAATCATAGCATGTAGAATTCTCCTCATGTTTTCATATATTGTAATTTGTGAAACAAAGACACTTGGAGCAGAAAAGTCCAAAATTCCTCTTTGGTGGTTAAAATTTTGAATTTACACTTTAAGTTTTTATCTTCTTGAATCAAATTATACAAATAAATTATTTGAGATTTGGTGAGCAAAATGAATCTCCATTAGAATAGGGACCATCTCTAAAGCAGGCATCAGTCCAATAAAATTACACATTACTACCCCAACTGTAGAAGTAGGTAAAATAAATTTTCCCCCCACAGATCTAATAGCAGTGTTTAGACGCAATTCAATTATTTATTTTTGGTAAAGTTATTCCTGTGAGATTTTCAAATATTGTTTCAATGTTTTGCTATCATGTATGAAGAATAGTCCAGAGTCAGTCATTGAAATGTATAGTATAGGGATCCTCATGTAAAACTAACAAAAAACTACTTTTGGTTGTACCTAATTAGTTTGGCTTTATTTTAAAGTCTGAACATTAACCCCTCATTCTGCCTTCTATGTTCCCTGGCTTTTTATAAAGGTCCATTTCTCTGAAAGTTTGGTTACAAATCTAGTTCATATGAAATGCACCCAGTTGTTTCTGAGGAGAGGAAACTCTCTTTTGGGGCACAGTTTGATTCAGTGTTCATATTTCTGACCTATTTATTTTTTTCTATCATCTGAAAAGACACTTAGTATTGAAGTCACCTATTCAGGAAACCAAGTGAGTTTTTACAAAGAACTTGGATTAAAAGAAGATGAGTGACATTCAAAAAAAAGGTGAGTACAAATCCAATGGTATGTTTAACTGTATATTTTAGCCAAATTGTGAGCAAATGATAGCCAGATTATTTATCTCATACTAAAGAGTCACTAATGATGCAAAAAAGTCACATCAGGTTTAAAACTCTATTACGCAATTTTAGTACATAAGTAACGAGTAGTGACTGCGAAAAACAAGAATAAAGGACAGTGGGATTTGCCTTGATGGTCTCAAGTCAGACCACGGAGCCATGATTCTTAGTTTGGGGATGAGTGTGGGGAAGATGTCTGGGGCTCTGTCTTAAATCCAATCAATTATGTCAAGGTGTGCTAGAGAGGAGTTGTCTTATAATTGACATTTTCTATGGTCTGGAAATGAGTCTATTAATAAAGTCTTTTATTTGTCCAAACACTTTAATTATCTCTTTGGTTACTCACTACAACTGTTTCAGGGGTCCCAAAGACTACATTTAGACTCAGTGATTTGCTAGGACTGACAAGATTCAGATGCTGTTATACTCATGGTTATGGTTTATTATGGAATCATAATGGGCTTATTACGCAACCATATATAGTTTATTATGGAACCATAATCTATGGGAACAAATAGATTAAAATCAGCAAAGGGAAAGGTACAGCAAAGGGGCAATGTCCAGAAGAAGCAAGGTACAAGTTTCTAAAAGTCCTTTCTCAGTTAAGTCATACAGATGTTTCAATCTTCCATTAGTGATGTGTGACTGTATCATGCAAGGTGTTGCCAAGTAGGGAATCCCACCTGAGCCTCAACATCTAGAGTTTTACTGGGGTCAGTCATGTAGGAATGCACCACCTGCATTCAACCACTAACGCTCTAACACCAAAACACAACCCAGGAATTCACTATAAAACACATCAGTTTGCAAAAACTAATTTACCAGGTACAAAGTTGCCCAAGGCCACACACATATAAAATATCTTACCAAGCACAATATTCCAAGGACTCAGCGCTCATCTACCAGAAGCTGGCCAGGGGCTATTCCTAAAGACTGTTCTTCCTTGGAAACATGCAGAATCTGAGCAATCTAGACCCGCTGAATAATCCCTTTCCCGCATAATAGCCTCATGAAATGGTTATCATTCTGGAGTTCAACTGTGGATTGAATTCAAGGATTCCTGGAAATCGGATAAAAAAAAATTAATCTCACTGTCTTTAATCACTCATCTCTAACTAAAATGGTGCATTTTTTCAATTTTGAATCTGTTCAAAAATTTGATACACTTGGAACAAAGTCAAAAAGCTAGGCAGCATATCCTTTGAATGTCACATGGGGTCATGTTATATAGGCAAAGGCTCTTAGTTTATATTAGGCTCCCAGGATTCAATTGTCAAGTTTTTAAAAATAGTGTATTTTTGGTGAAATGTAAATAATTTCTGTACAGTAGAATAAATTGTCCTAAAGATTTATGAACCTGTTAGACAATAACTAGTTTTATATCTAACACAGGCACTGCATTTTTTGGTAAATTTTCTAGTTTTGCAGATGCTCTTTGAATTAGTTATTAAAATCCTACTGTTTCCTTCATTAATGAATCAGTTCAATACAATCTTTGTTCATTTTATTTGTATGAGTCATGATTTTACTTTTTTGAAAATTATTCTCTAAAAATTATACACAAACCAGCTTTATTGCTAGTTCCTGTAACTTTGCAAGAAAGAGAAATCAAACAGATTTTTTTTCTTTTTTTTTTTAATTTTAAGTTCTGGGATACATGTGCTGAATGTGCAGGTTTGTTACATAGGTATACATGTGCTATGGTAGTTTGCTGCACCTATCAACCCATCATCTAGGTTTTAAGCTCTGCATGCATTAGGTATTTGTCCTAATGCTCTCCTTCCCCTTGTCCCTGACCCTCCAACATGTCGGGGTCCGGCACGTCTGCCGGGGGACTACTGATTCAACCTGAGAGAGAGTGCGTGGAAGAGAAAGAATATAGACAAATGGAGTCTGGAGGGCTGCGTGAAAATTATGGTCAAAACGCAGCAAATTTATTTTTGTGGGTTACAGCTTTTATACCTTTTTTCTTGTTTACATTTACTTTATCTCAGTAGAAAGAAAAAAGGGGTAAACAGAAAGAAAATAGAAACTCCATAAAAAATAGTTATCAGGGGCTTGTGATATCCGCTCAGAAAGCAGTTTAAGGGGGCTTGTGATAGTAGTTTACATTTCAAAGACTACATTTCAAAGATACAATGGTGCCCTTAAGGTGGCTGATTAAACCTGTTTTTCACCAGGAGCTAAAACAAAGGTTTAGCTCCAGGGAAAATATGGGCAGAGGTCTCTGCTCCTCTTAGGCATCTCAATTGCAGCAAGTTTATTGCTTACACAGAGACTGATGGGGACATGGAAGCAGACAGCACAATGTCCTCAGAAACTGCAGACCTTTGCTTTGCATTCTGTTGTTGCTTTTAGTGACTCAGATCGAGGCCCTTTGTCTCACTCGACAGCCCTTGAGGTGGGGAAATGCAGACAGGTCCAGCAGCCAAACTGGGGCAAGTCAACTAGCTGTCTCGAGCCCTTGGCTCGAACACTACACCAACAAGCCCTTGTGTGTGATGTTTCCCTCCCTGTGTCCATGTGTTCTCATTGTTCAAGTCCCACTTATGAGTGAGAACATGCAGTGTTCAGTTTTCTGTTCCTGTGTTAGTTTGCTCAGAATGATAGTTTCTACCGTCATCCATGTCCCTGCAAAGGACAAGAACTCATTCTTTTTTATGGCTGCATAGTATTCCATGGTGTATATGTGCCACAATTTCTTTATTCAGTCTATCATTGATGGGCATTTGGGTTGGTTCCAAGTCTTTGCTATTGTGAACAGTGCTGCAGTAAACATACATGCACATGTGTCTTTATAACAGAATGATTTATAACCTTTGGGTATATACCCAGTAATGGGATTTCTGGGTCAAAAGGTATTTCTGGTTCTAGATCCTTGAGGAATCACCACACTGTCTTCTACAATGGTTGAACTAATTTACACTCCCATCAATAGTGTAAAAGAGTTCCTGTTTCTCCACATCCTCTCCAGCATCTGTTGTTTCCTGACTTTTTAATAATTGCTATTCTAATGGGCATGAGATGGTATCTCATTGTGGTTTTGATTTGCATTTCTTTAATGACCAGTGACGATGAGCTTTTTTCCATATATTTGTTGGCCACATAAATGTCTTCTTTTGAGAAGTGCCTGTTCATATCTGTTGCCAACTTTTTGATGAGGTTGTTTTTTTCTTGTAAATTTGTTTAAGTTCCTTGTAGATTCTGGATATTAGCCCTTTGTCAAATGGGTAGCTTGCATAAAGTTTCTCCTGTATTTTCATACTGTATTACATTTAGTTTCCTTTACTAGAATAGCAGTTATCTCTACATTAAATTATAGTTATTAGAAATAGCTCTACATCATCATTTTAAGCACTGAAGTAGTACCATATTAGTGTATCAATAATATTTAGTATTTCCAAACATGTATTTAATTTTTTGTAATCATAGGAATTCTATGTTCTCTTAGAATATATTGCACGTTTATCTAACATCCCTCATTTCTACATACAGCATTTTCCCTCTTTTGAAAGATTTTTTTCTTCATTCCAACTTTTCTTTTCATGCCAACTCTGAATAATAAGGGTTTCAGAGAAAAGAACATTACCCAATTCACACACTTCTGTGTTATTTGTAACACGTTTTATACTAGAATTAAGTACAAAGATTTTTTTCACTGGGAATAAAGGTGTCTCAGAAGGAGTGGTCAGTGAGATGGGAGAAAGATTAGTGTGCTGCCTCAGATGAGTGATGAAAGAGAAAACTGTCAAATGCTGTTTACTGACAGATCAAGATGAGGGATGCATGTTGACTTTCCATTTATCAAGGCTGTCATGACAGGAGCTATTTCAATGTAGTGGTGGGAGCAGAAGAAGAATAGGTTGAACAGAAAACGGAAGGAGGAGAATTAAGAACAGGAAATATGAATAACTTTTTCAAAAAGTTTTGCTGTCAGGGAGTGTAGAAAAATTAGACATTAACTAAATAAGTAATTAAGTTGGGAATGTTTATTTTTCAATATAAAGGTGTTCTCCCACCTTTATAAATAGCATATTTTATTTGCTAATGGGAATAGTTAAGCAGGGAGTAAAAATAGCACTGGAAAAATGTTCTTAAGTAGAAGTAAAAAAAATTAAATATAAAAATAAAGGCATGGTCTGAATTGGGAGAAGATATAGTTTATCCACTGCAAAAGAAAAACAGGCAGAGTGTTCAAATACATATCACAATAGATATGCAACTGAGATACTTTGAAAGTTACACGTTGTGGGTGTCTTTCAGTTAAATAAGATGCAAGGTCATCAGTTGGGACGGAGGATGTGGGAGAAAGCACTAGAGCATTGAGAGCAGACTCTGATATGGTCCTTTAGGAGAATAGAAAGTAAAAAGACTAAAGAATTGTAATAGCATTTCTAGGAACATTAAAGGAACACTTGAAATTTGGGATTATAAATGTAAAGTGAACCAGGTCAACATGTTTCACATAAGATAAACTGGTCTCTGCAGCAGTAATAACCCTCTGTTCTCACTAGCTTTAAGCAACCAAGTTGATGTCTCACTCATTTTATTTGTCTTAAGATGGGTGGTATTGGATGTGGTGGTGGTGGGGTTGTGTATGCGCTCTGCTCCGCGTGGTCATTCAGGGACCTGCGCTGATGAAGCCTCTTTCTAATTGAGGCTGGGAAAGAGAGTACTGAGGCTTATGCACAGGATTTTAAACGCTTCATCTAGGAAATAATACATGGTCACAGATCATTGACAAAACTAGTCCCTTGTCCTGAATAAACTACAAAGAGGCTGGAAAATATGGAAGAGTACATGAATGGACAATGAGCAGAAAATCCCTCTGTATCTGCATGTATCTGTCAGCACATAGTGTAGTCACAGATGGACAGCTGAATTTAACTAGTGTTACTAAGGATTTTCAGTTGAGTATAATAAAGAGGAAATTGACAAGAAATTTAAAGATACATATAATAGGGTTATTAAAATAATTAAAGGTAAATATTTAAGCATGGAAAAGAATAAACAGATGTTATAAGGGATGTGAGGGATAGTGAATATACAGCAGCTATGAGGTTGGGGTGCAGGTGGTAAATGAGTTACTGTGTACATGTTTCCAGATCAAGAAAGCTAGAAAGCTTGAGGATCAATCATAGTGTGGAATCCATGTAAAACTATAGAAAAGCTTCTCCTGTCTCAGAGGAAAACTTTGCACCATCTATAACATGCCCTTCCAGGTTATCTGATTAAGGTCCTGTTCATTGTCTTTAAGCTATTTTTGTAACTCTTTGTAAAAGTTGTGTGCACCTGAGAGACATGTATATTAAGTCTTGTTTGATAGTGATTTGGTCGATTTCCTCTCTTCTGTGAAAAAGTTTTTACTTTTTCTATTTGCAAATTCATTTCAGCATTCCTTTACTGCATATCCGTGTTTTGTTTTGGTTTTGCCTTTGAACCAGTACAACATCTGCCTGGCTTCCTTGTAGCATAGTAGTAAAATAAATTTTTTAACACGTTTTTTTAAATATCTCTTTGAAAGTCATGATTTTATCTTTTTTAGAAAAGTATCTTTAAACAGAAATGAGATTCTGAAGACTTTTTTCATTTACTAATATTGGAAATTTCTAAGATCTGATTATAAGAATGAGCATCTGAGGAATGGTGGAAGATAAGGTCATTTTAGGAGAGGAGATCTGAAAATTACAGTCACAAAGTTGGAAGGCTTATCTACTGCATACTTAGATCACTGCGATTTAAACAGGAATTTTGTTGGGGAATCTGATGGTAATCCAGAAGTTAAAATATTTAAGAAATGGAGGCAAGCTTTGTAGACGGCCTGTGGCAAAAAAACAGGAATAACAGATGGTGGATTGTACTCATCTAATCACATGAGATTCAAAATTGGAGGGAGTGATTCAGGAAAGGGGGAGGAAAAGCATATCTAGAAGCAGCCATGAGTGTCAAGGAGAGAACCAACCTCGCCTTTAGGCCTAGTGGAATAAGGAGTATGAGCGGGGAAAAGAGACACTAGTAAATATTCAGGCTACAGGAAATGCGGTTTCCTAAGGAAAGACTTGAGTTCCTTTTAAAGAAAGAAAGTAAAGAGAATTTGCAGAGAAGTTGAAAATGTACAAGTTTTTGCTGATACTGGAGAAATCGTTTGCAAGGGCATGCACAATTAAATGGATTCAGAAGTTGAGGGTAATGGGAGGTGGATGCTTATGTGTAGAGTCAGATGTGTATGTGAGTGTGGAAACAGAGGACTGACCTGGGATTAAATGTGGTGAGTGAGTAAAGAAGAGGAAAGAGCACATGGGATATTCCTAACCCTCGTATTAAGTCCTCAACAGGCACCCACAGGCAATCACATACCAGGAAATATCAGTCCACAAAGAAGTTGATTTTCAGAGACAGTGACAGGTTAATTCCATGTTTGGGGGAAAATAACAATCCTGGTTGTACATTAGAATGAGTCGAAGATCCTTAAATCTCTATAAACACCTGGGCTCTCCCTTCAGACATTCTGGTTTAATTGGTTTAGAATGAGGCCTAAGCATATATACTTTTAAAAAGCTCCCTGGGTAATTCTAACCAGCAACAAGAATACAATCCATTGGGCTATAGTTACAACTCACATGCCTTACTAAAGTGCTTAATATCAAAATCATATCAGCACTTTATTACTGTTCTCTATGCCTGGAATGTGGCTGTATTAGTTTGTTTTTACACTGCTATAGAGAAGTACTGGAGACTGGTTAATTTATGAAGAAAAAAAGGTTTAATTGACTCACAGTTCAGATGGCTGAAAGGCCTCAGGAGACATAATTGTGGTGGAAGGAGAAGGTGAAGCAAGGCATGTCTCATATGGTGTCCGGAGAAGAAGAATGTGGCAAGTGCCACACTTTAAAACCATCAGCTCTCAGGAGGTGTCCCTCACCATCATGAGAACAACACCGGGGAAACTGCCCCCATGACCCAGTCACCTCCCACCAGGTCCCTCCCTCACTCATTGGGATTACAATCACCTCCCACCAGGTCCCTCCTTCACTCATTGGGATTACAATTTGAGATGAGATTTGGGTGGGTACACAGAGCTAAATTTTTCTCAGCCGAACCATCAATGGCTGTGAATGGTGTAAGTTTCTGTGATTTTGGCTGGGATGAAAGGAAATCCAAGGTGGCAGGACCTGGTATCAGCTCTCAATGTCTCCAGTAAGGTTGCTGTGGTTACCCTCAAAGGCATCAGATGGATGTCATGATCTGATCTCCAATAATATTTCACTGGCAGTAGTTAAACTAATCCTGTTTCTTAAGGGAATAAAAGTAGTTGATAGGCAACCCATCAACATTTTCTTTGATTTGTAGAACCTCAGTCACATAACCAGCAGATTCATTGACCTTTATTCCACTCTCATAACTGAAGGAGATTATAGAATCATCAGAGTTCCCTGAATAAAAGAGAAGCCCAGGACACCTTGAGGAAGGTCATCGCTGTTACACTAGAGATCAGATGGCAAAACAAATTTCCACCCAGAGCTTACATCATTATTTGCCCAGTAAAACACAGGATAATTGAATGTTTTTATTTCCTACTGTCAGACTGTCTGGTTGAAGTACTTTTAATTTATTTAACTTGCCATTACTATCTTGGAATCCTCCATTAACACCACTGACCAAGCAACTTATTTCAAAGTAAAAGAATTAAAATGATACCTCTATTTGTTTTCTTCGACTGTCACAACAAATGACCACAGACGGGGAGGTTTGTGACAAGAGAAATTTATTCTCGTAGTTCTGGAGGCTGGAAGTGAGAAGTCAAGTTGTCAGCGAGACGCATCCCTTCTGGAGGTTCCATGAAAGAGTCTGCTGCATGGCTGTCTCCCAGCTCCTGGTGGTTGCTTGGTGTTTCCTTGCTTTTTGCTACATCACTGTAATCACTGCCTTGTCACATGGGGTTCTCACTGTGTCTCTGTGGCCAAATATATCTCTTCTTAAAAAGACAATAGTCCTCTCAGATGTGGGGCCTGCCGTAATGCAGTATGACTTCATCTTAACTTGATCACATTACAAGTACCCTATTTTGAATAAGGTCACATTTACATGTGCTGTGTGGACACAAATATGGGAGACATTATTAAATCCAGTGCAGTAGTCCAATGTCTGTAATATATACTGGTATTCTATACCTTGTGGCCTAGAAGCACAGGCCATAGAGAGCTATGGATTATACATTGGATATTCAGATATAGGGTCATGTTGACAGTAATGTCTTTCAAATTTTGGGTGCTTTGTTGGAAAATGTGATGTATCATGTGAACCAGTGGCCAGTATATCATTCTATTTCTACTATAGCCAGAAAACGCTGCTTTGAATACGAAGAGATGGTGTTGAAGGTGGTTCTTTTCAGAATGACCATTTTTTAAAAAAGAGACAACGAGAAAGGCAGAATAGTTTTTCTTTGTATTTTCTCTAGGCTTTTCTGATTTAGGGACTTAAGCATCTGAGGGATGAAACTAAGAAGAAATGGATATCATCCAGAGATCCTGAATTTGGAGTTGGATGAATGAATAGAAACGTGTTCTCTTTGGGCATATAAATTAATTATTGGTGCATAAATTACATTTTGCTATATAACAAATCAGTTCAAAACTTCATAGCCTAAAACAACAAATGTTCATTATTTTTTTCTGATTATGTAGGACAGTTGGTGGTTATTCTGGTCTGGGCTGCCTTAGCTAATTTCTGTGGTCACTTGAAAGATTAGTTGATGTCCAGTGGTTTATAATGGCC
Source organism: Callithrix jacchus (assembly GCF_049354715.1). Classification (NCBI taxonomy): domain Eukaryota; kingdom Metazoa; phylum Chordata; class Mammalia; order Primates; family Cebidae; genus Callithrix; species Callithrix jacchus. The sequence continues at coordinate 52,743,777 of NC_133519.1, forward strand.
TCAAAAACTGTTTGGTAAGATGCTTGGTCTCTTTTTCATGTGAACTCAAATTCTCAAGATCAGCCATCCCAGGTCTTACAGAGAGCAAGAGTCTCAGTCACAATAAATAAGCCTTTTCACACCCTCTACTTCCATCTTGCATGCTATTATCCCATTGTCCAAAGCAGCTAACAGAGAGGGGAGACTCAATACAGAGGGAACCACCCAATGATGTGAATACAAAGAGTCACTATGGTTCCTTTTGAAACGAAACAAAACAAAACAAAACGACAACAACAAAAAACTACCACACTTGTTTAAACCGACAAAAACACATTTTTCTTACACAAAAATGGAATTTTTAGATAGATATGGGGGTTTATAGTTCAAGCTTAATAATAAAGGGGCAGGCTTGGAAAATAGGCAAGAATCATTGAGGATCCTGAAGTTTGGTAGGAAAACGATGTAGCCAGAATAGTACTACTGTATACCACATCCACTGCTGGAGGTTTTATTCTGTTGAATACCACAAATGGGCATCACTGATGCTTTTGTAAGGCATCACAAATCAACTTGACCACATCTTCATCTTCTCTTTGTCAGCTCCAGATTAAAAGCATAGGTGGAGGCAGGAAATTGCATGCCACTAATTCTAACAATTAACAGAGAATTACTCTATATAACAGGAAGGGCAGACACTGAAATGCCACTCACATATACTTTCAAAACACACACACATATGCACAACGGGTAAGAGTGTGCTCCTTTGCATTGTATTAAAATGATTCAATCTTTAAGGTCTAGGAATTTGTATCTTGAAAACAGTAGCACAAGGGGGACCAAAAAAATTGTACTTTTTTTTTTAATACCACTTTTGCATCATGGAAAGCGATTCCTACTTCTCAGAAGTTTGCTTTATTAGAGTTGCCTTACCTGTGGTTAGCTGTACATATAAATACATTTTAAAAACCCACAATCTTATACAGAAACTGATGTAGAAAGATAACAAGGCAATTAAATATGTAGAATTAATGAGATCTGCACCCTCTGCCATCGTCCACTTTGTTCTGCACATGAACATTAGTGATGTCATTTCTATTAGGACGGAACAAACAGATTTTGATTTGAAATATTTTCCTTTCTACATAATGGCTTCAAAACCACTGGACTGGTTTGTCCCTGCTGTCTGAGCAGCAGTTTGTAACTCCAAATTGAAAATACTTCTAAAGTCACATCATGTTCTTACTATCCCTCAATGCTTTCTCTACATGCTGACTGGCACACATGTGTTTGAGAAAAAAAATTAGAAAGCTGTATTTCTTAAATAATAGGTGGACACACAGACTATAACCAGTTTATAAGGTCTAATCTCTGAATTATTAGGTATTCTGTGACATCTAGAGTTTATAATGCAATGCCTATTTGGTACTCTACAACTATTTCCCAAGATCAGTATGTAGGAGGCTGGGTGCAGTGGCTCATGCCTGTAATCCTGGCACTTTGGTAGGCTGAGATGGGCAGATCAGTTGAGGTCAGGAGTTTGAGACCAGTATGGCCAACATGGCGAAAACCTGTCTCTATTAAAAATACAAAAAATTAGCTGAACGTGGTAATTCCAGCAACTCAGGAGTTGAGCAGGAGAATCACTTGAACCCAGGAGGCAGAGGTTTTGCAGGGAGGCAAGATCACACTACTGCACTCCAGCCTGGGCAACAAAGTGAGACTCTGTCCCAAATAAATAAATAAAATAATAATCGTGGGCTTCGTGTGTGTAGTCATGGTCCCTGACCTCGGGAAGTCCAGAGTCTATCCAGAAAAACAAGTATTAAACAGATGTGGTTGGGTATCAGTTTCTCAATTTCCCCTACAAAGCTTACTTTAAGTTGATAGAAAATCAAATTGTCTTAAACATGATGTTGAGTCCTTCACCTGGGAGTTGCTTTTTCCATGTCATCGTTCTTTCTCAGCTCTCTATATTGCCTTGAGACTGACTATTTTATTGCTAAGCATCCCTTTATTCTGCAAATATCAATTAGACAAGATTCTCTAAAGATCGTGCCATTGCACTCCAGCCTGCCTAAGAGAGTGAAACTCTGTCTCAAAACAAAAACAAAACCCAGAATTTATTGAAGGTTTAAGTTGGCAAGAGGGGAAGGAGCAGGTACTCTGAAGTATACCACAGCACATAAACAAAAGCAATTCTTTTTTTTTTTTCCTTTTCATAAAAAGTTATTTTACCATCCTCTGGCACTAAAAGTTTCTCTAATCAAAGCTCCTCTACAGTTCACTAGACTCCTCACCTGTCACCTGGGAAATGGGGCTTGGACCTCCCGTCTCCTGATATCTTCTCACTGGACTTAGTCCTCTTTCTACTCTTAAATCTCTCCTGTAGTTGTATGTAGAGTAGTTCACCTGTCACTTGTCTTACCTTAGCCCCATTATGCTGTTTCCAAAAAAGCTTCTCTTTTAGCCAAACTTGCCCAATAGTGTATTTCTAAACAAAACATACATTCTCTCCCTAAGACTTTGCAACCACATTTTATAATTTTGTTTCTTCTCTATTCACCAAATACTAGATTATAATACTGTTACTAATAACACAAGTACAAGTGGGAGAAAGAAGCAGTGAAGAGGTATAGGATATTATGAGGATATGTAAAAGGAATGTTTACTTGTATATTATCATTAGTGAAGACATTTGAGACCTCCCTTGAAAAGTACTTCTTATTTCAATGATGGTTCTTGATATATATTTTTGCATAACTGAATGAATAGTTAGAATGACTAGAAGATCATATCTATTTATTAGACCTGATAATCTCTTTGGTTCTTATTCTAAGAGTAATAAGAGGCCTGTGGATGATTTTGATTAAGAATACATTAAAATCTTCGAATAATCTTGCTGAGCATAATTTGGAGAAAACAATGGAAGAGAGAAGGATGGGTGTTGGGAGGTTTGTCAGAGTAGTGCCAGAGTAGGCTAATATCTGAGTCCACTGGTCCAGGAAGGAATGGTGAGAATGGATCTGAGAGACGTTTAGGAAGGAGAAATCACAAGAAATGACATTAAATTGATGGATAGAAGGTGTGGTGAAGGAGAAGAGAAAAATTCACGACGAACCTCAGGTGAGCCGAGATCGCGCCATTGCACTCCAGCCTGGGTAACAAGAGCGAAACTCCGTCTCAAAAACAAACACACAAACAAAATTAACTGGGTGTGGTGGCCCATGCCTGTAATCCCAGCTACTCAGGAGGCTGAGGCAGGAGAATTGCATGAACCCAGGACGTGAAGGTTGTGGTGAGCCGAGATCGTGCCATTGCACTCCAGCCTGGGTAACAAGAGTGAAACTCCGTCTCAAAAAAAAAACCAACCAAACAAACAAAATTAACTGGGTGTGGTGGCCCATGCCTGTAATCCCAGCTACTGAGGAGGCTGAGGCAGGAGAATCACTTGAACCTGGGCAGTGGAGGTTCAGAGAGCTAAGATTGTGCCACTGTACTCCAGCTTTCCATATGGTCAACATGTCCCTCCACTCAGCTCCTGGATGCTTGAGGGTCAAGTAACCATCTCTGTAGAAGTGAGTGCAGTGCAGCATAGCAGGATGCAAGGTGTGCCAATTACAACACAGACATGTCTAGAGAAGTGGTCAATATTGTATACACAAAACAAATTACTCACCCTTGATCGTCTGTATCCTGTAGTTTATTCTATGCTGGTAGTGGAAGAGTTACAAAGACACGATTGATTTTAGACTCTGATGAAAACTGGCTTCTGTCTATGATACAAAAAGATGTTAAATCACTTCACTAAGTTGCTTCAAGGCTATGTGATTTGGTAATTGCTTTGATGGTTGTTTGATATAAAGAAGTAAACACACTGAGGGTGTTGGAGAATACTGAAAGATGTCAGGGAAGCTTGATCCTTTCAATACTGAAATATTGCCTGAAAGTTTAAATTATCATGGGTTTAAATGATTTTGAGGGCAGATCTTGTCAGTATCTTTTAATAATTTTTAAAACTTTGAAAATATTACAGGAACGATTTCAAAATACTAAACCATCATTCATGCAGATTCCTAATAATACATTTTCAATATTTTCCTAATTACAGTATGTGGATATCAGTCTTTCAGCCAAACTCAAGAAAAAAAATGAGAGCGTAGCTCCCAAATCCCAAAATAACTTTTTAACAAAATAAAATTATTTCATTAAGTGATTTTAAATTTTAGTAATAAATGTCACAACTATATTGATAGCAGGTAACACATTTTCACCAGGCAGATTTCTTATCTTAGAAATATGTGGGCTGGGCGCGGTGGCTCACGCCTGTAATCCCAGCACTTTGGGAGGCCGAGGCCAGTGGATCACGAGGTCAACAGATCGAGACCATCCTGGTCAACATGGTGAAACCCCATCTCTACTAAAAATACAAAAAATTAGCTGGGCGTGGTGGTGCGTGCCTGTAATCCCAGCTACTCAGGAGGCTGAGGCAGGAGAATTGCTTGAACCCAGGAGGCGGAGGTTGCGGTGAGCCGAGATCGCACCATTGCACTCCAGCCTGGGTAACAAGAGCCAAAGTCCGTCTCAAAAAAAAAAAAAGAGAGAAAAAGAAATATGTTACCTGAAAAATTTACATCTCAAAATATCAAAAACCATCTCCTCTTTGGCTAATTTAGGCTTTTGAGTTTGTAACAGTGACTAGAGGTAACTGATTACTCTTTTTTTTCCCCTAAATTGGATTGATATCCAAGAACAAATCTTAATATCACTAAAAGGAGAAATGAGGATTTCCTCAATAACTAACTTGGAGGGTGCTGAATGCTTCAAAATAAGAATGTCTCTCCTTCAGTTACTGATAATACATCAAGCATAGCTACTGAATTACTTTTAGCAACATGGTTTCCAGGGGAAATGTCAGTTATTTTATAGCTGTTTCACAGCATACTTTTTGCCAGAAACATTAAAAATCAATTAGTTTTTATTAAAAAGTGATGATACTTCATTTTCAAAATCAAGTCATTTATAACTTGGCCCAAGAACACCTAAAATTGAAGTATTTTATAACAATTATCATTTTCTCCATATTTTATGTTCAAGTCTGAATTTTTAGTAAAGGTAATAAATAATTGTGTTACATTTCTATTGCTCCTGATGTGGATTTTTACATTATTTCAATGAATGTACATTCATAAAATCTTTTATCCTAAAACTTCAAATCATTCTCTATATTAGACATTATTCCATATCAAATAGAATGTTTATTACATTAAACCACTTGAGATCATGTATGGTGTTTATTACTGCACGGTAGCTGAACCTGTCCTAACTAATATATATCACAAAATGTCAGTTTCTTTGTGAAATCTTAAAACAGATTCATAGATCTTTTAGAGGGTTTCATTCTGTGGTCTCAATTAAAATTTGGAATCCATTACCTTTGATGCACATTAATGTATTTCTTGAATATGATAATAATCAGTAATTAAAAGAACTTAAAGTTCTAAAAATATTACTTTAGCAATATATAACTGAAATGTGCCTATATAGCTATGCAGTGTGTTTACAAACCTCGACTTCAGAACCTACCTCATGTCTATTAATAAAAGTGTCTCATAGCTCCTGTCTTTTGAAAGTCAGGAATTTTCAGAGAAAAAAAATACATTCTGATGAACTACTCACACTTTCTTTGTCTATATGAATAACACACAGATTAGGTAGTGGAAGTCAACTTAGAAATATTTGTTTTTGGAATTATATTTAATTTCCAACTACAAAGATATCCAGCTTGGTGTCACTAGAATGAAACCTATTTTGTGTATGATACAAAAAGAAGAAAATATGAATCTTTATGTAGAACTATATTATGTTTCCTTAGAATATGACTAATTATATGCAATTTGTGAAAGATTTCTATTATTTATTTTTTTAAAAAAAGGTCTTCATTTTGTTTCTACTAACACATTTAAATTAAGTAATAAAATACAATTCTATTGGATAACTATATAAGCATATTATTTAATTATAAGCAAAATTCCTGTTTTTAAGAACAATTTGCTATACTTTTAGATTGACCTATATGATTAAAGCTGGCTTGTCTATCTTTCTCCTCCCACAAATGAGTTAAGCTGAAGGCAGCCCTCTAAAAAAGTAGAGAAGATCAAAATGAAATCAAAACGGTCTAACGCTCCACAGGATGAGTGCATCGTCTGTCTGCAGTGTTTCCCAGCAGGTGCTATTTAATCTGTTGAATCTGCCCAAAGTCTGTCTCTCACATCTGCAGAATTTGATATCACCATTATTTCATTAAACAGAGAACTGCTGATTTGTGCATCATGTATCAGTCGGGGTCCTGTTTGGAGAGAGAAACCACATCAGTGATTTGGATAGAGAACATTTTATACAGATATTTTTTAACTATAACAGAGCAATAGAGTAATATCAAGTTGGTAACAGTAAAGAGAACTTGAAACTAATATAGCAATAGCAGACATTAGGAGCATCCATTATTTTCAAGGCCAAGATAAAGTGCGCCAGGAAGAGATTCCAGGACTGCACTGGAAATCAAGGTGGCACAGCTGTGGCTCACAGAACAGCAGAGAAGTCACTATAGTGCTGCACTGACAGAACTTGCTGGAATTCCACCCCCTAGGATGCTAGAAAAGGCTGTTTATGGGAAAGTGTCTCACTGGAAGCACACTACTAGAAAATCATCTAACAAGGTGCTGAGGGAGCTTCTGGCCACCGGGTATGAAGCCCTTTTCAGGAGTAGCCATCCATACCAAACTATCAGGAGTCTGGTGCTGTGGAAGCTGCATCTTCTGCAGGAGCCAGTCCTTTGTAAAAAGAGAACCGGCTTTTCTTGGGACTTTTTCATCTGTGCTCATTGATGTTTCCCAGTATCAAGATCAGGATATACAGGAAGCCAAGAAAAATCCCACAGAATTCACCACCGTGTCACTCTTTTCAAGTCTCAATTCCCTAGTCTGTTTTCCTCCTTCTTTGCACTGCTCAGAACCTTCATAGGCCTGATTTATATACAATACATAGGGGTTAGTTGTGTTTAGCAGGAGGAATAGGAAGAAATGGGTATATTCCATTTTCCTGGAACTGGAAGTCCATCTTTGTGTTAAAAACTATTTTTCCTTTTCTCTAACCAGTGCTTCTCTGATTCTTAGTGTATTGTGATATTATTCTGTGTTGTAAAATATATTTCTCTTCTGCCACCTTCACTAAGGTTTATTTTTTTTTTCTTACCTTCTGTTTTCTTCTTGCTCCCTTTCTTCCCATTGTTCATTTCCTACCATCTCAACTCTCTTTCCCTCCTCACTTCTCCTTTTGTGATATGGTGAAACTATTCAGAATCTATTAAGAAATAATTCAACAGAAGTTTATTTATCACTGCATTTTCCAATCAGATTACTTCCATATTTATTTTGGGTTTAAAATATAGAAGTAACAAATTAATTTTATAGTTCCAGAACACAATTTATCTAAGAAACTGAAGTTTTGGCAAAAAAAATCAAGAGTTTACATCATTAGAAATAATTTTATTATTTATTTTAAAGCAGTTCAATGTAACTGATAGCAAAATGGTACAGACCAATAAACAGAATCAATTCCGATTGGGCTGCAAGGACGATTACTGACTTTATATTTTATTTTCTTGTGCAAGTATAATTATTTTAAAAAGGCAACAGTTCATTAAAAGCATTTTATAAACATGTTTTTACTCTTTAAACAAGAGAAAGACTAATAAATTATCATTATTGTAGCAAGCTGGTATGAACTGTGTCAAATATTAAATTTGGACTAATGTTCATAGTCAAAAATAATTATTTTAAAATTTATGAAACAAAATTTTTAGTTATATAGGAAATATAATCATATCCTAGCTTAAAATCCTAGTCTTGATAACTGTCATAATGCAAAAATACCAAACATCAAATCTTGTGGGGAAATAAAAGATTTGTAAAATCTTACATTTAATCCTAAAAATAATGAAGTAAAAAAGGTTAACTTAAACATCATATTTGACTCTTGATATGCAAATATAAAACAAGTTCATTAAATTTATTATTTTTCTGTTACATATATTAGTTCCATTCTGCCTTCAGTTTTTAACAATTTATATGTGAATGTGCGTGTCAAATATATTTCACATGTTTATAACATATACACAAATATGCATACAATCTTTAAGTTTTAAGGCATGCTCCCAATTTTAGGTAACCTGTCATAAATTCTACTTCTCTGATCAAAGTAGATTAAATGCAGGATCTCTGTTTTAGGGGTAATTCTTGGTGTTCTTGTTATCCTAAAATGTGGATAATGTAAAATACTAAAAAGAAAAAAGGCATTTCATAGTCTCCAAGCCAAATTATACCAGGACTACAATCTTTGATTTCACATTGCACTTTACACTTTTATTTCTGTAGAATTTTTGAGAGAACATTAGAATATCTTTTCTTAAAAATTTTTCTTATTCTTTAAGTTGATCTGCATCATTACGAAAAGAAAGGCAAAAAATGTCCCTTTCTAGTCTTTTATGTACTTTGTTGTTGAATTAAACTCAATGCTAAATTCAAAAACTAAAAAATACAAAGTTAGAAGAGTATATATTTAAATTTACCAATGTTTCTTTTATAAGACACATTTTTACACACTTCCACTACCTAGAAAACTATGTATGCATTCTCTTACGCTTTTTTGACCTATTTCTCTAGGGAGAAAACACAATACAGGTAAAAAATTGGTGTTATCAATGGTCAATTTATATTTAAATTTATAACTCAAATTCTCCATGATTTGTATTAATGTTAAAAGCCAAGAACTACCTATTCTTGTTTTATGCTTTTCTCTCATAATGTTAAAATATACTTCATATAATTTCAAAATTAAGCCAAAATTTGTAATACAACCTTTTTTGAGTGTTACTGTTTCATTACCAAAGACATAAGAAGGACTTTTAATGTTTTGAATTGTCTTTGGGGTTCAGAAAAGGTATAAGTTATCTTCTGTCAATTTAAAAAGTATTTTTCTAATGAAATTTACTATATAGATATATCAAACATAATAAAACTCAAGAGTCTAATCACAATCATTACTACATATTTCAAGAAATCCAGTTAATGTTTCAATCCTTGAATTAAATTTAAGTCAACAAATGTGTATTAAGTATTTTCTCTATGCTAGGCATTCTTTTAGGAGAATAATAGATAATTGCTTTAGAGTATGCTTTTCTTGGCATAAAATGTTTGCTAGACATAAAGTTACCAAAAAGTGCAGGAACCTAGTGTTTCTTTTCATTTATGTTTTAGTTACTTCAGTGTAATAAAACATGCTATGACATCTCAAATTCTAAGATAAATATCTTTATATCATAAGGCAGACAAAAAACGTTAAAATGACTTAAAGATTTGTATTCTAAAGCAAACTATGATTCTTACACAAAAGTCAGCCACACAAGTTTGTTAGTTAATCTCTATGTAGTGAAGACTAGACATTTATGATGAGCTCAACTTCATAAAACAGTGAATTTAAAGAATATAATATGGCACATTTAGTTTTTAAGAGGGGCAGCAACATTCTGTGTCCATTGTGATGCACCAAATATGGTTAGATTTTGTCAACTTCATAAAACCTTAATAATTTTTTAAATTGGTTTCATATAGTTTGGATTATTATTAAACAAATCAGTGTCAGATTTAAATATTTGTACTTTAATATCACTTTTCAAACTTATTCCATTGATGTTCTTCAAATATTAATAGGGAGAGTACCAGTAAGTACTACATTAAGTTTCAAAATGATCTATACTTCTAAGAGATTATGTTTTTAAATATGAGAAAACTACATATATTTCCATCTAGTTTCTTTCATGCCAGCAACACTTTTGTGGTTTCAAGCAAGATCCTTGTAGGAAAAAAGTTTCTCATTTTATTTTTGTCAAAGTTGAGTTTCCTCCCGAGCATCTTGACCAGTGACATTGCAGATGCTGTTTCTTCGACTGGGATCACTGTTTGGAAGGTAGGCCAGTGGATCTGGTCTAATTAAGTATCTAATAGAAGAAAAAAAAACAAATAACTTTGCAATAGTAAGTATAGGCAATGTTAATTCACACTGACACTTTATATTTCTACTTTATTTGTTGAGTTTTCAGATTATCTAAACTGTATACAACATTGGTGGAAAAACTCACTGTTCAGCTGGCCTTTACAATTTGGCACTGTTAATATGACCATTTTCAGACCTGAGAAGATGATGATGATGAATGCTGATGAATCAAGCACTATTATTTTTCTTATTCCTCTTCTTTTTCCCTGTGCATGTTGGCTGTCAGGCACCATTATTTTTTAATTATGATCCATTTCAGCACTTTCATCTCATCAAAGTTTTATGTTTAGTATGCTATTGACATTTATTATCCCTTGCTTTGGCCATTTTTCTATGAAGGAGATCTACATTTTAGCCATCCTTCTTCCATTACTTAACTGTTCTTTGTCTCATGTTTATCACTTAAAAAATTAGAAAATTGATATAAACAATTTCTATAGTCTTTTCAATTTAAATATTTTATGAATCTATGAAATTAACAATTTAATGAATGTTACAGTGAATATAATGCATAATGTTTAAATTAGCTGAAAAAATATGTATTTGAAATTCAGGTTATGGTGATAATGCTAAAAGTATAGAGAATAATCCTTAATTAATTCTGCTAGTAAATAGAAGAATGTTTATCTGCCAAACTCAAATATTTCATTAATGTGAGAATTTGTTGTAAGAGAGTTGTCTTACTTCAGACTGTCGAATGATGTACAGGCACACTTTTGTTGCTTTTCACTTCGTTGCACTTTGCCAATATGTCATTATTTATACAGGGAAGGTTTGTGGCAACCCTGAATCAAGCAAGTCCATTGGAGACATTTTTTCCCCACAGCAGATGCTCACTTAGAATCTCTGTGTCACATATTTGAAACTTGAACTTTAACCATCGTACTTATATCTGTTATGGTGATGTGTGATCAGTAATTTCTGCTGTTCCTATTGTAATTGTTTTCAGATACCACTAACTGCACCCATATAAGAAAGTAATTTTAATCAATAAATGTGTGTGTTCTGATCACTCCACCAACTGACTGTTCCCTCGACCTTCTCTCCCTCTCCTCCACCACCCAATACCCAAATATATTAAAGTTAGATCAGGTATTAACCCAAAAATGATCTCTAGGTGTTCAAGTGAAAGGAAGAGTCTTATGTCTCACTTTAAATCAACAGCTAGAAAAGATTAAGCTTAGTGTGGAAGGCACATCAAAAGCTTGGAAGCACATCAAAAAGTTGGAAGTTAGGCCTTTTGTGCCAGTTAGCCAAGTTGTGAATGCAAAGGAAAAGTTCCTAAAGAAATTAAAAGTGCTACTCCAGTGAATACAAAATTGATTTAAAATAAAGGGAAACAGGCTTATTGTTGAGATGGCAAAAATATGAGTGGTCTGGAAAGAAGATCAAACCAGCTACAACATTACCTTAAGCCAAATCCAGAGCGATGCTCTACTTCTTTTCAGTTTCTGAAAGGTGAGGGAGGAGAAGAGGCAATGGAAGGAAGGTGGAAAGCCAGCAGAGGTTAGCTCATGAAGCTTAAGAAAAGAAGTTGCCTCCATAACATAAAATGCAAGATGAAGCAGTCAGTGCTAATGGAGAGGGTACAGCAAGTTATCAAAACTCTAACTATTAATAAGATCACTGATGAAGGTGGCTAAATAATGAATTTTCAATTCGGGAGGCAGCCTTCTATTGGAAAAAGGTGCCATCTAGTGCTTTCATGGCTAGAGAGAAGACAAAGCCTTGTTTCAAAGCTTCAGAGATATAGGCTGACTCTCTTGGCAGGGCTAATGCATCTGATGACTCTGAGTTGAAGCCATTGCTTCTGTACCATTCTGGAAATCCTTGGACACTTAAGAATTCTGCTAAATCTACTTGGCCTGTGCTCTATAAATGGTAAAACAAAGCCTGACTTGTCGCACATCTGTTTAAGGCATCGTTTACTTAATATGTTAGGCTCACTGTTGAGACCTAATGCTTAAAAAAAGATTCCTTTCTTGGGAGGCCGAGGTGGGTGGATCACGAGGTCAAGAGATCGAGACCATCCTGGTCAACATGGTGAAACCCCGTCTCTACTAAAAATACAAAAAATTAGCTGGGCATGGTGGCGCATGCCTGTAATCCCAGCTACTCAGGAGGCCGAGGCAGGAGAATTGCCTGAACCCAGGAGGCGTAGGTTGCGGTGAGCCGATATGGCGCCATTGCACTCCAGCCTGGGTTACAAGAGTGAAACTCCGTCTCAAAAAAAAAAAAAAAAGATTCTTTTCAAAATATTACTGTCCCTTGATAAGGCATCTCATCACCCAAGAGCTCTGATGGAGATGTACAACGAGATTAGTATTGTATCATGCTTGCTAACACATCTATTCTGCAGCCCGTGGATCAAAGAGCAATTTCCATGTTCGTGATTCATGGGAGGAGGTTGAAATAGCAACATTAACAGAAGTTTGAAAGAAGTTGTTTTCAACCGTTATCAATGACTTCAAGACTTCAGTGGAGGAAGTAACTTCAGTTGTGACAGAAATAGCAAGAGAACTAGAATTTAAAGTAGAGCCTGAAGATGTGACTAAATAGCTGCAATCTCAGATCAAAACTTGAATGAATGAGTTGCTTCTTATTGATGAGCAAAGAAATTGGTTTCCTGAGATGAAATCTACTCCTGATGCAGATGCTATGAACATTGTTGAAATGACTATAAAGAATTCAGATTATTACATAAACATAGTGGACAAGTAGCAGCAGGGTATGAAAGGATTGATTCAAATTTTGAAAAAAGTTCCACTGCGGGTAAAATGCTATCAAAGAGTATCACATGCTACAGATAAATCTTTCATGAAAGAAAGAGTCAATCAATGCAGCAAACCACTTCATTGTTGCCTTCTTTTAAGAAACTGCCACATCACTCCAACCTTCAGCAACCACTACCCTGATCAGTCAGCAGCCATCAACATTGAAGCAAAACTCTCTACCCACAAAAATATTATGACTCCTTGAAGGCTCAGATGATTGCTAGCATTTTTAAGCAATGAACTATTTTTTAATTGAGTAAATTTTTAGACCTAATGCTTTTCTTTTGCATACTTAGTAGACTAAAAGTATAATGCCAACATAAATTTTGTATGTACTGGAAAACCAAACGTTTTAAGTGACTCGCTTGATTGCAATATTCATTTTATCATGGTAATCTGGAACCGATCCTGCAGTATCTCTGAGTTATGCCTGAATATCTTCAGTGTCTGCTTCTTGAGCACCTGTAGAAAACTGTGCTAACACCTGAGAATTAAAAAAAAAAATCACAAAACCTGAACCCTGTCCTGCAGAAGATTAGAGTATAATTTATGAAGCAGATATAATGAAAAAAGAAAGAAATTTCAAACATCATACGAAGTGAAAAAGAACGACAGAGAGAATTAGGAAATCCTTTATTGAGGGGTTGGGTTGAGCTTGCCTTTCCAGGCTTCAGAGAAGATTTAGGAGGAAGGAACAGGAGGTGACCCCGAGCGTTGATAATGGAGACCACAGAGGATGAATGTTTTTGATGTGCTTAGAAACGAGTTTGACTTTAGAAAACTGGTAAGTCATCGTCGGTAAAGTCAGAAACAAAGGTAGGAAACTGGTAATGAAAGACCTTAAGTTTCAGAATAAGTAGTTTCAATTTGTGTTCCGAAGGCAGTAGGAAGCCACTGAGGTTTTGAAAAGGAGAGAAGGAAAATACATATATGCAACAGCGCATTGTAAGAAGGTCATGTTCCAAGTGCAAACAAAATAAGTATTTCCTACTTCTATAATAATTTTAAGAGGAAGTATATAAAATGAACAGGGAAACTATTGAAAAGTGAGAACTCTAATAAAGATTGTACTTTTGTCTTAAAAACTATAGGGAAAAATTCATGAAATATACTCCATAATGAAAATGAGAAAAGGCAATCAAAAACACTGAGTCTATTTTCTTTCCCAAATAAAAGTTGAGATTACTGTCCTTGGATCTATTAACTGGATTTTGTTACCTATGCACACTGCTTTATAATTGCTTTAAATATCAATAGCATTGTAGATTGATGAAGAAAATTAATAGTGCACGTTATACTTTTTAATAACATATCATCTAGTGATTTATTAATCTTTGTATCAAGTTAATGTTGCTTCTTCATTTAAAATGAACTTTCAAAGTGAATTTTTAGAAAAACATAAAAGATAACAGTGTATTCCATTATCCTCCAAATTCACTGAGGTAGTAGCAAAAGCTCCTTTTCCTATTATTATCACTACAAAACCTATGAGTACAATAAAGCAAATTTCTTAAACTGTGTTTTTATATATTATTTGTCATGGTTGCCATCTTTCAAGTGATAATTCATCATTGTCTGGTTCTACTGAAATTTAATTATCTCAGTGCCACAAATACAGAGCACTGCGGTGGTGTAAGTAAAGATTTTTTTATTTTCTTAATAGCAGTCAAGTTGATGTTTTAGCTTAAAACTAATTAAAAATATTTAAAAGACAGAAAATTATCTGAAAATATGTCTACTTTACCTGTCCACATTGTGACATACATATTTTATTCATAAGTTAAAAGATTGAAAATTATTTGAAATTATAAACATAAATATTTGACAACAGGACATGTTCATAGACTCAAAAGGTTAGCAATATTTTCTTTGAACATTCTGTCAAAAACTATTCTGGGAAATAATTGTATTAATCTTAAGAAATATAATTCATTATAAAATACAAATAAGGTATGCATAATTTTTAAAATTCTATACAGTATAACAATTATTTGAAAAAGAGGTACAAGAAGGCTGGAATTAATATGAGTAGATTAGATATTTAATAAAAATTATCTATACTTATGGACTTAAAAGAAAAAAGACATGTATAACTATGGATGCTAACAAAAAAGAATAGCTTTGTTTTATTGTAGTAATATACTACGTGAAGGAAATCCAAGTGCATCTTAAATAAGATGTTTTCCTCTCACTTGAAGTCCTGTATAAATTAAATAGCACCATCAGATACAGTTTTTGACAGTGACTTAATTCTATTAGCTTAAATTGTTATTCATCTGATTCCCCAATGCTCCTGTATTCTAATTAGTATTATCAGATGGCAAAATAAAGTGATATTATACTTGATAGTTCTATCTTAGGTGCATTTTAGGAATCTCTTCACACTTATTTGGGGTCTAATTTACTCCTGCTGTTGTATATTGCCAATAAATTTTTGAAATGCTTCCTGTTTCTGCCCTAAAACAAAATAGTCCTCAATAGTGTAACATTCATTCTTCTACTTTTTCTTCTGTATTCATATTTTTGGAAAAAAAATTCCCTAATTAGCCTTTTTCAGCTGGAAGATAAAAAATATTTTTTTCTATAAAAAATTAATTTATATTCAAATTTCCAATACTATGTATCTATATGCTTTCTAGACATTTCCTCTTTGCACTTTAAATAATATATTTGAATGAATGGATCAAGAAAATCTGTGGTATATATGGAAAGAATACTATTCATCCATAAAAAAGATGGAAATCTGTCATTTGCAGCAACATAGTCAGAACTAGAGAACATAAGCCACAGAAAAACAAATTCATATGTTTTCATTCATATGTGTGAGCTAAAATAATTGATCTCATGGAGATAGTAAGTAGAATGTTACCAGAGGCTGGGAAAGGTAATGGGGAGGGGAAGATGGAGAGGGATTGGCTAATTAATAATCAGACAACAGTTACACAGAAGAAATAAATTCCAGTGCTTCACAGCACAGCAGGGCAACTACACTTAACAAGACTTTACCGTATATTTCAAAATAGCTGAAAAAGAAGATTTGGAATATTCCTAACACAAAGAAATTATCAATGTTTGGGGTAATGGCTATCCCAATTACCCTGATTATTACATATTTTATGCACGTATCAAAATATCACATGTACCCCCTAAAAATGCACAACTATTATGTATTAATAAAATTTAATTAATTAGAAAGTCAATATTCATTAAAAATACATATATACCTGGACCCACATACCATTTCTCTTTTTCTTTTACTACCCTACAACCGCTTTCCAGTCTGGAAAATTGTCTCCCTCTTCTGACTTGTTTTGATGAAACAATATTTTTATGTTTATTTTTTGTAATCACACAGTTTCGAAACCCTAAAGCTGTGTTAGTTAGACTTCTTTTTCAAATCCCAAATCAATAATCAAGTCCCATTTTCTGCCTTCATAAATCTATTTAAGGGGCTTGTCTTTACAATGCCTTATCTTAATGCTATGACAGATGTTTTTTTTCCTCACACCTGCTTTTTAACTGGTTTCCCTACATTCAGGTCCACCATGACCCTAACCCAACCTGTCAATCAATTCTATTGTTTTCTGTAGACCTCCTTTTAAAAAATCATACCCGTTCCACTCCAGTCAAAATCTTCCACAAAACTGACAACATATCAAATAGTCCTTTAAGTTTTTGCATATTATTACATTTAGTTCTGAACCTCTTGCATGGGTCCGTATTGTGCTCCACATCACAAAACATTCTCAGTCCTGCTAGTTCTGACCTTACCGCTTGCTTTCTGACACAAACCTATCCGATGGACCTAATACCCAACAAAACTTGTGGATCTCTGGCATTCGTTTTATGTCAGTAATACAATCTGTAGTTAGCTTCCTTGGGTAAACATCCTTTGTGTGTGTGTGTGTGTGTGTGTGTGTGTGAAGAAGTGTTTTATTTTTCTTGCAGTAGCTTTGTTAGTTGCACAAAATCATGTTTTTTTTGCCATTAAAACATCACACAATCTATTCTGAAAGAGAAATGTTCATTAAAAACAAAGCAAAAAGAAAAATTCAGAACCTTAATTACCGTTTAAAGGTTTAAAGAAAAAAGGGAGGGGCTTTCTCACAAGCTTTTCAAAAGTGTCACATTTCTCCTTAAAAGGGAAGGATTTCAAAACAAAGGTGGAATAGCTTAAACAGAAATATTCATAAAAAGAAACTTTACAGAATTGTCAACAATATTAGGACAACACTGACTAACTGGTTTCATTACCACATGTTCCTCTGCCCCCACCCCCAGTGTGTCCTGCCAGGAATAGAACAGGCTTTGTATTCGGACAGAGATGCTTCATAATGCCAGTGAAATGAACTGTGCTAAAAACCTGACAGGCATCTTCCCTGCCCTCCCCTCTTGTCTTCTACACTTCTCTAACCCAGGTTCTAATCTGTGGAAGGGTCCAAAGCCATGAGCAGGGAGGGACCCTGCCACAGTGTGGCCAGCTTATATGTAATTATATATTCCACCATAAATGCTGGCCTTCCTTCTTCTACCATAAATGCTGGACTTTCTTCTAAAAATCATGATTTTGGAAAATCCAACCCATGCAGAGGGATTAAAAAAACTGACATTCCTTGGGTGACTTCTCCTTGTTTTTTTTTTTTTTGTAACATCCCAAGTTCCCTCTGGCCCCTCTCCAAGGAGAAATGTAGGGACTCAAGGATGTCCTAGACCCACCTTGGAGGGTCAGTCAGTACAGGCAGATGAGGCCCAGGTCTATTCCCTCCTGACAGACCCCAGGCCTGGAAGCATGGAAGACCATGACGCTGGCTGGAGTGAAGACACTTGTTTCCGCATCAAGGGCTGAGCCTAAGAAATGTTCATCGTTGGTCAGGTTGGGGGTAAACATCACGTGATCCACCCCAAGCCAGGAATAGGTATCTCAAGGGCAGATTATTGCAAGGAATTTCTTTCCTAGGCTTACAACAATGACTGTCAAAGTGCCTTTCTAAAATCTTGCTACATGTTTACTCGTATATGTCTAAGTGCTGTCCATCATCTATAATGCCAACTTTAAACTCATTCTGTCATCTAAGGCCTTTCCAGAGGCATATCTAATTTGTTTTTCCAGTATTACATTCACCTTTCAACAGAAACGCTAACTATACAAAATTTCTACTCCAGTCAAATTGCCACTCAAACACTTTCTGCAATTCCTGTGTAGTGCATTTTCTCAAGCCATTCCTCCTGTTCTGGACTGCCCTCTCTTCTCCACCATCACAAATTCATTTATCCTTCAGAGTCTAGTTTAAGTCTCATATTCTTTATAATTGCTCCAACCACTCAATAATGTCTCCTTGCATTAATTCAGAAAAGCACTATCTCACTCTACTCATGCTTAGTTTATTAGTGACAAAGTCATATTACATATTCCTATCAAATTTTTCATGTGTAAATTGTAGTTTTTGTTAATTACAATGTAAGGACTTTGAAATCAGAGAAAATATCTTAGTCTTCCTATCTAGCATCATTAGGTGAGTGCTACAACTGTACATGTTCAATAATTATTTTTCAAGAAGTCAAGTTAGTCCCATTGACCTTCTTCTATTAAGTGTTTGACCAGTTGTACTTAGGCTTTTGGGAACTTGAAAGTATTTAGAAGTAGACAGTGTGGGATGTTTCAGGTTTTCTGTTAAGTTGCTCTTTTATTCTTCCATGTTTTCCTTTATTTTTCCAAGTAGTTTTTAGCTCACAGAATTCAGAATTCATGCTGCTATTTATTTTATACCTTTTTAAACAATCATAATTTTTTATATTATTACACATAATATATCAAACACATTTGTTTATTTTATTTTATTTTATTTTTTGAGACGGAGTTCTGCTCTTGTTACCCAGGCTGGAGTGCAATGGCACGATCTCGGCTCACCGCAACCTCCGCCTCCTGGGTTCAGGCAATTCTCCTGCCTCAGCCTCCTGAGTAGCTAGGATTACAGGCACGCACCACAGTGCCCAGCTAATTTTTTGTATTTTTAGTAGAGACGCGGTTTCACCATGTTGACCAGGATGGTCTCGATCTCTTGACCTCGTGATCCACCGGCCTCGGCCTCCCAAAGTGCTGGGATTACAGGCGTGAGCCACTGTGCCAGGCCATTTGTTTATTTATAAAATTAGATATAGACTACTTAAGCACTTATAAGAAAAATAAGAGGCAATTATGGCCTAAATAAAAGTACAAAAATAAATAGTAGTTTTCTAAAAAAATACATGTTTTATACAAGATATGAGATCAACTTACACAACATCATTCAGCTCTATCCTGGTATCTGGAGATGGGTTAATTAGGATGTAGGAGAGGGTACTTTGATGATCATTCATTTCATCTAGAAGATAAACAAATGCCAAGTTTGTTAAACTATTTACAGAAAATTATAGGAATTATTATCAAACAGTTTATGTTCAAACCACAAAACTGTCACAAGAACTTGGGATAGTTTGGCTCATAGCATGATTGTGCACATAAGTTTGGCTATTTTCAAATTACTGTCATTGAAAATATCTGACAGGTAGCAATTTTTTGTTCCAACAGATGATAAAAATAAAGTATCTGATTCTGTCCAGAATAACCACAGTTATAATCTACCCTTTATGCTATTATGCTGAGAAAAGTATTTTTCTTAAATGACTAGATAAGATGTTTACTTGATTTATTATGCTTTATCAATTATAAAAAAAATAATTATGGTTATAGATAATCCTCAAAAGAACATCAACACAGGAAATTCTTAGGAAAATAATATGATTACATTGCATTTGGAAAACATAATAGAAACATGTCTAAAAAGGTTGAAGACCCTAAATATGTGTTTGGCTTAGCTACACCACACATCTCATTAACACATGCCATAGTGTTAACGCTTTGGTAGAATACAAAGACTCCTGTGGAACAGAATTTATGAATTTTAGAGGAAGTGTACTCCTAAATCATTCGTTTTTTCTAAAGCAATATATGTTTTTAAAATGAAAAGCTGTACCCTTTTAATTTTATTAATTCACTTTGAAGACATTCTCAGGCTGTAAACTGAAACGTTGACCCTGCATTCTATAGGGCATTGTAAAAAAAATAATAAAAGGCAAACAGCTTTGGGGTCTCAATTTTTTAGATTCCAAGATTATCATAAGATGTAAATATAAAGTTAGTGGAATGTATACTTCAATAAAGTGGCTCTTGAAGAGAGAATTAAATTTTCATTTTTCCCTAAATCTAGCAATCAGTTTCATACCAATCTAAGAATCAGTAAAATACCAAAACCAACAGTATTTAGTGCATACTCAAATAACTGCATTAAGTTAAAATAAAGATATTTTAAAGCCAACATAGCTGACCCTGATAAACAATTTTTTTGCACTGGAATATAAATTACTTTCACAAAATAATGTTAACCACTGTGTTCATCTAATGAGAAACCTGTCACTTGAACATAAAAAGCATTATTTTCAGCTATGGTATTTCAAGTTGACATGAAAATGTGCCCTATTTTTAAAGTGTAAAAACAAAAATCATTATCTTACAAGGCAGATAAATCACAAAATAATTAAACCCACTGTAAGTTTGCCACTGTAAGTTTGTTTATAACGATCACGAACTCATGAAATAAATAATCAAATAAATTAGCATATTCAGTTGCACATCTATGGGACAGATAAAAGGAACTGTATCATGCCATAGTGTTAGCATTGCCAGAAAAAATAGAGAATGCCCATAAAATCTGAATTTTAGATAAACAAATACCATTTTTGTTGCTGTTTTTGGGATCTCACTGTTATCCAGGCTGGGTACAGTGGCTTAATCATACAACTAATGTCTTTTAGCATAAATGTATCCCAAATATTGCATGTGATATACTTATACTAAAACATTTTTGTTGTTTATCAGAAATTTAAGTTCTATTGGGAATCCTGTATTTTTATTTGCTAAATCTGGTGGTCATATCTAGTGGTAGATGGCTAAGTTAATTGGCTAGAGATTAAAATGCCAATGAATATATATTGACATTTACTCCAAATAAGGTATAATTCCAACTTAAAACATATTTTACTGCAGGAGATTATTAAGATTATTTCTCCATATGAAAAAAAATTTTGATTCATAAGTGATTTTTTTTGAGACGGAGTTTGGCTCTTGTTACCCAGGCTGGAGTGCAATGGCGCGATCTCGGCTCACCGCAACCTCTGCCTCCTGGGTTCAGGCAATTCTCCTGCCTCAGCCTCCTGAGTAGCTGGGATTACAGGCACGTGCCACCGTGCCCAGCTAATTTTTTGTATTTTTAGTAGAGACGGGGTTTCACCATGTTGACCAGGATGGTCTCGATCTCTTGACCTCGTGATTCACCCGCCTCGGCCTCCCAAAGTACTGGGATTACAGGCTTGAACCACCGCACCCAGCCTGATTCGTAAGTGATTTTTAAGAAATTCCCCGTTGTGCAAATTTCTACAACCATTGTGCAAAGGTACAGAGACTGACAGTGCATTCTGGAGACTAAAATTATAATAATCTAAAATGTAAGAGGTAGATTAGAAAACTGTCATCTTATTTGACTATATATAACTCCATTTTTTCAATAAACAATCGCATTATTGAACTGTGAAACAGGAAAAACAATTTAACAGATAACTTCTCAGTCAATGTCAACACCTAACCTTTATCCCTGATTACTAACAGGATATACTCATTTTTGGTTCTAGAATCCAGCCAAAATCTATTGGTGACTTGGTTTGCCCATTAAAAATGTAAAAACTGTGTAGATATCTGAGAAATTTCCAGCAGATGTGACTTTTTTACCAATATTTTTTCTGCTTAAGTAACACTGCTTATTTATCCCACTGAAGATTTTTATTTTCCTATGATCACAGATATTGCAGCAAACATTTTGCTAATGTTTTCAATTCAATTATTCTATATAGTTTATCAAGACATAGAAAACATCACAATCAGAAATAATCTCTCCCAGTTTCTTTCCTCAGCCCTCACTGACGTTTCCTCAGGGAGGAGGAATTACTGATCGTTTAGAATTAGGTGATAAGAAGTTGCTGACTTCGAAGCTACTCTTTCTCTTTCATGTGCGCCTTGCTATAGGGTTCATTTTGACTGCTTGTTCTCTGACAGGCTGCTTTGGGGAGAAGGCTTGTGGTTGCCCCTCCTTCTTTGCGACTTAGTGTTTAAGAATTAAGGAGTGAGATTTTCTAAAAGCCTATTGCAGACACACATCAAAACCACATTCAACAGTAGTTTTTATTAGCCACAGTGGTATATTTTGTCTCCATCAGTCATTCTCTATGGTTAATTTCTAGATATTCTTTAACTCCGGAGGTGAAAATGTGGTAGTTTTATGGGATCTTTAAGATCCCATCATGATAATTATCATTGACCATGGCAAAGACATAAATTGATTAAAATATGGCTCTGCACCAAGAATACCATACTTACTGAATAAAATATATTTCATTTGGTAAATTAGCTTCATGAAAAACAGATTTAAGATTCTATTTCTTACCAAATAAAAATATCTATGAAGGGAATTTGTAGTGAATATATTTACTGTGTTCCTGATAACCAAAATATGACATTAGCAAAATAAAAAAATACATATATTTTCATTGAAATTACTATTTCATCAGTGATATAATTATTTTAATAAAACTACTCATAAAAACTGAAAACAATACTCAAATATTGTAAACTTTAAAATAAATTATATAGATGACTGTATTTGGAGATAGAGCCTCAAAATAATTAAGGTTAAATGAGGTCCATGGGGTTATATAATCCAATAGGACTGCTGTCCTTATAAGGAAAATGGAGTAAATGCACACAGAGACAAGGCTGTATGAGGACACAGAAAGAAGGCAGCCATCTGTCAGCCAAAATGAGAGGACTCAGAAGAAATCAAACATGGGCACCTTGATGTTGGACTTCGATCTTCCAGAACTGTGAGAAAGTAAACTTCTAGTGTTTAAATCATCCAGTCTGTGATATTTTGTTATGGCAGCCTGAGTACACAAGTATAACTTCTGAATACACATATCCATCATATCATGTGTAATTAGAGAAACATTCTATATAATATAAAGTTACGATTTAGAGGCCCAGTTAAGAACAAAGGCTCTGAAACCAGACCACTTGCGTTGAAATTCTGGATCTGCCAATTGCTCACTCTGAGTTCTTAGGTCAATCATTTAATTTCTCTTAATCTCTCTGTGCTCAGCATCCTCACCTGAAATATGAGGATAGCAACAGTACAATCTGCAGGTTATTGTTAGAATTAAATTCTAATAAATAAATAATAAATATAATTTAAAATCAATATGTTCACATTGATTTACAGTTCTTGTACTTAGTGCCTTATTGCTATGAAGTACAACGTAAAGGTTATGTATTATTATTGTAGCACGCAAAAATCAAGCAGTAAGTTATAAAAAACAATTTTACATATATATATTGCTATATGTAGGTGTTGTCATGCATAAATAGGGAAAGAGTGTTTCAAACAAACAGAAGGGCAAATTGCAAAGCATGAGATGGTTTGCCTGCTATTGCAGAAAACAGGCACCAGGGAATGGACTAAAGTGAGAGAAGAGAAGATTAACTTGAGATGATGTTGAACAGGCAAGCTGGGACCAGATTCTTAAAGGGCTTTACCTTGGTCAGCACTTTGAATTTTATTCTAAGTGCAATGAGAAAACATTGAAAGCTTGTAAGGGTCAAGGGAAAGGGCTGGTGGGATGAACCAATTTTATATTAAACCTATCACTTTGAGCCCTGTGTGGAAAATAAACCTTATGTGGGGGCAGGTTTAAACCGACTCAATTTGTTCATGTATTATTCTAGGTTAGTGCCAAATTATGTTTATGATTACAACTATTTTGTCTATTATTACTGAACTGACCAGTATATTTTGGGGTGTGAAAGGTGCTTAGAGATAAGAATAAAAGAATAATTTTATTTAACTGACCACTATTTAAAATTATTTTTACTACCATTCAGAGATTTTTTAATCATTTTTATAGGCAAGATAAAGTTCAAGAAATGAAATATTTGAACTCTCTTAATTTATCTTCATATGAATATTAAGTATATGCAAGATTACATGAAATGGTGAGCAAAATGAGTAGAAAGATTTTCAGAACAAGCTACATTTCAACTTGCCATGAGCCACTCGGTCACTTACTAGCTTCCTGCAAAAAAACTAGTTACTTGAGACTCAATTTTCCTTTCAGATGGAGTATTCAATATTTCTTAAAAACCTGTGTAATTACTCTACCTGTGTTTAAAAGGAAATAAAGGTTTTCTTTTAAAAACCTAAGTTACGTTTTACAAATATTGAAAGACGAAAACCACCTTGCTATATTTTTTAACGTGATAAGAAATTAAAAAGAAAGCAAACATGAACACTTAGTCTAAAAATTATGATTTCTTCAATGGTGCAAACTCCTGTTTCATTTTGTCAAGATGCGTTCTCCACTGTCCCACATCCCCTACCCTACCTTAATCTTCAAGGCTGCTGGGTGTCCTGGTGAATGGAAGGTCTCAATAAATGCTAGTTTCTTTCAAAATACTGTAACGACAGCTATTTTATATTAAATAATAGGGGTCAAAACTATACAAATTGTCTTCAAAGTAAGGAATGTAGTGTACATTTATGTTTAAATAGAATATTCACTGCATGCCAAATAAAAGGTTTTATATGTGTTCAGGTGAAGTACTTCAAAATTTAAAGTGATGAATTTAAATAATAATTTGAAAATGTAAACTCAAGACATTAGAGAAAGCCTAAAATATTTTGGAAACACTAATAGCACATTTACTATATAACTTTATATTAATAATTGGCCCCACTGATTTAAATGTAAAGGTACTACTCCTGAAGTAATAGCTGAGGATTGAAGAAAGCTATATTAAACATATTCCTTAAATAATTTAAAAATAAGTACATACCAAGTTTTCCAATTTGGCAGCTATCCTGCAGCACTTTCATTTGACTTACAGGGCATTTTTTTTTTTTTTTTTTTTTGAGACGGAGTTTCGCTAGTTACCCAGGCTGGAGTGCAATGGCGCGATCTCGGCTCACCGCAACTTCCGCCTCCTGGTTTCAGGCAATTCTCCTGCCTCAGCCTCCTGAGTAGCTGGGATTACAGGCACGCGCCACCATGCCCAGCTAATTTTTTGTATTTTTAGTAGAGACGGGGTTTCACCATGTTGACCAGGATGGTCTCGATCTCTTGACTTCGTGATCCACCCGCCTCGGCCTCTCAAAGTGCTGGGATTACAGGCGTGAGCCACCGCACCCGGCCTTACAGGGCATTTTTATGATTAGTTGATAATTATAATTTGTCACAGAATATTCATTATTTTTTTCTTCAATTAAATCGTTCAGTAATGATATCAGCATAATTATTTAAGCCACAGATTATTCTAATTCTGAGAACACAGCAATAAACAAGACAGGCAGAGTTCTTGCTTTCAAAGGCTTTTTTAGCAATTTTCTTAGAATTGCTGCATACTGTATAATGCAGATCTTCAGAATAAGTGTCAGGAATCTAGTTATAGGTTTACTATAAGTTACTGTAAACTTTCTATATAATGTTAAAAATATCATTGAAGTTATTTTAGTATCACCCTCATTGTTTTGATTATCACATAGACATGTTGAGTAAAAACAAAATAAGAAATTAATCCCAAGTACACATTCAGTGAGTTTTGACAAACGCATAGTTTGGCAACCACTACTGTAACTATGATGTCAAACATATTCATAATGCCAAAAAGATCTCTCATGACCCTTTGTGGTCAATTTTCTCCTCTCACTGCCAACTTCTAGCAATCACCAATTTCAAGAAGCAATCAGTTTTCTAGGAGTAATAACATGTGTTTCTATTTTTCTCTCAGAATATGCTTTTGTGTTGAATCCATGTTATTGCATGGATCTACTATGATGCTAATTTAGACACTCTAGCTTTCTTTTTTTTATTGCATAAAAAACATTTTTTAAAAGTGTTTTTCCGGGCCGGGTGCGGTGGCTCACGCCTGTAATCCCAGCACTTTGGGAGGCTGAGGCGGGGTGGATCACGAGGTCAAGAGATCGAGACCATCCTGGTCAACATGGTGAAACCCCGTCTCTACTAAAAATACAAAAACTCAGCTGGGCACGGTGGTGCGTGCCTGTAATCCCAGCTACTCAGGAGGCTGAGGCAGGAGAATTGCCTGAACCCAGGAGGTGGAGGTTGCGGTGAGCCGAGATCGCGCCATTGCACTCCAGCCTGGGTAACAAGAGTGAAACTCTGTCTCAAAAAAAAAAAAAGTGTTTTTCCACAGAGGAGATGAAGCAAGATGACCACATAGAAACTTCCACTGATAATACTTTTTGCAAGAACACCAAATTGAACAACCATCCACCTACACAAAAAACACTTTCTTACAAACCAAAGATCAGGTAAGCAATTACAGCATCTCTTTTCAACTTTATGCCAATGAAAGGGACGCTAGGAGATAGGAAAGACAGTCTTGCATTTCCAGCACCAACCCTCCCCCATCTTTTGGCAGCGACCTCATGGTGCAGAGTCTGTGCACTTAGGGAATGGAGAGCACCGTGACTGTGAGACTGCATTGCAATCAGTGCT
Organism: Callithrix jacchus; assembly: GCF_049354715.1. Classification (NCBI taxonomy): domain Eukaryota; kingdom Metazoa; phylum Chordata; class Mammalia; order Primates; family Cebidae; genus Callithrix; species Callithrix jacchus. The sequence goes on from NC_133519.1 coordinate 52,770,299, forward strand.
GCCCTGGTAAGCAAAACTGGGCAGAACTCAGCCAGGGCCCACAGAGGGAGCACTTGGACAAGTTCTTGCCAGAGAAGAACTGCCTATTCCAGCAGTCAGAACCTGAGTTCTGGCAAGCCTTGACACTGTGAGCTAAAGTGCTCTGGGGTTCTAAATAAACTTGAAAGGAAGTCTAGGCCATAAGGACTGTAATTCCTGGGGAAGTCCTGGTGCTGTGCTGGAATTGAAGACCAGCTGGGATGGCCCAGGGAGTGCTTGAGTCGCTCCTCCCCCAGCCCCAGGCAGTGCAGCTCACAGCTCCAAGAGAGACTCCTCCCTTCTGCTTAAGGGCACACATACCATTCAACTGATACTGTTCTCTGCAGGGTCACAGATAACATATCACTACACCTTCAATACAATTTGGCATTACTAATTGTCCTCTATTTTCCTAGCTTTTTTGTTTCTCTAGTTCAAACTTTTCAATATTTTTTTCACCACACAGAACACACAGAAAATGACTTTTGTTCAGCATATTGGGGTAACAGGCAAAACTGCTTAAGGCTGGAGAAAACAAGATTGAAGTGCCTAGGATAACCCCAGGCCCCACAACTTACGAAGGCAGAAGGAGTCAATGCTATGGTAAAAAAATATAACCAATTGATAACATGCTATTGTACTCAGTTCTGGACACTTCAGCCTCTTGTTTCTTGTTTTTTGTTTGTTTGTTTTGTTTGTTTTTAATGCTTTTCCCTAAACATTCCAGAAAAGTGTGATTTTGTTTCTTTTTTTTTTTTTTTATTTTTTTTTGAGATGTAGTCTCACTCTTTCTCCCTGCCTGGAGTGCTGTGGTGAAATCTCAGCTCATGCAACTTCTGCCTCCGGGTTCAAGTGATTCTCATGCCTCAGCCTCCTGAGTAGCAGGGATTACTGGCACCTGCCACAATGCCCAGCTAATTTCTGTGTTTTTAGTAGAAACCAAAATGGCCAGGTTGGTCTTGAACTACTGACCTCCTGATTCACCCTCTAATCCTTTACCTGGGAGTTATTTCATCTATTCCTATGGCTTTGATTAAAATGTATATATGCTGATGACTCTCAAGTCTAGGTACACATCTCATTTCCTTTTTTTTGTGAGCATTACACAATCGAAATTCAGCTTCACACAGAGCATCACCTATTAGAAGTCTTCCGGGCACTCAAGAGAAATAAATTATCTTCACCCATGTGTGTTCTTCTAAGCTTGTGAATGCCACCATCATACATTCAGTGGCTCACACCAGAGCCCTCAAGAGTCATCTTTTGACTCTTCTTTTCCCCTCTCCTTTACATCGTCTATCCAGTAAGTAAATATTGTACTCTTTTTAATTCTTTCAGAGCAGCCAAATCTGAGAAAAAAAAAATCAGAGTATGATTTGTCATTAAATCAATCAACATGCAAAACAGTAATTGCTTTAAATGATTCATCCTTAATGGAGAAAATATCCATTACTTATGCCTAAGGATGCAAAATTTGTCGTGGGGTTTTTTGTTTTTTTTTTTTTTGGTAATGTGCAAAAAAAAAATCTTACGTTCTTATGTATCAAGTACAGACATACGTACAATACTCAGACACACGGTATAACTATGGTACTAATCAAATGATAGTTCTGGGCTAAGCACTATTATTCATTGTCTCTCATAACAAATCTATGATATAGGTATTATTATTATTTTCATTTCACAGATAAAGAAATACACTGAGAGGTTAAATAATTTAACAAATCTATTGGCTGACGCTAGAATATGAGTTCTATAAATACAAAGGTCTTGCCTGAGGAGGTCATTTTTCTATTCCCAGTACCCTGGCACTGAAAGGGCAGTCCAATAGCAAGGGCTGAGTGGATGAATTATTCTGAGTTAGAAATAAATGGAAAATACTAGAAGCCTATGATGTATTAGGTTTCAAATCCTGTTTTCATAATTACTATGCTATTAGAGATATCCAATACATGGTTTTAGACTAGACTGATGGATCTATGGGCAGATAGATGGATAGAATGAAGACAGAGAGGCAGAAAGAAATGAGAAAAGATAAACACTAGGTGCACAGAATCTGTTATTTTCTGAAGTGTGTGAATTAAATTTAAAAATTATGATGAAAATAAACCAGAATAACTAAATGCAAGATACCTGATAGACATTTCATTAGCAAAAACAACATGTTTTCTGATGTTTCTCACATGCAGTCAGCTTATGCACTTTTGAGTTTCTGAGAGTCAAACTTACCTGCCATGATGCTTCCAGGACCAGCCTGACATTATAATGTTCAGGAAAAAGAGCTGGAACTTGGATAAGCAACTATTCACTAGGACTTTTTATTAAAAGCAATAGTAGCTGAACATTAACTAACAAAAGTCCACATATAAGGGATTATCATCCTTTAAGAATATAATCACATGCAATGCCAATTAATTGGCCGATAGCTATTGGGTGAATTTCTAAAATGACAATCTTTTTTTCTTTTAATTTGCTTCTTAATATAAGATATTAAATGCAGTTATATTAAAATTACTTGCCACAGATGAATCTGGACTACATCTAAGTGTCATATAATTATGAACTTCAACTATATATGGAATCCTGCCTACAACACATTTTAACTATATGTCTTTGAGCAAAGTCTTTAACTTCTGAGAGTCAAGCCCTTTCAAATCAGGGTTATAAAGCGTAATGAGAAAATACACATAAAGCACCCAGCATAGTTCCTGGAGTGCACACAGCATGTAGCTGTTCCTGCAGAGTAATGCTAAGTTAATATGTGGGTTTCTTCCTTACTCAAAAAAGAAACAGAGGCAACTTCTCTTAAACTCTAATTCAGTGACTAAAATTTCTTCCTATGAACAGTGCCTCATGTTGAGATTTCAATAATAAATGTGAGAACGGGGTAAATATGGAATGCCTTCTATTTGATTCTTAACTTGCATGATACTAACACTGAGGTCCTGGTTTATCCAAGTTACATATTTCTATATATAAAACAAAACACTTTGTTTATCATTTGGTTTTCTTTTGAATGGACTCAATATCTTTTTAAAGTAAAATTCAGTGTGATAAATGATACATTTTGAATGTGTCTTTGCATTATTTATTTAAGCTGTGTCTATATTGTCTATATGGCAATTATAAATCAATATAGGAACTGAACAATTATTAAGACAGATCTGGACTATATGAGATAAAGCACTACTTGAGCTTCAAATTGAAGCTTTTGAAGACTTTGTTTCCGAACAGCATAAACTAAACAAATTTTATAGGAACATATTGGTTCATCTACGGCCAGTATAATCAGTTACCTTTCAATGCCTCAAATTAATTTCTATCTCAGGCACTAGAATAAGATGATAATTAGAAGGCTACCTGACTTAAATTCTTCACTTCTAACATGAAAACAGAGGGTCGGCTCAGAGTTTTTGTGAAAATTGAAATTAAGATAATTCATGTAATAGGTTTAGCACAGTACCTAGCAGACTAAGCAAAGGCTGAAAATTTTTAGCATTTTATCTTATCATCATTTCTGTAGGAGATTACATGTATCACTAGTTTCTACTAATTGAACTGTGAAGCAAAAAAATGCAATTCTTTACTAAATTAGAACCAACTCTATGACTACTAATGGCAAGAAATCACAAGTCCATATATACAGTAGTTTTTAAAGAGCATACCATATCCCACCGTAGAAAGACCCAAGTGTTTCATTCTATTTTTCACAAGTTCAGCAAGCTCTTGTCTTTCTGACCTCCTGTAAAGGTTCAGTCGCTGCTGGGTTATTTTTTCAGCTGTTTTACCAGAGTGTTTTGGGCCTTTCCTGCTCAGTCTTCGGGCCCACTGCATGCTTTTTCTCCGCAGCAAGGGATGGTCCGACTGGTCACTGGATGTCGAGTTGCGGTGGTTGCTGCGGTGGTGCCCTTGTTCTTTGGAGTCTTTGGTGTCTTCCCACTCTTCTACACTGATAGATATTTGAGACTTTAAAGGAAATGGATATTGATAATTAGATACATCAGAAATAAACATGGTCTGAAGCTGAAATAGTATTTATTTGCTAATATATTGGCAGAGTTACATTTCTACTGATGAGAGTTTTCACAGAAAGAGCAAAATCAGTCTTTGATTCTAATTTTCCATTACTAAAAATATTAAAATGTTTTGATTAACTTACATATGAATCAGATAAAATAAATATCTGTATCCTCTAGTATAATTTTTGTGAAAATATTTAATTTTTATGCATAACTGTTTACTTATAGTTATTTATGGTATTACTAGCATACAGGTGTTTGAAACATATAAAAACAAACATTTTATAACTTTATGCAAATAAAATCCATGTAACGGACTTTTCTAAATCTATTACAAGTATTTTACACTCAATTTAAATAATTATAATTATTTTAGCTTTAGGGTTAATAATGTTTTTAAAGGTTTTAAAATTATTGCTCTTTCTAAAGGTAGCACTGATATGAATTTATAATATGTGAATTTTAAAAATTCTTTCATATGCCACAGAAGAAAACAAAAAATCACTTTTTAATTCATGCATTCATTATTCACCATATAAAATGCTTTTCTCACTAACATATTAAAACATATTTCAAGAAGTGTTCTAAGTATTCTGAGTGAAAATATGTTGTAAATATTAATGTTTCACAAATATACTGTAGAATTTCAACTCAAACTTGAAACAGGCTGTTCTCCAGAGGAAGGAAAAACAATGAATAAACTCACAAAGTCTCTTATGACTTACTCTATTATGACTAAATCTGATTTTTAAAGTAAAATGCTCTCCTTTGATTTTAAGCCTTTAATAAGCAAATGCTTGCTGTTTGAAAATTGTTGCTTTTCATTCTAGGAAGTTATATGAAATGCAACACTGATCAAAGCAGAAAGTCTTACTTTTTAAAAACATGCACATGCAAATGAACAATTTCCTGAATACTACTGTACTTAAGAGCAGCATTCATGAATCTGTTAACTGCATTTCCCTGCTAGGGATGGAAGCTAGAACTTCAGTTATAACATGCATGTGTTGTTGGCTTTTAAAGTAATAGAATTTAAATTACCAATTTAAGTAACGTCAGGAAGTAGATCCAATAAAATCCTTTAAAAGTGAATATAAATTATAAAGGCTCAGTCAATGCTTTACAACATACAATTCCCAGTGGCAAGCTACGAAATTCTCTCACACTTAATTTCAAACAAATATTCAAATACTAATCCACATCTGTTTCAAAACAGTGCTATATCAGAAGGATATCCAAAAAATCACCTCTTCATTATAAAAGAATTGAGATCAAACAGTTTTAGAAACCATATTTTATCTATCAGAACTTAACTTGTAAGCATTAAAAGTTTTTAATACCATGATTTAATAATGGACATTTTCATAAAGTTTTAATTCTATTCTCACCTACTTGATAATATACTGAAAATTCTCTTCTGTGAAAGTAAAACACATAAACTCTTAAGTAGTATCTACTACCAACAAGAATGTCAATATGTATTTATTAGTATATATGTACTTTGTAGCAACAATGAAAATATGCTAGTTCAGTTGTATTTAGACACTTGTTTGCAGAGTTTAATCATAATCTTAAATGTATTTGAAGTATCTTTCAGTTCCTCTTTTTTTTTTTTTGAGATGGCGTTTTGCACTTGTTACCCAGGCTGGAGTGCAATGGCGCGATCTCGGCTCACTGCAACCTCCGCCTCCTGGGTTCAGGCAATTCTCCTGCCTCAGCCTCCTGAGTAGCTGGGATTACAGGCATGCGCCACCATGCCCAGCTAATTTTTTGTATTTTTAGTAGAGACGGGGTTTCACCATGTTGACCAGGATGGTCTCGATCTCTTGACCTCGTGATCCACCCCGCCTCGGCCTCCCGAAGTGCTGGGATTACAGGCTTGAGCCACCGCGCCTGGCCTCAGTTCCTCTTTCTAGTCATAAATCCCTGAGTGATGATAGTTTGATTTCCTACCAATATGTGGAGGTAATAATCTTGCCAAACCAAACACTAAAAAATACTATGTTTATCTAATATCACTTATAACTTGTCACAAAATCATTATTATTTTATAATATAAATATTTATATTCATATTATCTAATATAAATAAAGCATAGAGATTCACTTATTTCCAAGTAGGGGATGAAACACTGATTTTGTGAAAGCTTTTCCCTAGCCATGGGTATAAGGCATCATGTAAAGTATACATCTACAAGACAAACTGAAATCTATGTATACGTTAGTTAAGCAATATTTAATATCCTGTTCAGTATAATTTTGAATTCCCCCAAAAGAAACTATTATAGTTTATACATAAAAATCCATAAGAATCTCAAGTTCTTTTTAAAATAATTTCATAAAATAAGTAATATTTCTTTACTAACTTCACTTTACAAGAAAAAAGAATTGAGAAGAATGTGAGGATTAATTTTAGGAAATCCAAACCCGAAACACATAAATTGCTCTTTACATGTTTGGAATTTGCAATCCTTTCTCTCATTCTTCCAACAAGACATAATAAAAAGTACATTAAATTTATAGGTATGATATATACACATTTGAGTTCTATTTTGAATGTGTCCTGGCTCTGTTCCTACAATAAAACTGCACAGTCCTATAAAAAAGTGAGGATAATAATGGCCACCTTCTATTCGACAGAAAAGTGAAAATTCATATGACATTACTATATGAAGAAAACATGCTAACTGTAAACTTTCACATAACAATAATACTATAGGCCGGGCGCGGTGGCTCAAGCCTGTAATCCCAGCACTTTGGGAGGCCGAGGCGGGTGGATCACGAGGTCAACAGATCGAGACCATCCTGGTCAACATGGTGAAACCCCGTCTCTACTAAAAATACAAAAAATTAGCTGGGCATGGTAGCGCGTGCCTGTAATCCCAGCTACTCAGGAGGCTGAGGCAGGAGAATTGCCTGAACCCAGCAGGCGGAGGTTGCGGTGAGTCGAGATCGCGCCATTGCACTCCAGCCTGGGTAACAAGAGCGAAACTCCGTCTCAAAAAAAAAAAAAAGTACTATTAATATATCGTAGTAAAAAATTATCCACAATATCAATAACAGTAATAAACATTTATTACTCTAGTCCTTAGATACTGAAGATGTGTCTGTGTGTGTGTGTTTTAATAGGAGGTCCATTTATAAATATACTTTCCTGATGTCATTTCTTCTAGTTGTAACTCTCTTGTGTTTTGAACATGGCATTATAATCTAGTGGAAATAGTATATAGTGCTGGATACACAACAGTGCCTTTAGAGTAGGACCGTCTCCTGAACTCAGTGTCACAGTCATAGAGTGGTTAAAAGCAAGGTTTTAGCATCAGAGACGTGAGTTTAAATAACAGTTCTACCACTTACCATTTTGTCTTCTTGGTTATGTAATCTAAGCTCTCTCAGATTAATTCTATTTCCCTCTCTGAAAAATTGTCATTCTATTATTATATTATTACTTTGCCTACCAAGTTTTTCTGAAGACAGAAAAGAGATCATGTATGAAACGGCATAGTAATATATCTGTCTTAGGAAACACCCAATAAATATTAATATTTTATGGTTTATGATGTCATATAAAAGGACAGTAAAAAGAAAATAAGAAATAATCATGATGTGTATGTAAAAAGTGAAAAATGGGTATGAAAAAGAGAGAAAATGACTCATATTTTTGGTGCAGTTTTCTGTATCACCAGACTTCTAAATAAATCAAGGTGCTAAAAATGTATACTTGGGGGTAAAAATTTCTTGGTTAAGTTTAGCAAATTTAAACGAGAAAAAGTTTCAAAGTGAAAGTGAATATTTTTCATTCTGAACAGTTTCTACGAATTATTTTGTACTTCTCCATGGAATAACTAGAGGACTCTGATTTTTTTGCATTTTTATTGTCAGACACATAATATCATTAACTTGAAAAATCAAAATTTAATAATGTTTATGAGAATGATAAAAACATTTGCATACGTAAATAAAATGCTTCTAGTAATATATGCAGTACAGTAAAGAAGTGAAAAATTCATGACTACTCCAATAATTTTCATACAAATTTAAAATATTATCATTTTCTAAAAGTTATATCACTTCCTAAATATTTATCATACTTAATATGATTTTTTAAAGGCTAAAAGTATTTCCTCACATGAATAATAATTAAAAGTATATTTAATTATTAGAATAATTAATAATAAGAAAATGTTTCTTAGGCCTAAAATAGCTGATTATGTTATTGTTTTCAGGAAAGTAGAAAGTGTCAGATACAAATACATCACTCTTTTTCACACTCTTCACACACACATAAAAGTGACTCGATTCAACTTTTTCCTGATTTTTTATTGAACAGTTATTCATCTCAGAGGTTACTGAGCAATCTATGGAACAATGCAGTATTCACTCAGTAGTTTGAAAGTGAGTGTTTGTAATCTGGACTCATGACTTCCTTAAGGATAGTTTTACTGACTTCATAATACTCTAAACTGTGCTATTTGATTTACGATTGAAGTCAGAATTGTTGCAAAAGAAGAAAACAAAAAATGAAATCACTAAAATGTGCTAGTTTAACATTTTATCAATGAATCTTTATCTAATATTTTCCATTAAATAAGGGTTAAATTATCAGAATCCTTGAGAGATCATCTAAATTTAAATATATGAGTACCAAGGATAGTGACTTGAGTCCACTCAAAGCTTATTTTTATTTAAAAAATAATCTAAAGAAAGATGTTTCACCATTTTCCAAAGCTCAATTTAATATGCAGATGTGGTCTGTGATCTAAATGCAGAGTGAAAAAATAGCTATTTACCTGTATATTGATGTCTTTTCAAATTAATTTCAAAATTACAAAGACAATTAGAGAATAAACAATCTTATAGTCTATAAAATACTGAATTTGGAATCAAATAAATAAGCTGTATTTTCAACCACCTCAGGAAAATCTTTTATGACCTTAAGCAAATCACTGAGATTCTTAGAAAATCATCTAATTTTAGACAGGAAGATAACCTGTCTTCATGACAAGAAAACACAAAATGTATGAGAACCTAGTATTTAAACTCTAAAATAAATTTTAAAGCCAAATATTTACTAAAAAAATTAGTGTTGACACTTTGGGAGGCCGAGGCGGGTGGATCACGAGGTCAAGAGATCGAGACCATCCTGGTCAACATGCTGAAACCCTGTCTCTACTAAAAATACAAAAAATTAGCTGGGCACGGTGGCGTGTGCCTGTAATCCCAGCTACTCAGGAGGCTGAGGCAGGAGAATTGCCTGAACCCAGGAGGCGGAGGTTGCGGTGAGCCGAGATCGCACCATTGCACTCCAGCCTGGGTAACAAGAGCGAAACTCCGTCTCAAAAAAAATTTGTGTTGAAATAATAACATTTTTAAAGCCAGTAATTTGGTGGAATGATGAAAATTATTTTAATCTTTGACTCCCTTTTTCATACATAAAAATAAGTTACTTCAACTGTGTGGTCTCTTAGGTATCTTTCAGTTTCACCTATATATTAATTCCATGAATATAAAATACACTTGTAGTAGGCAGAACCTCTATTAACTCACCCTTCCAATTCTATAACTTCAAATGGGAGAATTTATGTTTATGTCCAAGTGAAAAAAATTCAAATTCTCTATTAAGAGATAGATAATATGAAATAATCCACCAATTCATGCTAGTAGTTTTTCACTACTATCCAACAAAGCACCTCTGCTCCACCCATCCTCATCTACCTTTGGGTTATTATCTCTAAAAGAAAAATCAAATATAGCTATTTTTATATTTCTGGTTATTTCCATCTTCTTTCTTGTGATTTTTTTAAAAATTTACACATTAAGTTGCACATTTACACATTTTTGATGATTTGGTTTTCCGGCATTGTGTGTGTATAAATAAATATGTGTGTGTGTTTTTAATTCAATCTCTACTTTCTACTTAAATTTTGCTCTCTGTGGAATTTGAAATCTAGCTAATTTATCATCTTGCCATTCTTTCTCATCCTGATGGTGGTTTTTTTTTCCTGAACTTTCAAGCTGTCATTTGGAAACAGCTGGTTTATAAAGCTTCAATTTCTTAATGCTTTTCCAATTGCTTAAAGCCCAGAAAAATCTTATGGTTTTGTTCCTGTTTCAGAACGCTGAATATTAATATCATGTAACTGCTAACCACTTGATGGCTGTCTGCTCTTAGAATTTAAATAATGTATCTGTGTTAATAAGAACAAATTGAGAGGGGACTTTGTCATTGCTTTTAATGGTTTGATTTATTCTACTAGGAATCCTAGTGATGTAATTCATAAATGTGTGGATGACAGACAGAAGATATATACAGTACTTACTGATTTTTCATTACTTATTTAGAAATTAAGTATTCTCATCAGCTCAACACATGGAGACATTCATTTACCATATTCTTCCTGTCATAAATAGTTTGCCTCCATTTTTGATAGACTGCTGACAGCTTTCAAGTGCCAACGCCCTTCCTTTTCCTTCTGCCCCATAGATGGCCTCATCACTCCAGCCCTCATCTATTTTTTTAATTTAAAAAAATCATTTATTTATTTACTTATTTATTTTAAGACAGGGTCTTGCTCTCTTGCCTAGGCTGGAGGGCAATGGCAGGATCTCTGCTCACTGCAGCCTCTACCTCCCAGCTCAAGCAATCCTCCTGCCTCTCCTGAGTAGCTGAGACCACAGGCGTGAAGCATCACGTCTGGCTAATTTTTGCATTTATGTAGAGATGAGGTTTTGCCAAGTTGCCCTGGCTGGTCTAGGACTCCTGAACTCAAGCAATCCTCCCATGGGGACCTCTCAAAGTGGTGGGATTACAGGCGTTGGCTGCCCTGTCCAGCCCAGCCCCAATCCCTAATTGTGATGAAAGCCAAGCCAGATTCTTTTCCTGGTTCCTTCAAGCCCAAGCCATTTTTCTGACCTGGTTGGAAGCCTGTCTCACTCTCCATACAAAGCCTCATTGTGTGAGCTGTAGCCCTTTTCCACACCCTCTTGGTGCAGGTGTGCAATCATCAGCCTCAACACCTGAACCAGATTTCGGGTGGTTGGGTATTATCCTGCCTATGAATGGTAGTCTTAACAACTGGCACGGCAAGGGGTATCTAGGCAATGACCACCACCACTAGGGGGGGGTCTTTCTTCTTACATTTTGCCTTGTTAATCTGTTGGACTGTCTGGAGACAATTACGCTGCTTGAGTTTTTTTCTGCCCACTGGCAAGCTTATACTTTAACCCGTGCAGCTTCATCCTGCATTTGCTGAGTCTTTCCAGGTTTCTGTTAAGAATTCAATGATCTAAATGCCTGGAAGCACCAGTAATTTTTACGGAGGAATGGGAATTTGGCCATAGTCCCATGTCATGTGTCTTAGCCTGGACCTGACTTTGTGTCTCATACTGAATCGTGTGGTCAGGATTCAGTAGGAAATGTGACTGACACTAGGCACAGGGGAATAATTCCTACTGTGTGACCACTGGTTGTATGTCTCAACCAGGTATCAGCCCCATTCAACAGTGTGTCGTAGGAAAAATACCTGTTACTTTGTGCATTATATGGGTCCACTGGGTGGTGGCTTATATGGAAGAAGAGTAGTTACCATGTGGAATGCTGAGGTTCACACTTCTAAAAAAATATCGCTCATGTAGCCACCCCAAAAAATGCTTCTTCTGCTGTTGCTGCCTATGCCTCCATAACAACACAGATCCTGATCCCCGAAGTTATAGAGAAAAGCAAACATGGGCCTCTGTGGGATACCCAAGAGGCTAATTCAAACCCAGCTTCAACCTATGGAACTTAAAATCTGATGAAGGAAACACTGCCATCAGGGAGACCCACAACCCAGGCAATACTTACTTGAGACTCTCTGAAGGAGAAGCCTTGTAAGTATGAGCAGGATAGAAAAACAGCACCAGCCCCAACAACAAAAACAAAACTGGAGGTACGGGGAAGAAACAGAAAACCGGATACACAGGAGAAAACAAAAAAATGTATGAAAATTCTTAATTTACTTGAAGAATTTATAAAGACAGGTAAAAGGCTGGTGAATGGTCTTGTGCCTCTATAACATAAGTTCCAAATTAACTTTAATGTATCTTGAGCTGCCCCATTGGCAAAACTTCAGAACCTTAATCAAAGTTGAGGATCAAATTATACTTATCATTGGAAATGCCACTAAATGTAAACAAAGTGCCCTAAATATGGGGATTGCACTAAAATAAAGGTACCTCCTCTTGTGGAGGTGATTATCACACATAAAATACAGCACAAATAGATATACCTCATCTTAACCATCAGAATTATTTTCTGGCCTAAATTCTTCATAGTCTTAACAGCCATTGTCCAAAATATCCCACAGTAGACATGGATGCTCTGATCCAATTAATAATAAATTAAAGTAAATCAAGTCAAATCTTTGACACGTCCAAGGAGTTTGACAATATAGAACCACATGCACTTCTGTCTCCTCAATATAAATAACTAATAAGGACTACAAGAATTGGAACAATCCTTCAAGGATTGAAACCTCTCATCTAAGAACTATTTAGAGAAAGAGTAATAGTCACCACTGCTTCTCCATTTAATAGTCAAACTTGGCCTGTTCTTAAACCTGGAAAAAAAATGGCGCTTGGTAGTAGATCATCCCAAAGTTAATGCTGTGGTTCCACATATTAAGGCCACCATTACTCGGTGACATTACTGACTCCATTCAATCAGCAATTCGTAAGTACTTTGCAGTCACAAAGTCATAAGGATTTGATTACTGTGTTCTCTTAAGTGCCTCTTTTGATAGCCTCTTAACACTCCTAAAAGGAGATAGCCCATTTGGCCCCTACAGAAATGCTTCTGCTGCTGTTGCTGCCTATGCCTCCCTAACGATACAGTTCCCGATCCCCACAGTTACAGAGAAACGCTTATAGTTTTCCTTTACCTTCAAAAGAACTCAAACTTTGTGACCTGACTACACATAGATGCTTAAACAGTCCTGCTGTCACAAACAATCCCTCTGCAGGCAGATCTTTACTGCATCCAAGTCACTGTGGGAAAAGAGGTATGACATTACATTGGTACCATCCTCTTCCCAGGAGATTCCTTTGACACTCATTCGAAAGGAGTTCACAAGGAAGAACAGACAATGCCTTATACAAAGTGCATGCTTCCCCAGTGTAGTCAAATTTCTAAGTGTTATTCAATCAAAGGCTACTTCATCACTGACAGTCTCAAGGAACAATGGCCAGTCAGTATCCACAACTTTAACACAAAACTAACATTTTTTAGGCCTTCTGAGGTTCTGGATGCAAGATATTCCCCATTGACAAGTATCACATTTTAATTAAGCCCATTTATGCTCCTACTCACAAACTGCCCCACACTGAATGAGACCCCGTAAAACAAAAGGTTCTAGAATCTCTCCAAATTGCAATACAACAGGCAATCACATTGTTCCCCTCTTCTGCAAGAGAGGTCTCCTCCAATGCCTCCTGCATCAACCATAATAGTGCTCATGAGTTTCTGGCAGCAAAACTATCCTCCTTGGTCACATGCTATATACCATTAGAATGGCAATTGCTGGTTGCATACTGAGCTCTACTGAAATTAGAAGCCCTGTGCCCAGGACTCTGCACTCAGTGGCCCACTGTGCCTTTGGTCATGGAAGCATCATCCTGCAAGTCTGACACAGCCACTGAAGAGTCTGTAGGAAAGGGGCAAACTTGGGCCTATGCCACTGGCATATGTCACCTGCAGGAGAAGAAAGTTTCCCCTGTGCCATGGTACTGAAGCATGTCACGCCGATCCCAAATCCCTTGAGTACCTAGGGAGCTTCTTGGGATTAATCACGTGGTATTATGTTAAATGTGATGAAGCTCACTGGAGAACTGCTGCTTTTGATCCCTTAAAGTGACAGAGCTAACCAAGCACAGGACCCAAAGGTTGGCAGGGAACACTTCAGCAGTAGACACACTGGGTAACAACTGGTCTCACTTGCACATTTCTACACACTCGTGGGTCACTGCCTGTGGTTTGGTCATCTGATGCAGGCAATAGCAGAAACAATTCCTTATCCACAGTTCCCAGGAAAGAACTCTGGGAATCTCTTCCTCCTACATACACAAAATAATAATCAAGGTCACAAGTGTCTTTACACATATTAAGACCACAGTATAAGGCTCATCAAAACATTTATCACCTTCAATATTCCGGACATGACTGAAGGTAACCAAAACACGCCTTTCACTTTTCCAAAATACACAACACAGTCCTTTTGAACAAGGCATTTAAGGTAACTTTCAACTCCCTATTAACCACAGGCTACATAAGCTTCGTAGAGCATTCTGTTAAACACCACAAGGCACATTTCAGTCACTCGTCCAACATCAGGGGTAAAGTGTAACAGTGTCTGACTCCATTTTTGATGTTTGACTGCTGACAGCTTTCAAGCTCCAACACAACCTTCTGCCCCATATTTGGGCAAGTTGATAAGAAAGTCTGGCACTCCTTCCTTTTTCCCTAGCAGGAAGTTTACACTCCTTATGCATGAGAAATCTCGCCCAAAACCCAGCTCCTAACCACGATAAAGGCCAAAATAAAAATGGTCTGCTCCCTCAGACCTACTTGGGAGCCCATCCTGTTCTCCCAACAAAAAACAAAAACAAAAACAAAACTCATCAAACACTCTTGAGGCATGTGTGACATCACCAATTTTAACATCAAACCAAATTTTGGGTGAAGTCTCTGCACTGCCTCCGTGGAGTGGGAAAAATTCTCCTCAGAACTCTATCCAATTCACATATACAATCATTAGTTCTAGGTTAAAAAAAAATAATAATAAAGAAATAATGCTATACATGTCTCATCCATGGAGCAGCTTATAATCTGTGAAGAACTCCAAGGCATACAACCATAAGCACTTACATAAAAATTAATGGTCAAATAATATGTATCAGAATTAATGACAGAAGTGGTACAAATAAAATTGTGTAAAGATGGAATTAATGTAAGTTTGAGCAGATTTGAAAGAATCATTCTATGTTAAGAAAGATATCTGTGACTGAGTTTAGTAAATATATGTTGAGTACATGTGCAAGGCACATTGGATACAATAATAAAAACATAGGCATAGTTTAGAGGTAAGCCCCCAATTTCAGGTTTTACTTCTCAATATTCTCAGTTGTGGAGTAGTAAGCAGAAGAAAAATAAGAAATTAAGGATATGAGAATATATACAAAAATTAATTATCATGGAGGCCAAGGAAGAAGTATTTTTCTTGGAATGAAATGGGGTGATGGGTATTATCAACTAGCTCTTACTACAGCGTTTTTCCTTCTAATCTACATTCCATAAGAAAATCTACTGTTATAAAAACACTGAAGAAGAGGAGAATTGAGAAAATATTAGTTTATATAGCAATGCATGTGGTGGGAGTTTCAAATTCAGGTCATACATCTTCCATTCATACAAATATGCTATGGAAGTTACCAGTGACCCTGAGAAGTAAATTTTCCAAATAATAGTTTTCAGTATTTAAGGTTTAAGATCCTTCTTTAAAGTATTCATAACTTTTGAGTTGTGATGTTCAGAAATTTATTTTAAATATTTAATAAAATTGCATTAATTTTCTCATGTTTCTCATCATATGGCTCCACCTATGTCACTAACACTACTTCTTAGTTGTTTTTCTTGTTAAATCAGACTATTTCTGTTTTCTTTCACTGTACAATAGTGGAATGATGCTTTTATCTTTTCTGAAGGCATAGCATTGCTTTTCTCTTAACAGTTAGTGGAAACTTTAAAAATAATATGATCAGCAACAAAATTATTATTGCGGTATATTTTGTAACTAATTTTTTGGGTCTCAAGACATGTCTTTGTCCATCTATTATTTATTTGATATTGACTATAGTGGCCCAAGGTCTGAATCAGCCTGGCCCAAATCAAAACTGATTTCATTATAATTTTTCATGTATTAAAAAACAAAGAAAATGGTTTTCCTAACCAAAGGGTTTATTTTATGTCTTGAAATCACCAAATATAAGAACATATTTGCTTTTTACACAAAAATGTTTAAGTATGTATGCTTAGGTTTGTAGATATCATACATATTAATAAACATTTGTAATGAATATTGCTAGACAGCTGTATCACTTTAGACTCTAAAACTGACTTACAAACAAAACCAACAAAGACAAAAGCATTGTAGAAATACACAAATTCAACCTACACATATAGGCAGTCAAATGGTTTACATCATTAGAATCACAGTTTCATCTCATGCTCTGTTAACAGTGAATTTTCATTTATAATTTTCCAGAATTACCATATAGTCTAAAGCAATGGTTTCAACAGGCATGTGTGTATATGAGTGTGTGTTTGTGTGTGTGTGCACACATGTAAGTGTAGAACCTATGCACTATAAGGTAGGCCAGTTACCAAAATACATAGACTAAAGCAATGGTTTCAACATGCAGGTGTGTATATGTGTGTGTGGGTATGCGTGCATGTATGTGTATAGGGTAGGCCAGAGGAGCTATCACTCTATCACCTTCAGCATATTATAGTCCAGAAGAAAGAACCCAACTATGAAGTTTTCAAAAGCCAGTACAGTAATTCTAATGTGAGTTCAGCACCTCCCCTACAAAACATTTTAAACACACACATGCAACCACACACACACACACACACACAAAATTCCCTTATCTTTACAACATCTGAGAACCAATGGATACATGAGCCTGTAGGAAGAGAATTTCTATGTTATATGCAATGCTTTAATTAAAGAATCGAATAATATATGACCTGGTAAATGTAAATATTTGTATTCTTATGTAAATAATCTATCTGAAATAGTACTATGGATCTAAGTATACCATTGTGTATATTTCATGATTCCCTTTTGTAGACCTAGGGAACTTAAATCAACTTTATAATTTTCTATTCAGGGAGCTGTGATAAAAGGCTTAATTTACTTTCTGTGGCAGTGCTAAGTAGAGAAATAATCTTTAGACAGTTTAAGACATTAGGTGGACAGAAAGCCTTGACTATGTAGTTTATTAAGTCAAACAAATTGGATGCATTAAGTAGCTTCTCATTAGTAAGCATGCCAGTGAAACTCTTACTAAGTTAACGTAACTAAATAACGCAAGTAAAAAATGCTTTCCTGGGTTTGAGAATGAATGAGATTAAGAATTGGTAGAACTAGAAAATAATAGAAAAAAATCATAAAATGAGGTAAGAAAAATATTTAGGAGTAAAGTTTTCGTTAGAGAGAAAGTGAAACAAAATTACAGATGAGCTCAGACTCAGTATATGTGCCTGTGAGTGTGTTTGTGTGTGCACATGTGTGAATCAGGATGCACTGAAGGTTAGTGAACATACCTATGCTTAATATTAAAATACTTAATCATAGGAGTACTTACTTTAAATATTTTATTTATAACTTTAAGTGAATTGACATGAACATTTTCTGAGGTGGTATCATCCACCCAAAAACAATGCACCAATGAAGAATGATGAAGTAAGATCTATGTTACTTTATGTGCTTTGCCACAGAATTACTTGCCTTTAACTCTGAACAATTCACTCCACACATTTCTGCCTTTTTTTCTACTTTGTGAAATGTTAAGAATATGTTTTTTCCTCCATCTGCTACATGTAGCCAAAGTTATGGTACAGCTAGTAAAAGGAGAGGGCAAGATTTAAACTCAGGTCATTGCTCATCGTGTTCCACGCCCAGTTCAATTGGTCAGGCAAAATAATTGGTAAGTGACTTGTCCAGGAATGGGACAGGAGGTTTGAGTAGTTTAAAATCCAGCAATAAAAGTTTTTACTTGAAATACTAGGCATCAGACATATACCACAGATTCTTCATCATTTGAGTAAAAAAAAATTACCCTTCATCTGGCTGCACTATGCAAGATAGTGAAGGGAAGAAAGTTTTGATATATTAAATCCACCAAAAGTTAATTAAATCTAAGAACAGGCATGACGTTTTCATGTCAACCCTCTGAAAACTCTTTTGTTTACAGATGCATTTTAAGTAGTTTCCTGGGTGCATCTGAGGCCTACAAATAAATATTTGTAATTCTGGTAGATAACAAGATGGAGAGGATCTTACAGATAAAGATTATGTATCTGTGTGTCATGTTAGAGAATTAGAACAGCTAGGGTTACAAACACAAGTTTGCTATCTATCAATATAGAGATAACTGTTGAAACCACAGGAAGCAGTTAACGCCCCACAGTGATAAGTGGAAAAGAGCAAAAAAACGACCAACAGCTTTTGTAAATATGTGGTTTATTTCACTTAGCACAATCTTGTCCAGTTTCATCCATGTTGTTCTCCTTCCCTCAAAAGGTCAAATTCATGGAAAAAGAGTAGGAGGGTGGTTACCATTGGTCGGAGGATGGGGGAAATGGGGAGATGAATGTCAAAGATAACTTTGTGTCATAAGATGGTAAGTTCTGGAGACCTAAAGTACAGCATGGTAACTACAGTTAATAATAATGTACTACATGCTTGAAATTTGCTAAGAGAGACCTTAAGCACTCTTACTACAATATTCTTAAGAATATTTACATACATCTTTGTTAAGTAAAACAGCTTCTGAAATAAATTAGTCTGAAATCTATAACCTTTTATTTCTAATCAGGGCATGTACTAAGAATAACATAAGGGTTCTCCTGCATAGTAGGTAAAGGAGGTTTACTCTAAAAGGTTGAATAGTGAAAGAAAACTTCTTTTCTAATCACTTTAAAAACCTTCATAATATCTTCAAATATCTTTCATTATTAACTTTAATTAGCACAAAAATGTTGAAACACAAACACTTCTTAGACTTTAATCTTTACAATGGTAAATTTCAGGAAACTTACTGGGGAAATATAAGTACATTAATTTGAAAAGAAAGCATTTATATGCATTTAAGTTTAATTGATTTATTTCATTTTAAAATCTGAATGTTGAATTTGATATTTAATATTATTTTTCTTTAATAGTTCTGAATTAATATATTATACCATTTGAGGAAAGGGAAACAAACAGAAAATACTTACTTGTGATGCAATTTTTTGAGACTGACATAAAGGGAAGGAAAAAGAAACACA
Organism: Callithrix jacchus; assembly: GCF_049354715.1. Taxonomy (NCBI): domain Eukaryota; kingdom Metazoa; phylum Chordata; class Mammalia; order Primates; family Cebidae; genus Callithrix; species Callithrix jacchus. The sequence continues at coordinate 52,789,423 of NC_133519.1, forward strand.
CAAAGCACAGTTTAAATAATGACTAAACAATACATACACGGAACAATCAGTAACATGGACAAAATGTGATATATACCCACATAACAAAATCCAATTTCATGTGTATTTCTCATAGGGCTTTTGAGCAAAATTAGGTAAAGAATAAGCTATTGTTTTTAAAGATTCGGTCTCGTACATTGTTTTTGTTTTGCGAAAACTGTCTTCCTAAATTTGATAGAAAAAGTGGTGCTTGGGGCTGGGCGTGGTGGCTCACACCTGTAATCCCGGCACTTTGAAAGGCCAAGGTGGGCAGATAACCTGAAGTTGGGAGTTCGAGACCAGTCTGGCCAACATGGTGAAACCCGTCTCTACTAAAATTACAAAATAGCTGGGCATGGTGGCGCATGCCTGTAATCCCAGCTACTTGGGAAGCTGAGGCAGGAGAATCGCCTGAACCTGGGAGACGGAGGTTGTGATGAACTGAGACCACAGCTTTGCACTCTAGCGTGGGCAACAAGAGTGAAACTCCATCTCAAAAAAACAAAAGAAAAAAAGTGGTGCTTGTGGAAGAAAACAAAATAATTAGCAGTAGCTTATAAGGCTAGTATCGTCATAACAGAATACTTGATACAATTTTTGAGACAATCATTATTGGTGTTAATATTTGTACTATTTTTTAATTTTAGATCTTACAGTAAGATTGATTTTTTTTTCCTACTACATATACAGGTAATTAAGTTAGTGGACAAAAATATTCTAAGCTCTCCAGTTGGCTATGGAATCTAAAATAATTCATTTGCCTAATCAATGTATAATAGCTAAGCAGGTGTTATAAATAAAAATCATGTTGTCTTATTCCTCAAGTATAAAGAACAATAGTCTATTCATTTTTGAATATGTGGAAGTAACATTTTCAAGTATATTCTTTGATATACTTGAAATATAACTTGTATATATATACTTGTATGTATATAAATTATAATATAACTCATCTCATATTAGAGTTATAATAGTATTATCTATTATTGTAAATATAAGAAATACATAATAAACATTTGATTGTGGGTTTCTTGAAACTATTTCAGGATTCCTTACACATGGTACAATGGAATAAATGTTGAGAGAATAATAGCAAAGAATAGACAGGTAGAATTTTAAAATCATTCACTCCTAATGCTTATTAAAATAATCCTAATGAAATTTTATAATTGGTAAATTTGTATCTTAACAATATATTTTAAATGCTATTTCCCATTTCGGTACTAAAGCTTTTTTGGAAGCTACAAGATTTATTCACTATAAAAGTGGCCAAAATTCAGTAATATATTCCACAAATTTACTGCATACACTATAAAAGATGTCAGTACATTAATATGCTTTAAAAGATATGTTTCTAGTTTCTAGTAAAGTTTTCACTGGTTATACTATACTTCAAACAAATGAAATTGTCAGCCCACTGGAAAACTGGGGCAAACATAGGTCCACCTCTTCTTAACCAAAGGACAAATATGCTTATTAATTCAGAATTGTTCAGATTTTAGAAAGTTAATACTATGTTATATGCTATATGGTAGATAATACCCCCAGGGGAACCTGGGTAGCCTTTTATTTTCAAAAATTACTGTTTCTGCAATGAAAGGTATAAATATTCACTCTAAGTGGAATAAGTAAACAGTATAAATAATCTAAAGAAAATTAAGTTTTGCCACTAAATGACTTCAGTGAGGCTTTTTGCATTTCATGATTTTGCATTATGGATTGAGAAGGAAAATACTGATTCTTTTTGTCCACTAAGAGTAATATATGTCCCTGTCATTCCTGTATATGCTTTTTGAACCAGGAGAATATGATGTCTGTCAAAATTCCCTGAAATAGAAACATGTAGATAGTGGCAGTAGTTCTCCTGGCATGGATGGCATATGACTAGTTATGAATGGGCAGTTCCATCTCTACTCTGCTTTCCATAGACTGGTTTTCACACAACCATTGTATGTACCCTCACTTTGCTCTGCTTGTGTTTGTGTGACTTTTCACTAATCTACAGCCCACCAGAAAAAAATGGGATAGTATTACAGGGCTTCTATAAATGTTAATAATTTTGATTATCAATGTTCTTTACCCACATTTGTCTTTTTTAAAATGTCACTTGAACTTTAGACAGTGATTCTCCCACCCCCACAGCCAAAGCAGTTACCTCAGAGATACAGTATATAATAACTCCTGTTTCTCTACTCAGAACACGGGAAGATACTGAAGACAGGTTAGAAAATGATGTGGCATGAAAACATGCATCTGCCTTTAAAAGTTTTTTTTTTTTAATTACATGAATAAACAAGAAAGCAAAGCCTAAAATCTTTATATTAGTTTATCCTTATATAAAATATTGACATTTAATAGAAGTTCTTCATAGAACAGAATAGAATTTAGTACTTAAACATGTATATACTAAAGATATAATTAATGAATGGGTCTAATATCATTACATGAAGCCTATACATCTGTTAGTGTTTTTTATTAGTTATAAATGCATGGTTTGAAGAGTCAGAAAATGTTATAGCTTGTTTAGAAAAATAGCAGCTCATAGCACAATCTCTCTTAATTTTCTCTCATAAGACCTGTCTAGTTTTGCCTCTTACAGTGGGATGTGTTGTTCTTTCTCTATTTCTATATAATATGCTTGATTATTATTTGTTTTTTTTCAGTTTCTGCTTTTATCTATTGACTTCTCACTTTACAAGAAGAGTCATTAACAATCTTTTCTATATATTTCACTACCTTTGCCCTCATCATCTCAAAATAGTTCAGCATAATTTTTATTGGATCAAAATTCAGGACATACTATGACTAAGTATACTTCACAGATGAGATATATAGGTATGTGGTTAGCATTCATTGCCTTCATACATTCTTTAATTTATGATAATGGTGTTATATTCCTAATGTCAATAATTGCCTTATTGTATTAATTGCTTTGATGTGTACTTAGATATGACAATAATTCATCCTGAACTCTTTGGCAACTGTCTAATGTTAACTGAAGACATTGAGATGCTTCAGGAAGTCTATAGATGTAATCTTCCTAAAGAAATCTCTGAAGCCTTCTGACCTGCTCTAGGTTTCTGTTTATGCTTGGGGGTCTTTTCATCACTATCCTGTTGATATCCTTGACTTGATTCTTGTCACCTGGTTTCCATAAAATGTCTGATTTCCTGCAGATCATGATTTCTCCCTCATTTTGGTGGGAGTAGTTTCCTTAGAAATCAGACATGGGAAGGATATTTTTGGAGAATATATATACCTGACATCTTACTTATTCTGCTCTTACACAAGTTTGATAGCTTTGACTGGATAAACAATTCTAATTTGAAAATAATTCTCTTTTAAAATCTTGAGAGCATTATTCTATTTTATTCTGGTTTGTGGTATCGCTGTTGAGAAAACCCAAATGGTACCTTGCATGTGATCTATTTTAGGAGCCTCTCCTTTCCCTCAGTGTTTTGAAACCTGATGATGTGAGTCTATTTTAATTCACTGTTGTGGACACATGGTAACCTTTCCCATTTGGAAACTAACACATTACTGATTTTTCTAGAATTATTACACTAATATTTCTTCGGTTTCCATTCATTCAAATCTTAGAACTCCTATACTAGTTCTCTAATTTGATCCTTCGTTTACTCTTTGTCCATGTTGTGAATTCTTGCTCTAGCTTATCAATAACTTCCTGAACTTTATATTATAAGCTTTTCCACTTCTGTCGGAAACTTTTGGTCTTCTTATTATTAAAGCAAAAGACTAATAAATTGACTGAAATCTCTGGGTGAGATTCTTTTTGTTGCTGCGTTTCATGGTGATCTGGCTAGATTACTGAGTTTAAAGAATCTCCCACATCTGGCCGGGCGTGGTGGCTCATGCCTGTAATCCCACCACTTTGGGAGGCAGAAAAGGGTGGATCATGACGTCAGGAGATCAAGACCATCCTGGCCAACATGGTGAAACCTCGTCTCTACTAAAATACAAAAAATTAGCCAGGCATGGTGGCACACACCTGTAGTCCCAGCAACTTGGGAGGCTGATGCAGGGGAATCGCATGAACCCAGGAAGCAGAGGTTGCAGTGAGCCGAGTTTGCGCCACTGCACTCCAGTCTGGCAACAGAGTTAGACCCTGTCTCAAAAAAAAAAAAAAAGAATCTCTCACGTCTGTATTTTTAGGCCTTTCCACTTGGGTTGGTCAGATTCCCTAGGAAAGAGTCTTCCAATTTGCTGCTAAAGTGTGAAGTGTACAGAATAACCCTTTAACTGAACTTTCAGAATTCAGTGTGATACTCCTAGCCCTTAACTGTTTCCAGGGTCCCCAGGCCATAGACCACTTTCAATGAATAAATCTTTAATATTTCTCTCTGTATTCATACGGAGAGAGTGACAGCAGCAAAGCTTTCTGAACTTGAGGCAAATTGAGATCTGACAGCAACCTAAGCAAAAATACAAACTATCCAGTAGTAATTACTGAATGAAGTTTCTACTTCCTGAAATCTAGTGTCTTTCTTTAAATTCCAGTAAGAGGACAGTTGCATTTTGAACACTAATGATTATTTAAATTTCAAAACTTTGTTTTTAAACCATCTGATATTTGAGAGACATGGTGAACTGTTAGAGCTAATCTTATTTTATTAGATGCACTAAGCTCTTATCCTGTGTTTTTATATAATCTGAAAAAGATAGTATTTCTATCTTTAAATACAAAAAAACCTCAATGTCTTTATTGGGTTAAGATTTAATTGATGTCCCTTTCTACTTTTTTAGTTGAAGATTAATGTAAGAGATATACACTTTAATGGTACTTTTGCATCTTGCAAAGCTATGACCACAGATAGATATTACTCATCATGGTATCTAAAATCTCCAAATTCAGGAAGCAAAGAATATATTCATCCTTTTAACAAATGACCAAGAAAAATCTTTTGCAAGATGAAATTTATCCTTTCATGTATCAGACTATAATTACTATATGAATAAACATATTGCTATTGTTTCCCTTATTTACCAGGAAATTAAAAATCAAAGTCAGGCACAACTGTAGCACTCAGGGTATGCTAGATGTTGAGTAAAATCAATTTCTCTGTTCCTATTAAAATATTTTGTTGTAAAAAGTGCTTGGTGTCTCTATTGTTTGTCTTTGTGAGTTGCCTCAATTCTTTCTAAAATAGGTAGAATTTAATATTTAAATAAAAATATGTGTGCCAGAAGATGGATTGAATTAGTGCAGAAAAAAACAAGAGGTATCATCTTTATTTTAAACATGTCCTTTTATCATCCCAATGATATGTATTTTTAAATACAATTTAGATATTTGAGAATTTACACGCTTTTTAATGAGGTGCTCTTTATGACGGGCAGAGTTGACTAAAATGTAGTTAAATACTCCTTGATGACAATTCATAGTTATCCTTTTCCTACCTGCACTGTCAACAGCACACAAAATAATCTTTTAATAACACATGGACACTATTATAACACAAAACACTGACATAGACATGGAGTTGACCAAGGGCAGAATTTACTGCATTACATTCCCAAAGCCTGTATGTCAGATAAAAAACATCGCAACATGCTACTGTATGAAAATCTTCTTTGTACTGGCTAGGGTCAAATAAGAAATGGTTTGTATAGACTGAATATTTGTTCCCCATCACCCCACAATGCATATGTGAAAACCTAATCCTCGGTGTGTTGGTATTTGATGGTAGGGCTTGCGGATGACCATTAGATCATGAGAGAGCTTTGTAAAAGAGGACTCAGAGAGATCCCCTTCCCTTTCACCAGGTGAGAATTCACTGAGAAGATGGCCATGTGAGAACCAGGAAGCAGGTCCTCACCAGACACCTAACCAACTGGTGCCTTGATCTTGGATTTCCTAGCCTTCACAACTGTGAGAATTAAATTGCTGTGGTTTACAAGTCCCAGTCCATGGTATTTTGTTAATAGCAGCCTGAACAGATAATTGTGCTTAATTACTTGGGTATGAAAGTTTTGATCTTTTCTAAACCTTTAATTAAATAATACTGTTTTTAATCTAGTATTCCTAAAATTTTAGGCATTTCTAGACAAACAACTTACATATTTAGCTGTCTGGTTTGTTTTTCTAGTCAATCAAAATTCCTGACTTTCTCTTGCTTTGTCTCATTGTTTTCAGTATGAACCACAATCACCACAGGAAAAGAAAAACTTAGATTCAGCAGGAGAGATGGCAGCAAAGCTCCATTTAGCACGCCTGAAGCTACAGTGAAACCACCGAGAAGCACCTCAGAGAAACTGGAGTATTTTCTGCTGGCAACTTATGTAAGTGTCAAACTAAACATTTTGACAGCAACAACAAAAATCTACCCCATTATTTTTATGCTTTCTATAAAGTTCTTTTCTATACAGGGATTTGGTGATTTTTTCACAAGGTGGTTTAATCACCATATAAATTAATGAAATGCATGTGTCTGATCTGAGCCTTACAGTTGAGGTAATTTTGTATCAGATCAAAAAATTGGCCAACCAAAATTTTTAATAATTTGTAATAACTTTGAAGTGTCTGAAGAAAAATATATTTCAAGAATACAAACCATAGCTACATTAAATAATTTTGTAGGTATTGATAGAATGATGCATTTATCCAAAATCTTTCTTTCAGAAAAGAGTCTAACCTAAAAGGTTATAAGAACTATAAGTCTAACCGAAGGCTATAAGAACTACTTAAAACAACATGAACCACATGAAGTGACCAAATCAAAATGCAAATAGGTTTTCAGCTACATGAACTTATCAGATTCTCCTTCCATATTAACTGAATCGAGTTTGCTGTTAAATTTACTGAGCTTTTCTTTGGGAAGATCTGACACTCCTCTTACACTCAAGAGTTTTCTTTTGGCTTTAGAGCGGCCATCAATGTGAAGATTGAGAAATGTGAATACTTACTAAATTATCTTTGCTTTGCTTCCTTCAAAATGCTAATATGTGCAATAGGGGCATATAGTAGAAATTTAGGTTGCTTGCCCTGAGAACTTTAATGTGTCAGAAACTAAGGTTATTTATAATTAATTTGCTTCCTGATAATCTTCTAGAAACGGCTAATCCTAAATCTACAAAAGTCATCTAAAACCCAACATCCACAAACTTAGAACAGCCCCTTAGCAAACAATATTTTTTGGACTACTGACACAGTTTAGTAAAAAAAAACAGCTGAAAAAAATTTTGCTTCTGAGATTTAACACAATGTATTCAGCATTCTTTTCACTTTCTATTGCATTTTTTAGAAATCAGTTTGTAAGTTTCTGAATGACTGCATTCACCTGATTAAACATCAAAATAGGAATATTTTGCTATTTCCAAACCTCAGATGTAGTAAGTTTCTGAGACTCAGTCCTGTAGATTCCAATGGGAACATCTCCAGTAGAAGAACACAACTTCTGATAAAGTCTGGCATAAGTTCTGATCCATAAGTCATCTTCAGTAATTTTCATCTATAATACACACACATTATTTACATATTAAATGTGTCAGAAATAGAGTGCTAGTGGTAACTTTTCACTCCTTTATTTATTGATTTTTGTGGAGTCAGAGTCTCTGTCACCCAGGCTATGGTTCAATGGTGCAACCATGGCCCACTGCAGCCTCAACTGACATCCCTGGCTCAAGCATTTTTCACTTCTTAAATGCAGAAATTATTAGTGTTTGCAAACCTCAAAGTTATATTTTATGCTTATCTATCTATTAAATTTATTTATTATACATGACCAAGCTTAAGAAATCCAAGTACTCAATTTAGGGCAGCATGACATTATATTGGCTCGGTATCAGTAGGCAATAGAGCAATGGCAATTGACTGGGAAATGTACAGCATACGGACACTATTTTGCATGCAGCAATAACTGAAGGCCACCACTGGTACTTGATGTACAGGGTCTACTGATGTTACCAAATTTAAAGTAAAAAAGACACTCTAGTACCATAATGACTTGTTCTACCCAATGTTCTAATAATGCCCATATTGAGAAAGATGTGTAGTAGAATAAGCATAGTGCTACCAAACAGGAAACAAAGTTGTAGTCCCTCTTTGCTTCTTGTAAATCTGAACTGTTAGCAAATAATTTCATTCAGTACAGTTGGACTATACTGAATGTAGATAAGAATGTACTTATCTATAAAACAAAGGAGTTGAATAGTATGATCACCCCTTGCCTGGGCAGTATTGCATCCTATGGCAGTCTCAAATTGCCAGTTATCAAAAAAATATTCATTTGGCATTTTATTTATTTATTTATTTTTTTGAGACGGAGTTTTGCTGTTGTTATGCAGGCTGGAGTGCAATGGCGCGATCTAGGCTCACCGCAACCTCCGCCTCCGGGGTTAGAGTGATTCTCCTGCCTCAGCCTCCCTAGTAGCTGGGACTACAGACAAGCGCCACCATGCCCAGCTAATTTTTTGTATTTTTTTTAGTAGAGACGGGGTTTCACCTTGTTGACCAGGATGGTCTCGATCTCTTGACCTCGTGATCCACCCGCCTCGGCATCCCAAAGTGTTGGGATTACAGGCTTGAGCCACTGCACCCGGCCTCATTTGGCATTTTAAACAAAATAGTTATTTATTATGATAATTAATTAAAAATAATATGCTTTTCTTGAAATTTTAAAGAAATTTTAAAAACTCAGATGCAACTCTGGATTCACAATACAAAAAATAACGTATGACATAGAAGAATTAGCAAAGTATATGGTAGAGAGACTTCAGAACCTTCTATCACAACAATCTTCTATTCTAGAGATTATCAACTTACAGAACAAAGAAACCCAGATCCCGGTGTAGTGTCCAGTCCCAACAGAAGTCTCGTGATAGAAATCATATAATCCTTCACAAATGACTGTAAGATAAGCAAATGAACAAAATATACATATGTATTTATATATAATGTGTATCAGATGTGTAGAACAGCTAGAAGTGTGAACATCTAACAACTTTTAAAAGATTATTTCTCATAACACATTATTAAACCTCCATAGAAAAAAATGTAACATATCTTGTTAATATCCTAGAAAAACATATATAGTTAAACTATTCATAAGGAAACATCGGAAATACTTTTCCATCTAGAAATATCTCACTATGCTTATATTTTATGCGTGCTATTAGAAATGATAAAAACATTTTTAGAATTTTTAGAACAAAAACCCCAAATGAAATGACCATCATAAAAACTTAAAACAATTAAAATAAATTTTCAATGAAAAATGTCAGTCTTTTTTAGAATTAAGCTCTAAGCTAGTGAAGTAAATTTCTTTATCATTTATTATTGCATATTCCCTTTCCACAACACTTCATGATAAAATGGGGCCTTCTACATCTGTATGTATGTATGTATATATGTATGTATGTATTTGAGACATGGTCTTGCTATGTCACCCAGGCTGGAGTGCAATGGTGTGATCTCGGCTCACTGCAGCCTCAGCCTCCCAGGTGCAAGCAGATTCTCCTGCCTCAGCCTCCCAAGTAGCTGGGACCACAGGCGTGTGCCATGGCTCCTAGCTAAGTTTTGTATTTTAGTAGAGACAGTGTTTCCCACGTTGGTGAGGCTGGTTTAGAACTCCTGCCCTCAAGTTATCCATCCACCTTGGCCACCCTAAAGTGCTGGGATTACAGGCATGAGCCAACACACCAGGTCAAAAATGGAGCCTTAAAAAAATTAATAAATAAACTGAATCACAACATTTCCCTGGGATGACAGTGAATCTCTTATAATATTGGAAAGTCTGAAAGCTAGAATGGTCTTTACAAACACATAGACCATATTATTAGTAAACAGTTAAAGAGAGTGTGACTAAAAATAATTCCAAATCGTTCAAGAACCATTGACAACAGATCAAAAGTCCCACTGGAGAGAAATTATGCTCTGGATTTTACTAATCCAAAAGCCTCTACTTAATGTTTTTCAAACAAGTCACAAAATAGTTATGAATTAATGTCAGCAAGTTTTTAAAATGAAATAGAGTATATTCAGTATGATAAAAAATAATACAGTGAATTACAAGCAGAAAGGGTGTGTTGGTAATGTTTTGTTTCAGTTATACATACATACACACATGCAGGTATATATTGAATTAAAATGCAAAATAGGTTTACTGTGTTACAGTTCAAGACTAGGCCGAGCACAGTCTTAATTACACCTATCTCAGCACTTTGGGAGGCCAAGGTGGGTGGATCTCCTGAGATCAGGAGTTTGAGACCAGCCTGACCAACATGGTGAAAGCTCGTCTCTACTAAATATGCAAAAATTAGCTGGGCGTGATGGTGCACTCCTGTAATCCCAGCTATTTGGGAGCCTAAGGCAGGAGAATTGCTTGAACCTGGGAGGTGGAAGTTGCAGTGGGCCGAGATCACACCACTGTCCTCCAGACTGGGTGACAGAGCAAGACTTTGTCTCCAAAACAATATATAAAAAGACTTTAAAAATATATAGTTCTAGTTCGCTCTTTCTTCAGATTTCAGAAGCTCATCCAGTTTCCTGTATCTCTATTTATAACATAAACATGAGACCAAAATAAAGAGAAAGAAAAAAACTACTGTTTTTCATTTCTACAGAATAGTTTTTCTTCTATTTAACTTTTACATTAGACTTCCTTACAAGATTTTATTTAAACGGACGATACTGTGGCTAAAAATATCTTAAAACCACTGGGGCATAACAGCACCCAAGCATTTGGCTCCTATTGATATAAAATATTCAGTTTCAACACTCTTCTTCAAATAAACCATCCCCTGCAATTTAATCTCTTTAAGAGATCAGAAGTATGTGTGTACGATAACCATGTTTGAAGTGGGAGCCCTGCCTCCTGTAGTAACCACGTAATATGTCTGGAAACTTTAGGGATAATAGGGGTATTTATTCTACTTTGTTGTGCTTGCTCCAGCACTCATCTGACACAAGCAGATGGTTTCTGACATTGCTAAAGGCATACTCATGGGCAAAATTAGCTCAAAGGTCTGCAGAAAAGATTTAATTCTCTTTGCTTTAGTTTGTTCAGTCAAGCAATTATAGAAGATGGTACATAAATAACCAAAAAGAATAGGTACAATAAAATGCTAAAATGCTTAATTTGAGATTAATGTTATCAAATAATTTCAAGCCTTACAAATACATCTTTCTTCTTAATGGAAATATTTGGAGATTGTCTGATTACTTGAATCGGAGAAAATGAAATACTATTGCTGTTCAGTTTCTGGCAGAGACAAAAAAGATTATATTTTGAATTAACATTGCACAAACCTCTTATCTATGATAAAATGAAAAAGTTAAGTTGGCATTCAGAAACAAATTCAATGGTTTTTAGTTGCTGTAGTCTTTTTCATATTTTTCTAAGATATGCAATAATTGGCAGATTCTTAAAATGTCCTTAGTTTATCAGTTTATTGACAACAATTTGGTATTTTAGTTCAAATCGGGAAAAAATGTATACTATAAAAAATGCTGTTTTTATTAAGTTGGTAATTTTTTCTTACCTGTTTTTAATCCAGTAATATGCTTGGAGTAACATGCAAAATGTACTAAAATGTATTAAATGTATTAAACATTGCAGGGAACTGGCACAAAAGAATGCCTAAAATAATTTCCATAGGTTATTTTTAAAAATAATATTTTTCTTACAAAATGTTTCATAGGAGCATTTATGTCTTTAAGTATATGAAATAGAATTATGAATAACTTCTGGAGCCAATTTTAAGTTAATAGCCGCATGGAAACACTAGATGTATTATTCATTTAAATATAACAGAAAACAATCATTTTAGGGAGGAAAAAAAATCTGTATACCTGATACAGCAGAGTGTCCAACATACTGATGCTAAATACCCTCCCAGCAGCAAAAGGCAGTCGAAACATAAAGGCCAAGTTAGAACCTCTCTCTCGTTCTTTCTGTTCAGAAATTTGAGATAGAAAAATTTGTGAGCATTCCGTATTTTATGCATTTCTGCCTCAGTAAGTTGTGTTGACGTATGTAAAAAAAATTCTCATTATATGGTTCTTAGCTATAAACGTGTCATTACTTCACTTATAATTATATTTTTAAAATAGCCCTCTAGTTTTCATAACCAAATTTTCTCAGTTCAAACACCCAAAAGTGAAGAAGGGTTAATATTTTTTGTACATTAAGCATATATTTACTCTGCATACAAGAAGAGACATGATTATGGAAACCAATAAAAACCATTGATTCAAATGTGAAAAAAACACTAAGGTCACATAATGTACCATAACACTTCAAAGAAGACCTGCTTTTAAATATTCTCGTGTGTGAGAACAACAATGAAACAGGCAGGGAGGGACATGTTTTGGTCTGAATATTTATGTCCCCTCAAAATTCATCATTGAATCCCAATCCCCAAGGTAATGGTATTAGGAAGTGAAGCCTTTGGGAGGTGATTAGGTCATGGAGGTGGAACTCTCATGAATGCAATTAATGCCCTCATAAAAAAAGAGGAACTCTTTGCCCCTTCTACCATGTGCCATCTATGAACTAGGAAATGGGCCCTCACCAGACACCAAATCTGCCAGCAGCTCGAATGTGGAATTCCCAGACTTCCGATAGTGAGAAATAAACCTCTGGAGTCTATAAGCCACCCAGTCTACTTGTTGCAGTAGTCCTAACAGACTAAAACAGTCCTTTTACATCCAGTAGTCTCTAGCTTTTGGTCACCTTAGTTTCATTTCTCCACGTGACTGATAGACTGCATCCGCCATATCAGTTTGCAGCTAATCTTCTGTATATCACACACACACACAAAATTGTTATGTATTTGTGAATACTTATGCGTTGGAGGTGGTGTTATGATGTGCGATGGTTTCTTTTTAAAAATTCTTTTGCCATTTTTTTTCCTTCCATAAATGAAGGTATGAGAGCAAATGTCAAGTTTGTTTAAGTTTGGAAGAGTTTCTTAAGAATGTAAGTTAAACTTCTATTTAACAAATGGTAACCTCAAAAATGCTGGTTTCTTTTGACAAATTCCATTTACTGGGAAAACTAATACAGCTGAGAAAATAATACATGAAACTTCACTTCTTGAGGCAACAGAAGTAAGCTCCTGTTTCTAACGTAACACGTTTGTGGGTTCTCAAGGAAGGGAAGCCTCCCATCTCACGTGCATCTGTAGTGTCTATCTAGCTAAGATGATTATCAGGATAAGAGGATCTTCACTTGAGATCAGAAAGAAGGTAAGGCAAGGGATAGGAAAGTGGTTCCACATTTTTGTCTATAGACATAGACATCATAATAATATATATTAAATCATAGTATATTCTCTAATTTATAAACCCAGGTGTAAAGAGTGCTTAATTTGAACAGCTCATGTGAGTGGCTTGGAGAGACTGGAATTAGCTGTTCTTATTGTGAGATAGGTAGGTTTCCCTGTGAATGTGAGGACAAATCTGGTTCTCAGGGTGTAACAAGTGTCCTGGAGAAGACAAAGCCATGATATGTTAAGCCCATGTTAAAGGGAGTAGTCAGAATTAAGTGCTGGGACCCCTGAGAACTTGATGCCATGTTTACTCTTCAAAACACACAAACATTCCTTGGCTCAAATTAAATTACCACTTCACACACTATATATTCAAATACAGAACAGTTTTTTAACCAATGGTCCTTATCCTGTAGGAAATAAGTTCTTCCTGTCTCCACACATCTCTTTGCTATCACTTTAAACAGCAACACCAATTAAAATTAATTCCATTCTCTATTGAAGGCACCAAACACCAATGTATTCATTTGTACATTAAATTAGTTACTTAACAAATACGTGTTAAGAACCTACATTGTGTAGGGCATCATCCCCACTGCTAGGAATACAGAGCTCCAATACAGAGCTAATAAAATCTTATCAGTTAACAGTATTATATATATATAGGGCCAGGAGCTAGTTAAACAAACAGGGATGCTTTCTTGTCTGCAAGAACTTACACTACTGTGAATGGTACCAACAGCAAAACGGGTAAAAACACTTGGGTGAATATATGTAATGATTAGGCAGCAACACACACTTAGGAAGGGCACCTAGCTTATTCTTTTAGTAGAAAAGCCAGAGAGCTGAATTAGAGGTGAGGTCTAAGTTGAGACCTAAAATTGAGTAGATATTAGCCAGTAAATTTGGGAAGAGTGAGTGATAAGTAGAAAGCTATAAGCAGAATGCCCAGCATGTTCTAGTGCAAGTAACAAAAGCCTGAGAGACTTCAGGAACACAAGTAATCCCATATGAATACAGTATAGAGTTTAAGTGTATGGGTTGAATGGAAAGATCAGAAATGAGACTGAAGCAGTAACTCTGGACTAGGTCTTAAAGTACCAGGATACTTTTTAGAATAAAGAGACGCAATTAAGAATTACACTGAAAAACAATGATAAAAATTGAGACTGTCTAAGAAATAACAGGACATGTGGCTACCCTACTTTGAAACCATGGTATTTTGAATTTCATCTTAAGGGCAATGGGGGAAATACTAAAGTGTTTTTTAAGAGGAGGAGTGATATGATCATGTTTTTAGGGTGCTCACTTTGATGACAATATGGAAAATGGCTTGTGAATGAGGAGGTGGCAGGGGAAAACTGAGCAAGATAAACTATCGTGTTAACGCAGCAATCCTAGTAAGAGATGAACGTCCATTCTACTGTGATATTTGCAGAAACAGATCTTATTCAAAATACATTTAGACATTAAATGTTAAGAGGATATAATGATTGAATTTGGTAGGAAAGTAGAGAGAAGATGAGGATGATACCCAGGTCTCTGAATAGTGAGGCAGATGATGGCACCTTCTGTAAAATACGAAGTGTGGAGAAAGATCAGATCACAAGTTGATTTGGACTTGAGTTTTGACATCAGTGCACATGTCCACCTCCTAAAAGCATGGAAAATACAGGCAATACAACAGACAATGGTCAAGTGTTTCCACTTACCAGTTTCATGACCTTTTACATGTTACTTAAGCTCTGTTACTCAGTTTTATAACTGTGAATTGGGATTCATATTGACATCTACATCCCACTGTTATTACAAAAAAAAAACAAGATAAAACCTCTAAAAGTACTATATAAATATAGGAAGCACTTGAAATGTGATTTTTTTATTATCAGTTGTTTGAATATTAATATGAACATGAACTTTGTAGTTTTTTCTTCTTCCTATAACTCTACTTCCCAGTCTTTTACTGGGCTGGGCTTGGCTGGTCGTAGCATTGTAGCTCAATATTACCTCCTCAAAGAGGTATTTCCTTATCACCTATTCAAAACATGTCTTTCTGAAGTTACTCTTGAATATAACCTGTTATTACTTTCATAGCTTTTTTGAAATCTATACACCTTGTTTATGTTTTTAGTTTATTATCTATCTCAGCTAGATCCTATGTTCCAGGAGGGCAGAAACAATGATTTTGCTTTCTGTTACTTATATAACACCTAACACAATGCCTGGCACACAGACAGTGAGATTTGGTCAAAAAAATAAATTTGTTCTACTTATGTTAGCGGCCTAGATAAAAAGACAATTTATTGCATAGTTTAATGCTTACAATGTTTGCATGCAGGAAGCAAGAAACAAATATTCAAGGTTCAATCAATACCTCTCTTCTCACTTTGGTTCTTTAACAAAGGAAGGTTTGAGGATATAAAGAATCGTAATGTTCATGATATTCCAAGTCCTTTTACTGTAGTATGTCTAGTTATTGGATTTTACAATAAATATTTCTGCTATTGTTGCCATAAACATATACCATGTTTTCTTTTGGTTAAATTTATCATATTTCTCTTCTAGTAGAATTCTGAATTCAATTGAAGTTTTACTGATGATATTTTTTCCTAACAAATACTTATATAAATATGTGAAATAATTCCAATGACATTTAAAGCATTTAAGATTTCGAACACTTTTACATGTTTTGTCTTACCCACTTTTCCATTTGTTTTATTATCATGAACATGTGTGTTTCTTGGAAGAAGGAAATGTGTTTCTGGAAGAAATTTTGTTTCCTTTAATCTGTGTCCATTGATACCATATGGAATGAGATGATGAAACTATTGGATTTAACAGAACAGTGTGGGAGGTTAAAAAAAATCAAGAATTTTATTGGCATAAATTACTGGTTTCTATCCCCTACTTTCTCAACTATAATTCTTTGACAATCCTTCATTCTTTCCTCTGGAACCAATCACAATGTAAGTCCTAAATCTAGTGCTTTTTATCAGCATTCATCCTACCTGAACTTTCTTACAAACTACATTCTAACTCTAGAGATCTCTCTTCTCACATCACTCTATCTCAGCTTCCAGAATACTCTTGGACCCCTTGCTCATTTTCTCTGATTTGTTTTCTTTCTAGACTCTCCTTTGTGAACATCTGGATAAAGTCCTTAGCTAAAGTCACCTTTCTTATGCGTTAAACTCACCATTTTTACTTTCTTTGTGGCTCTCTAAGTCTTATATTTCTTAAGGCTTTACATTTATACATTTAAGTGCACAACCTTAGAGTATATCTATGCGTGTGTGTGTGTGTGTGTGTGTGTGTGTGTGTGTGTGTGTGTTTCATCCTGTTCCTGAGCTTCATTTCTATATCACCACTTATTTTACTTATGTACTATAATTTAATACACTTAAATAAATGTATTATCTATCTCACTAAGGTCAGTTATTTCCCAGAATTCTCTCTTTAGTTTTAAGCAATACAAACACCCTGACCATCCTAGACCAGGTCTTTATTATCTCATGCCTAATTTATTAAAATAACTTACTCTTTCCCTTTTCCCCATAATGTCCCATTCAGAGAAATATAGAAATTTCGCATCAATTTGATGAAAGTACAAGTCTGATGATGTCACTTCCCTCAAGTCCTCATTTAAAAACTTACCATGATTCCCCATTCATTGCCTCAAAAACTGCAAAGACTCAGCATTCAGGGCATTCTGAGGTCTGGCTCCCAAACTACTTTCTGGGATGACTTTTCAGTACTTCCCAGCACAGATGTTAGTAAGTCAGAAGATGATTGACCATTTAGTTAATCCTGAAAATTTCTTCCTCATATTTGGGTTCCAAATCACTGTGGGTAACAATCTAATCTAATGAGGTCCTCCTCATTCTTCAAAATATATATCATGCTACCTACCCTGTGAGATCCTTTTGCACACACAGTGATGCTGCCCTTCTGCTGTGAGAATCACTCTGCATGTATGATTTCTTGCTTTTTGCTATTAAATTTCCTCACAGAGGAAAAAAAAAGATGTTTATAACACTGTTTTCAAAACCTATTGACTTTAAAGTTATATGGAAAAGTAAGATTTCAACCATCTGATTGCATCCTCTTAACAATACATTATACAATCACTTTCTCGGTTAGTTCTGGACAATGAAGAATTTGGATTAATTTTACGAACTGCACTTTATCATGTTGACTTTACACATGAAAAATGAGAATCAGAGATGACTAATACTTAGTCCTAACTCTCCAGTTCAAGTTTTGTGACACTATCATTTACCTACCTCTCTGTATCTCAAAAAAAAAAAAACCAACATATGGCTAGAAGATACAAACTGGCAGTAATTAGTCCAAATCTGAACTACAGAGGGGTTTCATTTGGATTGTATAAATTTAGTGAAGTTTAATAAAGTTCCAACATTTAACATGTAATATAAAAATCTACATTTCTAATTTATTTTAAATTTGGAGAATCAGATATCATAGGTCATGGCAGCAACTGGCCAGAATTTTTTAGATCACTAATTTACATTCCTTACTTGCATCAAAATGCTTTTATTTTATACTTTGGAAAATAAAAGATTTAGAAATTAGCCTAGGGATCTACTAACTCATATCTTGCTCTAAAGTAACCTGAGTGAATAGTAATTATATAAGAAAATAACATAGTAAACTAAATACATTTTAAATGTAACTTAAAAAAATAAAGTATTTCTAATTGACTACAAAATATTCCATGGCTTAGGAGACAATTCTAAGCAATGCAACCAACAAATATTTGTCAATTTACTTTTATGAATCAGGCACTGAAGTTGGTTATTAGTATACAATAATAATTAACAAAACTTTCCAGTTTTATAGGGCTATATATATATATATATATACACTTTTACTGAGGACACACTTAAACATCAAATATTGCAAAGGCATCTATAAAAAAAACTTGACAAAATTCAACATCCTTTTATGATGGAAAACTCTCCATAAATAAGACATAGCAGAAATGCACCTCAACATAATATAGGCCATGTATGAAAAGTCCACAGCTAACATTACACTCAATGGTGGAAAGTTAAAGGCTTTTCCTCTAAGATCAGAGGCCAGCCAATGATGCCCATTCAAACAACTTCTGTTGAACACAGTATTAGAAGTTCTGGTCAGAGCAATTAGACAAGAAAAAGAAGTAAAAGGCATCCAAATAGAAAAGGAAGAAGTAAAATTGTCTGTTTGCTGAAGCCATGAACTTATAATATATAAAAACCTTAAACACTTCAACAAAAAGCTGTTAGAACTGATTTTTAAAAAATCAGTAAATTTGCAGGGTACGAAACCAACACAGAGAAGTCAGCAGTGATTCTTTATACTAAAAACAAAGTACCTGAAAAAATAATTAAGAAATCAGTCCCATGCAAGATAGCATCAAAAAACAAAATATGTAGTAATAAATTTAATCAAGGAGGTAAAAGATCTTTATACTATAAATTATAAAACACTGATAAAAGAAATTATAGATGACACAAATAAATGTCAAGCTATACTGTGGTTATAAACTGGAAGAAACAATATTGTTAAAATGTCCATGCTACTCAAAGTGATCTTCAGATTTACTGCAATCCTGATTGAAATATCAATGTCACTTTTCACAGAATTTATATAAAACAGTCCTGAAATTTGTATAGACTCAGAAAAGACCTCAAATAGCCAAAGCAATCTTGAGAGCAAAAAACAAAACAACAACAACAAAAAAAAAACAAAGCTGGAGACATCACACTACCTGACTTCAAAATCTATTACAAAGTCATCAAAATAACATGGCACTGGCCAAAAAGCAGACACGCAGATTGACCAATAGAACAGCATAAGGAGTTCAGAAATAAACCCATGAATTTATGGTCAATTGATTTTTTTAAACAAAGGTGCCAAGGCCATACCATGGAGAAAAGACCATCTCTTCACTAAACTATGCTGGGAAAACTGAGTATCTGCAAGCAAAAGAACGAAATTGGACCCTTATCTCTTCCTATATACAAATATCAACTCAAAGTTAATTAAAGACTTAAATGTAAGGCCAGAAATTGTCAAACTATTAAAAGAAAACATAGAGAAAGTATTCCACAATATTGCTCTGAGCAGTAATTTATTGTCTAGGAACCCAAAAGCACAGGCAGCAAGAACACAAACAAATGGGATTAAATCAAACTAAAAACCTTCTGCACACACAAGAAACAAAACAAAACAAAATTAATGGAATGAACAGGCAGCCTATACATTAGGAGAAAATATCTGCAAATAATACATTTGATAAGGGGTTAATATCCAAAATGTATAAGGATTCAAACAACTCAAAAGCAATAAAAAAATAACCCAGTTTTGTCTTCTGTTTAACTTATACATTAGACTTCCTTACAAGATTTCATTTAAACAGAGGATACTGTGGCTAAAAAAAAATCTTAAAACCACTGGTAGATAATAGCACCCAAGCATTTGGCTCCTATTGATATAAAATCTTCAGTGTGAGATCGATACACATACACATGCACACACACACACACATATAAATGTCACACTGTACCCAATTAATAATGCAATTATTATTTGTCAGCTAAAAATAAAAACACAGAATAAAATAAAACGTTTCTACTTTTTAAAATGAGAACCTGCAGAAGATAAAATGATCTTTCTTGTGTTTTTATAAACTATAAAATAAGCTATATGTATCTATAATACTTAAAAATACAAGTAAAGCTAAGTTCTATAGAATTTATTGTTGTTCAAAAATTTGAACTCTTAAGAGGCAACTAAATTCTAAAAATAACTAAAATAGGCAAATTCAACAGTAATATTCACGACAAGAGAAAGTCTGAAAACCAAAACAAATTGTAAAATGCAAGAAAGGAGATGGAAAATTAGAACCACTCAAAATGTCTACGGAAGTATTTGGCAATCCCCATTGGGTGAAATTTTGGAACAGAAAAGGTTAGAATATAGTCTTGATATAAGAATTAAAAAGGATATTCCACTCCTTTTAACTGCAGTGTCAGTGGAAAAACTACGTTTTGAGTAAGGCAAAAAAAAAAAAAAAAAAAAAAGTATTTTTACTGAGCATAAAAACCATCATTCAAGAGATTAGTTAGGAAGTCTTATTTTTATTGAGTATTAAAAATCATCATTCAAGAGATTAGCTTTAAGTTAGGAAGGCTATAAATTTAAAGATAATATTTAAATATCTGAGTCCTTAGAAGATAACAAAGAATGCATAATTTTTCTGTGTAAGTTTTATGACATGGAGGGCTCTCAATGTAAATTATATCATGATTTTGAACTAACAGGAGTGCAGATGAATGACTTGTTGCTGAGTCTAGACTATTTTGTTGTCTTGATACACCAAATCTGTTCCATATGTTATACTTCTATTTTTTTTTTTTTTTTTGAGACGGAGTTTGGCTCTTGTTACCCAGGCTGGAGTGCAATGGTGCGACCTCGGCTCACCGCAACCTTCGCCTCCTGGGTTCAGGCAATTCTCCTGCCTCAGCCTCCTGAGTAGCTGGGATTACAGGGACGCGCCACCTTGCCCAGCTAATTTTTTTGTACTTTTAGTAGAGACGGGGTTTCACCATGTTGACCAGGATGGTCTCGCTCTCTTGACCTCGTGATCCACTCGTCTCGGCCTCCCAAAGTGCTGGGATTACAGGCGTGAGCCACGGCGCCTGGCCCATATGTTATACCTCTAAAATACTGCTTATATCAGTTATGATCACATGAGCACATGATGAATTGTTATAATCACATGAGCACATGATTAATTTCATTCACTACTGTGGTCCCACAGATCAAAATCATTTTCAAAGTAAAGAATGAAATAATATATAAATATACTATTATCTGTTTTATTTATTAAAGAAAAACTGTCCTAAGTTTAGTTTTATGATCTGCTGACAGTTTGAAGCCACAAGAATTAAGCTTAAAAATATTACATAAATAAGAAAATATGATGGTTATAGAAATTACAAAAAATGAAATAATAGAGATACCAGAGACCAAACTTTTTTCAAGAAGAGTTAACAGTAATTTAAAAATGTTCATATTCAATTAATCTGATAGTATAATTATGAAAATGAATATTTACAAATATGAATAAGTATGTGGAGACTATAATTTTAGATTCCTAATATATTACTGAAAGAAATTTGGAAGAACTTTTAACTACAGAAACCAAAAATTCTATATCTTGTGGAGAAATCTATGCACTGAAAATAGTAAATTAATTATCTGAACCTTTTCTCAGCCTGTATCCAGTTAGTTCAAGCTAAATATAATGACAGCATTCACACAGAATCTCTCAGGTAACTCCTCTATAGGTTATAGTAAGGAGAAAGAAATTTAAAATAAACTCGTAAGTGTTCATTTCCCCAATATAATACATGTGGTACTCTGTTGCCTTTAATGTTCTTTTATTTGACTTGGGCTGTGAAGTCCAGGGTTCCTATTTCGGTTTTCTGTGCCTTGAAATGGAAGGCTGATTAGATGCACTCTACTTTCTTTGACTCTGAATTCAAAAATGAGTAGTGCCTTGCAGACTAGCAAAACATAATCAAATAATGATGGACACACTTACTAATATAGAGGGAGAAGAAATAATAAAGAAAAGTCATTGGTTTAACATCCTTGTCTATTTTGATACTCATTTTAACATATCAAATAGGAAGCATGCTCAAAAGGTACCTTTGTCATCCTAGATGATACTTTCTTTTTTGTGACTTACAACCATTTTTGTTTCTTTCATTTATCAAGAAGTGAAATGAATTCTGCAATCTCTCTTTCTCTTTCTGTAGGGGTGTGTGTGTGTGTGTGCGCGCACGCGCGCACGCGCGTATGCGGACGTGCGTAAGTTTACAAAAAGACAATTGCTGGACTTCCTAAGAACAAAAAGCAGTTAACCACTGTATTATAAATTATTTATTTTCATAAAATAATTAACTTTATAAAATTATAACTTTTAAATAATTTAATTTTATTGACTTAGCCACATAAATTCTTTTCTGCATTTAATATATCAACTTTAATGGTTTTATCAATTCACTATAACTCCTCATGACAATAGACACATATGCAGCAGCTGTGTGGTACTCTTCCATGGAGAGGTAATCACATTGAATTCGAAGTGAATGTCCTCCCTGCCTAAGCACGCCACCGTCTTAGTGACACAATTTGAAGATTTTGGGCTTACTGTGTCAAATCACAATCCTAGAAATATTATTAATAGACAAATTTTTACAGATATTTTACCATGTAATTTAAATTTTAGAAGTTTTAATAAAATCGCTAGTAGTCTACAACTATGCAGAAAGCACATCACACTGACAGTGCAGAGGCAAAGATTTTGCAGAGGTATATCAGCTTTCCAGATTGTGCAGGTTACACATAATACGATATCAATTTATTCCTAAGAGATCCCAAAAAGATATTTCAAAGCCTAGCTGTAAATTATAGTACTTTATATATCTAAATTAATAAAAATAAAATCCTCAAATCTTAATAAGGAACTTTAAATGCAGGCTGCATTAAATGTTAGTTGGCTCATAAAGACACTGCAGAAGTTGAAAAATGATTGATATATTTCAGTGTTTATTCCCACTCAACATACTGCCTACTAAGCTTCCTTTTTTTTCTTTTTTTTTTTTGTTCAAAGCATGATCTTAAAGATATGTTTAAATTAATTGATGTCATGCATGATACCTACACAGTATTATGGCACATGTTGGTGGCCCTCTGTGCCCTAGATATATTCACACAGGGTGCAAGTTAAAAGCTACAGAGGGAAAATTGGTTTGGATCCTCTTCATTTCATTTGTTTAGCTTTCCTGTTGTTTTCCTCTACTTGCACGCATTCCTGTGAATAAATCCTTTTTAAGTTAACCCTTTACTTTTCCTTCCATGTGTATTTTCTCATATACTGTGAATGTGAAAACCTAACTAGTACACTTGATCTTGTTTCCATATGAAAGTGCAAGTCTTTATTAATTTAGATTGCCTGAACAGCATATCCCATGATGAAGAAGGAAAATGGAGAGATTTTTTTTCTTTTTAACTCTGCAGGTCAGAGATGAAGCCATGCCTTTCCATTTTTCAATACTGCATATTTAATCTGCAACAAAAACGTTAAGCCATAACAGCCTTTTTATGTTTTAGTTAGTCACCTTTACACTGCAAAATAAATACTAATTTTTTTATTTTTTAAAAATAGACAAATTTCCACATTAAAAATTGTTATCCATATAAATTGTACTCATAACTTTTCTTGAATAGATTGGGCAATGTTTTTCCTCATTTAAAGAAACAGAAACTAATTAGTATTCTTTTCAAAATCTTTTTGGATGAATATAGAGACAAGGTAAATATTTTCTTAAAAACAGGATAAGAATCTTTCTTAATGAATCAAATTCAGTGTTGGCAGGTAGCACCAAACTCCCACTCAGCTGTTCCAGAACCTGGATCATGAATACGAAGTAGCTTAATTTGTCTGGACAGAAAAAATTAGTAAGACAATGTGCTTTCGTTTGTTTTCATATACGTGTCACCCATCAAATTATAAAATCTATGTGGTTTAATTTTGTAATGTCTAGCATTCATTTGGCTCATAGTATGTGCTCAGTAAACACTTATTCACTTGAGTTTAAATTGAGAATGTGTAAATTTTGCCTTCTTGCTATTCTATAGTAAAAATATATTGAAAAAAAGACATCTTTACCATATTTCTCCCAGAAGATATCTCCAATCACTGGTAGAAATTCTTATCGTTTTGTTCTACCAGTGACTAAAATGGTAATATATAATTTGTAGACATGACTACATGCATTCTGACACCAATTCTCTGGCATGAAATGTGAGACCTACAATTGAGTTCAACTGTGACACTAACTCCCTGGAGTTGGCAAAGACTCCGCACGTTAAAGGGCTCAGTCTCAGACGACTGCGCCCAATTTAAACACCAGCCATAAGTCCTAGGTATCCTCAAGCCAACTGTATTCCTGCCCACCCAGCTACACATTTGGGGCTCCCGTAAACCATCAGATTCAATAATTAGCTAAAATAACTCACAGAACAACAAAAGCACTATACATACGATTACATGCTATTCTAAATGAACAGTAGATGAAAAGGTGTGTGGGGGAAAGTCTTAAATGGTCCCCCCAGCACAGGAACTTCTGTGACTATGATGTTGAGGTGCCTCTTTCTCCCAGGACATCAACATGTTCACCAACCAGGAAGCAGTCCAAGCCTCACTTTTCAGAGTTTTTACTGAGGCTTCATTATGCAGGTATGATTAATTAAATCATGAGCCATGTGATGAAACACAGCCCCCCCCCCCCCCCCCCGCCCCGGCCAGTCCCTTTCTCCTCCCTGGAGTCGAGGGTAAAGGCTAAAAGTTTCAACTTTTCAATCAGAGTTTTCTTTTTCTGGTGGCCACTGCAGCTTATAGAGGTGCCCCCTCCATAAGTCCCTTCGTTAACATGGCATCTAGTATGGTTGCAGGGTATGAATTCCAAAACATACTCTTATCACACAGAAAATTACAAAGACTTTTGAAGGTCCGAGCCAGGAACCAGGGACAAAGACCAAGTATTTGTTTTTATTATACCACCTAGTCATCTCACATTTTCATTATTTTGCTTCTTACATCAGAGTGTGATTATCGTATGATTGTATAGTGTGATTATGATCACCATTCTGATCGCTCAAAAGCAATTTTAAAGAAAGCAGTCTTGAAGCAAATTGTGCACAGATATACACATGAATAAAAGGCTTTGTAAGTACATCAAAGCAAGAGAAAAGAAGCCTTTGGAAGAAAATGAGACAAAACTTTCCCTTTTCTTCAATTATTGTTTTCTTCTTTTCCATTTCCTTTTCTCCTCATGTTTTCCATCTCCATTCAGCTCTTCTACTGTGTGTCTGCAATGCCTGTTACGCCTACTTTGCTGGGATAAGGGTCAATGACCTTCAAACACGAAAAGCAACAGTGAGAAAACTAGTGGTGATAGGAATATTCAGGACAAGAATAATGAAGAAAAATTCAGCAAAAGAGAGGATAACAATCAAAGAAAGGTCAGATGGAAAGGAAAATGGACACAAGTGCTGTCACCAAGATGGCAGAATCGAAAGTAACCCGCTCATTTCTCCCCAAAACAACAAAATACTCAACATTACTAATCATGAGGGAAACAGAAATCAAGGCCACAATGAGACATCATATAACTCCAGTTAGAATGGCTATCATCAAAAGATCAAAAAGACAAAAAGTAACAAATGCTAGCAAGGATGAAGAGAAACGGGCATGCTTAAAACTGTTGGTTATAAGAAAGCAAAGTAGTACAGCAATTATGGACAGTAATATGAACATTCTTCAAAAAACTAGCAGAACTGTCACATGATCCAGCAATCTCACAGCTGGGTAGACATCCAGAAGAAAATTAGTATTTCAAAGAGGCACTCCCATGTTTATAAGAGCATCATTCAGAACACCCAAGATGGGGAATTAACCTACGTGTTCATCAACAAACGACTGGCTAAAGAAAAGGTGATATGTATGCACAACAGAATATTATGTTATCTGTAAAAATAATGAAATCGTGTTATTTGCAGCAACATAGATGGTTTCTCTTAACAAAATAGTCATTATGTGAAGAAAAATAAACCAGGCACAGAAAGACAAGTATCTCATGTGTTCACTCATACGTGGAAGATTTTTAATAAAGTAGATTTCATGGAGATAGAGAGTAGAATGGTGGTTACCAAAAACTAGGGAAGAAATGGAGGAAAGGGGAATGAAGAGAAGCTGGTTAATGAGTACAAAAAATACAGTTAGATACAAGGAATAGATTCTAGTAGTCAACAGTACAGTAAAGAAATTATAGTTAATAAGAATTTATAGTGTATTTCAAAATAACTAGAAGAGATTGATTATAATGTTCCCAATACAAAGAAAAAACAAATGTTTGAAGTGAAGAATATCCTAGTTACCCTCATTAATCATTACACATTGTATGCCTGTGTTAAAATATCCCAAAATATGTACAACTATAGTATATCAATTTAAAAATATAAAAGGCAAATAAAAAGTAAAGCACGATGTTTACGAAATGTTTTCATAGATTCTTCATATTTGAAGAAATTAAGTGTGATGTATTGTATCTAACAGAGAATATTGACTCTTCACAAAAATCCACTGCCCTATTCTTCCTATGCATATCATCAGACTACATTTCCCAGGCTCCCTCAAGTTAGGTGTGGCTATGTGATTAAGTTCCAGGCAGTTCATACCAATGAAAGTGCTATGTGCCACTCCCAGTGCTGGCTCATGAAAATGTTCATCAATTTACTGTTGGTATATGTCTACTGTTACTTGCTGCATTTAATTGAACATTACTTGAAAGCCAGAAGCTAAGGCAATTAGTTTCAAGCAGAGATGAAAGGAAATAGGAAACTGGGATTAAGAATCTGCCAGATTTTTAAAGTGTCAGCTTCTGGATTTCCACAGAATAGGAGACAAATCTGAATGAAAAAAAATGAAAAGACTTTAAACAACGAAGTTCGGCTGGGCGTGGTGGCTCATATCTGTAAACCCCAGCACTTTGGGGGCTGAGGTGAGTGGATCACCTGAGGTCAGAAGTTCAAGACCAGCCTGGTCAACATGGTGAAACCCGTCTCTACTAAAAATACAAAAAATAGCTGGGTGTGGTGGTGCACACCTGTAGTCCCAGCTACTTGGGAGGCTGAGGCAGAAAAATCACTTGCACCCAGGAGGCCCAGGTTGCAGTGAGCTGAGATCACGCCATTGTGGTCCAGCCTGTGCAACAGGAGAGAAACTCTGTCTCTAAAAACAAAACAAACATAAAACAAAGTTCTACACAAACCTCTGTTTCAATAACTGGAAGGTATTTCTATAAAAATCAGAGAAATGCATGGGTTGTGAAAGCAAAGAAATGAAGAATTTGTAAACTTGTTTTGGAGGAAACTTTGGGTATATGCCTGGGCATAAAACTGAATGGGGGTAAGGGTATAATAAGTTTATCAACTTTTTCAGAGAAATCAGCATTATGGTCTGAAAAATGTTTAATCTTTGCAAGCTTTCATAGGCATAAAAATCTTCAAACTTCCTCAAACTTGTGTAAGCAAGTAGCAGGCTACAAAAATTATACAGGCTGCAAGGAGTGTGTATTTCTGAAGTGACATAGGTAACTATGGCTTAGGAAGAAGCTGGGTGGAAAGACAGAGACCACAGAAAACAGTAGAAAAGGGTTTCTCAAGATAGAAAGGAATAATCAATGAACTTCACAACATTGTTCACGTATTAACTAGTTCTCCTTCCACCTTTTTAGCTCTTTTCATTTGTCATTGAAAGACAGTGTTGTGATGACGGAATTCAGGACATGCTACTCCAAAATATGCCAACTTGACAGGTGAGAAAACAGCAGCAGCACAAAGGACACTCTAACCTTCTCTTACCCCTTCTTCCCTGAAGCAGGCCATAAATCTCAGCTGACCTTACACTGAAAGTAGAACATAAGATCCTGATTCCAGAGGGGTTCTCCCTGTTCTCAGAGGAAGACAATGTCCTCATGCCTTAAGACATAGAGATGCCAAGAGGAATTTGAAAAACCAGTCCTTGCTAAGTCGCCTCCCTAATTTATTACCATGATACCCCCTTTGGCCAATCATAACTCTATACAGCTTCCACTCCTAAGCATATAAATACAGATTTCTCTGTGTCTTTGAGTCTTTATTTCTTAAGATACGTGTCACATAAAATTTATATTCAATAAATTTGTTATTTTTTTTCTCTTGTTAATCTGTCTTCTGTTATAGGGGCCTCTGCAATGGGTGAGAATTTTTTTCTCCCTGTTGGAGTTCAGTGCCTTGACATGCTGAACAGAAGAAGCCTCTCTGACTCCCCACCTCCCTACAACCTCCTCTCAATCCTTTCTCTCCCAAAGTAAAGGAAGAAGTTGTTCTCTGAAGTTCCCTTATTAGCCTAAAGTCCAGACCTGCCAAAGAAAACAATTACTTCTGGTCACTTCCTTGAGTTTTCATTAACTGAACTCCCATCATAGGGAGCAAGACTGAAGTCTGTCAACACACCTGAGCAGACTTTTGTCAAAAACCATTGTCTGCTCTGTGGGCCCAACAGATTTTGTCCCAAGCCATATTATATGTTCTTCAAGTCCACTGAATTCCCCTGAAGATCATTAACTGTGTCCTCCCAAATCACTCATACCTCCCACCTCCCTTTCCCCTAGGAAGGAAGTATGTAACCACGTGAACCCCTTTGCATGGTGGGGCAATCACTTGGTGATTCTCCCACAGGCATGCTAATAAATTGGCATGCCATTTCTCCTCTTCATCTGCCTTCTGTGAGTTTCAGCAAACCTTCGAAGGGCAAAGGGAAAATTTTATCTTCACCTCTATATCCCCTATAGTGGATATTCTTTACTAACTAAATAGGTACTTTCAGAAAATCTGTAGAGTATTATTTCTGATACCAATGGAAATCATATATTAACATTTATTAGAATGCAAGGTCTACAGAAAAACATCAAAGCTTAATCATCATGAAGGAAAGCAATTGGGAATAATATAGTTTAACATTCCACACCTATCCCTATAAATCCTATCACTTCTTAAACATGAATGAAGACCACTTAGTAGCAAATAAAGTATGTAAGCAGCCAAGCTGGTGTTTATTTCTGATTTTATTTATTTATTTATTTATTTAATTTTATTTTCCTTGAGACAGAGTCTCTCTCTGTCTCCCAGGCTGGAGTGCAATGGTGTGATCATGGCTCACTACAATGTCTGCCTCCCAGGTCCAAGCAATTCTCATGCCCCAGGCTCCTAAGTAGCTGGGATTACACGTGTGTGCCACCAGGCCCAGGTAGTTTTTGTATTATTAGTAGAGATGGCGTTTCACCATGTTGGCCATGCTGGTCTTGAATTCCTGACCTCAAGTGATCCACTGACCTCAGCCTCCCAAAGTGCTGAGATTATAGGTGTGAGCCACCATGTCAAGCCGTGATTTAAAATCTTAGTTGTGTTTCTAAAGGTGAAGGTTTCACCTGTGAGGGTGCAAGGGCATCTACTTACAGATAGATGGAAACAATATTCATAATTATGTTTGGAAGAATAAAAATCCATGTATGCCTCAGCCAACAGTAACTATAGAAAAATGCTACTGATTATTTAAATATTGGAAATAGAGATCAGTTTTCTAATCCTAAAAATCTCCTTGCACCCAGAATACAAATTGGAAAGATGATTAAATACTATGTTAGCTGTCATATCAGTAAACATTAATGATTTTTTAAAATCCTTGATTTGAAGAGTTAACATATCATTCATGGCACATTATTAGTTTGATAGAGCTGCCATAACAAAGTTCTATTGACTGGGTGTCATAAACATTACAAATGTCTTGTGTTATAGTTGCAGAGACTAGACATCTGAAATAAAGATGTTGTCAAGGTTGGTTCCTTCTGAGGACTGTAAATGAAAGGTCTGTTCCAGGCCTTTCTCCTTGGCTAAAAGGGGACTATCTTCTGTTTCCCTTCACGTTGCCTTCCTTTAAGGTGTGTCTGTCTCTGTCTCTAAATTCGCCCCTTTTACAAAAATGTCAGTGAGCCACAAACTAGAAACCACCCTATGGTCTTCTTTGAAGCTGACTACCTCTCTAAAGACCACATGTCTAAACACATCTTTTTTTTTAGATGGGGCATGACGGAGTACATAATTCAACCCACTAGAGTATAAAAGTCTACAAAGTTTCTATGTTTTTAAATTTTTAAGTTTCTAATACCCTAACTTTGACATAATATGGTAACAAGTGGATCAAAGAATTTTCCACAGCTTTCAACATTCAAACTATTGATTTCAATTCTACTTTCTCCAGCCTTTCTATCCATGAATAATTTGGAAAAATGTTGATGTATTTTCTTTTTTCTTCTTGGGAAAAAAATCTAAAAGAGGTAAAGTCAAATACAAATCTTAAAAAAAAAAATTACCCTGATGACAAAAGTCCCTTTCCTTTTCCTTGGAACATCTTGTTTAGAAAACTTGTAATTGTAAATCCTTTTGCTGTCAAAAACTTGTAACTGAAAATCCTTTCTCTGTCACTAAAATGGATGCAAATCTCTGAAAACCTGAATAAACCTCTAGCCAGTTTTGCATTCCAGGAATGTCTTTCTCGTGGGCTTTCGGGCTACCTTTTTGAAATGTGAACATCAAGGAAGAAGGCAACTTGTGTCTCTCTCTTTGGGAGTTTAGCCTAGATACCTGGTTGGTTCTAAATTGTACCTTCTTATTTGCCGCAAATACATTTTTATTTTTTTCTTTGGATAAAGAGATATCTGTAATTGGCATATATACCTCATATTTTTCTTCTTTTTCTCTAATGCAATAAGCACACAACCATGTCAACACAGATGCTAACAAATACTGAAAAACCTTCTACAATTATGACCTTGCTACATCAACTGACTTGTGAACAACTTGAATACACAGAATGAAATGTTTGTTAGTGACAATATCAACAAACATAAAATGTCTAATTCTGTTTTTAGTACCATTTATTTGAATACTAATTATATGTCAAATGCAGGGCTAAGAGTTTTGCATAGATTATGTACTATAATCTTTATAATGACCCTACTATTTAAAATAGCTTCTACCACTATTTTCCACATAAGAACCCCAAGGCTATGAAATAATTTATCCAGTTTTCATTCCTCAAAAGTAGCGGCAAATTGGACCAATCTGACTGCAGAGCCTGGCTGCTTCATCACGGGGTAATTCTACCTCACTCGCCATTAAAGAGGCTGTCCTACATCATGCCAGCACGATTTCTGCTGGATTTCTAATTATTTGGTTTGCTTTTGAGTCTGAATCAATTTAGCCCTGCTTGCCATCTTTTTGTATGTTGTTGAAGTGATATGGCATAGTGGTAATTTTCTGTCTTGAAAGTCAATGGCCTTACATTTCCCTTACTGAATTGAACTGGGAGCTCTGTAATCTTGGAAGAATTATCTTTCTAGTCTCAATCTCAGTTTCCACATCTGGAAGCACTGCACAACAATTTCCCTATGGCCATAAAAAAGCAGGGTAAGGCTCTATAAACATTCCATGTGTGACTAGCTTTGGAGAAATCAATAGATGAGGGTACAGACATAACCTTACTCAAGAATACGTTCCCCAGGAATTAGGACAGCATCTGGTTGGTCATAATTGGTAATCAAAAGCAATAACTAATCAAAAAAATAAGGCATCATTTTCTCTACCTGTTATATTGTTCTAAGAAATGAAAACAGCCTAGATTTAACATTTTCCTTATTTATTTACTTTTAGAGACAATATCTCACTCTGCCACCCAGGTTGGAGTGCAGTGTCATGATCATAGCTCACTGCGGTCTCCAACTCCTGGGCTCAAGGGATCCTCCTGTCTCAATCTCCCATGTCATTCTGATTACAGACATGAAGCACCACACCCAGGTCAACACATTTTACATGTACAAGATTGGGTCTTTTTTTTTCTTTCACATCTAATTCTGCCAGTACACTACTATTTAATAGTAAGTTAAAGCTGAGTGCAAAAACCATCTACATCCGCACCAAGCCTATATACTGAAAATGGAAACCAAATCTTTCTGACAATATAATATTACTTTGGAATTCCATTGTCTCTATTAGCATTATCCAGATCTCTTTCCAATCCCAATCAAGTCCCTGTTTTGAAATATCATCATTAAATTAAATTCCAAATCTCAGTAAATTTTGACCTGGTTTTCCTCCCTCTGAGACCTTGCCAAAGCTCTATTGAGGCAGTCCCCCTTACCGAGGTAAGCGATAAACTTAGCTCTACCGCAGGTTATGTTGGTGATATGTGGGAAGCCAGCTTTCAACAAAGTCTATAGTTTTCTAAGACATTAAGGATTTTTGGAAACTGCAAAGCCCTATGTAAAGACAGATTTCATGACATAGCAAATTATTTGTAATATTATCAATATACTTGACATTATAAGTGAGTATAGATATTTCTATTGCATTTAATTCTTTCACGAATCACGTTTTTAATATATACTTAATAATAATAGAACAAAATATCTCCATCATATTTCCCTGTGATATAAATTGTTCAAATCTATCAATTTCACATTTTTAAATAATCATAAACTAGAATTTCATCTCCGATATAGGAATTCAAAATAGCATTTTACTTTTACTGTCTCATGGGATTTCTATTTACATATTTACATAATTATTTTTGAATAAAGACGGTTAAATCTAATTTACTTGATAATGTCAGGTCTTACCTTTTCCAGTTTTGAAAGAGCAAGAGAGTAACAGTCTTTGGCTCTGAATTGCATGAATCTCATGTTGGCTGGGTGAGTAAGCTCTGTGATAATACTGAGACTGGAAAACAACCTACATTTCAAAAGAACAATTGTATTACACTAACAATCCAATATTGTATTTTTTTTATATAACAACATATTTATGAGTGAGTAATTCCTAGCCTTAGGCAAAAAAGTATATCCAATTACAACAGTAGACAATGCCACATAAAATCTGTACAACGCTGGAAAAAATGAAACACCATTTCCTCAAAAATATTTTAACACAATAAGAAAAATAAATTCAGTAATTTGGCTTTTATTAGACATTTTCTCTTTACAATTATGGGATAGCATAGAAGAGAAACTCATAAAGCTGATTTAAGAAGTTACAAGGTTACTTTGTGGATGGCACTGAAACAGAAATTTATAAAGATAAATATGCTGATTGGCAAAAATTTCACATAATGAGCTTCTTGTCTATTATGTGAGCTCTTTCACGTCCTATGGCTTTCATTCTCATAGCATGCTGTTTTTAAATGTCAGATCTTGCTACAACAAACTTCTGAGGTGAGGAAATGATTTATATAAAATTTCATTGTAATGAATTGGGGCCAAGCTAAAGCATCGATAGTGTTCTCCAGAGTATCCTGAGAATTTTTTCAGAGGGCCCATGGCTTCACATGAACTTTCTTCCCATTTGACACTCCCTCAAATATATACCAAAATGTGCACACATACATGCAGGCTCACACAAGATTTCCTTCCCCAGAGAAAAGGTGCAGGATAATACAACAATAAATGCTTTTTCTTTTTGCTGTTGTTGATGATCTGATCCTTACCTGATATCTATGCATGCCTGATTGCTTGACTTGTTTAAATATTTTGGTATTGTCTGTGGCATCCACTTCTGTGATAATCAGCTTTGTTTTCCATATGTATGATATGTCTTTAAACTAAGTTACAACCACTTAAAATTCCAATCACTAGGTTGAATCCATACCTAGAACTCAGGGAGCAGACTCACTATAAATATGCAGAATATAAACAGCCTGTTTGTGGGGCTCAGGAACAAATCAGCTCCTGCTGTTCTCAATTTATGCTCATTTGGTCATGTGGGTGCTGTTACTTCCATGTGCCCGAGTGCTTGATGTGGTAATGCTTCATTTAAAATGGGAGCCCTGTCCCTGAACCCCAGCACTGCAGATGAGTTTTTACCTTTCCTCAGGTCTAACTCTGGAAGGAAGGCTGATGGATGAAGTGTCAGGACTGCTCCCTCCTACTGAGGAGAGTAGGCCTTCCCTACCGCCTACAGGGCCTTTCTTAGCCTTCAGCCCAGGCTTCTGATTATCTGCCTCTCAGGTTTGTTTCCATTGAGCTTTAGTCACCATTCCAGTTAAGACACTAACACTGTGTTTTTTTGCAGAGTTATCAGTGAAACTTAGACATCCTCTTGTCCATTAGCCCAAATGGACTAACTGGGCCTTGCCTAATTAAGGCCTTTGAGAGCTAGGATATTATCGGGTATTCTGTGAAATCTTTTAATAAAAGTAAGAAATAGAGCCAGTATTATATGGCTTAATCTCTACTTTGAGAATAAATACTATCATAGTTCTTGATTTAGGTAAATTTTAATAATTGTTATTGAAATAATATCAGCAAAACAACAACCAGGATATAATTTCTTTTGCTGACTTTTAATGTTAAAAATATAGTAATTTTATTTGTGCAACTGATAACTTTCTCAATAAATCTGTGACCTTAAATTCATTCCAGAAACTCTAAATATCAGATTCTGCAGAGAAAGGATGCAGCAAAGCATGAAGCTAGTGGCTACACACAAAAGGTCCTGTCTTTTAGTAACAACGTTATTACTATTTTCTTAACTTTTTTCTTTTTTTCATGTTATTTATACCTGAAATACCATTTCTTTTCTGTTTAATTTTCTCCTGAATCTCTATATTATGAATTCACAACCGATATTTTAAGTGGCTCTCAAATCCAATCAAGATGAAACTTAAAAATTTTTTAAAGCCAGAATAATCCTC
Organism: Callithrix jacchus; assembly: GCF_049354715.1. Classification (NCBI taxonomy): domain Eukaryota; kingdom Metazoa; phylum Chordata; class Mammalia; order Primates; family Cebidae; genus Callithrix; species Callithrix jacchus. Next base: position 52,824,095 of record NC_133519.1, read on the forward strand.
TGCACTGTGGCTCCCAACTATTTGATTTATTGATTATAATACCTGTTGGCCTCTACAGCCTTCTGGTTGGTTTTATTCACGCCTTAGCTTTTCTAGTAGATCACAACATCTAGAAAGGCAAGGTTTCCCTCTCAGTGCTTACGACCTTATATTCCTTTAATTAGTAAATTGTTGTTAAACAGTTTCTCAATTCATGTTTGTGCATTTGAGATGAAATCTTGATGAAGAGGGTACTGAATTTAAATAGATTAGCTTATGTAGAAACACTGTATTACCAATATTTCACATGATTTTGTTTTAGCAGCTCTATTCTCACTCAAAAGTCACCCATGATAGTATATTCAATAAATAAAAAGTTATTTTCTCAAAAACTCTTTAAAAATTAGAAAAGTGGCCTGATGGAAAAATATGTCAATTGACTTTTGGGTTGGCACACTCCATCTGGTAGGCCTGGGAAATGCCACCAACTGCCAAATCTCATACCATCTGGGAGTTTCAAAGTATTTATTTAAGAAATATTTTAAAATAACAATGTCACTGAAGATATTCACCATAATATGGTTGTCACAGACAAAATTCAATCATCTGTGGAAATAGAAAATAAAATGAAAAGTGGGACAAAAATGAATCAATGAACACAAAGCCTTATAGACTCATGCTGACAATAAATCCTATAGTCATGCACTGAACTTTAAAAAGAAAAATTAACTAATCTAAGTTTCTCCTCTTCGTCTTTTGCTTTTTTTTCCACTTTGGTGGATAACACAGGTGCATAAACAATAATTATAAATCACTATTCCAAGAGTTGTCTATGTGTTAACTCATGTAATCTTCACATCAGGCAGAAGCCCTCTCATTTTGTGTTTCCATCTGTACTCTCTCCTTCCCTAGGAAAAGCTGAGGGTGTGTGGCACCACCCTTACTCTATCTTTTCAGTATCTTTAGATGTGAAGTGGTCTGTGCCAAGCATTGAGGAGAGGTAAGCCCTGCAGGGCGAGTCTTGTGGTTGTCCAGTATTGCTCTTGACCACGGTTCTCAAGGGTGAATTTGAAAAGCCCACTTAGGCCTCTACCAAAGTCACATCCCCCTGCCTAATATTTTTATCTCTAGCTGCCTGACTTCTGTGGATCTCAATAGTTTCCAACTCATATTAGAAATCAAGAGAGTCACATTACCTCTTCAAATTGCAGAAAACTACTCTATGATTTACCTCCAATTATTAGTTTAAAGATGAGGAAACTGAGGCACAAAGAGACAAAATAATATGTTCAAGGTAACATTCTAGCAGGTGGTAGAGCCTGGGTTGCACCACAGCATTAGGTTCTGAAGCTTCCCCTCACCATTATAATAAAGAGGAAGGTAGACCAATGTAAGAAAACACAGATGATCCAAATAAAATAAATTATTAACAATAGGTAGTGACAGATTGGTATTTCATATATTAAAGATCCACTCTTTTAAAAATATTTTATAAATATTATTTATAAATCCACTTAGCCTTAACAAATAATTATCAAGTTTTTACTATTAGAAAGTTCCGGTCTTTAGGAGATAAACACATCAAGTAAGATTCCTGACTTTAAACAGTATAATATAATAAATGAAACAATAAACATTCACAAATTATAAGGACATACGTATTTTTCTAGGGGTGATAAATTGTGGCTGACTGAACACTCCTAGATTAAGTAGCATTAAAACATTAGTGAATGGATAGCTTATGAAGAACATTTAGGACAGTGTTGAGATAGATACAAGGCTAGAGATGAAATTTATGAGGAAAATGTAGCTACGAACTAATGAAAATCGTGTTTTACTTTTGGAACATTTTTATTTCCCTTAGAAACATGGTTTTTGGCCAGGCACAGTGACTCACTCCTTTAATCCCAGCACTTTGGGAGGCCAAGCTGGTGGATCACAAGATCAGGAGTTCAAGACCAGCCTGACCAACATGTGAAAACCCATCTCTACTAAAAATACAAAAATTTGCCAGGCGTGGTTGCACACACCTGTAATCCCAGCTACTTGGGAGGCTGAGGCAGGAGAATTGCTTGAACCCAATAGGTAGAGGTTGCAGTGAGCCAAGACCATGCCACTGCACTCCAGCCTGGGCAAGAAAGCGAGACTCAGTCTCAAAAAAATAAATATATTGTTTTTATCTTTAATACAAATCAGTATTCTCACTTTGAATAAAGTTCTTGGTTATTTAGATTGTTCTGCATATCATCCTTTTATAACACATTTTATCAAATAGAAGTATACACATGTATGTAGCTAGAAATACTTGGGGTCTTAACAAGAGTAAGTGAAAACATGATAGAATGACCCAGTCATTGTATTTGAGTGACTTCTGGGTTGAAATTAAATAGAACAACATAATTTTTGTGATGTGCTGCCATTTCTGTTCTACATAAATTAACCTATAACATTTATGTTATTTTGAACTGAGAAACTGAATGTATTAGCTAAGCCTGCCACCTAGTGAAAAATCTAGAACTAATACTTATATAATGAAACACTGTATGGTAATGCCCTTTATATCCACAGACTGTTACTTGTATTCAGTTATAACACATTATATTTACAAATTTGGTTGTCTAATAGATTTATTTAGGTTCCTTTGAAACACCAATACTGTAAATCTATTTCTGGGTCTTAAAATGAGCTAAATATAGTTTGCACATAGAACATTTTAGAATTAAAATGACATAATAAGTCTCCTTTTCCTGGGCACTAAAAACATAATAGAGCAATACTGTAATTAAAAAACATATACAGTTTGTTCTATTTTAAAACTTTATACAAGTACTTTGTGTTCTGACTCAGTGATGCAAATATAATTGTCTAGATATGTAAGATATCCATGAAAGAATTCTCTGCCAGCATTAATTTATTCAATAAATATTTTTATTAACCAACATTAGGATGAAAAACATACCATATATTCTATTTCACAGGCTACTGGGGGAACTCTGAAACTAGCTGTATTTGCATCATACAGCAAAACACACAAACATAAACATACAATCTGGAAAATGTTTATGACACTTTATTCAAAATTACTTACTGAGCTACATGTTACACAATAAATTCTGATTTGCCATGATACTGGATACTGGAAATAATGTTTTTAAGTAACAGGGTTATACATTAATATATAGGTATACGACACATTTAAATACACATAAAACACTAATTGGGATTTTTGGACTGCAATTGACTATTAATAGTAAAACAAATATAAATGTATGTAATCTTTCATAAATAATTTTACAATACTTCAGGAAGTCCGAGTTAGTCATAAATGACAGTATGATAAATATCAGGACTCTTCTGCATTCAAAAATCTTATCCATGAAAACCACAGCCAATCTAAACATTAAAAGTAGTTTTCACTATATAAAGGTATCACTCTTATATTTGTCAATGTTGAGTATTTTAAATTATTTACTTATATTTACGGTTATATTATTTTGAAATGTGTCATTTTTCATATGCATGTACGTGTTATTTCCTTAGTAAAATTTTGGCTACTTTTGCCAATCTAAAGACAATATTTTCTTTAAAAAAAAAAACAAAAACAAAAACAAACAAAACTGGCCCTTCTATGCTCTTATTATCCTGGCAATGTAGAAGTCTCTTAACTGGTCTGCTCACACCCACTCTTTCTCTTCCTGAAACAATTCTCTACATTGTACCCCAGTTATCTTTTAAACTTTCTCTGTCCTTCAGTTATTTCCTGTTATTCTTAAAATTCAGACCAACTTATGTACATACTTTACAAAGCCATGAAAATACGGCTTCTGAATTCCATTTCAACCTCCTCACACCAGTGTTCCTCTTGCTGTGCTCTAAGTCCTTGATTGGTCACTATCAGGATCTCAGAGCTTCATATATGCTGCCCCCATATACAGTGCTCTACCCATCCTTTTGCCCATTTAGTCTCTCTCCACTTTTCAGGTAAAAGATTATCAATTCCTCAGGAAGACATTACCTGACACATGAGACTAGAGCAAATATTCCTGTTATCTGGGTCTATGTACAATTCTACATATTTTCCCCAACAGTTGCCAAAGCTACAATTCTGTAGTTAAAATTTTAAATAACTTCCCTGCTAGACTATTAGCATTCTAAGACCCCCAGCTATGTCCACCTTGTTCATCACTGCAGCCACAGCAACCTGTATAGTCCTGACACTTAGTAGATGCTCCGTAAACCTGGGGGCCAAGCATAATACATTAACAAATTGCAGGCATGGCCACAGAAGTCATCCTGTCCTATTACAGATTTAATGCAGGATTTGCTCTTTTCCAAACAGACGACAAATCCATGACTTGTTTCAGTGTTTCCATTGACATTGTTCTTCATCTTACAAGTATGTTCAGCTTAAGTTTAGAAAACAAAAGCAAAAGCAGCAACCAAAAATCTTTGTATTAAAACAAAATCAATCAAGGGGAACTTCTCAACTAGGTCACTCCGGGACTTTTACCATACAATTTCTGCACCCATTCTGCACTAAACATTATTCTGTGTGCTCTTCAGAGAGACTTTTGTTTTCCAACTCCTAGAGAAAGTTTTCTTGTTTTTCTTGACTAAAGAAAAAGGGAGGAGGGGAGGGGAAGGGAGGGGAGGGGAAGGGAAGGGAGGGGAGGGGAGGGGAGGGGAGCAGAGGGGAGGGGAGGGGAGGGGAGGGGAGGGGAGGGGAGGGGAGGGGAGGGGAGGGGAGGGGAGGGGAATCTGTACCAGCATATGCCTAACATATTAAGTATGAACTTGAGAGGAAGAACTTAACATAGAATAACCTGCAGCAAGGTGTAAGGACACGAATAAGTGCATTCACCAAAGCCTGGAGAGTAAGCAAAGCAAAAGTCAGGAGGAGAACCACAATGGCATGGTTCCATGTACAGGAAGGAAAATTAAGTTCCAGAAAGGTGGATATCATGATCATGTGCAAAAAGCTCAAAGGGAGCACCAAGCACGGTGGCTCTTGAGGCCAGCCTTACCAACATGGAGATACCTTGTCTCTACTAAAAATACAAAATTAGCTGGGCATGGTGGTGCGTGCCTGTAGTCCCAGCTACTTGAGAGGCTGAGGCAGGAGAATCACTTGAACCCGGGAGACGGAGGTTGTGGTGAGTCCAGATTGTACCATTGAACTCCAGCCTGGACAAGAACAAAACTCCATCTTAAAAAAAAAAAAAATTCTCCTTATTGTCTTTGATATGCAGAAATGGTGTCTGGGAGGTGCTGAGCCAATTGCTTAGGATTCAAGGAGATTTTTCTGAGCAGAGGAGTGGAGATACGCTATTCTTCCAGGAAATCGCCTCTGGATTAGAGGTCGTCCCAGAGGAAATTTGCTGCTATAAAGGCCTACTAAGAGCGCCCCCTCTCCCAAAAAACAAACAAACAAACAAACTCATTATGACAGAAGGAACAAATCAGGGTAAGTGATAAATAAAAGTCCTGTCTATATGTGTATACCTATGTAACAAACCTGCACGTTCTGCACATGTATCCCGGAACTTACCAAAAAAACCTATATTTTTTTTAAAAAGGCCTGTCTTGGTCATTCTAGGACTCTCATGATGTCTGTAATTTACTTTTCTAAACACTTCAAAATAAAGAATGTGATAGGTGCACGCATTGGTTTAAGTTAAACACCAGGTGCAGCTAGCATTCTAGGTCATCACCTAAGCAGCCCACTTTGGTTTATAATCTGACAGTTGACAAGGCATTACTTCCGTTATCTGTACTTCTATCAGTGTCATAGGCCTTACTAATCAGCCCTTAGAAATTGACTCTTGATTGAGAATACTAATGGTGTTCTTTAAGATATAAGGATTAGTTGAAATATTTTAAAGATACTATTCACTCATGCATAATTAATGCATAAGAATTTAGTTCTCTTAGGGATGGGGCCCAAAGCTTTAATCCTAAATACTCTGATATCCAGCCATTGTGATTGGATTTCTAGTTGTCTGATGCTTACTGATGAGGGTAACTGGATCCTACCTCTGGAATGCTGTCATCTGCCTCTAAGGAATTTCATGCAAGGTGGTGGGTAGAGAACCTAAAAGGAGAGAAAACTGGGAGTAGGAGGAAGAGGGAAAAGGGACAGAGTTGAGATCAGTGTTATGTGTAGTAGATAATCAGTAATTATCCATGAGGGTTTCAGTGAAGCAGTGATGATCACAATTGATCACAGACTCGAATCTGGGTAAGGAAAGGAAAAAGCCCTCAGGTGACTCGGGTAAGTAAAAAGGTAGTCGGATCAGTGGATGACAGGTTCTAATGTGGTCAAATGATTATTAAGAGTTGGGGATATGAGAAGACATTAGATAGAAAATGAGGAGCACTACTCGGAGTGTTGAATGCTGTAAACTGAGAATGTGGAGTGTAAAATTATTCATAGCTCAAGATTTAGACTATGACCATGAGAACGGGTGGTGAAGGTCATATATTCAATGGGTCATCTATGTAAGATTGAAATCATCAATAATTATAATAGAACTAAAATCTTCAAGGAATGCAGAAGAGTCATCTGGAGGATGATAATTGACTATAACTATAAAATGCAACTCCCAACTCTGTGTGATTTTGGTCATTTATCTGTGTAAGTGATATTCCTATATCATAGAAACCTCCAAATGCCTGTGTTTTTTATCATATAAAACTAGCCTAGCTTAGCACACATAGATTAGAAGCGTACAACACAAATAAGGTTTCATAAATTTTGTTTCCTAAAAAACTACTGTTATATACTTGGAGAAATAATAGTAATGTCATCACAGGGTATAAGAAAGGAAAGAACAGAGGTAATTTCTTTGCAATTTGGGTTTTTAACAATTCTTTTGAAAAATTCTGCTTGAAACTATTCATTCTACATAAGAACTGTATTAACTTTAAAAATATACTGCTGAAGACAGATAAGCCTAATAGTTAAGGTATCCAAAGTTATTAATTAATTCATCCATCCATCCATCCATCCATCCATTCATTCATTCAGCAAGTGGTAATCACATCTTCAGCAAGACACTCAGAGAAGCTTAGCCTTTGCACACAGTTAGTTGCCATGTATGTATCTGTCCATAATTACTCTGGTGAGTTGTTTTAAATGACTAATTATGGCCTTCGAACCTCTCAGTAAGATAAGGATTTATTATTATTTTGAATCAAAATAATTCATCCAGAGAATATATAATAAAAGTTAAATCAATAGAAATGTCACCATAATAGAAATAAAACTCATGGTAAACTGAAAGTTTAAATAGCATGTTTAATTAAAAAGACCTAGAATCCTCTCCTTTTATATAACTAGCTTTTGCCAAGCATGAAATTAAAAAAAAACAAGGAATCACATGATTTTTACCCTACTCACTGGCTATAAATCTCATCCTTGCATTAATAGTCTACCTTGTAATTTCCTTTTATATTCTCTAGAGAAAAAAATTGTGAATGTATTTGTAATATTTTAAACAAGTTCTATCTACTGTCTTTTAAAAATGTACTGTTTAATACAGCTCACTAGTCACCTAGTTAGCTACATTCTAAGTGAATGCCGCATTATAATAACTTTAAAGTGTTTATTTCTTCTTCTGGAACAAGAGGTTCTTATGCAAATTCACGGTAGATTTTCCAGGTGCTTTGACAGATTCTTTAAATAACCAATCTCTGATCTTTACATTGACACTGCAAGGTGGGTTATTTCCTGCAGCATTTTATAGACGAGAAAAACTGAATCTTAATGAGGTTAGAAGGTCACAAAGTGTCTGCTGGAGCCTCTAGGTTGTGCCAGATAAAGTTTGCTGCTATACAGTCCAAGGTCTATGGCTTTTTCATTCTGCCACCTGGAAGTGGTAATTATACTGCTAGTAACATTAATAGCTAATATTTATTAAGTAATTAAAAACAACTAGCCATGTGCTAAGTAAGGCATTCTGTATTTCTAAATCTTTAATAATATTGTGATTAATACACTGAGATGCAGAGAAGGAAAATAATTTATCTAAGAAATTTACCAAAGTAATTTACCAAAAATAGGCAACTTGACTGGTACACACATCTAGGGTAGCTCCTTTGAATTTTGAACTCAAACAAGAAAGAAAAATAATTAATCTCAAGATATGCTTTGCTACAATATGAAAGTGGAATGAACATGGACGATGAGAAAATTGAGATTGTTTCATTTACCTCTGTAATTTGGTAACTCACATACTTTCTTTAGGTTTCTGCAAAATTCATACAACTGAAAAAAAAGATCTTTTTGATATTTAAATATTCAGATGAATTTAGAATCCTTCCAAGCAACACAGATGTCTTGACTGACAGATGAGACTGACCTTACTTACAGCATGCACCTTTCTCTGGTTGGAATTATTTACTGTTACCCAAAGACAACCATAATGGGGATTCATATCTCCATGAAATCAAATCCAATGAATCAAATTCAATGGGTACATTTAATTAACAAAACACAGGAAAATAGTAAAAATGATGTCACAATTTTGCTCCTAACAAGGGTAAATTACCTGTTCACAGCTGTGCAGTCGTTCAGTCCTAGCTATCCATTATGTAAACACAAATATTTGGCCATTGCTAGGCATAATACCAATATGAGAACGTGGACTGCTTGTCATAACTCTAGTTATGACATAACTAGACAAGACTACTAGTACGCACGATCTTCAAGAGTTTTGTTACTGTTAAACTATCTGAGAAAACAGATAGAGCATTCAATTTATTTTATGAGGAGCATTACTGATCTGGTGTTAAAAAATTAACTTTATGCAGTGCCAGTCACACATGACATGCTCAATAAGCATTTATTTTGTGGAAAAAAAAAAAAAAAGAAACATAAAGTCAGTGTGTCTCATGTTCATTCCTCACACAGTGTCAGTGTCAAATATTTTACCAATGTTTAGCACGAAACAAGTGGCAAGGTTGGATGATTCAGCCACTTACCTGAAGAGAGTCTGCACATTCACAATGGTTTTGGCATCTGCCATGTAGTCTTCTTCGGCACTCATGGTGCTCTCTTTGTCCACAACCACCATGTTGGCAGCAAAGGTCACTCCACACCTGAGTAAGTCATCTAGGCTTTGGTAAAAATCAACAGAGAAAAATGAACATTAAATAAATCACAACGTTACAATCAGTGCTAAAATCTTGTACTATCCCCTGTGCTTACATAAGTTGCCTTTAGCGGTGGCTTTTACAGAGTGTGCACAGGTAGCTGAATAATAATACAATATTATCTACTTATATAAAATAATTTTTATTTTGGGTACTTTACATGTCATTAGATCTCAGCTGTTTCAAAGCATGTGTGTTAAAATATTTTATTTAATGATTTTTATTGATTATATACATGGAATATGGAATAAACCCATTTTGCAATAAAATAGAGCATGTTAGAAATTTGTTTTTACAGTTAACATACTTCTTCAAAGACACACATTTACATTTTTTAAAACTTCTAAGGTAATTTTGGTAAGAAAGCAATAAGTGCTGTTAATTTAGATGGTCAAGCTTAATGAAAAAATATAAAACTATGAAATGTTTATTTTTAAATGTTTATTATTCCTTTATGTGAGATCTATGTGTTATAGATTGGTTCTACACAACCAAGAGCATGTAAAACATACAAATATCTGTTGTATGCAAGCCTACTGTTTAGCCAGCCTAAGTTTTTGGGCAAGTGACTGAATAACCTGATTTCTTTGGCTGGATGAAGTAATTGCTAAAGTAGGAAACACATACCTGTGAGCTAAAATAGAGTCAGTCTTCTTCCCTATTACTCATTAAAAAAAATCTTACCTATCATTCTCCCAGTGAATTAAAAGAAAATGTTTACCGTTAAAACTGAAACAGGGAACCATTATTCTCATTGCCTCTGCTTCATGCAAACTAGAAAAGTAGAACTGAATTGGATAACGGAGACTAAACTTGAATGAGTACAAGAATGTTCTAGGTACAGAGTTGATTGAAGACAGGTAAGAAAAGATAGGTTAACTGATTTCCATATCTTCTGATTTAAAATAGGATGTTTACAGCTTAAAGAGCAGTAATTTCTCTTAGGTTTTTAAATTGAAGAGTGAAGTCCCTGAGGATCTTTTCCAAGTGCATGATTGGATGAGTTAGCCATGTCACGTTACAGGGAATTATTTTCCTTTATGGGAAGGCGGGAGGCAGGATTTCTTACTCTGTTATTAGGCGAGAGGGTATTACCAAAGCCTTGAGTCCAAGATCCCCAGGAGTAGTCCAGAAAAAATATTTCGCTTGAATCAGGAACAATGGTCTGTGGCAGAGATTTTATGGCTAAAACTGTGGAAACAGAATGTTATTCCAAATAAATTTCCTATGATAAGAGGGGCCAGGACCATAACATCGAACCACTATGATGACTTCAAGTTTAAGTGCCTAGGGATACTTGGGTCTTTCTTTTATTCAGAAAATGTATCATAATTTTTCTTATTTATTAAAGTACATTAAAAAAGAAAGAGTTAGATGGAAAATGAATATGGGATGGCCCTTTATGGACCATCAAAATGATGCTTAAGTCATAAGTCTTCAAACCACCTTATTATAATTTCACATCACTTTCTCATATTTCAGCTTTCACAATCTTTTCTCTTCATTAAAAAAAATCTTCATTATAATTACCTATATATGAAAAGGAAAGTATAGGGCAGTCGAGGATAAGAATGACTGGATAAGTATATATGCATAGAAGTGAAGATAGGAAAGATGAATATTTAATCATCAATAATTGAATGACGTTGAAGTGAACCCTTGGCCAAAACTTCACTTTAAGAGTACCTGTGCTTAAAAGATAAATGTTACATATACCCATATTTATTGGTTAATTCCAGTCTCAAAAATACTGGCTGCTATAGTTTACTCATAACCTTGTCAAATTATCATAAAATGTGAATTTAAATCTATATAGAAAATAGATAAATTTGGAACATTTCTGAACCATGTAGAAGCTTTTTAAATTTTTTGTTTTAAGGTTATACTATTCTTTTTCTATTTAGTACTGCACTTAATTTTTTATAAGTAAGCTGCCAACTTATTCTTATAACTCCTGTCCATCATAATTTCTGCAAAGCGATTGCCTTATTTTTTCCTTACTATGGTTGCTTTACACAGTGTGGCCAGCAGATGGCAGAACAAGAAAGTCAATCTAGATGGAAACATGTTATAGGGATAACTGGCAAAGCCTCCCTAGACTGCCTTTTGCAAGCACGAGAATGAGAAATGTGTGAGTGTAAAGAAGTGTTGATGAATGCATTTTAATTCATTCAAAGAGGTATTTTTAAAGAAAAATTTCAAACACAAGCAAAAGAAAATAATTGTTAGGTGAACATACCTATCACCAGACCAACAATTAACAATTTGTAGCCAATTATGGTTTATTTCTGTTCCTAGGAATTTGATACTCTCAATTCTGTACTCCCTCTCCATAAGAACTTTTATAAAGGAAGAATCTACTTCATAGTTTACATCAGAAAAGGCAGATAGGAGGTTTATTCTTTATCCTTTTTAAGCATACTGTTTTTCCAATCAATTTTAACAGAACACTGTCATTTCAAAAGATTTCCAAAAAGATTACTGGTTATAAAACATGTGTAGAATTTAAATAGTAATTTTAGTACATCTAACTACGTTTTATTTACATGGTTACTACTGTGATAACTGATCATGTAAATTATATTAATGTAGAATGGAGGCTAAACATATTTTAGACTGGTTGATCTTTATTGTATCCACAGCAGTAAACGCTTTCAAAGTTATAAAACTTTGCTTTCTTTAACATCAACAGAACAAAATGTAAAAGTTAAGGTTCTCAACTGGTCAATTTTAACATTTTATTTTGAAGGCTCTAGCTGACATTTTTTAGAAGTGGAAAAGTAACATTATTTCAAGTATGTTAGCTTTTTGATCTTTTATTTATGTATATTTTTAATGTCACGATGATGCATGTATAAGAATTTGTATTTAATTAGTAATGTATTAAAAACATATGACCTTTTAATTAACAAATATTTTAGAAATTATAAATTCTGACATGTGACTAAACTCTTAACAAACTGCTCCAATTTTTAAATCTAAGTTAAAATGAGCATTTCTAAGTTATTTTAAAGTTTCATAAGGCTATCAATACATCACAATGTTGCATCTTTAGTTTTCTCTAACACTATGTCAATAGTAATAATATTGTTATAGATGACACAAAACTAAAAATAGCATTAGAAACTGAGCAAAACTGACAAAATTGACATGCAGCAAGATTTGTTTTAATTCAACAACAGATTACTGCTTAGAAAGTGTAATACAAGATGTATAACACGAAAACATAAGCTCTACATGCAAAATATATCATGTTTGCAGTACTGACATGGCAAATCACACTCATCATGCAGTGACAAGGCACAGCACATGACACACCACAGGACACTACACTAGTCAGCGCCAAAGACTTTGCCACCTACTTGTCAATAGAGCCCACCATGTAGTAAACCATTGGAAACCAACAGATTGCATCCAGAAAATGCATATCTGGCCTAAGTAGTAGATGGGTTACAAAATGAAACACAACGTCACAACAGTGGCAGCACTTCTAGGGAAAGGAAGTAAGTTGACTTAGTTTGCATTTCCAAACTGCTGACAAATTTTAAGTGCTTTTTTTCTTAACATTAACTAGAAAATGTCATTTGCACTTGTTATGAATCATACAGTGCCCTCAGAATTATAAAAACAAGTTGTATTTCAGCTTTCTAAATCAGAAACATTATGGCATAATTCTGCAAAACTATGGAATTTATATTCTTAATTACGACTAAGAAATCTTATAAATAAATTTAAAAGTCATCCATGCAGAGGAAGCCTTGTAAAATAAAAAACTAAGGCATTTTTTTAGATGATCTAAAGCAGTAGGTACTAATGCCTATTAGTAAGCAACTATTAAGCATGCCCATTAAGAACAACATTCTCTAAGGGAGATATGTATAATCGCAACATACCCTATATAATATCTCAGTATGTCAAATAAATCTAGTAAATATGCTCATGTAAAATATGTATTTTATAAAATTATAATGAAATTAATTCATCTTTTATTGATTGACTCAATATATATCATTAAAGAAACATGACTGAAATTTTTACTTATATACATATTGGAGGAAATAAACCATAAACCAGAAAGCTTCCTTAGAAATTGCTTAATCTACTGTAGTCATTTTACAAAGTTATTAATTCCTTCACGTATCTTTTCACTCAGTATATATGTATCCAAAATTTTTATTTACTAGACATTTTAATACACTCAGGCATATGCAAAAAAACCTGTTAGCATGTAAGAAGTACAGCATTTAAAAAATTCATGCACAAAATCATACAATTCTATTATATATTTTATTCTGTAAAAGCAAACAATATCTTATACGTAGGAGGCAGAATTGAGGAACATTTCAGAGAGCTGATATTTAATCTGAATATTAAAGGATTAGAAAGAGTTTGTTTAGCATAAGAGGAAAAGGAAATTCTAGGCCAAGAAAACTGTAGCACCTACAAGCCTCCCTGGCTAGATAAACTGTTTTTGTCTCCCTGACTTATTTCTCTCTTGAGGATAACAACGATCTTGTTGATCATCCTTCTAGCTCTTTACACTCTGAAGAAAAAGAATGCTCAATGCAGCAAAGCATTACAGAAAAAAAAAAAAACTTGTAAAGAATACCATTATTTTAATCTTGATTAACTTTCTCCTATCATTAATTTTCTTTATGGTCATTAAAATAACCCAATATTATTATATCTTACAAAAGTACCACAATCATTCTTAAAAACCTCACTTATTTAGTTTATAAGTTATTTTCACTTTTTGCTGTTAAATAGTGCAGTTATCAGTTCTTTGCAGTACCTTGCTATTCTATTTAATGCTGGTATTCACATCTTCGGAGGACTTTCTTTTCTTTCCTTTTTTTTAAAACATTGATTTTTATCATTACCCAAAACATTCATAGAAGGGATATTAGTGGATCACCATCTATAAATAGTTTTAACGATACTGATACATGTTTTCAACAAATATCATAATCAAATGTACATTCTAGTAGCAGTTCTGATAGTGCCTTATGGCAGAGATTTCTAGTTATACCCTTTCTAGGCATTGTCCTGCTTCTTAAAATTAGCAGGGCTATTTTAATTGCTGATTCAAAACTCTCCACATCTCTCTCACCCTGCCTTGTGAGTGACTGGAGAAGCATATATGAGGATGCAGGTACCGTAAGAGTGGGCAACACTGAGCTGCTGTGCTGATCTGAAAAATCCCTTCACCTATGTCTGGAGGTCACTGTGGACAAAGTAAGTCTTCATTTTCTGCCACCCTGAGTTAAAAATGAAGATAAGACCTTTCTATTCTGTTTATTGTCTGGTAGAGAATATAAAAGCTAACTGGCCATCAAATTGAATCATTGTTATGCTTTAAGAAACTCATGAATTTCAGTCACATGCAACTCTACCACAAATATGTACTTACAATAGGCAAGCAATGTGCCAAATCCTTGGAAATTGCTTTAACTTCTGTATTGTGGTAGCATGGTTCATCTTTACGTGAATTCAGCTATGTTACAAGATAAATGAAGTCACCTGAACCCTGCTAAATATATAATCCTGATGAAAGATATCTAAGGTAAGTGGTCTATTATGCTGTATTCTTTCCAAAATTTAATTTTGTATAACGGATAGATTCATCTACTGTAGCTATTGAAAAAGATAGCTTAAACGGAAATTGAAATGTAAAGAATGAATTCTGCATTTACACGTATTATGCCAGCTCACTTAAATACATTGTCAACAGTGTTCATGGCACCAACCTGCTTAGTAATTGAGTAACATAAATGACATCATAGGCTCACAATAAAACTATTTTTTAATCATTGGGAGGCAGCTAATTGGCAAGTATAACCTTTATATTGGGAAGCATTATTATTGAAAAACATTAAGCAAAAACATAAAACACTCCAAAAATGTCCTTTTCCTACATTGTGTCCCCAAGGTACCGATGAGGTTTTATATTTAAAAAAAATTATGCAGAATAAAATGTATGCATTTAAAAAAATCTGACTACTAAATAGAGAAGACTTATTTATATTAGGAATTACATTAAGGAAAACTGGTGAAAATAATTGACAGATTTAACTCTACAGCTTATTGCAAACAGATTAATAAGGAACAAATGTCAAAAACTGTTACTTATATCAAATTTGTAAACCGAAGTTGCTTAGTACATAAAGAAGTATTTTATAATTAATGAAAAAGATAAACATGACCAAAAAATAGATCCAGAAGGAATACATATACATGGACCAAAACTAAACAAAACAACACAGGCTAAATTAACTGATAATAAACAAAATAAAAATTCAACAGACACAAAAAGTAACTGAGTTAGTAAACAGAAGAAAAATGAGCACATTCATTAATGAGTCCTAACTGTAATTCTATTAAAAAAAGATGACTGCTTATGAGCCAAAGCCTTATATTCTTGTAGAAATTCTCATAATAAAATTTGCCATTCAAATATTAACCAGTGACTGTTAGAAAGTAAAAAAAGGTTTTCAAATTTGTATGAATTTGTAAAATTCACAACCATTATTTAGTTCCCATTTAATAATAATAAAAACTTAATTTCTTTATTTCAAGTTCAAGAAATAGTATAGTATGCTTTTATGAGCACAGTTTATTTTGTTAACATTTCCTAATTCCACTTTAAAGAAGTTTATTCCTTGCTAGACAATATAAAATAATTTAATTTTAACTACTTAAATAAATGTACTTTTTTCTTAATTGGATTTTCATATAAATCCCTCCATCAGGTTGAAGAATAACAGTGTTATTTTCTTGATTCACAGAAGAAAAAATGATATTTATTTTCTTCCTTTTATGAGCCAGATATTGCACTAGGATTTTATATACATTATCTACATCATCTCACAATAAGTAGTTAAGATAAATGTTTTAACTATTTTACAAATCAGAAATATGTGGCTAAAAAGACTCAGTAGCATTTAACAGGCCTATCAGGAGATTAAATTTAGAACTTATCTCAGATCTGAATGAGTCTGA
This sequence comes from Callithrix jacchus, assembly GCF_049354715.1. Classification (NCBI taxonomy): domain Eukaryota; kingdom Metazoa; phylum Chordata; class Mammalia; order Primates; family Cebidae; genus Callithrix; species Callithrix jacchus. The sequence goes on from NC_133519.1 coordinate 52,840,226, forward strand.
GTTTGAATTTTAAAAATAAGAACACTGACATCAGGCATTTTATCATTAATTATAAAATAAGCTGAAGTTTACTTGGCACCATTATGTGGAAAGAAGGTTGATTTAATAAATGGATAGTGTGAACAAGACTTTGATAAATATTAAGAGCAAAAGCCTGGATCTTTCACTTCATCGTTATGTAGCTTTGGGTAATATATTCTAGCTTTTGACTTTCTTTTCTATCTTTTACATGAGATGGTGTTAAAATGACTAGATGACCTTTAAGGTTGGGGTGGTAATCAAAATATTTAAAATCAGTATGGCACGACAGATCAAACAGAACAGATGGCCAACCAGTAAGAACTGACACCAGCTCTAATGAACCAGTACCAACTAAAAGATGTTTTTCAATATGAGTGAATTTTATTTAATTACCATTTGAGATCTAGAAAGCTTTCTATTTGGAAACATTGTAAACACTTATTTTGGCATATTATGTGTATAAATATTATAAGTTTAATTTACATTTTAAAATTCCATGCTATTATTTCTGTTATATTGAATTAATTGGCCTTTCAACTAAATTTTTAAAATAGCCACATACTAAATACTCTTTTCAGCAGTATTCGTGTGAATTTAAACTAACGTAAAACCCTCAAAACTAACTAATAATTCTAATTAGTTTCACTAATACAATGAAGTGCATGCAATCATCGTTGTACAAATTCCTATAACATGGAAATATTGTAAAGAAGAAACTCTCATATTCCTTTGTGATAATGTAAGATAGACTGCAAAATGCTGTCCATTTCAGAGCAACAGGCATCTCATTGTTTAAAAAAAAAAGAATTGCATAAAACTTCCTGGAACATTATTAATTGGTGTTCAGTTTCAGTTTCCTCATTCTGAACCAAAGGAACAGAGGACAACAAATAAGAATATTAGACACACTTTCAGGAAGTACACAGAAAGCTGGTATATTTTACAGCATGCACTTTGAACCTAACCCTTTGAAATAAAGTCAAATCTTGCAAGAATTATTTAATAACAATATAGTGTAAATTGTTAGATTCCAAAATGTAAACCATCAGGAAGGCAAAGGGAACTTTTAATGCAAAAATAATTCAAAGTTAAGACATACTTTTGTTTTCTTTTTCTTTTTTTTTTTGAGACGGAGTTTCGCTCTTGTTACCCAGGCTGGAGTACAATGGCGCGATCTCGGCTCACCGCAACCTCCGCCTCCTGGGTTCAGGCAATTCTCCTGCCTCAGCCTCCCGAGTAGCTGGGATTACAGGCACGCGCCACCGTGCCCAGCTAATTTTTTGTATTTTTAGTAGAGACGGGGTTTCACCATGTTGACCAGGATGGTCTCGATCTCTTGACCTCGTGATCCACCCGCCTCGGCCTCCCAAAGTGCTGGGATTACAGGCTTGAGCCACCGCGCCCAGCCATATTTTTGTTTTCAAAAAGAATGAGCAAGCAATGTATATTTTTTTCATATACCAAAAACCTGTAAATTGAAAGAAAAATAAAATAGAAATTTCATAAAAAGGTCTAATTCAAGAACTGGCCATGAAAAACGTCATTCACCCTCTTTGTGTCTCTGTTACATCCTCTTAAAATAAGAGACAAGTGTTGTGGCCATGTCACACAGCTTTCGGTTTATTTAAATGTTTATATTGTAATTTGAGATTTTAAACTGCTCGGCACATCTGTCTAAGACTAAAATATCACTATGTATGTATTGTAAATATGTGACTGTGGGACTAGAATGTAAAATAAATTGTGTAGTGTGATGACTGGCATGTAGTAAATGATCAATAGTCATTATAATTATGAATACAGGATGGAGGTAAATAATACTAACTTTATTGAATAATCCTTATGGTTTTATTAAAATGAATTATTCTCTGATAAAAGTCACATCTATGTTTATACAGAAATACAGTTGTCAGTAATTAGGAGAAGTAGTTTTCAGATTAATCTGTGATTGATCAAGGAATGAAGACTGGCTATACAGTTCATTCTTTCATTCCTTGATCAATCACAATATTGATTTTATAATCTGAATACACAAATCAATCATTCAGTAACAGACATATTTGTAACCTGTTTATTCAAAACCAAATAGAAAGGGATTGATTTGGTTACAGCTACTCTAAAATCTACATCAGACATACAAGTGAAGCACTCGTAATCCACATCAGACATAAAGAACTTCTGAGCTCCTGCCACCTGCCTGATGTTGGAAATGAAGACTTAGAGATTTGAGATAAGATTACTTAGCAAGACTGGAGACTGAAAATGAGGAGTCCACTTCTGTTCACAGAGTAAACCCCAGTCCCAAATATTAAGAGACTGATTTTTGGTAGGGAGGTTTACACTTCAGGACAAGAAACTATCTTGAAATTATGTAAAGAGGAGGAAAATACAATTTTGTCCTTAGTCCTAACAGAAGGATGCCGTAAACACAGTTCCACTTTTTTTCAAGTCCCTTCCTATCTTCCTGTCTGTAACCTGGTACCTAAATTGATCCAGTTTGATCCAAGCCATACAAGTAGGAGCTACTCTAAGCAATGTTTGCAAATGCCCTTAACTTAAATTCTACTTTCAGGACAGTGGATATATCATAAGTCAAAGAAGTCAAAGCTGACACATTTGAACTCACATAGTCAGGTATCTCTTGTGTGGCAGCTCAGCCAATTCCTCAGAGCTTCCTACCAGAGATGCTTCAGAATTAAGGCTATGTTTGAAAGAAGTGATTTGCAACCACTGTGTTGCCACAGACATACCGCAACATAACTTTGATTGGTCTAAATTTTATTTTAACAAGCTTTTATTTCTTCTGAAATTTGGTCCAAGTTTCTGTTCCCCTACATTTACCCTAAATATGCCTCAGCTTTCCTTAGATGCCAAAGAGGTATAGAAAAAGTCATTGAGTAATCATATCTGAAAATTCTGCAAGTGAAAATTCTACGAGTATGCTAAATTTCTGGAATCAATTATTCTTAAAGTGATGATGCTAAGAAAGTTGCATCAGTAAGTGTTTTGATATTGGTATAGTCAGAATAACCAACACCATAAAGTTATAATGTACTAAGGAGATGTCTCTCTTATGAGAAACCTCTTTTGATAATTTTGAAAGGCAGAGACAAGGCAACAGAATTTTGCCTGATTTATTAATAGTTCATCTTCACATTTGCAACAGATTGGAATGGAAGAGAAGAGTGAGAGAATTTTAAAATATGGTATTAATCTAAAGACACCTGCTACTAATTTCCAGTCAAACAGACGGATATTATAATTTTAAAATAAAATGGCTTTGACCGTTGCATTCAGTGACCTATATTTATATTTGCAAATATAAATATATTTAAGAATTTTGAAATGCTTAAGTAGTCTTATGTAACAAAAGCAAACCAATCCAGTATTTTCAAAATAAATGTACATGGTAAAGCATAACGCCTATTATGTTATAGACTGTATGGTTTAACAGTGGTCCAATCATAACTTACGATGATGCTTTTTATTATAACATATAAAAATGGATCAGTAAATGCTTTTCAGATAATTAATGGTTCTTTAGAAAGACAAAAAAAATTGTCCAGTTTTGGCAGAGATTTGTCACGCTTAGTTGATTAATTTAAGGAAAATTGCAGTAATTATTTCAGTGGCCTGTTTCCTGTGGTATTATGAGTAGATGATCACTTGTAAAACAGTTTTAAATACAATTCTCAGAATATCCCAGCGATATTTTAAGTAGTATTTCTGAAACATAATCATATTCAATGATATATTTTGTATCACAGCATACAATATATCTCCCAATGGATCATTTACCATAATGTACCTGATTTAAAATACTATCAGCATATTATAGACAATTATTTCTGATACACATTAATATAATATTAAAAAGTTTGTCTTAATTGTGTATCTTAAAATATACTTACGGGTTATCCAATAGCAGTACTATGGGATTAAGTTCTTTCTTTGGTCTATAGTATGCCCTGAGAGGAACAATAAAGTTATACAATCCATTTCCAGCTGTCTCAGCTGCAACTATAATTAGTTTATTTTTGAATCCATAGGCTTTTGCATCCTCATAGTAGTTATGCTGGCAACTCTAAAGAAGAAAAATTATACAAAGAAATGCCATTTTTATATTCCATTAAAATTTGGTGAAAACATTTGAGACATATGAAAATGTAAAATTAATCTAACCATGTAAATACTTATTTTCTAACAAATTTGAAAATAGTTACATTTTTCTATGCCCATTTCTGCTGCAGTAAAAAATAAAAGTGTGCATTGACCAGAAAAATGAATTGCTGGTTTGTAGCCTGATGTTGAAAGAGTCAACAATTTATGTGTGTGTTTTTTTTTGGGGGTGGCGATGGAGTCTTGCTCTGTTGCCCAGGCTGGTGTGCAGTGGCGTGATCTCTGCTAGCAACTTCTGCCTCCCGATTTCAAGAAATTCTCTGCCTCAGCCTCCTGAGTAGCTGGGATTACAGGCATCTGCAGCTATTTCCAGCTAATTTTTTTCTTTTAGTACAGATGGGGTTTCACTATCTTGGCCAGGCTAGTCTTGAACTCCTGACTTCGTGATCCACCTGCCTTAGCCTCCCAAAGTGCTCGGATTACAGGTGTGAGCCACCACACCAGGCCTTGTTTTATTGTAAACTAAAACTTGCTGCAAGAGGACATCAAGGTATGCTCTTTTTTTGAAATGGAGTCTAGCTTTGTTGCTAGACTGGAGTGCAATGGCGCAATCTCGGCTCACTGCAACCTCTGCCTCCTGGGTTCGAGCAATTCTTCTGCCTCAGACTCCCAAGTAGCTAGGACTACAGTCGCACACCAGCAAGCCCAGTTAATTTTTGTATTTTTTTTTTTTTTAGTAGAAATGGGGTTTCACCATGTTGGCCAGTATGGTCTCAATCTATTGACCTAGTGATCTGCCCACGCTGGCCTCCCAAAGTGCTGGGATTATAGGTGTGAGCCACTGCGCCTGGCCCAAGGTATACATTTTTACAAATTAATTTTCTCTGATTTTCATTTCTAGAAATATAGTGATACCATAATTAGGACATAACTAGGTATAATTAGGATATAGGATAATTAGGATATAATATCATAATTAGGATATCCCAGTAACTTCAGGAACATTCCCAGTACCAAATGCTTAAAGTGATGAAGAAAAAAAAAACGGAACAAAAAACTCCAACTGTCTACATGCATATTTGAGCCGGCAAGATAATGATGTGAATACTCAAATGTAAAATACCCAATAACAACAACAAAAACAAGAACAAAGCATTACCAAACTCATCGTTGGCCTAAAGGCATTTTGCTATTTCATGGAGTCTAGTATTTGACAGAATTAGCATTTTTAACTCAATATTATTTTCAGCTAAATTATCTGCATGGAGAACTGTTTTGATGCTCTGCTATTTATCCTTCACATGTCTCTATGTGCATTTCTTATTTACGTGAGTTGATATTACTTAATTCTCTGGAATATTTATCACCTCTGGATGATAAAAATATCAGAATACTTTTTTTCTTTTCCTTCTTTTTTTTTTGAGACAATGTCTCACTCTTGCCGCCCAGACTGGACTGAGGGTAGCACAATCACTCCTGACTGAAGCCTCAACTTTCCAGGCTCAGGAGATTCTACTACCTCAGCCCCCGAGTAGCTGGGACTACTGGTGGGCACCAGCACACTCGGCTAATTTTTGTATTTTTGTAGAGACAGGGTCCTGGGCTCAAGCAATCCACCCACCTCATCCTCCCAAAATGCTGGGATTACAGGCATGACTCACAATGCCCGGCCACCACTAGAATATTCTTTGCCATTATTTTTTAATAAAAATTACAAAACACTGGTGAAAGCAAGGCACGATGAGTAAACAGAAAAAATCATAACAACATAACTAGACTCACAAATATTACTAATTTAGAAATAAAATTCAGAATATAAAATGAGCACATTTAATGTTTAAAGAAACAAAAGAAAGCATTTAAAGCATGAGAAAAGAAAAAGAGCTCTTTAAATCTAAACTACTTCTCTGTATCTTCTCAAACTGAACAGTGTAACTCAAAAGATTACTTAAATCACATATAAGACGCAGCAAAGGGATCACATGCAGGACAGAATGAAAGAACCCAAAATGAAAGGCAGAGAAGAAAAGAAACAGAACCTAGGGTGAAAAAATTAAGACCTGAAAGCTATCATGAGACTACCTAACATTTATTTAATCAGAATATCTGAAAAAGAGCTAAGAATCAGAAAGAAACCTTATTCAAGGCCGGGTGCGGTGGCTCACGCCTATAATCCCAGCACTTTGGGAGGCTGAGGCGGGCAGATTATGAGGTCAAGAGATCGAGACCATCCTGGTCAACATGGTGAAACCCCGTCTCTACTAAAAATACAAAAATTAGCTGGGCACGGTGGCGTGTGCCTGTAATCCCAGCTACTTGGGTGCTGAGGCAGGAGAATTGCTTGAACCCAGGAGGCAGAGGTTGCCATGAGCCAAGATCATGCCATTGCACTCCAGCCTGGGTAACAAGAGCGAAACTCCATCTCAAAAAAAAAAAAAAAGAAAGAGGAACCTTATTCAAGTAAATATTGACTAAGAATTTTTGAGAAGTGATGAAAAAAACAAATGAGAAGATCTTAAAAGCAGCCACAGAGAAAAGAGCCACATCTACAGGAAAAAACAATTGGAATGGTACCTGACTTTTCAGCCATTATTCTGAGACCAGAAGGCAGTAAACTAAGTCCTTAAAGTGCTAAAAGAAAAAAAAACTGAACTAACAGCCTGGACTTGGATACAAAGTAATGAGAATGAGAGCAAAGTAAGAACATTTCAAGGAAAACCATAATTAAAAGGATTCACCACCACCAGAATCTCCTTAACAGAATTTAAAAATTATTATTATTATACTTTAAGTTCTGGGGTACATGTGCAGAACATGCAGGTTTGGTACACAGGTATACAACACGCCATAGTGGTTTGCTGTATCCATCACCCCATTATCTACATTACGTAGTTTTCCTAATGCTAACCCTCCCTACTTCCCCACCCCTGAAATGCCCCACTGTGTGATGTTCCCCTCCCTGTGTCCATGTGTTCTCATTGTTCAACTCCCACTTATGAGTGAGAACATGTGGTGTTTGGTTTTCTGTCTTTGTGTTAGTTTGCTGAGAATGATGGTTTCCAGCTTCATCCATGTCCCTGCAAAGGACATGAACTCATCCTTTTCTTATGGCTGCACAGTAGTCCATGGTGTATATGTGACACATTTTCTTTATCCAGTCTATCATTGATGGGCATTTGGGTTGGTTCCAAGTCTTTGCTATTGTGAACAGTGCTGCAATAAACATACATGTGCATATGTCTCTATAATGGAACAATTTATAATCATTTGGGTATATACCCAGTAATGGGATTGCTGGGTCAAATGGTATTTCTAGTTCTAGATCCTTGAGGAATCACCACACTGTCTTCCACAATGGTTGAACTAGTTTACACTCCCACTCACAGTGTAAAAGCTTTCCTATTTCTCCACATCCTCTCCAGCATCTGTTGTCTCCTGACTTTTTAATGATAGCCATTCTAACTGGCATGAGATGGTATCTCATTGTGGTTTTGACAGAGGGTCTCAAGACTTAATCTTGGAGATTCTGGCAATAAGGCAGAATAGGAACAGCTCCAGTGTGCAGCTTCCAGTGAGATCAATGCAGAAGGTGGATGATTTCTGCATTTCCAAGTGAGGTACCTGGTTCATCTCATTGGGACTGATTGGACAGAGGGTGCAGCCCAAGGAGGGCAAGCCAAAGCAGGGTGGGGCATCGCCTCACCCAGGAATTATAAGGGGTCAGGGAACTCCCTCTCCTAGCCAAGGAAAGCCATTAGGGTCTAAACAGAATTTCGAAAGGTGGTAATCTAGGAAGTAGGAACATGAATCCAGAAGGAAGTTCTAAGGTATAAGAAAGAATGGAGAACAAAGAAAATGGTAAAGAACCAGGGCAACAAGTCTTTATTGAAAGGGCGCTTGGAGAATTATAAGCAGAATCTGAAGTTACATAAAGAAATAAGGTCACTCAGAAAAAGGTGATGCATGGGACAAGAATAGTGTCAAGCTAATGATGGGATTATCAAGAATGTCAATATTTATGAGATACACAAAGAAAAAATAACTTTCCCTAAAAAGATTTAGAAATAGCTCAGTTAATAAGGAAACACCAAGCAGAAGCAGAGAATTTAGTGTTCATAAACACTCAGGACACCAGCCCTGCTGATACTGATAAAGGATAAACTGGATAATGTGATCCTAACTCACTCACTTCACAGACACAGTAGAGTCGGCTGCATAATCCCATACCATTCTTATAAACCCAGAGTGGGTGCTTATTTACATGGCAGACCACCTTCTATCAGTCTAATGCTACCTAAATAACCAGCAATTCCAGGTATCACTAGCCAATCAGCAACACCCAAAAATTCTGCTTCATTAATATGGTAAAGAGACAGTTAATAGTCCTTTGACATTAAAAGATCCTCTTATTGCACCTCCACCAATCCTGTTCTCTGAAAGTTCAGCATTTCAGTTAGATGGGGATCCCTGTTTGGAGATAAATTATTTCCACTCTTTGGTCTCCCATTTTTTTTTTGCTACTTTAACTGGGTATGAAAAGAAGTAAATGCAACCAGAAGTGAATCCAAGTTTTGTGGTGCCTGAAGCAAATATTATTTTAGGAATCATCCCTAAAGAAAATAACAAAAATTTTATAAATATTATTAGTCTTAGAAGGAGTCAATGTGGGGAAAGGGTCTTGAAATTTAGGATTTATTAATGTTACTGAAAATACATAGCTGGCCAGAAATATCCAGTATTTCAGAATATTAAAGTAAATAAGGACTGCACCTTATTTAAAAAATCAAACAAGTATTTCATGTCATGCAAAAATTATATAAAGTTCAAATTTCTGATCGTGAAGGACAGAATCGTCCATCTCAATGGGCCCAGATGATTATTTCAGAGTAATGGCAAAGATTCTCAATGCAACTCCAGGGAAATAAAGGCAGGAATTTTCTAATGTTCTGTAAATGTTCTTCCTCAAGAGTGATATAGTAACAGCCAAAATTTGTAGTATTTATCACATAAAAAATAATAGCAAGAATATTAACAAAATGTACTAAGCAGCAGTTACTAAATTTCTTGCACCTTATTAAACATGTACTAAATTAGATAATCCCTGTAAGAGCCCTATGAGGTTCATATTAAAATAATATCCACTTTACAGATGAGGAAACTGAAATTTGGTGAAGTTAGCTGCCCAAGTTACATGACTTGTAAGTGGAGAGCTGAGATTTTAACTGTAACTTCAAAATTTAATGTAAAAGAAAAAATCCCTAGTTAAAAATTAGTGGCACATCTTAACCTCTAGAGGCGGTGAATATAAGGTTCTTCTTTTTTATCAGTATTGTTATTTTTCAAGAGAATAAACTCATCCAGGTCAAGCCCAATGGTTGTATTGTGAAAAAAGACAAAAATTCTAAGAATGCTAGGCTAGCCCTGCAACAGAAACAGTGATAGCTGCTCCTCCTCTTCCCCTCCGTCTTTCATTGGTGACCCAGAACCCATAGCCCCTAATACGTGAAGGGTTTTTTTTTTTTAACTGATGATGGTTTTATGGGTTTTGTAATGGGATGAGTGAATGACCGGAATAATAGGGAACAGCTATCCTTTGTTGAGAAGGGGAGGATAAGTAGGCTGGGAAACTTCAAAGCCTTCCCAGTCCCCAGCACCTGCCTTTCTTACTACTTCCCTGGAGATGGTGGGAAAGTTTCCTAAGTATTTCCAGGGCAGCATGTGATTCATTTGGGGATGGAAGGAATTTGTCCCATATCAGGAATAAAATTTATGATGCAAAAATAAAAGAATGCTAGAATTTTAATCTTTCGGACAGCTTCTCTAGGACATCGAGATAGAAACTGAGAATGACCGTAAAACTTTGAGAAAGATTAGGCAAGATTCTAACATAAGATTTCACTTTAGTCATAAATGAATCTTTTTGTCTAACACATGGACTTACTCTTCTTATCATGTCAAGGGATTCCATACTGAGATATGAAGTAATAATGGTAAAATAAATAATGCACATTTGGCCAAAATGATTTTTGGAGACTTGGGATGTTGAGGGTTCACTGAGATGAGATTTGGTACCTTATTTTTCTTTCTAACAACATGACTAGAAGATCCATTAGGCTAATTTAGTAGAAGACTAAAGCTATTGGGTAATTGTTAGTGCAGTTGAAAAGTAAAACTGACTACTTTATGTAAGTTTACATTTGAAAAGATAATACCAGTACTCCTTAAACATACTGTAATCAAAATGCTATATAAATTATTTAAGTACATGTAATTATAAAATGCTAGAATTTTATTTTAGCAACAACTGCTTACCTTGTCTAATCTTAAGCAGCAAAATGGTACTTTTTCATGAAGGAGATGACAAAAAGTGGGTGAACTTCCTATATATGGAGAATAAGGTGGGTAACCTTTAGCATACCTGTAAAACAATACAAAATATTACCCTTGAATAAGGCATGCAAATTTGGGAAATTAATTTTTGGCCATGTTCCTCTGTTTTGATCACATTATATCAATAACTCTGTGTTACAATTATATTTTGATAAAGAGGTAGTTAAGAAGAGAGGTAGGCAAACTGTGGCCCTGAGATAAAATATGGCCTACCACATGGTTTTGCAAGCTGAGGGTTGTTTTTATATTTGTAAATGGTTGAAAAGAATCAAACGAGTATTTCATGTCAAGTAAAAATTAAATGAAGTTCAAATTTCAGTATCTATAAATAAAGCTTTTTTGTAATTCAGCCATGCTCTTTTATGTAGGTATTGTGTATGGGTGTTTTTGTGCTTTGGTAACAGAGTTAGTGGCTGCAACGGGGATCAAAAAAGCCTGAAATATTTATTGGTTGTTCCTTTCTAGAAAAAATTTGCTCTCAGCTTAGAAGATTTTCATTAAAAAAAAGTGGTGTTAATTATTATAAAATACATTTAAAGCAAAATGCATTGTTATGATTTGCTCTATCAATATTCATTACCCATAAATACATAACCAAAAGGGAGTAAATAACAGAGTTAATTGGCTAGAAACAGTTTTTGTTGGAATCATGCTTAAAACATAATCACAGACATTTCACTTGCTGACTTCTGAAAAAAAGCCACCTGCATATTTCAGCTATATTGACTTTCAGAATGGAACTTCTAAAATGTAGCAGCATAAATGAAAATTATGCAATAAAATAAAATTTAGTGAAAAGAATATCTCCTTATCCCCCAATAAGGAAGTGTTTGATTTTAACAAATTTACCTGCTAAGCCATAACATTTCAGACTTAGTTAAAACTGTTTTATCCTTAAAGAAGAGATGCAAATCAGTATTTTCAGGACATAAACTTTATTGGCTGAGAGATAAAATTAGAGGGTAAAATTTTTTAAATTTAGAAGTGGGTAATCTCCGTAATTACTGCAACATCTCTTTCATTTTTCTAGAAATAAAAAAAAAAAACCCTTTTACCGCTCAATTTTTTAAGAAGTGTAAAGAAAGAATTTCAATCGCATTCCAAAACACTGTTTCCTGTGAAGACACTGGTTGCCAAACCTCTCCCTGTTCCCATCCTAGATTCCAAATATATTTGAGGATTCTGATCATTAATTTCTTTGGAGAGCACATTTTGTTTCGTGGGTACATCAACCTTTCTTACAATAATTTTTTAATTGTGAGAAATTAAAGCAAAGAATATTTCACGCTTCAATAATATTTAAATTCTTTTTAGTTGAATTCAGCATTACTTGAATTTACATTTTATGAAAGATCCTGGAAGAAATGTTAAGATATTATGTTACCAATGCCACTGCACCCATACTATGACTAATAGTAATTAATACTAACTGAATGCTTACTCTGTGCAAAACAGTGTTTTGGCATAAGCACTTTCCCCCATTATCTCAATTAATCACTGCATAGCTTTATGAAGTAGTAATTAGGCCCCATTTACAGGTAAATAAATTATTGGCCAGTTTTTAAAGTCACTTGTACAGAGTCAATAAATATAAAGTGGAACTGGCATTGCAAACAATATAGTTAGGACTCCACAGTCAAGGCTGTGCACTGCTGTGTTTCTTGAAGAATGACAATTTAATATGTGGTGTAAGACATGTAAAAAAAACTCTACTGCAGGCTACAATGTGATTAATACTACATAGATTGGTACTCTATTAATTATGAAAGCTTAGGAAAGGGACACAGTACTCCTCTTATTCATACATTTTAAATACTACCTATGCACACTTTATGAAAGTGCTGAACATGAAGTAAGGAAAGCTTAATGTAGGGGCTGCATTTACCTTTCATTGAATAACTGATTGAACTTCAATACGGATGTGTAATAAAATAATCCAAAATATAAAGTACAATATACTATAAAAAGCATAAAATTATGAAAATGAAGTTTGTATTTTGGGAACACCGATTTATATCTTTTTTTCCTTGAGGATAAAGGATAATTAAGAGACCCGAAATACAGTTTTCTGTTGACGCCAGAAAACTGAGGGCTTATTATGCTCTGCAGTTAAGAGTATACTGGCCACTAGCGGAGTGTTTTGGTTGAAGTATATAGGAATGATTCTAGGATGTTCAGAAGGAAAGATCATTAGCTCCTTACCTATTGTGAAGGTACCTAAAGAAAATACTTAAGGACATTAGCACAAAACCCAGTAATCTTACACCTTAGAGTATTTGAACATACTCTAAGTTTGAAGAAATTTCTTCATCTGGTGTAGTTTCATCTTCTGATTGGTCACTTAAAAGATCACATGTTTGAATTGATGATGTATCTGCAACCTCTAAAACAGGAGCAATGCTAGGTCTTCTTATTTCTTTACTTCCTTCTGTAGGAAGAGACAGGGTAGGGCCACTTGCTGATCTACAGCTTGTGTCTTGCAAGTCTATAGCCACAGTACCTAAAATAATAAAACATGAAAATTCATCAAGGCGTTTGGCATATTGATCACTACTATAGAAAGTTAAATGAAATATGAAATATAATGAACATAATCAAGATATATATAGTATGTATTTATGTGTGTGTGTGTATGTTTAATTCTGACAGCTAAATATTTCTTTTGCACATGGACATTTCCCTGGACAAGAAAAATGTCTATTTGCATACAAGTGTACTTGCAGAGTGTTGCTCCACAGCACAAAGCATAACATTTGTAAAATCCTGAAGTATATAGAAATTTGAAGTAAAAAAATATACCCTGATGTTCCAATTTATATTTCTTTAAAATTTATTCTTTTGTTGTTGACCATGTCCATTTTGTGACTTTCTTCTTATGTCTTTCCCCAATTTTCTTTCTTCTTCTTTTTTTTTTGAAGACAGAGTCTCACTCTAGCCTCCAGGCTGGAGTGCAGTGGCACAATCTCAGCTCACTGCAACCTCTGCCTCTTGGGTTCAAGAGCCCCCTTTCCTACTGAGCTATCTTTTTGTAATTGATTTGTGATTACTTTTTAAAATACCAGGACTACTGATATGTTACATTTATTTTTTATTAAATGAATATTTATTGGCTGCCACATATGGGGAGCACTGCTCCAGGTACTTGAAATGTGTAGAGAAGACAACAAAGTTTCTACATGATGAAATCCATACGTAGCAAGCAGACAAATAAATGGATAATTGCAGATAGTGATAAGTAGCATGCAGGGAGAGGAATGGAATTTTATGTGGTAAGAAAGGACACTGTTAAGTTAGGACATTTGATTTTTGACCTGAAATACGATAAGGAACACAGAAGTCATGAGAGTATCTGGAGGCAGTAAGATAGGCGAGCCTAGGCCAAGTGGCTTAGGGCTATGGAATACCTGAGGCACTGGGAGTATCTGGAGGCAGTAAGAATGGCGAGCCTAGGCCAAGTGGCTTAGGGCTATGAAATACTTGAGGCACTCAAGGAATGGTAGGCAGAAAAAGCAATTCCCTTTGTGATTTTTATTGATATTTAAAAATTAATTTTAATATTGATTTATGAAAAATTGAGGTCCCTCTCCTAAAGAAAATAATAAATGACATCACATTTCATGATTATTGGTTTCATTTATGCACTCAGTGGCATGTGGTCATCCTTCTAAAAGTTGTCTTTACTTTGTCCCATTCTTTGAAACAATTACAGCCACGTGTTGCTTAAAAAGGGGGATATGTTCTGAGAAATGTAACATTTGGTGATGTCTTTTTGTTCAAACATTATAGAGTATGCTTATACAAGCCTACTCTCCTAGGCTATACGGTACATAGGCTATAGGGTGTAGCCTGTTGCTCCTAGGCTGCAAATCTGTAAGCATGTTACTGTACCGAATGCTGTAGTCAATTGTAACACAATGGTAATCTAAATATAGAAAAGGTACAGTAAAAATATGGTATTACAGTCTTACGGGACTACCATGGTATGCCGTACCATCATTGACTGAATTGTCTTTATGCAGGATGTGATTGTTTAAAATTCTGGTTTCCTCAAACCTCTGACCTTCCAACCTTCTTCCTCATCATAATAACATGAACTGAAGAAAATATTACCTTATCTCAGCCCTTCACTTCCATAGTCATTTTTTAGACCCTGTTATAACCAATAATAGCAATGTTGCACATATTTTTAGGCATTCACCCTTTGACCACCACTATTTCTTGTCATTTCAGGTCACTCTCACTGATTTCCCAACTCTAGCTATCATTTTACCATGCTGGAACTTCAATTCTACTGATGATACTAGAGTCTGTCTCTCTCTTTCCCTTGATATTCTCTCTTCCTTCCCATCTTACCTGTCTTAAATCCCAAATTACCTATGTTTAAGCATTATGATTATTTTCTTGCATAGACCCCTGATCCCTTGATATATTTTTGCTTCCATTCACCCTCTTGACAAAATTAAACCCTGCTTAAGTTAGACTCTCCATGTTCCCCGTATCGATACCTATGCAACTGAATACATGTGGGCAGTTTAGCTCTTGCAACATTACTGGTCTCTCCCCCTCGTCTGTCCTGATTTTTGGCCGTTTTCACTACACACACAGATGATACTTCCAACAATCCAGGCCCAGCTCCTTGCCCTCCCCACTAGTAGTAGCTTCTTCTATCACTCTCAGTCATTCCTTCTCATGGTCACACCTTCACTTTTGTAATTATTACTTGCTACACATCTTCTCTCCTTCTGGCATCTCACTCTCTGACACCTGTACCTTGTCTTTCCAGCCCTCTTCCTCTTGATTTTCACTGGAATAAGAATTGATTAATCCACTCTCCTTTCAGTCTCTTTTAACCAAAAGACATCTTTTCACTTCCTTACTTAAATTAAGTTCCAAGGCTTATAATTATATACAATCTATTAGACAAACCTTCAATCTCTCTGCCGTTATTACTTCATTATACTTTCAACACTAGCTACAAAGCCATTTCTTTTCTCCTTTTGGCAGTCTGACGTTTTAAGAGCTGTCCAGATCTAGACTGTTCCTAATTTGTCTTCTACTATTCATTCCCAAACCCACTCCAATCTGGCATTGTCCCCACCACTCCACTGAAACAACTCTTATCAGGGTGAACAATGATCACTGCATTGCTAAATTCAATGGACACTTCTCAGTCCTTATGTTACATGCCCTGTCAGCAGCATTTGACATGGCTCGCCATGCTGCTCTCTTGATGCACTTAGCTCATGTGGATTCCAGAACACCACACTCATCTGGTTTTCCTACTACCCTGCCGATAGCTCCTCTTTGGTCTGCTTTGCTGGTTTCTTCTCATCCCCCTGATACTAATCTTAGTACATACTGCAGAGGTCTGACCTTTGTCTTTTATTTTGTCTCATTTCCTCAATGATCTCATTCAGTTTCATGGCTTTAAATACAGTACATAAGATCAGAAATAAAAAATTTACTTTTTCAGCCTATCTCTCTCTCTCTCCCTCCTGAAATCTAGACTCTTATATTTAACTTCCTGTTAGACATCTTCAAGGTGATCCAAATTGCTCTTTATCTTCCCTTGACCTCCCAAACCCTGCATTCCCCTAGCGTTTCCTCTCAATTTATGGCCATTCCTTCTCTAGTTGCTTAATCCAAAAACCTTCTATTTCTTCACACTTCTCTTTTTTTCACAGTATCAATTCCATCTTTTAAGGAATCCTGATTATCCTCCAAGTACATCCAAAATTTCCTCCTTACCACTTCCACTTGAAAATAGTCTGATCTTTGCTCCAAACCATCTATATTCAACAGCAGCCTGAGTCGAGTACTAAAACAAGTCAGTATAGGTGAGATCAGGTCAATGGCTCTACATAAAACCTTGCAATAATTCCCACTCCAGTGAGAGTGGAAGCTGCAGTCCTCAATATGGACTAAGAAAGCCCAATAGGATCTGGCCTCTTTCTACCTGTTCCTCTTCATCTCCTGCTACTCTTCCAGCACTCACTGTGCCTGAGACACAAGGACCTCTGGACTATTCCTGGGACCCAGCCAAACTCACACTTTAGGGCCTTTGTGCCAGCTGTTATCTCTGCCAGGAATGCTCTTTCTCCAGACCTACAGAGGACGAATTCCTCATTTCCTTCAAGTAATTTGCTCAAACATCACCTTCTGGCCTAATAACCACTTCATTTAAAAATCCACTCCTCCCAAAATTAATTATCTCCTATACTAGCTCTGCTTTCTTCTTTTATTTTTTCCCTTTTAACTTATAACCCACTAATATACTAAGTAACTGACTTATTTTTTATATCTACTTTGTGAACTAAGGATCTTTGTAATGTTTTATCACAAAAACTTATGACAGTTCTTGGTACATATTAGGTACTCAATAAATACTTTTCAGGGTATATATAATGTACTCAATAAATACCTTTTGGGGTAGATATTAGGTAATCAATAAATACTTTTTCAATACATTAAAAATGAGTATTGCTACTGTAGAATAAAAATATGTCAATGACAAATAGGGTTACCTAAGAAAGTCTAGGTAGAACCATGGAATAGTGTCTGAAGGGAGTGATATTTAGACTGAGACATAAAGGATTAGAAGTCATTACTTAGCAATGTTGGGGTATGGGGAGTACTTGTTGTCAGAGGAAACTTAATGTGTTAAGGCTTATTGACAAAAAATTGAAAGAAAGTAAGTGAAGACTGAAAGAAAGTAAGTATGATTGGAGCTTAGGAGAGCAGTTGAAGGGGTGGTAAAATGTGGGGTCAGAAAAGTCAGAAAATGCCATTCATTAGTCCCTATAAAGAAAGTGACTAATTTATTTTCTGATGCTGAAGAGTAAAAGGGGTTGTGTTTAATAATCACATCAGGACAATTATATAAATTGGAGCAATCCTAAGAAACTGGAACATTCCTAAGAAAACTGGGATTCCCTAATGCAAACGAGAACTTTTGGTTATCCTATTTATAAGTTACGTCACATTATAAAAGTTAGACTTTTTTCCAATGGGCAAGAGAAAGCAGGTGATTTATTCAGGAAAACGAGATTATCAGAATTGTTTAAAAAGCATTACTCTGATGGCAGGGTGTAGAATCGAGTATGGGGCGGCAAGTCTGGAGGCATGGAAAGAAGACAAGGTGGTTGATCCCGCAGTTCAGGGAGAGGAGGATGGAGGCACAGACCATGATGATGTTGGTGGTGGACATGGAAAGAACTGAATGATTCTCAGGGCTATTTTACTGATCAGATTCCAAAGAATTTGGTTAACTATGAGGTATAAGAAGAGCAAGTTGATGAAAAGTCAGAATTATGACTTTACAAATCAAAGGATAACGGTGTCAACTGCATTTTAGCAAAAAAAAAAAAAGAGAGAGAGAGAGAAGGAGAAAATGGTGGTGTTGAATGAGACTGTACAGATCAGTTTAATTTGAATACGCTATGTTAGTTTTTCCTGCAAAACACTCAAACAGAAATAACCAGTAGGCAGTTCTTGTTGCTCTAAAGAGATGTTGAGCTAATACTTTAGGTAAAGAAAACATCAGTTGATGAACAATTGAATCTCTGAAAGCAGATGTGACCATACAGGGAAAATAAATGTGTACAATGCATAAGAAAAGGCATTAGAGTGTTTCTGAAGAACATGGTCAACATTCTTGTCATATGCTGTGAAGACAATCGTTACATATAGTGACAAAGAGAAGAGTGGTGACCTTGCCAAAATATTTCAGTGATACGACTGCAGATGTCACATTGAACTGGGCAGAAACATGGACACGGGACAACAATAAAATCTAAAGCCTGCCAGTAAACACAACACTTTGGAGAAATTTGTCTCTGAAGTTATTATTGCAGAAGGTTCAAAAGTACATGTGTATGGTACACACAGAGATATGAAGAGAGAAAGAGGGAGAGGGAGAGGGAGGAGAGAGGAGGGAGGAGGGAAGAGGGAGGAGGGAGGAGGGAGAGATCAGCCAGAGATTCTGAATAGAAAATGAAGTTAGGTAATGAGGATGGATTAAAGAGTAAAGTCTCTGAGGAGGAACAAGAGCATGGTCCACGGAATAAATGAATATATCTGTGTTAGTTAAAAAGGGCACATTTTCCTTGTGACAGATACTAAATGTTTGTAGGTGGTTAGGTAGCAAAACTGTAAAGAAATTCTTATTTGCAAGGAGATATTTTTCTTTTATCTTTTTTCTTTATGTTGTAGAAGACAAGTTCAATGGTGAGAGTGAGGTGGGAGATGGAAAGAGAATTTTGAGAAAAATGAAGAATATTTGAAATAGCCTCTGTTGGTGATAATTACAAAGAGAACTTACAAAAGAAATATAAAAGTATATGGTGCTTATAATATAATCAGAAATATAAAATAATTGCTGGTTGTATTTTTGTAATATCTCAGATTGATTTTTTTTTTTTTTTTTTTAGACACAGGGTCTTTCTATGTTGTCCAGGCTGTTTTCAGACTCCTGGATCAGGAAATTTTTCCACCTCAGCCTCCAGAATAGGTGGTATTATAGCTACATGCAACCACAGTGGGCTAATAGGCTAATATCTTACTTAAAAAAAAAAAAATCACAACTTAAAAATGCTGTGCTGTATATCTAATCATACCTACTTTGTAAAATACCGCATGTTTAAAATTTGGCTTTAAACTTTTAATAAAAATTAAAATGTATTTGTATTTATTATTTTTTATTTTAGGAATAAATTAATTATATTTTCCAATTTTTTAATACTTACCCATGCTGGCAATTATGCTATGTACAGGTAATCTGGAAGGTCCATGATAAAATGACCTTGAAACATTGCTTTTTTTCTGCTGGTCTTGATTTTTAAATGCTGAATTCTCTTCTTTGGTAATATTAATATAAAAACATATGTCTGTAGAATTCATAATGTATCGAGGACCTGGATTCAGCAAAATGTTTTTATTATCTTCCCTCCTTACACCAATCAAGCAGACACCAAACCTTAATTTAAAAAGAAAATAAGAGTTTATAAGAAAATTAGTAAATTATTGTTAGGCTGAGGAAAAGAAAAGCTTTAAATAATGGTATTTTAAAGCTTGAAATGTCTAGAAGGTCAAGATCCTCATTTTTACAGGAAAATAAACTATGTTCTTAGTGTGTTGTGAAACCAATTTAGGTGATTATGACCACTATAAATTTATGTTTAAATGAAAATGAATGGAAGAACATAAGAAACATGAGTGCATATTATATACTAAGGGTAATGTTATTTCGTAAATTTTTACAAAAATTTTACTTTAGTCAAAAAACATAAATAGTATTTCTTACTTAGGTTAAAAAAAAAAAAAAAAAAGGAAGTTTAAAACTATTGACCACAGGAAAGAAATTTACAGTGGTCAACTGAAAGACAACCAGGGTGACTAAATTTATCTATCATATTTGGTTTACTTTAAATTTTAGAAAAAAAAATTTTTTTTCAATAGTTTTAAATAGGTACGCATTTAATCAGAAAAAGATAGCAAACTTTAAATGTCGCAGATGCCTTAAACAATTTTTTATGTGTTCTTTGGGGTTTCCTCCAAACACAAATCATTCTCAGTATTTTTATTTCAATGTGCCTTAAAGCGTTACAAATTTAATTAAGTTTAAAGATATTTTTAAGCAATAAAATATATGTATCAATATAATTGCATTGAGAAGTAAGTAGAATACAGAAGCTCCTTGACTTATGATAGTTATGTCCTCATAAAACAGCCTAAGTTGAAAATATTGTTAAATAAAAAATGCTTTTAATACATCTAGCCTACCAAATATCGTAGTTTCAACTTAGCCAGCCTAAAACCTACTTGTAACACTTACGTTGCCTACAGTTGGGCAAAATCATCTAATACCAAGCCTATTTTATAATAAAGTGTTAAATATCTTACATAGTTTATTGAATACTCTACTGAAAGTGAAAAACAGAATGATTATATGGATACTGGAAGTATGGTTTCTACTGAATGGCTATTGTTTTGTATCAAGGTCAAAAAATCATAAGTGAATGCACTGTAAGTTGTGAGCTCTTGTACATTACATAAGAGATTAGTATAGTTCATACATATATTATAAATCCTCCAAAATACATTATATTCTTTTCTTGTTTTTTGAGACCGAGTTTCACTCATTACCCAGGCTGGAGTGCAATGGTGCAATCTTGGCTCACTGCAACGTCCACCTCCTGGGTTCAAGCAATTCTCCTGCTTCAGCCTCCCGAGTAGCTGGGACTACAGGCGTGTGCTACCATGCCCAGCTAATTTTTGTATTTTTAGTAGAGACGGGGTTTTACCTTGTTGACCAGGATGATCTCCATCTCTTGACCTCATGATTCACCCGCCTCGGCCTCCCAAAGCAGATATTATTTTCATTATATACATATATTTTTATTTTTTTCAAAAAGGAAAAGAAAAAAATGTTCTATGTTTGAATTGGAAGGTAGTTTTATTTACTTTTTAACTTTTTTCTCTGGCCAAAACAAGGGCCACCATCAGAGATTTTTAAAAAATGTATAGTTTTTATAAATATTTGTATTACTTTGTTTTAGTTTTTAATCAACACCTTAATATTCAGATCTGTAAAGAACATTTTCATGTGTTTGTAAATTCTTAATGGATTAAAATATTTAAAAAGAGTTTAAAAGTTGCTAAACAAAATATTCCTATAAATTATAATTTCCTCCTGACAATCTTATAGGGACCATACAGACACTAGGGTTCAAATGTTTCAACATTGGGGAATATTGTGGTGAAAATTCCAGAAAGCTTAAACTTGTGAGCAAAATATTCATTATCTTTTTGAAAACTCCTTTCACATGATATGCTTGATTGACTGATTGATATTTTAATTGTTCTCTGAGGCAGAAACATACTTTTTGTGTGCATGGAAAGAGGCATATGTAAAACTCTTTCCTTCATATTCAGCAAAAAATGTACTTTCTTCCAAAACAATGTGGTAGACTTCATTCCCAGAACATCTACCATACATCTTCTGCCATTGTTCTGGCGACTGCTGGCCTTCTCTGCAACACAAGCACACACACATACACACACACAAGAAGAAAACACAGTGAATGTGGTTAAAAAACAGTTGTCACAGAAAATTTTTTCAACTATATAAGAACTGGCAAGCACTATTCCAAGAAGCATCCAACTAATGCTTTGAACTCTGAAGATTACATTATATGCAAGAGTTTCTACAAACATTTTGAAATTAATAGTATATATATATATATATATAAGCTTGAGAAATGGTAGTTTTCTAGAAAGTGAGAGTTTTTCAAAATCCAGGATTTAACTTTTAGTCTCTCTTTATGTATCTCCTATCGTGCATATCCTGTAAAATTTGTTGTACAGTCTCCATAATATGGCTAACATTATCTTACCTATCCTGCAGGGCTCTTATAGGTATTTTATTTTGCTTTATGCTTAAAATTATAAATTTATCTCAATTTATCAATTTGATTTTATAGAAAATATACCCTTATTTTTTGTTCATATCATAGCAATGACTTTCTTCCAGTTGTATAGCAGCCAAGAAAGACACTTCTCTGTGATAAAAGTAAGGGTCTTGCCAACTAACTGAATATCTATGTAACCACAAAATTCATGTTGAAACCCTCATCCCATTGTGATAGTATTTGGTGGTGGGGTCTTTGAGAGGTACTTAGGTCATGAGAGTAGATCCCTCAGGAATGGAATTAGTGCCTTCTAAAAAGATGCTAAAGAGCTGTCTTCCTGCCCTGAGAGAATAAAACAAGTCAGCAGTTTACAACTCAGAAGGAGGCCTCACCAGCACTTGATCATGTTGGCACCTAGATCTTAGATTTCCAGTCTCCAGAACTGTAAGAAATGAATTTCTGTTGTTTACAAAATGCCCATACAGTGATAATTTGTAATAACAGCCTGAACTGACTAAATCTCCAAAAGAGATCCCACAAAAGTATTTTTACAAAGAAGATGAGTTTACCACAGAAAGTACAATGCCTTTTGTTCTAGAATGTTCTGTGCTGCCCACCTTCAGTGGCTTTAAAAATATATTAAAAATGCAATTGATGAGAAATTTATAATGGATATATAAATAGCATTTTTCTCATTTTATATGATAAATTCATTTATCTTTGCTGAATAAAGCTTAAGAGCTCTACAAGTATAAGAAAAGCACATTTTAGAAGCAATATGAAATGCCAGATATAGGTGATGGGGAGGAAGGCAGCAAATCACACTGCCATGTGTGTACTGATGCAACAATCTTGCATGTTCTTCACATATACCCCAAAACCTAAAATGCAATTTAAAATAAATAAATAAATAAACATAATAAAAATAATTCATCATAATCTCTAATAGATTCTTAATGGATCACAGCAGATCACAAGTCATTGCTACCACATTTAGGACTTTAAAAGCCATTTTAAACTCTGAGTATTGTCTAATGGGTTATTAGGAAGGATATATCAATATTTTCAAATTGTCTATAAGCTTTAAAAAAAATCTATATTTTCTAAGTATGTCTCATTTCTGTATCATTCCTTCTTAAGTATGCTTTAAGAGTCAAGATCCTGGACCCTGGAAGTTGATTCCCTAATCTGAATCCCAACTGTACAATCTTTTGTGAGTTATTTAACTTGTCAGTGAATATTTATCTCTTCCGTGAAAAACACTATCATACAGCTTCCTTGGGTTAGATAAAATGAGGTAACACAAATCAGATGTTGGAATCATAGAAAACACACAGTACATATAAGCTGACAATATTATTCTGCTGTTACATCTTCCTCATTGCTAAATTTCGGAGCCATTTTAAATATACCTAGCTGACTTATGAAACAATAATGCTTTTAAAACCTGGACCCATTCTTCCATAATGTTAATGTAGTTTTGGAACTAGGAAAACAAAATAAAACAGTTTCGATTTTTGCTTGCATATGACTACATCTAGCTAATACTTCCTAAGAATGATTGTTCCTGGTGGAGAAAACATTCCCTTTGGCAAACAAAAATAAAGTTATTTTTGTTATGTACCACATTACTATTTGGCAAGATGGTACTTGGCAAAAACAGAATCTATCTGAAAGACTGAAAATGCATGAGATGATGCTGATAATTCATCAGGATTTGTTTGAGATCCAAAAGCCAGCATGAGGTCAACTAATTGTCATGCAAGGGTACTAAAAGCTATTCAAGAGAGTTATAAATTTAATTCCAGAGGCTGACAGGGGAACACAATGTGGTAACTTGGAAGGGAACAGAAATGGATGGAATCGGACAAGGATAGTTCAGATAAATTTTCTTAAGTGATTTGCTTATTACATTGCCTTTTTTATACTGGCACATTGCCCCTAAGGCAGCATCATTTTTTAGGATGTCATTTCTTCGGGAATTTTTTTTCCTTTATGATTTCTACAAAACCTTAATAGGTAACCAGGAATCTCTAAGTTCAGCTAATTGTCAATATACAGATTTTGTGTTATTTTCAGCTCACGTTATTTCCTTGAGAAATGCTAGACATTACTATTACAGCTAATACTCGTGTGCCTATCCAGTTCCCACTCATTAACTAAAACACAAAACATTAATTGAGCAGCTGTGAAATGCCAGGAAAGGCTTTAGATTCAAAGGTATGAGGTTATGGCAGTTAACAAAAAAAGTAAAAACATCTTGTCTCATGGAGTCACTAGTGGGAGACAGTCAGCAACAAACAGGAAAAAGAAAATTGTGCTGTGTGTTAAAGGTGATAACAGTGGGGAGAAAAATAAAGCAGGAAGGGAGCTAATGTTTTAGCAGGTTGAATAAAATGTAAATAGTGTGATTGGGGAAAAGATGACATTAGAGTAAAAATCTTGAAGAAGGTAAGAGAGATCTGGGAGAAGATCATTATAGGCAGAAGCAGCTACACGAGCTTCCCTGAGACAGAAGTAATGCTTGATGTGGTTTAGAAAGGGCAGGAAGCAAGTTTAGCTGGAGTTCAGGGAGAAGGAGACAATGGGGCCAGAGAAGTAACTAGCTAGGAAGAGGGATCATGGAGAACTTTATAAATAATTGTACTATGGCTTTGACCTTTAATTGGGAAGATTTGACAACCACCGGAGAATTTTGAAGACTGGTACAAAAAGTCTGATTCATATTTTATAAAATACCTCTGGTCATTGTGTTGAAAATAGATTGAAGAAGGGGCAGTGACCAGTGAGTGGGTTATTGCAGTGATCTACCTAGGTGATAATGGTTTGGACCATGTTAGATTCTGGGTATGTTCTGAAGGTAGAACTGAAAAATTTGCTAAAGGAAGATAAAAATATATTACAATCTTATATATGCATATCCACATGAAATATAAATAAACAAATAAAATCCACATAGATAACAGTGAAAATGCAAGTCCCAGTGCTTAAAAGACATCATGGGAAAATCTTAAATACAAAATGTTAGAGAAAATAATAGTATGCAGATTCAGCTTTATAGCAAACTTAAGTCCTAGAAAAAGAGAGAAAATGTCAAACACAGATGGTATATGTGAGGTTCCACAAACATTTGGAATGTTTATTATTTAAAATCTGGAATGCTAAGTACATGGATATTCATGGTAACATTCTTACACCTTCTGAATGTCTTAATATTTTCTAATAAATAAAAAAGAAAATGCATCACAAAAAGGCAAAAAAAAAAACCCCACAATTGGTACTAATGATTTAAGCTTTTTGTTTGTATATTTTTCACTGCTTCCTTGCTATGTTTCAAGGCAGCATTTAGTCTACATTATATTAGCTTCCCCCAGGCCCCTACTTACTAATATTTTAGAACTAGAATTTTACATAGGCATAAAGTAATCATTTTTTCATTTCCATGATCAATGTACTGAATTTAACTTTTTAAAAATATCTATTCAGTTACTCAAGATATTGAATAATCTATCTTTTCACTCACTAGTTTAAAGTAATTCCTTTATCAAACACCAAATTCCTAATTATATAGTTTCTGGCCTGTTAATTGATTCTTCTGCATCAATCACTAATAGCATACTATTTCAATTATTGTAACTGCACATTATTTTTAAGTATACAATGCAATCCCATCTCATTATTAGTGTCCTTCAAAATTTTCCTTGGTAGTTTGCTTTCTTTATTTTATCAAAGAAACTTAAAATCAGCTTATCTACTTTAAAAAAGAATGTTATATTGGTATAATTGGTGGAACGGACGTAAAATAATAAATTTGGATGAAACTGACAACTTTATGTTAGCAACATATTATACCTTCATTTGCATGCTAATTATTCTTTATTTTTGCCACAACATCTCACCCAAAACCAATCTCAGCAGAAAGTAGCAGTGAAACCACTGAGTCCTGTTGTTTACCTTGTTTTCTGGAGGATTTCCAGTGGCTAGAACATTTTCTAAGATATAGTAAATGTTCAAAAATATTTATTTAATAAAAGAATTTTATTGTCCTGATAATCTATGAGATATATGCTATTAGCCACACCTTGTAGATAAAGAAACTGAGGTTCAATGGCCTTGATCTTGCCAGCATGGGTAGATTACAGAATTCAACCCAGATACTCTGGCTAAAAAGTCAGCACAGCACTTTGTTCAGGAATGTCACTTCTGAGTAGCACCAATATTCACTGCAAATGTTGCTGCTGTTTTGTTACTTTTCTTTGGCTAGTAAGACATTAAAAGCCAAGTTTTTGTAGCTTTATTAGTAATGCAGGACATTTTATACCCTGCATAACTGTCCAAAAATCTTTCGTCTTTGGTTTACTCTTCTATCTCTATTTTCTTATTATCTTACTTTTTATATCTGAGTAGATGTATTTCAAGATTGACTTTGAATGAGGGATAAGTAATTACATAAATAAAGAATGTATTTCCAAACTGCTTGTAGCAACAAATCCTTTAATTCTACCACCCAGCTGTGACTTGGACTCAACTATCTGTTTATTCCTTTCTCCATCATCAAATCTTACACCTTAAAACAGTTCTAACTCACTTCCTTTTCTCCAGTGAATGTTTTCACAAATCCTTTTATAGTAATGTAATAAGAGTAAATTTCAAAATTTCAAATTATTTCATGTCATTCTCCCATTGAAAATGCCTAAAGGGCTTTCTCCTTCCATTTAACAAAGTTAAACTTTTAAAATTATCATTACAAAGCCCTGCTGACCTGTTCTGTTACTACTTTCAGGTTTCATCTATGACTTCTCTCTCCTTTCTCTGATGCACACCAGCCATTGCAAGTCTTTAATTTCTCCTGAACTAGACACACTCTCTTGTTTCTAGGATTTTCTACAATACTTTTCTCTCTACCTCCTATGGCCTATCCATTCTTGATCCTCAGCTTAATCATCACCTCCTCAGTTTCACAGTAGTGTACTTCTCCTTTCATCATACTGTAACATTAAATTGTGTTAATTAATCCTTAATATCTTGCTTCCCCATGAAATAAGCTTCATGAGAAAAGGGATCATGTCTTGATTACCACTATATCCCTGAGATGTGATATTGGTTCTGACACAGAGTAAGGGCTTGATATCTGTTTTGTTAAATGAACAAAGAATAATCTAACAATGTTCTTCATGCACAATTACTAAATGTTCTGCTTTTCTAATTATACCATTCCTTTTGACTTCACCAGAATAATTTTTAGGTCTAACACATTACTTTCTCTATGATAAATGTGTCAGAATTTAAAAAAAACCCACTGAGTTTCATCATCACTAATGGACATGAAGTGAATTTAATATTATATCAATTTAGTGTTATAATTAGGTAAAAATAGCAGCAGTAAAAACACAAGAAATATTAGGGACAAAAAGCACAGAATAAAAAGCTCATTGAAAATTATAAAAAACCATTCAATAAAAATTTGAAATATGTTTACAGCAATTAAATGAACATTTAGGGGAAATAACAGGCTTGTGTATATACTAACTGTTAACCTTGAAGTACACTCCACCTTGTAAAATAGTATAATCTGTTATCTACTTCAAACTCTTGTGAGGCTATTCTACTACATTGACTGGAAATTGAATAGTAAAGAATCCTTCCTAGTCAAGTTTATGTCCACATTTGTATCCAAAATCTTTGCTAGCTACAGCTATTTGTATCGATCTGGGTAAAAAAGAAAAAATAATAGAATCTGGAGATGAAATATTATACTAAGAAAACTGAGTACAGAAAAACAGTATATGTTTAATATTTGAAAGAATCCCTTAGGTCTCTGAATAAATCCCTTAGTTCCTCTGAATAAAGGGGCATGCTGTAGAATTTATGCACCCAATACCTGTCATGACAGCCTTAGAAAATTTTTGATGAGACATCTTGAAAATAAAAAAAGGTTGTGTCTGCTATTCTTTACATTTTATACCCTAAACAAATGTCTTAATGGAAAAAAAAGGAAAGAATATTAGAAGACAAGTTGATTGCTTAGGAAAAAGGGGAAAAAAATCTAGTGAAGTAAATAAATTACAAACTCCATGACTTTGTAGCCTTCAGTCATGCAATTTCAGATCTTCCATTCCTATCATGTAATAATGTTTCAGGCAGATCCCATTTATTTTAAATCACACTGGAGCTCCATTTAAATCAAACCAAGGCCTATCCAATTTGAAGCTCCAGTTTTACCAGATCAGGCTTGTTCTCCCTGAGCTCTTGCTGTTGTCTAGACCAGCTGTAATTGGTCATCACTGTTCTCTATGGAGATGGTAATCACATGATGCCTATCTTATAGCGACACGAAAATGTTTTGTGGAGAGTTGGAGGTGAGCCTCTGTATATCACTGGTAAGCAAGAAACTCCATTCCATCCTTCCTTATTTCCTAGTGGTACACCCTATACACTCTAGCTTCTGGAGTTGCCTCACTTTGTGGAGCAGATGGGGTACTAGAAAGATAGGTCAAACCTCTTTAAGCTATCATTTGTGCTTCAGGAAACTCATGCACAAGCATGTGGGCTGCTCTACGGCAGTCTCTACTCTCTGACTTATCTCCCTGACTTGCCATCTCCTTCTATTTTTTTCCTCATGTTCAAATAATCTCAGGAAACTACATAAGCAGATGTCTAACTGGCAAATGAGATGTTAGTTCCTACTGCAAGCAGACATCCTATTTTCCGTGAGTAATAAGTAAATTTTTTTGGACCTCACCTCACTTGGCTGGAGGTGGATGCAAAACCACTTTACTCCTCTATCTGTCACCTTCTCTGATCATCTCTTTTTATAGAAGGGTAAGAAGATTAGCAAGTAAAATACTTGACTCTTTTTTGTCCTCAAATTTGGGTTATAATCACCAAACTTGGGGCAATATGAAGGCTTCTCTAAGCATAGTAAGTATTGGTTAGGAAAAACAAACCACAAAAAAGCTATGTTTGTTCTATTTATTGTTTCCAAGGTAAATATATTATTAGTTGCATTAACTTTTGGATTGTGTATAAACCAATTTGGACATTTTTTTTCCAACACAAGTTGCATATTTCTCACTTACCCATGATTGCACCTTCCAGGCAAATGGGTATTATTGGCAGAAAGAATTAACCCACATATTAGTCTCCTGCACTTCAATTTAATCAACCAAGTGGAATAAGGACTGTTAGCTAATAAGTAGTTAGATCTGGTCTTTGCAGAAATGTATTTCAATACAGACCTCTGAATGCAGTAAAAGAACCTTACATAGTTTTGTTTTTAAGAGTTTTCCCATTGGGGGGAATAGGGGAGGGACAGCACAGGGTGGGGGAGTTGGGGAGAGATAGCATGGGGAGAAATGCCAGATATAGGTGAAGGGGAGGAAGGCAGCAAATCACACTGCCACGAATGTACCTATGCAACTATCTTGCATGTTCTTCACGTGTACCCCAAAACCTAAAATGCAATAAAAAAGTAAATAAATAAAAAGAAGAGATTTATAGGTAAACAACAACAAAAAAAGGGTTTTCCCATATCAATTTTTCCAAAGTGAGAAATAAAGGATTTAGTTAGAATTTCTTGTCCCAGATACAATATACTGAAGTCTTAGTATGTTCCATGCTCTGTTCTTATTTCAGGATGTGCTATACTACCCTGCTCAGTAACGTAGTCCATTTTAATAAAATAGCATAAAATCTTATTATACTGGTGACGTCTCATGTTTTTATGAAGCTGTATGTTTTCGTGAAATTCATATTAATAGGTGTCAGAAAGTAGAATTTATTTTTTAAATTTTTATATTTTCTTTATGCATATAAAAATGCCATCACACTAGAGGTAAACTAAAGAACAGCCTTGGTGTTATAAAGCACTGCCTTTTAAAGTTGTAAAATGTAATCATTATGGAAATCTACCTCTTTCACAGCATTATATTTGTTGTTTTAAACATCTCTACATTATAAACCTTGGATTTACGTTGCAAGTACATTTTGTTCCCTTTGTTACTAAACAATGTAGCTAAACAGATGATAAATAATTTACTTCAGAATCATCAAAATTGACACAGATTGTCATATTAGATACTTTAATATATCTATATTATCAAACTAAGTTATCTTTGCATCAACAGGAATAAAGAGCACCCTGTCACAAGATAACTGATATGTAATTCATTCTTCACTATGTAGTAAAAGTGTTTACATATATATAACTACAGAAATTTTTGCACATAGAGATATTTTGCACAAAATAGAGATATTTTGACATTTTTGGGAAAGAATGTCATTTAAGTTTGTACTTGAATAAGATTAATAAATGACTTAAATATAAATCTCTTTATTGATATTCTATTTTAAAGAAAATAAGAAAATATATTAAGTCACTATATTATTTCCAGGAGATTTTAAAGGTCTAAAATAAGCAACCAAAGGTTAAATCTAATTAAAATTAATGCACTTTATTTAATTCCATCATCTACAGAAATAAAGTCAGTTTGGTTGCAATCAGTTTGTTGTCTGTATACTTCCCAGGATGCTTTTGTGCACTCATGAATTACATTATTTCACAATGATTGCAAATTTCATTTAAAAATTAAAATATTTAAATGGTATTACAATTTTGCTTTTTCTATCAGTGTTAGGAATCTAGAGTTTAGCCACTGAAGGTCAAATAAATAATTCTGACAAATTGTAGCCTATGTCATTGGAAAGATAAATATAATTTATGGTACAGAGGTATACGGGGTACAAAGAAGCTTCCAAAACAGGTGAGGTTACAAAATAAACAGCTAACACACAACTTTATATTAATGAAAACTTATTCTTGTAAGTCTACAGATAGAACTAAATGTACAGATGCAGCATATCTGGAAAGAAAAGTATTTGAGAACTCTAGATAGAAGTAATTAAAAAAACATTAAGACACCTCAGTATACCAGGAAGATGCTTATGCATTCCACTTCTCGAATAGAGAAACTGCCTCAACACTGTAGGTCATCAAGCAGCAAATTAGAAATCTGAGTTCTAAGATTAAAAGTTGCAGACACAATATAAAGCATGGTAATCAATTTTCGACCACCAGATGAAACAAAAAGCTGTTTGCCATTTTCAGGGTAAGAAAAATGGCCACCAAAAGTGGATAGAATGGGAAAATGGTACTTGGTTTTTAAGCATTACTGGCGAGGATAATAAACAGTGAACATTTTGAAAGGCATCCACTTCAACGAGAAATTAAAAAGCACACTAAAGTTAAATTTAAAAGGTTGACTGTACATGGAAGTAGCTTAAATTCTCTGCCCTTTAATGTTGGTTTCTCCTTCAGTTACTCTAATGTGGTTTTTTGAAGTGTTCATTTAACTCCCATTATCACCACACACTCACACACCAAAAAAAAAAAAAACCCTAAAATCGTGTTAAGACTTTTCATCTACTTTTTAAACTGTCAGGTTACAAAAATAAATTTACCTATAAAACTGGAGCTGCACTCCTGGCTCTTTAACACCATTATTAAATAAGTTATATCTCACTGACTTTAAACTGTTCTACTTCAGCATTAATAAGATTTTACAGCTACATTGTACTTTCCCCACTCTCAGATCACAGCCTGCATGCTTAGTGAATACCATATGCTCCACTTCTGTTCAAATTTCATGCCATTGTACATTTACATTTCAATGCTATATCTGTACCTTTAGTCTAGAACCTTGTAGTGAATTTTCTAGGAAAGTTATATTCCATAAATATTAATACTTAGACACATAGGAACTTAGGAAGCTCCTATTGCTGTTATTTACATTTTATCATTTGCCCTTTTGAAAATAATTATAACTAGGACGTTTTTGCTGTCTCTCCATGTTGTCACTTGATTTCTTCTCAAGTATGCAAACTAATCTTACCATAACTAAAATAATCTTTATTAGTAAAATAAACCCATTAGGGAAAATTTGTAATACATTCCAAATACATATAAAAGCAAAGTTATATTTTATCCTGCCCTGCACTTAGTCTGAGTAATCGTCTATTAATCAGACTGTTGGTCTGATTTGTGATCTCAATGTATTCAAGTTTATATTCTCCAAACTCCTAATACGGTACCTTACATATGTATGCAAGTGATGATACTTCACAAATGACCAAACCATAACAATATTTTAACTCTTTATTAAATGCTATTTTCTTATTCAGAGTTTACATTTTGAGCAAACAAAAAAATTAAAAACACATGCTTGCAAATCCTGAACTTACTTCCAACAGTTTTAAGGTATCTTTTAATAATGTTACTACATTTACTACCCTATTATTGTAGGTACTACCTATTGACCTCCTCCTGTAAGATATAAAAGAATTTTTTCACAGTGGATTTCCCAGAGTTGCTTATATAATAATATTTCTATTTTTAATTCCTCTTTTGCAATGTTCTGACTGTCGTGTGTACAAAGGAAATTTAGCAAATATATGAATCAGGTCAGACACAGGACAATAAGGAGTGTTCAAACTTGTATTAATTGGTTGTTGGATGTCTACTGAACCGCAAATTCAAAGAAAACAATTCAAAAGGAGAAAAGAAGTTGACACTGTTGGCAGCCAAATAAAACCTATCTCCCAGTAGAATTTGTCTCACATTCAATCTCTGATTTACTAGGTACTTTTTAACTTACCATACTTAAAATTCTGTTCCACTAACTATAGACACAGTCTTGATTTTTCTATGTTGGAACCTGGAGATGATATTAGCTACCTCTTCATTTCTGTATCCTGTCCTCACTTTTATTTCAAGATTTATTTGCTGTTCAGTCATTTTTACAGTGTTGGGCTTGTAAATATTTGTATTTTGTTTATTAGCTATCATTCGATGACTTCAGATTTAAAGTAGAGAGCCTGTGAGCAGTGATTACATTATGATGATGATTACAGTAGAGTTCACTGCAGACTCGAAGGGAATGCTACAATTATATGACCTCATCTGCAGTTCCCTGAGTTACTCCAGAAAGAATGTTCAAATAATTTTTCTCTACTTTCTGACTACCTATTGCTCTATATTACAGCACGTTTTAATTTGTTTTTATGGTAGACTTTTTATTTCTTGGAGTTTATAATTTTGTTTTCCAGCTGGTAGCAAAAAACAGATGCATTCCAATTTATATGCTGTTTTTAATTTATTCCAATTTCTTGCTGAGACCGAGTACCTGACTTTTCTAATTTGGACCCCTTTTTAGTGGTAACTTTTAGGAATCATTAGTTCTAGCTGTGGCGCAGACATGTGGCATGGGTTCCATCAGTCAGATACAAATGTAGGCATTTATTTTGGAATTGAGATAAGGAAGGAAACAGGTAGGGTAGGAAGCATCCATTTTGTTGCAGTAGATGGCTAGAGAGGTACTATTGTTCTGGGGGTTTCAGAGGCCAAAGCTCCTTTATCTGGTTAGTTGCTTGGTGTGGGAGTGGGAATTGTTTATGCAATTTAACATAGAAACTAACGTTCTTGTCTTCCCAGTGACTCTGTGACTCTCCCTATTCCTTTATATTTCTCTTTATACTTAAAAACTAGGCAATGGATAGTCTTGTCTAAAGTTTAAAAACTCTGATCAATACTGACTTTTTTTTTCCTCTTTCCTTTTCAGAAATTTTTCTTCATCATTAGCGTTTTATAATTGGGCAAAGCTACGCATCTAGGAGTGGTTCTTTTTCATTTATTATGACTCACACTCAGGAGACCCTAACAATTTACAGGCTCGAGTCTCTCCTCTTATACTTTCTAGCTACCATTTTCTCTGTCCTCTTTTGGAACTGTTACCAAATCAGATATCATCTCTTTTGGATTGATCTCCTGTGCTTCTAGTCTTCTTGCTTAAATATTCCAACTCTGCATTTTTATCTAAAATCCTCATCATTTCTATGAGAGTATCTTCTAAAACAAGATATATATATATTTTTAATTTAAGCAATCACTCCTCTAATTTTAACAGGTCCTTCCTCTCCCTTTCTCCACCACGACTCTTGTTCTGTTTTGAATCTTCCTGGGAATAATAATTATTATTATTTTAAGTTATTTTGGATTTGTGTATTTATTTGTTATGGTCCCTTTTTCTCCTTAATACCGAAGGGAAAATCAGTACCTCCAGAATCATAGTCAACAGAATTTAAGTTAAATATTTAAACCTGTACAGAAACAAACTACATAATATTTTATTCCTTTGAACAATCATCAATCACCACCCTTTAGAGTACTTCCATATAGTCTTCTAAATAATACTACTCTACTTTTCAAATGCATGTTTGAATTTCTTGTTAATGTACTTTTGTTTTCACTTACTGAAACTCTTCTTGTTTCCAAAATATATATTTGACTCTCCTTTTAAATATTATAGTCTTGATTTAAAAAAAAAAAATCTGTTTACTAATGAGTATAAATAACACCCAACCTTAGCTATAGACCCCAAACAATTTCAGTACAAATAGAAGTAGCTGCTCTCCTTTGGCTGGATAGACGTCTCTCATCTCATCCTGCATGCTGACATTCAGCAAATAGCAAGAGCCATATTTCAAATTTGTAGTACAAGATATAAGGATATTAAATGGATTCCTTTGCCTGTGAATATGATTTATTAAAATGGTAGTTTTTACCTTTTAGTAAGCAAGAAGAAATTAGTCTACTCGGTCTGGGACCTCTCAAATACCAGATTATATAGAGAATTGGAACCCAGCTCCAATTATCTGCTAAGGTGTACTTTATTTTCATCAAATATTCTAGGAGAACTTTTATTTTTCTTGATGGTAAGTGTCTGGGTAGACTTAATTACAGGGAAATGGTACTGTGATTAATGAAAGAGATGTAAGTCATCATTCAATATACATTAATTAATATCTGCCCTCTTTTTGTAGGCATCTTGTACCCCAAAACTTCACTGTGGACAGGAATTTTGTCTTACTGTATCACCTTCTAAAGAAAGTCTGGGCAACAGAAAACATTGCTTTGTTTACTTTCCATCTCTCAGAATTTGATTCCACTCTCACCCTTTCTACTTCTTTTTCATTGATAAAAACTTACAGTTTTTTTAAAAAAATTCTTTTACATTGTATCAATGGAGTCTCATAAGAGAGAGCAGATAAATGCATAAGGTTTATAAACTACTTGGAACCAGGGTATGGAGCCAAATAATACATCACCTCAATCTTTAGTGCATTCTTAATTTCATTTATTTAACTAATAATTATTAAAGATTTATGTTGTGAAAAACATTACAGAAGGTTTAAAGATAAGCAAGATATGTTCTCTGCATTGAATGAAATTATAACCTCATAAATAAAGAAAAAAAATACATAATAACTACTCCGGCAGAATATAGTAAAATCTATGCAAGTTCATAGAAGGAAGAAATCACACTGAATTGGGGAGATTAAATATATTCATGAAGAGAGAATTTTTGATTTAACAAAACCTTCTAGGAAGGCAGAGGAAACAGAATTTAAAAAAAAAGATGTAGAAGGCGGAAACCACAAAGTATATTTAGGTTCTTGTAATTTGGAGTGCATGCTATGTTTAGGAGAGTCACGAGAGATAAGGATACAAAAATAAATTAGTACTAGAGCACAGACAGCCTCAAAGAAATAAAGCAGATATATTTAGATCTAATTCAATAATGAATGCTGAGCTGTTAAAGGCTTTCCAAGCATGGGACTGTCACAAAAGGGGAAAATTCAGATTTCTCAGAATACGTTTAATAGAATATTGTTCCTGTTGAACTTTTAATGAGTCTGCTTAGAAAAACATTTTTCATTTAGTCAAACAGATTTTGGGATACATCTAATAAAATGTCTTTCTGTACAGATTTTCAGTACACACTGCATTATATTAAAAAAAAAAAGTAAGGTTGCTGAGGCAGGAGAATTACTTGAACCCAGGTTGCAGAGAATCAAGACCACGTCACTGCACTCCAGCCTGGGTGACAGAGTGAGACTCTGTCTCAAAAAAAATAAAATAAAAGTAAGTTAAAGAAGTGTATTATTTTCCTTTCTTGTGATTACCCCCACTCACATCTCCAGCCTTGTACTAGTTTTTTGTTTTTTGTTTGTTTGTTTGTTTGTTTTTATTGTTGCTCTTGTTTGTTTGTTGCCATGGGAGAGATGGAGAAATGGAGAAAGGACAACTGGGGATTACATATCATCATTGTTAATTCCCATGATCAAAGAAGCAGGCTTCTGTGGAACTGGCAGAATTATCTGCATAGTGACAACAATAGCAGTTAGTAAATGTGTTCAAGTAGAACCCATGGTGTTCCCACCTCTGGGATGTTCTTCAGCCAGTGTGATCCCCTACAATTCATATGTTGAAGCCCTGTCTCCCAGTATGTCAGAATAGACTGTATTTGGAAACAGGCCCTTTGAGAGGTGATTACACCAAGACTGTGGAGGTGGGCCCTCTTCCATCTGAGTGGTGTCCTCCTAAGAAGAGGAAATTTGGACACACAAAAGACATCAGGAATGTGGGTGCAACAGAAGAAACGCCATGTGAGGACACAGCAAGAATGCAGCCATCTGCAAGTCAAGGAGAGAGGGCTCGGGAGAAACCAAACATGGATCTAGTACTCCTAGCCTCCAGAACTATAAAATATCAATTTCTGTCGCTTAAGCCTCCCAGTCTCTGGATTTTTCTATGGCAGCACTTGCAAGCTAATACTATGGCCATGAAGATCCATGGAATTTAGAGCAGAATAGTGAAAGTAGGAGAGTTTTAGAAGAGCAAGTACTAATCATTATATAGTGTCCTGACGAAGTAAAATTCATATCCTACAGAGGAAAGAAAGGGAAGATTATGGGACAGAAATAATAAAAAGGCCTTTCCATGTTGTTTGCAAGTCCACACAGCAGAAAGTTCCACACTTCCTCCTGGGATAGAGTTAGCTGAACAGCAGCCTATGCAGGGGCATGAAGTAGGATTAAAAAATTGGTTGAATTAGCCAGGTAAGAATGAAAACCATGCAAGCATCCCCCACCACACACACACACACACACACACACACACACACACACACACACACGAAGATGAGAGTTTGACATAGAAAGGGCCTATATATCTTTCTCATACATCCATTGATGAGGTAATGGATATGCCCCAAAAGTTACCTGAGGGAGCCTAAGGAGACACCAGAATGATGCAACTAGACAGCCAATCAGAGATGACTGAGAAGCTGTTGGATCCCAGGAGCCCATTCATTAAAAAGCTCTGTGAAGTAATAAGTAGGACAGATGTGTGTCCTCAGAACAAGAAGTAGGCATTGGACTCATGGCTCACCAGGAAGCTTGCCAGAAGACGATATTAGCTGTTGTCAGGAGCAAGATAATGAGTAGCTATACTGTCTACCTGAGAAGTTTATGAGACCAGAATGAGTCAAGGACCCATTACACACCCATTGATAAAGGGCATTTCCCAGCTTGCTGTAGTCAGAAAGTCACCAGGTTGCTAGTGATTTGGGACTGTAGGAGTGGAAAGGAGATACGGGGTTTGGAAAAGAAGTCTGTTAATACTTTCAAATCTGACCGAAACCACTGAAAAGCACATATTAATCTATTAATGAAAACAGAGGCTCAGATTTAAGAAAGTTATGTCAAAGTTCAAGTTTTATATGTCAACTAATAATTCGCAAATTTATAGCAATCAAACACATTAAGGCTTTAAAGTGTGTGTGTGTGTGTGTGTGAGAGAGAGAGAGTCACTCTAAACAGAAATCAAAATGCCTTTCATCCTCACTGGTACTCTATTTTATCTACCTAAGGAGGTGGGTGACTGAACTAGATTTGCTAGGTTACAAAATATAGTCCTCTGTCACAGTTTTTGAGTGTGAAACTTCCAAGGGAACTAAAAATAGTTCATTTGAGCATGCTCCCCTACCTTTTTTTTTTTTTTGCTTTCTTGCAGTCAGTGTGGTAATTATAATCCCTATTACTTTTAAGAAACTTTCTCTGCCTCCCACATGACAGCTGATTCCTGGGGCTTCTGCGAGGAGCTCAGGATTAAAGGGAAAAAAAGTCTTCCTGTCTCTACCTCCTTCCCTGCTTTCCTCCTGCTTGTGATCTTTCTTGGTCCTTTATTTGTTCTGGTGATGGTAAATGACAGTGGATTTTTATTTTCCCTTATCACGGTGTTTCAATTTGGAGACTCTGGATGCTAAAGTATAACAGACAAGGAAGATCTCATGGCTAATTTGCATCTGAGGTCATTAGCCTAATGGACAGAGAAACATCGAAGGCTTCTTTCTGGTGTAGTTCAGATTCTTAGAGATCTGCTTGGAATTTGCGTTCAAAGCAGTAAGGCAGCACAAACCACTGCTTTACCTGACATTTGCTGGCCTTTGTTTTATCCAAATACATATTTTCTTAAAGGTTTTGCTGGAGGAAGTCCTCCAGACAAAAATACTATCTCCAAATATTTAAAACCCCCTCAAGTTAAGCTGACTAATATGTTTTAAAACAAATTTTATTATTATACTTTAAGTTCTCGGGTACATGTGCAGAACGTGGAGGTTTGCTACATAGGTATACACATGCCATCGTGGTTTTCTGCACCCCATCAATCCTCAGTCTTTCTTTGTTAAAGACTTGAAATTTTAAAGAGTTTCAGGCAGTTATTTTGTAGGATGCTCTCAATATGGATGTGTCTGATGTTTTCACATGATTAGAAAATGCTGGCAGGAATATCAAAGTAACTTTTTAGTGCATCATATGAAAGACAACATGAAAATATCTTTATCGATTATGGCTACCTTGATCCCTTGATTAAGATGGTGTCTATCAGGTTTCTCCACAATAGATTACAAATGTTCCCTTCATAGTTATTAACTATCTAAAGGAGACATGTCAAAAGCACACAATTATACTAGTTCTCCTCAAAATTTCACTCCTGATATTAGTACCCATTGAGGAATCACAATTACTGTGTAGTGTTTGTCTAATGGTGACTTAATGTTTTTCTCTTTCCTACTACATTTATTAATTAGAATTCTTCAGTAAGAAAGAGCCATGCCTTACCCTCTATTTATTTATTTATATTAGTATGAACTACTGGATATTTTATTTTATGGGTTGAAATCTAATATTATTATTTATTTTCTTGCCCAAATTATTCCATCTTAGCCCACTAGGACCTCCTTCATGTTAGTTCTTTTGACAGCCCCCAGACAAATTCCTTACTTTCTGCCACCATAACATTTTTCAGGCTTATTTTGTATTTTTCCCTGCCCCACTCCTGGAATCAACCAATACTCCAAAAAAGCCTGAATCTATCTTTTTGTTTGTTTGGAGGGAGTCTTGCTCTGTTACCCAAGCTGAAATGCAATGGTGATGTTGGCTCACTGCAACATCAGCCTCCGGGGTTCAAGTGATTCTCCGGCCTCACATTCCCAAGTAACTGGGACTATAGGCGCCTGCCACCACGCCTGGTTAATTTTTGTATTTTTAGTAGAGACAGGGTTTCACCGTGTTAGCCGGGATGGTCTCCATCTTTTGATCTGGTGATCAGCCCACGTCAGCCTCCCAAAGTGCTGGGATTACAGGTGTGAGCCACCATGCCCTGCTGGAGCCCTGGATTTTTATATTGAAGGATGATGTCTACCAATCAAGAAGATCTGAGCCTTAAGTGTTGCTAGGATTTGAATATGTTCCCTAAAGTTCATGTGTTGGAATCTTAATGCCCAATGCAACAGTGTTGCGGGGTGGGGCCTAATAAGGCCTTATTAGTTCACAGGGCTCTGCCTCATAGACTGGATTAACATCCTACGGATGGAGAATGCGTTTGTTATAAACTTGAGTTTGTCCTCATTAGCTTTCTTTTACACGTACTCTGTTGGCCTTCTGCCTTCTGCCTTCTGCCATGGAATGACACAGCAAGTAGGTCCTCACAAGATGCAGCCCCTGAATTTTGGACTTCCCAAGAAAATAAATCTGTCTTCATAAATTATCCAGTCTCAGGTATTCTGCTATGGCAACACAATTTACTAAGACCTGCTTGCTCATTGCTACTAAGATGTCATTGCCTCTATTCTGTCTCAGAGAAACAGCCAGGTATTGTATATATATACTAGCAGACATACACAGATGCACATTTGTATTTCTGCTTCTTTCTTTTTTGTATATATACATCAAAAATCATGAGTTTATACTGATTCCAATCTCATCCACAAGAACTGTCACAAATTGGAGGAGATTAAGGAGAAATAATAACTAAAGGCAATGCAGGATCTTAGAGTTCTGGAACAGAAAATAGACATTAATAAAAAAAGAATAAAATTTAAATAAGGTCTATAATTTAGTCAATAATACTGTACCAACGTTAACCCCTTCTTTTGATAATTTATGAAAAGTAAGTGTTAAGGGGAGTTTATATTTGGGAAGGGTATGTGTGAACTCGGCTGGTTTTCCAACTTTTGTTGGAAGTTAAGTTTAAAATTGGTTCAAATTAAAAGGCTTTTAAAATGTCATTAAAATACGTTTAACCTACTATTTCCAAACTTTCTTGAATACGTAATTTTATTTACCAGGAAAAGTACTAACACCCATCCAAAAGCATTAATTGTGCCTTGGAACACAATTCTGGCATCCACATGGAATTACAGAATCACTTTTTACACGGCATACACACAAATTAATTACATTGTATTTTGGCTTGATGTGTTTCCATTGTGGCTGCAGATTTTGCAAAACTATTAAGCAAACTCTGATGAAATAATTATTTGAAAAATCAAAAAATTTTCTTAGGATTAAATGCTTATGATAGAAAACTGGACAAAATTTTATACCTAGCAATTGAATACAGGCATAATGAAACCTTGAAAGCTAAGCAAACAAATGTAAATCAGGTATTCTGTTTTTCTTTTCGATTTTTAAAGATACCAATTACGTTGAATACAACAAAAAACTTAACAGCTAATGTTTATAAGAATTTTCATTTCACAGAGAGCAATGCGGTAATATCTAGATCTGCTGTTTGACCTTATTTGTGAAAATAACACTTTCCCAGTAAGTTAATGAAGAACTTCTTATGAAAACCACCTATGAGGAACATATTTACAATATTGTAACTTTTTTAAAAAATTTTTTATTGCATTTTAGGTTTTGGGGTACATGTGCAGAACATGCAAGACAGTTGCATAGGTACACACATGGCAGTGTGTTTTGCTTCCTTTCTCCCCTTCACCCACATTTGGCATTTCTCCCCAGGCCATCCTTCCCCAGCTCCCCCCCCACGCTGCTGGCCCTCCCTTTTTCCCCCCAATAGACCCCAGTGTTTAGTACTCCCCTCCCTGTTGTCTATGTGTTCTCATTTTTCATCACCCGCCTATGAGTGAGAATATGCGGTAATTCATTTTCTGTTCTTGTGTCAGTTTGCTGAGAATGATGTTCTACAGATTCATCCATGTCCCTACAAACGACACGAACTAATCATTTCTGATTGCGGCATAATATTGCAACTTTTTAAAATCTGCAGGTCGGGCGCGGTGGCTCAAGCCTGTAATCCCAGCACTTTGGGAGGCCAAGGCGGGTGGATCACGAGGTCAAGATATCAAGACCATCCTGGTCAACATGGTGAAACCCCGACTCTACTAAAAATACAAAAAATTAGCTGGGCACGGTGGCGCGTGCCTGTAATCCCAACTACTCAGGAGGCTGAGGCAGGAGAATTGCCTGAACCCAGGAGGCGGAGGTTGCCATGAGCCGAGATTACGCCATTGCACTCCAGCCTGGGTAACAAGAGCGAAACTCCGTTTCAAAAAAAAAAAAAAATTAGTTCTGCAACAAAAGCAAATTTGCTTCCCCTTTTAAGATATTTATAAAATATAGCATTGGAATTCTTAAATATTTTCATCCATTCAAAGTACTTCAAATATACATTCATATCATACACCACCTGATTAATATTTGAAGCCTTGTCTTTCTTTGGTCTCATCAATCAAAATAAAGTTTTTTCAAAATATCCTTGTAACAATGTGTTATCAGTATTTGAATCAAATAGTAACAGTTATTTGCTTGTACTTATAGAAGTTAACAATTATTTTCTCTAATACCTATCTTTTTAATCTTTATGTCTTCTGCTTCATTTTCAAATAAATGTATCTTATTTAAGGCCTCCTAAATAATTCTTTCTTCGATTCTTTATATAGTTAATTTGCTCCACATAAACTTTCAAATGATCACTAAACACATATACCTTTTAAGCAGACAAAAGAATTTTATACTTTCTGTAACTCATGATGGCTTTCTTCTATAAAACTCTTCTATGGCTGAATAATACGTCCCTCGAAAATAAAAAGGTCCAACATGATAGGTATTTGAGTCGCCTTTTTTTTTTCAAAATACATTTAATCCTAATTTCCATAATATTTAAGACAGTGAATCAAAAGATTGGCCATGGTTGCTGTTATTGCATTCTGATACCTATTTGTTCATTATTGTCAGTGTTCCAAAAAACATCTAAATAAAATTATGAACATTTACTCTCTTATAGTCAGAGATTGTGATGTTTGTTTTGGTATAGACCTAGGAATATTCTGACATATAAAATACCAGCAAGGTGTGGGACTTTTTTCTACTCCATCACAAATAAAACACGTGGTTCTGGGTATCCTGTCTTGTCTTCTCCTGTCTCTCTCAAACTGCCAATTCTAACACCGAATTAAAAGACTGACTTTTACTTGTATAGATTCTAATTGATAGAGATTAACAAAGCCAATGAGACAACTATAGACCAATTACTATGGTTGGGCGTGGCTACATAATTTTCAAAGTAATCCTGTGAGTTGACTTCATTCAGTTTCAAGGCTTGAAATGATGTTTATATGTTGATGACAGCCAAATTTGTATGTTTATCAACATTCTTGTAATGGCCTAGGAGACTCTATGTGACCTGGCCCATTGTCTCCTTTCAGATCTCAGCTTTTATTAACTTTCTCTTCCTTCATCTCTATTTATGCATGTCTTCTTAATGTTCCTCAAGTCATCATATATGCTTGCACTTCAGAGTCATTGCTTTTCGTTTTGACTGGAACACTCATATCTCATATTTGTGCATAGTCATGACTTTAATTAGCTCAGGTCATTGATGAAATCTCAATTCCTTCATGGGGTCATACAATGCCTGTCATTAAAGTTGAACCCACTGCTACATCCTTGTGCTCTTCATAGCCCTTCCCTAATTTATTTTTCTCCATAGTGCTATTGCCTTCAGAAATATTTGTATATTACTTATTATTGTTTATTATAGCTCTCCAATTAGAATAAAAACTCCTTGAGAGCAAAGATTTTTCTGTTGGTTTCTTAATTATATCCAGAACACCTGAAATCATTCTGTCACACAGAAAATAATTAGTAAACAACTGAATAAATAGATTAGATAAAAATTATTATCTCAACTTTCCACATAATATGATTGAAAATTAAATGGAGCTTGTAATTGGTTCAATATTAATTGGGTTTGGCAGTTAATGAGTCAATCATTTCTTTCTGCCAAAACCAGTGTTCTTTCCTCTATGACACATTTCCTCTGAGTTTACAGCATGCCTACTACAAAACAGAGATAATTTCGTTTGTGATTAGGATTTGTGATTCCCAAAGTGTATAATGTTGGTTGCTGCCTTAATGAGATAATTTTCTGTATCATACATTTTATAATAATAACATGACTGGTTTTGTTTTTCAACAGGAAATACTAAAATTCAGGTAAAGAACTATAAAAAATAATACCATAGTAACTATACCACAGGTATGCTACGTAGTATTTGTTTTAGTAGAGCCAAGTTTGCAATACTAGAGTTGAGCTCTCTCTTTAATGAATGTCAGTGACCTTCAGGGTACTTCAGATATAAAACTTAGGCTATTTACCCTTTTATTCCTGTGATATGTAACTTAATGATTTTTAAAAAGTAAGCATCCAATTCTAAATTAATGTGTGTATACATTTGTATGGAAATATATGTGTACATTTATATATTTCAATCTAAAACTACGTAGCAAAATAAAAAATATATTTTTTAATTTAAAACTATTTACATAGCTAACAGATATAACTAGAAGCAAGCCCACATTTGAATTTCTGAAATATACTTATATCCTTAATGCAAAATTGGAAAGCATAGTTTTCTTTGTTATGTATAATTTTTAATGATAATTACAAATCTGTGACAAAATGACAGATACTGAAGACTACTCTAAAATGTTTTATAAACCACTCTTCTCTTGTCTCTCTATTAAAAAGCTAGAAATCTAAAATACTTAGTGTTTTGGGATGCTTGCAATACATCTGGAAACATGTGACATGGCTCAGGCCAATTACATGTTAAAAAGCAATGAGTGGAACTCACGGAAAGCCATAGCCTCAGCTGGCAATAATCTGCCCCTTTGACATGCTCCCATTTTCGTGCCCAGAAGAAGAGCCTGAAGCAGATAATGCATTTTATGATTACAATAAGACTATAGGGTAAAGATATAGGAATAAGAAAATAGAACAAAGGGCTCTGATGACATCATTGAGTCTGATAGCCTTCTCTGGATGCTAATCCCCATAGTTTTTAAGGCGTAAAATAAATACCACCCCTACTTTCGGTGAGATATTACGTTATATGGGGCAGAACACATTTTTAACTAATGCAGTATTCTTTATTACACAGAAACAAAATTAGTGTAAATCACCCCTTGCCTCACCCATTAACTACTAAGGAATAAATGATTTTCCCTTATCCTGCAGAAACATTCCAGGCTCTGGATCCCATCTTTTACTCCCTTGTTGCATTTTCAATCTCTTTTTCTTTAGTGGTATTTATTCAAAATTTAAAAATTAAAAGCAAACAAAAATAAATATTGCATATGTAGAAAAAGCTTTCCTTAATATTTCTGTGCAGTAGGGCTTTCATTATTTTTCTTTCTTGGATTAATGAACAAACCTAATGAAGCAGCAATCTCCAGCCACACTTTA
The DNA here is from genome assembly GCF_049354715.1 of Callithrix jacchus. NCBI lineage: Eukaryota > Metazoa > Chordata > Mammalia > Primates > Cebidae > Callithrix > Callithrix jacchus. The sequence continues at coordinate 52,885,118 of NC_133519.1, forward strand.
TTTCTTATCATCTTTTCATTTCTTCATACATTCTCACAATAAGAAAATCCCCATTGTCAAAACTTTTTTCAGAAGTCCTCAGAGACCAGCATCCAAAATACTTGCTCAGTCTCAGTCTAGAACCATCAATATTGTTGACAATCCAGTTCCTTTTAGAAATCCTATCTTGGTTAGTTTTATTTTATTATGCTATACCTATCTTTGCTTTCCTTTTCTTCACTCTACTTCCTAGAATTAATAAATTCCTAGAAAACAGTCTCAAGTGGTCATTTTTCTCAAATCCCCGCTACTTCCTCCTTCACCTCCTTGAGCCTCACTGGCACGATTTCCCCTCCTCGGGAACCAAGCATGCAGCAATTCCCACCACATCATGTCTTCATTGGAAAGCAAATACATCCAATATTAAACCGCTTTTCCTTCTGGCAAACTATGCACTTCATCATTTTCTACTGTCCAGTGTCAGTAGGTGAGGGGATTTTCTTTTTTTCTCCCCTCTCTCTTTTCTACACTTTTATCTAATCAGTGGCAAAGTTCTGTAAGTAAGTAGTATTTTTCTTATCAATTCTCTCTTTTTCTTACTCCTTGATTATTACTGAGGTAAAAAAGATCACCTTATGGATGAGACTAATTATACTCACGAAAACAAATTGAAAGGTAAAAACAATGAATAGCTAAATTTTTAGCTGAGATGTCATCAGGATGGGCCAGTTGAATGCTTATGAACTGGACTGATAATCCAGCATTTCCTTGTGGAAATCATTATGGCCCATGTTCAAAGGTGATTTTTGTCTAAAGAATAATTTATATTCATTAAGAATAAACTTATTTTTGACAAGATTGTCAAATAAATCAAAATGCTAATTTAATTAACAACAAGACAACCACTGCCAAGAGCACTGAAAACCCAAAGGTAAATAAAGTGAGCAGGTCTGAAAAATCAGAAAGAAAAATTGTGAAGCATTAAAATACAGAATAAACTTAAAAAATATAAAGAACACAGTTATTTGAAGTCATCTAAGTTATTTTATGACTGACAGATTAGGTAGAACTGGAATGAACATAATAAATAGAAAAAGAAAATGTAAGATCATAAGAGTTTTAATCAGCCTGGGGAACTGTATTAGAGCACCGGCTAAGTTGCTGGAGAGACCACTTCAAACCCACTAGGATGGTTATGATTTAAAAAAGCAGGTAATTACAAATACTGCTGATGATGTAAAAGAAATCATCCTGACACACTGATGATGAGAATCAAAGTGTCGTAACCTGTTGGAAAAAATACTCTGACCGTTCCTAAAAAAGCTAAACAGAGTGACCATATACCCAGCAATTCTACTCATAGATATAGACTCAAAATAAAAGCATATGTCACACAGAAACCTTTTCACAAATGTTAACAACAGCATTGTGAAAATGTCAGAAGCAACCCAAATACCCACCAACTGATGGGTAGAAAAATAAATGTGATCTATTCATGCAATGAAATATTATTCAGTTGTAAAAAGGAATAAAGTGCTGGTGCATATTACAATATGAATCAACCTTGGAAAACATTACAGACAATGCTCAATATTTGGGTGACTAGTACACTAGAAGCCCAATTTCTACTATTATGCAATGTACCCAAGTAACCGACATGCACATATATCCCCTGAATCTAAAGCAAAACCAAATTATTTAACATTCTTTATGTTCATTTATTTACTGTATTCCAAAATATGCTAAAATTATTTCAGCTGAGGATGATAGCCTAGGTCTGTAATCCCAGCACTTTGGGAGGCCAAGGCAGACAGATCACTTGAGCCCAGAACTTCAAGACCAGCCTGGGCAACATGGCTAAACCCCATCACTACAAAAAATTAAAAAAATTAGCCAGGTGTGGTAGCACATGACTGTAATCCCAGCTACTGGGAGGCTGCAGTAAATCTATAAAAACCGAAGTAGACTGTGGTTGCCCAGGCCTGAAAGAATTGGCAGGGGAAACATAAGGTGACTCTAATGAGTAGATAATTTCTTTATGGGGTTCTGGAATCACTTAGTGGTGATGGTTGGATAAGTCTATGAATATACTTTTAACATAATGGATTGTAAATCGTATATTATGCAAGCTTTATTTCAACAAATCTGCTATAAAAAGTTACTATGGAGTTCTCTTTCCCATCTTGCAAGATGGCAGGTGAAAAATTTGAGAAGCTGGATACTAAAGAGAAGAAACCTGAAGCCAGGAAGGCTGATGCTGGTGGCAAGGTGAAAAGGGTAAGCCCAAGAAGGGAAAGCCCCATTACAGCCACAATCCTGTCCTTGTCAGAGGAATTGGCAGGTATTCCCCATCTGCCATGTATTCCAGAAAGGCCATGTACAAGGGGAAGTACTCAGTTGCTAAATCCAAGGTTGTAAAGAAAAAGGAGAAGGTTCTTGCAATTGTTACAAAACCAGTTAGTGGTGACAAGAATGGTGGTCCCCAGGTGGTTAAACTTCGCAAAATGCCTGGGTATTATCCTACTGAAGATGTGCCTTCAAAGCCGTTGAGCCTCAGCAAAACAAAACAAAACAAAAAAAACCCCTTCAGTCAGCACGTAAGAAAACTGCGAGCCAGCATCACCCCCGGACCACTCTGATCATCCTCACTGGAGCCACAGGGGAAGAGGGTGGTTTTCCTGAAGCAGCTGGCTGGTGGCTTGTTACTTGACTGGACCTCTGGTCCTCAATCAAGTTCCTGTACGAAGAACACCCCGGAAATTTGTCATTGCTGCCTCAAGCAAAGTTGATATCAGCAATGTAAAAATCCCAAAACATCATACCGATGCTTACTTCAAGAAGCAGCAGCTGCGGAAGCCCCCAATTCCAGGAAGGTGAGATCTTCCACATAGAAATACGAGATTACAGAGCAGCACAAGATTGATCAGAAAGCTGTTGGCTCACAAAATTTTACCAAAAATCAAAGCTATTCCCCAGCTCCAGGGCTACCTGTGATCTGTGTTTGCCCCGACGAATGGAATTTATCCTCACAAATCGGTGTTCTAAATGTCTTAAGAACCTAAATTAAATAGTTATTATGGTGGATGACAGCATTTACTGTGACACAGTTGTAAAAAATTTTGCAAGTCACTCTTAAGGGGAATCCTTAATTATACAACAATGTTGTCAACAACATTGCTTTCTTTTTTAATAAGGCGAAATTTATCAGAATTTATCGGGGAAAGTCTTATTTTAAGGATCACTAAAATTCTTTTCTAACTTATATGAACTATAATTCTTTTTCACCAGGCAGTACTGTCAATAAATAATATTTACTAGAAGCTATACAATGTAATTTAACTTCAGTCCATGAGTAATGAGCTCTGTTAGAGTTTATGGAAATTATTTTATCATTCATGTATACAACAATTAATGAAGTTGGACTAAATAGTCCCCATTATAGTTGTATGAATCTGTCCAAAGATGTTATGAAAAAATAATGAAGACACTTGATGACTTCTATGAATGTTCATTTAATTGGTGTTAAAATAATTTTTAGTACTTTATTTAATTGCATCAAAATGACAAGTACTTTCTACAAAGAAAATCAATTTCATTCCTCATCCTGTTGCATCCTTCCTATTGCACAGGTTAAAGGCTTGTAAATGTACAGAATAAAAATATTCCTATTTACAACTTTGAGAAAATTGCTCCCAAGAAACTCTTTTATTATTATTATTATTATTTAGACAGAGTTTCGCTCATTTACCAGGCTGGAGTGCAGTGGCATGATCTCAGCTCACTACAACCCCTGCCTCCGAGTTCAAGCGAATCTCCTGCCTTAGCCTCCTAAGTAGCTGGGATTACAGGCATGCACCAGTACGCCTGGTTAATTGTTGTATTTTTAGTAGAGACGGAGTTTCTCCATGTTGGTCAGGCTGGTCTCGAACTCCCAAACTCAGGTGATCTGCCCGCCTCGGCCTCCCAAAGTGCTGGGATTATAGACATGAGTCACCCAGCCCGGCCGCTACGAAACTCTTACCATCCCAATTAGGCAATTAGAAGTAAGATAGAAAAATCTAATTTAGAATACTATTAAGGATTTACTACTTCTAAATTAACAACTTATCCATCTATAATTAAATCCCAAGAAAGAATTTTCCTTTTTCTGGATTTATTTGATTTGACACTTCACTTAAACAATTATCAATTAAGTTACTAAATCTGAGTAATCATAACCACTAGCATGAGTGAAGTTTACTTAGAAAATCAACACTGTGTCTGAAATACAAATTCAAAATATGACAAGGTATGAAATGAAGCGCATTTGTCTCTTTAAATAAGAGCAATGAGTACGTTCACTGCTTACATTTTCTTTGATCATCCAAATAAGAAACAACTTCTATACTTCATAAAACTCTCAAAATAAACAAACAAGAACAAAAGAGGTTCTGATGGTACAACTTTCTCCTACCTTGAAGTGCATATAAAAAGTGATTTATACTGCAATTGCTAATTTTATACAACTACTTTGTTATTATTCTACAATCATTATAAAATTATGATTTTGAGATCAATTGTGTACATTAAGCTTTCAGACAAAACTTACCCCCGGAACAGAAAAATCTGACTTTAAGTTCTTATACTAACTTAGAATCCTTTAATTAAAATTTTCATTGCTGCATAAGTATTCATCTTTGAAAGAAAAATCATGGCCTAATCCTAGGCCTAGCAAATGATGCAGACCCTTAGAATTCATTAATAAGTTGCAACAAACTATCTCAAGACTGCTGAGAAAAGACAGCAAATAACTGTCCATTTTCTATGTCTTGGATTCCTTATTTATTTATCCCTTTATCAGATGAAGATAACTCACACAAATTCAAATATAGGTACATATTCAGCTGTAAACTTTGGCCCTCTACATTTCTAAATCACATTAACTGCTCTTACTTTTTAAAATATATTTTAAAAGGTTATCTTAAAGAAAAAAATATACTTACTGCCCTCTAGAGGTATGAACCAGTAGTGTAATAAGTGTAGATGTTGCTGGGCATATACAGTTTAAAGCTAACATGGCGTATTTAAACTCTTCTTCACAAACAACATGATCTGTTTGAAATAAAATAGGTAAATTAGAATAATTTACCTTTGGAGAGTAATGTAATATAAAATTTAAAACAGAATGAATAAATTTGCAAACGTCTCAATAAAAGCATACTTGTTTTAGAGATGTTTTTATTAGTGCAATTTTAACCCCAGAAAATACGTCTCCTAAGAGAGAGTACTAGAGTATGGATTAAGTGACTGGCATAGAGGTCACTCCCATCACAACAAACTTAACAACTTTTGCTGAAATGCTTAACCCTATCTTAACAAAATTAACAAATTTTGGTAAAATGCTTAATCTTCCTATGCCTAGCAGGTGGGTTTGAGGGGTAGTCTAAAATACATCAAATACTTTATAAAGTCTCTTTAAGTTCTGATCATTCTATGGTATAAAATACAACAGTACTGACTTAGAAGAGTATTCATTTACCAAATTCATAATGACACAGCATAAATTTTAGAAAGCAATGATTAAAAGATTTAGCAGAGAACATGTGCCTAGCATAGAAGAAATGGATTAGATACTATGAAAATAACTGCAATATCGAGCAATAGAATTTGCTAAAGGAAATATAAGTTGAAATTGTACTTTAACTCCAAGACCTAAAAGTCATAAACTCAAAAAATGATAAGGTCCAGCCAGAAAACATAATAAATGGCAGCTGAAATGCAATGACATCAAAATAACAGACAGTTTTAGAAATGACAGCACATGGGAAGTTGCAGGCCACCTTTAAAGGGAATGATGTTACTCAGGCCAAGTACTGTCATGCAGGAATGAGGGCCCAGATACCAGGTATTCTATTTTCTGCAGAAGTCATATTTTCAAAAAGTGATTAAATATTATTTATTTCAGAAATAATAAAAACCTACTCTCCCAAATAAACAATTATAGCTGGTATTAAAAATAAAGAGAAGATTTAAATTTCTAAGAAAATATATATTCTTAGGCAGAAAAATAGCAGTTTTTGCAAAATTAAGAAATAGAAGATCAAATTTGTCAGTGAGCCGGATCGATAAAATGAACACATGACACCATAAATTTACAAGGAAAGGAGAAAAGGTTACATGGGAAATGGTTTAGCAAATGCTCAGGACAAACACTGACCTTAGTTCTGTCCTGTTTTATAATATGATTTAGGACATGAGAAGCATACTACTCTTTTATTTTGCTTTCATTTCCTTTTAAAAAATTGTTTCTCTTTCACATTATATGAATGAAAATATATACTATGAATATATGTCAGGGTTTAGTCTAAAAATATCAAGTTTATTCTAATAATCTCTCTCCCCACACCCACTTGTCAATACGTTAAAATTTACTTAAAAAGTTTAAAAAATACATAACCAGATTATTTATTGCTTTGCAGGAAAGGCAAGCAGATTCTAAATACAATTTTGAATGCAGAGAAGTGTACAGAACATTTACAAAAGAACAGAGTCTTTAAACCACCATTTCAGTATATCTCAAAATAATTTTTGACTGTGTATGCCCAATCTGTGAAAACAGAGTGACAAAACTGCTAAACCCAGAGTGTTATTACTGTAGAATCATATGACATCAATACATAGGGAACCCATAAATTTCAAATCAAAAATTAGAACAGATGATCTGAGAAAAATATGTACATTTATTATGACATAGATAGAATTTTTTAAATTTCAAAATATAACAGAAAATTTGGAAGGTATAATTACCATATATGCAATGTAGCATGCAATTATGAACTTTTCCTTACTACAGTGCACACATCATATTTCTTTCAGTAGGGGAACATGAGAAAACGTGATGCATGTGTGATACTTTGAAAATATATCATTTTATTTTTCTTTGATAGTTGAAAAACTTAAAAAAAATAGGTCTCTTCCCTTTTCTTCAATAAATGTGTGCATCTGAGTTTGGAGTGCAATGGCTGTGGGAAGACTGTGCCATAAAAACTGTACTAATGAAAACTGGAAGGAAGCAAAAGACTCCTAAGTTTCAGGTAGTCATTTTTGTATTTGCATGTGTCCTTTTTCTACATTGGTAAAACTTTTACAGTGTCCATCAGCACTTTCAACAAAAAGTATATATAATACCATCAATGGTGGTAATTTTACACATAAGCACAAAGTATGTATGTACTGTTCCACTGTACACTAAATTATCTAGGGATGCAAATGCTGTATAAATTAACAGAAAATTTACTTTATTATGTTTTGCATTGTATGTGAGTCATGAAAAAATTTAAGATATTTAATTCCTATATGTTTCATATCAGTCAAAAGCTAGCACCTTGTCATTGATAAAAGTGTCTCTTTTTTCCATTGCCTTCCATATTTGTGCCTGAGTGTTTACATATTAAAAAAAACATGCTTTTTCTTATTATTTCCCTTCTGTTTCTCTTTCATAGAATTAGAATAATATATTAATTTTTTAAAATTTTCTGTGTATAGTTATATTTACCTAAATTTCATTTCAAAATAGTGTAGGAAGTGTTGTGAAATATTTATTATAAAAAGGGAGTACTGGATCAGAGAAAATAACCATTTTTTAAGATAAATAAGTTAATATATAATTATCACGAAAGCCTTTGTTAGACAAAAAGTAAATTCAGTACTCTTCATTAACAAAAGCTATTTAATTTCTATGAATAGAAAATACAAGGAAAGAGATAAGACAGAACATTCAGCTGTATAATAATCTTTATTTGCATGTATCACAAAGTGCTAAAACTCAACCTGCAAAATAGAACTGATTATATACCTAGACTTCTCCTCTCAGGTCCAAATCAAGGACATTTTTAATACTAACCACTAATCCTTAGCCTGAATTAAAATGCTGAAATATTCCTTCATACTAATTGCCCCTCATTTCCCAAAACATTATAATAGCCAAAGTTTGTGGATCATGCAATCAAATTCCCCTCTCTCTCTTATTTCCGCATTGCCATTCTCACTACTTACTACAGGTTTCTAATATATCCATAATTCTTAAGGGTCAGATATCAAATTTCAGAATTAAAAAAAAATCACATTTTAGAAAGGCAGTATGTTTCACCTACCAGACACTATATAACCTCCAAGGAACAATCTGTTCCTAAAAATATTTCTGCAGCTAAATGTGTGAATATTTATACTAAGTAGAAAAAAATAGTGTTAAATAGCTTCTTGATAGTTCAGTGCAGAAACTATCACCAAATAATTTCAGGTTTTACCACCAAGAATACAAAAATACTTTCATTTTTCAGAGATCCTGGTTTTGGAATTACAGCTAAGGGATTTGGACTGTTATTCAAACTCTGGTGTTCTTTCATGTAAGCTAACAACTTTCTAATTGGTTTTCATGTTTTCTAACTCTTCAGCATTTCACCTTGTAAAAGTTGATTACATAAATTAGGTAACTCTTGACATATTCCAACTAAAATAAAAACATCCTGATAAATTTAATAAAATTAATCAAAAAGGAAAGAAGGAGGAGAACTGAAAATAAAACAAGCTTACAGCACCCTTCAGCATGAATCATTAGGTCAGCTTACTTTCTGACCCACTTCACTTCCTCATAGTTGTTTGCCTATTGCCCCAAACCCTCATAAACACTGTTACAGGACTATAGCTCCCCTTAAGTGCTCCATAAATTACAACTTAAGCATTGTAAGACGTTAACGTTTCCATTCAAGATATTCCTTAAAGTTCTTCATACTGGTGAAACTACTGACATCAGCTGGTCTGATGTAGCTACTCTTTAGGACCCTAAGAAGTGCTGATTTACCAAAGAAAGCTGTTTCCACATTCTGATGATTTCAATTCCCCTTACACCAACCAGTCAATGATCCCAATATCCCCTTGGGTTCCACAAACTCCTTAAAAACTCTAGCACATAGCTCCTCGGGGAGAGGAATTTGAGGGCTTCCTGTCCACCTTACTTGGCTGTCCTGTGATCACTAAACTCTTTCTTTGCTGCAAACCCTCTTGTCTCAGTGTATTGGTATGTCACTGTGTAGTAGGCATATGAAACTTTTGGTCCTGTAACAACTTCAGAGTTGAGGAGCCAAGGGGAAAAAAGCATTCAGGGCATATTAACACCAGCTCCAAGAATTAAACTGCCACAAACACATCTGCTAAAACAGCCTGTTGTAATCCTAAGACAAATTTTACTAGCAGTGGCATAAACAACTTGCCATGATTCTAAAACTAGTTCTATCTACCACCTTTACTCACCAGAGATAGCCAGCTCCCAAAAGCTTCTTCAGTGCCAGTGACCTTCCTTTCAAAATAATATAGAACATTTCTTCTTAAAGTAAGGCCCCTAATATTCTATTATTCTTCAGACAAACAAAAGACCACTCCAGTATGTGTGTTTGCCCTGAATTGCAATTATGTGATTCCCAAATAAAGTTTTAAATTTGTAATTTTTTGAATTTGACAATTTATTACCCTTCTACCCTTCTAAAACTATGCTATGCAATACAGTAGCCACCAGTCACATGGTTAAATTTAAATAAATTAAAAGCAAATACAAATAAAATTTCAATCCCTCCATCATACTAGTTACATCTTACTAGCTCAATAACACTTATGGCTACTAGCTACAGTATGGGATAGTGCATACATAGACATTTCCAATATTAAAAAAAAATTCTGTTGAACAGTGCTGTTTGATCTGCCAAAAGGTTTAGAGGCTTTTTCATAAATTCTAAAACATACAGGATATATATATCCTTAAAATGTGATTCATAGACAGTAAGAATTTGGGTAATCATACTAACTCAATATACCACCTTTTCTATGCCCCTTCTCAGTCATATTGCCACTAAAGTTTTCCATCTGAAATAACAGGAGCTACAGCAGAACATATTGGTATATATGCAGGTGGGTGTGTAGATTTGTTGGCAGAAGTTTATAAAAGTTCTGTTTTTCTTCCTGTGGTTTTTTTTTTTAAGCAAAAGAAGTGGAAATAATGATTAAGGAGGAGTTTGGAGTTTAGAGGTTGAAGGTTGGCTTTTCCCTGTTTATTCTCTTTCCTTTAGCTACATTTCAGATGCATGGAATTTTATACCAAGAAGACAGAGAGTGAGACTTAAGGCTGGCTTTTGACAAACAAGTCCAACTAATGGAGAGGTTCAAGTTATTGAGGTGAATTGAAGACAGATTATTAATAATGTGCCATGACATTCAAGCAGACTAAGAAGGGAAGACAAGACCCATGGGTATAAATGGCAGTGAAGATTTGGTGGAACAATGAAGTGTAGGTGTCATATGGTCAAACGATAGTTGAAGTTCTTCATTAGAGGGAGTGAAATACAAAGATAGAAGTGGTGGTCAGAGAAGGAGACTGCAGGAATGGAGATGACAGAGGGGTCACATTTATTGGTAATGATATGATCTAGGGTATGATCCTAGAAATGGTTGCCGAGATAGGATGAGCTGAGCAAGAACACTAAAAGAAATTAAAGAAAAATTAGTCTAGGACATCGAAAGAATCCTTTTAATAGGCATACACGTCATCAGATAGTATGACCAAGCAGTGTTGGAGAGAGTGACTTCTTTTGGGGAGAAGGGAGAATTCAAGTCATAAACTGCCAATTTTTTTTTTCTTATTTTTTTATTGCATTTTAGGTTTTGGGGTAAAACTGCCAATTTTTATCAAATAATTTTCTAACTAAAAAGAGAAGAAAAAGTCATAAAATGTAGATAATATATAAACGGAGAAATACATCGATAACAATAACTGCTATTTTCCTCTGCTATCCATTTTCCCCTTTATATGGGTGAAACCACCTATCTAGAGAGAGATGTTTAAAGAGGTGGTTGAAAAGGGCAAGTATACTGATGTTAACAACACCTTGCTGATTTCAGTCAGGAATACACAGAGAGCTGATCTGAGGTAAGAACTGATCACTTTGCAAGTAGAAAGAGAAGGGAATAGAATTCTCTTAAATGGTACACTGTTTGCTTGTGATAAAAAATCTAAAAAGAAGTATAAAAATGGACACTGTATCCTAAGTGGCAGGAGATGAAATTCCCTTTCAGAGCCTTTGTCAGAGGCCTCCAATTTAAACTTCCCATCCAGACCAATAAAGCCAGACCTGTGGCAAAATCAGCTTAAACTGGGGTGCTGCCTTCCCATTCAAACTTGCTTCAGATGATGCCAGGGTATCCACCATTACAATCAGGATGGTGATATAGACAGGGCAACAAAATCCAGTGAGTCACGTTCAACAAAGTTCTGAGAAAAGAACTTTGAGCACAGTTACTGATACATTGAAAGGTCCAGAAGAAATCCACTCGAATTTCAACTTCAAGAGTGGCCACAGAGAATAGTGTCCCATGCATATGAATGGACGAAGCAGGTACTCTCTAAAGAGCAGAATCAAGGTTTAATTAAGGAATTTTCTATATTGCTTTGGAGGTTTCTCAAATCATGTGCCACAGGTCATACTAGGGACCAATGACTACTGTGCATTTCCTTCTTCTGTTTTCCAAAGCACATTATTTTATTACAACTTTCTCACTCTACTACTGTATATCTATATGGGGTAGTGGTCCTGAGAACACCTAGCAAATTTATTAGTGTGTATACTGCTAGATTATTAGGAGCCACATCTAAATCTGACTGCATTTTCCAGATATCCTAAACTTTGCACCGGATGTGGCATTTGATGAAACTTGGAGTATTTGTGACAGGAAATGGATGAGTGTTCCCTCTCTCTCTCTCTCTCTAAATATATATATATATATATATATATATATATATATATATATATAATGTTGTGCATGGTTACATGGGTGCCTGAAGGCTTGAACCATGGCTAAAACTACTGTCTCCCCATTATTCATTTTCTCTTTCTCTTTAGTAATTGACGCTCTTATTTCCTCTCACCACACTTCCATATTTCACCTGGATGCATGGCTGCTCTTGTAGAAGTTACATATCCCAGTTTCCCTTTTAGATAGATACAGCCATATCACTAGTGTTTATCTGATGAGACAATGTGCAGAAATGTGCAAACTCTGGATTACTTTTTGTATACAAAAACACTTTCCCTAAATGCTCTTCCTCTTGGTGAGACCACATATGTGGGAAAAGCCCAGTTTTGATCATGAAAAGAAATATAACTCTTTATCAAATATAAATCTGTCATTTTTTTCCTTCGAGCTTCTAATGCCCCTCCTTTGTTGAAGAAAGTATTTCCTATTAAAAAATTGTACATGGCCAGGCTTGGTTGCTCATGCCTGTAATCCCAGAACTCTGGGAGGTTGAGGTAATCGCATCATTGAAGTTCAGGAGTTTGAGACCAGGCTGGCCAACATGGCAAAATTCGGTCTCTACCAAAAATACAAAAAATTGGCTTGGTGTAGTGGCACATGCCTGTAATCCCAGTTATTCAGGAGGCTGAGGCAGGAGAATCACTTGGACTGGGAGGTAGAGGTTGCAGTGTGCCAAGATCGCACCACTGCACTCCATCCTGGGTAACAGAATGAGACTTGTTACAAAAATAAATAAATAAGTTATATATATATATATATGCATCTTATCTTGTATCTTTTTCTCATCATTTACAGTTTTTGTTTGTTTTGACTTAGGTCTTTCTGCACTGTTGCTTGATAAGACATAAGCACATGAAATCGGTGGTCAAGTGGTATCACCAGTGAGTGTGCCAGGCCACAGGCAAACTTCTTAATCCCTAGACCTAACTGACCTTCTCTCTAAAATGTGAATTATAGTAGTGTTTACCTCATAGAATTATCTGAGGGAAAAAGTAGAAAATGAGTATAAAATGCTAATCAGAATTCTAAACAAGTATTATGGATCATCTTAATCCTGCGTTATTAAAACAAAAAGAGCCAAGCACGGTGGCTCACGCCTATAATCCCAGCACTTTGGGAGGCTGAGGCCGGTAGATCACCAGGTCAAGAGATCAAGACCATCCTGGTCAACATGGTGAAACCCCATCTCTACAAAAAATATTTAAAAAAATAAAAATAAAAAAGATAGATGTCAATAAACTGTCTTGAAACAAATGCCAACAGTATATTTTAAAAATGTAAGTGGCAAAACAATATAAACTAATTCTATTGTTATGCAATTAAAATATAATCTCACTTCTGGAAAAATGTTGAATTCTGCAAGAATGCTCATGCATATGCCTGTATGTGTATCTGGATATGCACAGAAAATAGTGTGTAAGGATAAGCATCTCACTGTCAATAGAAACTACCTCAACAGGTGGGAAAGCGTTTTAGAAGCATATGACTTTTAAAATAGTTGTATTATGTGAGATTCTTGGTTTCTTCTTTGTTATTCTAATTTGTGTCATTTTCAGTTTAAAAGCTTCCAAAATAAAAGTTACAATTGAGATGCAAATTTATTGATAGATATGAATCAAAATAGTCTTCCAGTGCCTTTTACCTTATGAAAAATAAAATTGATAATTACTTTAAAACAAGTCAGAATATTTTCTTGAAAGTCTACATCACCTTATATTCTGATCTCTTGTATGATTTAAAGTACTAGAAACCTCTTCCATGCAGTTGCTAGGTAACAGCTCTTTGGAAAACAGTAAATAGTGGAAAGTGCAGTAAACCAAACTAGTGCAGGGTTTTAATTTACAGAAGTCAAATATCCTTTGGGAAAGAGCTTTTAAACAAAAACATAAACCAGGGTGAATTTTAAAAACTAAATGTTATTCATTTTTATTTTATGAGGAAAAAGTTTATTACATAGACCAACTGATAAAATTGCATTATAAAATCTTTCCCATATCCTTTGCTTATTAGATTCTGTTTACAAGCAAGAGTGAGTTTACTGCTACAAAAATTGTATCTTTTTTATATGAGAATAGATCATATCTAGCAATCAAGTGAGTTTTATTTTGATCCAGTTAATTTCATCAATAAAATAACCACTCCTGTGTGTGTTTGTGTGTGTGTACACCCATGTGCATGTGAACACTTCAGAAACTTTGTCAATTCAAAGACTGTGAGGCATTCAACCACTAAATGGCTTAGAATAAATTTAAGTAAACCTTTAAAAGTCACTTAGTTTCACCAGATCTAAATGTAAGAATGTTTATGAAATGCATAGAATCTAACCCAATTTGGGATTTGCAATTTTCTGTAAAACAAATTTGTTTCAATAAGTAAAAAGCATTTTTTCCTAATTGCTACTTATTTTAGTACTATAATTCTTTTTGATGTTTCAGACTATTAAATGTTCAAAAGGGTGGTCAAATTACCTCCACCCTAGAGCAAAACAGTTTCAATTTATTTAATCTCCTTTTCTTTTATACCACTCAGAAAAACATAGCAGTCTTATATTTTTTGAAAAATTATTTTCCTCAAAACTTCAATTTCTTTAGGTTCTAACCAAGAGTATTCTTTACAGCTTACGATATTATAAAAGATACTTACTGAAGCTTCTTTTTAGTAATAAAATAATATTAAATAATATTTCTGCTTTCATGCTAAGTGATACCTATGTATTATTAAACCCCACAAAAGTTTTATGATATATATTGTGTTAAGTAGTTTTCAGATATCAGAACAGTGAAGTAACTTGGCTAAATTTATTACTATTAAATTCAAACTATCTACAAATAACTCTATAAAAGCTATAAAACTCTAAAATTGATTAACCAGTACTTAAAATAGAAAGCATAATGTAGTAGTGAACTTACTGTAGTAGTCTTTCCCTGTCTAGAAACCACTTAAAGATTACCACTTGCTACCAGAGGGACAAATGGCTTGCGCAGCCATTATATTGAACTAATGACTGAGAAAATACAACCACCAGGCTCCCCAAACATGTATTATATAAAAGGGAAGTTTGAGTTAACGTAGATCAGTTTCATTCCTTTTCAACCACAAAAAACAAAATTATAATAGGAAAAAGCAGGAAGCAATAAGTAAACATAAATTAACATTTGGGAAATAAGTGGCAAAATTTAAAGAAATTTTCATGGATTGGCTTCCCATATCTCTGTGTATTAGAAATAAGATAAATTTGAAATAGTAATTAGAAGATCAAGAGAATAATTTGATTAAAATAAAAAACAACAACAAAAACCCCACAACATTAAGGGCCTCTTTGAGCTGCCTGAACATGAGTTTATGGTAACACAAATCTGACCCACCGGGAGTGCCAGTCAAAGAGTGGGGAAAAAAAGGATCAATGTACATGGAATTTTGTTTGTTTGCATGTGTGTTTATTTTCGATCAAAGCTATGGGGAAAAAACGAAAACAAAAGAAATCAGAACACTGACATGAGGCTGACCAAATGAAGTGGCAGACTACAGAGTTCAGGTTCTTTAAATAGAGAACAATAGAAGAAATGGAACTGAGGCACAGGAAGAATCTAGACTGATGATGCAATGGAGTAATAGTTCTCAAGCTAGTTGTGATGAAGGACCAGTTTTCTTTTATTTTAATTGTAAAGTAAAAAGAAAGAATGGGTTGTATGCAACCCATTGCAAGCACACAGGCAGCTCATGCCATATGTGATTCACCTATAATTTTGATGTAGCCCAAACTGGTCTGTATGCTTTCCAAAGAGACAGTTCACAAATTATGCATTTGGATGTTGTGGCAATCTCGCATCACTATCAAAATTTCCAAAAGCCTGCTCTCAATTGCTGTATTTATCATGTTGTAGCTTTTGAAGCTTGATAAAAGTCTTTGGAATGAAACTGGTCTTTGGACCACACTCTGAATAGCAGTGCATTAGAAGTCTTGATAAGGCTGAAGGAGAGTGGTTGAATAAGCAAAATGGAAAGAAGATTGAATTTGGATATGTTCTGGGGTGAATAGTATAAATAAGACTGGAATCATTGGGAGTGATGACAGGGTCCAAGTATATCTTCTATTATACAACATTCTTATTTTAACTCTCAGGAAATTCTTGTTAAATCAAAAAAATAATCTTTTGAATCAAGCATTCTGTGAAGACTAAAATGTAACTTCAGCAATTGCAGAAATGCAATGTAAAGTACGAATATGTATTCAACATTGCCCTGTGCTTGATTTAAAGAACCATTGGATTTGGGGTCACAAGGCATGAGTCTGAATCCCTTGCATGTAAGTATGTTAAGTCTTTCGCCAGCTATACCTGGTATCAAATTAGATAAAAATGCATAGTTATTTTATCAATCACAAAAAGCTATAATTATTACGTAGTTTGCCATAGTTTATATTATACCTGAAATGTGCTGAGAGTAGACCTTTAATATTCTAACCACACACATTTAAAAGGGAACTATGTCAGGTGATGATTTGCCAACTAACTTGATAGTGTAAATAATTTCATAATATAGATGTACATCAGATCATCACATTGTACACCTTAAATTTATACAATTTTATTTATACCACAATAAGGCTGCAAGAAACTAAAGCTGTTAACTTCAACTGAAGTGACTCAGGAAAGCATACAGTAAGCTATAAAGCTCCAAAACAAGTAAAGTTTTGTTTAATAAAAATAAATAATACATAGAAATATGCATTTATGTGAGGCTACCTATACCCTTCCCTTCCCTTCCCAATGAGAAAAGACGCTACGATTTGCCTGATCCTCCCAGACAAACAACCCACAGCCAAATTATGATTGTCATGTATAATCTGTTACAACTGTTTTTGGCAACCCTTGAATTAGGCATTTAGAACCCACTTTTTGGTCACTGGTTATCTTTTGGAAGTCTCCCATAACAACCTTATCTTCGTTTCCTCTTCCTCCAAAATGCGTATTCTTCTAGAATAAGAGATTCAGAGACATTCAGATTGACAGACAAATAGATAGATGCTACTATCAACTAGATAGTCACCTAATAATCCAAATAAAGTAACACATAAAAAGATTGGAATTTCAGTTTCACGAGGAGGAATATGCACTTTAAAAAGGAATTCTTAATGTAAACTGAGGTTTATTTACTGAGACAATTGAGCCAAATGTTTTGTCTTGTTGGGGTCCTACCTACTCTGAATTGCCCTTCTTCCACATCACCAACTCCAGCCACCCCTGAACAGCCCACACAACTCTTCAATATGATATTCACATCAGCAGATCCCAAAACTGAAATCAGTTTGACATTCCAATCATGTACTATCACACACCATTTCTGACCTGCATAGTATGCTACTGTACTGAATACTGTAAGCAATTGTAACGCAATGGTGAGCATTTCTATAACTAAACATGCTTAAACATTTAAGAGGTACAGTGAAAATATGATATTACAATCTTTGGAGCCACCAATGTATATGCTGTATATTGTTGACTGAGATGTCATTATGCAGCACATGACTAGATATAAAAAGTCAAATTGCTACTAATTTCAGAATATGAAAAATCCCTATAACTCATTAAGAAAAAAAAATCGTGGCTCACGCCTGTAATCCCAGCACTTTGGGAGGCTGAGGCGGGTGGATCACGAGATCAACAGATAAAGACCATCTTGGTCAACATGGTGAAACCCCGTCTCTACTAAAAATACAAAAAGTTAGCTGGGCATGGTGGCGCGTGCCTGTAATCCCAGCTACTCAGGAGGCTGAGGCAGAAGAATTGCCTGAACCCAGGAGGCGGAGGTTGCGGTGAGCCGAGATAGCGCCATTGCACTCCAGCCTGGGTAACAAGACCGAAACTACGTCTCAAAAAAAAGAAAAGAAAAGATTCACCAAACATAAAATAAGGGCACAGGAATAAATTTTATATACAAATGCAAAAATTAAACACAAACAATGTACAACTCTGTGTAATAAATAAAGATTGAAAATTAAAATGAAGAATTAGAGGCAATACCACATATCTCTTAAATGCACACATTCTGGAGACAGAGAATGTAGATTCAAGTCCTGTCTCGACTATTTAGTATGGCACCATTTCTGCATTAAAAAAATATATATATATTTATATATAGTTTTTATATATGTATATATACATATTTATATATTAATATATATTTATTTATGATATACATATTTTTATTTATTAATATATATAAATATATATATTAATATATATTTTAATGCAGAAATGGTGCCATACTAAGTGGTACCATACTAAATCCATATATATATATATGGATCTGTTTCTTTGTCTGTAAAATAGAAATAATAACATAAGCTGTATGTGGTAGCCAGCCTCCAGGATTGCCCCCAATAATTCTTACCTACTGGTATTCACGCCTATTCCGTTCCCTCCTACACAGAATAATGCTGAACTGTATAACCATTAGGATATTGCAGAATAACAAAGTTTGCCACCTATGGGTATGCCATAAAAGGCATTGTGGCTTTGCCTTGCTCTCTCTTGGATCATCTGCCCTGGGAAAAGCCAGCTGCCATATCATGAGGACGTTCGAGCAGCACAGAGGAAAGGTCCACATGGTAAGAAACCAAGATCTCCTACCAACAGCCAGCACTAACTTGGGAGCCATGTAAGTAAACCACTTTGAAAAAAGATATTTTACCAAAGTCAAGCTTTCAAGTAACTGTAGTTATTTGATAATTGCAGCTACTTTAAATAACTGACATTTTCACTGCAATATCATAAATATCCTGATTATTACTCTCCCAAACTCCTGACCCACGGTAATAAATTTACATTGCTATTTATATCACAATGTTTTGGAGTCTTTCTGCAGCAATATATAACTAATATATTAGCTTATGAGATTGTAATGAGAATTCAGTTAACCTATAAGTAGTGCCTTAGAACAGTAGACCTTGCACGGTAAGCACTACAGGTGTTGGCTTCCACTAGTATTATAATAATTATTGTAGTTCTTAAGTATTTTTCACTCTACCAAAGGGAAAAAGTTAATATTTCCCATTTGTTATAGAGCAAGTTATGTATTTTTGGAGAGCAAATTGGTGTTGTGTATTAAAAACCATTAAAGTAAAAATACCATTTAACCTAGAAATTCCACTAATCATATTCACATTGGTAATATTTACAAATAGCTACCACTTTTTCAGTTGCCTTATTTTTCATTATTTATTGGAATCAGAGTTAGCATTCCTCAAGAAGGATTTAGCTATTGGCAGATTTATCAATTTTGTCCTTATGACTGATTATACAGAGTAGCATAATGGCTTAAATAAGAATTTGGCATAAATGAAGGTGACTTTATGAAAATATTAAATAAGCTTGATCATGGGTTATAAAATATATGAACACATACTCATAAATTTATACATATAATTTGCTATCAGTAATAATGATATTTCACTTCACATAAACAGTATTATAGTCTATACAAACATAACATAATTAGGTGAATGACATGTTCGCTGCTTAGATATAACCATTCACAAATTTTATCATGGTATTAATTATGTTTGATTATTTGGATCTCGTTAAAAATGAGAAAATGAAAAAATCTATAAATTAAAATAATAATCAACAAACCCATCTTCTACCTAGTATTATATATTTCTTTATGAAGTGAATTATAAAGTCCTTCCTAATCTTATCTCTGCCTTGTTTTCCATCCCCAGTTCCTACAATCCTCTATCTTGCTGCAGCCATATTAAGTTTTTTAAGTTCCTGTTAATTCACCATACCATTTTCTACCTTGGTTTCTTACTGTATGGCAATATTCAGGAATTACTCATATCTGCATTTATTTAAGTGTAACCCATTCCTGTGTCAGTTTATAACTTATGTGTCCCTTTGCCAAAATTCATCTATCATACCTATATTGCCACCCTACTTTAAGCTTTCCTTGATGTTTGCATTTTTTTCCCTTGTTACCTAAGTACTTACTTGCTCAAACCATCTTTCCCACTAGAATGTAAGCTTCAAGAGGGCATTAGAGCTTCAGTAACATGATACTAAGAATCCTTTCAATTTTGCCATTCTGTGCATGTAATGGTACTGCTTTCCAATCTTTATTTTGCTGATTAGTAATACTGAGAATCTTTTCATATGCTTAGTGTTCATTGGTATGTCCTTGTATGTGTATAAAATGTCCATTCAATTCTTCTACCTATTTTTAATGGTTCATTTGGACTCTTAAAATCGAATTGTAGGAGTTCTTTATATATGTTTGGATTCAAACTTTACTCAGATATATTCATTGTGAATCTTTTTATCCCAGTCTGAGGCTCTCCATTCTTTGAAATTGTCTTGTGAACAATGGAAGGTTTAATTTTGATGAAAGCCAATTTTTCTTTTCTTTTTTCCTCTCTCTCTCTTACAGCTTGTGGTTTTTGTTTGTCCCAGCAAAGAAATATTTGCTACCCAAGATTGTGAGAGCATTCCTCTATGTTTTATTTTAGATATTTTGTAGTCTCACTTTTTACATTTAAATCTATAATTTATTTCAAGTTAATATTCAGTATGTGGTGTGAAATAAGGCTCAAGACATACACATTTTCCAGAAGGATATAAAATTGATCCAGAACTAGCTGTTGAGGATTGTGGCCTCTCCAAAGTAATTAACTTGTCATCTTTCTTGAAAATACAGAAGTTAATCTACTTCTGGACTGTATTCTGTTCCATTGGTCTATTTGTCTGTGATTATGATAATTCCATTCTGTCTTTAATACTTCAATATTACACTGAAGCTTCAAAACAGGTACTAAGGATATTCTGACATGAATCTTCTTTTTCATAGTTGTTATGGCTATTATCACTTCCTTATATTTTTATATCATTTAAAACATGATTAATATTTCAAAGAGCCAGCTATAATTTTAGTTGAAATATATATTGACTCTATAGGTTAATTTGGACCTAATTAACGTGTTAAAAATATTGAATCTCTAACCCTTTGAAATGCTACATTCTCATCTTAAGTCTTTACAAAATTTCTCTCAACAATGTTTAGTTTCGTTATATGAGATTTGCACATATTTTATTAAGTTTTCCCATATCGAATTCATACTTCTGATAAATTTTGAAGGTTAATTTTAAATTTCTAAATTATCTTTACAAGTATAGAAAAATAAAATTGACTTCTGTATAAGGAAGATCATTTTGATGTTCTTAACTTATTAATTAGTTCTACTATCTTTTAAAATAGATTCATTATCATTTTTAAAGAATGTTCACTTAGTTTAAGAATAAAGATAGTTTTACTATTTCCTTTCTAACATGCACACTAACATTTATGTAATTTGCCTTATTGCACAGATTAGGATCTTCGGTACAGTATGAATAGAAGTAGAGCAGGCATCTTTGACTTTTCAATATTAGAGTTAAGTACTCAGCTTATTATTATCAAGTATAATAAAAATATGATGTTGGTTTTCTTCTATTTCCAGTATGCACAAATTTTTGTTAAAACATTACTAATTTTTAAAATGCTGTTATTGCATCTGTTGATGTGATCACTAAGCTTATTTTCCCCTTTAATGTATTAATATGGGGAACTGTTCCGATTTTAAATGATATGTGACTATCATAGCCTTGGGATAAACCCTACTCGGTAACAGTATATTCATTCTGTATATTACTGAATTGGATTTGCTATTGATTTGTTGGAAGATTTTTGCATCTGTGTTCACAAAAAGTATCAGATTGCAATTTTCATTTCTCATGATGTCTTTGACTTTGGCCTAATCAAATAATGCTGGCCTTACAAAATCAGTATAATTTTTTTTCTTCTCTCCTTTATTTTCTGGATATGAGCTTTGTAGAGAAGAGGTTTTATTTCTGCCTTGATCATAATCGAAATTTCCCATTTATTGATGTATCTAGTCATTTGAATTTGACACTGGCCAATGTGAATGTTACTTTATACAATGTTTATGTTTGGATTTTCTTTCTTTTAAAATGGGGTGCTTCATTTTGGTAGAATTAGTTTGATACCTTGAAGGCCTGCTGGATTTTTAAGCTTTGCAAAGGTAGTGTTAGTTTGCAGAATTCTAAGAATCAAGCCTCAAATGAGATTATAGATTAAGTGGATATCTTCATTGCAGACTGATGAGACCTTGACTAGGGGGGTTACACAACCCATTCCTGGAATCTTGACCCATGGAAACACAGATAATAAGTTTGTGTCATTGTAAATTGAAAAGTTAGTGGTAGGCTTTTATTACTGAAAACTACTGCTGATCTATTTAGAGTATCCTTCACTCTGGGCTAGGTCAACCTTACTAGCAAACTATGTCTCTCTTAAGATTTCAAATGCCCTGTTGATTGCCAAGGTCCTTCTACTATGTCTGCTCAGAGTGTGAATATCTCCTTACCCTGTTTGAGCACTGGGAATTTTTCTGCTTATGATTCTTTGGTTGCTTTTAGCCTGGCTTTTAGAATTTCATTTTATACATGTGTGACCTAATACACAGAAAAAAAAAACTATAAGGAGCTGTATTTAGATTTCTGCTGCTCTTTTTCTGTGTTACTCTCTCCTCTAGAATTCTTTTTTTAAAAAATTTACCACAACATGATGGAACATTAAACTTGGTACTTGTAAACAATTTCACTGATTTTGTCATATTTTATTTTACAAAGTTGTATTATTCCTTTTTTAAGTGGATCTTTTAAATTGTTTATTTTGTATAGTACAGTATTTAGATGTTAAGTGTCAAGCACTGTGCAATCACTGGACACATAAAACACTTAAACTCATATTCTTGTGTTAAGTAGATATTTAAATGACTATAAATCAATTAGTTCAGAACTATAAAAGAATTCATATTAAATGTGAAGATATATGAAAAAGTGAGAGTAGCAAAGATAAAATAAAATGGTTTTCTGAATCTCCTTTGGTTCCTGTAGTCAACTAATTTTTAAGTCTACAGAAAATATATAAAATGTTTTATGTATCTGTCTCACTCCCCATTTTATCTTATGTTAGCTCCCTCAGTATCTCTCACCTGGACAACTATAATAGCTTCCTAAATAATCACTCCTATGGGGTTCTTTTTGTCCTCACTGCATTCAACATTTCCCTAGAGTTATTTTATCATCTAGTAAAAATTTTATGCCTTTACCTAATACTTTTATTGTTCTCACAAAACTTCTCCAACAAAATCTTAGTAAAATTTAGTTCACAATCACAACATACGAATGCATACACATTTATTTGTGTGTGTGTGTATGTACACAATACGAAGTTCCAAGGCAAGGTGATTTGAGGCAACAATAGTTTTAAAATCCCATTATAAAACTGTCATCTCTACTGGCTGGCCATTCTATTGTTAAGATCTCATTCATTCTTTTGCTTTTAAAAAATATATTTTTCAGAGACTCTTTTCAAAGCAAATACAATTACTTCTGGGATGGGGAAGCTAAATCATGAAAACCTTTACTATCTATTGTAGGTATATGAGATTGACTAAATTCATTAAGCAATATCCAGTGAGACTAGAGCATTAACTGGAATCATTGGTTGGATATACATGGAGGGTAAGAAGGACAGGAAAAGAGGACTGTAAGACTCCAACTAAAGCCCTATGCAGTAAGGATAAGCTCATTGGAGTGGTATTCTTGGGAAGCACATAAAAGTGTTTGGCTTTTTTAAAGGGTAAGAGGTAAAGGCAATAAGAAAATTTGTCACTGAATTGACAACTATTACATCTTGTTCATCATTATATCACTAGTGCCTAGAACAACAAATTGATCATAGTACAACTCTAGAAAAAAATGAAAAAGTATTCAAGAGTGAAAGAGCATACCTGGTCTTTTTCAACATTTATATCAAGGAACTACTTGGCAAACTAAGTATCATAGGTCTAGGACATGATAGAATATGTCTGGTGCTTTCTAAAAAAAAAAAGAAGTATTATTTTACTCCAGTACTCAGGACCAAGAAATTTGGTGTTTCGGAATATACAACTATAAAAAACATTAATGAAGAGAAACAAAAAGATTCTTTTAGTTAATTAAGTCATAAGTGGCTCACAAGAAAATGACTTGACATACCTAATGTCCAGTGCCAATTTAATCAAATGTCAAGGAGAATAAACAGGAAACATGGCCTGGAAACCTTTTGCAACATTTAAATTTTTAAATTTTCAATTAAAAATGATCAACACCAATGTTAATTTCTTGTGTTGATTAAATGGATGATGTTATATAGACCACATTAATATTAGGGGAAGGTGTGGTATGTAGAGGGCATATGGAACTCTTTGTACTAGCTATACTGCTTCTCTGTAAATCTAAAACTTTAAATTTTTAAAAAGAAAAAAATGTTACTGTAGTAAAAATAAAGTGTTGATTTCATACTGAATTTGAAAATACAGATTTAAGGAAACTCTGAGGGACAACTGATAACATTTGAATATAAACTGGATCCACAAAATTATTACTGAACATTTTAGGGGTAAAAATTTTAGCATTGCTATGCAGCAGAATTTCCTTATTCTTAAGAGAGCTATGCTGAAATAAAAATGTTTGTGTATTTGTGTATGCATAAAAGGGATTAGTCAAATGTGGCAAAATGTTAACAGCATTTGAATGTAGATGGAGAGAATACGGTTTTGTTTTTTTTTTATTGTATGACTGTTTTAAACAGTGTAAGTTTGATTTTTTGAAAGTAAAAAATAGTAAGGAATGACATTAAAAAATTAAAGATTCTCCAAACAGTGCTGGGTTTGAACATGGCCCTATGTCTGGTATTTTCTGATGTTCTCCATAATTATTAAAAAAAAAAAAATCAAAGAGAAAAGATTTCCATCCATAAAATTGAGAAATTTTCAAAGGTCTGATGTTTTATATTTTGAAAATATAACAACTCTAAGCATTATGTTCTTAAGTAGGTTGTAAAAATGAAGTTTAAAATGATGTCTATGTGGGTGTTACATGGGAAATGAAGAAATCATTCAGCATGAAAAACTCACACTTTACCATTTGGTGAAAGTCAAGCCTGCACATCCATATGTTATTTAGAAACAGCTAAGATGATTTCCAATATTTATATTGCTTGGAAATATTTTCCCACTCTTTTTTCTTGGGTAGGAAAAAGTGATGCATTGGAATATCTAGTGATTTAGTACAAAATAGGTGATGGCTAAGCTGAGCAAATCCTTCATTTCCTGGTCAAATAATTTCTCCAAGATATATGCATGCATGTGTGTGTACGTTAAATATTATTACTTTTATAATGGGAATCACACTCTACTAGAAGAAAGATATATGTTTAAACAATATTGTCATAATATTGCTAAAAATACATATACATTTGCTTGGACTTTTAACTTCCTATTGTAATTAGAAATTTTTTTTTATTTAATTGTTAGAAAAACTAATTCCTACTGTTCTAGTATAATGACACATTCTTCTGGGCAGGTTTGAATTGTGAAGTACAAAGTATTTCATTCAGTCAACACTTTACTGTTGAGATATGATTCTACTTTTCATGAACAAACTACAATCAAATTTTGTTGCATATGAAATACCATAACCAAAGCATGGAAACCATCTCAAGGGTAGACTTTGGACTAAAAAACAAGCATGGGAAATAGACATTTTCATTCACTCATTTGTTTTTACATTCTTTACTTCTACTTGTGGGTAAAAATTTGCCAATTCGATTTTTATTTCTTCTCATATCTGTTCAAATGAAGTGGAAAATTTTCATAGGACTAAACAGTTTTAAGAAAATTTAATAAAGAAGCTAAGAGAATTGAATATTCACAAATGATATAACAGTTTATTGAGAGGATAGAGATATTGTGTTTATCTAAATTTAGCTATTAATTTACTCCTAAAACATTAATTCACCTCCCACTGATTTTCTGAGTAACTTCATATGACTAGGAGACAAACATCAAATTTTATTTAGCTGAAATTGATTAATTGCAGAGCACCATTTATGTTTAAGGTTCATTCAAGGTTTTCCAATGAAGAAGTTCTCCTCCTAGTAAAGTACATATTGTTTTATTTTTTGGGGGTGTGTGTGCAGCATGTATATGTGTGCGTGTGTGTGTGTGCATGTGCGTGTGTGCGTGTGCATTAATGATTTGGGAAATGCAAAGTAGAGAAGAAAATATGAAGTTGATTTTAGTCTGACTAAATATTGAGCTACAAAAACATGTCTGATAACTGAATGCCATAACCTTGTGCCTTTTAGTCATGGTTTTGCAACTAACAAGGGGAATTTATAAAGGGCTCCACAACACGGAGGCATAAGGTTTTCCCAGGTGATTGTAGATCAGATAGTCAACCCTGGAGAAGACCTTACTAGACTCACTTGTCCCACAGAGCTTGACAGAGAATACAAGATGCTACAAAAACACATTTTTGTATTAGTCATGTTTATGGCACGCTGCCATTGCCTCTGTCATATGTTTCAGTACCAATTACCACTTCCAGCAAAAATATTATATTGGTACCAAAAAAAAAGTCTCTCACTGGTAAAAAATAATTTAACATTACTAAAGCTACATTGCCATCTGACTCTTGAACCATAAAACGTGACAAAAACTATTCACAAGAAATAATCTTTAAAGAATAATGATATTGTAAAAAGATACTGGCATATATATACTGGTAAAAGAAAATAAGTTTCAGCTGACAATGGAGGTATAAAAGTGGAGCTGCTTCCCGTGATACACAAACAGCTATCACTGTTGCGAATGTGCTGAGGGACATGAAGTACAGCAGTGAGCTTATAGATACAACTTGTGAATATCCAGAAAAAGATGAAAAGGGACTTTTTAAAAACAGCCCAGGTTTGTGATGTGGCAGTAGATTAGGCAGTATAATCAATAGGAGAAGATGTGGGATTGGATGCAGAGAAGGAAAGAATGACTCACAGGTTTTTGATTGAGTTCTAAACAGATGGCACTGGGAATAATGGGTGAGAAACAGGTTTCAGGTCAGAGAACAATCAATAACTATTTTTAAACATCTTAATTTTAAGAGGGCTGCTAGAAATCTAATAAAAGATACTGACCATGCAGTTGAAGATTCAAAACTGAAGCTCATAGTGGATACTGAAGAAGAGTTTTAATTTTGCAAATTATATAAATGGATGAGATCCTCTAAGGAAAAGGTGAATAGAAAGAAAAATATATCTTTTTAATTTTCCTTGTAGAGAATCTGATGATATGTGGAGAATAGCAGTTTTATTTCTTGTTCTCTGATGCTTATATCTTTTACTTTTTTCCAGCTTCACTGACATTCTTATGGTTACCCGAAAAATACAGAATAAAAGTGATTTTAGTAGACACCTACTTAAATGACAGATTTTCAGTATGTGGTCATTAAATATAATTTTTTATTGGTTATTTTGAAGACAACTTGTCATGGGCTTTGGTCCTAGCTTTTCAATAGATCTTTTTTGTAAATGGTTAATGAATATTGATTTCTTTCTCAAATACTTTATTATATTCATTAAAATTATGATATGGTTATTTCTTTTAATATGATCTATTTATGGAATAATTCAACTTGGTGATTATATATTCTTTTATAAATATATTACTCCTTTTGTTTTGCTAAAATATTTTATATAATTTTCCAACTCTGTTAACCAATTAAGTTAGTCTCTAAATGTCATCTCCAAAACTATCCTTAATGAGTTTTGTATCAAGGCTATGATATTCCCATAAAATGAGTTGGAAAGATATCTTATGTTTTCTATTTTCTGAGAAAATGTATGTAAGCTCAGAATTATGTGCTTTGAAATCTCTCTTATAAACTCTTTGTAAAGCATTATGGGCAAGCCCAGTTAGTTTTCCGCTAAACAATATAAATTTGTTATGAAGATTACAAATAGGTACTCAATATATAAATTATATCAATTGCTTAAATAGCTATCACTTATGGATGGCTTAAAAATTTTAAAAACCCTTCCAAGTATCCTTTTAAGTATTACAATGACATGAGAGGATTGTTTCTCATATCATCCCCATTTTATAACTTGAAAAACTTGAGCTTAAAGACTTGAAGAAGCCTGAGGTCATGCAGTTAGGACACAGGACAGCAACTACACAACACCATGAAACGTCTCATTCCAGAATGTGCCATGTCCATCATGTTATTTTGACAAATTTATTATAAAAAGGACAATTTGCTGAAAGTTATCTTTGCTTACTTTTTAAACATAAATTATAATCATTATTATATTTCCACAATTTAGGGTAAATTGAAGGAGCTATTTAAATAAATGGAAATAGAAATGTCTTATTTCATATCTTATGAATATGGGAATCTGCTTATTTAATGCCTATGAGAGTAAAAGGACAAGAATACAATAAATATCATCAAGTAAATATGATTTAACATTAAAGTAATTATTATTTTATCACCAATAATATTAGTTATCTACTACCACAGGACTAATAACCTTTAAACTTATGTGACTTAATCACCATTTTATTTCTCAAAATTATGTGAGTCAGCAATATTCTTTTGGTTGGCTGGTAAATAAGTTGGGAGCTGAACAGGTGAGGTGCTGCATGTATGAGCCTCACTTTCCATGTGATTTTTCATCCTTAGAGAGGCTAAAATGGGTTTCTTTACATGTATTCTCTGGGAAACGTTCCAAAACAGCAAGAGCAGAACCAGTATGGCCTTTTAATTCTTAGCTTCTGATGTTACACGGCATAATTAGCTTCTGATGTTACACAGCGTAACTTTTGTTATATTACATTGGTCAAAGTAAATCACAAGGCAAATCCGACATTTAAAGATGGAAAAATAGATTTCACCTCTTCATGGTAAAAAGCTCCTAAATCACATGGCAACTGGGCATAGATAGACACATAGATCATGGTTTCTTCAGGGCCATTATTTTAACAATCTTTTACACAAACTAAGTGACAGCTTGACACCCTGCCTTTTGAAAGGTAAAGTCCATAATTTTTTAACCTCATACTGAGATATAAAATATATGATGTTGGTTTGACAGCCTCATACATCACTCCAAACCCTTTTTGCTGCTTTTTAATGAAAGTAGGATGCCTTCATCTTTACAGAATATAAAAAGAGATCCTCTGAAATGTTGTAATCTGAGTCATAAAAGAATGTAGGCACTAATGAAAAATATTTCATCAGATGTCGAAATGAGAAATATTGAGACAAATTGATGGGATAGAATTTGTAAATAATCCATTCATTTTGATGGTATTATTAAAATAATGACAAAGAGAAGAAAATAAATTAATGCAAACAGTCTGTATTTTTTTAGCAGTAGACTTTTTCAGCAACTTTGATCTCTCTGTGGGAACATACCAATGGCATGCTAAAGAAGGGAGAAAGCACTCAAGTCTGCTCTGAATTTTAGTTAAGATATACTCAAAATCATGAATTGTCTTTTGAAAATACATACTGTTTTAAGGTCCTGATATAATATCCATTTATAGAACACTTAATATGTTTCAGGCAGTATTTATTAAATCCATACTATTAACCCTAATAAAACAGAGACATCATCTGTATGGACTTTTAATAGGCAGGAAATAAGGCTCAAGATATTAATCTGCCTACCTGTCTTAAGACAGGAAATAAGGCAAAAAATATTAATCTGCCTACCTGTCTTAAGTGGTGGCACTCAAATTTAAAGTCATCTTTTCTGATATTTCGCTTAGTGCTAATGTCATTACTGCCATTCAAAAATTTTGTCATAGCAAGTCATCACCATGTATATTGAAAATTTTTCAAAAATATTCCTTTCCTTAAATAACAAAAAGATAAGGCAGCCTTGTTACAAAGGTCTGTTTAATAAATTTGATAAATGCTAATGATATATGTAACAGGTTGTAGACGGAGTACTTTACACATATTTTTCCATTTAATTTCACAAAGCCTTCTACAAATGAGATGGTTATTTTTAATTTTCAATTTAAGAAATAGCCTTAGAGAGGCCCTAGAACCTATCACACTATATAAATCAGAATCTCTATGATCAGTACTATAGACATTCTTCCAAAAACATACTAATATGCAACCACAGTTGGAAGCCATTACTTTAAATTGTTTACTATATATAGTTAGGAAAAAAAATTGATGACATAAATTTGGGGACGGCTAGAGCAAACTGAATAACAACCATTTCATAATTTTCTTATCATTATATCAAAATTTCCTAGTATTTACAGTTTTTCATTTCAAAATCATATACTAATAGGTAAGAATTTAAAGATATGTTAACACATTTTCAGAAGGAAATACATTTTGCTGACACATCGCTAAAATGACTTACATTTTAACGACTGTTGGTGCTTTAGTTAGAATATAATGTAAAACATGGGGTCATTATGATAAACTGATGCTTAAATCAAAATTAGTTTTTTCATTTGCAGAAGCATTTAAGAAAAAAATCAAGCACAATTTTCCTGTTCAATATTCTAACAATTCAAAGTAAAATATCACGTGATCAATCATTTTAAAAGCAGTAACTTCAAAAATTTCACATGCATCTTTTTCTTGAATTCTTTTCAAAGTCTACTCCAAAAATTAACTGTATTTAAATATATCTGAGTAAATTTCAATGTGTTAGTCTATTGCATGGTAAGCCTACATGTGTATTAAACAATAATCTATAGCCAAGTATTACCCATCTATGTGTAAACCTATGTATAAATGAGTAGATATCGCACTTGAAATTTGTGTCTATATTATGCATAAATATCCTACTACTAATTTATTTAGGCTTATTAAGGTATCCAGTAAGTTAACCTACTAAAATCACCATGTTATATAAAAAATTAAGACCCAATTAAAAATATTATCCTGTCACATATTAAAGTAGATAAATCTTCTCAAATCAAGTAAATGATTTTTAATGATCATTTTCAGTTCTTTAGAACCTTGAATATTTTAAGTTGCCACTTACTTCAGAGACATAATTCTTAAGCCACTATAGGAGTTTGAGGAAATTCAATGGATCTCATTCAAGATAAAAACTTACCAGCAAATTTGATGTGAAATTTATTTTCAGGCTTTAATATCTGGACATACAAAGGACAATTTGGAGCAAAATCTTTCACAGCCCATGCTCTCAAAATTGTTTGGTGATCCTGAAATGATCAAAATAAAAATATCTTGTCATAGGTTATCATTTTTATAACATATAAAGTAAAAATAAGCAATCAGTTTGCTTGGTCACATCCATAGTTAACACTTAAACATAAAAGTTACTGTGAGGACTTATTAAGGGCACTTGTTATTCTTTTTTTTAATTGTACTTTAAGTTCTGAGGTACATGTGCAGAACATGCAGGTTTGTTACATAGGTATACAGGTACCATGGTGGTTGGCTGCACCCATCACCGCATCATCTTCATTAGGTACTTCTCCTAATGCTATCCTTTCCCTAGTCTCCCACCCCTTGACAATCCCCAGTGTGTGATGTTCCCCTCCCTGTGTCCATGTGTTCTCATTGTTCAACACCCACTTATGAGTGAGAACATGCGGTGTTTGGTTTTCTGTTCTTGTGTTAGTTTGCTGTGAATGTTGGTTTCCACCTTCATCCCTTTCCTTGCAAAGGACATGAACTCACGCATTTTATGGCTGCATAGTGTTCCATGGTGTATATGTGGGGCACTTACTATTTCTATAAAAGAAGGTAATAACAGCTAATTCAATCATAGCTAATTACCAGCACTTAGAATATTAGCAAAGGTTAAGAGAAAAATAGCTAGACAGACTTAAAAATAAATTTTCTAGAAAATTCCTGCAGTCAGAAGCCTTCAGACATGTACCACAACTAATAGTTTGTAATAGGAATTTCCAAGGAGAAATAAAAAATGTACACATAATGTCAACATGCTTAGAAAATTACTTTTTTTTTTTTTTTTTTGAGACGAAGTTTCGCTCTTGTTACCCAGTACCCAGGCTGGAGTGCAATGGCGCGATCTCGGCTCACTGCAACCTCCGCCTCCCGGGTTCAGGCAATTCTCCTGCCTCAGCATCATAGCTGGGATTACAGGCACACGCCACCATACCCAGCTAATTTTTTGTATTTTTAGTAGAGATGGGGTTTCGCCATGTTGTCCAGGATGGTCTTGATCTCTTAACCTTGTGATCCACCCGCCTCGGCCTCCCAAAGTGCTGGGATTAACAGGCTTGAGCCACCGCGCCCAGCTGAAAATTACTTTTTATATAATAGTAAAGGTAAAATGATTTTGACCTGTGTATGGGTGATGGGTATGTGTGTGTGTGTATGGGGGTGTGTGTGTGTGTGTGTGTTGAGTTGACCTGTGAGTTAGGTTTGAAGACTTAAAAAACTCTTGAATATAATAAAGTATATCAAAAATGTTTTTAAAAAGATGCTTAGCCTAAGAAAGAAAATCAAAACCATGCTTAACATGAACTTCTTTCCATAGTAGTCACCCCATAAATTCTATGAATTGAAAAAATCAAGGAAGATTATTAGAGAAATGTGCCACAGATTTAGCTAATACATTTTTTAAAAGGAAGCACAAAAGTTCTCTAGGATAGCACTGTCCATATAACAGCCACCAGGTACATCAGGCTATTAAAATTTGAAGTAACTAACCTTAAACAAAGTTAAGAATTTAATTTCTCAATCACACTAGCCACATTTCAAGCACTCAAAGCTGCACATGGCTAGTGGCTGCCATATTAGACAGTGGAGATAATATAAAATGTTCACCATCATAGAAAGTTCTATCTGACAGCACTATTAGTGAAAGGAAAGGAAGATCCAAAATACAGATAGACATGAGGGACTGTTTATCCAAATACAGACAGAAGAAGTTGTTATTTATGGTTGGAAACTGCTATGGACTGAATGATTCTGTCTACTCCGAATTTATATGTTTAAATCCTACCCCGCATTGTGAAGGTACTAGGAGATGAGGCCTCTAGTGGGCCTCATGATAAGGCTAGTCATCATGAAAGGGATTAACATCCATATCAAAGACACCCAAGAGAGGTCTCCCTCACCTGTTCAGCCATGTAAGGATGTTGCAAGAAGACAACCATCTAGGAACCAGGAACTTAGTCCTTACCAGATGCTAAATCTGCTGGCTCCTTGATCCTGAACTTTCCAGCTTCCAAAATTGTTAGCAATACATTTCTGTTGTCTATAATCTACCCAGTCTATGCTATTTTGTTACAGCAACCC
The DNA here is from genome assembly GCF_049354715.1 of Callithrix jacchus. Lineage (NCBI taxonomy): Eukaryota > Metazoa > Chordata > Mammalia > Primates > Cebidae > Callithrix > Callithrix jacchus. The sequence goes on from NC_133519.1 coordinate 52,918,150, forward strand.
AATTTAAGATAGTAACTTTAAGTTACGTGAAAGTTGGTGAATGATAGCCTGGCATGGTTTACGTGGACCATACGTATCTTACAGGCAAACATTCAAATATCATAATGAGCCTAATAATTCTAAGATGTATCAAGTGAATACCTGTCAATCCATGTGACATGCTTTTAAATCTGAGGTTTGAGAGTTACGGATAACTTAGTGGAGGATTATGTTTATTTCTCTTTCACTATAAGTAAACAATTTTAAATGAAAAGAAAAAAAACCCAGAAAGTAAACCACTATATATGTGAAAGCATACCAAATTATAATTTTTATTTTATTTCATTATGTTTAACGTCGTGTTGAAGATAAGGGGCTATTCTAGGGTTTTTACTCCTGCTTTGTCCTTCAATATCTAATTAGACTTGGACAAGTTAAAGTTCCTCATTAGTAAAATGTAGATATTCTGTATCTTATAGGATTGGTGAAACAGACAACATGCATATACCTTTTAATAGTGATTGGCAGTCAGTTGCTGAGAATAGCTGCTTTTCTTATTATATCATCTTAGTAATAGAAGTAATATCATTAAGGATAAAAGATAAAATACAAGGATTAATTTCTTAGGAAGAGTTTAAAGTGAGACTTGTCTGCTGACACCAGTAAAAATGTAACATTAATAATAAAGGAAGAAATATAGAAGGGCAGAGGTCTATCAGCATGAAAGAATAAGCTCCTAATAAATTGTCCTTGTATATGACAACTGTTAAAAAAACTATGAAACATCATACAAAGGCCCTACAAAATGAACTAAAGTAGGCAGAGTTTAGAGGGAGTTAAAACTTGGAGGAAGTATCTTGCATGTTATCATTTCCCCATTTTTGCCGCTGTGACCTGAGGGCAGCCGTGGTTATCACAGCAGCACCAGTTAGCTAAGACTTCACAGCAGCCCTGCCAGAACTAGAGAATGAAGCCTGGAGCAAGCAGGGCCACTGGAGATCGGAAAAGGGAGAGGCAGCAAAGAGAAACCACAAATACTGTGAATAAGTGTAAACATCTTTGGCTGACTTCTGAACCATGAATGCATGGGGAAGCATAAAAACAATGTGAGCTGACATTTTGTGAAGCATTGCCAACCTCAGTGGTGATAAAGTTTGCTTTATTTTGAGTTGAACCAACTTAGCTTCTGCTAAAACAAGAGTGTTAACATTCTTTGGAAGAATACAGGAGTATCCAAGTCTCCACAACATAACACAATATCCAAAATACAATGCTATCTTACTCAATTTCTGAATTTTCAGAAAAATGTGACCTATTTGCATGGCAAACAAACAAAATGATAATCAACAGTTGGTAGCTACTAGACGCTGTGAGATGTTAGAATTAGCAGAGAATGACTTAAAGCTGCTACTGGAACTATAATCATCAATGAAATGAAAAACATTCCTGTAATAAAAAAAGAAAATTTCAGCAGAGTAATAGAAAATAGTTTTAAGTTAAAAAAACTGAAGTTCATGAAAAAACATATTTACTAGAGGGCTTTGAAGTAGATTGGGAATGACAGAAGAAAGAGTCAGTGAACTTGATCATAGATCAATAGAATTTACCCAATTTGAAAAACAAAGAGAAAAGGTAAGGAAAAGGGAACAGAGTTCAGGCACTTGTGTAACAATGTAAAAAGGTCTTACATAATATAATTGAATTCCCAAAAAGAAAACAAAAGAGAAAAAAGGGCAGAAAATGATTTGAAGAAATAGTGACTAGAAACTTTTTAATTTTGTAGAAGACATACATTTATATGTATATATCTTCTTTATTTACATTTATAAACAAAAAGATAACCATGCCTAGCCACATTTTATTCAAACTGTTAAAATTCAAAAATAAAGACAACATCTTGACAGCACCCAAAGAAAGAGTCACATGGCCAAGGACTCTCAGCACAAATCGTAAACCAAAACAACCACGGAAAAAAACAAAAAAACCCCTATAAACAAGAATTGTATATCTAGCAAAAACTCCTTCAAAGAGGAAGGTGAAATAAAGGACTTTTTAAAATAAAGAAATCTAATGAAATTCCAAAATCTACTGATATTAGAATCATACTACAAGAAAAGTTTAAGAAAACTATACAAGCTCAAGAAAAGTGATACCAGGGAAAAAGAATTTCAGAAATCAAAGAAGCATTAAATGAAATGTTTAATGTTTGAATGACTGTAAAAAAAACCTATTTTATCTTAATTTCTGTAAAATATATCATCTGAATAGAGCAAAGGTTACATTATTGTTTAGTGTGGTTTCTAATCTATGGATATATTATATCTAATGACTATAACATAAAGGACAGTAGGAAAGGCATAAATGCAAGTTTCCAATTTTAACAAGTGGTATAACAATGCCATGAAGTTGACTAAGAGGGAGTAAGGATGTATATTATAGATATTAGAGCACTTAAAAATATTCAAAAGGCAAATCTAAAAAGAAAATAGATATATTAAATTCAATGCTATACAAAATCAAATAATAAAAAATGTGGGAAAGGAAAAACAGACAAAAATCAGAGGGAACCAACAGAAAACAATTTAGCTAGAGCTATATCTAACCATATTATGACATTAAACACTAATGGACTAAACATATTAAAACACAAAAATGTGGATAGCAAGAAAACTCAATTAAAACTTGGCAAAAGATTTAAACAGACATCTGATCAAAGAACATATAGATTAGAGGAATGAAAGGATACTCAACACATGTCATTAGAAAGTTGCAAAATAAAACAATAAAACACAACTAAACACTTTTCATAAGAGCCAAAATCTAAAATGCTGAAAACACCAAATGCTACAGAGGATATAGATCAACAAGAAGTTGCATTCATTGCTGGGCGGGTAGGGGGAATGCAAAATGGCACATCGATTTTGGAATACAGTTGGATAATTTCTAACAAAACTAAGTATACCCTTACCAAATAATCCAGCAATTGGGCTCCTTAGTATTTACCTAAATGAATAGAAAATGTAGGTCCGCACAAAAACTTTCACATTCATGCTTAAAACAACTTAATTTATAATTGCAAACACTTGGAAATAATCAAGATGTACTTCAATAGATGAATGGATAAACCGTGCTACATCCATACAAGGAAATATTTCACAATGCAAAGAAATGAGCTACCAAATGAAGAAAACATGCAAAACCTTAAATGCATATTGCTAAGTGAAAAAAAAAACAATGTGAAAAGGCCTCATACTCCATGATTCCAACTATGTGTCATTGTAGAAATGCAAAATTATGGAGACAGTACAGAGGTCACTGGTTGCCAGGTTAGGGAAAAGGGAAGACAGAGGATGTATAGGCAAGGCAGAGAATATTTTTAAGACCCTAAAACTATTCCTTATGATATAGTAATAGTGAATCCATGTCATATTACATTTGTCAAAACCCATAGAATGTACAACACAAAGAGTGAACCCTAATGTAAACTATGGACTTTAGGTAAATAATTGATCAATATTGGTTAATCAGTTTTAACAAATGTACCACAATAATGGAAGATGTTAAAAATGGGGGTGAGATACGGACATTCTCTATATTTTTTTGTTTCATTTTCTCTGTAAACCTAAAATGGCTTAACAATAACAACAACATAAAAAGTCTAGCTAATTAAAAAAATGAGAAAAGAATAAGCTGCACAGTCACAAACCTTGGGTTCTAATCTTCACTTCAGAGCTTAAAAAAATGCATGAGCAAAGGAAAGTCAGTATGAATCTGATTCTTACTACAGAAGTTTTGGTTATTGTATGATGGATGTGTACCGCTTGCTTTTCTTCTTTATCTTAATTCTTGGCAAAAGTTGACTTGTAGACCACTGGCTCCCTAAAATATTCTCCTGTGGCTTCTCTGACACCATGCCCTTGGTTAATCCTTTGACATTCTTATCCTCAACTGAACTCATCTTGCTACTGGTAGTCCTTCCTTTTCCCAAAGGAAAATACAACCAGATGCCAAATTATCAGCTTCTTCACCTCAGCTTACATTAGTGAGTTCTCGAATCTTGTTGAATATGCCTCTAAATATTGCTTTAATAGGTTCCACTTCTCTCCAGCAACAGTGCCACAACCTGATCTAGAAACTTGTCACTTCTGGCTTGGAATGAGGGCAACAGCCCCCCAGTCAGCAAATCTATCTCAGCTTTAAAACATTTTTTTCACTAATTCTGTAATCTTATCAGATGTAGTTTTTTCCAGCTAAAATTCACATTATTGTACTTGGCTACTTAAAATACTATAGTGCTTTCATTTATTTTAGCATCAAGTTCAAAATTCTTAACAAGGTTTACAACAACCTTTATTAAACTCTTCCCAAACTATTTTCTCATCCTTCGCTTTCTTCGCTCTCGCAATAATGCACATTCTCCACTCAGATAATCAGTACTCTGACATTGAACCATTTGCCCAAAACATTCTTTACTGGTTCACCCCTACCCGTGCCTCTCTCACTCCTGTTAAAAAGTCACTTATCTAGGAAGTCTTTCCTTCTGACGGCTGGTAAACTGGGATAGATATCCATGATACTTGATCCCAAATATTCTGTATACAATTAACCCCATCTGATTTTTAGCATTTTTAAAAGTTTGTCCTCAGTAAACTGTAAGCTCTATGAAGGCAAGGGCCATGTCTACATTTTGCTCACCCTAGCTTATCCCCAGAACCTAGCATTCATTTGTATATCACAGATGAATAAGTAAAACAATATTTATTTCATAGAGATAGTATGAGTATTAAATATGATAATAAAAGAGAATTAGGCATATAGAAAGCATTTAGTAAATATTTCAGTTCAATGGATGAATACCTTGGATAAAGAAACTTATCCTAATGGTCCAGAAATCTTCCTGGTTTTATACATAATTTATGCCCTCAAAAAACAGAACAACGCCGGGCACAGTGGCTCACCTCTCAAATCCCAGCACTTTGGGAGGCCGAGGCGGGCGGATCACAAGGTCAAGAGATCAAGACCATCCTGATCAACACGGTGAAACCTTGTCTCTACTAAAATATACAAAAAAATTAGACGGGCGTGGTGGCACACGCCTGTGGTCCCAGCTACTCCGGAGGTTGAGGCAGAAGAACTGACTGAACCTGGGAGACAGAGGTTGTAGTGAGCCAGGATCACATCACTGCACTCCAGCCTGGTGACAGAGCAAGACTCCATCTCAAAAAAAAAAAAAAAATCAGAATGAACATCAATAAATCTAAGTAGTATATCATTAAGTGAGGAAAAAGGAAAAGAGCTGTATAACAAGGCATAGAAATGATATGAGAAATGGAAAAGAAATATTTTCCTAATACAGATAATAAAACTAGCACAGAAACAAGATTTTAGTTCATTTTTTCTAAAAGCAGAGGACAAGATTAATTTTTTTTAACTTTTATTGGGGACAAATTCATGCTTAAGTAAAATGCTCCATACTTCTAACCATAGAGTAAAATATTTATTGTGACAATCTTAGAATAAAGATGCTGTAGTAATAAAGGTAAGTAACTTGGGACATTATCACATCATCTAGGTGTCTATTGCTACTGTGAAACAGAACTTTTAACCCAAAGCCAGTTTGCCTAATAATTAAATTAGTAAAGACTGTCTCCATAAAATTCAACTTAATAACTTATATTATTTAAGAAGTATTTGCTGTTGTTTGAAGGACTTACAATAAATCACATACCTATGGCAAGAATTATTTTACTGAAAACCAAATAACCCATGAAAGAACTCAGACATTTTAGATGAAATTTTATACAGAAATATTAACCACTATATCCACAAATTTATAATTTTTATTAGCTTCTCAAATGGAGTATGTAACCTAAAAGTGGCAAAACATTGGTTTGATCAAAGGTATCACATTCAATTTTTAATTTAGCAGCACTTGAAAACTGACATATTGACTCTGCATACTTTGAGTATATCTTGCTAACTTATTCACTGGGCACTTTATTTTTTAAGATTAGTAGTTAATAAAGTGATGTTGAATCGTAAAACTTAAAATAACACTTGTAGATAGATTTGCCCAAAATTTATGTGTTGTTGAGCAAACTAGTCATAATCACTTATATAATAAAGAGCTAAAAAAGCCTAATGGCAATCTGGAGAACAAACACATCTTGAAAACATCCAAATGTATTGTTGTAAAACAATTATTCCAAATGTAATCATTGCCCAGAGAACAATGAAGGCTTCACAGTAGACTGGACTCAAAAGCACCTTGAGGTCAGGGTCTATTTTGTTCAAAATTAGAACGTCCAGGTGTAATATGTAGACTGATAAAAAGTATAAGGTTAGATTACATACACGTATATCTGATAATATCAAAAACTGAACGTAATTCTATACAGAGGATTCAAAGTATCGATTATCTATAACTAACTGTGTATCTGGGACTGAAACATGACCTTGGGTTCTAGTTTTAGGGAAAAAAGTCCTTGCTTTTTAATGACCTCTCAGGGACTGTAATCCTCTTTCTATTCCCACTCTTGTGGCTGAAAATGTGGCACTTCTTATAGATATTTAATGATAAAAACCTGCTTGCCTGTTGGAATCTCCAGATATATTATCAAAATCTTATCAGAAATTTTAGGACTGAGCAGCAAAGTAGCTAAACTCATTTTGTACTCTTTCTGAAAGCTGCAACACTGTATTATTTCCTAGGGCTTGCTCTGAGTTGGAGTAATTCATCCAGAACTATACAATCCTTAAATTGTATGTTTTACTTACTTAAGTCCTCTCCCAGGTTGTGAAGGAAACCTCCCTCAACACCAAATGCAATTCCAAATCTTAATCGTCTTGAATTTTTCCTGATCTATTTAATCTGTTTAACATAGTCATGACCACAATATCCAAAACCCTCTTGAAACTCACTGGTATACAGATGTCAAATGAATAATAAAGTGATTCATAAAGAGGTCAGGTTATCTTGACTGCATGTAACTGAAGTCCAGTGATGTACATCTGGCCAAAATTTACCAAAAATATTTCTGGGCGTATTAAAAACTCCGTTATATTAGGGATCTCAAGGTATCATGTTTTCAAGTTTAAAACTCTTCTGATTTTTGTGAGTCGTAAGGAAAAATCTTTTTGAGAACAAGTCACTAACCACTGGGTTGACTAAAGAGCAAAATAGAATTGCCAAATATCCCCAAAGAACCTAAGGCACATTTCATTAGGGAATGACATAGTACAGATGATTATGTGCTTAAGGATTTCAATGCCTAAAATGGATTCTTAAAACAAAACATAGTTGAAAAAAAAAGTAAAAAGCTTCCATAACAAACATTTTATTTCAGCTCTTTTCTAATGGTGTCTGAAGGGGACATGAAGGGAAATGACCGTCTGAGTGTTCCGTGATTGTTTGCTTTCTTCTCTAAGATACCGTATGTTCAAAAATGCATGTAATAATCAAGAATAAATATGTCTCTGACATTTAAGAGGAAAGTCAGCAGGCTAAGCTGGGAATAAAAACAATTTTTTTCTGAAAATTAAAACTTAAAGCTTTGGGAGTCAAATTCCTAAGATGCCTCAAAGTTTCTCCCCTCAGCGTGAATAAACATTAGACAGGTTTCCTCCTGACTGTAGGCCCCTGACCTCTCTTTACTTAGAACATTTATTTTAGAAAATTTTCCATTATAAATTCTTTCTCTGCCCCTTTGGGATGTGAACCTTCCCTCTACCACTTGCCAGTGTTTCTCAAGGGCCTGGAGCCTCCCTCTGCCCTGATAATGTCAACAGTTATTTCACTAAGCAAATGGAAACAGTAAAAAAATTCCACTTCCACAAGCCCTCTTCACTACATGTGGCCACAAACATTCATTCATCTCTATCTATATATACTGTTTTCCCTTTTGTTAAAATGAATGAAGGTTTTACACCTATATCCAAGAAAAACCTTCCACCCCTGCACAAGATCACATCTTATTTGTGCATTTTCTAATTTTCCTCTCATGATCAATTTTGCCGTCTCTGGTAGATACGCGTATTTAATTGCCAAATTTTTTTCCCACTGAAAAACAGAAGGAAACAAAGCTTTCACTGATCAAACATTACCCATCAGTTACTGCCTGATTTCATTGCGCTCATATAGAGAAAACACAAAGTCCATAATTGTTACCTCAAATTCCTCTGTGCTAATATAAAAACTTAAAGACATAAATTCTCTTCAGACACTGGTATAGATGAATTTCATACAATTTACTGTGTTGCATTTTCATCATAACTCTTCTTATTTTATCTTTTACCCATGGATTTCTTAGGGATATTTTATTTCCAAATATTTGGGTATTTTTCACCTGTGATTTTATTATTGATGTCTAATTTAATTCAATTATAGTCAGAGAATATATTCTGTAGGTTTTTCATTCTCCGCCATATCTTTTCTGGCCCAGAATATGATGTATCTCTGTGAATGTTTCATTATGTGCTTGAAAACTGCACTTCTGTTTTTTAGTGTAATATTCCATATGTCAATTAGACCAACCTGGTGATAGTATGTTCAAGCTTGTTGTAAATCTACTGATTCCCTGCATTTTTATATTGATTGCTAAGACAGAAGTGTTAAAAATTATGTGACTAACTGTAGCTTTTTACTCCTCCTTCTAGTTATGCCATTTTATACCTCATGTATTTTTAGGGTTTTTGTTTTTTTTTTTTTATAAAGCACACACACATTTAGGAGTGTTTTTTTTTTCAATGCATTGATCCTTACTCAATACAAACTATTCCACTTCATCTTTGGTAGGAGAGCTTGTCCATAAAATTTTCTTTGCGTAATACAGCTACTTCTGCTGATGTATGATTAGTATTTGTGCAGTGCATCGTTTCCATCCTCTTATTTTTCTATTTATCCCATCTATTCTTTGTTCTCATTTCCTGCCTTCTTTTACATTAAGTACATTTAGTGTTCCATTTAATAATCTAGTTTTTAAAAATATTTATTAAAGGTCACCCCAAGGTTTAAAACATATACCAGGTATTTATTACACCCATCTTTCAAATAATACATAAAGAATCTCACTACAGTGTATTATGGTTTTTTTAGTCATTATGCTAGAATCCATTCATTTTACTTATATTTGTTATAAATCTCACAATAATTGTCATTATTTTTGTTTTAAACAAAAATAACATTATATTTAAAGTTATATATATGTACCAACATATTCATATTTTTAACTGTCATAAACATCATTTCTATTTGTTAAAGAACTTTCTTCATTTTTTTTATATCTAGGTCTGTTGGCAGTATAAACCAAATTTCCTTTATCTATTCATCTGTTGAGGGACACTGGTTTATTTTGACTTCTTGGCTATTGTGAATATTACTGCAATGAACACAGGAGTAAAAACAGCTCTTTGGCATGTTGATTTCAATTCCTTTCAATATATTACAGGAAATGTGATTTCTGGGTCATATGGTAGTTCTATATTAGGTTTTTGAAAAACCACCATATTGTTTTCATCGCTGCTTCACGATTTTATATATCTACAAACAGTGCACAGGTTTTGAATTTCTCCACATCAATATCAGCTCTTTTTATCTTGATATAAAGTGATATCTCATTGCAGTTTTGATTTGCATTTCCCTAATAATTAAAGACGTTGATCACCTGTTCAAACATGGTACTTGTTGGCCACCTATATGTCTTCCTTGAAGAAATTTCCATTCAAGTCATTTGCCTATTTTTTAATCAGTGTGTGTGTGTGTGTGTGTGTGCGCGCGCGCGCGTGTGTCTACGTGTGTGTGTTTGGTTTTGTTTTTTGCAATTAAGCTACAGAAGTTCCTTATATAGTTTTGAAATTAATCCCTTATTAGATTTGCAAATTCTAATAAGGGATTAATTCAAATCCCTTATTAGATTGCAAATTTTACATTTTTCTATGCATAAGTGTTAAGTTTTCGTTTTTTAGTTTTATATAATACTACTTGTCTATTTTTTATTTTGTTGCTGTGTTTGGTGTTTTAACCAAGAAATCAATGCCAAGATCAATGTCAATCTTTTCCTCTGTTTCAATTTTACCATTTCAGATATAAGTTAAAGTTTTTATTTAAGTTGATTTTTGTGTATGATGCAAGGATCCCAATGTCTTTTCTTTCTTTCCTTCCTTCCTTTCCTTTTGTCTCTTTCTTCCTTCTCTCCTTTCCCTGCTCTTTTCCTATCCCTTCCCTTTCCTCCCTCCCTCCCTCAACCAACTCTCCCTGCCTTCCTTCCTTCTTCCTTCCCTTTTTTCCCTTTTGTTGAAGAGACTATCCTTTCCATATTGTGTATTCTTGTGACAACCTTGTCAATGATCTGTTGACTATATATGTCTGGGTTTATTTTTAGACTCTTTATTAGTCTATATGCATGTATTTAGGCTGGCACCATATGGTTGTAATAACTATAGCTTTAAAGTATATTTTAAATCACAAAGTGTGATACCTCCTGCTTTATTCTTTGTTCTTGGAACTGCTTTGGCTATTCTGGATCTTTTGTGGCACTATATGAATTTCAGGATTGTTTTTAACTATTCCTGTTTAAAAAAATGGCCAGTGAGATTCTGATGGAAATAGTGAACCCTATGATTTTTGTATTACTCCTAGTTCTTACAATGCTACTGAACACCACTGGAAAATGATTAAATGTCACTCACAAGGAAAAGAAGATAACTTAACATTAGATATAACTAGACTGAAAAAGCAAATTTTTGAGGCATCTCAGGCTCACCTTAGTTTGTTTCCTGGCATAGATGTTCTTGCTGGAGTTGCTAACAGCCTCTCCAACATTAACCCACTAAAATGGATAAAAACTCTCTGTAAATCAACCATTGCAAACTTTGTGTTGGTTTGTTTCTGTTTATGCTGTTTGTTCTTAGTCTGCAGATGCTGGAGCCGACTTTGGAGAGACCCAACACCACAAACAAATGATGACAGCAATGGCAGTTTTAGATAAAAATAAAGGGGGAAATGTTGGGAAAAGCAGCAAAAGAGAAAGGACTTACAGAGTGCCTCCATAAGTTGGTTATGAGTAACATATAAACAAGGAACAACAAACTGCAGAAGGCCGCAGGAGGCCTCTGAGGAGGAAGGCCTCTCCATGCCTCATGTTCTGGTGCAGGGTGACCTCGGCTCTGTTACCATAAACATTGTGCTCAAGGATGTAAAACCCCTTTGTAGCACTATGATGTAGCCAGACTCTCAGGCTCCTTGTAAAGCCTACATTCTATCAGCTGTACATAGACAATAAGCTAAAGATAACCACATGTTCCTGTTTTGTGAAACTCCCAAACCACCCACTGTTATCAATCCTTTCCGGCTCACGGATTCATCCATTATCACTCCACCCCTACAGATCAAACTGATTATAATCAATAAATAGTATGGATGATCAGAGCTCGGGGCCTTCACTGACTCCTCCAGAGTAATAAGTGATGGCCCGCTGGTCCCACTATCTCTCTTAATCTGTCTTTTTCTCATTCCTTTGTTGCCACCAAACTGGGGGTACCCATGGGTGATACAGGGCTGGCTCCCTACATTCTGGTGCCCAAGGTAGGGCTCATGGATCCCTGTGTTCTGACACCCAATGTGTGGGGCTCATGGATTCCCTACACATAGCTTATTCAGTGACGTTTTCATTAGCAACAGATAATCAACACTTACAATTACATAAGTCAACCAATTATAGAAACACTTGATTATTTTCAGTTCAAATTCATTTCTTCAATAAACATGTTTGGACTACCTATTTTGTTGAACCTATTAAGAAACGATTAAAGTAGTGCTTAAATGAACTGATGAGGGTCTGGTCTGAATTAAGGTAGTAATTGTAGAGAAACCTGGAAGCAGAAACTTTTTTTCAAATATATATTTCAAAAAAAATTTATAAGTTTTTCAATCATTTTTTGGTCTAACCCCTTTTATTAGTTTTCTAGGGCTGCCAAACAAAATACCACAACCTAGATGACTTAAACAACAGAATTTTATTGTCTCACAGTTCTACAGACTGGAAATTGGAAATCAAGGTGTTGGCAGGGTTGGGTCTCCTTGAGAGCTGTGAGGGAAAGATCTGTTCCAGACCTCTTTCCTTGGTATATATATTGCTGTCTTCATGTTTACATGGTGTTCTCCCTGTATATATGTCTGCCTCCAAATTTTCTAGTCATATTGGATTAGTGCCTATCCTAACGGCCTCATTATAAATTTATTACTTCTTTCAAGACCTTATCACCATGTAAGTTCACATGCTGAGTTACTAAGGGTTGGGACTTCAACATGTGAACTTTGTAGGGCCACAATTCAGCTCATAGCAGCCCACTCCAAATGAAAGATGAGAAAATCAGTTTAGACACTTCAGAAAAGATAAGTAATTTAGATAAATTAGAGTGGGGACAAAACAGAGCCTGCCACATTCAGGATTTAAGAGTCGTAAATTAATGCAAAAGAGCATGCCTATATCCAGAAAAGGATAGACATATACCTGAAAGACCTATGCATATTTTGCCTTTTCCCCAGTCTCTTTAGAAATCACCAACTGTTGTCATTTGTCCACACACCACAGGTATAACTAGAGATGGAGTCATTGGCTTAGAAACACTGGAGGTAGTAAAATTTACACAAAATAATGAAGCATTTTTTAAAATGATAAACAAAATTAAATATAGTTTATACCATTTAATTTTGTTTATACTAACATTTGACTTATAAAATTGAATTTAGTTGTAAGTTTAATAGAACTGTGGACCTGAAAATTACATCATAAATATCATATAAGCCAAAGGTTACCAAAGTGAAATGTGTTTCAGAATTACCGGGGAGCTTTTAAAAATATAGATTCTTAATTCCCACCCAAATATCTTGAATATAAGGTTCTCAAATGCATATTTTTAAGAAACTCTCCACTTGGTTCTAATGCCTGATCCATCTGTTTTGTCTTAACTTTGAAAAAACTGAGGCCACTTTAACAAAATTACATCTCATAAGACATATTTAATTTAAAAAATGGTCTAGTTCTGTTTCTATGTGATTCATTTTGCTCAATAGATTATGAGAGAATTTGTAGAAACTATCTGAAAAAACATTTTTGTTAATACAATGATTCAACAGTTCTTATGGAAAAGATAGCTCAGTAATATTTGTTTCCTTTAGTAAAACTTTAAGGTCACCAATACTTAATGTCGGTGGATTTTTAAAAATTCAGATTTAAAAAAAATCTTCTAAAATGGAAAGTAGAACTTACTAAAAGAGATTTTAGAAACTTACAGATGATGTCCTATCCACTTCACAACGGCTACTGAGAATAAAACAGGCCTCAGCATCATCCATCCTAAATACAGACAGAAAAAACAGAATAATCACACACTGAAGTATCTACATGTTTTCTGAAAAACAGAATTTTACTTTTTAGTTCATATATTGCAAAAAATGTACATGAAGACAATGTGTATCCATAAGCTTAAATCAAAGTTGAATTTCTAGCAGATCATGACTATATTTGATTCTGAACAAAAAGAAAATCTATTATTGGGTTGTCTATTATAATTTAATGGTCCCTGAGAAAAGTTAAAAAAAAAGCCATACTTTATTCCTTTTTATGATTAAGTGTATTTTTATATGCATACTTTGAGTCAATTAACGGGATATATTGGTCTTTATTTTATGATTAATTGAATTTTAACTGTAATGTCAGAATCAAACTAAGAGGGATGGAATAGAGTTGCTCAGGATTCCTAAGTCAAACTGTACTCTGTATTTATACTTCCTGAAGATCATTCATTATCTTGTTGCAACCCCCTTCCCCTCATGCTAGGGTTCAATATTTCTTAAGTTTAGTGGTAAAGACACAGTATATTTTAGTGTTTGATACATGATGTTCTAAAAGTACAAGAATGTTTACTTTCAAAAAGAGGAATGAGTTATCTCTGTGGTTCACCGTGATAAAGTAAATCTTTTAAAAAAAAATGTTTTCTATGGAGAGGAAATATAAAAGTCTTTGAAATAAGACCAAGCCAAACAGTTCTGGGAAATGTTGCGCCATGGTTATTAAGATAATATGAGTGTTGGATAACTTTTTCTAACCACCGTTTTCAACAAAGCAATTCAAAACTCATGCAACTAACCTTTGAAACTTGTTTGGAGAATACTACTCCATGCTCTATGAATGAGAAATTGCACTGAAAAATGTGTTAGTTTATATTAAATGCTAAATCTTTTATATGAAGTTAAGACTGAAAATGAACATAAAAATGGATACCGTGTCACTCTAATTTATTTATTTTTATTTTTTATTTTTTTGAGATGGAGTTTTGCTCTTGTTACCCAGGCTGGAGTGCAATGGCGCGATCTCGACTCACCGTAATCTCCGCCTCCTGGGTTCAGGCAATTCTCCTGCCTCAGCCTCCTGAGTAGCTGGGATTACAGGCACGCGCCACCATGCCCAGCTAATTTTTTGTATTTTTAGTACAGACAGGGTTTCACCATGTTGACCAGGATGGTCTGGATCTGTTGACCTCGTGATCCACCCGCCTCGGCCTCCCAAAGTGCTGGGATTACAGGCTTGAGCCACCGTACCCAGCCCACTCTAATTTATTTTTTACAATAGCTTTTTGAGTATGGCCAGCCAGCTACCTATCTCTTTCCTTCATTCCTTTCTCTTTTCTTTTATTCCTATGGAGGAATTCTTGAAAATGTGATAGTTTTTACTAACAAATAATTTTAAAACTATTGGTAATAAATTAGTTATGTTAATCCTAAATATTATATAGGTTAGATAGTAATAGCTAATACCATTAACACAGATAAATTTATTAGAAAGCCTCCACTTATTACACAGTCATATTGAACATATTAATATTATTCATGCTTACTGTGTGAAGAACATAACTGTTTTACAATAAATTAAGCATACTGATTATCTACACAGATGAATACAATGATCTAGATTATAGTAGTATCTAAGTGTCCATTTTTCTAGCACACCCAAATAATGAGTATAGACAGCAAACAGTAAACCTCTAAAGCCAGGGTTTACCTGAGGTGCTGGGAAAAGCTGATGACTTACAGAATGTCACAAGTAGAATGACCACAAATATAAAGTATTGAATACACCAAAAAGATGAATATACTCACAAAGAAATGTATCTTTTCAATTTTATCCTGCAGTTTCTAGTGATGTTTTTGTTTCAGAAATTAAATTGTTAAAAAAAAAAGCTGCATTAAACTGACTTTATTATATATAAATCAAAAGTAACATCAGAGTTCCTGACTAGGCCTCTAGTCATCATTTGAAGGATTACGCAGCAAAAAGAAGTTCAAAAGTCTGTCTTACAAAACAGTTAACTTTTCTTCTGTTCGTTTCCATCACTCACTAGACATACACACACATGCACATGCACACACAGTGAAGACAGGCACAAACACACTCCCACTCACGCACACTGAGGTTATGCAGGAAAGGAAAAAAAGTGTAAAGCACTTGTGCTACACAATTCAGTGGGGAGACTTTTAAATCTAGAAGAGCATGTAGGACAACTCAAAGATAAACATGAAGACACGTTTAAAACTTTAAAAACAGCAGACAATATTGAGCAAAACCACTTCTGTTGAAGATATCTTCTGGCTTCTGAAACTAAGGAGATTGTTTTGCAGAAGGCCTGATTCCCTGGTGTTCACACTCTGCTCATGTGCTCTAACTCGGTAACCTGCGACAAATGTCTAAGACTGTGTCACCTTTAAGCCAAGTTGTCTGGTACATGCACAAAAAGAAAAGGGTAGGTAAGTAAGACCTGTCACTTTTCTGATTCCTCTAGCCCATAGCAACCGTTTCGGCTCTGACCCCAGGCAACATAAGTGCTATCTGTCCAACACGTAGTGCAGGCTCTTTAAAATATAAACTCTGACTCACATTGTACTGGTATATCACATCATATGTAGCCCATAATTTTTATATATGGGATAAAAACAGTATTCAGGGATTTGGAGACTATCAGTGAGTCTGGATACCTCAGTGAATCTCTGACAGCTGAAGATAATTATAGGGGGTCACTTTTCTCATTGTGCTGTGTTGTCACAGTCTGCTGAACAATTTTGTCTTGAGATGAGGCCGAAAAGAGAAGTAAACACACTGATTTTATTACATATTTTTAATCTTTCAGTTTGGACAGCAGAGGAACTAAGACAAAAGACTTTACTCAAACATACAGAAACAAATCTTGTGACATTGAAAATTGCTAAAATTTGGCAAAAAGAGAAAATATTAAGTCACTCAAAACTGTAAGCTGCAAGATGAAAGACAGAGATACCTACTTAGCTCTCAATAGGTCTTGATCTTTAAGGGCTGAACCTTGAAGATAGATAACTCTTTGGGACCACATTGGAATCTGCAGTACCCTTCGGACTTGCACATCCATTTCAGTAGGACACAAAATCACCACATAATAATCCTATTCAAAACAAAATGGGCATTAGGATAGAAACAATAATGTTTTCTATTATACTACATAGAAAAATAAGAAAAATCTGAGTATGATAAAACTGAAATCAAATTTTGCTAATAAAATTCACATATAAAACTTGGGCATATATTCAATAACATTGCACTCTTATAACACAACTGGGACACACACCAATGTCATAAATCAATAAATTCATCTCAACTTATTTCCATCTTACTAGGGCCATAGGGAAGGTAATCAGTGGTTCTACCTGGCATGCACTTTCAGCTTGCAAAGTTTTTAGTTCTATCTAAGACTGATCCTAAAATATACATTGAACACCAAGGAGAAGCATTTAAATATCAATTCACACTTCAAGTCATTACTTTGAGAATCAAAACTGTGGTAGTGATTTATATCATTTGGTTATACTATTATGAACCAATAATTTTGAACAGTTTCTGATGGATATTTGAATAAATAAGGATTCATAGAAACATTACAAATACTGACAAAGTAAACTAAATGAACGTGATATCAAAACATTTCAAAATATATGGTCCTTTGGAGAAAGTTTTAAAAAACAACAAATAAATATGGAGTTGTTATGAATAATGCAAGTTAACTTATATAAAAACAAAAGAATAAGAACAAAACGATTCTGCCCACTTAAGACAGAACAAAATGATTCTATCATTTAAGTATCAATTATAAATTAGGTGTATTAAAACACAAAAATATAGTATTCATAAAGGTCTCCAAAATATTCACAAATCAATATTTCTATGTTTTGTAAGGAAAGGATAATTAGATATAGTAGGCATTGCCTTGATGTCTGGAGTTATTCAACTTCTTGACACAAATTTGTGGAGGAAATACAAGACCTTCAAATAGACTAGGTACAGTAAGCTGGAAAGGAAATAACTGCTGTGGTCCACAGTAGCAAGTGGAAATATTCAAGAATTTTATCTGCATAGACAGAAAAAAAGTTTTTTCTTAATTCAAATTCTCAATTTGGCTAGTTATTGTTCAATTTTTGGTCCTGCAGTCCTACTACAAATAGCACCTATTTATACTTAAGAAAACAAAAGAAAAAAGTGAAAGTCCCAGGCTTCCACATTTCCATTAACAATACCTGATAAACTTCTGCAGTATTTAAAAAAAAAAATCTGCAGTATTTCAATATCACAGATGATATTGAAATGGTTTCTTTCTTGTTTAATTGTATTTTATCTTAAAATTCACTGTTTCATAAAAATATCATTTATGCTCTACCCCAGGGACAAAAAAGCAATCCTTTAATTCAAAGAAAAATTTTCTTTGTAGCATTAACATTATTCCATCTGTCTTTCAGCATACATACAGAAGGAAACTTAAAATACTGTGTATTCCTCCAGCATTTTTTTTTCTATGTTCCTGGTTATATTTGTAGTTCTTCATTTACTCTTTCTATATTTGGGTGTATAAATAAAAATCCTCCACAAAGCAGGCTGAACCATCAGTTAATTGACTTTGACAATATGTTAGTTAGTAGGTATGATCCAGTATAATACATAATATAAGCCAAGTTTACCTGGAGTCTAGGATGAGCATAGAATTCGTTTAAAAAATCCATAAGTAAATCAATCTTTAGCGAGCTGACACACAGAACGACATGCTTCTCTGTTTGAGCTCTGTGTCGACTGTAGTTCCCGCCTGACTTCTGTCTCTCCATCCACAAATAAGCCAGCTGTTCAAACTGTAATGTATTTTCCACATATGAATGAAAAACATGGTAAGAAAATAAGTAAATCAACGCAATACATCTATTGTTTATTAGGTGCTGTCAATTTTGTAGATGGAACTCATTGAGATTCTAATTGTCGGTGTTACCCTTCAACAACAGATTTTCCACATAATCTTTACAGAGGCTGCAAATGCCTCCCAGGGGCTTCAGGTCTCTAAAGAAACATATTAACATGATTTTGGTATCACATAAGAACAGGCCACTAAGAGGTTTGTGCCTCTGCTTTATGTCTAGTAGAGCTGAGTGAAAGAGAAAAGCCTCATTGTTATTTTTCCACATTCTCTCTCAAGTTCTACCCACATCTCATGTAATAGGAATTACTCTTAACAACACACACAGCCACATTCTAGCTGTACAGTAGCCAGAAATGGAGGAAAGTGAAAGGTGCAAGGGAGGGATGTCAGGAAGAAAGACATGCATGAATTTTTAGGATTAAGAAGGCCATTCTTGTAGGTATTTAGATACACTGCGGCCTAAGTTTTACAATGGAATATGCAAGTTTGATTTGCTTTTCCCCATAACCTGTGTCTGATTTACCCACACATGGACACACAGGGCTTATTATAGGAAAGGGCTAGAGATTGCATTTACTTATTTTTAATTCCATTTCTATATCCGCCCCTTTGCAACCTCCATACTCACTCCCCAAAGTGCCACGTAATATAAAATATGTTCAGACTTTGTTTTCAATTTTTTTTTTTTTGTAGAGATGGGGTTTCACCTTGTAGCCCAAGCTCATCTTCAACTCCTGGGCTCAAGCCATCCACCTGCCTTGGCCTCTCAAAATATTGGAATTATAGCTATGAGCCACTGCACCTGGCCCAGATTTTGTTTTAGTTGACCAACATAACTAATAAATTTTTTTTCATTGCAGTATATGATGATGTGGTTTATTTTGAAGAACCAAGAGAAATCAACCCTTCAAAAATTTATTTTTTTGATCTGCCATCCTATAATTAAAAACTACATTTTTCTGTACTTAATATACTTAAGTACTCTATATATTTTTTAAAAAGCATCTTGAAGGATTTAGATAAGATGTGCGCTGTCAGTTGCAACTGAAAGGAAAAAAACAACTTGGTGTTTCTAATAAAATGTAAAATGACATTTCTGCAATAATTATGTAATTGGTTAAATGTAATGGTAGCATGTGTTAGCAAATTATCATTAGATAAATAAACTTTACAGTTCTTATTAAAAATGGAGGATTCCATTTTATGTCTCTGCATAGTTCTAGACAATGTAAGATGGCTATGTTTACCTGTATGGGTAGAACCACAAGAGCAACACAAATCATAGCAACGACAAAAAGCTTGGAGGACCATGTTTCAGGAGTGACATCCCCGAAGCCCACAGTAGAGAACGTTACAATGCAGAAATAAAGGGAATCGAAGAGATTCAGCTTCTTTCCTATTCGTTCCAGATGTTGGATCCCACAAATGCTAAGGAAACAAATATGCATTAAAATTAAACCTTTCAAATTGGACACAATATTTCTCATCATCATTCTTTTGAAAGCCAAAGTACATTTCATAAAGCCATTTAATAGTCAGGCTCTTATATTTCACAATGTATTTTTCTAAGAAAAATATAATTAGTAAGTTCTTTTCCTACCTTGACCAGATGTGGTCTTATTTTGATTAACAGCCAAAAATGGTAGTAAAAATATCACACAACATATTTAAGTAACATGCAAAATGAACAGACGATTTCATGGGTGATACACAAAGACACTGAATGAACATCAAGGAAACAGAGAGACCAGAAATCGCTACATCTAATCCCTTCCAAAATACCAAGTCTTTTCTTTTTCTTTTTTCAAAATTTAAGAAGAAGAGAAAGACAGCAAAAAGGTTGAGGAATTAACAATTGCCAACTGCTATGGTTTGAATGCTGTCCACTCCAAAACTCATGTTGAAATTTAATTGCCATTGTACCATACTAAGAGGTGAGACTGTTAAGAGGTGTTTAGGTCATGAGGGCTCCACCAACATGAATGAACGAATGTTGATATCGTGGGAGTGGCTCACTAACACGCTCTCTCTCTCTCTCTCTCTCTGTCTCATGTGTGCTTTCTCTCTTTGCCCTTCTACCATGTTTTGAGATAGTAAGAAGGCCTTCACCAGTTGTTACCAGCACCTTGATCTTGGATTCCCAGCCTCCAAAATCAGTATGAGCCAATACATTTCCATTTATTATAAATTACTCCATTTCAGGTATTATAGCAGCACAAAATGGACTAAGACACTAAATGATTCTTAAAACAAGTCCTTAAATGAATCAATCATTTGTACAAAGCTATTGATGAAGTGACAGTAAGAGAGCAGTGTAAAAGTTGTTACATGCCCTCAAATCAGAAATTTGTTAAAATAACATTATAAATAATGCTGCTATTAGGAAAAACAAAAAAGGCAAAGTGAGATTATGAATAATAAAATATATTGCGCAATGTTGGAGGAAGATGTAAGATTTGCAACATAGCAATCCGCATATAATTGCTATGGTTTGAATGTCTATATCCGCTCCAAAATTCATGTTGAAACTTAAATTCATAATGCAACATTATAAAGAGGTGGGCTTTAGTCTGGAGCTCTCAAGAATGGGATTAGCAACCTTATAAAAGTGTTAGAGGGAACTAGCTAGGCCTCTTTTTGCTTTTATGCCTTCTGTCATGTGAGGACACAGCAACAATGTCTCATCTTGATGAGCGAGAAGGCCCTCACCAGATACCAAATCTGTGACCCCTTGGTCATGAACTTCCCTGCTTCTGGAACTATGAGATACATATTTCTATTGTTCATAAACTACACAGTCTCAGATATTTTGTTATAGCAGCACAAATGAACTAATACAGATATTGACACTGAGAAGTAGGCTGTTACTATAACAAATACCTAAAAATGTGGAAGCACCTTTGGAACTGGGTAATTGTTAGACAGGAACAGTTTTAGGATACATGGAAGAAAAAGCCTAGATTTCCCTGAATGGAGTGTTTAAAGACAATTTTGGTGAAGTCTCAGAAAAAGAAGAGAGTTGAAAAAGCCTAAATCTTCTTACAGATTATTTAAACAGTTATGACCAGAATATTGATGGAAATATAGACAGTGAAGGCCTTTCTGATGAGTTCCTAGACAGAAATAAGGAATATCTAATTGGAAACTTGAAGAAAAGGCATCCTTACTATAAAGTGGCAAAACTTGGTGAATTACGTCTGTGTCCTAATACTTTGTGGAAGGCACAATTCAAAGGTGGTAAACTAAAATATGTAGCAGAAGAAAGCTCTAAGCAAAGTGTTTAGGGTGATGCACTGTGTTTCTTGACTGGTTTTAGTAAAATGCCAGAAGAAAGAAATTGATTAAAGATGAAATTTATAATCAAAGGGAAGCAGAACTTACAAATTTGGAAAATACTCAGCCTGGTCAGATTGTAAAGAATAAAAATTGTGTTCCAGACAAAACACCAACAGTTTGTCCAAGCAATCCATGCGATAAGGAGATTCTTATAAGATAAAAGGAAATCAGGTACTCTTCATCAAAACAATGGAAGAATAACCCTGAAGGCATTTTGGAGCTCTTCCAGATTGTCAGTCCCCTCACAGGCCCAGAGTATGAAAGCTCTGAGGGCAGAACAGTTTCAACAGAGGAAACCAGGACATCTTTGAGGCCTCAAGAGTTGGCTTTCTTCATTCTGGTGCGGTGTTCTTTGGCCACCCCAAGTGCTGGTGAAGCAGGTCGAAGAGTGACTCAGGATGCTGCTACAGAAGTCAGAGGTGGTAAACCTTGGTGGCATCCATGTGGTGCTAATTTTGCAGGTGTGAAAAGAGCATAAGCTGTGAAGGCATGGTTACCTTCCCACTAAATTTCAAAGGATGCTCCAGAAAGCCTTTCGGCCAAGAAAGAGAACTACCACAGGGATATGCCCGCACATAGAGTCCCCACTAGGGCAATGCCTGGTGCCATAGGGGTGGAGCCATCCCTGAGACACCACAGCTGTAGTCACCAGCATGAAATGGCCAGTATGGAGATCTGGAGATACCAGACCTCAACCCCGCAAGTGCTGCTATGTGGACTATGCCAAAAAAAGCTGAGAAGATGAGGCTTCCCAGAGCCTGGTGTGGCCCAACCCCTCCCCAGTGTGACCAGAAGTCAAGACATGGAGTCAAAGATTACTCTCAAATCTCAGGATTTCATATTGTTTTCCTTGTTAGATTTCTAACTTAATTGGGACCTATTACCCATTTCTCCTTGCCTATTTCTCCCCTTTGGATTGAGAATATCTATCCTATGCCTGTCTCACCATTGTATTTTGGAAGCACAAAACTTGTTTAATTTCACAGGCTCACAGCTGAAGAGTAATTAGCCTCAGGATGAATCATGCCTTGAGTCTCACCCATATCTAATTTAGGTGATATTTAGATGAAACTTTGGGCTTAAGAGTTGGTGTTGGAACAACTTAAGACTTTAGGGGCTACTGGGAGAAGGACATGCATTTTGATGCACCAGAAGCAGAAAGCTATAGAGTGAATATTTGCGTCCCCTCCAAAATTCACATTGAAAATTAAATCCCACAATGCAACATATTAAGAAGTAGGGTCCTTAGGCAGTGATTAAATTCATGAGGGTAGAACACTCACGAATGGCATTAGCAACCTTATCAAGTTGTGGAACAGAACCAGCTAGGCCCTTTTTGCCCTTCTGCCATGGGAGGGTGCAGCAGTAAGGCCCCATCCTGAAGGACGGAGAAGACCCCCAACAGATATTAAATTTCCAGCACCTTGATCTTGGCCTTCACACGTCAAGGATTGTGAGAAAGAAATTTCTATTGTTCATATATTACCCAGGCTCAGGAATTTTGTTAAAGCAGCACAAACAGACTAATATAATCATACAATACTACTCAGTAAACAAATAAATAAGTAAAAATTAAAAGAAGCCAAGTTCTGGATAAATTGCAAAAACACGATAAGTGGAAGAAGTTAGACATAAAAGACCACATGTTTTATGATTCTGTTTATATGAAATATCCGGAGAAGAACCGGCAAATCAGTGGTTGCCTGGGACTGACGGTGGGAATGTGGTGGTGAAAATAGTCTAAAACTAAATTGAGGTAATGGTATACATCTCTTCATGTATATAACTTTGAATATACATGAAAAAATATAGAATTTATACTTAAAATGAGTAAATTTTATGATACACATATTATACCCCATAAAACTATTTTAAAGTCAGTGTATATTTGTGAACACTCACTATGGCTTCTGGGCTCTATAAGCACATGGCTCAATTACAACAACCGTGAAGAAATAAATATTCAACATATACTTTCCAGAAATTCCTTTTCCAGCCTTTTCAGATAACCTCCTTATTTGTCTAAGTTACGTAGCAGACAGATTCTACTGTCTTTATGCATATATATAGATAGATATATAGGTACAGTCAAGTATAAGCTTATGAATGTTTAGGTAGATGGGTAGGTTCACAGGTAGACGGACCAAAGGATAGAAGAGAGAAAGGAAGATACATGTCATCATTTTAATTGTATAAAACTGTTGTGTGAGTTTTCTTTATTTGCTTTTTTCCTTTTTTTACCACTTCAGGTCTCCAAAACGGCACAGCAAAATTACTCTTGTTTTACACTTACAAATTTTGTGTGAGCTGCCAGATCATAAGCATACTTAAACCAATGAGTTGATTCATATCAGTTTGTTGGGCTCAACTGCCCCTACAGAATATTGCCAAACTAATTATGAGAATATTCAGATGCAGATGTAGCCTAATATCACCAAAAATGGAATTGTATGATACTTCTGTGAAGTCAGGTTTTAAAATTTTCTTTAATATAACATATGTTGGAGAATGTAAACAATTTATGCTTAATTTCTTTATACTTCACTAGAAAATAGAGAAGAAAGTAATATATATTTTAGTGATTCAAATATTGAGCATTTACATTTGTTTGAGTATGCATTAAAAAGTCAATCTCTGATTATAGTTAAAATGTATACTTCCAAATTTAAACATGTATTTTCTAGACCTAAACTACCAGAAAAGTCTCCTACTGTGCTTCCAGGTCTTTTGACTGTCCTTTTTAACATAACGTACTCATAAGGGTAGTATTAATATTCTTTAAACATAGCTCACCCTGAAATGTAAAAAGCTGCAGGATTCTCACTGTTCAAAGGAACCTCTATAATCTGTAGTTTGATAGATTACTATCAAGTAATCAACAAATCAAGTCCTCATATATTCAACAAACTCTTCATTTGCAATATAACGTTGCTGTACCATCCATGAAGATATGAAGTCAATGTCTTCAGGTCCTTGAGTCTGAACTGGACTAATGACTTGCTTTGACCAAGAAATAGGATGGAAGTGGCATTATGTGGTTGCAGATGCTAGGCCTTAAGAGATATTGGAGCTCTTTTTCTCACTTTCTTGCAACTCTGAAACCACCACACAGTGAAGATACTGGTATAGTCTCTTTACTATACCAGAGGATGAGAGGCCATGTGGAAGAGAACCAAGATGTCCTGTCCTGCTTGACAGCCAATTCCAGTTGCCAAATATGATAGCAGGGTCATCCTACATCCTCCATTTTCTCTCA
The DNA here is from genome assembly GCF_049354715.1 of Callithrix jacchus. Lineage (NCBI taxonomy): Eukaryota > Metazoa > Chordata > Mammalia > Primates > Cebidae > Callithrix > Callithrix jacchus. The sequence goes on from NC_133519.1 coordinate 52,942,982, forward strand.
GGCCATTAGATAAGTGAAGTTGAAAGAGTAGTTACAGGTGAGACTGGCAGAAAATATGCCCTGGAAACCAGCCACAGAATTTTGAGAAATGACCAACTATGCTATTTTAAGCAATTAAGCTTAGGGGTGTTTGTTACTCATCAATAGATACTTAGTAGCATAGGATTATGAACTACAGCATCTGGATTTAATTTGTTTGTTCTTAAACTTCTGTCCCGTTTATCTCACCTTCACTTACTATTTGTACTGTTTACTTAAAATAATATATAACCCTTGTTGCCTATATGTCTACCTTTGCCCAATCTAATAATTCAACTGAAAGCTCTCTCTCCCCAGTAACTACAATTCCTGTTTTTTGATGTCCTTGCTCAAATATGACCTCCCTCATAATTTTCTTGAATTAGAGTATTCACTCTGAATTTATGCATAATTTCATGTTGTATGTAGCTAAACATTACAAAAATATCTACATTTAGTGCTTAATATTTATCACCCATACTCAACTATTACCTACCTTGATGACATTAATTACACATTATTCAAATTTTATTTTTTACAGCACTTAACCAAAGTGTATACTAGTCACAAGAACTAACTGTTAAATGAACAAGAGAACTGGGGGTGGGGGCGGTGGCTCACGCCCGTAATCCCAGCACTTTAGGAGATGAAGCCAGGCAGATCACCTGAGCTCAGGAGTTCAAGATCATCCTGGGCAACATGGTGAAACCCTGTCTCTACTAAAATAAAAAAAAATTAACTGGGTGTTGTGGCATGTACCTGTAGTCCCAGCTACTCAAGAGGCTAAAGCACAAGAATTGCTTGAGCCTGGTAAGCGGAGGTTGCAGTGAGCTGAGATTGCACCATTGAAGACAGCCAGACTCTGTCTCCAAAAAAAAAAAAAGAAGAAAAGAAAAGAAACTAGTTAAACCATTCTCAAGTAATATATTCCAAACAAACTCCAAAAATATTTCATGCTTATGTTCCAATTTTTCAGTACTATGTAACAAACTCCCTAAAACATAAAGGCTTAAAACAATAATAATTTAGCTTTTCACACGGTTTTGTGGGAATTTTCTCTTTTTTATTATTTTTATTTTTGGCTCACTTATGCAGCTGTACTCAACTAGAGGTCTGGCTAAATTGAAAGGTCGAAGATGGCCTCAGCCTTGTACTTAATGGTCAGTGTTCATTGTGGGCTAAGGTGCTTTGTTTCTTCTCTGTATGACTGCTCATCGTCTATGAGGCTCAACTGGCTTCGTTGCTGTATCAGGGCATCATTTTAAAAGAACAAAGATGGAGGCTGTAAGTCCTCTACATGCCTAGCTTTTATCTGCTCCATTCTACTTGTCAAAGCAAGCCTCCACATCAGCCAGATTGAAGAGGTGTGGAAATAGGCTCCATTCCTCCATGAGAGGACATACAAAATATTGTGGTCATATTTTTCAAGTTACCAATCCATACTTATGACAATACCTATCATAACCTGTAAAAATCTTAAAACATTTTGTTGAGTAAGACATGTTGCAGTCAAAGGTATTTAATTTCCCTGATACAGTTATAGTTAAATACATACTTAAAAATCATTAACAAGATTTTTTAAGAATCCTTGTGCAAAACGCCATTTTATTTGACTTGAGAAAATTATGCAAACCTATCACATATTTATTAATATCCCTCATAAGTTTAAGGGACCTAGAATATCCAGATGCTCTCCAAGTCAACATGAAAATTAAAATGTTCATGTCAGCTGTAACATGTTTGATATCATTATACAAGAATAAAAAACAACTTTTTAAAGTACTACTAAAGATGAATACATTAAATTACTTTAAGAGTTTACTTCTCTCAAGCCTGTAATCCAGCACTTTGGGAGGCCGAGGCGGGTGGATCACGTGGTCAACAGATCCAGAACATCCTGGTCAACATGTTGAAACCCCGTCTCTACTAAAAATACAAAAAATTAACTGGGCATGGTGGCACGTGCCTGTAATCCCAGCTACTCAGGAGGCTGAGGCAGGAGAATTGCCTGAACCGAGGAGGCGGAGGTTGCGGTGAGCCGAGATCGCGCCATTGCACTCCAGCCTGGGTAACAAGAGCGAAACTCCGTCTCAAAAAAAAAAAAAAGAGTTTACTTCTAATTTTGAATAGGCCCACCAGCTTATTTCACTTAGGTTCTGATTAAATGGGTCATTGCTTCTGTTCATGGATAACAATGATGTTACATTTAAAATATGTTTTAAAATATCTTCTAACTCAATAAATACCTTTTGTAATAAATAAATGAAATCAGTTCCTCCCTCTAAAAGAAAAAAATAAGGTGAAAAATGCTTATTCAGCCCAAGAACAGAAGATTCTTTTAAATTATGGGTCAGATCTTCCCTTGGTTCATAACTCTTAATGTGCTTTTATCACCATTGGAATAAAATTCAAAAGCTTCTGTCTCTTTTGTGACTTCCTCTTCCGAGAAGGCAGTAATTCCCTTACTTACTGTTGAACTTCCTCCCTAAACCCGTTCTTCCCAGATTCTTCACCATCAGATAGTGGTAAATCTGATTTTCCAGTTGCTTATGCTAAAATCCTGGATTCACCCTCACTTTTAATCACAACTCACATCCAAACTCTTAGCAAATTCCAGTTTCTAGCTTCAATATATAATAAAAATTCACAATCACTACTCTCCATTTTCACTGCTACCATAATGATCCACGTCACCATCATTCCTTCTCTGCACTGCAATAGATATTCTCCCTTCCTTCAATGGCCAATTGTCAATATATTGCCAGCCAGGTTTATTTATAAAAACATGAATCAGGTCATGCTATTTCTCTACTCAGAACACTGACACGGCTCCCTATGTCACTTAGACTAAAAACTAATGTTCTTTTATTTGCCTACAGCACACTACTCAATCTGACCCCTTACTGTGTCCTTCAGGTTCATTTTCTACTCCTGTTCCTGTGGGTTCACTCTGCTCCAGCTAACCTGGCATTATTGCTTTCTGCCCAACGTGCCAGGCATGTTCTTCACTAAAGGCTGCAGCAGGGACTATTCTCTCTGGCTGGAATCTATTAACCTAGATAGTCTCATGACTAACTCCTCAAATCCTTAAAATCTTTACTCAAATACCATCTCATCCATGAGACCTTTCTTGACTACCATGTATATACTATCTATATACTCCCAGTCTTTCTTTACCAGTTTAATTTTAAAAAAGAATTTAGGTATTCAGTTTTTGGTATCCATTATCCGTATTCTTCTATGACAGGCAGGCTCCTTGGGGTACAGTCTTGCACTTTATTGACCAATGTTGTCTGATTACCAAAAACAGTGCCAGGCACATAATAATGTTCATATATATTTTTTCAGTAAATGAAGGAAGAGCTAAATGAAAATACATAGTCCTCTATTGTCCATACTTAAATCACCAAGCTATTTAACCTGTTCAGATATAAATAACAACTGTAGAAAAGAGCTTGCATAGCTAAACTTTAGATGTAAAGTTTAAATATAAACTTTTCAGAAGGAAGAATCAAAGCTTCTGAAAATTTTTATCTTACTACTTGTTTCATTATGGAATTTAATACAATTAGGTGGAGAGATAAAACATCTCTTAGTCAATAAAGCTGGAACTCTATCTTACACAATACAAAAAAAGTAACTCAAAGCGGGTTAAATACTTAAATGTAAGACCTGAAAGTATAAAACTCCTAGAAGAAAACACAGAAGGAAGGGTTCTTTACATTGGTCTTGGCAATGGTGTCTTGGATTTGACACCAAAAGCACAGAAGAGAAAAACCGAAAATGAACAAGTGAGATTACATCAAACTAAAAGCTTCTCCGCAGCAAAGGAAACAATCAACAGAGCAAAAAGGCAACCAAGAAACAGAAGCAAATATTTATAGAACATCTATCTGAAAAGATCAATTTCGAAGGTATCTAAGACTCTCCTACCACTCATTAGAAAAAATAACAGGATAAATACTGCATGATTACAATTATATGAGGTATATAAAATAGTCAAACTTGGAAGCAAAGAGTAGTTGCTGGGGCTAAAAGAGAGGAAATAGGGACTGCTACTCAGTGAGTATGAAGTCTCAGCTATGTAAGATGAGTTAGTTCTAGAGATTTGCTATGTAACATAGTATTTATTAATGATAAAGTATTGTGCACATTAAAATGTTGAGGATAGTTCTCATATTAACTATTTCTACCAAAACACACAAGCATACACAAACCTGACAAAAGAACCCAAGAAAATTTTGGGAGGTGATGGATATATCTAGTACCTGCATTGTGGTGATGATATTACAGGTGTATGTATATGTAAAAATCATCAAAATGTATATATAAAATATATGCAATTTTATGCATATCAATCATAGCTCAATAAAGCTAAAATAGGTAAATAAATACTTCCATAAAATGAGGTATTTATTGATAGATCTATAATACAAATCTATCAACTTTTCCATAACCTTATCATTTGAAATTGTAAAGTACTAGAAGCAAGTAAAATAGATTTTACTTTCCATAGTAACTAGTTTTTATAACTCTAGTCTTTGTTTCGGTTAGCAATTCTTAAATCTAATAAATGAAAAATTTGGGAGTTTAAAATGCATTTGATTTGCTTATTGCAATTCATTGTACTTGTGTAATGTACAAGTAAATGATAAACTAAAAACTTGCCTTTTAAAAAATAAATTGCATATTAAAATATAAGATATACTTAGTCCCATTTCATTCTGAAATGTCTATGTCAACAGCATATTTCAAAAGTCTTTATGATTAACTTTGCTACAATGTTGACTTACAAATTAAATGCTTGACTTATAATACTAGTATGCCACAGTGAATACTGCATACTCTACTACAGATTTCAGTCAATCAGCTTAGTACATACTAAAACCTTCAGACAACTGTCTAGGCTATGTTTTATGGAAGAAACAAACTACTCAGTAGTAAAGACAGAGTTGCCTGTCATAGGTAAACAATCTGGACTCCATTGTCACTTTCACATTAACTTTTGCAACCAGTCTCCTTTTTGTTATCTTGTGTTGATTTAAAAAATCACCTCCCTGGAAGAGGTGAAATTGTTTAGCGGGAAATTTTGCAGAAATTTGTACTAGCTTATCAAATCCTAAAGGCAGAATATTCACACTATTTAAGAAAAAACTGTCTTTAAGCCTCAAAAAATCCTAAAAATATCATTTTAAAAGTATTTTTAAAATCACTTGTTCTAAGATTTTATTTTACAAAAGTGATAGTAAGGCATGGAGAATTTTGATTGAAAAATAAAGGACAGACTGCGCTGACACACATTATACAGTCATAACATCATTTTCTGATACCTATTACAGAGAACCCATACACAACATGTGAAAAACATTGTTTAATTACATATTATTGTGGTTACAGGCAACACAACTGGAGATGTTTCAAAGATTATAAATATAAAGATTTATTTTACTGCTCTCTGGTAATCATTCAAGTAAAATATATCTTTACATATAAACTATCTCTTCAAAAAGGAATTCAGCTAATTGTAGGAAGAAAGAGAAGAAAGGGTGTCTTCAGGACAGGCAGATACACAGGCAGTTAATTGTTACTTTAACATAAGATTTAAGGCAAAGACAGTTTTAGAATTGAAACATGCTAGATTTGCATTATGGACAAATGTTAATATTTCACTAATATATATTAGTTATTTTACCTAGATCTATGAATCCTAAAACATGCTGCATAAGATTGGAAGCAACTCAGTGATAATTAGGCATTACATTATGGATTGTTATCTTGTTTCATTCACACTTGTCTTTGGAGCTATTATTAAATGAAAACTGTCTCCTCTCTCTCATCATAATTAATAAATTTTCATGGGTTCTTTTTTTGGGCCTGTATCCAGAAATAATTTTAATGATAGGCAGAGATTTTCTGATAAATTAAATCCAAAATGTACTCAAATACAGCACATTCATAAGCATAATATTCTATTTTGCCTTACGATAAAAGAGATGCATCTTTTCAGACAGTAAAAACCAAGTTAAACAATTTAAATTATATACTAAATTGAAAGTAGCAGGAGAATTTAATAATGTATCATTAATACATAAATATTCATAGTTGGTGGATTTTAGTAAACTTCTATATGTTTATATTTTCTTAAATTTCATATTGTCTTGTGACTGAGAACTATATGTGTGCATGTGTGTATGTGTATACCTATTCTTATTTAAAATACTTGGTTTCAGTAGTTTTGTAATTGTAACACACTTTTTGTTTATTATCCTGTATCCTCGGCCTAAATATTAAATTAAATAATTTATTACAATCTAAAATATGGAAAATAAATCACTATTACACCATGTTCTGTTTATGATTTTTGCTTAGTTAATATATATAAAAGTTATCCTAATTCATTTATAGTGATTTACTTTCAAATGCAAAATTGCAAATGAATGTCTTTTTATAATTTCTCTATTGCAAAAATACGTATAAATTTTAAATCACAATAAAACCATTTATATACAATAACAGGTACTATAAGATTTTATTTAAATGTTTTATAATGGAAAAAAGCTACCTAACATTATAAAAAGTAGTCACATTTATTCATAAAAATATATTTATTGATGGTTTACTAGTCAAGCATTGTGCTGGATGTTACAGATGCAGGCATCAATAGGACAAAAGTCTTTCACTCCAGTCTATATAAAAAAGCCTCTAGAATCTAAAGTGAATGATTAGGACTTCACTTACTAATAATAGCATACATTAATAATCAAACATTTTTCCCTTGGTCAGTGCTAACCTAGGTAAATCACTCAAACTTCGTGCTCCTCAAGTGAAAAGCAAATGTATTAATAATAATTTTAACTTCTCATTGGCTATAATGAGAAATAAATCAGCTAAGCTTCTGTGAAATGTCTGGAATAGAATAATGTTCAATGAATTGACTAGTCATTTTGTTATTTATTTATAGCCCCAGCATGAGAGAAATAGAATAATAAAAATGAATCAAAGATACACACACAAGTGTTATAAAGCATATGTTTCTATTTTACAAAAAAAAAAAATAAATGTTACTGTTAACAATAGAGACAGGAATTATAGAGAGGAAGTGATGATAAGAAAATAGTGTTTATCCCTCTTTCCTAGGAATTCACTAACAAGTTTATTAGCAGCAGGGTATCACCCATGGATTAATGAGTAGCTGTAATCTTGTCCTTTCTCAATGCTGTAAGTCCCAAGGGTTTTGGAAGTGGAAATATGGGCAACCATAGAAGGCTACAAAAAAAGAAGAGTTATGCAATTTTCAGGGTAAACCCATAATCTTTAACTATTTACAAAGAGTAGTCATGATGAGATTAGTTGACCTTTGGAGGGTTGACTGTCATCATTTACAGAAACTGACAACCGATTCTTGGAAAAGCAGTAAGGGAAAAAAGATTAAGCACTATTTCAAGGCCAGTATGTCAACATCAGGTTAGTGACTTGTTTTAAAGGATTACTTATCACTGAGATTACTTGAATTAAAGGATTTCATTTGTGATTATATAAAAGACAGTATATCTGTTTATACTATATGTATATATTTATACAATTCACTAAGTTATGTAACTAATATCATTATATGTTAATATTTAAGACCTAAATTTTAAAACAGTAATATTTTGAAAAAAATTGCAATAGAATTTTTATATTACTTAAAACATATATTCATACTATCAAGATTTAAATAGGTATTTAATTTTATATAACAAGGATTTTATATTTTGTGAATGTTAAGTATTATTTGAAAGTTTATGCACTTTAGGAAGCAGAGAAATCCTTCCATCTACATATTTATCTTTTTGCATAACTGTGGTCAATATTCACAATATTGAGCTTAAACTGGGCTTGGGCTTTCAAAAGTAAGTCACATAGTAAATTCTACCTTACTGTGAGTTAGTTTTATATGAAAGTCCACTTTGAGTAATGTCTGCTCTAAAGAACATTATCTCAGACTGAAAATCCTTTAAGAATTTTATAGTCTGGTATTCTGGCAGTTTTTTTCTAAAATTAAGGTAGATATGTATTTAAATTACGCATACCATAGAACAAAATGACAAGTGGCTAAATTTGTCCTTAAACACCTTTTTCAGAACTTGATTACAACAAATGTACAACTGAAAAATAGAGAAAGTTCCTGGGGAATTTCACATACTCTAATAATTCCACAATCATATGAAAAGAAGGTTGAATATACAACTAAAACCATATGAAACAAACATGCCCCTTGACAAGTATAGTGTTTTGTGGCATTTTCAACTAATAGTTATTTCCAAATATGACCTATAGATAGTTGGGGATAAAGGCAATGGTTAATAATGACATGAATTAAGGAATATTACAGAAAATTTTGCAGGTAGAAGGTATGAAAATATTTCCCTTTTGGACATGCTGAATTTAACATTCCTGTAAGATATGCTCCATCCATTCGGATTTTGTATTTTATTAATATATACATGTATTAAGCCATTTCTTACACTCCTTGGTTTACATCCTACTTGAACTTGTTTACTATTGTAATCTTTTCAGTTCCAAAACAATAGTAATATGGACTTGTTAGCAAAAGACATATAGTAACACTATATAACATATATAGTAACACTAGTAACACATGGACACAGGGAGGGGAACATCACACACCAGAGCCTGTCTGGGGTGGGGGCCAAGGAGAGGGACAGCATTACAACAAATACCTAATACATGCAGGGCTTAAAACCTAGATGAGGGGTTGATAGGTACAGCAAACCATGATGGCACATGTGTATGTAACAAACCTGCATGTTCTGCACATGTATCCCAGAACTTAAAGTAAAATAAAATAAAATAAAGATATAAACAAAGTCTTATATTATCCTTCCCCTATCCACCCTTGAGGTAATCTTTAGTATCTTTTTATTTGTTTAATATTTTGTTTGGTTTTCAGTTTTTAAATTAAATGTACTATGATTTTATCCTGGCAATTTATTACTACAGGAATTTTAAACCTATCATTTTAAAGTGAACTTTGTCTTCAGTTCTGTATGTCACTGTATGTATATTTTCTTTGAAAATTCACTTTAGTGGTAAATATTAAGCAGATAGGAGATTCTGCAGTCAAATTCATTAAGCAACTTTGAGTTAAGCATAGTTTTTACCAAATAACTTTTCAGATTTTTTAATGAGCTAATACTTATTGTGTATCTCTGAGAATGGATTAATTTTACAGAATTTACTAAACATATCTGCCAAAGACTTTCGTTTATACAGAATATTTTAAAGAGTTACGGTTTTATGGAATAAACTTTGAGAATGTGAGCCCATAGTTTGTGCTTTGTCTTAGTATTTTAGAATCACAGTTCACCTTAATCATAAAATGACTTGAATGACTTTTATCTTTGTCTGTGTTGTGGATTACACAGCCCTGGAGTAACTGTTCCATAAAGGAATTTAATAATGGAACAGTGAGTCCCTAACTTTTTTTGTTGATTCTTTCATTATCAAAACACACAACGTAAAATGCAACATTTTAAAAGTTCTCCATCTCTACCCTTCATCTCAATTTGATTCCATTAAAAACCCATAAGTATGCATTTTGGCATATTTACCATTCCTTCCACAGATTCATAAAAATCAATATGCTTCACTCAGCATCCCTTTTACTGCGTTCCTGTAAATCTGAACCTTGAGCACCTTCGACAAAGCAAAGTTTTACATACAGTCCCACAGCAGTCAAACAAAGCACCAGATAAGCACAGAAACTCCCTCATCCTGCTCAGAAAGAAGCTAGGGGAAGACAGACTTTTTTCCTAGGTACTGCAATTACTTTAAAATGTGGCTCAACAAATTGAGCATGCCACATGGAAAGAAAGACTCAAAACTGAAACTCATTAAAAAAATTAACATTCCACCTTTTTGTTAACTGAAATAGTGTTAAATCTTATTAAGAATAATTTTAGTTAAAGGAACTAAATACCTATGAAACATCTTAACCACATTAACTGAAAAGTATTAGACCCCATTTTGCAGTAAGTATCTAGAATCCTGACATATATCATAGCTGGCCTTTCATTTCTCATTACCCTCAGAAATAAAAAAAAAATATTTAAAGAGTATTCACTTCTTAAGTCTCATTTTAAGAAAAATTCCTCCATTTTGAATAGCTATCTTAATTAATATATATGTTAAAATCTACTTTTTTAACTTTTGTTCTTTCAGGTAAGGAAAGAAGAATCATAAAGGTATAAGAGAGAAATTATCCAAGGCAGTACCAAACAGTGTGGTGTTCTTTCTTACATGAAACGTTGAAGTAAATGGATCCGCAATGTCCACTGCCAGTCCTACAGAATATACTTCTTCTAACAAAATTATCTTAAACTGTAAGTTATTACATTTTACCTTCTTTCATCATTAATGATTTAAAAAAAAAAGCATCTGCTAAACAATCTTTGTACATTTTTTATAGGCTCAGCCTGTGGGTCATTAGTATTACTTATGCAAATGAAAGTGGAAGGCGGTTCTGTTAACAGTAGGAAGGATGGAGCTTTTAATCATGTAGTATGTCGTTCTGTTGAATCCTTAGGTCATATGCTGTAATGTCTACTCATATTCATTCATACACATTTATTAAGAAATATGTACTGTGCCTTAATGTAAAATATATTTCCTACTGTGCACTGTGAAGGAAGTTGACAAATAAAGAGACAAAACAATAAAGTAAGAAGGATGATCAAATCAGGTGTAAATAAGAAGACAAAACCATTGTGGTCAAAGGCAATCAAATATTACAGTCAATAATCAAGAAAAATCATCACTTTCATCTGGAAAGTCCCATTCTATGAAACTCCAACATTAAGCAATTAAACACTTATTGGGAAGATTAACAATTCTCCTGTATCACTGACAGAAAAGCTATTATATTTTCATGTTTTTAAAACAAAATCACATGAATAAGTCAGTAAATAAAGGCAACCTCGTACTTAATCACTTTACCTTTCTACTAATAAATGAGAACACTTTTAATTTACTACTTCGTGCTTCTTGGAAAACTTTTAGGATTTTCCTCTCCTGAAAAAATGTGATATATAAATGCTTATAATTTTATTTTTGCTCTGTTTAGATCACATGCATTTATTTGAAAAAGTTTTGTTCTCCATTCAACTATTTCCTGAGTATGACTAAGTGTCAGGCATAGTACTAAATACTGGCAAAGACACTTTTACATAAAAACCAGCATGACTTCTTCCTTGATGGAACTTAAGAGTTTCATGGATTTCCATTCATAGCAGAATTTGACCTAATCAGGTGGTCTGGGCTTCAATGCAAGAGTGATGCTTAACATAAAAAGGATGTCAGGCTTTCAGCCTTTATTTCTTAGAGAGGGTAGAGCAGTCTAAGCAGGAGGGAGGTTAGCATGATGGAGGAAGTAAAAACAAAACAACAACAGGACTAAGCAGAGAAAATAAATTTTTTAAAATGTTAGATGAGAATGAAAACATAGGGAGGATACTGATCATGTAAGAAATTTAGGACAAATTAACAAGCTTTGCCTATACCACAAGACACACGGAATATTTTTAACAAGTATTAAGTATGTGGTGACACAATCATATTTGCATATCACAAAGGTCATTTGGTTGTCAAGAGAGGAATGGTTTGGAGTAGAACCAGAAGGAATATAGGTAAGCCACATGTGTAACTGGTGCTATAAAGAGTTTATGATCAAGATAAACAAGGTCGTAACTAAGAAGTACAGAAGTGGATAGATGAGCAGGATGTTTAGGAGGTAAAATCTAAGGGATCTATTGATTGTGTATTCTGTAACAAAGCAGGAGTGTTAAGAATGCCTCCCACATATCGGGATTGCTCAAAAGAATAAGCAGTAATTGCTATCTCAGAGATGTGGACATTCTGGGAAGAAATATAAGTTTTCTTTTGGACATATTTAGTTTAAGGAATCTAAGAGGAAATGTAACACAAACAGTTGCATTTGAATGTTGTAACTAAAGCCATAGAAACTGACCTAAGACTACTTATTTGGTCATCATTTTCAAGTTATTTTGGGGGCATATTTGTAACCACGAATGTAAAGAGGAAATGTCGAGGCTTCAGCTTCATTGTGCTTGCCCTCCACACCCTTGGAGCCAAACGTTATACAGTGAGAGCAAATCTTAGATGAAACTCTGTCACATCAAACAGTTATTAATCCTTATTTTGTAAGATCAAAGAGGTTTAGATACTGACAAACACATGGGAACAAACACATGGGAAAAAAGTACATACCACAAAAGTATGAAAATGTATTAAATGCAGGTTCAATAACCAGCTTGTGGAAGCAAGTGACCAAGATGCTATTAAATGGAAACAGGTTTGAAAAGGTCTCCAAACCTAAGGAATCAATGACTTACTTCCCTCCAGGGTTAGGCTACTGTGTTCACCATGTTCTTAGAATCCAATTACACAAGGGCAGAGGTAACCAAACTATTTTCTTGCCAACCACAGGTCTTGAAAAATATTTTTAATTTATCTTATGTTAATTTGAAAGGATTTTGGCACAGGGCAATTGACACTTGAAACCGGCAATAGTTGGTACTGGTTCCTAATTAGAGTCCTTCACAAGCTCATTAGCCATCCCTAGATATTAATTTCTATGGATGCATATAATAACACTATCCATACCACTATATTTATAGGATTACAGATAATATAACAAAAATATAAGATATATTCCTAAAGGAAAAATATAAGAAGACATGATAAAATTAAGAAAGGTCCTAGAACTGATCCCTGAGGAACTATATCAGTTAATGACTGTTCACAGAAGAAGATGAGCTTGCAAAAAACCTAAGAGAGTATGTGCGTGTGTGTGTGTGTGTGTGTGTGTGTGTGTGTGCGCGTGAGTGTGTGTACCTATGGAGTGTAGGTGTGGGTCTATGGGCATGTGTCACATGTCCACATGCATGTTCATAGCCTCCATGGACATATAAATATTTCCTCATGTAAACTTTTCTGACCTTAATATTAGAAAGGACTTACACTGGCTTTCTGAAGCCCACTGAGATATCAGAGTTTCCTTTCTAAATATATCTTTACTCCCTTCCCAATAATACAATAATTTAAAAAGGTCAGTCGTTCTAAGATTTATATTTCACTTTTTCCTTTTTTTTCAGGCTTAACTTTGAAAAACAAACAAGCACAATGCCTGTTCTGCTTTCCTCTGAATTTATGTTTCATCTTCCTCTCATTAGTTTACTTTAAAAAAAAGGTATTCTTGATAGGAAAAGTTTCAAAATCATGACCAGTTAAAAACAACTTCTACTGGTTATAAAGAAGATATAAGAAAATTTTTCATTAAAAACTCAACTGAAAAATGCATTACTATGGTGCAATATGACTATAAACAATAGCATTTCGAGTAGGGCAAATACGAGTAGATAAAGCCAGTGAAGAAACCAGGGACAAATCATAAATTATTTCATATACAACACTAAGATAATTGCATTACCCTGAAGAGTCTAATGGCATAAATGGAGAATTTTAAGCAAGAGAATGAAATCATTTGGGTAGTGTTTGAGGTCACCAATAAATCAGTATCTACTGAAATTGTAAGTGGTTCCTACCACCCCAAACAGCAACTATATTTGCACTAAACTATTAGTCTCAGGCTGACAATCACTTTTAAGACTGCCCATGAAAATCGCCCAAGTGAATTTATAGTTCTGACCAGAGCAAATTATACATTCAGAAATGCTACCAAATTCAGTGTGAAAGCATTGTCTAAACTGTGAGCCCTTTATTCTCTACAATCTACTTTTCTTTTTGCTTACATTTATTTTACTTATCTCATTCAGTCCTTAAAAGTGTACAACCAGGAAATAATACAGAAATATTAGCTAACATACAACTAATTTCCATTATATGTTTGAAGATATGTTCACAGAGTTAATATAAATAATATAGGTATACATGACACCTTTTTTAGTATCAGTAAGACAGATGAACACTCAAATGTGCTTGCACATGTGAAATATGAAACAGCACTGAATAAATATGAGCTAATTTACACTGATTTGTACTCATTTATTGCATTTCCAAAAAAATATCTCACTAGCTGCTGTCAGATAACAAGATCAAATTGTCTCTAGTCAACATTTTCTGGAAATTAAATGATGCACAAAATAAGCTTTATTTTATTCTACCAGAAATGGTCCAAATTTAATCATTAAAAATAAAAGAGAAAGTACAGCTTAACATGTCTATTCACAATGTAAGTTATGAGAATTACTCTCATAGTAAAATTGACTTATTTTTATGTAACTACTTATTTGAATTCAATTCTTAAAGTGTAATATTAAAATGTCATGTTCATCAACAGAGAAACTTTGTCATAATGATAACACTTTCCGTTTCATAATAATTTCTGCTGAAAATCAACGAAAAATTTCTCCTTCTAAGAGACGGTTAATGAACTTATATCTATTTCTGTATCTATTCTATATCTGGAATACAATATTCACAGATAATTCTGTAATATACAAACATAACCATATATGAGTAACAATGTTGAGAGGAAGCTGAGCAGTTCATTTGAGCAGTCAATGAACCTATCTATCAATGGTATATTTAATTGCTCATAAGTTAGTATCAAACACATCAGTATCTACACAGAATGGCCTGTTAGGTAAAAAAAAAAAATTACTGCAAATTACAACTGTTTCCTGATCAATGATATTTGTTCAAAGAGTACTGTCAGAAGGTCAACGACACATTCTAAACTACAGAAATTTACCAGAAAACATAGTCTGTGTTAGCATTAACCTAATGGACATTGATCCTATGACTTTAATTTTTAGGTAATTTGTAAGATACTTACCATATCAGATTCTTAAAACTCAAGGAGATTAAAATACGTAGTAATATTGTAATTAAGATGCTACCATTCAATAAAAGCTTTTATTCTCTATTTTCTCAAAATACATGACAAAGAAAATTAAGCAAAAGACAGATTTTTTAAAATGCAACATGTACAATAAATATACTATTCTGTTTGCTTTTTCACTCCATGAGACTCCTTCAGCTAAAAATACCATTTAACAGTCATTATTCGAATTGCCTTTAACCTCATTCTTAGCAATTATTAATGTCATAGAATAGCAAATCCTTGATAAACCAAAAAACGGTTCGAGCAAGATAAGGAACCACAGCTCACTGGGTGGGAACAACTGATTGATCTAGTCCAACTTGTTTCTCTACAGAAGTAGCATCTTAGGCTAAAACACATTTGAACAAGGTTCACTCTACTCATATGAGGTGGCACTAGAAATATGACAAAGCTTTTCATCAATTAGCCCCAGCTTTGTGGAAGTTAAATAAGCCCTCTCTGTGAAATCTTTGAAATTAGACATATCTTCATTTTTGAGAGAAATCAATTAGGAAGAAAGCTGGTTACCTACAAGTTTTTTGTTTATTCAGGGACTATGTTCTAAGTCCCTCTTTGTATCAAAAGGAAACCACATTTACAATCTAGTGAACGAAACCACTAATACTTATTAAGCTACTAATTAACTAGGGCGAATGTTCCAAATAAGACGAAATTTAACTAAGCTATGCTGCCTTTCCTAAGTGAAAAATTTGTCTACAGTGTCTTCCTTCCACTTATGTAATGTAAAAGAACTCATTTACTATCACTCTTTTTACTACAACCTGCCTTTAACCATTAGAAATGTGCATCTCTGAAGTTTTAATCCCTGTTTTAAATAGCTGTGGCAAGTTTCAAAATATGGCCAGTGTGAAAAGAAAAATACAGTTCATTAATTGGCCTTCATTGTTAATTGCTTTGGATGAAACTGAACTTAAAGTAAAATCAGTGTTTTATTTTTCCTTTATCTTTCTTTCCATCTTCAATGAAATATTTTGCCTTGAATGTACTATAAAAACTGAGTTTGATTTCCAGAACATATTGTATGTAAGTGAAAGAAAAAATGTGATACAAGCAAATGATTGAAGGTAACAGAAAGCTAATGTATTATAGAGCAACTGGTGGTAGATGGTGTAGCAGTATTTTTGAGACCCTAACTGAGTTGTCAGGAAAGGTTTCTTTAAGTATTTGACATATAAGCCAAGACCTAAAGGAGGCCAAAGCTAACTGAACAACATACAAGTCAAAGGAAACTCGTAGCTGAAAACCCACAAGTCAGGAATCATCACAGTATTATCAAGGAACAAAATGAAAGCTGTGGTGAGGAAGCCTACCGAGAGAAAGTACAATATACGCTGAGGTCAGAGAGGTAACCATTATAAGGGAGCAAGTATGTTGCAGACAGACCAGATCATCCAAGCAACAGATAATGGAGTCTAAAAGGAGTGGTGACAGTGCAGAGGTGGATGGAAAGGTCTGGGAGGTAGAGCCAATAAGGCTTGTCAATGGATTGAATACTGTGTGAAGAAAGGGGAGGAGTCCAGATATTCCAGGTGTTTTCACTTCTTTTAAGGGATAGGGTGAATATCTGAGTAACTGACAGAGAAGATAGATGAAAAAAGTTGTCTGGAAAAACAGAAGAACCAAGAATGTTGTTTT
Organism: Callithrix jacchus; assembly: GCF_049354715.1. Classification (NCBI taxonomy): domain Eukaryota; kingdom Metazoa; phylum Chordata; class Mammalia; order Primates; family Cebidae; genus Callithrix; species Callithrix jacchus. The sequence continues at coordinate 52,959,582 of NC_133519.1, forward strand.
GGACTGCTGCAGTTATCAGCTTCTAGATGATCTTGAAAGCCATCTACCTCCATGAGCATCTAGGCAGACAGAGAAGGCAGGCCACTGGGAGCCGCAAGAGCCTTGATAACCATCACTTTAATTCCTACCAAAGGTCTGGAAAGAGAATGATATTAAGAAAAGTTGAATAAAGTATAAATTATTCTTCCACTGCTCTAGATTTTCTAATGGATCTCTTCGGAAAAAGTTGAATCTTATAAAACACCGTAATTTTTACCACAACACATTGTCCCCTGACAAAATAAAAGTTGCTTTCAAACTACTGATGAGGCTTCAAATGCATGAAAAAGAAGGCAGAGGATGGTTAATGTAACCCAGACTCATTTCTGATGTCCCACTTACTTAAAAAAATCACTTAATCCCCTCTGACCTTATTTGTCTCCTCTATAGGCAAGAGACAACAAATATTTCAGTGTCGCAGAGCTATTACAGGAATTAAAAGAGATAATGCAAGTAAAACTCTAAGGCAATAGGCAGGGAGTCAATGCTATTTGCACATTATTAAAATTTTTATAAAAATATTATATTATTATGTATAACATTTCTGTATTATTTCTCCTACATAATGAAATTCTTGAGTTCTGCAAGGGGAGAAATATTAATTTCACAGAGAAATGTGTGTTTTGTTTTTTTCCTCTACCTCTCTCTGATGAGAGCTGAGTGAAATCACAGAAGTGCCTCCACTGTGCAGCCTGGAAGATTTTTATAAGGTTTACAGTTAATCCCTACATTGTTGACTTGTTTTTTTTTCTGATTCTGTTATAAGAACCCAATTTCATGTCCATTTTAAAAGCTGCCTTAAATCCTATTGTTGAAGTTTATATACTTCCCTCTCCATTTGACAAATGAGTAGATAAAAGCTCAGGAAGGCTATCATTCAACTAAAGTCACACAGTAAGAAAGAGTTACACCAAGATATCTTCAAATCTAAAGGCTTTTTGGTTTTCTTTCCTACCTAATGACATTCTAGATAGCTGTACATAAATATGACCCTGTGAAAAATAAAACCTAAGAAGAACAATCATTTTGTTCAACTAAAAAAAACATTTCCCCTAAATTGTGGCAATAAAAATACTACTTCATGTTTGAATAGCCCTTTATAATTTACAATAATGCTTTTATATAAATGAGCTGGATCTTTGTGGTTATTTGTGGTTATTCAGCACTGGGCCCTATTTGAATTTATAATCATAAAACAGGAAAAAAATTAGAAAAAGGCAAACAAACAAACAAAAAGTTCCTGGGGAGGACAGTTAAAGCATTTGGGGACTATTTAGCTTGCAGAAAAGAAGACAGAGTACTCTCAATTGTCAGTATTAAAGATAATTATAAAGCAGAGAATCGAAAGTGGTTTTCCACCTTCACAGTAGGCACACTAGAGGGAACAAGCTCATATGAAATTCAAATGAGATATTTAGAACATCCTAAATCAATTTGCTAGCAAACCAGGAACCTAAAAATAAAAACCCAAAACTTATACATAAAGACCTAACAAAAACCTGTAATAAATGTAATTCAATGGGCTAACAAAAAGGATCTATAAAAAGGGTATTAAGTGACAAAATGAACCTGGAATATTAAGAAAAATCAGAAATATTCTATATAATATTTGCATAGCAAGATGTTAGTGGAAGTTATGTAACCCTGGTATATTAACCTGGGTGGGATATATTGTCAGTTTAAGCAATGCATGTAAAAAAAGAAGACAATGCTAAAGTATCTCAACACAATGAATCAAAATAATTTAAAATATGCTGGGAAAGATCATGGGCAAGAAATAGGCTCTTTCATCATATATGATGAAAGAATTTAGAGAATGTACTAATAGGAAATCATAAGAAAAGCAATGAATCACAATCTTCATTATAAGGATTCTATACTCATTTGAACATTTGAAATGTAAAAGTGTCTACGCAATTTCAGGAGTCAGGTAATAGAAAAGGCATTAATAGAGGAAAAAAAGATGAAAAAGGAGGAATTTAAACAGAAAAATAGAGTTTATAATGTTTTAAAAAGATGTATGAATTCAACATAAGTTTGGTTGCTTGAGGGTAGGAAAATGCTTTTATAATAATAAAAATGTACTATAAAAGCTCTGACGTTGACTATGGTTTAAAATAGACAACCATCTGGGTAGGATGGTATAGAAAGGGCTGTGTTTGGAGAAATGGAAAATAAAAAATATTCTCAAATCCATTTTAGTAATATGGTTCTTTATAAAAATCTGCTACAATTATATTTTTATCAAGTTCTCATTGCATTTTCACTTATTTTTACTTTGTATATTTAATGGCCAAGTGTTTTGGATGCCCTAGGTGAATGAACACCCTATCTACTAACACACTGTGTCATTCTTCCCTGTATAACGTCTCCCACTACCCTGTTAAGGTTTATGATTTGTTTTACTTTTAATCAGAGATTCCACTTTGATATTTCCTAGGTGTTCTCTAATCCTGTGATTTTAGTGATAATTTATATGTTGATGATTACCAAATTTACACGCTAATCGCAACCCCTCTCCTGAACTCCAGGATCCTATAGCTAAATGGCTATTGAGCATCTTCCCTTGGATTTCTAAAAGTTATGTGGAATATAATGAACTCCTTATTCCCCCCGCCCCTTTCCAAGTTCCTTTCCAGATTTTCTCATCCTTGTATGTGGCACCATCATTCACACAATTTTCCAGAATACAAACCTCAAAGTTATTCTTGAATTTTTCCCTCACACCTTAAATCCAGTTTGTAATCAAAAGTGTGTCACTTCTATCTTTAAAGCAGATTGCAAATCCAATCACTGCCTACTTCCTTGCTAACATTCTAGGTCAAGATTTCATAACCTCTTTCTGGAGTCCCACAATAACCTTCCAGCCAATATTTCTGCTACTGCTCTTATCTCCCCACAGCCTGTTCTCCACATAGTAGCCGCAGCATGTTTATTAAAACATCTATCTGAATATGTTCTTCAAATGAGCAAATAAATTTTCTGTCGCAGGGCTTTGCACTGACTCCTCTGCTTAGCCCATTTTATCTAGACATATGCATGGTTTATTTGAATACTTCATTTATTCCCTATTCAAATTCCACTTCTTTAGAGAGCAGTTCCCTGAACACCCTACCTAAAAAAGCAGCCCATCTGCCTCCATCCTCGCCTCAGATATATTTTCTGATTTCCATTAGCTGACATTATGTAATGTCAGCTAATGAATATTGTCATTGTCCCTAAGTTAAAAAAGATTTTGGTCATTTTAATTACTGCTCCAGCTCTAGCACCTAAAAGAAATTCAAAATTTTGCTGACTGAATTAAATGTTGTATTGTTAATCCTCTATCCTTATTTCTTTTCTTTTTTTTTTTGAGACTCCATCTCACTCTGTCATCCAAGCTGTAGTACAAACACGATCTCGGCTCTGCAACCTCTGAATCCCAGGTTCAAGCAGTTTTCATGATTTGGCCTCCCAAGTAGCTGGGACTACAGATGCGAGCCACCATACCCAACAATTTCTCTTTTTGTGTTTTGTTTTTTTTGGATTATAGTAGGATGGGGTTTCACCATGTTGTCCAGGCTGGTCTCAAATTCCTGAGCTCAGGCAATCTACCTGCCTTGGCTTCCCAAAGTGCTGGGATTACAGGCCTGAGCCATCGCTCCAGGCCAGTCCTCTTTCTTTTCATTTGCATTTTTTGGCTATCCCTTTGCTAAGTTTCTTTACCACCTTAAATATGCTTCTTATACGGAGCATTGATTTTTTTTTTCCTCAGTCAGACACTCTCTTTTCTTCAATAGAAAAATTTAGTCCCTTCATGTTTAAGAGAATGAAGGAACTCACCTATCCGCATTTGTTATTTAAATATCATTTGTTTACTAATATTTTTTCTCTTACTTTGTTGTTATTCATTTTTCCCCTATTTTGGGGAGATGATTGATTAAAGAGATACAGCTTCCTTTATTTACCATAGATTATAAATATTCCCAAATAACATACATTATAAATATTCCCAAATAAAATTTTGGAATGCTATTACACTTTTTGTAGCTTTCCTTCTCCCTTCTCCTAGGTTTGCTGAGATAATTCAGTTCTTTTGTTCAAGATAGTTATTAGAATTGGGTAATAGACAAGTATTCCCACACAGCATTTGTATTATCCAATAAAATAATATCCTCTTAAATTTAAATTCACAGACTTAAAAAACCCCTCAATAATTCCCCTGTTCTTTGTAAAGATGCTTTTACATCCTTTAGCAATGTCTTCTATCTGCAAGGTTTTTAAAAGTTACATAAAGCTCTTCATGTTTCCAGTAATATCACCAATCCCAGCTACTACCACATTACCACTTCATTGCCATAAACTGCCTATGAGATGAATCCCAAGAAACTCTGAGAACTAATGACCCACCTTTATATGAAATACAATAATGATTAATGCCATTATGCCTCTCATTCTCTTTAGTTACCATCAAAGTCTAAAATTACATATTATAACCCAGATCATTATCCCTATTCTATAGCTCACTAAGTAAGCTATTTCATTAACTCTTCTATATGGTCTCAGTCTCCATTCATGTAGATGATTCCCTAAACAACCTGTGTATAGGCAATCTTGTGCATGCACTCAGTTCCTTATCAACTTTTTACAGCTCAGCTCTTTTGCGAACTTTGTCCGCAAACTGGTATTTCCTGTCTCTCTTGTCATTTGTCTTCAGGTTAGATTCTGTCAGCACAGAGGCACTATTGGCAGATTGGAATACAGAAGGAAGCATATTAGTCAGGGTTCTCCAGAGAAACAAAACCAATATGTTACATATTTTAAGAGATTTATTATAAGGAATTGACTAACTAAGCTATGAAGGCTGATGGTGTGAGAGATCCAGGGAAAGCCAGTGTTGGAGAAGTCTGAAGTCAGTCTAGTGGAGAGTCTGGGGAGGGTGGGTTTTTAAAATTATATTTAGACCTTCAACTGATGAGGTCCACCCACACTATGGAGGGCAATCTTCCCTACTCCACTAATTAAAATGTTATTCTCATCAAAACCACCCTAACAGAAATGCTCAGAATGTTTGATCAACTATCTGGGAACCCTGTCGCCCAGTGAAGCTGACATGAAATTAATGATCACAGTGAGAAGCTGTTTTTGCCTGTTGTTGTTTTGCCTTGGTTTTGGCTTATCTTTTTTTTTTCAGTCTTTGTTGTTTTTTCTTCTTTTGGCCTTTTAGGTAACAGCACCAATAGATGGTGTGTGTGGAAGCCTGACTGTTGTGCATTGTGTCAGCAGAAGTCACACCAAGAGACTGCAGTGGAATGACACACTTAGGTTCTGACTCCAATCACATAGTGGATTTCCTATAGCCTCAACACTGCGGCCCTTGAGGACTTTCACTCAGGTGGTCGTAGCAACACTGAGGGATGCTTTTTGACTCCTTGGATCTCATCTCCAAAGTCAATGATTGTGTGGCTTCTAAATTCTTGTAAGGCAGTGCCACAATATTTACAGCTTCATTTCACCTTCATTCCTCCAGTTCAGAAGTGAACAATCTCATGTTCTTATTTTTGTTCCTTGAGAACTTTCATAATTTTGCCACCAATTCTCCCAATACAGAGTGATTTTTGTTTTTGTGTCTGGATACTGACTGAAACAGTCTGACTTCTCAGATTGTTTTAATGTGTTCACATTAAATGATCTTTGCTTCCTCCACATCTTGGTCAACCTCCATAGTCGTATTTTAGATCATGCCACATCCAATGAGGGGATCAATCATCTCCTCAAATGTTACTCCTCAGAGCATTCTTTCACCAAACCATCTGAAATTTACCTCCCTACATATTTGTTCTGCTTTAATTTTTGTAGTTTTTATCAGTACGAAACATATAAAAGATAAACATTTATTTGTCTCCCATCTGTGCCCACCTCTGAATATAATACAAACTATCTGAAAGCATTACCTTTGTCTACTTGTCCATCTCTCTATCTTTAGCCCTCTACAAGTTCTGAAATATATTAGTTTCTCAATAAATGTTGATTAAACAAATGCACTGCATAATTAACAATTTCCTATTTTGTCATCATTCAATTTTTTTATTATTCTTCCCTGAGCATTTTCTCAGATGGAATGTGCATTCTTTTAATCCTTACATTTCCTGAAATAATTTTCTTACACCTAGAGGAGTGGGTATGGGATTCTCGATTTTAGGCTTTTCTCTCTGATGTCTAGACATATTTTTCAACAATCTCGGAATTTCAGTATAGCTGATGTAATGGTTGTTGCAAATGTATTAATTTTATTTTTTATATAATTTCAACTTTTATTTTAGATTCTGAGGGTACATGTGCAGATTCGTTACATCAATATATTTGTTGCATGAAACTAAGGTTTGGGGTACAAATGATCCCATCATCCATATAGTGAGCACAGTACCTAATAGGTAGTTTTTCAGCCCTTGCCCCCAGTGTCTATTGCTGCCATCTGTATGTATTCAGTGTTTACCTACCACTTATAATTGAGAACATGCAGTATTTGGTTTCCTGTTCCCACATTAATTCACTTAGGATGAGGGCCTCCAGCTGCATCCATGTTGCTGTAAAAGACACAACCTCATTCTTTTCTATGACTGTGTAGTATTTCATGGGGTATATGTACATTTTCTTTATCCAATCTACCACAGGTGGGCACTCATCTGTGCCCATTTTGTAGAATCATTTATTTTCCTTTGAGTATATATTCAGTAATGGAATTGCTGGGTTGAATTTCCATAAAAACTGTACTAGTTTTTGATTGCTGTAGTAAAAAATAAAAATAAAAATACCACAAATAACATTTAAAAAATTTACCATAAACAGCATTTACAATATCACAAATTTATTTTCTCCCAATTCTAGAGGCAAGAAGTCCAGGCAGGCTCAGCTGGTTTCTCTTCTATGAGTTTCCCAAGGCAGAAATCAAGGTGTTGACCAGCCCAGGCGCACTACTAGAACTCTAGGGGAGAATCTGTTTCTAAGTCCATTCATGTTCTGGGCAGTTCAGTTCTATGTGACTGCTGGACTAAAGTACTATTTCCTCCCTGGCTCCTGACCAGGAGTCGATTTCAACTTGTAGCAGACTCCTACATTCCCTGGCATGTAGTCTTCTTCAGCATCAACCTGGAAATGGCTGATTGAGTCCTTCCCATACTTCAAATCTCTCTTTCCCTTCTGCCTCATCTCTCTTGTAATGCATCTATTTGAATCCAGCCCTAGAGTTTTCTTCTTGTAAGGACTCATATGACCTTCGACCAGGTTCATCTGGATAACCCAAGATAATCTCCTTAATGTCTGTAACCCGAATTAGATCTTCAAAGTTCCTTTCACCATCTAATGTAACATCTCACAAGTTACAGGGATTATAACATGAACATCTCTGAAGGCCAATCTGCCTACCTTTTGTAAATAGACAGTACATAATTTATAAGTAAATGGGTCAATAATCTTTCATTCCTACAGAAGGCTTCAAAAAGTTTCTCTTTGTCTTTGGAGTGAAGTAATTCTAGCACTATATGCTGAGATGGTTGCTTTTTTCTAATATTTTAATCTCCAGACTCACATCTTTCCTCAAAACAGCATACCTTTTTTTCCTACTATTTGCTTATTATCTTTCCTCTATCTTTTGTTTTTTTTCTCTTGTGAACATCTATACTATTGATTAGGTATTCCAGATATATCCTCCAAGTCCATTCCCTAATGTGTTCTATTTCTATGACCAAGTTTATTTCATTAGAGACCTATCTAGATTATTGCTTTCCCCTTCCTTGATTACTGGCTCTCTTAGATGATTATTTTCTTTTATCTACTTGGTGAGCAAGTGATGGCAATTCTCAGGAAAGCAGAGATGTCTTTGCTCCTGGGGGCCAGCAGTACACTGGCTGTGAGACCCTGGCGAGGCATCAGCAAGAAAACTTTCTGATTCTGTTCTCAAATTTCCCACTCTCAGTAGGTGGAGAGGCCTCAGCAAGCTCTTTAGTTCATTAAACACTTTAGAGTTTAGTTAACTCTCTGGAGGCCAGGGAATTGGTAAGATGCACCCCAGCAGATGTCCACCTATACTGGATCTCCAGGTTTAAATAATTCTCTGCTTCTGATTCCTTCAGTCTCCACTCAGGTGCCTTTATTCTAGTCTCAGGCTCTCCAGTTTCCCAAATGGCAGAAAAAAACCCAACAGCTTCTTTTTTGGCACTTTTCTTGCCTGCCTTGGGAGGCATGAACAGGTAGAAGTTGGCATTGGGAGTGGAGGAAGAAAAGGATTTGTTAAGAAGACTTCCTCCTAGAGTCTTTCTTGCACTTTGCCAGGTCTTTTTTTTTTTTTTTTTTTTTTTTTTGGTACTACACTTTAAGTAGGGCACTCCATTTTTTATGAATTAAGTATGTTTAAAGATCCATTTTCTTTCCATTATTGGTTTACTGACAAAGTCTCTTTGTTTTGTTTTATTTTATTTTATTGCATTTGTAATGATTGCTTCCAGGACTTAAAATTTTATGTATAGTATAAAAAATTAAAGTAATATAATTCTATTTTCTCCATCCTGTCTTTTGTGCTACCGTTGTATTTTACTTCGACATATGTCTTCTTACACTGATTAACAAAACATACCTTTGTTGACAACTTCCAGATTTTGTCTTCCCATTTTTAGATGTCAAAGTACCCTTAACAATTTCTAAGTTTTAAGTTCTTATTTATGACCCCTTGTGTTTCCTGGTCATTTATGAACAGGGGAAAAAAGTAATAGATGCAATTAAATTATGCATTCTCTGTGGTCCATTTTGACTTTGTTCATACACTAGTGTCATACATGATTTTCCCAAGACATCTTAGGAGTCTTAAGATCATGTACTAAAAATGTTCATCTCTATAAGCATAATTAGAATCGATATATAAAAGACATCAATGAACTACACAGGCATATCAGAAATATTTTACAGAAAAATTACCTAAAAACCCTCGAGACAGTTGGCATGACACAGTTAAACCAAGGAATACATATTAGTGTATGAATGTGGATGTTAATGCATAAATGTACAATGATTGGTACAAGTTTCCTGAGAGGAATTCTTTCTATTTTCCAGTAAAAACAATATATTTCTCAACTGATATCCCAATCAAAAAGTGAACTATTTTCCAAACAAAATAATTTCTCACTCCCAAATTTTGTATTCATTATTTATTCAACACACATTATTATGTACTTTCTCAAGACTGTCTAAATATAAAACTGAATAAAAAGGAGTAGACAATTTAGAAAATAACAGTGGAGTCCATTTTCATGCCCGCATAACCTCCTCTCCACAAAAAACACTATTCTCAAACTAACAATTAAATAATAATAATAATTTTTTGGTTCATATAATGAATTGTGTTCTCTATTACTTACTATTTATATATTAACTCAATATTTTCACAACAATTCTACACAGTATTATTATCTACATGTTATGGATAGCAAACTGAACTTAGAGCAGTTAAATGATATGAAGTTATACTTACTAAATTGATTAATGAAGAAGGCATAATATGAGCCCTGGACTGCATGGTTCCAGAGTTTGTTATTTTTACCATTTTTCCAGATGGCAAGCACATCTTAAGGTTTGCTAAAAAAAAAAGCAACTCTCTGCAGTCACTCTGGTGTGACAACAATTATCATTAAGAGGGTAATTAAGGAAGTTAATAAGTGACAAAAAATAAGGTAAATGTATTAAGAACAACCTAGATGCCATGTACTTGGTAAATGGAAAAGGTTCAACACAAACTAAACCTGAATGGCGACTATTGATTATTGATCTTTAAGCTATCTATTTTTAGTCAAGGCTTCTTAACGCATCTTTCATTAGAGGAGTAAGCAGCTAACTTAGTGAATAGCCTGTCCTGACCCAGAAGAGATTTGACTCAATTGCTACTTGAGAGTACAGGTGACAGACCTCCCAGGGTAAGACTTGGCCTCAAAACGCACCATTCACAATGACAGATTTGAGCTTTTTGCAGTGATAAGAACCAGAATTAGAAGATAAGGCTCTGGGAATAGGAACATTTAGGTTTTTAAAGGCAAAGCTCCCAGTGCAGATAATGCATGAGACTAAAAATACCTAGAATGTGACTTACAATTTTACATTCCATCTCAGCCCCAACCTGCAAACTTAGCTATTACAATGTCATATATAATTTTGTTAATATATACAAAATAAATATATAGGTGTATAATAGTCTCATTCCTGAATGGGTGACTGCTTCATTAAAAAGCAATATTAAAAACCAGAAAGTAACGTAAAAACTAAAATTATATTAGGTAAGAATATATCCCAAATGTAAAAGAATTTAAATAAACTATAATTTGTCAGTCTTCAATATTGGAATGAGTATTTATTTTAGAAAAATGCATTTAAAAAAATATTTCAAGATAATCTTATGAAGGATGTTGGATCTGAGTTAAAAATACTCTGTGGGCCGGGCGCAGTGGCTCATGCCTGTAATCCCAGCACTTTGGGAGGCCGAGGCGGGTGAATCATGAGGTCAAGAGATCGAGACCATCCTGGTCAACATGGTGAAACCCCGTCTCTACTAAAAATACAAAAACTTAGCCGGGCACGGTGGCGCGTGCCTGTAATCCCAGCTGCTCAGGAGGCTGAGGCAGGAGAATTGCCTGAACCCAGGAGGCGGAGGTTGTGGTGAGCCAAGATCGCGCCATTGCACTCCAGCCTGGATAACAAGAGCGAAACTCCGTCACACACACACAAAAAAAAGAATCCTCTGTGGCTGTTGCGTCTTTACAAAACATTCTGAAGTGTTATCTTTGACACAAACCCATACGAAATAATTTTGTTACATAATTCTAAAACAGAATTTAATTAGAAAGTTAAATATCAACTCTTACGTTACCCTCTCAAAACACCTAAAAATCATACTTGATTTGCTTACTTAAATAGGCCGTGTATATAATTACAAAGGCACATTAATTGCAAATTTTTTATTCTGTGCTTCTTAAAACGTGCTTCTTTTAAAATGTTAACTCTACATTCGCTAATGTAAATTTCTCAAGCTTTTACATGGTTTATAAGGAAAACTTTCAGTTGAATGAAAGGAAATATTGAGACTGTAAACTTTTTTTTACCACCTGGTAAATGTCCATTTGTACAACAAAATGTTTTCAGAGAAAAAAAGTCACATGGCAGGAATAAATAATGTTAAATATCCATATATTTCCTATGAGGCCTATTGCTGTGCACAGTTACTGGAAAAACTTAATTAGCAATGGCATTCTGGGCTGAAAGCATCTAACACTTTCATTTCATGCATGTAATTCAGACATTAGCATTCAAATCAGCCCACAACTTGCACTTTGGTATTTATTGAGTGAATGCCAATTAAATTGTCCCAAATAATCATTTTTCTTTCCTGTAGATTGTATACCTAATATCTAATAGTCCATGAAACCTAAGATCATTTGAGATGTTGAGATTTTACATTTTCTAGGGGATTTTTTTTTAAGATAATGATAAAACCAGTTTTTCTCTTGTTAAAAGAAATATCTCATTCTCCTGGCCACTGTCTTTGCATCTATGCAAAAAAAAAAAAAAAAATCGTGAATCATGTCATTAGCCATACATTTGAGGTCAATATACTTTGCCATTTAATAATTTATGTAAGCTGACCATGCCCTACTGCACAAACGTGCATTTTCTTTATTTCAAAATAATGAAAGTTTAACAGATTTTCAGGAGAGGATCAGGATTCAGATCAGATGAAAGTAAAAATAAAATTTCAAGAAAAAAAAATCAAAGAAAGAAATAGAAAAAGAAGTTTAAAAGCCTAAACAATAATGGAAACAGAAATACATGATGCTACTTATGAAAATGCTCTGCCCATTTAACCAATTTGTTTTTATGCTCCATACAGTTGAAAGTTCTGTAACCAAGGAACCAGCTCAAACTGGACCTGCTCTGTTGATTAAAAAAAAAAAAAAAGTCAAGTTACCTTTTAGGTATAACAGAGCCAAAAATCGTAAGTCATATAGTCAGGACATGTGCAATAGAAAAAGCTTTGACCTCTAACATCTGGAACCAGAAGACAGGACAGAATTAGAATCTGAATGCTGAAAACTTGCAGAAGTGAGGGATTCCTTGGCCTGGTAGATGGAGGGCTAAAATTTGCCTCAACATAGCTTACTCTAAATGGCCACATTTGAAGCCCTCTAATCAAACCCTGTCAAGCAACATTCCTAAATCCTTTCTCTTACCCTCTGACCCCTTAAAACTTGCTCCAGGCCTCAAATCAGGGAAACTGATTTGAGCCTGATTTGTCTCTTTGATGGCCAATTTTGCAATAAAGCCTTTCTTTTCTCAAAAGCCAGCACCACCGTTAGTTACTGGCTTCTCTGTGTATCAGGCAGCAAGCCCATTTGCTCTCCAACAGTTTCAGTAATTTTATTATATTGTTCTGTTCTCACAAATTCTAAAATTAAAAGCTAAGAAGAGGAAAATTTCAAGGTGAACATTTGGGGGTTATATGGAGATAAAATTAGCCAGAATTTGAGTTATCATTTTTATAAGCTATGTGTGTATAATTTATAAAAATTATATCCAAGGGTATTTTTTAAATTAAAAAGTTGCAAAAGTTTTACTACTCAGTTATATCTTTTTGTCAGAAGGAATGATTCTAAAACACCATTTTCACAGACTTACAGTCTGGTTTATAACTGAGAAGAGTCCTTCCTATGACCTCACACAAAACTTAACTGAAAATAAGTTTTAAAATAATATTCTTAAAATATATGGTTTGCAATGCTCAACAGAGTATTGTTATTCCAGAATGTTATTTTCTATCAATTGCAAATATTGGTTAAGCATCTAGTATTTTCAAACTACCACAAGAGATGCTGGGCATGAAATGGTAAGAAAGAAATGGTAAGAAAGGCATATTGAGCCTTTGCTCTTATGAATTATAAAAGTCTAGAAGAAACATTGATAATTAAAGAACCATTATGTATTTCACAGTTTTTAGAATCCTGAAGAAGCAAAGAGCTTGAGCATCTCCCATAAGTTAGATAGACTTCAAGAAAGTGTCATAGAGAAGCTATTATCTGAAAGTTAATACTTGAATGATGAGAAGGAGAAAGTGGGGAAGTAGAACTTAATACGACACTCATTTGAATATGTAGTAAATTAATTAGACCGATTATATTAAATGAGACATAGAATTGTATTTTGCATTTTGTGTTAAATTTTATTGCCTCCTTCTGCATTTCTTGCTTTTTGTGACTTTGTCCTGTTTGTTTTCAAAAATTATACATAGCCATTATGAAAATTTAAACCATAGCAGAAAGAATAAGGAAGAAAGTTGTTAGTCAACTGCCAAATCTTTAGACAAATGCACTTTCAGTAATTCATTTATAATGTAAGAAAACTAATGTGAAAAAAACAAACAGCTTGGAATCAAAGATCATGAGAGTGGCAATTAACACCATTAGACCACGTTGTAATACTTCAATACTTATCTTCTCACTGTTCACTTCCCAAGTAGCTATTTGCCTTAAGACTTCAGCCAGTAAATAAAGTTCAAGAACTTAAGCAACTAGTTTTTAAGTAGGTTTTAATCAATGCATAGAAATATTTCAAGTACTTTTGAATTAAGCATGTTAATCATGATTAACATGATCATATTTTTAAACAATAAATAAATTTAGTTTTTCTTGAAATAAGACTGGAAGGTGAATTGATTCAATTATTATTATATTAAATAGGAAATTATAACATTGAACTAAGACAGAAAACCAATTAACATAATATAGTTACTTTTGTTATATTCCTATGAAATAGTATGAAAATATATAACACATTAATTCAAATAAAATTAAAGTTTGAAGTAAAGTAGTTGCAAAATAAATCTATCTGTGTAAAATTAGAAACACCAAATTCATTGCAAATTATAGTGCTTATTATTGGTTAGAATATGTTGATAATTAAGCTAAAGTCATGCACTTAATTCCCGGATGTTCCAGTTTACTCTGCTTTGTTTTAGAGACGCAGAATGAATCACAATTCCCAGCTGTCTTGGAAGTGTGCATTATTGATGAAGAGGGGTACACTGCCAATGTGTGGACAGATTAGTCCAATTCCATTACAATGACAGAAAAAAACAATTCTGATCACATTTCCCATAGAGAGTGGGTCAGCACAGCAGCTTAATTTTTATTCCAGTTTGGCACTAAGCATGTGTCTCCTGCAGACAGATGCGAATGATAGTTCTTTGTAATGATGAAGAGAAGATTTTTTTTTAAACCATGTAACAGCTTTCTAAAACAGGTGATTTTAAGACTGTGAAATTCTTGAACAACATAGCCAATTTATCCAAATCTTCCAGGCTCAAACCACAATGTACATTTTAAAAGTTCGGATTTGGCAATGTTAATTTCTGATACGTCATGTTGCTCAATATTAAGAAAGAGGTAACAAAAAATGATGGAATTATTCATAAGTAAAATATTTCTCAATAATCCAAAAATTGGTTTACTTTTGTCTTTACAGAACAGTTACTTCCCTGTCTGTGGCCTAAAATTATTCCCCTATTTACCATGCCCCTAGTTTTTACCTGTCATACTAAGATCAAATTTTAAAAGTACCCTAAATGAAGTAAAACTGGAGCCAGGGACATGTTGTGATGCTGTGTGTCATTGAAAGCATTAAATGTACCAAAAGAGCAATGCTACTACCATTATCTTTAACTTAGTGGAGAAATAAGAGGCACAAGTATTAGAATTATGTAGGAAATGCTGAAAACTTGAAAATAGTGATGAAAGTAGTTTTCTTATACTTCCTGTTAAAATGTTTTTAGGCATAGTGGTCCAGTCTTATAGTTTTATTAATAGGGACTATGCTTAGATATTTTTAAGTAATTTAGTTTTTGTGAACTCACATGAGAATTTAATCATCCTTTATAAAGAAAGCATTTGAAATGGGAAAAAAACTAAAACTTTTGGAGTGTTCACATTATATGCCATGCCCTTCGCTTGACACTTGATGTATCTAATTTGATCCTCATTTTAAAACAACCTTATAGAGTGATTAATATCCTCATTTAACGATGTGTAAAAAAGTTGTCCAAGGGCTCTAAGCTAGGATAACCCTAAGTTTTAAACAACTAATGTACATACGAACTTTTATCACTTACTACCAAGAGACTTCTTTTTATTCCAGTCTCTGGTTTGTTTGTTTTCATTTTTTTGTGTGATAGTACAATATTCAGCTGGATATACTACTACCTAGCTAGACAACATTTTTGCAGGTCCCCTTTCAGCCATATGTGGATATATAGCAAAATTCTAGCCTAATATATAAGTTGTGTCTTATTTTCCTTCCTACAGGCTGGACTTAGGATATATTGGCAAGAACAGGGCAGCCATCTTGAACCACAAGATAGATACTATGGTTTAAAAATGGGAGAAAACAAGATATAAGGAAAACTATTCCCCAGATGTATCAAGCTAGTGAAGCAGTCTTAGACAGACAGCCTAGACATTTTTATTTAAGTCGCTATATTTTTGTGTATATTTGTATTTTACATTGTATATGATGTAACACTTTATTAAAACAGCCTGCAGGACATACTATGACTAAGATATAACCAATATATAACATTGTTTATATGTTTCTTTGTAATTATACTTTTGATGTTGAACTTGAGTAATACTTATTCGATCTTATGATGATGATTCATCAGTTATGAAGACAGTTTGCTTGTAATTCGGAGTAGAATACAAAAAGAAATCAAACTTCCGTTTTATCCATTTGAGTTATAATTTAAGAACATATTAATATATATGAGATTAAAAACAATAAAATTGTATGTAGTTAATTTTATGTAATTACTGCACATTAAGAGACATCCACATACTGGTGACAGTTATAATATTAGATAACATCTCAAAACCACGACTCAATTATTTAAAACAGAAACACACACACACACACACACACAAAACAACAAAAACAACAATTATTATAGCAGATAAAACAATGAAATAGAAATAATTTCAATAATGAATACATTACATAATGGAAATTTCATATAGATAATGAAAAACCCTTTCTCTAGCAATGCTGAATCCTTTGGCATAAGAAAATGGCACAATTTGTCTAGGTGCCACACCTCTGAAAATAAAATCTACCCGAAAAATATGAGTACCAGGCAGAAAGTAGGAGCACATAGAAAGCCCACTACAGGTAAAGATTAATTGTGATGAAAATACCACCAGAACCAAAGTACTGCTATATGTCATCAAGAAAAAATAACATGTCCTCTTTTTCACATTAACGTCTCAATTATCCTTTGACCAAATTTACTTTAAGAGACCCCAACATTATATTTAGTAATCATTCATTTTAGTATTTGTAATTTTCCAACAATTGGAAAATTACCATATGCATGTAATACATGCATAATTTAAAAAAAATTTTAAGTACTTTCCCTTAAGTTAGATGAGAAAACTCCTAAGTTGCCCAAATAATATTATATTGAAATTAAGAATTTTTAGTGATTTCAGAAGGGAAATAATTACAATTAATGTTTCCTATTAATGGAGTTAGGTATTTACTAGGTGAATCATAAAGACAGTTTGTGAAAGGTAAAAAGATACTAGAAGATAAGATGGTTATATCAATTTTAGAGGCTATTTTCTATGTAAAGGCATTAAATATGCTAAAATAGGTCTACTGTTTTAAATTTAAAAGTATGCAATAAACTTGAAAACCATTATAGTTATTATTTGAAAACCATTTCATAGTTATTAACCACATCCTATTATGCAAAACCTTGCCATACCAATACATCTATATTTACACGCGTACGTGCATAGCTATATTTATACCTAGCTCAGTTGTACTAGCATATGTGTGCATTTTTCCTTTTCTAGTACTTCCTACCTTGCTTTTTTCCTTTCTCAATAGGGTCAGATCAGGGTCACAGCACAATTACACATATCTAAGATTCCTGAAACACAAACATATTACTCTACTCTGTTTTTTGATGTTCACATTTTTCCTCTCATTAAGGATCTGCATGAATCCATATGTGCAGTGTCACATTTCACGCTGGATTATACTATAACTGTCAAAGTGTGACCTTCGCATTTCACATTAGATTATACTATAATTATCAAAGTGTGACCTTTCAAAAAGGGAAATAACTGTTTTTATAATAAAGCATATTTTAATATGTTTTTATAATGAAATGCCAGGTCTTGCCTTGCACTGTTCATAAATCTTCCCTGGCTTTCTGCCTGATTGCACACTAAAAATCATGCAGAAAAGGCAGAGGCAGAAGCAGTGATTGGTGCGATTGGTGAGGATACTTTTCTCAACCATGTTTCTGCCTTGAAGAACAAACTGAGATGAGGGCACTTCTATTTCAGTAGCTTGTAGGAAAAAATCTTGTTTGACAACTATGACATGCAATACAAATTCTCATAGTTTGGCTGTTTATAGCAGTTGGTAAAATGTCAGAGTTGCAGTATATATCAATAGCAAATGATGTATGTGCGTTCTTATTTTGTAAGACTGAAGAAAGAGTTACTTCTACTTCTGTAGGTGATCCGTTATATTTTTTTTGGTGAATATTTATTTATTTATTGACAGCTATTAATAAAAGTGGCTTATAATAAGATTTCCTTTAAAAACTAAAATTAAATAAAGCATAACACAAATGCTGATATGTACAATCTTACCAGGTGAAGATAAGGCATAGTAATGTAGATATTAAAATCAAAACTTGATTAAACATTGCAGACTGTGTACGCTGAATGGCTCTGTGTAGATCATTCTAAAATAATACAGAAAAAGAATTTTTTTAAATTTAGACAAATGCTAAATATCATGAGTTTCATTACATATATTATACACATTTCATGTCAACTGTCCTGTACATATACATACATGTAATCAATATATGTATTTCAAATACAAATATAAGCATATTTCCATTTTTGCCTAGATCTAAATGTGACTTTTTTTTTTTCTTTTTTTTTTGAGACAGAGTATCGCTCTCGTTACCCAGGCTGGAGTGCAATGGCGCGATCTCGGCTCACTGCAACCTCTGCCTCCTGGGTTCAGGCAATTCTCCTGCCTCAGCCTCCTGAGTAGCTGGGATTACAGGCACGCGCCACCGTGATCTAGATGTAACTTACTAAAGCTTGCATAGTACAAAGATATTGCTACAAGAAGACTACCACAGCACTACATTTCAGTTTACTTGCTTTACAGACATCTGAACAGGTGTTGCACTTACTTCCCTAAACCTCTACATATTAAGCATTATCTCTGATGGAAAAATCCTAATTTCAAAAGATCAGAAAATAGTATATCTAATCAAGGAAGAGGGAATAGATGAGTGAAACTACAAACAAAGCTCATTATCAGGAAAATTAACATAAATTAGCCCAGGCAGTTTATCTTGAAAAGAAAAATAAAACAACCAATGAACAAATTTTTTCTAAGTTTAATTTCTTTCTTTTTTTTTTTTTTTGGTGAGGTGGAGTTTCGCTCTTGTGACCCAGGCTGGAGTGCAATGGCGCAATCTCGGCTCACCGCAACCTTTGCCTCCTGGGTTTCAGGCAATTCTGCCTCAGCCTCCCGAGTAGCTGGGATTACAGGCACGCGCCACCATGCCCAGCTAATTTTTTGTATCTTTAGTAGAGACGGGGTCTCACCTTGTTGACCAAGATGGTCTCGAGCTCTTGACCTCATGATCCACCTGCCTCACCCTCCCAAAGTGCTGGGATTACAGGCTTGAGCCACCGCGCCCGGCCTAAGTTTAATTTCTTTAGCACTACAACAGATGTCAATTCAAGATATGCCGTACTTTTTATCTTTCCAGTAGACAAACAGTAAAAAATAATATTTAGTGTGTTTAAAGTGCAAAAATGAACACTCACATACAGTACCCCTTGGTACTTCATTATAAATTTCTAGAAGGCAATTTGGTAATATAAGTAAAAACTCAGAAATATATCCTATCTATTTCAAGCATTAATTCATTATTTACTCAAAAATATAATTTCTAAAACCTAACCACATAAAAGTCATATGATATGGGCACCAATATTTATGTTCATCTTTATTATAAAATTATGATGCTTAATAAATGAAATAATGAATGTTCAAAAATGTTAAAATAACCAAATATGTAATACAAAAATTGTTACATAAATTGACATCTACATAAATTTGACAAAATCCATTAAAACCGATTTGAAGAAGAATTTTTAGTAACATAAGAACTAGTCCGCTACATACCAGTATATGACAAAATATTCCAATTACAAATTCAAACAGACAATATCATTCCATGTATGGTATGTGTACATATTTTTGCATGGAAAATATTAGAATGATATAAATTATTACTAGTGTTTAGTCTATGCAATGGATTGATGGATTTTTATAATTTGTACCATTTTATCTTCATTTATAAATAAACAACTCTTAGTCTTAAACCAGTATGGCACAAGATAACTAACTTCACCAATAAAAAATACTTCAAAAAATTCTTTGTTACCACTCACTTTGCCTACCACTCATTTAACCAGAACTGTTACGAAGACAAATAACTAAGTTGACTGATTAGAATTTCCTCTCTCATCCTTTAGTTTCTTAGGGCAGAGGTGTTAATGAACAAAGATGCAAATAAAAATCTGGTATCTGGTGACAGGAGATACGGAAATAACATGCAAAATTAATCTTAACTCAATATTGCAAAACAGGCTTTTTTACTCTCAATATTTGTCTAAGGCATCCTGTCTTGGTTGAATTATTTTTACCAACAATTAATAACACAGAAAATAACAAATAAGTTTAATTTTTTCTGGTTTGTTTTTATTCATTAGCAATTTAGGCAATCTGTATTTAGTCAAACAGTATTTCTTTGGGGCAATAAAGACGGTCCACTATTTCTGCAATTCATTTCACAGGCCATGTTCTTTCATAAGACTCCAGTGGTTACTTGATGAATGTTTAGAAATATTCATCTGGTTGTGAATACTAAAATGTTATCCAAATATTCCTTTGGCCCAAAACTTTAGTCATAATGTCTGTTTAAAATCCAGTTAAATGGAACATAATTTGCCTCCAAATAAGTAAAATTTTCAATGCAGTAAAATTAATAATATTGAGCCCTTACTCTGTTATGCCAGATAAAATATTATATACACATACTACACATATGTATGTATGTACACTGTGTATATATGTATATATACTTTCATTTGATTACCACAGCAAACTTGTAATGTAGGTGCTTTTCTTTGCAGATGAAGAGAATAGCAGAGAAGTTAAATCACTCACCCATCACATTGTTTAGCATATAGTGAACATGAATTAACATTTGTTGAATGAATGACTCAATGGTGATGTCTTACAGCAGCTTAGAAGTACTAAAGTTTGTGGTAAAAATGTTTTGGTCATAGTTATAAACCATGCCTCCAAGCAGGGTCATCCTTGGGCCAAATGCAACTGTGGCACAGCTCTGAGTGCTGCATCTCTTACTCTATCTCTTGCTTCCTTTTCTCCTAATGTCCCACCCACCACTCCACTCCAGCAAATCCAGAAGGATGACTCTCAATGAGGGGGTTCTGGCTCCCACACTGGATTTTAGGAAACCCCACAGATTTTTACTGAATATGGACTACCTACAATTAAGAGCAGTTTGACAAAAATCACTTTCCTGGATCCTCAAAAGCCAAGAGTCCCATCCTATATCCACAAACTGCCTTGGAAGGGAAGGATATTTGTACTCTGGAAATTGGCTAAGTGGTTGAACCAGTCCAAAAACCAATTAGGTTTTTAGAGACATTGGGAAATTCAGAACCATTTTGTTTACCAGACATAGGCCTTACAAAGGTAGGAACTTGGCAATATGGACATTTTAGTTCTGTTAACTTATAAATTTATACAATGTACCACTTTAATTATTTAACAGTATTTTACCAAAATGACTTATTTAAAAAAATTAAATGAAACAATTTACTGTGATTCTAAATTAATTTAAAAGAAGTTTTAAAAGGAAACACTTGGAAATTTAATTACAGCTAAATTAATTCCAATAACATTAATGTAAAAAATGTTATACATTATGGGAGAATACAGAATGAGAAAGTTCAAGACTGGATCCCAAATTATATATCTCTCTCTTTAATCTAAACATTAAAAGTAAGAAATGTTTTATTTATCTTTTCATATTTGTATTTCACTTCTATACTTACAATCATATTTTCCAAGGCATGTTTGGCAAGCCAACAGTTCAGAAAGACTGGGACAAATAGATTTCTTAAGGAAGGCCAGAATATCTGGAAAACAAACCAAAACTAGACTTTTATCTCAAAGCAAGAAATCATACCCAGTAGACTTAAAACAAACAGAAAAAAGGTTATTAAAGAACGTCTAATAATTTAAAACATGACAAATGATGTAAACTCATTATTAACAAAATATAAGGAACTGATATGTTCTTTTATTCATTGTCTGAATCTTTCTTATGGAAATTATTGCAGAAGCAAAAAGAAAATAATAAGCTCTCACCAGATGGCAGATATCTATGCTAATTCTATCATTAAATCTTTTAGTGTGATGGTTTGTAATACACATTGGCTTTCTATTCTTTGTAACTTGAGGTATTAAGTAGGAACAAAGAGGGAAGGCACTCTCTCTTTTTATAATATTACCTCTTACTTTCTTTATATTAAGCCATTTTAAGTGACATTGGGAACTACGTTTAATTAGAATTATATTTAGTTAATCTGTCATTTAATCTACTTCCAGTTGCTTCTCTTGATAAATCACTCAAAGTAAAATAATTATCAGAAGAGGGAAACAGCTCCAGGTCATATCTACTTATTTTCAAAATCCTCCAAATAAAATTCAAATAAAACGTTATAAAGTATAATCCCAACAGACAATATTATAACTTTACAAAATCGTGATTAAAATATAATTTTGCAAAAGGAAAGTGTTGTGTGACATATTTATGGGACTGTAGTTGAACAGGATCATCATGGAACTGGTAACACAGAGCACTTTAAAAAGAAGCAAACTGCTAGATGTCTGACTTTTGGCAATCTCTTTGCTAAAAAGAGAATTTGGCTTAGAAAATCTTGTGGTTAAACCACAGACAAGTATTTTCAACATATGAGAACCTTTTGTAAACACATTTCCAATTAAATTGTTTTTTTTTTTAATTCCACAATATGAACAATAAGTACATAAGTAATTTCCAGTCATTTTAAACAATAATGACACTTGTCAAATGGCATTTCCAGAGCATATATCTCTTTAAAATATTTCACTTTGCTATTGTACTAAATCATTAGTTTCCATTTAATTATACAACACAGTTATGCAACCAATTTTATTTTGTTGCTTAGTATCATGATTCTAACCAAAGTCTAAATTCATTTATCTTAGCTACCATATTATTTAACAGTATCTAGAGTTAAAGATTTTACTTAAGTCTAATTACAAAAGTGTTTTTTAAGGTTCTTTTAAGACTTACTGAGATAATGAAGGGAACTGCATTAATTATTTCCAAGATGAAGGGTATTCGTAAAATCTGTTCCCAAATGTTTCCCTTCCAAGAAAGAATGAATAAAAATGAAAGTCAATTATACTGAATTCTATTAAAGGGGGAAAAAGACAGCACTTAAAATTTCTGTAACAATAAGAATGTTTCCATTAACAGAATACTGAATATTACATAGAGATGTAGCAATGACTTTTAGAGATTACTTTTCTTAGTGTAATCATGCTCTCTCAATTTTGTAAGTTTAAGAAGTAAAACAAATGTTCACAGAAACCATGAATATTGCACATAACATTTTTTAATCATGAAATATGTCATGGAAGAAAAGTTACCAGTAAAAATAAAACACATTAACAAAACCTACAGAATCAATTAAAAAGTGATTCTAAACTTTTATTTACTCTAATAATGATATTCACTAATCATCAAGCATATTAGTCTGTGGAACATATTCTTGTTAACAATCATTGGTATTAAAATTGTTTTCACTTTGATAGAATTTAAAGGAGTAACTTTTCAATTATCTAGATTTTAATCTCCCTACCCTCATAATACAGAAATATTAATCAAGACTGAGTACATAATTTGAAGAACCCAGTGCAAAATGAAAAATATGAAGCCTCCTAATAAGAAATTAACAATTTCAAGAAGGTAACAGGAGGACATTCTGCTTGCAGAGCCCCGTGCTGACCCTCATATTATGCACAGGTTACGTTCCCATGAAGCTGACTCTAACATTAATAGGTCACCACTGAAACTCTATTGATTGGTGTCTGATGATAATAAGCACAGACCCTCCTAAAGCAGTTTATTCTTCTATGAAGAGATCTGTGTATTAGCAAGGCAATTTGAAATCTGCCATCCCTGAAATCTCCAATGATCCATTATAACGCTGACTATAAAATTGGGACTCCTTAATTTTCCTTAAGGCCCCAAAGGCTAAAAACTACATTGATGGAATATACTTACACATCCCAAAGCAAAGTTCTAGAGCAGCTATTGTCTCTATGTACTAAGAAATTAATCGGTTTTACAAGCATAATTTATCACCCTCATCCAGGCTGTTTAAAAACAGTAAAGGAGTGTTTAGAAGAAAGGGAAGCAGTGAGAATGCCTCCTGATAGAGATGTTACAGATGTTGTGGTGCATCTCATCACCTCAACTTAGTGAAAAGGGCTCTAGGGAACCACTTAGCTTGGATCCAACATGGAGACTGTATTTGGCTACTGCCTAAACTTTTAAAAATGAAAAGATCAAAGAAAAAGATGACTGGATAAGAGCAGGCCAAAATCCCCAATTTTAAGGAAAGGTGGCTACTTTCTGAGAACCACATCAATGCCTCCAGCCTAAAGAATGGAACCTATGGTTATTCAAAAAGGGTTTACTCTCAATAAGATTGTGTACCTGAAGGTGAAATAGGACTTCAACGAATGGTGGACCTGAAAAATCTGTGTCAGACTCTTAGTGGCTAGCCTGACACAGAGGCCTCCAGGAAATTCAAAGGCCCCAGACAAGACACAAAAGCTTCATATGGGAGAAAGGGCCAGAGCTTGTATCTGCCATATGGAGCAACCCAACACCAGACAATAACTGTGCCAGTCAGGCAACTTCAACCCAGAAACTGACTGCACTTCCTTCCCTATTCTTTCTCAGTCTTAAAGGGCATCAAATAAGATATTAAGTAGTAACAGCAGCTAGGCCTCCCCATGATAATTCATACCTGTCCCAGGTAGGTCTGAGTTGAGGACAGGCAGAAGCCTTCTTAGAGGAGAATTTTAACTGTTTGCATATACTGATCATAATCTCTTAAATACTAAACTGAGAATGGCCATATAAATTAAAAGACTAGAAAAGCTATAGCATCTGCCTGAGATGTCATCTGATTAGCATGGATCAGACTGAGGATGCATGGTGTTGAAGAAGTGTAGAAAGACTGGTCTTTTCCTACTACCACCGAATCAGGACTATTTAACTAACAAGAGTTATAACTAGTCTTAGTTATGCCATGTTTTTTTATAATTGTGCAGGTTAATAATATCATTTCTTTCGTCAGTTTTTACACGACATCTTTTCCAGAATGTTTATCCTTTGCCTTACTCTTCCCTTATTGTATTTTCACTTTTCATTGTATGTCTTTCCTTGGTGTCATTGATTGTCCCCAAGAAGACATTGATCTGATTAGCAAGAAATGAGGGGTATGGGAACAGTTGATACTAGTGATATGAAAGGATACTTCTGTTAATGCCCAGCAACATTAGTATAAACTATGGCACATTGCATAATTTAGTTTATGTAAAGAAACCTTTTGTCTCTCTTGTAGTTCTCTTCATTTCCATTTATAACACATTAGCCTTTTATGATTGTTATTTAAACCATTAAAAAGTCTTACAACTGGTATCTGTCTAGGTTGGGTTTGTTTCTGATTTTTCTTCCATATTAAAGCCAGAAGAATCTTTCTAAAATGCCAAATTCCCATTGCCAACATAATAAAATCCAAACTCATCATTGTATTATATGAAATTTCACAATCTGAACTCTAGTTACTAGCTTGGCTTGTACTTTAGATATTTCTATTCCTATCCTGAACTCAACGTAGATTCAGATACTGAATTTTATATCCATCTCTGAACAAGCTAGGCTACCTTATGCTCGTATACCTTTGCCCACATCTCTCTCTTTGGCTGGAATATCATACTCTCACACCTCCACTACTAATCCCTCTGGCAAGCATTTGTAACATCTCAGGGAGCTAATTTTTTAAAATGCTTGTTGGGGATCAATTAATATCATGAATACATAAATGATATTCCCAGCTATTTCATATATACTCTTACCCTTCTTTTATATAGTTGTTTTAGTTTTGGAGCTTAAATATTTACATTCTTTCCACTGGATCCAAATTAAATCATTTGAAAGAATGGTATTGTTTAAAACCTTTATACTTAAAGTAATCATGTATAAATGATTAAACTTGTAACTGGAGAGCCAACTGAAATTTTCTGGAGGAAATGATTCAAGAGTTCTTGCTTATATATCCACGTTAAGTAATTTCGTCCATGTTTCAGCTTCAACTTATAACCGATAAGCTAATAACTTCCAATATTGTATCAATAGCCCAAATCACTATTTTATCTCTTGAGATTCTGACTCAGATCAACTGCTTGATCCACTGTTACACATCAATGCCTCAATAGCACTTTATATGTAGTAGTATGTCTAAAGCAAAATTTATGATTTGTTCCCTGACTTATCCTGGAGAAACTTTTTACTACTTCCTTTAATACTATACTTATAATTATACTATAATTTATCAATAAAACCTACTAATTTGTAAGCAGATCTTGAGCTGTTCTAGTTCTCATTCCAGCTAATTTCTCGTTTTTGACCTGTTAAGCCTAACTAGCCACCATACCTTCATTTCTTCATTCTTGTCCCATTCCAGCCCACCCATCGAACTACTGCTATCCCCCTGTACCCTTATGCCAGACCAGGCCTAGTATTCGGAACTATTCATACACTTACACAACAAAGACAAAAACATAATTCCATCATATAAGGCACTATTTCATTTGTCTCGTTGACTTCTCCGTCCTTAAAGATCATTCCTTCGGCGGACTGAATACATAAGGCATATTCACTGTTTAGAATATGCCTTATACTTTTGCATATAACTCTTCAAGAGACTGGTTAAAGTTTCACCTTTCTTTCCAACGTCACTTTGCCAAGTTAACTCATACCTGCCTTTCAGCTCTCAAACAAAATCTGAGTTTTTAGAGACTTTCCTTGCTTCTTCTTCATATACCCCCTATGCAGGATCTAACACCCACATTGGGCTTCTTGATCCTCCACGAATTTCATTCACATTATTATTTTTTTTTCAGTTTGTTTTTATGTAATTGATACATTACAACACGTTAAACTCTGTGAGGTTAAGGTCAGGACCAGTGTATTTCAGGATTGCATGCTCTGCTCCTAGCACAGTACTCGACAGTCTGAATCTCCTAAATAAAAACCGTTACTACCTTATGTCAATCATGTATTGTTGATTCACAGCACATGTAGGCATATATGTGTGTGTTTGTGGACTAATTTTCGTAGTCTAAAATTGTACAGTGGGACAATGTATTGCTAAAAATGAACGCATCTCTTTTATGCACTGAGTTTAATTCTAAGATTTCAGGCTGCCTTCTGAACTACAAGATACATCCATAAATTATCTTTCTTAAAAAATAGCTAATAAAAAATAAATATGGAAAGGATCCACAAGTTTCATTGACTAAGAAGGAGTCCCAATAAGCCTTCATCACAAAAACCTTAGGATAAATGCTATTATGAAGAAAAAAGGCAAGCATTCACACAATGCCACTATGTAAGAAAACTAAGAAATAAAATTGAAAGGCAAGCACAATGCCTTTCAATATTGTATTATAGACATTTTCCATTTAATCTGGTTTTCATGAAGGAGATTTAAAAAACCTTCTTCTTCTTCCAAAAACTAACACCTTCAGTTTCTAAGCAGAGTAGCTGTATCTGCTCTCAGTGTGCAGTCCTCTCTGTGTTCCTATTCTTATTGACAGAATTCAATGATATATTAAAAAAACCCTCAATCCAATTAGTCTATATTTAGTATGGACACATCATTTTTAACCAATAACAACGCAGACAAATATGTGATTTTCTAAAATCTATCGCACTTTTGTTTTATCATCAAGAAAAGCAGAAACTTGGAGCTACTACCTATGCAACTCTATAGAGCACATTAAAAATTATGAGTTACAGCGGTTTGTTGTGAGCTCTGACTGGGCCAACGAACGTTTTATTTTATTTTAAAATATTTAATTAAAAAACTGATAAATTTGTCTTCTTTGGATAAATTTTAAATAGTACAGTAATGCAGTAACAGTCTTACTTTATATTTGTACATATAAATCCAACAATATTTTGATTTACCATTTTCAGGGCAAGATAAGCAGAATCAACAGTATCTGGTATTCAGAAGTCCTGGACTAAATTCTTTGTTCTTTTCCAGAAATAAGACAGTGTGGTGTAAAACTTTCAAAATTGCTGCTTTTTGTAATCTGATTATAAAAAAAAGAACTGCAGATTTAACAAAAAGCTTCTAGGTATGATGAATTTTTGTGTGTGGAGGTTTGAAAATTGTACCAGTTTGTTTTTGTCTCTTTTTGATTTAATGAATGTGTGTGCATAAATAGAGCTTCATTTTGAAAGCAGTTGATAAAGAATTAGAGGGTATTTATGACAACAAAAGAATAAGAACTTTAGTGTTGGGTGATTACCGTAGTTGTTTTGCCAGCCAGCTATAAACATGAATGGAATGATGATTTAAGCACAGACCTGCACTTCTGTATGACAGAAGACAAAATAAGTTCATGTCATGGATTTTAATTCATTATCTGCTAAACTCAACGTGTCCTTTAAGAGTTCCAGCTAATTTCACTTTATCTTAGTCTGAGTTTCAAAACCTACAGTCTCAATGAAAGTTTAAACTATTTTAGTTGTTAATGATTTAGTTATGTTTATTTTAGAATCTCTAATTTCAAGAATTATAAAGTGCTTGCATAATGCTGTATTAAAATGTACTTAAATATTGTATACATATGTAAGCATATGCTTCATATCTCTCTATAAATATACATATATAAACAAATACAAAAAAGTCCTATATGAATTTGCTATTAATATTACTATTTCAGAATTATAAGTATAAAAGAATGATATCAGCAGTGGATACAATTGCTAGTGCAATACAATATCCATTTCTGTGTGTCTGTATATTACTTTTCTTTAAAAAAAATCTAACTTGGCCAGGCATAGTAGCTTACCTCTGTAATCCCAGCACTTTGGGAGTCTGAGGAGGCAGGTGGTCACTTGAGCCAAGGAGTTCTAGACCAGCCTGGCCAACATGGCAAAACCCCATCTCTTATTTAAAAAAAAAAAAAAAAGCAAATATTAGCTGGGCATGGTGGTGCACACCTGTAGTCCCAGCCACTCAGGAGGGTGAGGTGAGTGGATCTACACCACTAGGAGGTAGAGGCAATCGCACCACTGCACACCAGCCTGAGCAACAGAGTGAGAACCTTATCTCAAAAAAAAAAATCGAACTTGAGGGAAGGAATATGTTTTAAATTCTGCTACCCAAACATGCTTCATTTATAGACCATAAATAACTACCAGTTACTTGATTTACTAATTCTAAAAAATTTTTACAACATTCTGTTGAAGGGACCAAAGAGTTCACAGATTTGACTATATTTATGAGAGGAAAAAAAGAAGATAATTAACAGCAACCTACCTTCTACTGTCTCATAACTCCTATTTATCCTATCTGTTTTCTCTGTAACACACTGGACTTAACTGCTGTCTACATTTCCTCCATCTAAGCCATTAAAGTTTATGAGGGTTGAAATAGAAATAATATTTACCATCTAGCTCTGCATGCTAGGTCTTATAATTTTCTGCTCTAATCTTATAAATTATAAGCAATAATTAATTATGAATGTCATCATCATATGATTGCAATGGGAAATTATCCTGAATCTATATGTGTTTTCAAAACTGCTTTTACAATGAGTTCTAAGAGTTTTATTAGCAAAACACTAATCTTAATTTCTTATTACATTTTAGCCAGAAGTTGGAGCAAATATATCTTCGGATGCAGGTTAATATTTTCACCATGTTACAGTCCTGTATATACTCCTGTACTAGTGGAAGAGATAGAATTAATTTACTCCAAAACACACATGCCTAACTTTTAAGCATACCATTATTTATATATCACATTCAACATTTATCATATATGTATACATGAATATTAATGAACATTAAAGATAATATCTGGGACACTAATTTATTTGATTTTTAATTTTGTTTTATTTTTCTAGTTATCCAGTATCCAGATTTGTCAATCAGGACATATTTATAGAGCACCTATTTTGACAAGTAGGTATACTAATAAACCCTTAAAAGACCCTTCTTTAGTATCTTCACCTAAGTTTCTTATCATTGATTCAGTCTAGGTAATTTAGGGATTTGCGACTACCACAGGTAAGCTCTTTAATTTCCCTTCTCTGGCTTCCTTATTTCTTCATGCACCACTTGAATATATGCATAGATAAGCATATACATCATCTATCTCTCTCTCTCTCTCTCTCTCTCTCTCTCTCTCTCCCTCTATATATATATATATATATATATATATATATAAACAAATACAAAAAAGTTATATATGGATCTGCAATTAATATTTCTATTTCAGAATTATAAGTATCAAAGAATAATAGCAGTGGATACAATTGCTAGTGCAATACAATATCCATTTCTGTGTGTCTGCATATTACTTTTCTTTAAAAAATTTAACTTGGCTAGGCACGGTGGCTCACATCTGTAATCCCAGCACCACTCCCTTCTTTATTTCTTCATGCACCACATTTCACCTTCTGCACTCTCAAAAGAGAATGGACACTTTCCAAAGCTAATCATTAAAATGCAGGTTTCTGTTCCAGCCTATTCTTACTTCTTATAAACTTTCCTGTAATATTTCACTCCTCCCTTGTACTTTGTCT
The DNA here is from genome assembly GCF_049354715.1 of Callithrix jacchus. Lineage (NCBI taxonomy): Eukaryota > Metazoa > Chordata > Mammalia > Primates > Cebidae > Callithrix > Callithrix jacchus. The sequence continues at coordinate 52,989,774 of NC_133519.1, forward strand.
CTTTTTTAAACAAATGCAGATGTTTTTTATCATGAAACAGTCCTCCTTGCTTCATCCTACTACTTTGAATAAGCACCTACCCCAGTCAAACAAATTCCATTTAACAATTTTGACACTCAATTGCATACTATTATAACTTGATTATTGTAGGTGATTAGCAAATGACCTCCTCATCTGTAAACTCAATGGCATTTCCTCAAGCTTCTCACACTTGACATAGCACATATGCTTTCATATACTTTTTATTCCTCAGACATTTCTAACATCCTATGTCTTCTCATAAATCTTAATCAATCCCCTATAGTTTTTAAAGCTGTCATTCTTTTATTTCTATACTTTCTTATTTATCAATCTGACATTCTTAGAAATCAGTGGGTTTTTTTTTAATATGACAATAATGGAATTAAAAAGAAAAAAAGTGAGCCTGAAAACAGGGTGAGTTTGTAAAAACTTCATGCTCTAAATTTAGAATTAAATAATAGTTTAAAGAATGTCATCTTAAAAAAAAAAAAAAAAAGAATGTCATCTTTAAAACTCTAATGTTTTAAAAAGTGAGAAAGGGCCAGATGCAGTAATTCATGCTTGTAATCCCAGCCATTTGGGAGGCTGAGGTGGGAGGATCACCTGATCGGAGGAGTTTAAGACCAGCCTGGGCAACAAGGCAAAACCCCATCTTTACAAAAAAATACAAAAATTAGGAGGTGGCAGTGTGCACCTGTAGTCTCAGCTACTTAAGAGACTGAGGTGGCAGAACTGCTTGAGCCCAGAGGGTGTTGAGGCTGCAGTGAGCCATAATCATGCTACTACTCTCCAGCCTGGGTGACAAAAGAAATTGATTGCTACATAAGATTTCCCCAAATACATAACCTTAAGTATACTTGATATAGCAGATAAAAAGGCTATTAACAAAAATCGGTAATGATTATGACACTCAACCATTTCAATGACTTTCTAACTTTTCTAACTTCTCTGTCTTCCCTATTTCTCTATTCTTCCTCAAAAATCCTCAGTTTAAGCATCTGCATCAACATAAGCCTTAGCTTCCACCCTGGTGATTAACTCATGCATAATAGACTTTCATGGCTTCCTTTACTGTCTCTGTGAAAATGACTGCCAAATCTTAATAAATCTCCCTCTCAAAAATTCCAGATTCTCATTCTCAATTGTCTGCATACCTTATTTATCTGTATGTTCACAAGTACCTTAAATTCATCACCTCTAAAACTAATTCCATTATTTAATCTATGTGGACCCCAATCTTTTCTCTTGATACAGTTGTTTTTTAGTTTTATTGCCATATTTTCAGTCATTCAAACTCAGAAACTACTAGAATAGTAAGAATTTCCTTCTCTTCACTTAACTCATCCGTTGATAATTTATTTAGCTTCTACCTTCATGATTAATCTTTCATTAAATCTGGTAATTCTTTTCATCCACCTAAAATCTTACTGTCAGTTTTCCTTTCATACTTCAACATATCTTAACTGAGCAGATACATTTCATCATAATGTCTATTTGATGTGAACTGCATAGAGATTCTAAGCAATATTACTAAAACTGAATTTCAACTGCAGAATGTTGTGTTAGTCATCTCCCATCAACCTAAAATTATATGCTGTTATACAATGCCCATATTCTAGCCAAATATATTTATTATTCCTCCAATTTTACATGCAAAGTCCTTCCTTTATGCCTTTGCTCATTTTATCAATCTCTATTGTCCTGTCTTTTCATCTTGCCTTATTGAAATCACTGATTCAAGGCCTAGTGTTTCCTTTTCATTCCATGATTTGAGCTCTATCTATAAAACCCCATGGTACTTTCTTTGTACCTCACTGGAAGTACCCATTATATTCTGCTTGTATTACTATTATTTGTATGATTTTCTGCTGTAACCCCCCTTTCTTGACTGTAAACTCACTGAGAAAAGAATCATGTGAAGTATAGAGCTCTTCATTAAATAAGAGCTCAATACATACTTGTTAAATCATGTTAGCCAAACAAAGCTTTCTCAAAAAATAAGATAATTCATTAAAATAATTCCTAACAGACATGTTTTTGCTTTTGCAATATTTTGTATACAAATCAGAAAAAAAACAAAGTTGAATATGATAAAGTTGAACCATTTCATTTGCTTGCCTCACTATATCATACATATAATGGGTAAGTAAACCCATAGGAACTAGCAAAGCATTTGTAAGTCATCAAGGAAAACATTATCAAATTAATACAGCTTTTTATCACCTACTGGAAAGGCTCAAAACAATTAAAGTGGCTTAAGAAGAGTCAGCCTCATCCTTAAGTGCAAATTATAAATAGAGGAATACTGAGTAAATATTAGCAACGTGTTCTATCAGCAGGAAACTGCTAATTAAAATAACTTACCTTATAACTAAGATAACCAAGTAATATTGTTTCAAACAGACTTATCAATGCCACTGAAACCTGAAATATAAATTGTAACTTAATGAGAAAACACAATAAAATTAAATTATATACACTCTTGGCCATACTACTAACTTTATTTAAATATATGTGCATTTATAAATATATGTGTGTATAACAGGAGTTATTAGGTGGCACTTTATCTTCTATACAAAGATGACAGGCTGCTGGCCATAGTATGCTGTCTCCTGTGCTACAGCTTACTTTTCATACATTCTAATACTCCTTAATAAACCATTTTTATTTATTATTCAAAATGTGAAGTTGGTATTAAAATAGACTGGCTGAAGTTTACATAATATATAAAGAACAGATTCTTTTATGTGTGTGCTTCTTTTGAAAAAAAAAAAATATTTTTAAGAGAAATAGTGTCTCGCCATGTCCAGGCTGGTCTTGAGGCCCTGGGCTCTAGCATTCACCCACCTCAGTCTCCCTAAGTGCTGGGATTACAGGCATGAGCCACCATGCCCAGCTACATGTGTATGTGTTTCTAATACATACAATCGCAGCACACAACTGTCCACCACAGACAACTGCTCTATCCCAGAAGCACCACAATCTGTATCAAAATCAGCATTTCTCTTCAGAAAATACAGAAAATGAAATAACAGACACTTTAAGTTTAATCATATATTCAATCCTATCACCCATGTCAAACAAAATAAAAAGGCTATATCTTCGAATACTAAACAAAATAGACCATATTAGCACTTCAAAATACTTTCAGATTTTATCTGAATAAATTTCATAACCAATTCCCCTTGTGCAGATAGAAGTGTTAGTCCTATCTTCATATGTAGGCTTCAATCTTTCTCTACATTCTCTATTGTATATGCCATCTTTACTGTTAACTTTCAAAAATATATTACTGCACCACAAAAAGTAACAGAAAAGGTAATAAAATTACTCTGTGTTAAATACACTAAGACTTTAGGATAGATAAATAGAATCAAATAAGCAAATGCAAACAAAAAGTGACCCAGGTAAACATATGTGTTTATAGATTTTGAGGTTTAAGACTGTTTAAATGAGAATAGCAGCTACTCTGGAGATTACATTTTGTCTCCTATCAGAATAAAAACTTTGAATTTAAAAGAATATTAAAACATGAGAACAATAAGAAAACAGATAAAATGCATGGCAGTGTAAGTAAAATATGTTCAGAAGTATGTGCAATAGCCAGGCATTATTATGACAGAAAACTCTAATCTCTTTTATTTTCTCCATAAATCCTCTAGATCATAATTACTCATCTTTTTTTATAGAAGTACATGGTGTTAGATAATCTCTAGAACATTTTTAACATGTTACTCAAAGTACCATTTAAAAATGAGCATCATTATTATTTTAAAAAGCAATTTGAATAGATCAAATTATATTTGAGATAATATATGGCTCTTCATGAAACAGTTTATTTTAAATGTGTACTTAATTAAAGGATAGCTCATATTAAAAGACTACAATTTAATGATCATTTCAATATTTTAAGAATTATTTATAAATTAATATAATATTGCAACAGAAGTCAAAATAAGGAAATGTAAAAAAACAACTTTAACTAAACAAAATACTAAGACACAGTAAAAACTGATTTCATGATTATGATCACAATGCACACATACTTAAAACATTCATTATCACATACAAGTGTACAGACTTCACAATTATCTTGTGAAAAGGCATCAGGAATGAGTGTAGAATTAGAGATATTGAAGACTTGGAAGAGTAAGAAGGTAAGAAGGGATGGGTGATGAGAAATTACTTGATGACGTAACATACATTATTCGAGTGATGGATATAGTAAAAAGCATCTAGACTTCACTGCTACTCAAAGTATCTATGTAATAACATTGTACTCATACTCCATAAATGCATACAATTTTAAGTAAATAAATCAAGTACTTTAAAGATTGTTCCTAAGTAGTGAGTCTTAAAGTCTTTCTCCTTTTTCTGGACTCAAGTGTCTTCCTACATGCAATTTTTTTTGATGTTGGTGATTTTATTCTTCCAATTAATTTGTAATTTTTAAAAGCAAAATTTTAAAAAGGATCTGTAGTAAGTAAACAGAAGTAGAGAAGATAGAAGCTTACAAAAAGTTTGCTGGGCATGAAATTCAGTAGAAAACGAAACAAAACAAAGAAGTAACAGAGACTCTAGGGAACACCTCAACAATATAAATCAGACATGTTGTGCTTTTTCATATTTTCTTAGTCTTTCTTGAAGACTCATTTTATGCTAAGGAATAATATAACAGGAATACCTAATGTACTTTGGGAAAACTTGTGGAGCCTTACAGCAGTATTTTACTTTGGTTTTCTCCAAACTCTCAAAAGCTCTTTAAAATCTAATCCTGATCATGAGGAAATCCTCAAGAGGTAGAATGCAGGGCTCAGGCAAACAAGAAGAAAAAAATTAAAATGTTAGTTCAAGATGTGCATAAAGATTAATCAAGCAGAAAAACTCACTTTGAACATCACAAGCTTTCCAATAGTACTTTTCTGTGACTATGAATAAACCCAGAGATAGGGGGATAAAACAAAATTGTACATAACCTGTAAGCCCCACAAAGGTAGACTTCTGTTCACCCAAAAGATATGAGACCTATAAAAAAAAAATAAGTTAGTTTTTTAAAATGTGAAAAATCTATTCACTTTAAAAATTCAGTTAAAGTTGGAAATATTAAAATAATGCTCGCATAAAAAACACAAAATATCAAAATTAACATTTGAAAAAATGTTTTCTGCCTTAGTTTTCTTTTTGCTAATATTCATTTCTATTCCAGTAAAAACTTTTTAAATTTCATTTTTGGTCACTGTTAATAAATTGAAATATAAGGAGACATTATTTAAAGAATGATAACACAGAGCAGAATAGCCTCAAATCTTTTATTGGATAATCTTACACTGAAAAGTCACTTAATAATCTTCTCTAAACTCTAAGATTTTTTTATTTTTACCAGGATATATATTTGGGTAATAAAAATTCAACAGTATAAATAACCATTTAAAAAGTCAGTAACAGAGTATACAACAGAATATTTCAACTTGAGGTTTTATAAAATATGTAACATATCATGAAAAAGTGTGACTGGGGTTAGCTTACTGGACAAGACAAGGAGTAATCATCTTTACTCCTTAAAAATATCATCTTTTCTGATGATAAAGAGCTTATGCTCTGGAAAGAACATATTCCTCTAATTATAATTTTCCACAATTTATAATCTAGCTTTGTCTATATCATTTATTACACACTTGATTCAAATGGGAGTCACTCACAGCAATACACCCTACTCAGGAAAAATGAAAATAGTTACACTTCCCTGAAGAGAAGCAGGTGAATGGTAGTTTTTCACATCTCAGTAAATGGTGCCAAATCCCATTTTATTTGGTCACCCAAAACTTGAGCATCCTTTTAGATACTTTCTTCCCCTGCATCTTTAAATACTAAATTCACTAGCCACCAAACCTTTTCAACCATTCCCACCAAATATCTGCAGAATTCACCTGCTTCTCTTCATGCCCACTATCAAAAAGCACCTTATTGCAAGCTACCATTTCTCACAACTGAATGCTTGCAAAAACCTAGCAGTGGGAACCCTGCACCATCATTTACCTTCTACCATTTCTCTCCAAGTTGCAAATACACTGGTTCTTTCAAAATTCATTTTAGATCACATTACCCTATTCCCTACTGGGCATCGCCTTTGAACTTTTGTTAGAATAAAGATCAAAACAGTTGACATGGCGGTCTTAGACTTATTCGAGAGGACACACTCCTTCCTACTACAAGGCTTTTTACCTTCTATCCTCTGATCCTAGTCTCCCTGTGTCTCAGGGCAACCATCTCTGTGGATTCCACTTGATCAACTTTGTCAACTAATCCCCTGGGCCATATCACCCATCACACCTTTCCTGTCACTCATCTCAGTGAAAACTTTATATTTATTTGTAAATGTATTTCTTTAATGGCTGTCTCCTCACAATTACAAGTTCCATAAGACAATATAACCTACTATTTTACTCACCATTATAAACCCAATGCCTTGCTAAGTATATGCATATATTAAACTAGGCAACCAATAGTCAAAGATAAATGGTGCCAATAAAGGCAAAGATATAACTTATGGATTCAGTATCACTGTCCTTTCTAAAAAAACTTTTATATTCTGAGTAACATTTGAGAAATCAGACTACATCAAGGTGTATCAGAGTGAAGAGGGATATATGCTCAGTTTTGCAAATGGAAAAATTATGTGCTACAAAAGCCACTAAATTCTCAAGTAGATAGCAACGCCTGCAAAATTATAAAATCAGTTGCTAAACAGAAGTGCATGAGCACTTTCAAAGAAAAATTGGTAATTAACATAGAGTATTAAAATCTGCTTGACTTTTTAATAATTGCTGTTTTTACTGGCCTGAGATGGTATCACATCATAGTTTTGATTTACATTTCTCTAATGATGGTGATGTTAAGCTTTTTTTTTTTTTTTTTTTTGAGACGGAGTTTTGCTCTTGTTACCCAGGCTGGAGTGCAATGGTGTGATCTCGGCTCACCGCAATCTCCACCTCCTGGGTTCAGGCAATTCTCCTGCCTCAGCCTCCTGAGTAGCTGGGATTACAGGCACGCACCACCATGCCCAGCTAAATTTTTTTGTATTTTTAGTAGAGACGGGGTGTCACCATGTTGACCAGGATGGTCTGGATCTCTTGACCTCGTGATCCACCTGCCTCGGCCTCCCAAAGTGCTGGGATTACAGGCGTGAGCTTTTTTCATATGTTCTTTGACTGCATAAATGTCTTCTTTTGAGAAATGTTTGTTCATAAAGTTTGCCTAGTTTTTTTATAAGGTTGTTTGTTTTTTTTTGTAAATTTTTTAAATTTCCTTGTAAATTCTAGATATTAGACCTTTGTCAGATGGGTAGATTGCAAAATTTTTCTCCCATTCTGTATGCTGTCTGTTTACTCTGACCATAGTTTCTTTTGCTGTGCATAAGCTCTTTAGTTTAATAAGATCTCATTCGTCAATTTTGGCTTTTGTTGCAATTGCTTTTGGTATTTTTGTCACGAAGTCTTTGCCCATACCTATGTCCTGAATGGTTTTGCCTAGGTTTTCTTCTAGGTTTTTATGGTTTTGGGTTTTACATTTAATCTTCAATCCATCTTGAGTTAATTTTTGTATAAGGTATAAGGAAGCAACAAGAAGGGAATTAAAGAAACAGATGCATCATCATCAAGTAAAACAACAACATTAAAATTGAGGAAAAAGTCATTAAAATATTGCTCTAGGTCAACCAGTATGTATGTGTTATGTATATGTCTGAGCATACAAAGAATCTGTAAAATGTCTTTAAAATGCGTCATTCTAGGTATCGTGATCTCAGATAATTTTTACTTCTTTGCCATATATATCTAATTGTAATATGCATGAACCATTTTAAACAATAAAATACACAAATTTTCCTTTTCAAAAATATAAAAAAATAAATAACAAATACAAACCAAAACCGAAATATATATCATTTAGCTATTCTGAATTAGACTATCCTGTTGATAAAATTCATGTATGAAGCATAATTATGAAAACTAGAGATACCATACCAAACAATGGAAGAAAAAGCAAAAGTTAAATATAGAAACTTAGTAACGTAGCCTCAGCCACTTTTCACAGAACATATATGAACTATCTTAAAAGTAGGAAAATAGATGGTAAAAGTGTGAGAACAGCTGTGGCAAAGGAGGTGAGAGTTAGAGGTGAATATGTTTAGCAGAAAAACAAAGCATTTGAAAGTAACAGGGTTAACATGCTGGACATAATTCATATGAAAGGATATGTTGCTCACAACCCCAAGATGAACTCAAAGACTGATAGCACTCCAAAAAAAGACACAAAAATCCAATGTAAGCTTGTAATGTTTAACAAATAATAAAAAAATAAAATGGGGTAAATTATACAACTCTCCTAGCCATAATATACACTAAAATATCAGTGATGGATACGATACTAAGCCCACATTTCAAGCAAACATAAAATATTTAATACACATCCAAAAACTAGGTGAGCAAGTTATGAAAGCATATGGGTCTTGCCAATACGTTGGAAAGACTTTTTAGTATTTGAATCCTTTCAAAACATTGAAAACATTTAACCCCAGGTTAGACAACCATCAAGGGTGTTACAGAGAAGACTGAAACTAACTCTTTGAATGAATGGACAGTAAGGGTGCTTCCACCAGATCACTGGCTGTGACAGAGTTGGCTTTAACATTCATTCTCCCCCTTCCATGGCATAGAGTCAAGGGCAAAAAAAGCCACTCTTCAGTCGACTACATTTCTCAGTCTTTGTGTCAAAGTATGATGACATAACTGGTTCTCACGTGGGATCTGAATATGAAGTACAAGTAAAAGTGATGTTTGTCATTTGTTGGCCAATAATTTTTCAAAGGATATATGCCTTCTCCAAGCTCTCTTTCTCTTTCTGAAAGCTGGATGCAAAAAATCGCAGTCTTAGGACAACACATATAGCACAGAATTCAGGGGGCTTGTACGTATAATACCTACCATGTTATGGAGTGTGTGTGTGTGTGTGTGTGTGTGTGTGTTTGCATAAGTGAATCATTTCATGGAGAAAAGGTTCAAAATGACCGAAAGTATAAGTGTTAGACACCAGTAAACAAAAAGTGCTTTTAAATTTTTGAGATTTGTTAAAAGAACATAGTCCTACTTGAATTTAAAAATAATCAAGATACATAAAAGAAGAAAGGCCTACATTAAAATATTCATTCCTATTGATCATCAAATATTTAAGAGCTACTGTCAAAATTCTATTTCTTCCTTTAACAGCTGTTACCCTGAGGAAAAAAATATTACTTAAAATTTGAATTTCACTTAAACACACTGTTTGTTATACTAGGCATTGATTTTAAATGCAATCCAAATACCATAAAATAGAAACCTGTTCATGTGCTTTTTACCTGTGTCTTTATCACTTGATGTTAAAAACTATCATTTCAACAATTTTTAAAGTGGTAACAGATGTACAAGTTTTGACACAGTGATGAACTGTAAGCATCAGCAGACAAGGAGTTAATGCTGATGGCTCATCTTTCAATGTCATTTACAAACTACATGCTGCAGGTGTCCTTCCTTTGTTAACATCTTTAAATAATTTACTATACACTGTGGGTACATCACAGTTTTCCATTCACACATCATATATTAACAGTAAAATTCTTTTCATATTCTTTCAGTTTTTCCATATGATAAGGTTTTCATATTAGTTTTGATTTCCAAAAGGAATTTAAAAATAAAGCAAAGCAGCACAAAACATCTACAGACTTATCATGTCAGAAGCTCTAATTACATAAATCTCTTTGCTTAATTGGCCTCATTATTTTAAAATAGAGGCTGTGCCCATAAAGGCGACTTCTGTTTTTCATTAACCAATACTGCATTGACAATGGAACTAAACAGAACATTGTATTCAAAATGGAACCATAAATGTTTTTAATTACAGTAATCTGATTTTTCAAATGTATATCCTCTATAATTATGGCCAAATATTCTTAGTGATATTACATAGAAGTTAATTGTAGGAAACTTTGTTCCTCCTAATGTTTTCAAATAATATAATTTTACTCTGCCAACACCCACCAAATGCCCTTTTACCCTTAGAAGGATTCATCATGCCTCATTTTATGATTTTCAGGACTCACTAGTATGCTTTTTATTTATAAATCACCACACTTTAAAAATACTTCTGATATGATTGTAGAATAATTTGTTATGTGAACCATTTTAATAACACTGACATCTCCAGGCATTAGTCCTCAATTATTTTTATTGTGCAACACACTATCAATAGAATTGCTGAGCATCATTTCATTAATTCAGCAGCATTCACTGACCCACCAAGTCCTGTGATTAGTATAATAGCTACGGAGGCAAACAGCATGGTTCTTGCCCTTAGTGAGCATACAGAAAGGAGAGAGAAGTGAATGGTAACATCAGGGGCATGCTTTCGTTGTTCTGAGAGAAGTGTGTGGGAGAGTACCCAGAAGACACTGCTAACCCAGAGTGAAACTGGGCTACAAGGCACAATACCCATAAGGATTTTAGATTAATTGTTCTCCAAAAAGTTGTTTTCCTGAAGCCCTGGAGTCCAGGAACAAGTCAAACAAGTGTGGGTTGTGAGGAGCAGGAAATCTAATTTCCCAGAAGAGGGAGCAGAATGTTCAAAGGCTCAGAGAAAGGGAGATCAAAGTGTGTATAAGTTACTTCAAGTAGTTCAGCATAGGCTGGTCAGGTAGAGTAGGCAAAAGTTAGATTACTAAGGAACTTCTTTTACTCATGTATCCATTCATTCTTTTAACAAATGATTACTGTTTGCCACTTTGTATCAGGCTCTGGGGATTCAGACAGTGATCCATGATGTCATGGAATATCCTCTCTAGTACTCATGGTATACACAAAAAAACAAAATAAAAGTAAAATTAGTAGAATACGTAAAAGAGAAAGAGGCAATACAGAAAAAAGAAAAAGAAGAAAACTATGAAGGGAATCTCATCGGGAGATGACAATTCTAAATAGGAAGCTTAATATTATCTGAGGAAGTGTGCCTTATGTTACCTGAAGGAAGAGAATCCTGGACAAAAAGGAATACCCCATGAAGGACCTACGTTTGGGGTGTCTGGTATGATAAGGAACAGAAAGGCTAATGTGGCTGGAGCAGAATGGGTGTGGGATGAGTAGTGGGTGGTGAAGTGATAAGGCCATGGTAAGTGCCTCGGCAATCACAGTAGAGTCGTATCAAGATGTGACTTATGTTTTACCGAAATAGTTTCTACATTAAGAATACATCAAAAGAATACAACAAAGGCAGAAATAGCAGGAGTAATTAATTAGGAGGCTACTGCAGTACTCCAGGTGTGAGAAGGTGGCTGTACCAGCGTGGTAGCATTGAGAAGTGATTGTGTGCCAGGTTTATCTTGAAGGTAGAAATGATATAATTTTCTAAGGGATTTGTATATGCTGCAGAAAAGTAAATGGCTCCAAAGCTTTTGGTCCAAGCAACTTTTTGGATGCATTGTTATCAGCTGAAATGTGGAAGGCTATGAGTAGAGCAGGTTTGAAGGAAGGATCAAGTTTTCATTCACTGAGATGTGGAAGAGCACTGAAAACCCTAATTGGAATACAGTAAGTCTGAAATGTCTCGAACATCAAAGTAGAAAAGTTGAATATGCAGTTGCATCTGGGGGAATGGGAACACACTGGTTTCCTGTGGTCACTGCGTTAAACACAGGTAAAAAGCTTAATAAGAGTATTCCTGAGACTCTCAAAGCAGAGTGGAAAATAAAAGAAAACCTCTCTTTCTTTATATATAAGGTGAGAGTAATAAGATGAAGTATATACTGAAGAAAATAACACATGTAAGAAACTAGTCTACTGACAGCAATAGCAGGATCTCCAAAATAAACAATCTTTTCACAGATTAAAAATTCCATAAGGATACTGAATGTTCCTATGCATTTTTATACCTTCACTAACAGCAATGTGACTGGTACATGCTAAGGACTCAATGAAGATACCATGACATATTCATAATTATATTTCATTAAATAAATTATTTTAGGAAGAATTATCACAGATAAAACTTCACTTACTAATCTTTAACATTAAATAAATACAGACATCTTTAAATAAATACAAACCTTAAACAAATACAGAATCATTTTTACTACCTAAACAAGCTGAGGGGTAACCAATTCATTTAAATGCATATTATAAGCTCACTTTCCATCTTACTTTGATCTTTTCATTTTTTAACTTTCTTAGGGCAGACTTTTACATAAAGAAATAATTGTATGGACATTAGTCATCAAATTTAAGTTTTTGGTTTTGAAAATTATCATAAATTTAGTAGGCTGGTCAAGGGTCCTGGATGATTACAAGGTAAATATTATGCATGCAATTACACACCCAGTATATCTCCCCACTGTTTCTAGCAAAGGGCAGAGCCTAAAAAGGAAAATCCACAAATGACTAGAAATACAATTTAATAACAGCAACACAATTGTGAGCACAAAATAAGTCAATAAACCAATGTCATTTAACTCAAATAAGATTAAGAACTGCACAGTTAAAACTGGGTCTTGAGATAGATATCCTTCCCAATATGATGGAGTGTTTCCACTGAAGGTTAGTAACTACTTATTATTATGAAAATATAAAACTGCCATGCAGTAGAGTAAACCTTTTGGGAGTATCTGAAAATCAAGAACAGAAAGGCATTTAGGTCTTTAAAGAGACTCGCCCATTTTTAAACAACTACTTAATGCACTCTGGCAAGCAATAAAATTGTATGTCTTACAGTCCAATATTAGCATAAGACAAACAGAAAAATAATAAAAGATACTTATAAAGAACCTACAAGAATTATATTTATGTAGTGCTTATAAACCAGATCAATTTCATTTGTGAAAAACACCTAAAACATCCTTAAAAATTAAGTCTATACAACATTCTTTAAATTTAAAATGTGAAACAACTCAAAATAATCAGAATAATATTGTAGAAGGTCAGAAAAAGGTACCTTACCATTCATTTCCTTGTGAAGGGTTTTCTAGTAGTACTCGGATTATGTACAATAAGCAGCTTAGTAACTTGAGAGAAAAATTGAACAGGCGTATCCTTAGACCTTTAAACAAACAATAAAAGTTTGATTTTCATTTGAACTTAGTTCACAAAAGACTAAAAAGAATTGTCAAAAATATATAGTGTAAATACAGCACTTAAATTGTATTTAGAAACTACACTACTATAATTGTCTAAACTCTCTGAAGTTCTTGGTAGCTGAATTTCAATTACCTGAATATTGAAACAAAAAGCGAGTTTGACAGAATACGTGAACTGCAAATGAGAGTGCATATTTTATACTAAGAGTAAATCTAGATTTGAACATTAAGAAGCCATGAAATTTATGTCCAATCAAGGCTGATTCGAGTATGCTTGTAAGTTTAGGCATTTTATATATATCCATAAAATTTGTGATAAAGTTTAACTGGTTAGTAAATTTAGCTGTTTAAAAAATTCACAAACCCTTTTATAAAACTTGTAACTTAATGGAATCTTGTACATTTGATTATTAAAAACTTATATTTGTATGGTTCTATGTTATATATTTAATATTTATTGTATAATTATAATACATGCCAATTACATAATCATATATCATTTATTCATTATATAATAATATACATTATTTAATTATATAATTATAGAGAAATCATAATACCATATACTGGAAAACACACAATCAGTCTCTCCCTCTCCCTCTCTCTCTCCCTCACATACACACACATACATGGAAAGTTCAATAAATTAAATTCTATTAACTACATAAAATATCCATGGAATCCTAAACTTTTGTGGGAATTAAAACTGCCATGTATGTATATTTTAAACTGTGTAGGTCACAATTATTCAGCCTGTAATATTTAATGATGATTAAGAAGAGTATTTGAGATTAAGCATAAAGCCTGATTAATATTAGCATTATCTTTCCTGTAATTACCTTGTGATATCTGATTCATGCATTATGAATAAAATTTTGATAAAGGCCTTCCTATAATTATTACTTAATAAAAATCTAGAAATGAAATGTCACTTTTTTTGTCCTACTTCACTGTTGTGAGTGTACTTGTGGTAACATCTCTTACAAGTAAAAAGGTTAATGCCTATTAATTGTGAAATTTCTTCTAGGTTTTCCTATTAAAATGCTGAGTACATTTTATGGGTTTGCTTTCTTATAAAATCTTTTAAATTATTAATGAAATTGTGCTGGTTTTATACAAATGGGCCTCCTCAAATGACCACTCAGTTGCAGCTGACTACAGGTGAAGTATTCAAACAATGCATCTACCTTTCCTAGCCTGGAAAGACAGGACTGTTAGTATTGAAATCAGGGAAACCTATTCAGATGCTGTGATCCCTTTAGGTAATATCTATCTATGAGGCTTCTTTGAAGATTCTGAATAACCATACTAGAAAAGCATTAGTTACTAACAGTCTTAACCTTGAGGCCAGCCTGTCATTAGGACTATCTGAGCAGTATGCCTTAAATATTGAAATATTCCCTATCAGTATTTGGATAATGTCCCACAAGTCAAGCTTCTCTCTTTTAGTCCTACCTACAGAGAGGCACAACTTAATTTTGATAAGAGGATTTCGAGGTCAAAATTCACAGAGCTTAACTTCTACACCAACTAATGCAGACCTCTCCATTTCTTGTTGACACTTTAAGCAATAACCATGAAAAAAACTGCATATTGGCTTATTACATATATGGTATTATGGGAAGCAACAAGTGTCAATGGCACTTTAATCTTGAATGGGCTCAGGAGGGCAGTGACTATGGCAATTTTGTCTTCTGGAAGTTCTACTTCGTTACTTTTTTACATATATGTGATTTTAAAAATCACTGGGATATTAAACTCTGAGATCTACCCTACACTTCTTGGCTCAAAATCTCCAGGCTAAGAAAGACAGGAATCTGTATATTTCAGTGCAACCTAGACGTTTCTCATTATTTGGAAAAATTAGGAAATATTAAACGCTTCCTTCCCTAAATCAATTATTTCCCGTTGTGGTTTGTCAGAACTTTCTGAAAATATAATATTTAGAGTTAAAATGTAGGGACCCTCATTTAAATTATTTTCCTCAGTGTTTCTACTAACCCAGATAGTCCACTTAGAGTCAACTTATTGGCATGGAACTTGGAGAACTGATGATGTTCAAGAGGCATTAATATCATAACCGATTTTATTTGTCTACCTAAAAAGTATTTTGCACAAGATTACGCAGCTTAAATATTTTGAAGTAAATATATGTATAAACAAAGAGGGGAATGAAATAAATAACTTACTTGATCTCTGGTTTTTTATGAAAAATAATTTTAGTCTCTCTTTAAATGTGTTTTCATTCATATAGAATTCGACTTGTACCCTGCAAAGAGAAAATAAAAACATCTAAGTGTATGCAGTCATATCTTTATTTTTATGAAGATCAACAAATATAAAATGGTCTGTAGTTCTCTAATTAACTTAAAGAACAATATATTTTTAAATGCATTATTTGATTTAATGCATTACATGTTTTAGTGAATTACCTGCCATGGAAGATGAGAATTGAGTAAAGTGCTGATTTAGAGAAAAGCAGTTACTTTCCACTTTTAAAGATATAGTCATTTCAAATATTATGCACAGTCAATTCAGCTATTTGTATTAATGAATGTAATGAGTGGTATAGATTTTTCAAAACAACAATAATGCAAACATCTTGACTATGTGTCTTTGAAATGATTTTGAATCAGTGCTTTCCCCATTTTTTCCCCCTGTTGTAAGAATCAACTGATGCTTGAAAAATTCTTTTTGGGCACCACCGCACCAATCTACTAAATCGGAACCTAAAAGAGCAGGGCCTAATAACCAATTCTTAAGCCCCTGTACTATGCCTGGAGTCTATATAGGACACCACACTCTGTAACACTTTACCTTCTTATTTATGGATCGACCAAGAAGTAGTAGTGCCAAATAGAGCTGTTAAAGTTATCACAGATAGATGATAAAGCAACAACTCAATGACTAGACTGCATATTATATATTTAATCCACTATACAATAATATTAACTGTCTAAAATAATAGCATCAATTTAATAAACACTCTAAATTCTAGCAAACTGTCTCCCATGTAATAAGGTATAGTATTTTCAAAATACTTAGTGAAAAGAGAAATCTTATTCAGTGCAACATAATTTCTAAATAATACTAAATTTCCTTAGTCTCAAATATATGTACTATAAGAATTCCAAAAACAGCTAAGAAATAACTTTAATGTTTACACAGAAACAAAGATTTAATTTCATTTTTCCTAATATGAAAATGTAATTTATATAAGCCAGATAGGGATTGGGGGTCTTGTGTGGGGGTGAGGGAGCTTGTTTTTTATTTTTTTTGCAGGAGCACATACCTAGAAGAAAAAAAAAATAACTGACATTATACAGCTGCTCATGTATTCAAGAAATATTTCACCACTATATTATTTATCTTGTAAACTATCTATCACGCTGCTTATTCAAGGAAACCCATAAAGAGTTTAAAAGCAGTCTCTTATGTCACAAAATAAACAGGGCATTTTTCAAATTAATTACAAACCAAGTTGTATGTGTTGTATCTTCTAAAATACTTGAGTGTTCTTTTATGTCTTCTCTCTAAAGAATATATTTCTGGGGCAGGGCACAGTGGCCCACACCTGTAATCCCAGCACTTTGGGAGGCTGAGGCAGGTTGATCACAAAGTCAGGAGTTCAAGATCAGCCTGGCCAAGATGGTGAAACCCTGTCTCTGTTATAAATACAAAAAATTAGCTGGGCATGGTGGCATGCACCTGTAATCCCAGCTACTTGGGAGGCTGATGAGGAGAATTGCATCAACCCCTGAGGCGGAGATGGCAGTGAGACGAGATCATATCACTGCACTCCAGCCTGGGCAACAGAGTGAGACTCTGTCTCAAAAAAAAAAAAAAGAATATATTTCCATTTTTATTTTCTATTTGTATTTCCTTGTTAACATATTCTCACTTAAGTTTATTTGATATATAAGGCGAAGAAAAAACTGTTTTAAAGTAAACAAGATTCTCTTTACTTGATAGCTTCTCCAGAAAGAAGCCACTAAAATGGCAATGATATCTTTCAGCAGAGCATTTCCATCTGCATGCCCATGTACATGCACACACACACCTACAATCTATGTGCATATACATGCTACAAAAGTTCATGCACACACATATAGAAACAAAACTTCCTTGATGTCTTGGAAATCCACTATTGGACCTGTTTCCCTTATTTATCAAATGAGAAGTCAGTTCATTTTAAATATAGTAACTGTAAATACCAAGAATAAGCTAAAATAATTAAAATTTTTTATGGATACATAGCAAATTTGAGAGGACATACAGCTATCAAACAAATAATTCAGCAAAGGCCATGCAGATTTGCTTCCTAGAATTATCAAATTTATAAGAATGGGTCCATTTTTCAGATAATATTGGTGCTCAGTACTGAGTATAGAAGAGAGGAGCATTTTTTCACGATAATGAGATCATCTAAAGCCTTAACTAAAATAATGAGGAGTCTAGAAAGCATTATCACATGTAGAAAGGTAGAAGAAACTAGAAAGGATTCATAAATATGAAGAGTTAGGAGTCACAGTTGTCTTTAAATATTACAGTGACCAACATTATTTGAATTGAATGTCACATAATGTGTTTCCCTAATAAACGGAACTAATAATAGATAAATATATAAATTATGAATGAGAATTACCCAACTTTGGAATGGCCATCAATGTGGAGAGCTCTCCAGTACCTATAAATGTGCTAAAGGCTATACAACAGCTTGCAAAGAAAGACAATTTTGCATGGTGTGAAGTCTCTCATTAAATAATTTCCTAATCCCAATCTAATTATAAAATTATGTGAAGTAAAACTGTTACTCTTGTTATCTCTCTGAGTCAATATAATCATTGAGGAACATGGATTATATCAAAACATGAAATTATACAAATGTTTTGTAAAGCTAAAGCCAAAAAGCAAGCAAAGTACTTTTTGAAAACATGACTTATTTTAGGCCCAGAAAAATGTTCTTTAGGCTTACTGGTTACAGTACAGAGTAGAGCTTTTTTTTGATAATTGATTTAACGGTAACTCTTTCCAGTACCAAGGCATGTTAGTGATAGCGCATACTTTTGAGACCTTCTTCAGCACAAAAGTTTTCTAGCACCCTAACCCTAACCCAATACTTGTCATGATTTTAATTGATTTTAAGTACTGTTTCCTCTTTCAAGTTTAAACGTGGTTTTATCTCCTCCCTCCATTCCCCACTCCATCTTTTCCTTCCTTTCATCCTGCCTCCCTCTTCCTTTTCTTTTGACCTCCCTACCTCCATCTCTTTATGTGAATTTACTTACATCTAGTAGACTATGTTAGTGTACTCTTCAGTGTGCTCTTACACTAAGTCCGTGTACTCTTCGTGTACTCCTTCTGGGCCTTCCCCAGAACCACAGAGTTTTGAATTAGGACAAATCTGCTCTTATCAGTTTTAAAGATGTCATTTTTGTCACATACTTATACAAATGCTAAAATTTAAGGTAATTTTGTTATATTTATTCAAATACAATAATAATGGTTATATCTTATAAAAAAAGATACTGGAATTCTAATCATTATTAGGTGGTGTCTTCTACTGAAATATGTTCTCACTATTTAATAAAGTTATTTTTATGTTGATCAACAATGTCTTATTTGGGTAGATCTTATATATTCTTTGCGACACTGATTTCTGGCTATTTTATAATTTTGGTTGCTTTTTAAAAATGTTATGTTCCAATCTTTAACTTTATGGTTGTGATATTGTAAATGGCTACCATGTTGACCTCTCTTACAGGTAGTGCTTTTTTTCCCACATTTATTACTTGAATTTGCTAGTCAGACAATCATGTCATCTGGACATGTTCTCCAGTATTTCTACAGTAAGTCCTCACTTAATGTCATCCATAGGGTGTTTGCGACTTTAAAATAAATGCTGTATAACAAAACCAATTTTACCATAGGCTAATTGATGTGAACAAGAGTTAAGTTTCCACTGGCTACAAAAATGTCACCCAAATTCTAAATAAAGACCAAAACACTTTAGATAGTAAACGTTGAAGGAACTATGAGTTATACATACATTCAAGAAAGACTAATGAAAACAAGCAAGGTTATTTACCCACTTGTTCCAGTTCAGGGTGGTAGGTGGCCAGAGCCCATCCAAGAAGCTCAAAGGGCCAGGCAGAACCCCACCCAGACAGAACGCCATCACATTGCAAAACACACTCAAACACCAAGATTCATGCTAGGATCATTGAGACACACTAATTCACCCAACTTGTATATCTTTGGCATATGGGAGGAAACTGCAGTAACTGAAGAAAACCCACACAGATATGGATAGAACGTGCAAACTCCACAGTCACCCCAATTAGGAATAGAATTTTTTTTCTCATCAATTTTATAACGAAACAATGTTGAATGAAATGGCATTATTTGAGGAACTACTATATTTACATTTCATTGTTTTTGCCTTACTTCATTGACTAGCACTTTTGGGGGGAAAAAAGTCAAATAATTATGGTGTTCCTTTCTTATAAGAGGATATAATTAATTACACTCGGCTTTTTGTATCCATTAAGTTCCATATCC
Source organism: Callithrix jacchus (assembly GCF_049354715.1). Lineage (NCBI taxonomy): Eukaryota > Metazoa > Chordata > Mammalia > Primates > Cebidae > Callithrix > Callithrix jacchus. The sequence continues at coordinate 53,009,509 of NC_133519.1, forward strand.
ATGTGTTCTGCCAGCAGCGGATAGGAAATATTTGGGAAAAACAAAAAACAACATCTGTACTGAACATGTACAGACTTGTTTTTCTTGTCATTATTCCCAAGGCAATGTAGTATAACAACTATTTACACAACTTTTATCTTTTATTATGAATTATAAGTAATCTAAAGTACATTGGAGGATGTGCATAGATTATTATGCAAATCTTATGCCATTTTATATGAGGGACTTGAGCATTGTGAATTTTGGTTTCCAGAGAAGTCCTGAAACTAATCCCCAAGAATACTGAGGAATAATTGTATTTTCGTGATCTTGGAATTCCTTAGATATTTACACTTTACTGAAAATTATGTAAGTAATGGATTGGTATTGATTGTTATTAAAAAAAATCGTATATTGAATTTATCAAGCTAATAGTATATGGTTGCTTTTCTTTTCACTTACTGATTTGGTGAATTATTTCATCAATTTTTATATGATGCAGCTGTTTTTATCTATCCCAGAATAACATGTATTTGTGATGGTAAACAATTCAGGTAATTTACTGCTGGATTCACTGTTTGAGACTTTTTCAGGAGTTTTTCTTCTATAGTCATAATGGTGTGATGTCTTTTTTAAATTATTCTAGTATCCTCTAATATGAATTTAATTCTATGCTCTGAAATAATTCAGATACTGCAGAGATTTTTTTTTGTAACTATCATCAATTTATCCTAATGATATAAACTATTTTAATGCTGATTTTAACTTGTTACTTGTTTTTTTCGTTTTCCTTTCATTCTTTTGTTCTGGCACTTAAATTCAATGTAAAGCTCACATTGAGTCTTGTTAAAATGCAATTGCCCTGATTTACTCTTAAAATTCTTATTCAATAAATTTAAAGTAGCCCTCCTCATTTTAACAACAAGAAAAATAATTCTGATCCAGGCTGTCAATGTACCATTCTTTCAGAAACACTATTTCACTTTTTTCTAGCACTAAAGCTTTGAAACCTATTTAGGATGTCTAGCTTTTGTGGATATTCTCTTTTAAATCTTATAGTAGATCTAGATCATTATCAGAGGAAGGTTCTTCCTCTGTGTCTACTTGGTACTACTAAGTGCTATTTCCCTCCTCCTTCCTTCTGACTCTACAATATTGTTCATGGAGTGCATATATGATTTTTATCACTGTACTCATCTCAAACAAGGGATTATCTGCCTGGACCCTCTGGTCTCCGTAGGCAGATTCAATGGATGCACAGAAGTCCTGTTGCTGCTCGCTGTCCTTTGGAAAATATACATCTGAATGGTGAGTTAATATACATAGCTCCCAGTACAATTTCCATTTCTAAGAAATTTCACCTGGAATTATCTCTGTGGTTCTAGATTGTGGCATCCCACTAATTCCATGTTTGGTGCTCTGACTTTGTTCAGTAAAGAGAAAGTATACTTCAAGGTTCTCTCACTCTGTTTTCACTACTAACAAAAATAAAAAGTATACCTTTCCAAATGTATTACATTATTCTAAGTTTACTCCTATTTTCTCTAAGGTCATTGTAATGGAATGAATTATGTCCCCCTAAAAGATAAGTCATAGCTCTCATGACCTTAGAATTTGAACCTATCTGGAAATAAGGTCATTGCAGACATAATTCGTTAAATTAAGATGAGGGTATACTATAATAGGATAAGCCCTTAGTCAATTATGACAGGTGTCCTTATAAGGAAAGAAAAACTTGCACTCAGACACAGATGCAGAAGGAAGATGGTCATATGAAGACAAAGGCAGAGATTGGAGTTATGCTTCCGAAACTGAAGGGAAACTTGGGACTACCAAACCTGAAAAAAGCAAGGAAAGATTCTCTTTTAGAGCCTTAGTAAGAAGCATGGCCCTGCCTACACTCTTTGTTCAAATTTCTGGTCTCCATTACTGTCAGTCAACAAACTTCTATGGTTTTCAGGCACCAAGTTAGTGGTGTTTCATTATGGAAGTGCTAAGAAGCTAATATGGTCATTTTCTATAATGGTGACAATACCAGTTCTCAGTCATACCAAGTTTGTTCATCACAACATAAACTCCATGAGGGCAAGGGCCATATTGAGTTTTGTCTATGGTTATATCATTAGCATCCCACATATTAGTTAGGACCTACTCGCCATTAAAGATTAAGAGATAAATTCCTGAATGAAGGTATAGTGTGATAGCCAATTTTTTATTTGGTTCAAACCATGAGGACTCTGAACCAATAGTACGGTGGGAGAGAGAAAATCATCTTCCTTTTATTCCTTGTAACATCTGAAGATGGAAAACTTGGGTTTGTGGTGAGGTGAATCCTTGTGAACTCTTTCTTATTCCAACTTAATCTACCTTACAATTCCCCATAGATTCTTTAAATAGGTTATGAATTTAGATGTTTATTTGTCCTTTTAGCTGTCTATGAATTTAATAAATCACTAAAAAGTATACTATAATTAATTTATTTGATTTTTACTTGAGTAAGGTAGATACCAACTTTACAGAAAAAGAAACATTGGGCCAGGAATGGTGGCTTGTGCCCGTAACCCCAGTACTTTGGGAGGCCGAGACAGGTGGATCACCTGCAGTCAGGAGTTCGAGAACAGCCTGGCTAAGATGTTGAAACCACATCTCTACTAAAAATACAAAAATTAGTTGGGTGTGGTGGTGCACGCCTGTAATCTCAGCTACTTGGGAGGCTAAGGCAAGAGAATCACTTGAACCTGGGAGGCGTTGGTTGCAGTGAGTGGAGATCGTGCCGCTGCACTCCAGCCTGGGTGGTAAGAGTGAGACACTGACTCAAAAAAAAAAAAAGAAAGAAAGAAAGAAACTTTGATTGAAATAATTTTAGTGACTGGCCCAAATTCTTACAACTAGGATGGGGAAAGAGTTGGAACATTGCTCTTTCTATTCTTTTTCTTGCTTCTTGCCTTCTTATCAAGTTGAGACTTTATTAGTACGAGAATTCTAGAGTTTTAGTAAAATATTATTTTAAAAACATTATAAACAATAGATCCACCCATAAATACTGGGCTATACCCATCAATACTGGGACATGTTTGTTAAGGTCTGCCCTATGATTATTGACCTAAAACCTGATTCCTATCCATTTCCAAATATCATACTAAATTTTTGATAACCGGCAAATGAAGGCTTGCCAAACACAACAAAAACAAAAATAGACAAATAGGAATTAATTAAAACTCTTCTATACATCAAAGGAAACAAACAACAGAGTAAACATATAAGAGAAAGAATTTCAGAAAATATTTGTAAGCTATGCATTCAACAAAGGGCTAATATCCAGAATCTACAAGGAATTCAAATAAGAAAAAAATATACAAACTTTTTAAAAAGGGTGCAAAGGATATGAACACACATTTTTCAAAAGAAAGCATACAAACATATGCAGCCACAAACATATGAAACCATGCTCAACAATGCTAATTGTCAGAGAAACGGAGATTAAAATCACAATGAGATGCCACCTTACACCAGTAATAATGGTGATTATAAAAAGTCAGAAAACAACAGATGTTGAAAGGCTTACAGAGAAGAGAATGCACTTATATATTGCTGGCAGAAATGTAAGTTAGCATAACCTCTATGGAAAACAGTATGGAGATTTTCAAAGAACTGAAAATCAAATGACTGTTCAATCTAGCAATCCAACTTTTGGGTATATACCCAAAGGGAAAGAAGTCATTCATTACATCAAAAAGATACAAGAATTTGTATGTTTACTGCAGCGCTACTTACAATAGCAAAGACATGGAATCAACGCTAAGTGTCCACTAATGGATGACTGCATAAAGAAAATGTGGGGTACATATAGATATACACACACAAACACACATACACACACAATGGAATATTACTTGGGTATAAAAAAAAAAAGAATGAAATACTGTATTTTTCAGCAACATGAATGGAACTGTAGGCCATTATTCTAAGCAAAACTACCTAGGAACAGAAAGTCAAATATTGCATATCCTCACTTACAAGTGGGAGCTAAATAATAGGTACACATGGACATACAGAATGGAAACCAAGAAACTGAAGACTTCAAAAGGTGGGAGAGTGGGATGGAGGTAAGAGCTGACAAATTATCTAATGGGTACAATGTTCACTATTCAGTTTATGGCTACACAAAAAGCCCAGACTTTACTACTACAAAACATACCCATGCAAGAAAACTATACTTGTACCCCGTAAATCTATAAAAATTAAAAAAAAACCTTAAAAACAAAGGCTTGTGAAAAATAAATATTCATTTTAAAAAGGTAGCTTTGGGCCAGGCGCAGTGGCTCACACTTGAAATCCCAGCATTTTGGGAGGCTGAGGTGGGCAGATTGCCTGAGCTGAGGACTTCGAGACCAGTCTCAGCAACATGGTGAAACCTCATCTCCACTAAAATACAAAAAATTAGCCTGGCGTGGTGGTGTGTAACTGTAGCCCCAGACTCGGAGGGAGGCTGAGGCAGGAGAATCGCTTGAACCCAGAGGTTGCAGTGAGCTGAGATTGTACCACTGCACTCCAGCCTGGACGACAGAGCGAGACTCCCTCGCAAAAAAAATTTTGAAAAAAGTAGTTTCACCAGTTCATGCTCAAGTTCGTCTAATGAGTTTCTAGCTGGCTTCCAATCTTCACTATATGTAAACAGAGAAACTCAATTCAAATGTTTTGCATTTTTTCCTAAGATATTTCCCAACTTCTTTTTCCATCTAATTCTTTTAATAATTACTCCAGCCTTTTAGTCAATAACACTTTTAATACTCAACACTTTTAGTAAGTAACATCTTATAAGGAAGTAAAGATTAATTCTAATGCCAGTAGCATTTTCTGCATTTTTTAAATAAAATTCAAAATAATGTCATTTTTGGAAAGGGAATTCAGCTACACACACGCAGACACACATATATATATGCAGATATATGCATGTGTTTATGTATGTTACATATACATATATAATATTGTGTGATGTGATGGTAATAAGGAAAGAAAATGGAATAAATAACAATTATCAATTTCTCTTATTAGAAATATTACTAATAGCCCCTCAATAACTGCATGGACTTTCCTTTTCAGCCCTTAGTAATCATAACTTGCAGGTAGATGGAAATAGTCTTGTGGTTTCCATGGTAAAACACATTATGAAATCAGCCAAGAGTACTTTTCTATTAAAATACTCTTTAATGCAAAAGAGAATTCTCCTTTCAGTTAGAAAAGTCACATCCTCATGTTCAATATACATTTGCTGGGCCAACTCTCTGTACTTCCCCATTTTATTCAAATAATTAAATCCAAGCAACTCCAATATGATTTAAATCTAAGCATGAGAAGCAAAAGATAAAGAAATCTAGGATAATTACAAAGATATATTTTGCCATTCTTAAACTACAAAGAGATTCTGCCTCTCCATGCCCACTGCCCAGCTGTATGAGGTGGGCAGGCCTGAGCCAAGCCATTAAAAAGAGAAAGAAAAGAAAGGAAAAGAAAAATTGCAAAGAATGAAAGGTTTATTCATTTTTATTCTATTAAGTGTGTAATAAAAGTCAAGAAAAATATGCAGAATCTACGCTTGTAATAAGTTAAATTTGATAAAAATTATGTATCCTTACCAGTACCACTTCAGAAAAGAAACAAACAGCAGATGCTCCTAAATTATATCCCCATTTTTCTTTTTACCCCATCTCCACTCCTTCCCATTGTTTATATACACACAAAAGGCCCCAAAGATAATATACACACCTACATAAGTACATATGGCCATATAAACAAACATACAAATATGTATGTTTACATACGTTATAGATATATGAAGCTGTTAGCCACAAAATGATTTATAAGCTTATAATATGACTATAGGCACCCGCAACCCCACCATAAACCTAAGGGCTTGCCAATCAAAACTTTTCAAAACTACCACACATAAACCCTCTTCTCCTTTTCTCTATACATAAAAGAGGAGTATAGAAAATACCCATATAATCTGCAGCTCAGATGGGAATACTTCACTAGTCATTGTAAAACCTCCTAGGAAAATATAAGGCTGCCCTGACAGCCAAGGGTTATGAGGAACAACACAGTTAAGTATTACAGCAAAGTCCAATATGGGGAGAAAAAACCAACAGGTCTCAAAAAATCTGGCTATGTTCAACAGATGTGAGTTGTTAGTATGAAACTAGAAATCACATGAACACACCAACATGCACTAAAGGAAGCACTTTCTTTTTTTTTTAACTTAATACTTCCCACCAATAACATATGATTTTAAATCAACCCTCCAAATCATCTCTTCCATTTTGCACTTATTTGGAAGATGTCACAATTCAGTAATGGGCACAGCTCACTGGAACACATATATGCCTTTAGGATTTCTCTTCATATGTAATACTCTTGCTTAAGTAAAAGTAACATCTATGATTTTAATCGTCAAATTGCATTGTATGAAACAGATTTAAAGATAAGGTGACACGATTTGAAGGAAAAAGGAAAAAATATAATTTCACATAATCAAAAATTATGACAGTACTAATGGGTTTTCTAGGGAAACTATGTTTTCCACAAAATTTTATGTAAACTTGTTTATTCTATAGTATAGTATAAGAGATAAAAAAGATGAGCATGAGATCTGGATACATATTTGATTACGAGGTCTGAAAACTGTTATTGTCTGTAAAATGCAGGTATTACTTCCATTTAACGGGATTGTTAAAGAAATTTTAAAAACATAGTATATATGTGAAACATACAATTAACAGAGTAATGACAACTCATAACTTTTTATACTGTGTTAATAATATAAAATATTCCTAAATAAAACTTATAACTGGAAAAACCAAAACTATGGATCATCTATTTCAATTTGCTGTGGTTGGTTATAATAATCATTTACTTGGGAAAAATAAGCATATAATACAATAACTTCATTTGTTTAGAAATGCATACAGATCAGTTTATTGGAGGCAACAAATAATCTGTTCACCTGGGCAAACAGATCACTTATCAAACAGTAGCTTACTCATGAAGACATGCTTTGAGCCCTCAGTTTGTCAAAAACTTTTACCATTCTGAATCAGTTTTCCAACTTGAAAGATTCCCCTTATACCACAAGAGCAATGATCCTAAAGTTATCTCACTTATAACATCACTCTCCTGAAATAGTGTTAAAGCTTACTTACTAAGTGAAGATAGTTTGAATAAACATAATTTAATTCATTAACAAGTTTCCTAGTGAGATTTCATTATTTGTTGTTTACATTATAAAGGGAGTTTTCCCACACTTGCTGTTCCACAACGTACTTATTTTTAGTAAAAAGTAGATGAGGTCTATGTCATCTCTTTCTTTTATTATTATTGTACTTTAAGTTCTGGGGTACATGTGCAGAATATGCAGGTTTGTTACACAGGTATACACCTGCCATGCACCCATCAACCTGTCATCTACGTTAGGTATTTCTCCTAATGCTAACCCTCCCCTAGGCCACCAGACCCTCGTAGGCCCCAGTTTGTGATGTTCTCTTCCCTGAGTCTATGTTTTCTCATTGTTCAACTCTCACTTATGAGAGAGAACATGCTGTGTTTGGTTTTCTGTTCTTGTGTTAGTTTGCTGAGAATGATGGTTTCCAGCTTCATCTATGTCCCTAACAAAGGACACATGTCTATATTTAAAATAACATTTAGATTTTACATTATCTAATAAGATTATAGAAAATGAATTTATTATTTACTCATTTATTCTTTACAAAAATATAGATTTTTAAATCATTACTTATGCGAGAAAACAAAACTTAAGGCTCCATTAGTAGGGAATTTGTGATTAAATGGTGAGTATTATTATAGAGAAATGACAGGCAGTCATTGAACAGACACTTCTGAAAAGAAGACATTTATGCAGCCAACAAACATATGAAAAAAAACTTATCATCACTGGTAATTAGAGAAATACAAATGAAAACCACATTGAGATACCATCTCACTCCAGTTAGAAGGGCGATCATTATAAAGTCAGGAAACAACAGATGCTGGAGAGGATGTGGAGAAACAGGAACATTTTTACACTGTTGGTGGGAGCGTAAATTAGTTCAACCATTGTGGAAGACAGTGTGGTGATTCCTCAAGGATCTAAAACTAGAAATACCATTTGACCCAGCAATCCCATTACTGGGTATATACCCAAAGGATATATGAGAACACATGGACACAGGGAGGGGAGCACTACACACTAGGGTCTGTTGGGGGGAAATAGGGGAGGGACAGCGGGGGTGGGGAGTTGGGGAGAAATGCCAGATATAGGTGAAGGGGAAGAAGGCAGCAAATACACTGCCATGTGTGTACCTATGCAACAATCTTGCATGTTCTTCACATGTACCCCAAAACCTAAAATGCAATTAAAAAAATAAATAAATATACACATATATCAAAGAATACAGCAGTAATCTAAAAATCTGGTTATCTTATTCTCACAATTTTAAATAAGCCTCTTTGATCAAACCATCTCATTACATTTTCCCTAAACTATATGGGAAATGGATAATGATATACTTAAAATTTCAACATGCTCTACTAGAGAAAAATTTACTCAGTTCTATTAGAAAAATTATCCCAAACTTACAAATTGGCTAAGCAATTACTACATTTCCTTTCAGTGCAATGCTGGATGTGGCTTTCTATTTTCTGTGGTATTTTATGACTGAAAAAGAAAACAATAATGTATAGAGTTTTGTCTAATAGGTATCCAAATAATTTCTGCCTAATTAAAAATAATAATTTCAAAGGTTATGGTTTATGGTCCTGTAGAACTAGGGGTTGGTGTGGGGTGGTGACTATATTTGTGGAAGTGCAGGTGGAGGGGTAACTCAGCAATCTTATTCCATCATTGCCTGGAATTACTTTACTTAACAAAAGCTTCTGAACCAGTTTTAATGTATTACTATTTCCCTCATTAATTAATGAAGTGTATAAAATTTCTGACATGTTTTCACCTTGTATTTATATAAAGGATATGTTTTCAACCTTTTGAAAATTATGCTATAACAGCATAATTAATAAAAATTTCTCCTCAAATTAGTAAGAATTTCTTACTAAAGACCAATGTAATATAAGTTGATGTAATTGCTTTGCAAAACAAATGTTATTTATAATATTATAAAATAATCTATAGATTCCACAACCTTCCAATCAAAACCACATAGAGTATTTTGTGAAGCTTGATAATTTGATTCTGTAATGAGGAAAAGATCAAACTAGACAGGACGTTTGAGAAGAAGAATAAAGAGTAGAGGTTTTCCCTACCTGATATTAAGGCTTCCTAGGATGGTGCAGCAATTACGGCATTATGGAAGTGGTACAGAGAAGGATAAATTGATTCATAAAATTTAAAAAAGATTCAATAAATTGAATCATGCATTAATAAGTATTAATACATAACAGAGGTGGTATGGCTGAACAGTAGCAAAAAAAACTATTAAATAAATGAATCTTTTTAAAAGGTTCTCTAAGTAGCAAAAAATAATAGTAAAGAAATAAAAAATAAATTGGATATTTATCTCACACTATAGAGATTAAATCACCTGCTAAAATATTTAAATATTGTTAACCCTTTATGAAAAAATAATAGTTAATATTTTTGTCTTTTGAATAGTAAAGTTGTACTTTAGAAACAGAATAAAAACATAAAATATGTATTAAAATTTCTGCCCAGGAATATAAGAGCATAAACCAATAAATTACTAATGGGCTCAGAAAATTCTCTAAGCTCAAATTTATCAAAGACATTAATAATCTGAAATCTTAAAGAAAGTAAAATAAGTTCATAGCTGGGAGAAGATATTTGAATAAAATATTTAAAAGATTTTAAATTAAGAATACATAAAGAATTTTAACAAGTAATTAAGAAAAAAATGTGTAACCAAAAAGATGTCAACTCACATTTCACAGAAGAGGAACTACAATGGCTAATAAACTTAGGATGAAATGTTAAACCTCATAAGTACTCAGGAAATATACATAAGACTATAGTGAGGTAACATTTTATATCCACTTAATTGGAAAAATCAAAAAGTATAAAAAAGCCAAATGTTGCAGATATGTGAATCAAAGGTTTTCTTATTATTTGTGGAGTCGGTGCAATCATTTTTGTAGACAATTTGGCATTGTCTAGTTAAATTAAGTATTTATGTATTTACAACCCAACAATTCCATGCCTAGATAAATGCGTTAGAGAAACTTAAAACACATGCCCTGGGATGCATGTACAAGAAGGTTCAAAGGGCCGGGCATGGTGGCTCAAGCCTGTAATTCCAGCACTTTGGGAAACCAAGGTGGCAGATCACGTGAGGTCAGGAGTTCGAGACCAGCATGGCCAACATGGTGAAACCCCTTCTCCGCTAAAAATACAAAAATCAGCCAGGCATGGTGGCAGGTGCCTGTAATCCCAGCTACTGGGGAGGCTGAGGCAGGAGAATTATTTGAACTGGGGAAGTGGAGGTTGCAGTGAGCTGAGATTGCATCACTGCACTCCAGTCTGGGTAAAAAAGAGCAAAACTCCATCACGGGAAAAAAAAAAAAAAAAAAGAAGGTTCCAAGAAGCACTCTTTATGTGTATGAGAGCAAAGTTGAATACAAAACAGAGGAAGCTTAAATATTCACTGACAGGGATAACTTGTGGAATATTTATACAATGGAGGGCTGGGTGCGGTGGCTCAAGCCTGTAATCCCAGCACTTTGGGAGGCCGAGGCGGGTGGATCACGAGGTCAAGAGATCGAGACCATCCTGGTCAACATGGTGAAACCCCGTCCCTACTAAAAATACAAAAAGTTAGCTGGGCATGATGGAGCGTGCCTGTAATCCCAGCTACTCAGGAGGCTGAGGCAGGAGAATTGCCTGAACCCAGGAGGCGGAGGTTGTGGTGAGCCGAGATTGCACCATTGCACTCCATCCAGCCTGGGTAACAAGAGCAAAACCATCTCAAAAAAAAAAAAAAAAAATTACAGTAAAAGTAATCTACGGTTACATGCAACAATATGAATAAATCTTAGTTACATAATATTGAATAAAAGATGCAAGTCTAAGACTATAGGTAATGTATTCACTTTCATAAAGTTCACTAAATTTTAAAAATTAATAACTTATTTACAGATGCATACACATGTGTTAAGCTGTACTTTTTAAAGCAAAATAATGAAAAGCCAAAATCAGGATAGAAATTATCTCTGTGAGGAAGGCCAGAGAAGTCAGTACAGGAATCTGGAGTTAGACTTCAGTTATTTATAAGACATTGGTACTTTGAGTGTCATGGGTGTCTGTATATTTTTAATAATTAATTAGTTAATGAAGTAGTAACTGAATAACATAAATTAAAGTCTATCGATAGGACAATGATGAGAGTGTGCCACAAACTAAGACTTGCAACTAAACTAATTCTGAGTTGCTGGGGATTAAAAGCAATTGTACATGTATTTACGAAAAACAATCAGAACTCCGTATGTACTATCTGAGAAGAAATGTCCATGCTCTACCAATAAGTAAACTGATCATATATTTAGCCCTTGAATTTGATAAGGAACCATATGGAATATGATTGGCAAGGTTGGATGAGAGGAAGACACATGGAAGATATTTTTTGTTTAAGAAATAGCAAGTATAAAGAGAAACACATGTAAATATATATGCGTGTACATATATGTTTATATACATATATATTACACTCAGGAAAGTAAAAAGAATTAAAATAACTAGAACAAATGCAGCAAATCAGATAAATGCAAGATATGAATGTAGTAAGCTAAAAAGAAGTCCAGGTAAATTAAAAGAACTTGAATCGACGCTAAGACATATATTAATAAATGGTGAAAATACCTTAACAAGAGGAACTATTTACTAATAACCCCTGGGCACTATGCAGAGCACACAGTCATAATGCCTTGTGTAATCTCCACCTCCATTTTATAGATTAGGAACTGAGGCCCCTAAATTTATTTATACAAGAAACAATGGCTAACAATAAAGTTTCAACTAATTTAGTAGGTAAATATTATTTCCTAAGACTTTATCATGTTTTAAGTTTATCATATAAGTGGATGCGAAAGACATGGAAATGTGGCACCCAGATTCTCCTTCATCAATAACAGCTAGATATTCTCCAGCTGCCACCTGCTTCAATGCCTGCCTTAGCTGCAAAAAGCCACCTTCTGTGAGGTCACACCTAACCCAGGACAGCCTACAACACAAAGTTTGTATCAGTGCCCACTTCTATAGAATCCAACCAGAGTCATTAGTAATTACCTTTTATTAGATGCCTATTAATGTCATTAATAGTAACTATACCTTATCAAAAAGCAAGCAACTGATTAAGGTTAAACTGGCAAATAGAAGAGGAAATTGCTTTACAAAGAAAGTCTTAAAAGTAACTCAGGATTCTGTGTCCGGCAATACGGTAGCCAGATGTCTCATGAAACTCTCACCGCCACCCCGCCCCCGCCCCCTGCCCCCATGCCCCACCCCTGCTGAGGAAGCATCTAAAAAAGTTGAATAAATTATTACACACAAACACACATTTTTTTTTTTTGAGATGGTGTCTTGCTCTGCCGCCAGGCTAGAGGGAGTGGTGAGATCTCCACTCATTGCAACCTCCACCTTCCAGGTTCAAGCGATTCTACTGCCTCAGCCTCCCAAGTAGCTGGGACTAAAGGCGAGCACCACCACACTCAGTTAATTTTTGTATTTTTAGTAGAGACAGGGTTTCACCATGTTGGCCAGGAAGTTCTCAATCTCTTGACCCGATGATCCACCCACCTCAGCCTCCCAAAGTGCTGGGATTACAACCACGAGCCACCGCACCCAGCTCACACACACGCTTTTTAAAATATGCATGGCTTAGCCAAAAAAGTAAGGGAAGTCCTTAGAAGTCAGAAAAGAAAATAAGAATCCAGAGAAATAAGCTATCACTGAAGCTACTGTTCACCCTGGTGCTATCTGCCAATTTTTTACTGATAATAAATTTCTGTTTTGACAGGCCAGAAACATTTCAAATAAATACTCTACAAAAAGTTCCATAGAAATTCCCCACAGCAATCTCCCACAAAGACCAGAGTCCCTAAAGGCAACATCATCAGTGTATGAACTAAGAAAAATCTTTCTTACAACAGAAAAAGAGGCTACAGGCACTTAACTGTCTTGCCATAGTTTGAAGCAGTATGGAAAGGGAGACAGAGAGACCTAATGACTTAGGATTAGTTTGCTAGGGCTGCTATAACAACACAGAGTCCTGAGTGGCTTAAAGATAAATGTATTTTCTCATTGTTCTAAATGTCAGAAGCCGACAATCAAGGTGCCAGTAGGGCTGACTTTTCTTGAGGCCCCTCCTTGCTTTGCAGACGACTGCTACTCACTGTGACCTCAACTCATCTTTGCTCTGTGCATACAGGTCCCTGGCATCCCATGTGTTCAAAGTTACTCTTTTTACAGGAACACAAGTCAGACTGGAATAAGGCCCACACTAACAACCTCATTTTAACATAATCACCTCTTTTAAGACCCTGTTTCTAAATACATTCTGAGTTACCAGGGGTTAGTGCTTCAACATATAAATGTCAGCGGGTGAGGAGAGACACAATTCAGGCCATAACACTTGTTAGCAATAGGTCTGAAATCACTGACCTTAATTTCTCATCTCCTATTCTTTCTTAACTTATTCTACCTCTCCACCAAATCAGCAATTTTTCAAGGTCACCAAAGACCTCTACACATAGCAAAATGAAGATACCGGTTATCAACGCTCATCATACTTATTCTATCAGCATAAGGCACAGTTGAGTCATTTCATCATATTGAAGCACCTTCTTCACTTGACTTTCAGGACACTCCATTTTCTTGGTTTTCTTCCTACCTTCCAGGGTACTCCTTCTGAGTAACCTCAGCTTACTCTTTCTTCTCTATTCTTAAAATAGTCCTCTTTTTAAGCTATACTCAAAATGTAATCCAAGTAGATGTCCAGGATTGCCAAATTTATATTTCCAGTTCAGTCCTCTTCCAAACTCATATATTCATTCAACTGTCCACTAGATATTTCTACTTGTATTTCTAGTGGACATTTCCAACCAAGCATATCCAACCTTAAATTCCTTGTTTTCTTCCCTGGAACCTCCCTTCCATGTTAGCTGATGTCAAATCTATTCTTCTCATGGTTCAGCCAAAATCATGTTGTTATACCTGAGTCCTCTTTTTACTTGGGTGCATATTAATATTATTCTTTAAAGTTCTCCAAACAATAAAACTGTTTTAGCAGCATAGGCGAAAAACAAAGAAAAAAGGCTTGCAATGAGCATGTTCAGTTAACACTAGCAATAGTGACCTAAGATTTAAACTTAGCCTCAGATTAAAATCTATTTTCAACCAAGACACAGTGAAACAAATAAAAACAAAAATCTAAGTGAAAAATGGAAATACTGAACCCAAACTGAACTCCATCCATTTATCATTTTAGAAAAATAGCAACAAAATATTTCACATCATTGAAAGTACTGTGATGTGCAAAGACTTCTATTCTAAGGCATGACCTTTTATTTACTATTACTGCAAAAACTACCAGATTGGATCCCTAGGGTGAGTGATGTATAGTGACACAGAAGGAAGTACTGGAAAGGAAATAACCACCCACTGTCATCTTCCCATCACCTTATCGTGTCTGAAAAAGGAGGAACTCTGATCTACCTGCTAATTTCCCCATGCCTATCCTTTCTTATCACAATTAATTAATTCTAATTATGACATCCAGGATTCCATAAAAATTTGGCATTAGTTTTAAGTCACAATAAAGTTTGTCATCACAAAGCTTCTTAAAGCTTGATTAAATCTCAAGTTCCACTGATGAGATACTTACCAGTTTTTGCTTATAATTGTATGCCCAGCACCTAAATCATAGTGGATGCTCACTAATATATACTGAATTAAAAGTTACTCTGCAGTAGTTACTTCTAACAACCTGCTAGCATCCAAAGTTGACAACTATCAGCATGCAGAGGCTGGCAATCTGTGGATTCTGCCATCTGGCATCTAGGCTGAGAAATAGAAACTCCCAAATAACCTTGCTCCAAAAAGGAACACAATTGTTAATTTAAAAATGCATGCTTTGATTTGCTAGAGATAATAAGAATAATCTAGCATACTATGATATCTCTTTATTTCCTCAACCAGACTTATTTATTGTACAAGTTTTCAACAAGAAAATTCACCTGGACTTTGAAGAAAAAAATGAACAACTCCTATATTAATTAAGCTCTCTTTTGCCTTGCCTTCCAGCCTTCGCCTTTTTCCTTCAGCTCTCACTTTCAATGCTACCTGCACTTTCTTCCTCACCAGTCTTAGTGAAGTGACACAAATGTGTTCTAGTTCAGTGCCCTCTACTCTTCGTACAATAGTACTTATTATAACGTATTGAAACTGTTTTTTTAATGATCTGTATCCTCCAAATGGACCTAAGAGACCGAACAACTGGTTCTATACAGAACACAGAAGGATAAAAAGAGGAAATAAAAGTAAATTCTAAAAATATTTCTGTATTTTGCATAGTTCCTTGTTGAAGGTGTATACTCTCTTTGAGCAAAGTAGAAGCCTCTAAGCTTAGTGCTTTGTAAGAATAATGAGCAAAAATAGACTGAAATAGACAGGAAGCTACCAGATGGAATGCATCATTAATAACATCTAACTATAAGCCTCATCAAGAGTTGATGTGAGGGCATGCTTCTTGCTATGTGTCCCTCCAAAGCTGCCAGTAATGGCTTTGCTTAGATCTAAAATTGTGAGGGCAGGAATTATTTCTATTTTGTTCATTTTGCTCATGTTTTCAGAACCCAACATAGGGCCAGTTCCACATATTAAGTACTCAATACATTTACTGAGTGTTAAATGAATTTTGCTATATAAAAGTTTGCTGTTTCCTCTTGTTCTTATTTACAGTAAAAGTCATGTTGACAATTATAAATATTTTCTGACCATTTTTCCAACTTTCAGTCATCCCATCTTTTTATGTACTAATATTGAGGCTCATTTGGAATCCCCACCCAGCAATCTTCTTCAGCCTCTCCTCAGTAGTCCACCAAATGAATCAGCAGTAGTATCACTATGTTATTCTGTGTGGGAAAAACATCACTGAAAAAAATATTTTTTTTACTGATACTTTCAGAATAGCTAATGTACTTCACAAAATTACAGTTAAAATGTTGGAAAAATGTGTAATACATAAACATTTACTTAAGCATTTAAATAAATATGTGTTGTATTTACCTATCAACTTACATATTTAAATGTGTTGCATTTGTATTTACATATATGGAATATATACTAATGCACATATTTAAATCACTATTATTTTGCTTTTTTATATCTCTATAAAAATATTAGTTGATTTCCTCCTATTTTTGGATGCTTTTCATTTACTTATTAATGATTCATTAAATTTCAAAACTGGAACTGTATTAATTCTTTTAAACATGTCATTTAGAATCACGAATCTACTCGTACTTTAACACATGAGCTATCTCTCAGACCAAGCAAGTTTAAATTTTAGATCATCAATTTTTAGAGAGAAACAGAAATAATTATAGCTCATCTCCAATAACAAATGAAACAAACTCACAACAGATGACTTCTAGAGTTCTAGACATTCCGCCTCTTGATATAATCCATGTCTCTAATTTAGGAAAATTAAAAAATATGTTTTCAAATACCAAAAGAGTATCGGGGTCCTGGCACACTATGATTTCCAATACTGATGAAAAAGGACTATAAGGATTCTGTTGCAAGAGATTTCCAGCATTTCTGTAATAAGTATAACTTTACTAGCAGCCACTGTTATGAGAATAACTACAGCACGGTCCCATCCACGACCCCGATGCTTGCAAGTAGAACTAAGAAAACTGCCACCTCATTTCTTACTGTTATCAACAGGTCTTTCAACTCTAGATATAAGGTTGTTAGGTTTCCATTAACAGACAGTCATTCCACTATATAAACTAGATGATAAACTCTGAAAACCATTAATAGCATGCAGACTTGCTTACAACTCTAGTACTTATGAAAATATGCATATTTCATTAGTACGTTTATAAAAATTAGCAAGTGTTGACATTAGCAATGAAGATGTATACTTCAGAAGTTAGGAAAAAGTTGATATGAAATTAAAGCCTAACTGTAGATGAACTTTGTGAAACTAACTGAGAATTGTTTTAATGCAATTTTATTTTAACAACAGGTCACATTTTACCTCATTTAAAAAAAACAGTAAGATTAAGAACAAGATGGCTGAGTAGAAGCAGCTACTGTGTGCTGCCCTCATGAAGGAAAGTGAAGGGGCAAGTAAATACAGCACCTTGAACTAAGCATGCAGGTACATGCATTGGGACTCATCAAGAAAACAAACTTGACCCAAAGAGAATGGAGAAAAGCAAGACAAGCAAGACAGGATGACTGCCCACCCTGGAGCGACACAGAGCCAGGGTAGCCTCCCAACCCCAGGGAAGTGGTGAGCGAGTGAGTAACACTAGGAACCCATACCCCTCCCACAGATCTTTGCAATCCTTATGTCAGGAGATCCCCTGTTGAACCCCTAAACCAGGGTCTTCAGTCTGACACGTAGAGCATCTGGTGAAGCACAACTGAAGCCCCAGGAGCATCAGATACCCAGGCTTCCCAGTAAAGGCAGCTGCAACTCCAGCAAGCTGGATGTTAGGCCTGCATATATACCCTAGGAAAGGAGCTAGCCCAGGGGCTGAGTGGCAATGGTCTGCAGGCCCTGCTTTCATGGCACCTCCCAGGATAAGATAAAAAAAGATGACAAGACAAGACAAGACAAGACAAGATTGATGAGGAACTCCAGCCAGTCAGGCAGAGCAGTGCCACACCTCCTTGAGATGAAGCTCCCAGAGAGAGGGGCAAGCCACCGTCTTTGCTGTTTCACAACCTTAATCATGTTGCCTTTGGGCTATGGGGAATCAGGGGCAATCAGGGACTGCAGTGGTACACCAGCACGGCACAGCAGCTCTACAAAGAGGCAGATAGACTGCTAGACAGCTTTTTCACTCGAGTCCCAGATGTCATTTTCCTTCACTGGGCAGAATCCCCCCACCGAGGTCTATAACACCCCTGCTGGTGTTTTCCAGCTGGCAACAGTCCCAAACCTCCCTGGGATGGATTCCCAGAGGGAAAGGTATATCACCATCTTTGCTATTTGGCCACCTTAGCCATTCTTGCCTTTAGACTTTTGGAGTGTCCTAGGTGACTGGCGGCTGGAGCATACATAGCTGCTCTAAAGTGGTAAAGTGGGGGCAGCATAGTATTGCTGAAGTCATGGGTCAGGTGGCTCTGCCCAGCTGGGAGATGAGAGTACTGGGACCCATATCTGGTATAGTCTGACCACTTTTCCCTGAGGTGGGTGCTCTCTGCTAGGGATCTGAATCAGTCTCTGGTCACCAAGGACTCTCCAGAGTGTGGAGACAGCAAGCATGAAGCCTATAAGAAAGCAAATACAGCAACCACCCTCCCCACTAGGAGTTGCGACCCAGGGATTTGTAGAGCTGCTACTGGCTCAATAGTCCCATCTGGGGGGTGGTTGTAGACCCAGGATGAAAGGACTCACCCAATGAGGAGACATAGGATCAGGGACCCACGTTACAAATAGTTTGGCCACTTTTCCACAGAGGTGCTGTAATATGCTGGGAATCTGCTCCAGTTCCTAGTAACCTTGGATTTTTCAGTACCTGAAGGTATCAAGAGTGAAGGCAGCAAAACAGCAGATTGTGTCCTACAGCTCTCACTGGGAGCTCCGTCCCAGAAAGGTACACACCTGTTGCTGGCCGGAACGCAATGACAGGGGTGGCTGGATACCCTGTTTGACAGGTCCCACCAAGTAAAAATAATAAGACTATGGACCTACATAAAGCTTCACAAAGCAGCTATGCTGTGTTTAATCAGGGGGAGCCCAGCAGATAAAGCGATACCCACACACAGAGATGAGAAAGAACCAATGCAAGAACTTCAGTAACTTGAGTGGCCAGAGTGTCTTATGTTCTCCAAACAGCTGCACTAGTTCTCCAACAAGGGTTCTTAACCCCAGGCTGAAACTGGCTGAACTGACAGAAATAGAATTCAGAATATGGGTAAGAATAAAGATCATCAAGATTCAGGAGAACAGTAAAATGCGATCCAAGGAAACCAAGAACCAATAAAATGACAAGGAGCTGACAGATTAGCCAGTGTAAGAGAGAAACTAACTGATCTGATACGGCTGAAAAACGCACTACAAGAATTTCACAATGCAGTCGCAAGTATTAAGAGCAGAGTAGAACAAGCTGAGAAAAGAATCTCAGAACTTGAAGACTGGCTCTCTGAAATAAGACACACACAAAAATAAAGAAAAAAAACTAAAAAGCAACAAAATCTCCAAGAAATATGGGATTATGTAAAGAGACTAAATATGTGATGTGAGTCACTGGCATCCCTGAAAGGGACAAGGAGAAAGCAAACAACTTGGAAAACATATTTCAGGATATTGTCCATGAAAAATTCCCCATCTTGCTATAGAAGTTAACAGTCAAATTCAGGAAATACAGAGAACTCCTGCAAGATTCTACACAAGAAGATTATCCCCAAGACACATTATCATCAGATTTTCCAAGGTCAAAATGAAAGAATGTTAAAGGTAGCTAGAGAGAAAGAGCAGGTCACATACATAAAAAACCCCATGAGGCTAACAATGGACCTCCTTGCAGAAACTCTACTGGCCAGAAGACATTGGCAGCCTATATTTAACATTCTTATAGAAAAAACATCTTCAATCAAGAATTTCATATCCAGCAAAACTAAGCTTCCTCAGAAAAGGAGAAATAAGATCCTTTCCAGATAAGCAAATGCTAAGGAAGTTTGTTACCAAGAGACTCACCTTAAAATAGATATTGAAAGAAGTACTAAATATGGAAAGCAAACAAAACTAAGTAAACAGACAATTGAAACAATAAAGTAACCACAAAAATAAGCCAGCATAACTGGCTAAAAGCACGTGACAGGATCAAATCCACATGTATCAATACTAACTTTGAATGTAAACAGGCTAAATCCCATTTAAAGGTACAAAGTGTCAAGCTGGAAAAAAAAAAAGCAAGATCTAATAGTATGCTTCTTCAAGAGACCCTTCTTATATGCAATGACACCCATAGCAGCATCAAAATATATCAAGCAAATAAAAATTGGAAAAAAAGTACAGGTTGCAATCCTAACTTCATATAAAACAGATTTTAAACTAAAAAAGAACAAAAATGACTAAAAAAAAAAAAACCGAAAAGGATTACATAACAGTCAAGGGTTTAATTCAACAAGAAGACCTAACTATCCTAAATATATATGCACCCAACACAGGAGCAACAGGATTCATAAAGCAAGTTCTTAAACAACTAAAAAGAAATTTAGACTCCCACAAAATAATAGCAGGAGACATCAACACTCCAATTACAGTCTTAGAGAGATCAGTGAGAAAGAAAATTAACAAAGACATTCAGGACGTGAACTCAACATTGGACCATATGAATCTGATAGACCTCTACAGAACTCTCCACGCAAAAACAACTGAAAATATGTTCTTCTCACTGCTACAAGGCACATAGGTTAAAATTGACCATACAATCAACATAAAACAATCCTCAGCAAATCCAAAAATACCGAAATCATACCAAACACATTTTCAGACCACAGCACAATAAAAATCAAGAATAAAAAATTATTGAAAACCATGCAATTACATGGAAATTAAACCAGCTGCTCCTCCATGACTTTGGAGTAAATAATGACAGAAATCAAGAAGTTTTTTGAAACTAGTGAGAACAAAGATACAACATACCAGAATCTCTGGGATACAGCTAAAGCAGTATTAAGAGGGAAATTTATAGCATTAAATGCCTACATCAGAAAGTTAGAAAGATCTCAAATTAACACCTAACATCACAACTAAAAAAAGTAGAACAGCAAGAGCAAACCAAACCCAAAGCTAGCAGAAGACAAGAAATTATCCAAATCAGAGCTGAACCGAAAGAGATTGAGACACAAAAAACAAATTAAAAATCACTGAATCCAGGAGTCAATTTTTCTGAAGAATTTAGATAGGCTAGTATTTAGACTAATGAAGAAAAGAGATAAGGTCCAAAAAAACACGATAAGAAACAACAAAGGAGATATTACCACTGTCCCCACAGAAATACAAATAACCATCAGAGACTACTACAAACACACAAACTAGAAAACCTAGATGAGATGGATGAATTCCTGAATGCATACACCCTCACAAGACTGCACCAGGAAGAAACTGATTCCCTGAACAGACCAAAAATGAGCCCTGAAATTAAATCAGTAATGAATAGCCTACCAACACACAAAAAAAGCCCAAGACCAGATGGATTCACAGCTGAATTCTACCGCATGTACAAGAAAGAGCTGGTACCATTTCTATTGAAACTGTTCCAAAAAATTGAAGAGAAGTGATTCCTCAGCTCATTCTATGAGGCCAGCATCATCCTGATACTAAAACCTGGCAAAGGCACAACAACAACAAAAAGAAACTTCAGGCCAATATCCTCAATGAACACATATGCAAAAATTGTCAACAAAATACTGGCAAACCAAATCCAGAAGCATATCAAAAAACTAATCAATGACTATGAAAAAAGCTTTATCCCTGGGATGCAAGGTTGGTTTAACATATGCAAATCAATAAATGTCATACATCACATAAACAGGACTAAATATAAAAACTACAAGATCATCTCAATAGATCCAGAAAAGGCTTTTGATAAAATTCAACATCCCTTGATTTTTAAAACTCTCAA
The DNA here is from genome assembly GCF_049354715.1 of Callithrix jacchus. Lineage (NCBI taxonomy): Eukaryota > Metazoa > Chordata > Mammalia > Primates > Cebidae > Callithrix > Callithrix jacchus. The sequence goes on from NC_133519.1 coordinate 53,031,376, forward strand.
TAAACAAGGTATTGAAAGACCATACCACAAAATAATAAGAACTATATATGGCAAGCTCACAGCCAACATCATACTAAATAGGCAGAAGCATTCCCCTTGAAAACTGACACAAGAGAAAGATGTCTTCTCTCCCCTCTCCTATTCAACCTAATATTCAAAGTCCTTGCCAGAGCAATCAGGCAAGAGAAAGAAATAAAGGGCATCTAAATAGGAAGGCACGAAGCTAAACTATCCTTGTTTGTAGATGACATGATTCTGTATCTAGAAAACTCCATGGTCTCAACCCATAAGTTCCTCCAGCTGATAAACAACTTCGGCAAAGTTTCAGGATACAAAATCAACATAAAAATAGCACTAGCACTCCAACAAGTCAAGCCAACAGCTTCATAAGGAAAGCAATCCCATTCACAATTGTAACTAAAACAACAACATACCTGGGAATACAACTAACCAGAGAGGTAAAAGATGTCTACAAGAATTAGAAAACACTAAGAAACCAGAGGTGACACAAATGAAAAAATATCTCATGCTCATAGATAGGAAGAATCAATATTACTAAAGTGGTCATATTGCCTAAAGCAATTTACAGATTCAAAGCTATTTCTATCTAAGTACCAATGCCATTCTTCACATAACTAGGAGAAAGCTATTTTAAAATTCATGTGGAACCGAAAAAGAGTGCAAATAGCCCAGGCAATCCTAAGCATAAAGAACAAAGCTAGAGTTCACATTACCTGACCTCAAACTATACTACAGGGCTACAGTAACTAAAAAAAAAACCATGGTATTGATACAAAAACAGACACACAGACCAATGAAACAGAGCAGAGAACCCAGAAATAATGCCACACACCTACAACCATCTGATCTTAGACAAAGCTGACAAAAACATGCAATGGGGAAAGAACTCCTTATTCAATAAATGGTGCTGGGATAACTGGCTAGCCATATGCAGAAGGATGAAACAGTATGCGTTTCTTACACCATATGCAAAAATCAACTCAAGATGGAGTAAAGAGTTAAATGTAAAACCCAAAACTATAAAAGCCCTGAAAGACAACCTAGGCAATACCATTCAGGACATAGCAACAAGCAAAGATTTCACGACAAAAGCACCAAAAGCAATCACACCAAAAGTAAAAATTGACAAATGAGATCTAATTAAACGTTAAGAGCTTCTGCTCAGCAACTAAAAACCATAAACAGAGTAAACAGACAAGCTAGAGAATGGGAGAAAATATTTGCAAACTATACATCTGAAAAAAGTCTATTATCTATAGGGAACTTAAATTTACTAGGACAAACCCCCATTAAAAAGTGGGCAAATGACATAAATATCAACTTTTCAAAGGAAGACATATATGCAACCAACAATCATATGAACAAGGGTTCAACATCACTAATCATTGGAGAAAAGCAAATCAAAACCAAAATGATATATCATCTCACACTAGTCAGAATGGCTATTACTTTTAAAAAGTCAAAAAATAACAGATGCTGCTAAAGTTGTAAAGAAAAGAGAATGTTTATACACTGTTGGTGGGAGTGTAAGTTAGTTTCACCATTGTGGAAGGCAATCTGGTGATTCCTCAAAGAGCTAAAAACAGAACTACCATTTGATCCAACAATCCTGTTATTGGGTATATACCCAATGGAATATAAATAATTCTACCACGAAGATATACACATGCACATGTTCATTCATTACAGCAATATTCACAATAGCAAAGACAAAGAAATTCCACTAGTGGTAGACTGAAAAAATAAAATGTAGTACATATGCACCATGGAATACTACACAGCCATAAAAAAAGAATAAGTGTCCTTTGGAGGAACATGAATCGAGCTGTAAGCCATCATCCTTTGCAAAACAACACAGAAACAGAAAACCAAATACCACATGTTCTCACAAGTGGCAGCTGAATGCTGAGAACACATAGACACAAAGAGGGAAACAATAAACATTAGGGCCTACTTGAGGGCGGAGGGTGAGAGAAGAGAGAGGATCAGAAAAACAACTATTGGGTACTATTCTTAGTACCCGGGTGACAATCCCTATAACAAACCCCTATGACACAAATTTACCTATATAACAAACCTGAACATGTAGGCCTTAACCTAAAATAAAGTTTCTAAAAAGCATATTGAATTGTAAAATGTAGATGAATGTCAAGTATTCATAAATAGATTTGAAAGAAAGAGAAAGAAAAAAAGAAAGAAAGAAAGAGAAAAAGAAAAAGAGAGGGAAAGATGGAAAGAAGGGTGGGAGGGGAGGGGAGGGGAGGGGAGGGGAGGGGAGGGGAGGGAAGGGGAGGGGAGGGAAGGGAAGGGAAGGGAAGGGAAGGGAAGGGAAGGGAAGGGAAGGGAAGGGAAGGGAAGGGAAGAAGGGAAGGGAGGAAATTCCAGTAAAACTTGTAGTTTTCTATGACAACATACCATGGAATATAATAATCTCTGTAACTTATATTTAAACAATGTTTTTACGCAGAAAGTTGCTCAAGATGAAATGTTTAGTATACCTTTCCCAAAAAGGAGCAAGCTGTAACAAATCAAATTGTTGTAACTCAAAAACAAGCCTTGTATGAAAAATGTTACAAACGTACAAAACTTCGTTTCTACCTATAAAGTTAAAACCATAGTTCTTCACTTCAGAACAGTGACCCCATTCATCTGGAGGCTGTGTTTCCAGTCATCCTTAAACTTCACACTTGAGTAAATTCTTTAGAACTGGATTCTGATCGTTTTGATTATTTCAGGCTAGCCTAACACATTCGCCTTGGGAGTTTGAATGAGAATGGGGTGGTGAAGGGTACTAAGGTCCATGGACAGAGAATAAGGGGGGAAAAAGTAATTTCCAAATAGGAATCAAGAATTGTTACCAAAAATGAGAGAATGGATGTCCAGTGGTATAAAATAATGTCCACTAACAAGGATGGCAAGTAAACAATTATCACTAATATTTACTAACACCAAATTACAAAATAATATTCCATATTTCATTAAATGAGAGTGAGTTTATCAAAATCATGCTATATCATTTAATGTCCATGTTTCAAATGTTACAAGACATATGACATGATATATTATACAACAATGAAGTTCATACTAAAGTCAGATATAATAAGATATATTTGGTGTTAAGCAAGTTCTTCATTTTTCTATATCCTGGATATCATTATAAAAAATAATACTGATAGTGGTGTTATTAAATTTACTATTTGGGGTATCTGCCTATTGTAGTTCCAAGCTGTCAAATTTTCATTTTATTTCTACAAATAGAAAAGACAATCAATTTAGATTTAATTTCTTGTTTAATAAATTGTCTTCTAGCTTAAAAAACACTAAGTCAATAAATCACTAGGTTCCAACTTTTATAAATACAATGAGTATTTTATTATAGAATCTTCAATTTCTCATCTATTTTATATTGCTATGGTTGAAGTAGAAAAAGGGAAGAAAGAAAGTGATGAGGAAACACTGGCCAGGCTGTGTAAGGAGTTAAGGAGTCTGAATTTGCACTTTAAAGATAATACAAAGCGAATTAAATTGAGATTTGTTAAGCCTATTATTTTTGAAAGTTCCTATCGGTATAATGATAACATTAGAAGGGTCAAGGTTAAATGTGAGGAAACCTTAGTAGTCCAAGAAAAAGATGATGTTAAGTAATAATAAGAAACCAACAAATATTTATTTAAAAACAGAAAGATACCAGTTTGGTAATTTATTTTCTTATGGAGGTCAAGTCAAATTTGACTTTGAGATTCTAGCTCAAGCAACAGATTAGATGTCAATGTCATTTACAAGGATAGCTAATACCATGAAGAGTAGCTATTCAGTGGTTTTTGATTGTCGAAGAAAGTGAGTAAACAGATAGAAAATGACCATAGGGTAGTGTTTTCACAGTCATTTGTAGATTTATGTAAAGCAGAAAAAAAATTAAATTGTCTGTACAGCAAATTCCCAGATGCAGCTGACCCAGGCCATGCTCTTCCTTCTCATTTCAGCACTCATACTGTAAACAAGTGTCCTTTTCATGGTCTTAATAGTTTCACTTTGTTTTTGCATTTTTATACTTTTTGATGGTAATTTTGCTGTTTAATAGTTCTTAAGTGTAACGTCAAGGTTCTGGCTATTGTTCCTAAGTTCAAGAAGACTGTGATGTACCTTACAGAGAAATATGTCTGTTAAATGAGCTACTTTCAGGCATGAGTTAAAGGGCTGCTGTCTGTGAGTTCAATGTTAATCCAGATAATCGCCAATCTGTGTATGAGCCTGCTCTAGAAAGTGCTAAACTAACATTTATTGTGCATAATGAGGTATGGAAAAGATGGAAAAGCACCTAAACTTATGAATTCATGAGATGATGTCTGATTTAAAAAAAAAAAAAAGGGCATAATAGGCAGCACTGTTATGAGGCTGAAAGCGGAAAAAGTTTACATTACTGTTTACAGCCATGTTACCCAGGATCAGGAAGGGTAAAATCTTTCTTGGCTAGTGTTTCATTATAATGAAATACTGTATATATTTAATTATGTGATGAAATATATATTTTAAAGGGTGTCTTTACATAGACATATACATAAAACAAGGTTATGTATTGAATACTTGACAAAAATGTGACCAAAGGTTTATAGGATCCTATTCCTATACTTACCTAAAAGCAGTAGCTCAGTATTCACTAATGCAGAGTTGATGGCAACTTTATAGAATATAAGTAGCACAAACAATGAGAACTGACTCTGTGTGTGTGTGTGTGTGTGTGTGTGCGCGTGTGTGTGAATCAACACACTGAGGGGTATGCCAAAAAGTGCTAGACACAGTACCTGACTTTCTGTTAAATAGAAATAGACAAGAACATATTGGATCATCCAAATACAACGAAAAGGTAGGGTCTTAAGGCTCAGTGTGAGTGAATCTTTATACATATAATTATATAAAAATTGTTCATGTATAATTTACAGATACTATAATATATATAAACATACATAATTACAATGCTTATATTTTATAAATTACGGCATATACAATTTACATAAAATATAAATGTACATATACACAGTCCATTCAAATGTTTTATGTTACATTATACACATAAGTTATACATATGCAATTTTTATATAATTATATACATAAAGTATTACTCGCTCTGAGTCTTAAGAACTTACCATGTAGTTTTATCTGGATGATCCAATGTGCTCTTGTTTGCTCCTTAAGTGTTAACAACACAAAGTCAGGGACTGTGTCTAGCACTTTTTTGCTTACTCTTCAGTGTGCTGATTCTGTAACAGTGGTCCCTAACCCCTGGGGCCTTGGACTAGTACCAGTCTGTGGCCTTTTAGGCCCCCAGTAGGAGGTGAACAAGCATTACCACCTGAGCTCTGCCTCCAGTCAGATCAGCAGTGACATTAGTTTCTCATAGGATTGCAAACTCTATTGTAAACTGTACATGCAAGGGATCTAGGTTGTATGCTCCTCATGAGAATCTAACTAATGCCTGATGATCTGAAGTGAAACAGTTTTTCATTCCAAAACCATGCCCCGACCTGTCTGTGCACAAACTGTCTTCCAAGAAAACAGTCACTGGTCCCAAAAAGCTTGGGGACCACTATTCTATAAGACATCTCTCAAAACTTCTTGTAGAAGAAGCAAAAGAGCATTTGAAATGGCAAGTTATCTCTTTTATTCATTTTAATGTAAAAAGATGGACCTCATAGAACTTATGAGAGCTGATAATAAGCTTCAGTAATTTGTCTTCTGTTTTTCCAATATAAGGTATTAGTAACATAAAGGCTGAAGCATAGACATAAAATGCATCATAGTAACATGAAGGTAGGTTAAATTACCTGAAATGTGTTCAAAAGTATTCACATGTGAGTAATGACACTTTATTAGCAAAACAGAGTAACATAAAATGAATGATATGAATAATCTAACAAATTTTCTGAAAATGAGGCCATTATCTTTACAGTTTCAAGTACTTTAAAAGCTGCTTGAATTTCTTTCATGGGGAAGAATATTAATAGGAAACCATTTTTCTGCCTGTGAATCAGCATGTGCTCTTTGAAAATAGCATATATTTCTAGCATATGAAGGATATATGCTTAATTACTCAGAAACTTTCATTTAATTAAAAATATAAAGTTATCATTTGAAAAGTTTCCATTTGTTTAAATAATTTAATGTGAAGTAAATGTGCGGCTGCACAAGAAGAAGCATAATTCCTGGGAACAACCTATAAGGCACAGAGTTGAATTTCTCACTGTAATATACAGATATTTAGACTATTTCTCAATTTGTTTAGTTCAGTAGTTGTCATGACAAGGTTCAATTTGGAGATCAAAAAACTGTTCAAGAAGCCTGCTTTACCGCTTGTGCATCTTCAACAATCATCTAGTCCAATCACTTTATCCTAATCAGGTAGGAAATTAAAATCATGCAGGAAACTGGCAGATATGGGTAAAATTGAAATGGCAGTGGAAAATGATCCCAAATAACTAATATGAACAAGATAAAAAACAGTTTATTACCAATCAACATTTCATTGCCAAAAGGTACTTGTATTACATGAATCAATCTTACTAACGTAAGTACATACCCAGGTGGATCACAGCATTTTAACACATATTCTGGGCATTTTTTTTTTCATTAGCTCAAAATCCTTTGAGCTAAGAATTATTATCCCCATACAGATGAGATTAATGAGGCCCAGAAAGTTTAGTACATGGCCCAAAGTCACAGTACTAAGTCATGAAACTGGGATCTAACAAAAGTACAATTTTACAATGAAAATTAAATGCATTTTGAAGATGTATGTCCCTATTTTTTACTTTTTTCCTTGTACAAACACTAGATGCAAGAGTCACAAATCTCCTTCTATGCACTGAATTTTTTAGAAATAAATTCTATATACAGATAGAAAACAAGTCCAAAGGAGATAAAAGATTGGAACAGAGGTACATCCCTTTCATATATAGTGACATTCCAGTATTTGAACATAAGTCTGGTCTTACACGACTCTTGCTAATATACCAAATTTCTTCTGCCATTTTTTCTTACTCCTAATTTGTCAACTTTCTTGCCTCAAATTAATTTCAGTTAACTATCTCTAATAAGCATTTTTGATAAAACAGAATACTGGTCAGTAATGGATTGGTGACAGCTATGTCACCAATCTAACAATCTCCACCATCAGTGGTATAGAACAATGACCCACATCTATTACACATGCTTCCAGATCACAAATTAAAACCTTATGTTTTTTTCTGTCAAAGCATCTTGTTTCATTTTCCATTTCCTAATTTGTTTAGTTCACCCATGCTGTGATCTTTGGCAATTCACTGAAAGACGAATCATTTTGATTTTATGTGAGTATTGTCTAGAAAGACTCAGATGTAGAATTACTCTGAACAAACACTTTACTCTCAATATTACAATCCTGGGTAGCCCCAAGTATTTACACAGATTGAGAAATGGTCTTTTGATACATTAGTTTTATTACTCTATGTTTTCCTCTCAACAGAAAATTCTATGCTGTCATTTCAATTGAAAATATAAATTATGAGATTTCTTTCCTCACTTCTCTTAGAATTGTTCAAGCAAGAATCGAGTAGAAATGGCACATACTAACTTCTTATTTTCTGATGATATCTAAGCCAAAGAAGGTGTTATTGACTAAAGGGCTATTAAGAAATGCAGTAAATCTTTACTCATGGGTTCATACCCACTTACTTTAGCATAGTTTATTTTAAAAACAAACATTTTAGTTTTAAGTGTTGATCTTAAAAAACACAATCGTTAATGAAGTGGAGATTTCCCTGTTGCTGGCTTATGACTGTCAGTAATAAAAACTGGTTAACACTTCCCTCGCTCATTAGGTAGAATTATTCCCTTGACTGGTGACATCAATGTATTTGTAACAACCTCATCTGCAATGCTGGGAGCGGGCCTAAAATGTACCGATAAAAAGAACAGAAGCAGGCATTTTGAAAGAAAGTTACCATCATTCAAGGGCAGACAAAGTCAAACATGAGAGGATGATGCATTAGATTGCCCCATACCTTACATGCTTATGATTATGCTATACATATTTAACTCCTAAATATGAATCTTAAAATAAATAAGGGATTGAGTAACTTTTTTGGAAAAAATGTTGAGCATAACATAATCAAAATATCTTCAATTTAAATAACAATGATAGAGACAAGATTTTATGTCAAATGAGAGCAATTTAATGGTTTAAAGTCAGTGTTTAATATATGTACATAACTTTGGAAGGTAATAAGGTAATTTAAATTGTGAAATCAAATATTACTAATGCTTAAGAGAGTTTTCTGAAATATGTATCTCTCATTGATCATTAAAAGAAATATATTTAAAGCATAAATGTAAGTTCACTGAAACTACAAATTATGGAAAGTGTCCTATTTTGGATGAATAAATAAGTAAAGAGCAAATAATTATAGCCTTAAACATGTCAGCAAAAACATCCAAACATCGTTGTCATCGTTTTGACCCCTTGATGTTACAGCTTACCCTACAACAGTACCTTTCTCTTGAATCAGGTATTGATGGTTGAAGTCGTGGAAAAGGCACAAATGTGGATCCACAAGGAATTAGCTGTGGAGACATTATGATCTTCTGCTCAGATACTTGCCCAAGAGAAAGAAATTTATTTACAGCCACATACTCCTTTCATCCAGTAGCATGATCAAAGAAATGGAGGCTTGTGTTTTTGTAATTATTTTTAAAGAATTTTATAGGATGTAAACATATCCGCTTCAGCAGCTGATTCTAATTCCTTTAATGCTATCTTTGATTCAGCATTGCTTGGCAGACTATTAAGGAAATGTTGATGATGCAGGAAGACCAGTGTACTGGTTAACATGATTATTTTACAGAACACTGTGCATTCATTAATAGCAAATAAATGGTCAAGAATTCCTCTTGGCTTCTTTCTAAAAATCCTTTACATTCATTTTGTCTCAAGATGTTTGGTGCTCACAATATAGAACATATCACTTGTTCCAGAAAATATAACCTATAATCTTTTCTCTGGTAAACAAAATCAGATGTTAATTTTAACATCCATCCCCCATGGGATGGAGATAATGTCTACCAACCACATAGGCCTGATGCCTCAGAAAAATATGCAACAATCATATTTCATACTTGCAGGAAGTATGAAATGCCAAATTTCAAGAAGACATTATTTTTTGACACACATAACACAAAATGACTGACACATTTAGAAACACAATAAATATGAAATTCATTGTGGCCATAACAGGAATGGCAGTATACACAAAGAAAATATATATATGTATAAATCCATTAAAATATAAAAATTTGGAAAATGTGCAAATCCCATTAAAAGGCAAACAAAATGTTAGAAGGAGATTTAAAATTTATATGAAGACAAATTTGCAAAATAGGATATAAATATTTTTTGAAGTCTTAATCATGAGAGCACTGTTTTGATTGAAAAATCAAAGCAATGTAATTGTTCGGTAAAACAAAATTAGTTTAATATGTTTGGTATATCAACAGTACAAAATAGTAGTGTAATCACAAATAATAATGGACACCTATTCATAAAATACTATGAAATGGAAAACTGGCATATAAACAAACAAATAATAGGTTACCAAAAACTATTGTGATTTGATCCTGTTTAGGTAAAGCATATAGACATAGATCTAGAAAAAAATGGCAAATATTATACACTAAGTTATTAGCATTGCTGAAATTATATTGTGTTTTTTTTGAAGTTCTATTAATTGTCACTGAGTATTTTCCACTCTTCTTACAGTAATCACATACTGCTTATGTAATATAAAGTGCTAACAAAATAAGAAACATCATTTATACTTACCAATATCCCTATCACAAGATTTAACCATGATTTTACTTTTTAAATCTTTAACCCTTCAGAATCACTTTTTGAATATTAGACACAAAGATTCAAATAGCTGCTTTCCAGTAACATTAGTTCACTTAACAATAGGCCACAGTGGAAATCATATCATACCCTTGTCTTAACTAGTATTTAATTATTACTTTGGCCCCTGACAACTTTTCAGAATTATTTGTTAGTTTCAGATACGAACTTAAAAGAATGAATCAAAGGCCAAAGCTTTACTGTAAATAACAATTTTACACGACATAAGTTCTTGAACTTATCACTAGGCAGAAATGAAGAAGCATGTCCACTAATATTCTCATAACTTTTATTCTGCTGAAAAGTCTGTGGGGAGTTGCTTTTCCCATTTCTCCAAGTCTAGGCTTTGCCATCTACAGTTTTGGAGACATTTTCTTCAACTCAACTGAAGTAGACCCATCCATATCTACTGGCCTCATCAGTGAAAATGTATTCTTGCCATTCTCATAGCAGAATCCCCTCATAGACTTCCAAAAAGACAAATTACCACCTGAGTATTATAATATCAAGAAAAATGGCATGAAATAAAAGAAGACAAACTTTGTAGCCACACCAACTTGCATTTAAATCCAGCTATGGGCTGGCTTGCTACAGGACTTTGCACCAGCATTTACTGGTCTGCAACTCCATTTCCTCTAGGTAAAAAGAAGGTAATTACTCCTACTTTCTATTGTTTATGAGAATAAAATAAGAATATATGTGAAATACTTAATATAGAACCCAGAGGTCAAAGCCTCTCCACATTTTTTGTCTCGTATCTTTATGGTATTCTTATGATAACCATTATCATACAAACGAAATAACAACAACAAAAAATTCACCCCAAAACAGACTTTCAGTAAGAATACACGATATTATTCTGAGACATGTAGATTTGTGGTAACTGTTGAAATAAGAGCTCAGTGATTATTTCAGCAGAGTCTCTAGTCAGTCTGTACTACAGTCTCTCCATGAAGTAATTAGAGATGTCTTTATTTCAGCAATTTAATGTAATTACAGTAAAATGTCTGCTGGTAGAAGTGAAGAACTGACGACTGAAGCAGCATTTCCTAGCATGTGGAAGTTATAGAAAGTGGCAATTCAGAGTATCTCAGTATTCTAAATAGGCTTCTCTGTGAGTCAGCTTTTTTTGCTCCCATTGTCTATAGCTACTAAAACACTCAAATTTGTAGTTTAGTTTCCTTTACTCAACACTATAGTAAAATGTTGGGGTTTTTTTTTTTTGAGCAACAAAGTCTTTATTTTATCAGTCTTTTTCCATCTTAGGAAAGAGATGCCTTATCACATGTTCATATTTATTTATTTCACAGTGAATAAAATGAGGATCAACAGAAATAATATTCTAATTTAAAACTTAAGTCCATGAGACATCTTTTCAAAACATCAGTTTGGGATAACAGTACATGCTGCCAGGAACAACTCATTCTGATTCTGAATAGTTCATAAACACCAGCAGTAGCCAAGCAAGAAACAGAGAAAAGTAGGTGATATTTACAATTTCCATGTAATTTATTTGGAACTGATTTTGAGTTTCCAGAACTAACATCACTAGAAACATTAAACACTTAAGTTCACTTTTAATCTTAATAACCTGGACCTCTAACATTTCCAAGCCCCAACTTGGAACATAAGTCTTATTAACAGGAAAAGGAAAAAATGATATAAACAAGAGAAAAGCTACATATAAATCCTTGAGATTATGTGTTTCTTACTCTAGCCTTGAATTTTCATACCTAGCATAATTCTATATGTATAATATTTATTAAATAAAAGAAAATGAAAATAAAAGAGAGTAAAAAAATTGACACTTTACTGCAATGTCCAATAATTTATCACTAGGAACGAACTCTAACATGTTTAATGATTCTCTGTTGCTTAGCCAAAATCAGTTACTTCTGCTTTCTATGTGAACTTTTCCACATGTGAAAGGATGCTTAAATGATAATGTTCTACTTTATTAATATATATTTTGATTAATAATCAAGTTCATAAGGTCTTCTGAGAAACCAAGGCATAAATCATACAACCTACAGCATAAAGCACTGCAATGAAACAAAGGAACTCAGGCTGCTAACTTCTCCGTATCATTTATGGAACGTAATTTCCACTCAAGTAAATTTGGGGCATTCAAAATTTACCCCTTCTAAAGAAAAGCAGCAGCAATTCAAAAGCAAAGAAAATTCTCAAATAATCAGCTCATACAGAGACCTCTGTCTGGCCAAATCTAATTTTACTCTTTTCATGGGTAACCAAGAATAACCTAAATTATGTATGAAATAAAATTTGCAGTTTCAAGTTAGTGATCAAGGGGATTATTAAGAATATAATAATTCAACATAGGTATTACTTGCACCTACTAAAATCTTGCAAAGCACAGGCTTTCTTAGCGATTCTGACAGAATGACTAAGAGAAAGCTATTGCATATCTCTTCCAATATGCAATAATTATTGGCCTTCTTAGGACTGTATATATAGGAAGAAAATTATCCCTTACAAAAGGGGTAATTACAATTACAAAAGAAGATCCTTGTTCGTATTTCTCGGTGGAGAGGTCTATATGTCTCATAATGATAAAGATCATTTAAACAGAGAAATCTGACAATTCCAGAAAAGCAACTATAAATATGAACCTATTATACTGGCATTACTTGGCAGCAATCTTACAGACCAAAATGCATCTGGAAACTTTTCAAGTTTTTCAATCTTCTGGGGTCCTTAGTATCCCAAGAGATATGAACTAGCTTTCCCCCATGTTAGATATGAGGAGATTTAACTAGCTTTCTCCTAGGTCAGAAATCAAGGAATTTAAGTAATCCATGTAGAAACATATTCCTCAGCTTGCATACAGAAGTATTCATTTATTCACCAAGTAACTCTTATGTCTTCTATTTGATTGTCATCATATATACAGCTAGGAACAAAAAATAGCTTTTGTTCTCATAGAGCTCTTATCACAGCCAGAAGCAGCAGAAAATAAATAACAACAAAAAAATGTTTACTTATACATTGGAATAAGTGCTCTGAATAGAAAATCCATGACACTAAAGAATGGGTATGTTGAGTGGGTGGTAGGTAACTAGGGCTTCTCCACTAGTACCATAAATCCAGGGCTGAGGGATTTCTCTTCTTGTAGATGGTCAGCTCCAAAAGTAATTTGGTTATAAAATTGGCTTTTATGCACAATTTGAAGATAACACATGATACCTGTCATTATGCACATATTGAAGATAACGCATGATACCTACACAAAAACTTGGAAGGTGACAGATTGCCAGGGAAAAAATGGAATCTTTTTTACCTAAGATATCTTAATGCACTGCCTCAAAACCACATTTTCAAAGACTTCCCATAGCTGATAATTATCTGTGTTTTAGTGTTGAGCGCATTTGAAAGAGAACTATTTTCACTATATTTAGGCTTTGAGAGAAAATCTTAAATAGAGGTATTGTCCCATGGAGTAAACTGCTTTCTTACTAGACTCTGTGGAAAATTGTTTCTGCATTAAAAGTACACAGTGGGCCAGGTGCATTACCTTAAACTTGATCATTTTGAAACCTTACTCCAGGCAATAAATATATACAACCTACAAAATTATTATTAACATAGTATTTGCTAGAGTTGGGGAGACTAATTATGTGAGCTGAAACAGAAATGCCATGTCCTGAGATTACTTTCAGATGAAGAATAAGAAAGAAATAGGAAGACCAAAAAAGTTGTTGTGAACTAATTTAGCATTAAGTAGAACAAACATATTAAAAGAAGGTGTTCATCTTTAGCCTTTAAAATCATAAAAGGACAAAAAAAAGGAAGCCTGTTTCTTAAAAGTTTAATTAAAAGGTAAAACCAAGATATAAAAGAAAGTAAATTCAACATCTATAAAAAACTGAATGTATGTATTTTTGATATACAGTAGATAGATCTTGAAATCCACTCAGGGAAAAGCAGGTCACTTTGTGGCAATGACCCAACTTCACTTAAACCTTTCTGCTGAGTCATCTCAATGAGGGGAAACAAAAAAAGGAGAATTCTCAGCATCCTCAATACTAGAGGAGAATTCTAATATAATTTTCCCAGTAGAGACTAGCCACAGCATGGACTACACACTAAATATCCTTCAAACCCACCCACTTTCCTTTTCTTTACTTGGCTGGCTCCATATTATCAAAGTATAATTCTGATTATAATTTCCCTTTCCATGCATATAATTGAATGTGAACAAAGTCACTATTCTAACATTAAGGTTTGTTTCTCAGTCATACTTTAGTTTGCTAAGTATGGGTCAGCTGCTCTGAAATTATACAACTCTGGATGTTCTCACAAAATCAGAGGCCCAACATTCTAGGAGGAGTGTCAGACTGTACCATGGGCCTCATCAAGTAAGGCCATTATAATGTATTCACCAAGTGGTAAACATCATTTCATTTTGTCTTCGATTTGGCTTTAAATGCCAATTTGGCTAAAAATGTCAAAGAATTAAATTTCAGTTGTTCAATTGTCACATACCGTAAATGTGTTTGTCCTAAACAATGCTCATTTAAAGACAGTATCAGTAATGCACTGGAAATTAGAGAGCCAGGATTCCTGGATCTGCTAATGATAATTCCAATTAACAATGACAACTGAAAATCACTCTAACAAATACTTGAGAAACTGTATTCCAGTTTAGACTCTCTAAAAAGTTTCTCTAAAACATTTTTTAGAAATACACTTATTTTCTTTGCACGTTTTTATAAACTTGGATTTACCAGCATCACTAATTTATAGTATAAGGATGTTATATATAATACACGTTTTTATTATAGGTACTTATGCTCATGGAGAACACTAATCTGATGTCAGTGACTACATGTAATGTCACATGAGTAATCACCTATTGTGCCTCACGTGGTGTGGTTACATATCATGCAGAGTTGTGTGCCTGCACTCCAAACCTGCTGAGTGACACTGTGCCAGAAAGCAACCTCCGTCTACTCCTGACTAAAGTGCAATCATTACCTTTACACCCCACTCCCTAAGCTGAAGACATCCTCCAGGCAGGGACATATGCGCACAGGGTGGAACCCTGGATCCAGAAGCCACAGCAGTAATACAGGGAGCAACAACTAACGCCAGGTTACGATGGGCAACCACTCCATATGATTTTATCCCAATGTTGCTTTATATATTAAGCCAGGTTTCTATTTCCCTATCTTTAGGGGCACTGGGGCAGGCAACAACAGGTTACCATTCAGCCCCACAACTGGTTGGGGAAGGTTATCCTTCCTTCCATTGGTCTTGCCACATGGCCTGGCCCCACGTGAGCTGGTGAGCAACTAGTCATTTTTGTAACTTCTAGGTAGTCAACAACAAGGTTAAGCCTGAATAAACTGCCCAGCTATAAGTGCAGATTATCAAAAGTTGTCACTTCCTTGGTGATCACCATTCACATTGCTCTGAGTTCAGCCCATTGACCACACTGTCCACACCCAGTTTCTTACAATATGGTGTCAGTACTAGGCTGGACTGCAACAGTGGTCCAGGCAGCAGTAGCACCTCGGCTAGACCCAGGTATGGGGTGCCTCAGCCCCCAAGGCCTTATCTTGCATTAGGAATAAAGGTCCCAAGATCTCTTCCAACTCTGCTGGTAAGGCGCTTTTAGTCAGCATACTCCACTGCTCTAAGTTGGTATCCCACTTTGCTAAAATGGATGTCTGCTCCATCCTAGTCTGAGGGGTCATTACCCATGAACATACCCATCTTGCCATTGGGTAAGTCATCCTCACAACAACTGCAACCCATCCTGTAACACACTCACAAGCATGAAGGGCAACATAAGCGGTTACTAGCTGCTTTCCAGTTCGGGAGGTTGTTATCCATGAACACACCCATCCCGCTATCAAATAAGTCATCAGTTCAATGACTAGCCCATCCTGCCACACTCTCATGAGCCTGAAGGGGAGCATATGCAGTTACCAACTCCTTCTCTATCAGTGAATACTGGAGCTCAGCTTCTTTCCACAGTTGGGATCAATAGCCTACTAGTGTTCTCAAGTGCTCCATGTACTTCTACAGGCCCCAGCCAAAACCATCCGTGGATACATGCACATCCATCTCAAACTGGCGTTCCCAGTTAATTACCCGTAGGGCTTGTGCCTGCTGAATAGCCGCTTTTGCTGCTAGAAAGGCTGTCTCAGCCTCATCATCTTAATTCTAGGCAAGAGGAGTGTTACCACTTCTAAATCTGCGAGAATCAGTGGCTAACATAACATCATTAACAACACCATAACATAAGGTGGAGCTATGCATGTAGCCCTGTGGCAACTCTGAAAGTCCACTGTCATCTTCCCATGAAGGCAAACTGTTCCTGGCTCTCTGGAAAAGAATGCATTAGTTATGTCCACATAGTGGCACCATCCCAGTTCTGTTAAGTGGTGTATCAAGTCCATGACAGACAGCATAGTTTCCAAGCCATGTAAAATAGCCAATCCCAGAATGTATCTGTGCTAGTGTCTGCCAGTGCCAGCACTTGTGGTACATTGGTGGGGGACCAGTGGATTGTCAACGCCACATGTGGCCTCTGGTTGTCTAGTGTCTCCCCAAGCTGGGAACCCCTTTATCAAACAGAAAAGGCTTTACACCCCGGTGTGGCTGTAGCACACAGTCTTTAAGCTGAAGCACCCAGGCAGCAATGTCCTTCTCTCCCTTGGGCATTTTCAAGAATTCTTGCTCCGGAGACAACTGTCTCCACAAAGTTAAGACTACTTTATTGGGATCTCTATCGATTTTCTCTCAGTCGACCCCAGCCAAAATCAAATCTAACCACACCTGTGAGCATATCACTTGTTGGGGCACTCTTTTCTCTCATGGGGGTAGGGTAGCCTGCAAGTGGAGCAAACTTCCCCTTCTTTATGGTGTTAATTCCTTGGTCCCACTGATGGCTTCCTTGGTATCAGACCAAGTGGGGGTCTCCAGCCAAGACAAACGGACACCTATGATAAGTGACACCTATGATATTCCTTTTCCAAGCTCTGCAGTTGGGCCTCCAGGTTCCCTGCCTGCACCTGAAGGTCCCCATTGACGGAAGCTTCTAACTGTTTTCTTGAGCCGTGTAGCCAGGCCTCCAGGTGCCCGACCTGCACCTGGCTCTCCAGTAGCTTATTCCTTCTTGGTGTTCTGTGCTTCTAGCTGCTTCAGTGCCATGCTCTCCATGCAAACGGGGACCTATCTACTGCCACACAGGTTCCCACCAGAGACCACCTGAGCAGTACAGCTGCCACCAGGTACCACAACCCATGTTGTGGCCACATGGCCAACCTGGAATCAGCAAGGACTGGAGGCTCAGCCACTTGAGGATCCTGTTCATGACACTAACTGTTAAGCTCTAACTGAGGTCTGAGAGAAGTGGGTGGAGTGGCAGGTAGCTGGAAAAACATTTGAAGAATCATAAACAGTTTTGACATGGCTTTTACTCTCTCGCTGTGCACGAGTCGGCCTGGATGCAAGCCGCAGGCACAAGCCACAAGCCATATGTACATCATTAGCAGGGTAATGATACCCTTTTTTTATTTTTATTTTTTTAAGATGGGGTTTCACCATGATGGCCAGGCTGGTCCTGAATTCCTGACCTCAGGTGATGCACCCACCTCGGTATCCCAAAGTGCTAGGATTACAGGCATGAGCCATCGTGCCCACTAGTACTTTTTATGGACAATGGTGGCTCCAAACTAAGTATGAGGTCAGGTGAGTTATCACCTAATGCACCTCACATGGCATGGTTACATAACATGTTGAGCTGTGCACCTGCACTCCAAAACTGCTGAGTCAGGGTGCACTGGAGAGCCACCTCACCCTACTCCTGACTTAAAAGTACAGCCATCTCCCTTACGCAGGTCATACTGAAATTCTGTTTTACTAAATTATAACTCAATTTTCCATGGACAATCTACCTTCCACTAAGTATTGTTAAAATTCATAACTTCTGCTTATTATCCTAGCACCAACCAATTGAAATGTAACTTCTTTTTTTTTTGAGACGGAGTTTCACTCTTGTTACCCAGGTTGGAGTGCAATGGTGCGATCTCGGCTCACCACAACCTCCGCCTCCTGGGTTCAGGCAATTCTCCTGCCTCAGCCTCCTGAGTAGCTGGGATTACAGGCACGCGCCACTGTGCCCAGCTAATTTTTTGTATTTTTAATAGAGACAGGGGTTTCACCATGTTGACCAGAATGGTCTCGGTCTCTTGACCTTGTGATCCACCCGTCTCGGCCTCCCAAAGTGCTGGGACAACAGGCTTGAGCCACCGCGCCCGGCCTGAAATGTAACTCTGAAATGTGCTAAGAAGATTGGAGATTAAGAAATAAACTGTTCACTTCCATGAAATATATCCTTGTTTGAATATGTTAAATATAACATTACCCTCCTCTTTGTGTTATATTATGGTTTTATATTTTGTCTAAACAAGGGCGTTTCATGCAGTTTAATAAAGTGTATTAAATACCTTCCTGAAGACAGAAATCAGAAATCAACACAAAAAATGAATTAGTATGTTTTAATGAAATTAACCATGATAAACTAAGTTCCTTCTGTTTTAAAAATAAGTGAGCACTATTTTACTGAGAATGTATGTAAGAATATAGGAAAATATTTTACTTTAGGAAATCCAAGTATATAAATGTATGCCTTACATTAACTCATTCAAAGAATATTTGAGTACTTCATGTGTGCCTGCATTGCAAGGGCTACTGGGAATACAGTGCCCTCATGGGCTTTCTTACCACATTATTACAATTTTTGAGTATAGATTCCCAACATTTCTATAAATTTCCAAATATTAGCATTTTACACTGTATGCACAATTTTAAAAATAAACCCAAATAATGTTTTTAACAATGATAACGTTTCCAAGTTAGGACAGCATCATTCCACATTTTTGTAAGCTGTTTTCAGTTTAATGGCACACAGTACTTAGTTTTTATTTGAATTAAACTACATATCTTAAAAAGTGGCATTTCCCTCACTTTTCTTGACAGTCATTATGTAATAATTGCGACTCTATCAAATGCAATGGCATGATTTCAATATTAGATTTTGCTTTACATTTTGGAAAGAGATATGAAATAGATAATTTTCTCTGCCATCTAAAATTAATTCAGCAAATCTTTTAGTTATCAGTCACTACACAATAATTAAATATAATACATTTAAGTAAAACTTTAATCTACAAAATCCTATTATTTAATAATTTCAGTAATTCATCTTCACAAGAATCTTCTCAATAGACTGAAGATCAATTCATAAAATGCCCAAAAGGATTCCAAAATGTACATTTCCAGAAGAAATATTTTATGTCATGGCTGATGATTGTGGAAGGACCTGATGATGAAACCAATTAAGATATTTCAAGCCCTTAGTGCATTTAGACACAAATTTAAAATTTAACCACATCACAAATGAGTGATAATATTAGTTACAGTGGCATGCTGTTAGTTTTTGTTATTACTTTAACAACTCTGTTCAAAAACTGAATACATTTCTCATATACTCTGAAATGATTTCTTGAAATAAATCAATCATATGCAACAAAGGCATGACTGAATTTGAAGAATTGTGAAGTGAATTAAAATGTGTTGCCTGAGTTGAATTCCATTTTTAAAAGTAGCTCAATTTTCCAGACTACCAGCATTGTGAATATAGTTCTATGCTGTTATTGAGTAAAAGAATCACTCTTAGTAGTTTTCAAGTCCAGAAAAATGAATATGCACTTTTACATATTTTATGATCTCCATATACAAACACTTCCTTCTTTCTCTAACCACTGTCAAAAACTTAATACTATCGAAATAAGAGAGGACACAAACAGATAAAGAAATATTTCATGTTCATGGTTAGGAAGAATCAATATCGTGAAAATGGCTATACTGCCCAAAGTAATGTACAGAATCAACGCTATCCTTATCAAGCTACCATTGACTTTCTTCACAGAACTGGAAAAAACCACCATGAACTTCATATGGAACCAAAAGAGAGCCCGCATAGCCAAGTCAATTCTAAGCAAAAAGAACACAGCAGGAGGCATCACACTACCAGACTTCAAACTATACTACAAGGCCACAGTAATCAAAACAGCATGGTACTGGTACCAAAACAGAGATATAGACCAATGGAACAGAACAGAGGCATCGGAGGCAACACAACATATCTACAACCATACAATCTTTAATAAACCTGACAAAAACAAGCAATGGGGAAAGGATTCCCTGTTTAATAAATGGTGCTGGGAAAACTGGCTAGCCATGTGCAGAAAGCAGAAACTGGACCCCTTCCTGACACCTTACACTAAAATTAACTCCAGATGGATTAAAGACTTAAACATAAGACCTGGCACCATAAAAACCTTAGAAGGAAATCTAGGCAAAACCATTCAGGACATAGGAGTAGGCAAGGACTTCATGAACAAAACACCAAAAAGCATTGGCAACAAAAGCCAAAATAGACAAATGGGACCTAATCAAACTCCACAGCTTCTGCATGGCAAAAGAAACAGTCACTAGAGTGAATCAGCAACCAACAGAATGGGAAAAAATTTTTGCAGTTTACCCATCCGACGAAGGGCTGATAACCAGAATTAACAAAGAACTCTAACAGATTTACAGGAAAAAAACAAACAAGCCCATTCAAAAATGGGCAAAGGATATGAACAGACACTTTACGAAAGAAGACATACATGAGGCCAACAAATGTATGAAAAAATGTTCATCATCACCGGTCAATAGAGAGATGCAAATCAAAACCACATTGAGATACCATCTCAAGCCAGTTAGAATGGCGATCATTAAAAAATCTGAAGACAACAGATGCTGGAGAGGATGTGGAGAAATAGGAACACTTTTACACTGTTGGTGGGAGTGTTAATTAGTTCAACCATTGTGGAAGACGGTGTGGTGATTCCTCAAGGCCTTAGAAATAGAAATTCCATTTGACCCAGCAATCCCATTACTGGGTATATATCCAAAGGACTATAAATTGTTCTACTATAAGGACACATGCACACGAATGTTCATTACAGCACTGTTTACAATAGCAAAGACCTGGAACCAACCCAAATGCCCATTGATGATAGACTGGACTGGGAAAATGTGGCACATATACACCATGGAATATTATGCAGCAATCAAAAATGATGAGTTCGTGTCATTTGTAGGGACATGGATGAATCTGGAGAACATCATTCTCAGCAAACTGACACAAGAACAGAAAATGAAATAGTGCATATTCTCACTCATAGGCAGGTGATGAAAAATGAGAACACATGGACACAGGGAAGGGAGTACTACACACTGGGGTCTATTGTGGGGAATAGGGGAGGGACAGCGGTGGGGGGAGCTGGGGAGGGATAGCCTGGGGAGAAATGCCAAATGCGGGTGAAAGGGAGGAAGGCAGCAAAACATACTGCCATGTGTGTACCTATGCAACTATCTTGCATGGTCTGCACATGTACCCCAAAACCTAAAATGCAATAAAAAATAATAATAATATAAAATAAAAATAAAGAAAAAAGACCAATATATTTGTGAGGGGAATACAGGAAGGCAAGATGGCTAGAAGGGAAGGGAAACTAGTAAGATAAACTGAATATTTGTGTATTTAAAATACACATATATTTGCATTTTAAGTAAATACCAATGGGAGTCATTCAAAATTTCCTCGATATTTCCTTGGTATAATAATATATTTCAAATTAGGTGATATATTAACTAGCTCAAGTATGATATCTAGGTAAAAAAGTCACTTAAAATGACAGATCTAAAAGTGAACCTACTAGGTTAAAGATAGTATATATGTTTACATCTGTATGTTTTAAAAAGAATATATATATATACATACACATGTTTTATATGCAGAGTAACTCTAGAATGATACACAAGAAATTGATAACATTGGTTGCTACTTTTCACCCTCTACCCATCTGTACTGTTTCCATTTTGTACTATATGTATGTTTTTCCCTATTCAAAAATATTGATTAAAATCTCATTACCAAAATAAATTTTAAAAAAAACTTAATACTAGTACATCATCAAATGTTCTGAAAATCTGAGATCTGCAAAGGAAACTGACTAAAATTGCAAAGTTAAAACTTAAATTATAAATATAACTTCAAGTTGGAGACAATGTTTGTGGGAAAAAAGAAACTAATCTGTATAGCAAACTTCATTTGCCAATGTTCTAATCCAATTCTCTTTAAAAAGAAACTACATGGAGCAAAATCACTCAGCTGAAAATTATGCAATGCAAAATAAGTATGAATTCAATTTTCCTTTTTATGTCTTTGAGAAAATAGCAGCATTGAACACCAACCAACCAAGAAACAACAACAAAACTTTAAACACCTAAACATGAGCACAGTACTGCTCTAAGTGAAAGCAACATAATGTGGCTGAATAATAGTTGTTCAGTTCTACAAACACAGAATCATACAAACCCATGCATAATGGTAACAGCCCAACTCTTAGCAAGTATGTAACCTTGAAAATATTGCTAACCCCCTCTCTTTTCTCATTATTTCAGCTATGAAATAGAAATAAAAAATCTATTTATATACATTAAGTAGGTGACTGTACTGAGATTTTTTAAAAATCATAATAATAAGCTAGTATCTGTCACTCCAAAATTATTATATCTCTTAATTCCTAATTAACAAATACAATATATACAACCAAAAAAGTTAGTAAATATGTTTTAAATCAATATGTTGAATACATTTAAGAAAAAAATTAAAATAAAATGAATTATATTGTATAACCCAACCATGTAACTTGCTAAGGACTGCGATCAGGAAATCCAGGGGTCTAATCCTGCCCATTGCCTCTTTTTTCATATCCTAGAAACTAATAATGTTTTTTTCCCCTATTTTTATATGGTACAAAACAAATCTAATGGAGAATAATATTTTATGGCATGTTAAAATTACTTGAAAATCAAATATCAGTGTCCATATACAAAGTCTTATTGGAGGATAGACATGCTCATTACATATTGTCAGAGAATGCGTTTAAGTTAAAACAGCATAAATGAGTTGATTTAATAAGAGACTTTATGTCCTCAGAGCCTTAAATATTTACTATCTGGTGTTTACACAGAAAAACTTTGCTGATCCTTTTTCTAACAAGCAAGATATTTTATATTCTACTAATGTGTTACACTTGAGTGTCACTTTTCAAAGGCTTGGTTTTTAATACAGAGGATTTATTATTAATTACCTGATAACATATTCTATAATGTTAAGCACTAGGACATAAGATATGTCATAAAGATGAAACTTGATTAGAGTACAAAGTTAAGACCAATAATGTCCACTGCACCATTATATAGTTATTGTTAATATATGTAAGTATGCCACCTAATCAATTATTAAATAAATATGTTTTATGATATGAGATAGTCAGACACTTTAAGCATAATGATTTCCTTTTCCAGATAAAATACAAGGTATCTAGCACCTAAAAAATTATACATACACTTTGGGAGGCTAAGGCAGGTGGATCACCTGAAGTCAAGTGTTCAAGGCTAGCCTGGGTAACTTGGTGAAACCCAATCTCTACTAAAAATACAAAAATTAGCTGGGCGTGGTGGCACAAGCCTGTAATCCCAGCTACTCGGGAGGCTGAGGCAAGAGAATCAGTTGAGCCTGGGAGGTGGAGGTTGCAGTGAGCTGAGATTGTGCCACTATACTCCAGCCTTGGCAAGCAACAGAGCAAGAATTGGTCTCAAAAAATTTTAAAAAAAGAAAAATTAGATATACAACACATATACAATATAATTTACAAAATGAAATATACAAGAGCATGTGATTTTAAAAATCATTAAGAGATTTAGATAAAAGTTATATATAAAATATTTATGAAAAGAAATATGTAAAAATATTTATCATTTTAAAAATCATGATATAAAAGGTTTAAATAACTAATTCATTTACACTATGCTAAAATCCGCCTGAAGTCTATTAAAAGAATATAGTTTCTAAAATGTGCTTTTTGTCTAATTACACTTTGTTACTTTTTATGAACTGACCCAAATATGCATTACCTTTCCATAGACATATTCAGAAAATTATATCAAGTCTTGGTTAGAACAAGAATATGGGGCAACCTGGTGACATTGCATCTATTGACACAAAACTTCAGAGAGTATTAATTTGAAGTAAAAATGTACATATTTTTATAGAACTCTGATTTTCCAAAACATAGGATACTGGATAAGGAAATGGAGCTATAAGCCTAGTATGTCTGAAAGTGACTGGAGGGAAAAAAAAAAAGAGGAAAAGATTTCTAAAGTACTTCCTTCTTGCATAATTCCCCTTCTGAGTTCATCAACCCACTCATCCTCAAAGAACTAGGCATTAGGAGCACAGAACTCACTGGAGAAAGTATAATTAACATATGAATGGATTGAAGAGCCTGAAAGGTATTTTTCAGTCCATTATTTCATTCTTCAACCAATCAACAAAAATATATAGATTTATTGAATGCCTACTAGGGGTAAGGTGCCAAACTTGACTATGGGAAAACGGCAATAAATAAGAAAACTACTCCTCCTCAGGAAGACAAGAGAAAAGTGATTCTGTGAAAGGATGATCAGTAATGAGAGTTAAGAAAACATATGAAAGGAAGATTTAACCCGACCAAATCTCTTACTGACAAAATAACCAAGAAATAGAGTTCTGAAGGATGCAAGTAAACCACAGAAAATACTGGTAGAACATTAAGGCATAAAACATGTTCACAGCAAAGTTAGCAACATAAATAAATATGGTGACAAATTTTATATAAAGTTATAAATAAACTATTTAGCAAAAGTATAAGCAAAAAATTTAAAATATAGTTGTGGTGGTCTTGAAAGCTATTGGCTTATAATTCTTAAAAAAGAATTTACTAGAGTTAAGCTTTATGCACAAGAAATTTTGTTCATGACTTAATTTGTAGCTTCCAAACAATTATATTTGATAGGAAGATAATTATCCCATCTGTCTCTCGGCGATATCTTAGAGAGTTAACATTTTAACATACTGCAGTTGTGAGGATTCTAAAATCAGAATACTAAAGTTTAATATCAGTAAAATGTCTTGTGTACATCTCAGGAGGTATTATTAATCTGAAGTCTCTTGCTACATAACAATAGAAACATAAATTTTGTCAGAGTGGGTAGCCATAAATCACACTTACTTCCATCTCAATACTCTCAAATCTGTGAAAGTAGCTGTAGAGAAAAAGAAAATCCTGGAAAATAAAATAAGTCCAGACAAAACCAAACTTAATTAAAAAGTCATAAAGTATAATCTGTAACTCTGATTTTTATTTCTGAAGAATCACATTGTGTTGGAATAATGGATGTCCGCAATAATGTTTTAGAATTTTCCGATGGTTCTTAATTAATAAAGTATGTACTATTACGTATTTTAAAAATTAAACCCATTATGCACTTATCAGATGGCCACAAGAAAAAATAGTGACAACCCTAAATGTGAGGATGTAGAAAACCTAGATCACTTGCACATTGTTGACTAGAATGTAGGTGGTATAGCCACTCTAGAAAAAGCAGTTTGGCTTCTTCTTAAATTAAACATGGAACTACCACATAATCCAGCAATCATACTAGGCATTTATGCCACAGAAATAAAATTGTGTGTTTACACAAAAAAACCTTGCACATAAATGTTCATAGCAGCTTTACTTGTAATAGCTCAAAACTGGAAATGACCCAGGTGTCCTTCAAGGAGTGAATAGTTAAACTATAGTACATCTACACCATAGAATACTACTCAGCAATAAAAAGGAACAAATCACTCACACACAACAACAACTTGGGTGACTCTCCAAAGCAACCTAAATATCCATGAAAGGTCACTGTAACAATAAGTTATGGCTTTTCCATGCAAAAGATCACATCACAAATTTTAAAACCACAAGAAAACTTGATGTATTAATGTAGATATATCTCTATGACTTCCTGAAAAGTAAAAAATGAAATATACAAAACAAACTATATAGTTACCATCATTTGTATAAAGAAAAAAACTATATATATATTTAATCATAGATTTATAGAGTATGTTTTGAGGATATATTGGAAAAAGGAGACCCACCTAAACTGATGGTCTTTAGAAATGTAAACTGGACGAAGCCAGTGATAAAAAGAAATGTTTGCTCTGTTCCTGTTTACACTGGTCTTAAAATTTTAAACCACATGACTGTATTACCTACTAAAATATATATATATATATATTAAATAATAATATATACTTCAACTTCTAATAATTCTTTTCTGAAAATAGTTGTTATACTTGTAAATGGGATTGCCTTTAGAAAGATGAAAGGGCAACATGGGAAAATATAGACTTAGAAACTGGAAACAAAGTGGTTTGAAATTGAGTTGCTGGATGTTAGAAATGCTTGCATGGTGTGGGCACTTTCTTTGGTATGATTCCATATTCTCACTGAGCAGACTTTTCCTCCTAATTTGTTTTCAGACATAAAGTTCACTGGAAAAAGAATGCCCTGAGCAATACAAAGTCTAACTGACAAGCTTGCACTTTCATGTCTCATTATACGTGATCACATTTGTTTTACAGTACAAATAATGTATCCTGTGAGACTAGGCAATGTGATTTTTCTCAGGATGTGTGCAGTTGAGAAAAATCTTCAATATAATGGCTGCTTTCACAAAAATAAGAAGTTTGGATTTAAAACTAATGTTTATGAAACATTTTTCTGGACAGGAAAAACAGGAAGAAACATTAATCTTCATTCTTAGCAAAATATTTTTAAAAATTCAAGCCCAGCAGATCTTTCAAAAGCCTAGCATTTAGATAATATACAATTTGATTCAAATAGATTTATATTTTCTTCATGTCTGCTAAAAGTTACTAGCAGAACCTCTCATAATTGCTATAAATTATGAGAGGTTTCCCACAGCTCTAATCCCACCTACACTTAAAAGTTGTCCAGGTTCAGATTTATATTTCCATAAGAGGTAAGCAGGGCATAGTTATACAATAATTATAAAATTAAAAAGAGAATAAGGGAAGAATAAGACCACCTTTGTCCAACTAGTTCTTTCCTTCATCACCACCATGAAGTAAATCACCAGAGAGGAGGAGAAGAGGAAGTGTATTCACAGGGACATACCAATAGTTTAGGGGAGACTGGGCAGAAGACATGACCTTGAGGAAACAGGATCAGGCTGGAGAGATTGCTAAGCAAGTCCAAAGAAGAATCTGCAAGCAAGGCCCCAAACTGTACTCCACCTGGCCTTTTCCTTTTAATAGCTTTATAACCATATAATTTATATAGCATACAATTTACCTATTGAAAGTGTATATATAATTCAATAGACTTCAGTAAAGAGTCATGCAATCATCACCAAAGCAAATTTTGGGGTATTTTCAGCACCCCAAAAGAAAGGGTGCACCCATTTACCCAGTGAACTCTCCACCCCACCCATTCCCCAGCTCCAGTAACTATTAATATGAGCTCTCATAGATTTGCCTATTCTAAATATTTCATGTTAATGAAATCATACAATATTTTATCTTTTTATGTCTGGCTCGTCTCATTGAGCCTAATGTTTTCAAAGTTCATCCATACTGTACCTTGTATCATACATGATTTCTTTTTATTACTGAATAACATTCCTTTGTGTGGATATACCACATTTCATATACCCATTCATCCATTGATGGGTATTTGGTTGATTTCTACTTTGGGGCTATAATGAGTAACACTGCTGTAAATATTAATGTACAACCCTTCTGTGAATGCATGTTTCCATTTCTCTTGTATATTTATCAAGGAATAGAATTATAGGTCATACAGTAAATCCATGTTTAACATTTTGAGAATTGCCAGATCATTTTCCAAAGCAACTTCATCATTTTATATTTGCACCAAGCAATTTATGAGTTATAACTTCTTCAAATCCTCAACAATATTTGTCTATTCCATTCCATGCTGAATGTTATTATTCTATTTTGTGAACTATCTTTATAGTTTCTTGATGATGTACTTCAAAGCACAAAAGTTTTTATTTCAGATAAATCAAATGTTTTTACTTTTGTCTTTTGTCAGGCATACATCCCGTGTTACATCATTTGTCTCT
The DNA here is from genome assembly GCF_049354715.1 of Callithrix jacchus. NCBI lineage: Eukaryota > Metazoa > Chordata > Mammalia > Primates > Cebidae > Callithrix > Callithrix jacchus. The sequence goes on from NC_133519.1 coordinate 53,059,445, forward strand.
AGCATAGTGGAAACTATACATCTTCTGAAAGAGGGAATGCAATTAGCTACTCTTCCTTTCTTTGCAGCATATGGGCCTCCTAGTGATAGAAGCCAGCCATTTGACATTTACATTATTATCAGATGGACACCTTCCCATAACACTGAGTGCTTTCTGTCTTACCTCTGCTAATACCTTGTGACCACCTGACATCACAGCTCAGAACATGCCTTACTCTGGGAAACAGAAGACTGGTGCTAATTCCCCCAAAAGCAGTAGTAGTATAAAAGGAAAAACCCAAGCATCTGATTCGAATGAGTGATGAAATCTCCCAGTTGTTACAAAACCTATTCTACTGTAGTAAAACAGAAGTAAACAAAAAAATCTAAGCACGCAGAAAAACTTGCCTTAAAAAAAGAACAAGTAAAATAGGAAAGTTAAAAAAAAAAAAACCATTATGGAAGAAAATTAGACTGAAATCAAGAAAACCTGAATCATCAGCAATTTATGGCACAATGTATATCATGAAAAACCGATTGCAAAAATAAACACATATTCTGGTAAAGGTACTAAACTTCATAGAAAAAGAATTTTAAATATTTGATAAGGTACAAGGACAGCATAAGTAAATTAGAGTAATCTAAGATTTTTCCATGGAAAAAAATCAATGCCTAAAAACACAGCAATATCTATGGTATCATGTAAAAAAGAGTAGCAAAAGAACTATATACCCATAGGATTTAGCCTTCTAGTAAATAGACAATATATTTTCTGAAGCATGCAAGAAATTAAACAATACTCATTACACTTTCTTGGGGAGAGAATAAAAATACATAATTAAATCTCTGAATTTAAGAAGTGGTCCAAATTAGAAACTCAGGATGGGAGATACTGCTGCTAAGTACTATTAGTGAGACAATTACACCCCTAAATAGGAAAAAATTTAAACAACTTTCGAAATTATGATTTTAGAATCAAATGTGAACATCATAAACCTTGCCATTATTTTTCAAATTGTTTTAAAAAACAAAATTGGGAGGTGGAAGTGTGAGGCAGTGTGGATACTTACTTTCTCATCCTTAATTGGACAGACAATGGATGTCTAAAGTTGAAACATTAATCTCACAATGTTCTCATTATAGATGACTTGTAAAATCTAATAGCCCTTCTTGTAAAGAAACATGTACTTCAAGTTCAACAATATTTTCAGTTTCATTCAAAATTCTTTGTTTTTATCAACTCAATAGCTTTCATTTTAAAATATTTTATACGGAATGATTTCATTTCAGAAACATTTTTTTTACCCCTTTACTAACCATCCATATTTCTCTTTATAGCTACGTATGTATTTATATGTAGAAATGTCTGAAATTATCACATTAATAATATTATTTTTAAGTGATTTGAGTTTCCTTATTTATATTTTTCTGTATTTTTTTAAAACGGACATCCATGATTTGAACAAAACCAATACATCTTTTAGAAAATTGTTAGTAAGAATCAATCATTTCATAAGTTTATAGAGTAGAAATAAACTCTAGTATGGTAGCATCCAGAAAAGAAAGTATTGTTAGGAACTGCTTCTGGAAGCTTAAAACAGGTACAAATCCACTAGAGATCCTCTAAAATGTAATTCTAATTTGGTACATCTATAGTAGACCCACAGAATTAGCATTTCTAAGTGTCTAGAGACATATATTGAGGAACAGAAATTTTATGAAGCTACTCATTAAATAAATAGAATGTTATAAGACAAATAATTATATGAAGGAGAATTTAAGAAAGTAATAACTAAAAAATAAAAGTAGTAAAAAAATTTTCTTTATTTTGTACTTCTGTGCTAAGGAGCTAAAGGGAAATCTGTTTTTGTAGCTCTTTAAAATATTCCTTTAGCTATATACTCTGATAAAGAAAAATTTCTCTTTGAATTTAAGAAGTAAATCCAAAATTTTCTGTGACTCAATAAAATTTAAAATTTTGGCAGTTTATTTTCTTCCATTTTTCTCTATTGTTACCCTGTTTGTTATTGTTGTTGTTGCTGTTATTTTATTTTTTCACATGGACTCTCAGTTTCTCAAAGTGAATCATGATATGGGAAACTTCACAGAGGAAAAGTAACACAGAATTATTTTATAGATAATAAGCCCCCCACACTAGAGAGTGAGAATAAGCTACAGAGTAAAATCACATACAATTTTATTATGTGTTATGTATTACATTATTATGCATTTTGTTTTTGCATGCATGTGACACTCACATATAGTATCACATTTCATCTCTGGTCTACTTCTGACTTAAGTTAAATCCTTCCAAAATTCTAGCAGTATACAGAAATCCTAGAACAATGTTTCTCAACCAGCATCAGAATCTTGTAAAGTGTTTGTTGAAAATGGACACGAAATCCCTCTGGGACTAGGCTCCAAAAGCACATTTTCAACAAGTAACCAAGGAGATTCTTACAATGCACACTAAATTTTATGGTCATATGGGTCTTTTATTCAGATACATTTGAGTATTTCTTTTTTATTGCTAGCTGAAAGCAGAGTTTTGTTGAATAGGATATGAGTATAATGATGGAATTTAAACTAAACAGCAAGCTATAAAACACATAACCTTTTGCAAGAAGGAAAGAGTTCAGCAGGAAATCTTATGGGCTCTAAGATTTAGATGCCTTAAGCACAAACAGGCTAAGAAAGAAATAGAGGCCCAAGTGGCAAAGAAATGGAGATGAGAAGGCCCCAAAGGCAGACATCATGTGTTTGATAAATGATCTAAGATCTATTCCTTTCTCTGACCCCCCATCAGAATGATACATCAATTTATCAAACTTCTGATACATTTTAGCCCATCACTGGCTAGTTAAAAAAAATTTTATACCTTACATTTTTGAGTGTTCAATAGAAATCAACAGCTTGTCTCCAATTCAATCCCACTCCCATATGCTTATTATCATATTAAAGGATAAAAAAGCATTGCTCAAATCGACAAAATTTCAAAATGTATGTGCACTTTCTCAGCATGTGTGAGAGGAAAAAAAATTTTAACCCAAAGATCCTGGCAAATTTATTTGAAAAATCAAACATTTGGATTGTCTAGATTCTTAACTGTTTTGCTTCAAGCACCATGTGTAAGAAAATACACAGAATGAAGATTTCTTATTTTAACCATGGCATATTTTATGATCACTCTGTCAGAAAAATGTAAATTTTTAAATTGCATTTAAGTAATATCCACCATATATGCTATGATAATAAATGATTATTACAATCAAGAAAATAACTTTAGCTTTGCAGTCTTTCTTCAACATATCTCTTATGTTAACTTATAGGAAACCATTTAGGATATTAAACCTAAAAAATATTTTTATTTTATCCATGTATAAATGACTTAAAAATAAGCACAAGACCACTTGTAGAGGTTCTAAAATAAATCAGCCAGCAGACACCAGAAAACTGAACAAGCTCTATTTCTTACTTCTGTTCCCTTTCTGCTTGGTTATCATGGGAACCTCTGTTTCCTTCAGGCAGATGCTTCCATCCTCTGAACCAAAGTCTGTAGGGGCAGGAGGAGGGTGAAAAATAATGCCAGGAAGCTCTGAGAGAGATTGCTAAGCAAATTCAGATGAACCCCATGGAAAATTTAAAGGCAATGTTGGGAGATTATGTTCCTAATGATATTTTTCTAAATAAAAAACTCTTCACATTCATATGTTTATGATTTATTATTTCAGATACTTACAGAATTTGTGCCAAACTATGCTGTCTCAGTTCACAGTTCATAGTGCATGCTTTTACATCACTGCCTCTAGGGAAGTCAATAAAGGAAGAGAATAGACTCAACTTTGCCTCCAGGAGGTGAGCGAGGCTCCAGGGTTGGCTCCTCTATGTCTACCACTTAAGAGATTGATGAGGATTAAGTCATGCTTAGATACCCTCTGGGATCATTAAATATGTGATTTCCATTGAATTGTTTTCATCCAATTGTAACACAAAGGCAATAAGTAGTACAGCTGTATTTGTTTTGATATGAAGAACAAACATAAATTTTATATTTCGAATTTCTTGCGTAAAGAGTAGGGCTAGATGGAATAGAAGAACCAGAATGTGGCAGGTAAATGTGGGTATTTTGAGGATGTTATATATGGAAGAACTTCTGTAAAACGGGATTCTTTGGTGGAGAAAGAGAAATAACAGAATAAACTTTGACTACTTTGCTATTTCCCTGAGATCTTGGCGACTGTGGTTTTTGTATGGTAGGGACACGAGTAGGGTGATATAAAGTCAAAACGTGAATACCCTTATATGCTACTTTCTTCTATTCCTTAGAGAGAACCTTCTAAGTCATCCATAAAAGATCCGCGTCTGGCCTTTGCAGTGGGGGTCAGTGATAGAGAACCCTCCTCATCAGGATGAAGTCTACTCTGAAACGTGGAATGACTCCTTTATGTGTTTTTCTGCAGCTTCTTACATATTAGTGTTACTCTGGATATTGATGCAAAAAAAATGTTTCCTTTCTCAATTATGTTCACTCACTTATAGAATATCCACTGTGGGCTCATTTAGTTTTACATACTCTCTAACATTAAGTTTTCTCTTTAATAATAAAAAGGAACATTCACTCCTCTATGTGCCCTGCTTGGTATCCTTGAATTGCCGTGCCTATAACTAACCCCAAAATGTGAGACTTATTGTAAGGAGTATGTAATGAAAAAGTAATCTGGTCACTATATTAAAAATAATGTGATTTCATGATGTGTGAGAAATATTTATAAATACAGTGAACCTCAAACTCTTGCGAATTTTCTTCTCCTTCCTATTCTATCAAGTCATCACATAGCTACCTACAAAATTGCAACCCCTTTCCTTAAAACTAAATAAAACAAATAGAAAAAAATGAGAAAAAAGGTAAATATTTTTATGCCAATGGGAAAAAATAAACCACACTCTAATAATAAAATAACACTCCCCAATTCTCATGATACATGTGCACATACTTACATTATGTTTGTTTTTAGAAAGAGTAATCACTGATTGTTTTATCCATAAAATCATGAGTTTCTTCATTGTCCTTTATAAGAGTGCATTAAAACTAAAACATTCCTGTTTCACTTTTACCGTAGAGTAATATATCTGGCAAAAATATCCTTCAAGCATGTGGGAGAAATAAAGACCTTTCCAGACAACCAAAAGCTGAGGGATTTCATCAACATCAGACCTCTCCTACAAGAAATGCTAAAGGGAGTTCCTCAGTCTAAAGGAAAGGATGTTAATGAGCAAGAAAAGATCATCTGAAAATATAAAACTCACTGAAAATAGTATACAAAAAACACAGAATAATGTTAACAATGTAATTGTGGTGTGTAACTATGCTTGACTTAGAAAGAATAAGTGATGAGCCAATCAAAAATGATAACTACAACAACTTTTGAATACATAAATAGCATAATAAGATATAAAGAGATCAAGAAGAAGATAAAAAGTAGAGAAATGTAGTTAAAGTACAGAGTTTTTATTAGTTTTTTTTCATGTTTTTTTGTTTATGCAATCAGTGTTAGGTTGTCATCAGTTTAAAATATTGGGTTTAAGACAGCATTTGCAACCCTCATACTCACCTCGAATCAGAAAACATACAATAAATACACAAAGAATAAAATGTAAGAAATTCAAGCATACCACTAGAGAAAACCACGGATACTACAAGGAAGACAGGAAAAAGGAAAGGAGAAAGAAAAGGACATAAAACAAAGAACAAAATGGCAGGAATAACTCCCTACTTATAAAAAATAACAGAATGTAAATGGACTAAACTCTCCATCAAAAGACACAGACTGCCTGAATAGATGGAAAGATAAGATTCAATAATCTACTGCTTAAAAAAAAAAACCACTTTCTCTATAATAAAAATAGTAAGATAGAAAAATATATTCCATGTCAAGAGAAACCAAAATAGAGCAAAGTAGCTATACTTATATGAGACAAAATGGATTTCAAGACAAAAACTATCAGAGAAAAAGAATCTCATTATATATTGTGCCAATTTAGCAAGAAGATGTAATGATTGTAAATATAATGCAGCCAACAATGGAAGACACCAATATGTAAAACAAACATTACTAGAGCTAAAGGGAGAGATACATCTCAGTACAGTAATAACTGACTTCAACTTTCAGCATAGGACAGACCTCCTAGAAAGAAAATCAAGAAAGAAACATGGGACTTAATGTGCACTGCAGAACAAATAAATGTAATAGATATTCACAAAACATTTCATCCAATGGCTGTGCAATATACACTCTTCTTCTCAGCATGTGGATGATTCTCAAGGATAGACCATATGTCACAAAACAATTCTTAAAACATTCAAAAAAACTGAAATAATATCAAGCATAGAGTTTGACCACAAGGGAATAAAACTACAAATCAATATCAAGAACAATTATGGAAGGTATAAAAACACATAGATATTAAGCAATATGCTCATGAAACACCAGTGGGTGAATGAAGAAATTATGAGGAACATTGAAAAATGTATTGAAACAAATGATAATGGAAGAACAGCATAGCAAAACCTATGGGATACAGCAAAAGCAGTAATAACAGAGAAATTTATAGTTTTAAGTGCCTACTTCAAGAAATGTTAGAAATATTTATAAATAAAATAAGCATGAAACTCTTGACAAACATCAAATAAATAACCTAATAATGCATCTTAAAGAGGTATAAAAGTAAGAGCTGACCAAACCCAAAATTAGTAGACAATAAGAAATAATAAAGATCAGAGCATAAATAAGTGAATTTGAAATGAAGAAAACTATACAAAAGATTAATGAATCAGAATGTTGGTTTCTTGAAAAGATAAAATTGACAAATGCTAAACTAAAAAAAAGTCAAAAAACTAGATAAATAAATCAGAGATGAAAAAGGCAACAGTACAACTAACACCATAGAAATTCAAAGGGTCACTAGTGAGTACTATGATCTACTATATGCCAATAAATTGGAAAATTTGGAGGAAATGGATGATTTCCTAGACACATAGAGCCCACCAAGATTGAACTAGGAAGAAATCCAAAACCTGAACAAACCAATAACAAGAAATGAATTGAAGCCATAATAAAAAGTGTACCAGTAAAGAAAAGCATGTGACCTCATTGCCTCATTGTTGAATTCTACCAAACATTTAAAGAAGAACTAATACCAATCGTACTCAAACTGTTCTCAAAAGTAGAGAGAAAGGAGTACTTACAAAGTCATTCTACAAGATCAGTATTGTCCTATTACCAAAACCAGACAAGAACAAACAAAACAAGAAAACCACAGGCCAATATCTCTGATGAATATTGATATAAAAATCCTGCACAAAATACTAGCAAACCACATTCAACACTGTATTTAAAAAATCATTCATCATGACCAACTGGGATATATCCCAGGGATGCAAAGATGGGTCAACATATGCAAATCCATCAGTGTGATCCATCATATCAACAGAAGGAAGAATAAAAAATCTATGATTATTTAAATTGATGCTGAAATAATAGCACTGGATAAAGTTCAGCATCTCTTCATGATAAAAAGTCTCCAAAAACTTGGGACAGAAGGACATACCTCACATAATAAAAGCTATATATGACAGATGCACAGCTAATTACATGCTGCATGGGAAAAAAACTGACAAACTTTCCTCTAAGATTTGGAACATAACAAGGATGCCGATCTTCTCCACTGTTATTCAACATTGAAATGGAAGCACCAGCTACAGCAATCAGAAAAGAGAAAGAAATAAAGGGCATTCCCATATAGCCAAGAAAATCCTAAACAAAAAAAGAAAGCTGGAGGCATCATACTACCTGGCTTCAAACTACACTACAAGGCTACAGTAACCAAAACAGCATGCTTCTGGTACCAAAACAGATATATAGAACAATGGAACAAAACAATGGACTCAGAAATGACACCACATGTCAATAACCATCTGATCTTTGACAAACCTGACAAAAACAAGCAATGTGGAAAGGATTCCTTATTTAATACATGGTCTTAGGAAAACTGGCTAGCCGTATTCAGAAAACTGAAACTGGACCCCTTCATTACATCTTATACAAAAATTAACTCAAGGTGAATCAAATACTTAAATTTAAGACCTAAAACCATAAAAACCCTAAGAAAACCTAGGCGATACCATTCAGGACATAGGCACTGGCTAAGATTTCATAACTAAAACACTAAAAGCAATGGCAACAAAAGCCAAATTTGACAAATGGGATCGGATTAAACTAAAGAACTTCTGCACAGCCAAAGAAACTATCATCAGAGTTTGAACAGGCAACCTACAGAATAGGAGAAAATTTTTGCAATCTATCCATCTGACAAAGGGCTAATATCCAGAATCCACAAATAACTTAAATTTACAAGAAAAAGCAAACAACCCCATCAAAAAGTGGGCAAAGGATATAAACGGGCACTTCCCAAAAGAGACATGCAGTCAACAAACATACGAATAAAAGCTCATCAACACTGGTCATTAGAGAACACAAATCAAAACTACACTGAGATACCATCCCACACAAGTTAGAATGGTGGTCTTTAAGAAGTCAGGAAGCAACAGATGCTGGAGAGGATGTAGAGAAATAGGAACGCTTTTACACTTTTGGTATAGGGTCAAATAGTTCAACCATTGTGGAAGACAGTGTGGCAATTCCTCAAGGATCTAAAACCACAAATACTATTTGACCCAGCAATCTCATTACTGGGTATATTCTCAAAGGATTATAAATCATTCTACTATAAAGGCACATGTACACATATATTTACTGCAGCACTGTTCACAATAGCAAAGACTTGGAACCAACCCAAATGCCCATCAATGATAGACTGGATAAAGAAAATGTGGCACATATACACCATGAAATACTATGCAGCCATATAAATGGGTAAGTTCATGTCTTTTGCAGGGACATGGAGGAAGCTGAAAACCATCATTCTCAGCAAAGTAACACTGGAACAGAAAACCAAACAGTGCACGCTCTCACTCATAAGTGGAGCTGAAATGAGAACTCATGGAGACAGGGACTGGAACATCACACACCCAGGCCTGTTGAAAGGTGAGGAGCTAGAAGAGGGATAACATTAGGAGTAATACTTAATGTCGATGACAGGTTGATAGGTGTAGCAAACCACCATGGCAGATGTATACCTATGTAACAAATTTGCACATTCTGCATATGTATCCCAGAACTTACAGTATAATTAAAAAAAAAAAAAAAGGAAAGGGAAAGAAAGGAAAGGAAAGGGAAAGGGAAAGGGAAAGGAAAAAGCAAAGGAAGAAAGAGCATCTAAATTGGAAACGAAGAAGTCAAATTATCCTTGTTGGTGGATAATATTTATATTTAGAAAAATATTACATTTGGAATAACTTAAAAGACTACCTAGACAATTATTAGAACTGATAAATTCAGTAAAGTCACAGGTTACCAAATCAACATATAAAAATTGGTAGCATTTTTTTATGCCAACAGTTAAAAGTCTAAAAAAGAAATAAAAAGGCAATTCCATACACAGTTGTCACAAATACAAATACCTAGGAATTAACCAAAGAAGTGAAAGTTGTCTACAATAACAAATATGAAATACTAATGTAAGAAATTAAAGAGGACACAAAAAGAATGGAAAACTTTTCCATGTTCATGGGTTGGAAGAATCAATATTGTTAAAATGTCCACATAACCCAAAGTAATCTATTGCTTCAATGCAATCCCAATCAAAATACCAAAAACATTCTTCACAGGAATAAAAATTCTAAAAATGTATATGGAATCACAAAAGACCCAGCATAGGAAAAGCTATTCTGAGCAAAAATAACCAACCTGGAAAAATCACCTGACCTGATTTCAAATTATACTACAAAGCTGTAATAACCAAAACAGCATGGTCCTGGCATAAAAACAGATACACAGACCAATGGAAAATAATAAAGAACCCAAAAACAAATCCACATACATAAAGTGATCTTATTTTTGACAAAGGTGTCAAAAACATACATTGGGAAAAGGACGGTCTCTTTAATAAATAGTGCTGGGAAAACTGGATATCCATACACAGAAGAGTAAAATTTTACCCCTAACTCTCACCTTATACAAAAATCAAATCAAAATGAATTAAAGACGTAAATCTAAGACCTCAAGCTGTGAAACTACTACAAGTGAACATTGGGGAAACTCTCCAGAACATTGGTCTGGACAAAAATTTCTTGAGTAATAACCCATAAGCAAATGCAACCAAGCAAAAATGGACAAATGAGATCACATCGAGTTAAAAACCTTCTGCTCTGCAAAAGAAACAGTCAACAAAATGAAGTGACAACCCACAGAATGGGAGAAAGCATTTGCTAATTACCAATTTCATAAGGGATTAATAACTAGAATATATAAAGAGGTCAAACAACTCTATAGGGAAACAATCTAATAATTCAATTAAAATTGGGTGAAAAATTTGAATACACATTTTTCAAAAGGAGACATATGAATGGCAGATATATGAAAAGGTACTCAACATTACCGATCATCAGAAAAAAATTAAAATAAAACTTCAGTGAAATATCCTCTCACGCCAGTTAAAATTGCTTTTTTCCAAAAGCCAGGCAATAACTAATGCTGGAGAGGATGTGGAAAATTGTTGGTGGGAATGTAAATGAGCACAACCAGTATAGAGAACAATTTGGAAGTTCCTCAAAAAACTAGAACTGGAGCTACCATACAGTCTCAACAATCCCACTGCTGGGTATATACCCAAAATAAAGAGAATCAGTATATCAGAGATATCTGCACTTTCTTGTTTGTTGCCAAGATTTGGAAGCAACCTAAGTGTCCATCCACAAATGAATGGATAAAGAAAATGTGGTACTTCCACATAATGGAGTACTATTTAACCATAAAAAAGAATGAGATTTTGTAATCTGCAACAACATGGATGGAACTGGAGGTCATTATGTTAAGTGAAATCAGACCTAGAAAGACAAACATCACATGTTCTCACTTATTTGTGGAAACTAAAAATCAAAACAACTGAACTCATGGAGAAAAAGAACATAAAGATGGTTACTGGATGCTGCGATGAGGAGTACTGAGGAAGGAGGGTGGAAGTAGGGATGATTAATAAATACAAAAAATATATAGTTAGGAAAAATGAATAAGACTTAATATTTGACAGCACAAGAGGGGGACTACAGTCAGTAATAATTTAATTGTATATTTTAAAATGACAGTAAAATTGAATTGTTCAGAACCAAAAGAATAAATGCTTGAGGGGATAGAGACCTCATTTTCCATGATGTGATTATTATACACTATGTACCTATATGAAAATATCTTATATACCCCAGAAATATATACACCTACTATGTACCTACAAAAATTAGAAATTTAATTTATTAAAATAAAATATTACTAGTTTTAGAGTGACACAAAGGAATGGTATAAAATTTAATTTTTCTAGAATTCCCATAGTATTCAGATTTTTATCATAATTTTGAGTGAGAGTTTAAAAAACATAGCTAATGACATCATATCATTCTTGAGAAATGTAATGGTCTCATTGAATTCTGTAGCTTAGTCTTAATAGTCAAGATGTCGTTTTTCATGACCCCTGTGAATATTTCCCTCATACAAAGTTTATGACTCAACAAGATCTCCGTGTAGAAAAAAAAATGGTGGGCTGACAATAAAATATCCATCTGGCCCATCATCCACACAAGATTTATTAACTAATAGCAATGTTATTCTATTTTTCTTACCACTAAGCATCTAATCTCACCAAAGTGATAAGTATGCAAAAAGAAAAATATGGAATTATTAAAGATGATAGATTTAAAAAACACTTCAATATTTTGAAGTCTTGTTTGTGAATAAGTTCTGGTACTTTCCATTATCAAATAGGTCAATAAAGCAATTTTTCAGTTATTTTCTTTCTTTTAAATTAAAAAAAAATTTACTCTTTTAAGGTGCATCTTTGTTCCCAATGAAATCAAATTTTTTTATCAAAGAATACCTTTCAGAAATACTAAGAAAAAGCAATGAGATCTCATTGTCCTTATGTGGCAAAATGTGAGAAGTTACACAACCTGACAGAGAATGCTCTGTAATATTTTATGTCACTGTTGTCATCAAAATGTTACAAATTAGCATCATGCCAAAGAGGATGATGTACACTTTCCAAAATGCACTCTTTAATTGTAAGCTGATATTATGATAGAGTCAGTGACTGATTCTTATTTCTAATTAGAAAATAACATGATATAATGAAACAAAAGATATTTCTTTAGTAGAGGCAGCTTATACACTGTTGAAAGAATTGTGCATGTAACTCTCCTATGTCACATGAAAATGTGCACATTCAAATCATACATGGGAAGTAGAATCAAATTATTAATCTAGAAAAAATCTACATCATCAGATAATAAGGTCATAAAGTAAGAATACATATGACAATTTTATAATAATCTGAAAATCTGGAATAACACGTGTGAGCGTGTATAGTATTTTTTGTTTGTTTCTTTTGTTTTGCTTGTTGTTTCTGTTAATTTGGGGTGAGTTTTTTATTTGTTTGTTTTTGTTTTGGCTTGCAGCATTTGCAGTAATATGGGAGGAATAATATTTTCAGAACCAGTGTAACAAGACAAGTATTATGTAACTTACAAGAATGTCTAATGTCTTCTGAAACCTGGCCAATAATTTGCCAGGAAAACAAAACCAAAGTAAATAGGCTGTGAGCTTAGGGTAGTAAAACAAAATGCTGACTTCAATAAGATTATGAATCATCTCTGATCCTTGCCTTTTCTAAGTGTTTTCCTGAAGGTATTCTATTTTTTTCTCTCTTTATAAAGTTGATCTATCTTTTCTCAGAGTTAAAACATTTCTTACCATTTTGTGGAAACGTAGTAAACTTGAAAAATACACATTAAATCAAATGTGTGAATTTCTGAATTTTTCTTACATATAAATATTTGATTATAAATCTTTACATCACACAAGTTTATATACACTTTTATGAAAAGGTGTAATATTTTTGTAAACAAATAATACCTTCATAAAACAAGTAATAGCATAAGAGGCACATTTATTTGAAATACAAATGAGGTATGCATAAGAAAGCTACACCTGAATTGTTTTTTTAAGGTGTGTAAAAAGTAGCTGTTTTACTTGGGAAAAAAAATATTTACTTAATACAGTCCTATACTGATCTCATCTAAAGCACAGCTTTTTAAGATCACTTGAAAACAATGTGTCTTTTCCTCAAGTGTTTTATATGCAATCTATTTACTTCAATATAAGTCATAGTAAATAAATGGAATGTTCTTTCTGTTATTAATTTAAAGTTTATTTCATGCATAACCTGGCAATAATAAAAGACAATACAAAATAACATATTTCCCATGTTATCATGGGAATACATGGCATTTAATGCCTGTACAGAAACTCTTTCCATGAATATATATATTTCATGAATTGATAAGCCATTTCTCCAATTTTGAATATTTAGATTGTTATCAGTTTTATGCTATTATAAATGAACTATTAATATCATTTCAGAGATGTTTTTAGGGTAGATTCCCAGAAGTGGAGTTACTTGGTCAAAGAGTAGAATATTTCAAGGTTCTTGATAAATATTGACAAAACATTTGCAAAGGGTGGCACAAATTTACTTTCCCATTAGCAAAGTAAGACAGTTTCTATTTTAGCAAAGTAAGAAAGTTTCTATTTTACTATATCCTTTTTCACATTAAACAGCTTTACTGTAAAAAGCACAACTAAGGCATTTCATTTTAATGTGCTTTATCAGTTTATTAGTGGTATAATTTTTCTGTGGTTAGAATATACTTAGATTTCATCTTTTCTGGATTTTCTATTTAGTTCTTTGGAAAATATTATTTGAAATTTTTTATAATACAACAATTAATTCATTGTTGTATTTTCCCAGTGTATTATTTGTCTTTTAATTTTCTATGTATATGTATGTATGTACACACGGGACACTTTAAACAAAATTTTTCATTCTTTTTCTTAGAAAGACTGTTTCTACAGTCTTACTTGTAATCTTAGGAAGTTTTTCTCTATTCAGATGTTATTTTATAAATATTATAAATATTCAATTAATCCATTATCTTTTAAAATAATTTAATTTGTCATATGATATTCTTTTACATTCATTCATCTAAAAACATTAGTAAAGTGCTTGCTTTGCATCCAGAGGAACTATGTTAAACTTGGCATAAAGCAATAGTGAACAAACCTGATGCACCCCCTGTGCTTGGGTAGCTTAAAATCTGCTGCAGTAGACAGCTCTTAAAGGAATATTAGAGCTGAAATGCAAAAGAGGACGAAACCTAAATTAGGTAAAGGGAATGATGAAGCAGTAAAATAAGCTTTCACTCAAGCAATGTGGTATTAAAGAATTAAAATAATGTTGGTATTGTAAGGACAAATGCAAATTAAAAACAAGATAATTTTTCATGTTTAAAATATGGAAGGAGACTTCTCTCTCCACCTTTTCTTTATTTACTTTTTAAAAATTAGAATTGTAAATTACATTGTCTTCTCTTTGAAATGCATATAAGTCCTTTGGAAAGCTAGGTAGGCTTTTTATCAGCTTTATGACCCAGGAATATCTTTCTTAAGAACCTGGATGCCATCTCTTTGAAGTGTAAAGAACAAAAGTGGAAGAATCCCTATCTGTCTCCTTCTCTGTGGGAAAATAGGAATCTGACTTTAGTGGGCACCTTGTTCCAAATGGCAAAATGACTTCCTGCAATAATAATAGGATGTTTGTTTCTCCTCCTAGGATAAAAACAATGAATTATCACACAGGGTCACCCCAGTTACCAGGTAAAGCTACTTCTGACAAATGGTGCTGCCCAGTCATCTTCCATGGGGACAGGTTATTGTATACCTTTAAAACATTTATATATAAAGGCCTGTACCTGGTTGGCTTCAAAATTTCTTTCCATCTTTGTAATACCTTAATAGACTGCCTGTGATGTGTATCACATTCCAGTTTAATACTTATTCAGTAATAAAGATTTCATTTTTCTACTGCCTTTATGGCGAGAATGTCTATGTAAGAATATTTTGATTTTCAATGTAAAAAGAGGAAAAATACACTTAGTCTTATATTCTAAAATAATATTTTAAGAGACCCTAATGATAAATTCTGTATTTGAAATTACTGAAGATTTGAAATGTTGTTATAATTAAAAATGTATATGCCATAACAGATATGTTAATTAGCTTGATTTAATCATTCCACAACTTATACATATATGAGGGACATCACATTGTACCCCATAAATATATGTTATTACTATTTGTCAGTTAAAAGAGAATAAAAATGTGAAAGTTTTAGTGAAAAAAAGGTCTCTCTGACTGTAAAGGAGAAAAGAGATGAGAGAAATGGAATAGTCTCTCCTAACAAAGAGTTCAGGTGAGAAATGGGAGTTTAGAATAGAGTGGGCATGATAAAGAAGAGAAGTATATGTATTTATATATCATATATAAGATCAATAGGATCTGGTGATGACTTGGATATCACTGTGAGAGGTATAAAGATTACTCCCACATTACTTTAGTATCTGAGACAAGTTTCAATCAATTTAGAAGTTTATTTTGCCAAGGTTAAAGAAATACTCAGACTGCAGTGAATCAAGATCATGTCACTACACTCCAACCTGTCAACAGAGCAGACTCTGTCTCAAAAAACAAAACAAAACAAAAAAGAAATGCTTATGATACAGCCTGAGGAGGTCCTTACCACATGTGTCCAAAGTGGTTGGGATACAGCTTGGTTTTATACATTTTAGGAAGACAAGAGATAAGACATCAATCAATACATGTAAGATATATACTGGCTCCCTTCAGAAAGGCAGAACAGCTCCAGGGAGTAAAGGGGGAGCCTCCAGGTCATAAAGGGATTGAAAAATTTGGCAACTAGTTGAAAGACTTTATCTAAAGACCTGGAATCCACAGAAGGGAGTGTCTGGGTTAAGTATAAGGGGTTGTAGAGAGCAAGGTTCTTATTATGCAGATGAAGCCTTATCAAGCTTCAGAGAAAACAGATTGCAAATGTTTCTTACCCACTTAAAAAGGTGCCAGGTTCTTAGTTAATTCTCTCCTAGATAGGGAAAAGACCTAGAAAGGAGAAGGAATTCTCTACAAAATAGATCTTTCCTAGAAGAGACAGCTTTTCAGGGCCATTTAAAATTATGTCAAAGAAATATATTTTTGAATAAAATATTTTGATTTCTTTCAGGACCTGCTATCTGTCATGTGATGCTGTACTATTGTCAGGCTGGAATGTGGTGCCTTATTGCTACAAAAAGTCTTAAGATCTCCGTTTTAATGTTAATGCTGGTCAGTTGCGCCTGCATTCAAAAGGGAGGAGGGTACGTTGCCACATGTCTGTCCACCTCCTTCCCATCATGGCCTGAACTAGTTGTTTAGCTTAACTTTGAAATCCTCTTGGCCAAGAAGACCGGTCCATTCAGTTGACTAAAGGGCTCAGAATCCTATTTTTTTAGTCTGCAATAACATGTGAGATAGTGTCCCTAGAAATTCGGACATGAAAGGAAAAGCAAATACGGGGAAGAATCACATGCTACGTTTGAGAAATTTCAATCTGGAATTTGAGGGAAGTGGGGGAAGAAAACAAATAAAAATAATATATTGGTCATTATATCATTGCTTTTGAATTGTATTTTGGTTAGTAAAGTAAGGTTCTGATTTCTTCTCTTTTCTTTTGCCTGAATTGCTAATTACTCCCAAGGCAATTCTATTTTACCTCAATGCCTTAATAATCAATGTCCCTTCTTGCCAAAAGTTAACACACAAACCAAACAAAACACTTGAGTATCCAATAAAATACTATTTTCCTTCACAACAAATATTTTTTCTTTTCAATTTGGCTAAACTTTACCGTCTAAATATAGTACAGAATCTTTGCTTTAAATTCATCCTAGTTGTCCACTGACCTGTATAGAGAATTAAGATAAAGGAGTAAATACTTGATTATTTAGAGACTGTCCCAACATTTGAGCTTTCTTACATCCAGGACTTGAGCACCAGATGTAAGAATGAGAACTATTCTATGCCTTCAACCTTCAGTCTTTCCCCAAAATTGCCAAAAATGTAGGAGTCTTACTCTATTCTCTAGCCCTGCCAGTTGCCAGGAAAGGAAGTCAGACCTTAGAATATGAGGAAAAGACAAGAGTATTTTTTGTTTTGGTTGTTCTTTTTTATGGAACAGAATTTTTGTTCCAACAAGCTTCCCCCATTCCTTTTCCAATCACTAGTAATGAAGAAATATCATTACTGCTTTAGTATAATTTTTACAAGATGTCGAGAAGTGAATGGGTTATTAAAATCATGTTTGGGTTTCCACCTGGAAATGCAGTCTGTCATTTCAAAGAAGTGGTCCTCATTTTATCATTTTCTCCCCAATAACAAAAAACAAAAAACCTTTTCAAACTCTTCCAAAAAACAGAAGAGAAAATATTTCCAAACTCATCTTATGAAGCCTACATTACCTTGATACCAAAAATAGACAAAAACACTACAAGAAAAGAAACTTTTAGGGCAATATGTATGATTAATATAAATCTTCAACAAAATACTAGCAAGCCAAATTCAATACCACATTGATAAGACTATTTACCATAATCAGGTGGTATTTATCCACGTAATGCAACAATTATTCAACATGTTCAAATCAATGAATGTAATACATCACATCAACAAAATGAAGAACAAAAATCATATGATCACCTCAATACATGCAAAAAAAATTCTGAAAGAATTCAACATCCTTTCATAATAAAACTATTAAGAAAGTACATGTAGAAGAAACTTTTAACACAATAAAGGCTGTCTATTATAAGCCCACATCAAACGTCATACTCAATGAGGAAAAGTTGAAAGTTTTTCCTCTCAAATCAGAAACAAAAACAATGACAATTCTTGCCACTTATCTTCAACACAGTACTGTAAGTCCTAGCGAAAGCAATTAGGTGAGAAAAAGAATTAAAGTCATCTATTTTAGAAAGAAAAAAGTTAAACTGTCTATGTTTGCAGAGAACATTATCTTATATATAGAAAATTCAAAACACTCCACCGAAAATCTCCTGAAGGAATCAGAACTAATAAAGGAATTCAGTAGAGATGCAGGATGCAAAATCACATACTAAAATTAATAAGATTTCTATACACTAACAAGAAAATATCTGAAAGAAATTTTAATCCTATTTATAAAAGCTATAAAAATATTTAGGAAAAAAGTACCCAAAGAGGTAGAAGACCTGTATCATGCAAATTACGAAACAGTGATTAAAGAAACTGAAGCAACAATTAAACAGGAAAAGATCACGTTCATGGATTACAATAATATTGTTAAAATGTCCATAATACCCAGTGATCTACAGATTCAGTAAGATCCATATTAAAATTCCAATGACATATTTCACAAAAATAGAAAAAACAATTCCAAAATTTGAATAGAGCCATAAAAAAACCCCAATAGTCGACTCAATCTTCAGCAAAAAAAAAAAAAAAGTCAAAAGCATCACACTATCTGACTTCAAATATACCACAAAACTGTAGTAATCAAAACAGCATAGTACTGGCATAAAAACAGATACAAATATCAATGGAACAGAACAGACATCCCAGAAATAAATACATACATTAACAGTTAATTGATTTTCAGTAAAGATGATAAGAACACACAATGGAGAAAGGACAATCTCTTCAATAAATGGTGTTAGGACAACTGCATATCCACATGCAGAAGAATGAATTGGATTCTTATACACAAAATTCAACACAAATTAACTAAAGACCTAAACATAAGACCTGAAACTATGAAAGTAATAGAGGAAAACATAGGAGAAAAGTTCCATGGCATTTCTTTAGGCAATAATATTTTGGATATCACCCCTTATGCATACGCAACAAAACCAAAAAATAGACAAATACGGTTACATCAAACATCCCAAGAAAACAATCAACAGACTGAAAATAAATAGACAATCTACAGAATAGGAGAAAATATTTGAAAAGCATATAACTGATAAGGGATTAACATACCACATATATAAGGAATTCAAACAAATCAATAGTACAAAAACCATATAAACTAATTTACAAATGGCATAGGACCTAAACACACATTTCTCAAAGGAAAACATAAAAATGGCCAATAGATACATGAAAAATTTCTCAACATCACTAATCATCAGAGAAATGCAAATTAAAACCACAATGAGGTTTCACCTCATGCAGATTAGAATGGTTATTAGCAAAAGGACAAAAGGTAAGTGTAGGCTAGAATGTGAAGAAAGGGAAGCGTCAGCACACTCTTGGTGAAAATATGAATTAGTAGAGCCATTATGGAAAACTGTCTAGAGCTACCTCAAAAAAATTAAAAATAGAACTACCATGTCATCTCATTACTGGGTGTATATATATATATATATCCAAAGGAAAATAAAATCAACATATTGAAAAATGCCTGCACTCCTTTGTTCACACAGTATTATTCACAATAGCCAAGATATGGAATCAACCTAGGTGTCCATCAATAGATGAAAACTTTTTTTAATGCTGTATATACACAAATCTTTATACATATATATGTTGTATATGTTATCATGAAATATATATATAAATAGTGTATATATATATATATATAAATAAAAAATGAAATAGTATTATTTGGGAAAAGATAGATGAACCTAAAGGACATGATGTTAAGTGAAATAAGCCAAATACAGAAAGAAAAATATTGCACAATCTCATTTATTATAAGTGGAATCTACAAAAGTCAAACCCACAGAAATAGAGAATAGAATAGTGATTACTAGAGGGTGTGTGTACGGGGGGGGCTGGAGAGATGTTGGTCAAGTGACACAAAATTTATATTAGATATGAGGAATAAGTTCAAGAAATTTAATGTACAGCGTGATAACTGTAGTGAATAACAATGTATTATATTCTTGGAAATCACTAAAAATAGGTTTTAAGCATTCTCACTGTAAAAAGTGATAAGTATCTGAGATGAGATTATATGCTAATTACTCTATTTAGCAATTCTGCAATGTATACATACTGTACACAATAAATATATAAAATTTTTGTCAATTTTAAAAACTAATTTTTAAAAAAAGAAATAAGCAGACAGTGAAGGCAAAGAGCACTTGAGTCAAGAGATCACTAAAAATCCTTTATTGCCAAGGAGAATGAGACTATTTCTAGGTCAAATTTTATCAGATTACAATGAAAAAATGACCTTCCTGGCAGGAAATTTGCTTATAATAATAATAAAAGAAAATGTCAATAGAAAAATAAAGTAACAAAATAGAAAGGGCACAGTTACTGAATAGAGCAGTCTTAGTGATTTCATAGGGAATTTGGTATCAAAATTGGTGGTCTTTGATTGTTAAATTGCCAAGTTTAGATTGTGTCCTGAAGGTCATGAAGAAGGCATGGGGATACACAATAAAAATTGTTTCAACAAGAAATTACATAATCAAAGATATGCTTATGAGTAGGAATATGGCAATTGTGTCCAGGATTAATAAAATGGGTTGGTAAAGGAAAGTAATATCTTAAGAGGCTCTTTCCATAGGTAGGTTAAGATGGGAGGAGTGAGAATGGAAAAAAAGGAAAATTTTATGAAAACTAAATGCAAGTTTACCCATTTGCCCATAGTTTCATAATGAATAAAGGATTTTTACAGTTTTACTATGCTAGTACCAAGTAACAAAGCTATTTAAACGACACTTCCTCAGAAATAAGAAGGAAATTGTATATCATGACCATAGGGAAATGTGGCAAATGAATGCCTTATAAAGATGTCAAGTTAACATGGGTACCTCCAGGGATAAAAGTATAGAATGCACATAAATAAATTATTAGATTTATTACTTTATTCTATACAGATTTTTTTTCTAAGCCAAGAGAAAAATTTGGCTAGGTTTTCATTATATTCTCCAAATGTGTCATATAATACCTTGCAAAATCAATCAATGAATATATATAAGATCCATAAGCAAACATATGTACTAAAATGCATCAATAAACCACACAAATAAATGCAGGAATCATATGACATCTAGCTGAAAGTTATTGATCTTAGTTCTTAATCAACATTAACAAACAAATATTAATTACGAAATTAAATATGAATTCCTTAACTACAATGAGTCCATTATGAAACAGTTCACTCTATATTTCAGCAATATTTCCCACTCCTCCTCTGCTTGAACATTAATATTTTAAATAATCCACACTAGACTACATATCATTTCTTCAACACAACTCACTTTCCTAAGTCCCCTTCCATCTACCCACAATGCTTTCTTGTCAGTATAACCACCTCAAAATCTCCTTATCTGTCAAGGGCAAAGCTCAAATGTCCCCTACTTCCTGAAGTCTAACCTTCTGATCACATTGCATTTAAGTCCCTGCATGATAAATTTGAATAGCAAATACTGTTGTCAGCGTAAATCTGGGATCTTCTAACTTTTTTTTTTTTTTTTTTTTTGAGACGGAGTTTCGCTCTTGTTACCCAGGCTGGAGTGCAATGGCGTGATCTCGGCTCATCGCAACCTCCGCCTCCTGGGTTCAGGCAATTCTCCTGCCTAGCCTCCCGAGTAGCTGGGATTACAGGCACGCACCACCATGCCCAGCTAATTTTTTATATAGTTTTAATAGAGACGGGGTTTCACCATGTTGACCAGGATGGTCCCGATCTCTTGACCTCGTGATCCACCCGTCTCGGCCTCCCAAAGTGATAGGATTACCGTGAGCCACTGTGCCCGGCCAACTTTTTTTTTTTTTTTTTTTTTTTATGATTTTTACGAACAGGATGGATAACTGATGGCCGAGATTCATCAGGAAGTACATACAAAAAGATGAGGTCCAGAGGAGGCAAAAGTAAGACCAGCTCTTACTTTTGTCAGGAGCAATTCATTTTGGATATGTTCATTTAGATGTTGTTACAAGAACTTAAGGGAACTCTCCCGTGTGATGGCTTCTGTTGTATCCCAGAAGTAAAAAGTTATATCTTCTGTGGAGAAAGAGATAAAGGCGCTGAAGGATGGCTGAGGATAGAGGAGAGTATTTCAAAGGGGCTTCTGTAGGAAATACGATATGGAAGACAGCAGCAGAATTGCTGGACAGCATTTATATCTCTAACTATCCCTCAATACTGAACCCTATCTTTATCCAATACTGTGATTGCATTCAGGATAACACTGCATTTAGCGTTAGGTTTCAATTTATATGCTTGTGGTCTTTTTTCATAATTCTTAGCACCCCTAATATTGCAGCCTAGAAAGTATCACATCTAAGGAAACAATGAAACAAAACCAAAAAACCGGAAGACTTGATCTCAACTGGGTTAAGCATCCTTTGTCTGCTCTCTCTTAATATTCAGTAAACCTCCTTCTGCATTTAATGCACATTTAAGTGCATTTTTTATGTCAATGGTCCCCAACCTTTTTGGCACCAGAGATCAATTTCATGGAAGACAATTTTCCCACAGATGGTGGTAGAGATGGTTTTGGGAAGAAACTGTTCCACCTCAGATCCTAAGGAAGGCACAACCTAGCTCCTCTGTATGTGCAGTTCACAATAGGGTCCACCCTCCTAGGCTACCACTGATCTGACAGGAGGCAGGCAGAGCTCAGGCGGTAATGCTTGCTTGCTGGTCACTCACCTGCTGTGTGGCCCACTTCCTAACAGGCCACAGACCAGTACCGGTCAGTGGTCCAGAGGCTGGAGACCCCTGCTTTATGTTATATAATGAGCTTTTTTTTTTTCTCTCCAGGTTCTGATATGATTGAAGCAAATTGTAAATATTGATTTAATGCATATCAAAAAGACACTATGCTTGATATGCAGATAAAAAATTCATAGCTCTTGGTTCAAAGAATTCTGTTCAGTAAAATCTATTGATGTGTTCTCTTGTGATAACTTTCTATTCCTTTAAAGAAACAATAATCCAGGACAATGGATGAGGCAGGAGTCACTGAAGTATGAATCATTGCTATTAAAAGTTTATGCCTAAAAGGTTTCCATCCTTTCCTTAATATCTTAAATATCAATTTCTACTTTTTCCTACTTTTTCTAGAACTTTATTTTAATTTAGCCTCTTGATCTATTGAAAATTTTTTAAGTTGATTTGATTTGTATACTGTTATATTTTTTAATGTATTTCTTTCAAGTTAATTGACTACTGATTGAAAATCCTTGAGTTAACTTCCTATTATTTCAGGACCATATTGTTTTATTAATTTCTAAATTTATTTTGAATAAAATATTTTAAAAGAACACATTGTCTTTTTAAAATATGCCTTAACATCTGGTAGTGTCTGGCCCTATTTTTTTTTTTTTTTTTTTGGGCAGGGAGACAGCATCTCACTGTCGCCCAGGCTGGAGTGCAGTGGCATGATCCTGGCTCACTGCAACCTCCATCTGCCCAGTTCAAGCAATTCTCCTGCCTCAGCCTCCCAAGTAACTGGGATTACAAAAGTGTGTCACCATGCCCAGCTAATTTCTGTATTTTTAGTACAGATGAGGTTTCACCATATTGGCCAGTCTGGTCTCCAACTCCTAACCTCAGGTAATCTGCCTGTCTTGGCCTCCCAGAGTGCTGGGATTACAGGCCTGAGTCTGTCCCTATTTTTAAGAATGACCTCGGTATTTGAGACTCAAGATGGCGCTGTGAGAACAACCCAGGATTGGAGTTCTCGTTGTATCTGCGGAGAGGTGAGTCTGAGCTGCATTTCCAGACTGATCTTTGTTGCTCACGGAACAGGGAAATTCCCAAGTGAAGAGGAGACGCAGGACGCCAGGCAGATATTACGCCTGGCGAAGCCGGCAGCCGGGGTGGCGGCGGCCGGCCCTACCCAGCGCTCCCCACAGGGCGCACTTGTCCGGGTGCCCCGTTGAACCGGCAACTGGAGACGTGAGAGGGCTGGACTTGAGAATGAGCTAGACTTGAACAGTGGGCCAGCCCAGGGGTTGCAGGAACAGAGCGTTAGGATTGGCCCAGTGGGACGAACAAAACCGCGATTTCAAACAAGCCCCGTGCAGACGGCCTGAGACGCTCTGAGGGGGAGGGGCGGCCACCATTACCGAGGTAACCCGCCCCAACTGAGATACACGCCCATTGCTGACGCAGCCAGCCGTTGCCGAGGCAACCCGTCCCTACTGAGATACACGCCCACTGCTGCCGCAGCCAGCCGTTGCCGAGGCAACCCGTCCCTACTGAGATACACGCCCACTGCTGACGCAGCCTGCCGTCGCCGAGGCAACCCGCTACAACAGAGAGACTCCGCCGCAGGGCGAGGCGAAGAACAGCAGAACAGCGGAGCCAGGGCGAGCCTCACAACAGCAGGGCGGAGCCTTGGCAGGCAAACAGTGGCTAGTCTGCATCCTAGCTGGGCAGGACCTCAACGGACATCCAAAAATAAAGCCCAAACCCCTCAACACAGCATTTGAGGAAAAAAAAGGGGTTTTTTAATGAGCTCTGTTGCAGCACAATCAAACATAGCAGCCTAACAGCCCTGAATGAACAACACAGCTCACAGCTCAGCAATTAAACCCCTATAAAGTACAAACTGTCTCCTCAAGCAGCTCCCTGACCCCTCTATATCCAAAAGACTGACATTAGGCAGGCACCATCCTGGGACAAAGATAGCAGAAAAAGAAACTGGTAGCATCCCTCGCTGTGCCACAGCTGCTAGAGGTGCACCCCAGACAAGCAGGGTCTGGAGCGGACCTCAGCACTCGTACAGCGAAGGGGCTAGACTGGTAGAAGGAAAACCAAGCAACAGAAATACTTCATCATCAACATTCTGGGTGTCCACTCAGAGACCCAATCGAAAAGTCAGCAACTACGCAGACGACCAGCGGACAAATCCGCAAAGATGGGAAGAAACCAGCACAAAAAGGAGGAAAACACCCCCCGAAACCAGAACACCTCGCCTCCTAGAAAGGACCAAAACTCCTCACCAGCAAGGGAACAAAGCTGGACGGAGAATGACTGTGACGAAATGACGGAATTAGACTTCAGAAGATGGATAATGAGAAACTTTGGTGAGCTAAAAGATCATGTATTAAATCAATGCAAAGAAACTAAGAACCTTGAGAAAAGATTTGAAAAAAGATTTGAGGAAATGATAACAAGAATGGATAACTTAGAGAGGAATATGAATGAATTAAAGGAGCTGAGAAACACAATACGAGAACTTCGCGAAGCAAACGCAAGTTTCAATAGCCGAATTGACCAAGCAGAAGAAAGAATATCTGAAGTCGAAGACCAACTCAATGAAATAAAACGAGAAACCAAGATTAGAGAAAAAAACGCAAAAAGGAATGAACAAAGTCTCCAAGAAATGTGGGACTATGTGAAAAGACCTAACCTACGTTTGATAGGTGTACCAGGAGGGGACGAAGAGAATGAATCCCAGCTGGAAAATACTCTTCAGGACATCATCCAGGAAAATTTCCCCCACCTAGCAAGACAGGCCAACACTCAATTGCAGGAAATTCAGAGAACACCACAAAGATATTCCGCAAGAAGAGCAACCCCAAGGCACATAATCGTCAGATTCAATAGGGTTGAAATAAAGGAGAGAATACTAAGGGCAGCCAGAGAGAAAGGTCGGGTCACCCACAAAGGGAAGCCCATCAGACTCACAGCAGATCTCTCAGCAGAAACACTACAAGCCAGAAGAGAGTGGGGGCCAATATTCAACATTCTTAAAGAAAAGAACTTTCAACCCAGAATTTCATATCCAGCCAAACTGAGCTTCAGAAGTGAAGGAAAAATAAAATCCTTTGCGAACAAGCAAGTACTCAGAGATTTTGTCACCACCAGGCCTGCTTTACAAGAGCTCCTAAAAGAGGCACTACACATAGAAAGGATCAACCAGTACCAGCCATTCCAAAATCACACTGAATGCTAAAGAGCATCAACATAATGAAGAATCTACAACAACTAACAGGCAAAACAGCCACTTAGCATCAAAATGGCAGTATCAAATTCACACATAACAATATTAACCCTAAATGTAAATGGACTAAATGCACCAATCAAAAGACACAGACTGGCAAATTGGATAAAAAGCCAAAACCCATCAGTGTGCTGTATACAGGAAACCCATCTCACATGCAAGGATACACAAAGGCTCAAAATAAAGGGATGGAGGAAGATTTATCAAGCAAATGGAAAGCAAAAAAAAGCAGGAGTTGCAATTCTCATCTCCAATAAAATAGACTTTAAAGCAACAAAGATCAAAAGAGACAAAGAAGGCCATTACATAATGGTAAAAGGATCGATACAACAAGAAGAGCTAACGATCCTAAACATATATGGACCCAATGCAGGAGCACCCATAAGGCAAGTTCTTAAGGACTTACAAAAGGACTTAGACTCCCACACAATAATAGTGGGAGACTTTAACACTCCACTGTCAATACTAGACAGATCTACCAGACAAAAAATCAACAAGGATATCCAGGGCTTGAACTCAGACCTGGAGCAAGCAAACCTGATAGACATTTACAGAACTCTCCACCCCAAATCCACAGAATACACATTCTTCTCAGCACCACATCACACCTACTCTAAAATTGACCACATAATTGGAAGTAAAGCACTGCTCAACAAATGCAAAACAACTGAAATCATAACAAACAGCCTCTCAGACCATAGTGCAATCAAGTTAGAACTCAGAATTCAGAAAGTGACCCAGAACCGCACAGCTTCATGGAAACTGAACAACTGGCTCTTGAATGTTGACTGGGTAAACAACGAAATGAAGGCAGAAATAAAGAAGTTCTTCGAAACCAATGAGAACGAAGACACAACGTGCCAGAACCTCTGGGACACATTTAAAGCAGTCTCTAGAGGAAAGTATATAGCAATAAGTGCCCATATGAGGAGAATGGAGAGATCCAAAATTGACACCCTATCGTCAAAATTGAAAGAGCTAGAGGACCAAGACCAAAAAAACTCAAAACCCAGCAGAAGACAAGAAATAACTAAGATCAGAGCTGAGCTGAAGGAGATTGAGACACGAAAAACCCTTCAAAAAATCAATAAATCCAAGAGCTGGTTTTTTGAAAAGATCAACAAAATAGACAGACCACTAGCCAGATTGATTAAAAATAAAAGAGAGAACAACCAAATAGATGCAATAAAAAATAATAAAGGGGAAATCACCACAGATTCCACAGAAATTCAAACCATCATCAGAGAATATTACAAACAACTCTATGCGCATAAACTAGTAAACCTGGAAGAAATGGACAAATTCCTGGATTCCTGTGTCCTCCCAAGCCTAAACCAGGAGGAAGCTGAAACTATGAATAGACCAATAACAAGGTCTGAAGTTGAGGCAGCAATTAAGAGCCTACCACACAAAAAAAGCCCAGGTCCAGACGGGTTCACAGCCGAATTCTACCAGACACACAAGGAGGAGCTGGCACCATTTCTTCTAAAACTATTTCAAACAATCCAAAAAGAGGGAATCCTTCCCAAATCATTTTATGAGACCAACATCACTCTGATACCAAAACCTGGCAGAGACCCAACAAGAAAAGAAAACTTCAGGCCAATATCCATGACGAACATAGATGCAAAAATCTTCAATAAAATATTGGCAAGCCGATTGCAACAGCAAATCAAAAAACTTATTCATCATGATCAAGTAGGATTCATCCCGGGGATGCAAGGCTGGTTCAACATACGCAAGTCTATAAATGTAATTCACCACATAAACAGAACCAAAAACAAAAACCACATGATTATCTCAATTGACGCAGAGAAGGCATTTGACAAAATTCAACAGCCCTTTATGCTAAAAACCCTCAATAAATTCGGTATCGATGGAACGTATCTCAAAGTAATAAAAGCTATTTATGACAAACCAACAGCCAATATCATACTGAATGGGCAAAAACTGGAAGCATTCCCTTTGAAATCTGGCACTAGACAAGGATGCCCTCTTTCACCACTCCTATTCAATATAGTACTGGAAGTTCTAGCCAGAGCAATCAGGCAAGAAAAAGAAATAAAGGGTATTCAAATAGGAAAGGTGGAAGCCAAATTGTCTCTATTTGCAGACGACATGATAGTATACCTACAAGACCCCATTGCCTCAGCCCAAAAACTCCTGAAACTGATAAGCAACTTCAGCAAAGTCTCAGGATATAAAATCAATGTGCAAAAATCACAAGCATTCGTCTACACCAATAACAGACTTAAAGAAAGCCAAATCAAGCGCGAACTGCCATTCGCAATTGCTACAAAAAGAATAAAATACCTTGGAATACAACTCACAAGGAACGTAAGAGACCTCTTCAAGGAGAACTACAAACCACTGCTCAACGAAATCAGAGAGGACACAAACAGATGGAGAAACATTTCATGTTCATGGTTAGGAAGAATTAATATCGTGAAAATGGCTATACTGCCCAAAGTAATTTACAGAATCAACGCTATCCCCATCAAGCTACCATTGACTTTCTTCACAGAACTGGAAAAAACCACCATGAACTTCATATGGAACCAAAAGAGAGCCCGCATAGCCAAGTCAATTCTAAGCAAAAAGAACACAGCGGGGGGCATCACACTACCGGATTTCAAACTATACTACAAGGCTACAGTAATCAAAACAGCATGGTACTGGTACCAAAACAGAGATATAGACCAATGGAACAAAACAGAGGCACCGGAGGCAACACAACATACATACAACTATACAATCTTTGATAAACCTGACAAAAACAAGCAATGGGGCAAGGATTCCATGTTTAACAAATGGTGTTGGGAAAACTGGCTAGCCATGTGCAGAAAGCAGAAACTGGACCCCTTCCTGACACCTTACACTAAAATTAACTCCAGATGGATTAAAGACTTAAACATAAGACCTGGCACCATAAAAACCCTAGAAGAAAATCTAGGCAAAACTATCCAGGACATAGGAGTAGGCAAGGACTTCATGAACAAAACACCAAAAGCATTGGCAACAAAAGCCAAAATAGACAAATGGGACCTAATGAAACTCCACAGCTTCTGCACGGCAAAAGAAACAGTCACTAGAGTGGATCGCCAACCAACAGAATGGGAAAAAATTTTTGCAGTTTACCCATCTGACAAAGGGCTGATATCCAGAATTTACAAAGAACTCAAACAGATTTACAGGAAAAAAACAAGCCCATTCAAAAGTGGGCAAAGGATATGAACAGATACTTTATGAAAGAAGACATATATGAGGCCAACAATCATATGAAAAAATGCTCATCGTCACTGATCATCAGAGAGATGCAAATCAAAACCACATTGAGATACCATCTCACGCCAGTTAGAATGGCGATCATTAAAAAATCTGGAGACAACAGATGCTGGAGAGGATGTGGAGAAAAAGGAACACTTTTACACTGTTGGTGGGAGTGTAAATTAGTTCAACCATTGTGGAAGACGGTGTGGCGATTCCTCAAGGCCTTAGAAATAGAAATTCCATTTGACCCAGCAATCCCATTACTGGGTATATATCCAAAAGACTATAAATCGTTCTACTATAAGGACACATGTACACGAATGTTCATTGCAGCACTGTTTACAATAGCAAAGACCTGGAATCAACCCAAATGCCCATTGATAATAGACTGGATTGGAAAAATGTGGCACATATACACCATGGAATATTATGCAGCAATCAGAAATGATGAGTTTGTGTCGTTTGTAGGGAAATGGATGAATCTGGAGAACATCATCCTCAGCAAACTGACACAAGAACAGAAAATGAAACACCGCATATTCTCACTCATAGGTGGGTGATGAAAAATGAGAACACATGGACACAGAAAGGGGAGTACTAAACACTGGGGTCTATTGGGGGGAAAAGGGGAGGGCCAGTGGGAGGGGGAGGTGGGGAGGGATAGCCTGGGGAGAAAAGCCAAATGTGGGTGAAGGGGAGAAGAAAAGAAAGCACACTGCCATGTGTGTACCTACGCAACTGTCTTGCATGCTCTGCTCATGTACCCCAAAACCTATAATCCAATAAAAAATTAAAAAAAAAAAAAAAAAAAAAGAATGACCTCATATTCTTGACATTTATCTTTCAGATTAATTTGAGAGGGATATGTTGATTTTCAATGAAAGAAATACTTTAACTTTTATTACGATTGTAATAATGCTATTAATTTATGTGATATTTGGTCACAACATTAGGATAAAGCCATCGTTTTATTTTTATCACTCTCTATTTGATATGTATCATTAAATTTTATAGATATCTTCATGATCATTTGGAACAACTTGCTGCTATAGCTATTTATGGCAAAACAGTACTGACGGAGTTAAGACTTATGGAGAGAATTTTTTAAAAACCCCTCTGAACTCCCTTTGTTAATGAAATTAATTCAAAAGGATAACAGGAAAGGCAGGGCTGAAGGAAGAGAATGGCAGCCGTATACCTAAGGAACTGGAATTTATGTTTGCCCAAATCGGCCAAACATAGTTTTCTTCGATTGGGAAGAAAACTAAATGACTAAGATTATATATGCTGCTAGAAAACTTCTATTAAAAATAAAGATATGCTTTTGTTTTGATTTTAAGGCAGATAAACAACTTTTAGGGGTGAAGAAAGGTGTAGAGATTGAGGGAAATCTTCAACCAATTTGACCAAAGTCACTCAAAGGCTACAGCAAATTTCTGCTATGCTAAGAAGTTCTAACCAGTAAAAAGACTCCTAAGTCCAGGAAGCTTGAGCTAGAGTAAAACATTTAAAAATGCCTTTGAGTAAAGGGGCTTTGTATAATGATAGGTAAGGACATTTGAGACAACACTTCATTTCACTAAAAACAACCAAAGCAGTAACAACAGCAAGAATTACCTGCTCTTTGGGTGAAAAGCAGTAAGTATGAAATAATCTCAATTTGAGGAATTGCTGGAATTTTATATTCTGACTGTTTAAAATTTCTAAAATACGTGTTGGTAGATTTTCACAGTACATTTGACTGTAATTTTAATTTTGCCTGAGTAAACCTGACTTTAAAACAGTCCGAAAAACTGTATCATAATATAAAGAAAAGAATCGAAAAATGAGCAAAGGTAGAGAGTTAGACATACTTGGGGGAAACTCAGCCCAACACTTTCCTATCAGTCAATGTTACACTCTGACTCAATACCAAGTAAACTGAAAAGCTTTAAACTTTGAGTAGAAAATCCTACTCAAAGTAGGATTCTCTAAACAAGAAAATACTCCATACATGTTATAAATTGGCAGATGCAATGATACTCAAAGTGTCTACAGTAGAAGAACAAAATAAAGATTCTCACTTCTTGGGTGAGTGTCCTTTTCAGAAACAGCTAGATAGATTTTTACTTACTGCTGGATCTTGATGAAGATTGAAGGTCTGACCACTGAACACAGAGAATTCATCTTAATAAACAATTAAAAACAACTGCCCATAAGTAACTAGCTACATCTGACCTATTCCAATAAAAACTCAAGTATTTATTTCCTCTAACATAAGTACCATGAAGACACAAGTAAGTTAGATGAACAGACAGCCCAGTCTCCTGGCCTACTCCTACCACACTGTTCTGATATGGTCCCATAAAGCAGACTACGTATATTAGTTCATCTTCTAGTCCCCACTAAGATGTAAACCCCATAAAAGCAGAAATCTTTACTTATGTTGTATGACTTCAACACATTGAATAGGTATCTTACAGTACCTGAGATATGCTAAACACATATTTGTTGAAATAGATACTTTAAGAATAGATATTTTTGCAAAGATATGGATAGCATAGTATTAAACAGAAAATAGAGGCATAAGTTCAATCAGAAAAAATGCTTAGGGTCCATTTACAGTATCTGTTGGAAGAATTTAGGCAGCATGGGACAAGAACTGAAAAATTCCCCCAAGCTTTTCTGTGCCCAAGATATGCTAAAGGAGAAAGAATCAAACAGGTAAGGCTGTCTTCAGGGAACATCCCAGAATATAATAGCATTGAAATCCAATGGAAACACAGAGCTGAAAGAAATGTGAGAATGAATAAAGTAAGTTCTTTCATGTGCAATTTTTGATCTCCAAGGGACTGAAGTTAATTTTTCAATACAAGTCAAAACTGTCCTCAAAAGATTTCTGGATTCCTGGTCATTAACCATATGGATTAGTTTACATCTACTGTAGAACACTTCTCTATAAACAAAGTAATTGAGATCAATCATATCCTAATGCGTATAAAACTAGAGTCTGAATAGTACAAACTCAAGGGAAAGCACAGGGCTTCTGAGATCCATGTTTCCAGAGATTCAGCAGATTCATTATTCCCCTGGAGATGCAGAAATCCTTCCATGGAAAGGGTTAAACACCTCAGCAGAGAATGAGGTGTGTTCATGGAGAAGTGATGTGAGTTCTTGAGATTTCATAAAACAGAAAAATCAATTATTTTATTTTAGTAATGGAAATGATATATATATATTTGGTAATGTGAATCTGTTATAAAAATATGACCTTGATTGTGCAGGTATTAAAATCTGCTTAAAGGAGCTTTTAAAAATAAGAAGCAAGAACTGAAAGGCAACCTCTCAATACCAAGAAAGAAATGGTTCTGTGGGCACCTTTGTCCTCTAGTCTCCCAGAAAGCTCAGATTCTACTGGGAAATGCTCATGAGCACGTACTCTTCACTTTTTCATCTTTCTCTGATAGACCGAAAAATGATAGTAAACCTTGGCTATAAAGTAAGAGGGCAAGGTAGTGACATATTCTGAGAATTCATTCAACCTTCTTGCCAAAATTAAACCTTGCCAGTTCAAGTTTTGGATCCAATATAAAGATCCACTAGAGACTTGGAACTTCTCTCAGTGCAGGGAAAGCTCCAGCTGGCATAGGAGCCTCCAGCTCAAGAGCAGTAGCCTAAGCTTGGGTAGTAGACGTTGGTGTGATGATCTAGTCACTGTAAGTAATGAGTGAGGATCTTGCTCAGCATCCAGGAAAAAAAGTAGACTTTGATAACAGCACACAAAAAGGAATTTTAGATGTCTTAATCTTGGCTTTCTAGGAGACAGAGAGAGAGAGAGAAAGAGAGAGAGAGAGAGAGCACCATGTAGTGAATCATAGAAGGCTAAGGAAAAACTATTCGGAAGAGAGAACTGCACACGTTTTGCTATTTTGTCAGCAAATCCTATTCACCATCACCACTTGGGGTGGGATCACTGGTAGGTCATCATTACATGGAATGCAAAGGCTTTCTAAAGGTAATGGATACTATTATTGAAAGGCTGCTATATTTTGATAGTAGGTTAATGTAGACTTTCAAAAAAATCTGGTGAAAAGGAGAACACTTACTGAGGCACATGGTGGAATAAGTTAACACATAGAAGCCAACAACAGAGGAGTTGATGCAAAGGCTTTTACGAGCAAGAATGTCTAATAAAAAAATTCCAGTTGTTCTTGATGCATAATGACACTTACCTGCTTCTCAAAAAACTTTAATAAGTTCTACTCCATATACATGAAGAAAAAAATGGAAAGGGACTCTACTGTCTCAAATTTAAATGGACACTGAAATAAAATAAGCTAGTGTTAACCATGGCAGGCCTTGTCTCCTAAGGATTTTTAAAAATTTGGGTGGTTTTGAATTTTTGCAAGGCACACAACAGATAATTGATCATATCTTTCCTAATGAAAGAGGCAGAAAACATCTGCTTATCCTTCAAAGGAATTTAGTCTATTATATTTAACTTTAAAGAATGGCCTTAACAACCTTCACAGAAAAATATGAGAGTTATGTCTATTTTTAAGATTTAAGGATAAAATAAAAACATGCTACAAAGAGAGAATTGTGAGAGACACATTTAAAATTGTGTGAAAGCATAAAACATAACTCATAAAGGGTGTGTGTGTGTGTGTGTGCACGTACGCATTTATTCCCTTCATGGCTTTCTTGATCTAAAATTAAGTGCACTTTCTGTAATGGGAATTTGTCAACACTGTGCTTTTGATGTGTTTATTTATCCAGCACTACATTTAATTGCTGAATCGTGTTTTTTTTAAGTTCATGATGGGAAGTCTTGATTTCTAATCACTCCAGGAGACAATGGTCTTAACAACCTTGATGAGTTACTCTGAGAACTCAGCTAGATTGAAGATTTGTTATATAATCTTCATATTTTTTTTAAGCTATTTTTCCAGTATCCTTCAAAGTGTTTAAAACACTGAATAACTAATAAATAAAAGAGGAATGAAGAGAAAGGAGAAAGGAAGAGAGGGAAGGAGGAAGAGGAGGGAGAAAGAGGAAGAAAGGAAGGGAGCTGAATGAGCTACCAAAGAAAATGGCTGAAATGTTAGTAAGATTCAGTAATTTTATTTTTCACAATTGGTTTAATGGAGGCGATATAAAATGTTTTTTCCTAGCAGCTATTTTATATTTTTTAACCTTTTATTCTGAGATGATTATAGAGTCACAGGTAGGGCAAAGAAGTGTTCAAGGATTCTTAGGCATCCTTCACCCAGCTCCTACTAATGTTCGTTTTTGACATAACTATAGTAAAACGTGAACACCAGAATAACTAAAATTCGCACAATCCAAATATTTTATTCAGACTTCACCAATTATGAATACACTCAATGCATGTATATACTCATATACACTCATTAGTGCATATATAGCTCTATGCAATTTTATCAACCTAGCTGCTATATGTAACTACTACCACAATCAAGATACTTAACTGTACCATCACAACACATCCTCATGCTATCTGCCTATAACCACATTCACCATCATCCTCATGCCTAATATCTAGCAATCACTAATCTGCTCTCCATCCCTATACATGTTATTTCATGAATGTTAAATAAGTGTAATCATGCGGTATATTCTTTGGAAACTGGCATTTTTCCTCCCCTTAGAATAATTCCCTTGATGGTTATCCAAATTGCTGAATGCATTAATAGTTACAGGTTGGTTTTTTTTCCTTTTTATTGCTGACTAGTATTTCCTGGTATAGATATACCACAGTTTATTTGACCAGGTGCTGGCTATTACAAATAAAGGTGCCATGAACATTTGTATACAGGTTTCTGTGTGAAAATAAGTTTCCATTTCTCTGGGACATATGCCTAAGAATAAAATTGCTAGGTCCTGTAAGTCCATTTTTAGTTTATAAAGAACAGCCAAACAATTTTTCAGAGGGGCTGTATCATTTTATATTCCCACCAGAAATGCATAAGTGATCTGGTATCTTCAATTCCTTCTCAGCATTTTAATGTGTCACTATTTTTCGTTATCTTTAGGCATTCTGATAGGTGTGCAGTGATATCACATTGTCATCGGAACTTACATTTTTTTCATGGTTAATGATATTTCTTATGGTCTTTTTTATGTGCCCATTTTCCATCTGTATATCTTCTTTTGCAAAACGTTTGCCCATATCTTTGACTCATTTTCTAGCTAGACTTTTTGTTTCTTCTTTACTGTTGAGTTTTGGAAAATCTTTATATATTCTAGATACAAGTCCATTACTGAAGTATGGTTTGAAAATATTTCTCCCACATTGTAATTAGTCTTTTTTATCCTCTTTACAAGGTCTTATGCAGAGCAAAATCGCTGCATTTTGACGAAGTGCCATTTGTCTTTTTTCTCTCCTCCTTGTAGGGAATCGCACTTTTTTTTTCTTTTGAGACGGAGTCTTGCTCTGTCATCCAGGGTTAAGCGGCCCCGTCTCCACCCACTGCAACCTCTGCCTCCCAGGTTCAAGTGATTCTCCTGCCTCAGCCTACTGAGTAACTGGGACTACAGGCACACACCACTGCACCCAGCTAATTTTTTGTATTTTCAGTAGAGAATGGGGTTTCACCGTGTTGGCCAGGATGGTCTCGATCTCTTGACCTCATGATCTGCCTGATTCAGGCTCCCAAAGTATTGGTATTACAGGCGTGAGCCACCGTGCCCAGCCAGGATCATACTTTTGATGTCAGATCTGAGTACTATTTGCCTGTTCTAGATCCTAAAATTTTCTTTTGTTTTTCTGCAAAATGTATTGTTTTCTATTTAACATTTAACTCCATGATTTACTGTGAATAATTTTGTGCAAAATTTGACTTATTTTTTTTAATTGTGTATATCCAATTGTTCTAGCACCATTTATTGAAAAAGCTATTCTTCCTTCATTCAACTGCCTTTGCTAGCTTGCTAGAAATTAATTGAATATATTCGTGTGGGTCTATTTCTGGGTTCCTTATTTGATTCCACTGAGCTGCGTTTCTATCTGTTCCCCGGAAACACAGTGTCTTATAAACTGTGGCTAAATAGTAACTCTTAACACTGAGAAAATTAATTCCTCCCACATTATTGCTCTTCTTGAAAATTGTTTTTGCTATTCTAAAGATTTTATGTTTCCATAAACATTTTAGAATAAAACTTATCTACAAAAAAACCTGGCTAATATTGGCAGAAATTGCCTTCGCCTCAGATCACTTTGGAAATAACTGACTCTTTACTATGTGAATTCTTCTGATCCAAGAATGGGAAAACTGTTTTTTCAGCTCTACTATATCCAAATTTCTTTTTTATAGACCATTTCTATCTTTGTGGGCCATTAAAGGGAAGGTACTAAGATCAGGTGGGGGACACTGGGAGACTAAGGTGGGAGGATTACTTCAGCTCAGGAGTTTGAAACCAACCCAGACAACATAGTGAGACCCCCATCTCTACAAAAAATTAGCCAGGCATGATGGCACACAACTGTAGTACTAGCTACTCAAGAGGCTGAGGTGGGAGAACTGCTTGAGCCCAGGGAGTTCAAGGCTGCAGTGAGCTGTGATTGTACCATGGTACTCCAGTCTGGGCAACAAAGCAAGATTCCTGCCTCTAAAAAGAAAAAGGAAAAAAAAAAATTAAGAGGAACAAACACTTTGCAATTTCTATTATTTCTTTTAATTTAATATTTTGACAAGCCTGTTCTGATCTGAATAGATTCCTTAATGGGCAAAACTTCATCACATTTATTACAATTCATCACAGTTGTTGAAATATATGTTAGTCCCACTTGGAAGGGCTGAGTGTAGTATTTTTCATCACTGTATCTACAGTTCATATATGTGTGTGTCCCATATGTAAAACCTCAACAAATGTTCACTGCATGAGTGAAATCATTCTTTAACCCAGGAAATAATGTCCATAAGTACTTACCTCAAATTGTTTTAAATCCAGGGACTCTGAATCTTAAACAAGATTTAGGAATGGGCTCCCCTCCCTTCCTCCTAGTTTTCATTTTTTTTGCCACACATATTTCTAATTACAGTATATAATGAAATACATACATACCCATGTGTGCACATGCACACAGGCATACATGCACTTACCAAGGCAAAATATTACTCATAAAAAGCACAACATGCAATACACAGACAATTTGTTTTTATCTCTAAGGAATGGTTCATTGACTTTCAAGAAGTTTCCCAAACAGAAATTTGAACAGGAAATTATATTTACTTTTCAGATATTACACATAACAACCAAACTTAATCACCAAAGTTTTCACTCAAGTCAAGCTAACTTTTAGTAAAAGGAGAGGAGAGACGCATTCCAAACAGAAATTGCAGCAGGTCACTTCATGGCTTAAAATCATTTAGAAATCTCTCTCTCCATGAAATTTAACATAAAAAGTCCAGAAACTTAAAAGAGGTATAGGATGCTTTTTTGATCAGAAACCTACATAATTTGCAGTATCTCCTGACATTATCCAAATTGCACCATCTGCTTGTCAGTTCCTTAAATTCTCCAGGCTCCCTCACTGTTCTTTACCTTTGCATATGCTATTCCTTCTGCATGTTCCTACCCACTGACTCACTTAAACATCTCATGCTCTTCAAATATTCCCTTGGTCTTTCCTTTTATTGTGCTCTCATCAAACCCATAACTTTATGTTGGTATGTCATGTGGCACTCTTGTTGAGTTTCTCAGTCACTTACAGGACTGCAAACATGTTAATAGCATTAATTCATTTATAATAGTGTCAGATAAAGTTTCCTGAGGGAGAAGGAGAGAGAGATAGAGAGAAAGACATTTCCAGGATATCGAAAAATCAGCTAAGTATACAAAACTGGGTGATACAGTATAGTGGACCAAGGTCTGGATCTCAACTCCATCATATTTTCAAGGTCTTAATTATATCATTTACATTTTCTGAAAATGAGTTATTAATAATATTATTATTTATTCTGGAGAAAGGAGAAAATAATGTCTAATTTTTTGGTAGGCTCTTATGAAGCACAGGGTAAATATGAGAAGCATTCTGTCGATAAACATCAACAAATGAAATTTTGTGTCTTATCGTATATTAATCAACTTGAGTCTATCTTTATACCAAATAATCCATACATTTGTAAAGTGTTTTACCAATCATTTTCAAACATGTTATCTAATGTGATTATCACAGTAATCCTACAAGAGAGTGAAAGTTCTGTCTGACTGTGGAATCACTTAAGAGTCACAGCTGTTAAACACCTAACCAGGATGTAGGTAGCAAGGGAAGACTCCTTGGGATCCAGGTTTGCTCTCTTGCATTTCAGTACATTTTACATTTTACAACAAAACTCCTGTTTCAAAACAAAGATACAAATCTCAGGAAGAATAACGCAAATATTCTAAATTTTGAATTGTTTTTCTAAGGGAAATAACTTCTTGATGAGGCCTTTTGAATAATAACACAATTTTTTTACAGAGATCAAAAAAGTTTTATGATTTAAAGAGATACATTTATGTTTAAATTTATACAGAATCTAAAACTTTGTAGCTATTATAGATACATCATATATATGATTTATGTACAATTTTATTTGCATTATTCTGATTGATGAATATTACAGTTTAAAAACATATATAAGAAGAGGTTTTTTCTTTTTTCTTAAAAACTAATAGCAGATAATGAAGAGGTTTGAGTCTCTCTCTCTCTGTCTTTCCCAGATATTTCTCCCTGTTTTCAACAAGTAACATGTGCCTTCAGTTCAAAGATTTCAGAAAGACTCATAATTAATTGATATATTATTTAGTAAAGCAATTTCTGTCCCAAATAAATTTCACAGTATCTATAATTAAGCAATTTTTCAAAATTATAAAACCATAAAGAAAAGGAAGAGTTTTAGAAGTGAAAGTTTGCCATTTTCCCAAAGAAAGTGATGGGGTAAATGGTATGGATTAATTATTCAAACAAGGTGAAATTTTCAAAGATCTATAATCCATATTGTTTTAACTCCCTAACAATGATTGACAGATTTCTATATGCAGACCACTCTCTTATCTACCTCCTTTTAAATTTGAAATTCTTCGTATCTGGCATCATTCATTTGAGTTGTTCAATGGTATTTACATTATTTCTTTCATTTCATTTAACATTCCTCTTTTCAGATAATGCACATAATGACATACTATAGTTTTATGTTGAATGAGTCATAAGTAAAATGTCCATAGCGCTAAACTATGTCCCTTGACTCTAGTAGAGCTGTGAATCCCCTAACGTCTAATGGGAAAACATTTCAACCATTGTTCAGATTATAAGAAGTTTGTCAGTGTAGCTGACTTCTGTAATGTGGACATTCATCATACAAACCTACAAATTACTCAGATATATGATAGATCCAACATATCTTTACAATAATATAGATATAGATCTAATAAATAATGTATATATTAGATTTTATGTATACATAAAATCTAAGATTCATTAGCTCAAACTGTCTTCTCAGTTTAAACTGAAGACAAGGGTGGTGTGCAGTGGCTCATGCCTGTAATCCCAACACTCTGGGAAGTCGAAGCAGGTGGATCACCCGTGGTTGAGAATTTGAGACCAGCTTGGCCAACGTGGTGAAACCCCATCTGTATTAAAAATGCAAAAATTGGCCGGGTGTGATGGCTCATGCCTGTAATCCAAGCTACTCAGGAGGCTGAGGCACAAGAATTGCTTGAAGCTGCAAGGCAAAGGTTGCAGTGAGCCATGATCACACCGCTGCACTCCAGCCTGAGAGACAGAAACTCTATCTTACAACAACAAAAAAAACAAAAATTGAAGAAGATATCATAACTAACATCTAATCACTACTTGTAAAATAGTGTGTTAAGTTCTTTACATGTGTCTACTTAAAGAATCCTCACACAATGTTAAGTAGGTATGATTATACTCATTTTACATTGGTAGGAATGAAAGCTCCCAGGATTAATCAACTCAAGGCTAGTAAATATAAAAAGAGCATATAAACACACATATTTCTAATTCAAAAGCCACACTTGTTTTTCCATTACTACCAATGTATAAAGAGAAAACTGAGATCCAGAGAAATTAATTACCCAAAAAGACTAGCAGTTTTATCACAGTAATTTAAATTGGTGTTTTTCTATTTGAACCTACTGTCTCCTGAAGAACCTACAATACCTAGAAAAACATTCCACGCAAAACATATTAGGAATACCAGTAGCATACTTCAGAGTAAAGCAGATATTGTCATACATAAATTACATAAAATTTTTGCAAATTATTCCTAGAGTATGATTCTAAAAACAGCCCTAAGTTCTCATAACCAAAGTATAAACATATATATTTCATAATTATAAAGTAAATGGAAAATACTGCCAATATATTCCTCAACATCTTGTATTCCTTTTTCTCATCTATATAGATTTATTCTTTTGAAATAATAGTATCCCTGGCTACATTTAAATATGTCTGTCAACGGTATGCAGTTAATTAAAGCTTTCTCTATCACTAGGCAGTGTTGGTTTTGAAGTTCATTTTTAGAGACCACTAAATGTGCATCTGTAGAACAATCAATCTAATCAGTGATATTAATATTTTCCCTTCTTTCTTGCCTATACCTATTTAAGTGATGATTCAATTAAGTTATTGAAATTCCTCTTTCTAGGCAAAACAATTTCTTGGAAAAGTGATCAATTTTTCTATATTGGCATAAACAATTCCCAAGTAAGAACTTGTGATGATACATTGAATAGAAAATAAAAATTCAAAGAAATTTTGTTTTCTTTTCAATTATTCCAACAGATTACTATTATTACTTTATCAACTGTTTATGAAAATGTGGGGTTCTGTAAGAATGTACAATATAATCAGTTGAAAGCCAACATCTATTTCATAGCTTGTACATCTAGCCATGATAGAGTAACATGTACCAGATTTACTACCCTCTCCCACTACACTCCCAAAACAACAACGAAAATGACAACATATACATACACAAAAATATTTTAAGGTACTGAACATGAGACAACAAGGGATGGTAATCCCTGAGAAGTGAGAAACAAATAAGGTGAACCTACAGCTGCCTCTGTTTATTCTTACTTTTTTTTCTTTAAGTTCTGGGGTACATGTGCATATCGTGCAGGTTTGTTACATAGGTATACATATGCCATGGTGGTTTCCTTTGAGAAAATTTCCCACAGCCAGGAAAAACTCAGATGGAGGCTGGCAGACTGAATGGAGAAGACACAAAGATGAGTGTCTGAAAAGACAAAAACAGCAATAATTCACAGAACAGAGAATCAGGGAGAAGAAAGCTGCACATAAAATAAATTCCAGACAGCAGTAGATGTTATTCTCCCTTAACTACTCAGCTGGCCCTTGATTAACATATGTATGTTAGGAAACTATTCAAGACTGAGGAAAGAACCAATGGCAATGGTGCATGGCCCTAACACAAATCCAGGAATAGTGCTTGTTACCACCAACTAACCTAGAAAACCTCAACATTCCCAGAGCACTGGCCAGAGTCCTCACAAGGGTCTTGCCTCAGTGGTGGGAAATAAGTCCTAGATTGAGCATGTTCTGGTACTGTCTAACTTCAAAGCAAGACCCAAAAGATCGAACTGTCTCCAAATAACATTCTACAACAAAGCTCAAGAATATTGACAGAAATTCAAAATATCTGCCAAAAAAGAATTCATAATATTCACAATCCAATAAAAAGTATTAGAAATGCAAAGAAGCAAAAATAAAACTGACATTTTAAACTCTTTCTCTGCTTCTGTTTGTTATTTTAAAATGTATAAATTCTTTATTATTAGGAAAATAGAGCAATGAGAAATATAATCTGCACTGCTTTTAGTACATTATGGGATTTTACTTAATGCTACACTTTCTGCTGTAGTAGCTCATTGATAGAGTACAGTGTTCAAAGAAAAGAGCTATTGATATTTTTAAAGTATTTTCACTTGGAATCAAAATTTGGAAACAAGCAGTCTTACCATACTCCATTAGTTAGGAGAAGAACCAATCAGTTGTAACCAATCCAGAACTCACAAAACATTAGATACCACAGAGGACAAAAAGAAGCACCTCGATACCTGGGAAGACAAGTCACTCAGGGAACTAGGAGCCTTAAGAGTAGAGAAAGGATTGGTGCAAAACACTGAATGGCTGCAAACTTTCTTAGGACCAACACCTCCTTCTTCACAACACAGAGTTGTGCAAGAATCACTCCCTAACCTCACAGAGCACTGGAGGATGAACTAGAGTAGCTGTAGACCAGAGTGGGCCAGGAAAGAACCTAGGAAGGGGAGTTGGCACTCCTGCTTATGTTAAAGTCTACCTACTGCAGGCGGTATGTTAAAGTCCACACATTGCAACTTAACATAGGAAGAATTCTTTTTCAGTTAAGCTTCTGGAAGGTGGAACATTAGAGAATTCAAATCTGGATAGACTGACCCAAGAAACTAAAAATATTAGCCTTTGGGATTTGGATAGGAGGAGAGGGAGTGACAAGGAAATACTCAGCTACACCCACAGTAAAGTTCTCAGGCAACAAATCTTGTCGATTCATAAAGAGCTTCCAATTATTTTTTGCATTAGAGTTAAACAAAATAGCATTCAATGAACATTTTTTAGAATTTATTATAAAGACTTTATTTTTTTAGACCACTTTTATGTTCACAGCAAAACGGAGAGGAAAGTACAGAGATTTTCCATATAACCCCTAGCCCTACACATGGGTAGTTTCCCTCATTATCAGTACCCCTCTCCATGGAGGTACAGTCATTATGATGGATGACCCTAACCTGACACATCACAATCACCCAGACCGCATAGTTTACATTACACTTGACTCGTGGGACTGCACATTGTATGGGTTTGGACAAAGGCACAATGACATGTTATCCGTGTCATATAGATTATTTTTTTCCCCATTTTGTATATACTATGCTTAGCAAAATAACACAGAGACTGAAAACCAAATACAGCATGTCTCACATATAAGTGGGAGCAAAATGATGACAACACATAGACACAAAGAAGGGAACAACAGACCCTGGGGTCTACTTCCAGATGGAGGATGTGAGGAGGGAAAAGATCAGAAAAAATAACCATTGAGTACTAGGCTTAGTACCTGGGTGATGAAATAATCTGTACAGCAAACCCCCATGACACAAATTTACCTATGTAACAAACCAGCACATGTACCCCTGAACCTAAAGTAAAAGTGTAAATAAAGAGTTGAATTTTTTTTTGAAAATGGAGTCTCACTCTGTTGCCCAAACTGGAATGCAGTGGCGTGATCTTGGCTCACTGCAACCTCCTGGGTTTAAGCGGTTCTCCTTCCTCCGCCTCCTGAGTAGCAGGAATTGCAGGCATCAGCCACCACACCTGGCTAATTTTGTATTTTCAGTAGAGACGGGGTTTCACCATGTTGGCCAGGCTGGTCTGGAACTCATGACCTCATGTGATCCACCCACCACAGTCACCAAAAGTGCCTGCATTATGGGTGAGCCACCGCACCCAGCCCATTTAAATTTTTAAAAAGACCTATATGAAGGTACACCATCATGAAATATTAGAAAAGTAGTGATACAACTTTCATTAGCTGGAAGCAAGCCTCATTTGAATGTTCATGGTCTTCTCAACAGACCATGGAAAGATAAAAGAATGGAAAAATGCCTTCTACATTCTGACAGAAAATAATTTTGCAATCTAGAAATGTTTCCAGTCATGTAGAAAGGTAGAATAAAAAGATTTTCAGACATGTACAAGCTCAAAACTTTTCCTCCTGAAACCCTTTCTAAGGAAGCTTCTGTAAAATGTGCTTTGCTAACACAAAAGAATAAACAAATCCAGGAAATAGGCGACTCAACTAAATACAGTGAAGAACATTCTCAAGATAATGGATTTATTATGAATGGAAATACTAAATGGAAGAAATAATAGAATGGAAGTCCCAGCTCAACAGAGAAAAAGTGATAATCCCAGAGAGTTGCGGGTACAGAACGAAGCTTAAAGATGGTTCAATGGGAGTGGAGGGAGTTCCTGAGTAACTCCACAGATGAGAACCACAGAGGATCTGAGACTGTTTCTTTCCACAGCATAACCTGGACCTTCCCCACAGGTACACTGCCTGATGTGTCTGACTACCCTGAGAAAGGCTTTTATAGTTCTACTACGGTGTTTGGTGAAACACTATCAATAAGTAACTAGAAAACTTAGCAAACAACAAAACGAAAATGAGTAAATCCCTAGAAACAAAAATAATTGAATAAGAAATAATAATCACAATACTCATCACTCTGTTCGGAGCAAAATTTAAACAGTCATATGATATGCATACTTGGTATTCCTCTAAACAAAAATCATGGCTATATTGGAAGGACGGGAAGTGGAAGATATATGCTGTGATGGTATAGTTACCCTGCTAAATCATTATATTCCATAGTAGGAAGTCAATGAATACTCCCTAAAATTGAGAAACTGACTACAGAGAATAAAAACGGGGAAAAAAACCCAAAAGGTTTCACAGTGTTTCTTTCTGAAAATTACATCATGGAAAGACTGACAAGGTGAAGGCGGGGTCCAGCCGGTTTTTGTTATTGTTGTTTTACTTGTTCTTGTTTTCCTACAAGCTTTCTAATAAGAGCTGACTTTCTGAACTATGTACAAGCATTATT
Organism: Callithrix jacchus; assembly: GCF_049354715.1. Classification (NCBI taxonomy): domain Eukaryota; kingdom Metazoa; phylum Chordata; class Mammalia; order Primates; family Cebidae; genus Callithrix; species Callithrix jacchus. The sequence continues at coordinate 53,104,439 of NC_133519.1, forward strand.
TTGGCAAGAACATTTTTTTAAAAACAGGTAATTTCTTCTCAAGAAATCATCTTGACTATAGTTGCTACAGCTATTTACATACTGTAAACCTTTTTTCCCAGCAAATTAAACATTTAAATATTATTAGTATGCAATATAGTCATTCTTTTAGCATTTTTAACTTTCTCGGCCACATAGCTTAGAACACGATCACATCAATTCCAATCTGTGGCAAGGGAAAATATAGGTCAGGTTGTAGTGTTTCACTTTTATTTTATTGTCATAGAGAAAATATTCTCACATGATACTTGGGGAATGGGAAACAAGAAATACATCTTCTTAGTTCATTTTTATAACCTCCAAAATCCACAGACCTATAAATATCTAGATTTAGACCAGTTAGGTAAAAAAAAAAGTTCTATTTTTATATATGTGAAGTACACAAGTATATTCTAAACTAAGCAAAAATAAAACATTAAATTTAATAAAGTACAGGGTTTTGCTTGCTCTTTACTGAAAATGAATGCCACCGGGTGAATATTGCCCCCAATTTTTCCTATCCCTTATTCCCTGAACCTATTCCAAAATTTCAATATAATAAAGCTAACACAATACAAAGTCCTCTCAGTGGCCCAACTCACTCTAGAGGCATTCCACAAGTATCCTAAGAAGATGGGGGATAAGATGGAGAGGAAAGTGTTATTGGGAAGAAGATATTTGCTTTCATTTATTTATAAAAGTTTTCCAAAAAGAAAAAGAAGTCCCACTCAAGCATAAATTATCTTCAATTCATTTTAATATTATTTACTAAAAGCCATGTCACAAAAATACCAAATTCACTTTCTTTTATTATTTATGTTTTAAAAAACAAATCTTTCATTTTGTTTTTCTACTATTTAAATTATATTAGACATGTACAACATGAATAGACAGATAATAGTTGAATAATAGGCATTACAAATGCCTCAATTTTTCACACTTCAGGAAAATTATGTCTCTCATAAGAAAACTCTGCAGGAGAATTAAAAATACTTCCAGTTCTTCTGATAGGCTTTAAAAAAATCTTATCACATATTTCAAAGCCAACATGTATGTATTTAATATTTAATTATCAACTACTATCCATATGCCAGTATAACACTAGATTTTTGAAAAAAATCAACAAAGGCCCCCATCTTCACCTTCCCTTCCTACATCTTAGTATCCCCTTTCAGCAAGCCTAATGGCCAAGGAAAATAGGGTTCAAGTTCCTGGCTCTGCCACTTTCTAGCTTTGCACCAACGGGTTCCTTAACTTCTCTATGCCTGTTTCTTCAGCTGTACGATGGGGATAATATTATGCTTTCTCACTGGGCATGTAAAGTACTTAAAAGAATGCTAATAAAGACTAATTGTTATATGCATGTTCTATTAGCAGCTAAAGATCCATGAATAGATTTCAACTTGACATGCACATAAAATACAATGTCTAACTTGAGCACCTTTGGTATTTTTTATTAATATCAAAGGATTAATGAAAAATAAATGAAGAATTTTTTATGAATGCCAAAGGTGTTCAAATTAGACACTGCAATTTTAGGCAAGCAGGGAAAATAAACTTGCAAAAGTGAAGCTGAGATTTTTACAAGTTTTGGAGGGTTGGTTAGAATGATAGAGGGCAAGTTGTGTGAGCTGCCTTATCAAAGTCAAGTTCCCAGTTTCTTCAGTTCTGGCCACCACCTTAGTGCCTCCACAAACGCCCAACATAGAGTAGCACTAACTACGCCTGGTTCATACACTTAGTCCTTGAATTATTCTCTCACCACCACTCCATTTACATTTCAGTGATGTATCAGACCAGGACACAGATGTATCATATCACCTGCGACAGCTTATCCAAATTAAAATGAAGTAGAACAAATAGAGTACAACAAAGGTTTGAAAACCATAAAATACAGAATATTATATGGATTAGATAGAAATATAAAATACAATTATACAGGATTATAAACTATAGAGATTTGCATAGGGAAAAAGTCTTCATAAAAATGCTGAGATACAGAAGTTATAACTGGTCAAAAAATAGGTGGATATCATGTGGTGTGTAGAGGTGGGGTGAGAAGTCTTTAGAAGCTGTTATTCATTCCAGACAGAGGAACTGTCAAGAGGCAGCCAGAAGCAGAAGACCTGAGGCAGAAAAATTAAAACCTCTCTCAACAGTTCAGATGAGAAAGACAGGTACATTAAACAGGAGAGTAAGAATTAAAATGGAATCACAAAACAACTATTTGAGCCATCTACGAACTGAATCAATGAGACCTACAGCAAACCAAGCTTTAAAAAGAATTTAATAATCCAGCCTTGGGTGGTTGGTTGTGTGTTGGTGCCATACCTAAAAACAGAAAATACCAGAGGGTAAATAGTTTTAAAGAGATGCCAAAATTAATTTTGGACATTTTGGATTGAAATGTCTGTTGAACATAAAAAGACACCTAACTGAAAGTAGTCTGTATAGTTTTAGAGCTCTGCATGGAGAAGCAAGACAAAAATATCATGATTTAGAAATCATCAACATATAATTATAGTTATTGAAGTTTAAATGAAGTAAACTAGAAAGAGGTAAGAAATGAAAAGAGCAAAGCACCAAGGAAGAATCCTTGATAAAACATAATTTTTAGGGCTAAACAAAAGAAGGAAAGCCTGTAAAAGAGAACTAAGATGGATGGGACATAAACTAAAGAAGAATGATATCACAGAAGTCAAAAAAAGGAAGTTTCAAGAAAGAGGAAGAAAATCAGAAAAATAATGTTCATTGGATCTGGCAAGAAAAAGATCATCAGAAATTTTAAGAAGAGCATAAGTGGAGCCATGGGGCAGACGAAAGAATATACAAAATAGAAGAGTAAATAAGAGGCAGGAAATAAAACTTCAGGTTAAAAATGGGAGAAAATGATGGAAATATACAGGGAACTGAAGGTCTTGATGATATGTAAAAATGAATCAGTTTAGTGTTAGTAAGGAAGTGTGAAGACTGAAAGGACAAGTTAGAGTTAGATGGTGGAATGTTGTCACATAAGTTACCAGAAGTAAATCAATCTTGGTCATGCTCAGGTCCAGCCTAACGAGAGGGTGCTGGGCAGAATTGGACATAAAAGTCACCAAACTAAAAGAACTATAAAGGCAGGGTCTGGAACAGGTTATTCACTGGGCAAAAACATGTGAAAACAATGATACCAGTATCTAGAATTAAAAAAAAATAAAAAAGAATAAAAGCTTCCACCCAAACCCTCCATGGTTGTGGAGGAATCACCAAAGGTTGAAAAAAACAGGGACAAGAAAAAAGCAAAGGCTGTAATAAATAACATACGCCTCAAATAAAGGGAAATGTAATGGTGTATAATTTGTAATAAGAGGGGCAACACATTTCCAAGCCTGTGATAAATGGGGAACCGTATGAAAATGAGCGGCTTTTAGTAAAAAGATTCTAATGTTCCAGCTTGGTTCCTAGTCAAATAAACAAATGGATGAACTCTCTTTGAAAAAACTGAAGGTGTTGGAAAATTTATTTGTAAGGGCGCATGCATTCCAGGAGGCTTAGAAGAAAAAGGATTAGCAGAGAGGGGCATCCCTGGACCATTAAATCAAGAGAATATGAGGATGAGAAAGAGTACAGATGAATGAACATATTCTCAGAAAATTATATTGTCAAACATTGCAGTAACTAGATACACTGTTGTCAAAAGAAAATTCCTGTCAACTTTTACATCAGATTTTATTTTAATAGTAAATATATAAGCTTTGCTAGACAAAAAACCTTGGGACTCAGGCAGAAGTTAGTTAGCTTAAAGATACCAAACAGAATTTGGGTTAAATTTTACCAAAGTACAAATATGATTCATGATTTATCACCCAGTCTAATATTCAGGAGACTCTGCTCAGGATTCCAAGCAAAACATTTTGTTTGTTTGTTTGTTTGGGGGTGGGGTTTGCAAAGATGAACTCTGGATGAAGAGGGTGCTTCCAACAGGTATGAGCCCCATGAAGAAGAGTCAGCACACGTGTGTTCTACTCAGAGTCAGGACCATTCCCAGCAGAAGGGGTTTAACATTCAGTATTTGCCAAGCATTTATTATTTCCAATATAAATACAATAAGATATAGAAGAGACTTGGAGTCTAGTTGGGAAAACTGGAGATATTTAAAAAATGACAACTCAAGGGAGTAGTTATAAAAATGAAATAAGATAATAAGCACAAAAACTTAGACTAGGAAGAAAACTCAATAGGAAAGAAGGAGCAAGAGGAACATCAGAAAGTTAAGAATTAGCAATTACCTTGAGATGCTATGCAACCCTGTTCTGTGTCAAACACTTTACACAAATTATTTAAAGAGAAGATGGGACTTGACTTACACATCAAATAACAGGTAGTGAGTAAATAGACTGTGAAGAGAGGTAAAGAAATGTTTCCTTTACAGGTTTTCTATGCACATATTTAATTTATATTTTGATTATTGGACCACACACATTTATCTAAACAACTAATATTAATGAATTCTCTTTGTCATTCCACTCAGTCGATAATCCAATTGCCCAAATGAATGCAATTGATGGGTCAATTTAGTGGAAATAACTGAACTATGTATTACCACCAAGAGGAAGCTAACTAATTAAAAAAAAAACTTATTACAGAGATCACAAAGTGAATTTGATGACTCACAAATAACAGAGCAAGAAAGGGAATGAGATTATTTTAGAATATGTTTTCTCTTTTAATGAAAAAAAAAAGGTTATTCATTCACTCATCCATTAGGTTTATCAGTGTAATTCCTTGGACATAGTCACGGTAATTCATAAACTACTACTATACATAGAAAATGGAATAGCTCATCTAGAAGTACAGGATTTAAGATTTTAGATATGCTCATACTTTCAAGTACTTTAGTTTTTATAGCCCATCAATAACATTTTATAGAGACAATAAACATAAATGAAACTTTTTATATTAAATACACATAAATCTCAACTCTATTGAATTCTTAATTATATAATTAGCAGGCCGAGCATGGTGGCTCATGCCTGTAATCCCAGCACTTTGGTAGGTCAAAGTGGTAGATCGCTTGAGCTCCTTGAGCTCAGGAGTTTGAGAACAGCCTGCACAACATGGCAAAACTCCCTCACTATAAAAAAAATACAAAAAATTATCCTGGCGGGGTGGCGAGTGCATGTGGTTCCAGCTATTCAGGAGGCTGAGACAGGAGTATCACTTGAGCTGGAGAGGCAGAGATTGCAGTGTGCTGAGATTCTGCCACTGCACTCCAGCCTGGGTAACAGCATGTGACTCTGTCTCAAAATAAAGAAATTAATTCATTAATCAATATACATACAATTAGCAGATTAATTAAGCCCTTCACTTCTTTTCTTACTACTAAATTTCCCATTTGTTGTTTTATTTAAAATCTCATGAGGTTTTTAAACTCTTGACTTAAAGTTATAAAACTATCAGTAATATTAAAATTTCAATCATTTTGGGGCAAATTTGCTGATACTAGTCAATCGATAATCTAGACATCTCCTGCTGCTAGAAGAATAAGAACTCTTATATGCATTATTATTCTTTTCTGTTATGATTAATAAGAGCACCTGATTTATCATTGAGTCACTTTCTTTTTCTGCTATTGGAAAAGCCAATATCCAACCACCTTTTCTACTATGAAGCATGAGTTTTCAGGAAGACAAGTAGAAAGAAACAGTCAGAGGCAAATAATTTAGAGGCTACTAAAATTAAAATTGAGGGGATTTTTAAAAAACCCTAAGAGGTACAATTTACAATCTCTTTCACCATACCTTATTACAAACTATATATTCATGTTCCTACCCTGAGCTCCAATTTTATTGATAAAATGTGTCTAATGAATAATAATCACAGTATTTAATAAGTGCTCACAGGAAAACAAACTCTTTGTTGTCTACAAGTATGAGAGAAAAAATATTTGACTCGAGGCCTGACTCTCTAAAACTCAATTAACATAATATTGTTCAAATGGACATTTGAGTTTATGGAACATGAACAGCAATAAACTTCTGCTATGAAGATTCTACTTCCCTCTTAGCAACTTAATGAAATATAGAAAATATTCTAAACATAGAAAAAATTTGAATATAATTTTAACAAGAACTGGCACTTCATACACTTAATGTGTTTTCAAAAAATTTTTTTCTAAATCATAAAAAAAAATCAAATAAGAACGTATTGATGACTTCTAAAGACTAAGAACATATCATTTAGCAGTAATTATTACCAAGAACTGAGCAAAAAAATTTTCATAAATTATCTATTGCCTACCAACAGCAGTAAAATTATCCTAATTTTGCAGATGAGAGCACTGATAACTCCAAAGATTACATAATTGCTCAAGACCATACAGTTACTAAATGCTGGAAGAGGGACCAAACTCATCAGAAAGAATTGGTTAAGATTTTATGCTCTCAACAGCTCTACCATACTGATATTTAAAAAGCATACGACCTTTACCTTATATTATTTAATTGCTGACATAATAGTGCCACAATTCAAAGTATTAACATTTATTAACATTCCATATCATCATTCAGATGCTATGCATCGCATCTTAATTTCAGAGTCCTGATCTAGATATAAGGCTATAAGATTTAGCTCTGTAGGCTTTGATTATAATAATTTATACAAACGTTTACATAAGTACTCAATTGAAAAAAATTATCTTCCATTTAAACTTAATATTCTGTTTTAATGAAAAGAAGTATCAAAAATAACTCATATAATATATAACACAAAGTATCTTTGCTATTTGCTTTTAGAATTAAATTGACTACCCAATGGCCTGGCTAGGAGTAACATAATGAAAAGTAAAATAAAATTCCACTGCAGAAAGACAGTTCAAATTATCCTGCTTATATACTGACATGCTCCACTGTTCCCAAATATCTAATTAATTCTAGAGAAAAATTCATTCATCTTTTCAAAAATGGTAGAGCTCTCTGTCTCAATGCCTGCCTGGTTCTTGCCTTGATAAGATAATGTGGAAAATTACTATCATCATAATCAATACTTTAAAAAATCTTTTCTATCAGCTGAGGCAAAGTAAGGGGCAAATTGTCTTTTATTAACCGGAACTGCTATTTCAAGAGGGAGTGGCTTTTGAGTATCTCAAATCTTGTAGTTCACCTTCTGCAGGTTATTTGCAGATGGTATAATAGCATTGGTAGTACATGAACATTTGATTTGTAATATTTAACTAAAAAATAACATTCTGTAGAACTGGGTGTGGATTAAATAGACGAAGAAAAAAAAAACAGGAAAACAAATGTTTAAAACAAATGCTGTTGCTCTAATGCCCTGGGTGTAGTACACCACAAATGTGATTATTTACTTAAAATAATAAAAACCTGAGTATTAGCAATTTATATCATTAGCTTCTCCAAGAGGGCAATGTTGAAGTGTGATTTATTAATCTGTTTCCTTTATTTTCCTTACTAGCACATAGCAAAACAAAGATTTTATTAGCAAAACAATAACTTCATCTTATTGCAAACATTTTGCTGAGATTTTTTAAAAGTAGTCACTTTTATTGTTATTCTTATTATACTAGCTTTGTAAATTTTCTCGTTTGCCTTTGTTTTGCCAATGATATAAATATACAATGATACAACAGTATACCCAGAAAATAAAGAGAACTAATACAGTGCTCTCTAGTCAACCATGTTAGAAACTTATATTTTATAATGATTTATAGAAGTCATATAGTTACGGGCAGCAATTAATTTTTACCAAGGAACAATTACTGGGTAGAGGAACAAAATCATATTTCTAGGGTACAATATGGAAGTATGCATTAAACATCATAAAATATAAATACTCAAACTCTTATTCCTCAACAGTGTAATTTCATAGTTAAGAATTTGTTTTCGTAAAATAATCAGTGAGGCCCCAAAAATACCTATAAGTATTTAGAGACAAGAACATAAAATATCAACATGAAAGCAACCTAAATATATAACACCTAATTAATATGATATATTGATAAAGCATGATATATTCATATTATGGAATATTATACTATCAAAAGTAATCTTGTTTGGAAATTTATTTAGAAATACATTTCACAAAACAACGGATGTAAGTATTTAAATCTGTTTAAGTAGTTAAGCAATTACTGAACAATATTTTAAGTGAAAAATCAGTTGATATAACTGTATCTTCTATGGCATAACTTGACTTGTGTAAACATAAAGTCACTATATATATTAAAAAATGTGTGTGAATAGTCAAAGTATTTCACATGTTCTTCTTTTAACAATTTTATACATTAAAACTTACCAACTATACATTTTTAAATGTTCTCAAAAGAATTTAACATAGTATTTGTAATCTAGCTGTACTGGCATTAAATGTTAAAAATGTATTTTTAAAATAAAATTATTTGAATATTTTATTAGCAATTAAATTTTCTAAGTTTAAGCATAACATTTTTCTTCATTTTTCCAATCTGAAACTTTCTCTGTCTGAAACCAATCTCTCTGAGACCAGCCCCTTAATCATCAATCTAATAAGCAGCTCCCTTTCTTACAAAAGTATACAATATGAGTATGTGTATCTGTGATTATTCATTAACTCTGATTAAATGTGACTACTATTCCACATTCTTGATATTTTTGGTTCTCTGTAGGTGTTTTGAATACACTGAATTGTCCCTTCCATTCATTCTTTCAGTTACTGAACATACAGTCTATCATACTCATCCCATTTCATTAAGAGTTTTTAAATTTATATATATAGATTTCTAAATCAATTTGTACTAAGCATCACCTAAAATGTACTCCTACAAACTTTCTAAATGCTATTTTTTTAAACAAAATGACTCTGACTTTCCTCTTGCTTTCATTCCGACACCAGAGAACACAATTTTGTAGCCATTGTTATTTTAAAAATACTGTGTAGAGTACAATATACATTATTCAGGTTTTAGTTGCATAAAAGCGAAGACTTTACCACTACACAGTATGTCTATGCAACAAAACTGCACTTGTATCCCTTTAATCTATATGAATAGAAAAATAAATAAGAAGTAAAAATACCGTGGCCCTCTAGTCTTTAGGAAATCACTAAAATATTCAAGTCAGATATTGAAAGGAATAAAGCTACGTATACTGCTACTTGTTAATCTTTACTTTTCCCACACTTGACCAAGTATAGCTCTTCTTCACATTTAAAATATGCCAAATGAGCAAAAATACAAAAGAGTAAGGGGAAAAAAGAACCGTATAGAAATCTCACATCTGCCTCAAGCAATCAACAGATGCCAGCCACTAACAGATAGTATTTGTTAATAAGCAGAACAGATTCCAACTATGAGGTGACATATTTTACGAAAAAGAAATAGCATAATGGTCACTGCAATGGAGGCCAGGTTTCAGATGAGAGCCCCAAGCCCGCAATCTTCCTCCAGATCTTTGCTTTCCAGTTCCCTCCCAAACCCTGGCATTACCCTCATTCTTTTCTTCACCGTCCTAGATAATGTAGGACATGCTCCTCCACATGAAAACAACTTTTTGGTGAAGAGGTTTGGGGTGGGCAAGGGCTCCATCACTCACAAATCCTGATGGTTGATCTACTTTAACATTTTCAGTGAAAAAAGATCCTGTTTCTAAATTGATATTTTCATGTTACTTGGCAGTAACATAGAGTTCCCCTCATCTATATCTTATAGGTATATTTTTTATCTATTGATATTGTTGCGATGTTACACCCCCTCCAAATCTCATGTTGAAAAGAGATCCCAGGCCGCATGCAGTGGCTCACGCCCGTAATCTCAGTGCTTTGGGAGGATGAGGCAGGTGGATTACTTGAGGCCAGGAGTTCAACACTAGCTTGGGCAACACAGCGAAACCCTGCCTCTACAAAAAGATACAAAAATTAGCCAGGCATAGTGGCATGCACCTGTACTCCCAGGTACTCAGGAGGCTGAAGCATGAGAATCACATACACACACACACACATACACACACACACACACACACACACAGAGAGGCAGAAAGAGATCTCTGGTGTTGGAGGTGGGGGTAAGGGAGGTGTCTGGGTCATGAGGGCAGATCCCTTATGAATAATGTGGTGCAGTCCTCACTGCAATGAGTGAGTTCTCACTCTGAATTCACAAGGGAGTTGGTTGTTCCAAGAAACCTGGCACCTCCTTTCTCTCTTGCTCCCTCTCTTGTCATGTGACATGTCAGCTCCTCCTTCACAACTTCCACAAGAGGAAGCTTCTTGAGGCCCTCACCAGAAAAAGATGACAGTGCCATGCTTGTACAGCCTGAAGAACCATGAGCCAAAATTAATCTCTTTATAAATTACCCAGCCTCAGGTATTCCTTTATAGCAATGCAAAAAGACTAATACAGTTATCATATACCACCCCAGCATCAAAAACACCAAGACTTCCTCAACATCTATATGATAAAATGATGGCTTGTTAAAAGAAGATTGCATTCTGAAGACTCATTAATCAACATATTACAGGGCAATGTGGAGTGGCCTGCAATATTCCAGGAATGCAAAGCTCCACTGCTCTCATAGTACATTCCTTTGTACCACATTTGAACTTGTATAATGTTATTTCATATGTCTTATCTATCCAGCACAATATAAGGTCAAGGGTACCATAAGTGTGGGATCATGTCCTTCAGGTACTTCTCTCACATTATCCCACCTCATATGGTAGCAGGATTAAGTTAAATTTGAAAAAAATTTGGGATGCATAGAGGAGCTACCCCTGGCTTCACTCTAAAAGTTTACTAGAATGAGATATTACATGAAATATACTGCAGGAAAAATGGAATCAGCAAGTCAGAGCAACTTAATAATAAAAATTTTAATTAGTGTTTTTAGGCATACATTTAATTATATGTTTCTGTGTAACTAGATTTTCTTTCCCATCTTCGATGTGGCAGTAAAGCTTCACATGTCAAGATATGTATCACAAGCTTATTTCTGGTGCTACAAAGAAGAGAGGAGGAGGGAAGTAAATCAAAAGTGCTTTTCATGCCTATGTTTGTTGCAGCACAAGAAGCAACCCATATCCCTCAACAGATGAATGGATAAAGAAAATGTGGTACATATACAAAATGGTGTACTATTCAGCCACAAAAAAATAATGAGATTCTGTCATTTGCAACAACATAGATGTAACTGGAGGTCATTATGTTAAATAAAATAATACATGACATGTTCTCACTTATTTATGGGATCCAAAAGTCAAAATAATTGAACTCATAAAGAAAGAAAGTAGAAGAATGGTTACCACAGGCTGGGAGGATAGTGTGTAGGTGGTGGGGGAGGAGGTGGGGATGGTTAATGGGTATCAAAAATAAATAAATAAATAAAATAATTTATATATATATATATAAAATGGTCACTCTTTCTAATAGTATATATATATTTATAGCATATATATTAATGTATAACTTTCTAACTATATATTTAATATAAAATATATTAAATATGTAAATATGTAGAAGAAAATAAATTATAGTTATAATATTTGTCTATAGCTAGAAAGTTATATATTAATAAATGTGCTACCAAATACTTTCTAACTATAGTTAGAAATATATATATAGTTAGAAATATATATATAGTTAGAAATATATATATATATGTATATACACTCACAGTCAGAATAAGACCTTGTATTTGATAACATAACAGGGAAAATATAGTCAATAATAATTTAATTGTAATTTTATTTATATATTTTTTTATTTTTTATATCCATAAAATAAGAAAATATTTTCATACAATTTAATAAAAATATTTTTAAACAAAATTTAATATTTTACTTAGTAAAATAATTTTTTTATTTCCATAAAATTTTGGGGGAACAGGTGGTATTCAGTTACATGAATAAGTTAGTGGAGATTTGTGAGATTTTGTGCACCCATCACCCAAGTGATATACACTGAATCCAATTTGTAGTCTTTTATCCCTCACCCCCATCCCACCCTTTCCTGCTGGGTCCCCAGAGTTCATTGTATTATTCTTATGCCTTTGCATACTCATAGCTTAGCTCCCACTTATGACTGAGAACATACGATGTTTGGTTTTCCACTCCTGAGTTACTTAACTTAGAATGATAGGCTCTAATCCAATTCAGGTTGCTGTGAATACCATTAATTCGTTCCTTTTTATTTCATTATATTTCATCATATTCACCACATTTTCTTTATCCACACATTGACTGATGGGCATTTGGGTTGATTCCACATTTTTTCAATTGCTTATTGTGCTGCTATGAACATGTGTGCACAAGTATCTTTTTTGTATAACGACTTCTCTTTCTCTGGGTAAATAGCCAGTAGTGGATTGCCTTTAAAAATAACTAAAAGAGTATAATTGGAATTTTTTAACACAAAGGATAAATGCTTGGAGGGACAGATACCCCATTTTCCATGATGTGATTATTACACATTGCATGCCTGTATCCAAACATCTCATGTACCCCATAAATATATACACCTCGCATGTACCTACAAAAAGTAAAAATTAAAAAAACTGGTCATTCCATGTAACAAAATAAACACAAAAGGATCTGACTTTTTACACAGAATAATAATAGAAATATACATGTTTGGAATGACATACCTTCTATTCGAAGTCTTAGAACATGTTGTTTAGGTAATGGTCACAGATGTATTTCACATACTTTTTATTCTTCAAGAAAATCACTCTTTATTCAAACCAACACTGCAAAACTAAACAGACCCTAAACTATTATAATCACTGTTTCTCAATAAGGAAAAGAAAAAGATTTTTACAGAGAACCTAGACATACACAACCATTCAATACCGTTCATCTCAATTCTGTATTACTACCACTACCTATCTGAGTATGAGACGGAGTTGATCATTTACAACACCTCCACATGTCCCTTGGAAAATGGCACTGCTGGCTGTCAAGCAGATTGATGGTTTTCACTGAGCAGTTCCCTATGTAAATTTCAGAACTCACTTTAACAGTCATTTGAACTGTCGCAGTATGAATTATGGACTGAAGCACATTCTGCTTTGCTATTTCCACAGGAAAGCTCCTTGTGAATATTAAATTAGATGTGGGAAAGACATTTTCAAGTTAAATATCTTAAACTTCAAAACCTAGGCTTAGGACACGCATTAAAAACTATTTTGTTTCTAAGGGTGATAAAATTTTTAATTTAAATGAGTCCTTATTTTTATTATTATAATAATGCACATATGTATAAATGTGGTACCCTATGTATTCATAGCTGTGACTTCTTTTTCTTTTGGCAATATCTTCCTTATATTACAGAATTAAAATTCTTGGAGTCTTTGTATAGACTACTTGTGTTAAATAATGTAGGAGGATCCAAAATGAATTAAAGACATAGCTTTACCACTAGAAATTTATGTCACACCTTCAAAAATATAAGCATAAATATAAAACAAAATAATGGCACACAATATATGGAGTAATCAGAGTGACTTCAAAATGTCATTAATAACTCCGGCATCCAATTTAGAGACTGGTGAGGAAAGGGGGGTGACATGATACCAGCCTCAGATCATGGTATGACACAAGCAAAGTCACTGAAGCAGATATCAGCTTGTGAAAACAGGGATGATTTCTCTAAATAAATACACAGATTAAATTTCAAAAAGCATTTTAGGAAGAAAAGTCAATAAAGAGCTTTGAATGTTGAGCTGAGCAGTTTAAATTTCAAATAAATAGCATTAACGACATACCATAGGTTTTTAAATGTGAACATGATATGGTAAAATCATGTTTAAGAAGCCTAGGATGAAAACGCATGGGTTGACTGAGGCTCAAATTAGGTACTGAAGATTATTGGAGATAGGGTGCATAAAACAGATCTGGAAGAATTAAGTACGCTGGCAAGTGCCGCAGTAATTTAAGTAAGATAGGATGAAATTGTACCAAGAAAGAATAGGTGGAGCTTACTCAATACCTATTTAAGGAAGCAATTTGAAAAAATAGTATAAAACTACTGTAAATTTTTGAAATGGAGAATTAAAATTATATTGCTATTAATGATTTAATTGATAATGAATTAATAACATTAATTCACTATAATTGAAATACTTATAATGATATTAATGGTGACAGATAAATTAAAAAGCTGCACTACTTTGAGGTTATTCGTATAATATCCATTACTTAGCAACCAGAAGTTGGCTATAGTAGTCATGTGCTTTACAGATATTTCTCTCTATGTATATTTAAACAGTTATCCCTTGGTATTTAGAGGACACTGGTTCTAGGATCCCCGGGTATACTAAAACCCACAAATGCTCAAATCTATGACATAAAATGACATAGTGTTTGCATGTAACTTAATCATACACTCCTATCAAGTATAAATCTAGATTACTTATAATACCTAGTACAATGTAAATGCTATGTAAATAGTTGTAATACCTGCCCTGGCTTTTTATTTGTATTTTTTGTAGTAGTTTTTTTTCTATTTATTTTTATTTCAATAGTTTTTGGGGTACAGGTAGTTTTTGGTTATGTGGATAAGTGCTTTAGTGGTGAATTCTGAAAATTTTACTGCACCCATCACCTGAGCAGTGAACACTATATACAATATATAGTCTCTTATCCCTCACCCTCCCTTTCAATCTTCTCCCTTGAGTCCCCAAAGTCCACTGTATCATTCTTATGCCTTTGCATCCTCATAGCTTAGCTTCCACTTAAAAGTGAGAATATATGATGTTTGATTTTCCATTCCTGAGTTACTTCACTTAGAATAATGGCCCCCAGCTCCATCCAAGTTGCTCCAAAAGACATTACTTTGTTCCTTGTTATGTTTTACACACACACAACACACACACACACACAGAGAGACAGTTCTCAAAAGAAGATGCACAAACAGCCAACAAACATGAAGAAATGCTCAACATCACAAATTATCAGGGAAATGCAAATTAAAACCAAAATGTGGTGCCACCTTACTCCTACAAGAATGACCATGATTATGAAGTCAAAAAACAATAAATGTTGGCATGGATGTGGTGAAAAGGGAATGCTTTTACACTGCTGGTGGGAATATAAATTACTACAGCCACTGTGGAAAACAGTATGGAGATTCCTTAAAAAATTGAAAGTTGAACTACCATTTGATCTAGCAATCACACTACTGGGTACCTACACAAAGGAAAAGAAGTCCCTTTTTCACCACATCCATGCCAACATTTATTGTTTTTTGACTTCATAATCATGGCCATTCTTGTAGGAGCAAGGAAGTATCACATTGTGGTCTTAATTTGCATTTCCCTGGTAATTAGCGATGCTGAGCATTTTTTCATGTTTGTTGGCTCTTTTGAGAATTGTCTATTCATGTCCTTTGCCCACTTTTTGATGGGATTATTTGTTTTTAAAAATAATTTCCCTCCATGATTGGTTAAATCCACAGATGCAAAACACATGAATATGAGATGGCTGACTATATAGGGCTATACTAACAACCAAATTCAGGGTTCTTGCAAAGTCTTTTTTTTTTTTTTTTTTTGGATAAGGGTCTTGCTCTGGAGTACAATCATGTGATTACAGCTCACTGCGGCCTCAACCTCCCAAGCTCAAGCGATCCTCCTACCTCAGCCTCCTGAGACACTGGGACTGCAGCACAAACCACCACACCTGGCTAATTTTTTGTATTTTTTTTTTGTAGTGATGGGGCTTTGCCATTTTTCCCAGGCTGATCTAGAACTCCTGGACTCAAGTGATCTGCCTGCCTTGGTCTCCCAGAGTGCTGGGATTACAGGCAAGAGCCACCCCACCCAGCCCTTACAAAGTCTTAATGGAACATTAAATTGCATATTCACTTTGGGAACTTGTGGAAAAAGAAAATGAATTAATTAGTCCAATATAGGTAAAGAGGTGAGAATAAACACAATTCAGACTCATGTTTTGGTTAGAATTCTAGTATTCTCCATCAAAGGACAACCATTCTATTACAGCATCTATTGACTACATTTACATATCAGGTTCTCAACAAAGAGTGTACCTTCAATCTCTTCGCTTCTTTATTATTAATCAAAACCATCTATACTAAAAAAAGGTTTTTAAGGAAGATTATATGAAAGACATAATCTCATGTGCTTTTTTTTTTTTTCCCATCCTAGGGGTTATGCCTGAAATACAGTACTGGGTGTGTCCCGTAGATCTACTTTAAGTGAATAATTCTCTCTAGTTATATCTGTACCAGGTAGTGAGAATGTAATAAGTCCTATGAAATTTGCTATTTTATAATAGGAGAGTAAATAAGGATACTGTACACTAATCAAAGATTCACAGGAGAAATTTCCTTTAAATTTGAGCCCCAAGGAAAGTTGTGTTTCTCCTTAACTACTAGTTCTTATGAAACCGATCACGCCTCTTCTTTGCTCTGGCTAACTTTGCAACCATCTCCAGTAAATACAAAGAAATTCATGGAATTCATACTATGTACCAACCCTACATACACCTAACTTGGTTTTTTTCCTTATTATCTTTTCATTCTGTTGTCCTTTCTATTTATTCTATGCTACTGCATGAATTTCTGTGAACCACTGCAAATCTTCTTTAGAATAGGCAAAACATACTAATAAGTAGGTCTAAGTGCTAAGCTAAAGCCCTAAATCAAGTAACTTCACCTTACAATATGTAAATTTCATAACATCTCTGCATAGTGTTTTCACTGTCACCAGTACAGTGATGAGAAAAAAATCAATTTCACATAGGTACAAATACTTCAGGAAATAGAAGTATAAACAGGAAATCCTAAAGTTCTACTGAGAAAAATATTGAAAAAAAAAACCCCACCTAGCTATACAAAAAAAAAAAAAAAAAAGAAAAACAAAATCATTGTAGATTAACTAAAGTAGCAAAGAAATGGATGACCCTGGCCAATGCAACCCAAATGGACATTTTAAAAGTCTTAGTAAGTTAACTATTTGATTTTACATGATGCCTTTTTGATTGACACATGCTCAGGATTCATTTATTATTCACCTGCTTTTCCATATTAACCATTCTGCTAAATAACTCTTTAAATTTTGTTCCTGAGATACTAATTACCTTTACCCTACTTCAATCAATCAATCAACAATAACCTACACCCCCATACACACACAAATAAAACTGTTGCCTTAGTTTGTTTTCAGAATTTTCCATTTCATTCTACTTTCTCCAGACTGCCAAAGAGCTATGCTCTACATCTAGAGGAAAGAAAGGTTTTCGTTCAGAAAACAAGACCAACTTCTAAAATTTCCTAACATTTATTTTGAGCAAATCAACATAACAGTGGCCTATGGGGATACAAGAACTGTATGATTTTTTCAAACTTCAAAAGCCTTTAAATTTGTTTGCATTTTATTCTTCCTATTACTTAAATAGCATTAAATTACATTTGGGTATGTTGTAAACATTGTGAGTAAGCATAATAATTAGATTCTAGTTACCTCTTACAGGTTATGTGACTTGGAACAAGTTATATATTTCTGTACCTTGGGTGATTCATTTGTAAAATGGAAAAGATAACAGAATTTCTCAGAATTGGAATAAAGATTAAATAAAGTAATACATGTAACATGCCTAGAAAAATGTTTGACACATGCTAAGTAAGCACTTGGTAAATGTTCTCTGATGTTATGATAAATACTATATTCAATATTATCAGACATTTTCACTTTATAGTCTGCATTTTTACTGGAAATGGATGAAACAGCACATAAACTCCTTTGAGCCGAGAAAGGTAAGAAATAGAAACAAAACACTGAAAGCTTCCATCTATAATTTGCCAATGTAATCACCACATGGTGTGGCAGTGAGGGAAGTCATTACCATCACTCCTTAATGGAACCTGTGCAGCTTACTGATCACCCTATCTGATCCCTAGGGGACAGAGTAGTATTTCAGTTTTTGACAGACTTAAGATAGCAGGCTGTCCATTATTAAACTAGACATCTGGCCCCTGTTGTTAACAACTAGTTGTTTGTAATATGTGGACAATCTACACGTTTCCCCACAGGGAGTTAAATGAGGTTGAAATGTGTTAATCCTCTTTTATCCCTATTCACAAGATGATTTACAAGATGGGCTAAGTGTGCCCCTTGTAATAACAATTCATCATTATGATTCTGTGGAAGTCCAGTGCAAGAAAGCCAAGAACAAGCAGTTTGCTATTTCTTAGATTTACTGTTTCCTGGCTTTATATGCCAAGTCCATTTCTTACCCATAGTTACATACTGTGAAAATTGGAAGTAATACAACTCTGAATTCAAGGAATGCATACACAGAGGGATATGATTCTCACCCTTTAAAGCTGTGGGATAATTGCAGTAGTGCTGAGACTACTAAAGCACTGATTGGAAGAGAGAGAGGTACAGCTAAGACTCTAAAAAGGAAAGAGGTCAAAAAGTTGGAGATGTACTGCCAGCGATTGTCCCTACATATCAGCCACGCTTGACAATTGGGTTTGTTTGTTTTCCTTCACTGCTTCTATTTCTCAGAAAAGATGAAGACAAATACGTTCGATCCAAGACATAATCGTGGAGAGAAGTCTCACTGTCCTTGGTCTCCCTCTTTTGCTGATTATCTTCTACTTCACATCCAAAAGCATATTTTTTCCTATTTCTTTCAGGCAACTAAGGCTTTTCCGGTTCTGACCTCTTTATCTCCAAACTCCAAAGCCATCTCCACTTCCCAGTCAAGAGAGACAAATAAGTCTAATACCACTGGTGCACGAACTTATTTCATTTACATTAATGATTTACATAACCAAGTATGTGCAGTGGTTCCTCCTTACTTTGAAATTATACTACATCTAAGACCTTACATATGAGTCAGCTTGTTCTGGTTGTACCTAGTTATTAAGGAGTCAAGGTCAGAAATTTCTATTTCACTCCTCTACTTTTATATGACCAGTTACAGAGACTCTAATGTCATTTTATGGTGTTTTGTGGCCTCCATGGAGTGTACTTTTCTATTAATCTGCTGTAAGCATATACGTGATGATTCTTCTACATGAGAGACATGCAATGAAATATCCCAGTGGCTTAGGATCCACCAATACCCAGAGGCGGAGACAAGTTATGAGGCCAAATACACATAAACAAAGCTGCAAGCTGGAGAGATGGGGGTGGTTAGCTGCAAGGCATGAGAAGAAACCTCAGCTCCTAAGAGTGCAAAGTTTTTGTTTTTATTACATGAGGGTTTAATACAGAAAACTACAGTGACATTATATATACCAGAAAAGTTGTCACTATTAAATGATTGTTTTAGGCAATAAAAAACTAAAAATGCCGTTTGGTTGACAAAGTAAAACATGATTATAATAATGTGGTAAATTTCTTAGTTTCTAGGTTATGAAGCACAATAATTATTAGTAATACATGTATATTAGATATCAATACTTGATATGGATTACACCACATGTTTGACAGATTAACAGTGTTCTGTATTTTATTTAATACCAAGAGTAAAACAGGATCTATGCTCAATATTTATAACTTTTTTATTCATTACATTTGGTCATTTGCTGATACCTTTAAAACTTCTCATAACACCAGCACTTCCACTTTTTCATTTTGAGACAGTCTTGCTCTGTCGCCCATGCTAGAGTGCAGTGGCGCGATCTCAGCTCACTGCAACCTCCACCTCCCAGGTTCAAGCAATTCTCTTGCCTCAGTCTCCTGAGTAGCTGGGATTACCGGCGTGCCACCATGCCCGGTTAATTTTTGTATTTTTAGTAGAGATGGGGTTTCACCATGTTGGTCAAGCTGGTCTCGAACCCCTGACCTTGTGATCTGCCCACCTTGGCCTCCCAATGTGCTGGGATTACAGGCATCAGCCACAGTACCCAGCCCAGCACTTCTACTTCTAACAAAGTTTCTGGCTCTGCTTATCCATCTCTACCCTACAAAATACTCAAGATGAGAAGCGACTTAAAGTCCCTGACCTTCACTTGTATCCTACTATCTACAACCCCACCCAACCAATTTTGACTGTGTATCAAGGATGAAATTGTGTCAGTGCTCCAGGCGCACCCTTCTCTTCTATAAGTGCTTTTCTCCATAGCTATGGATGGCTTCAGTAACAAGATATATGTAAAATCTAGTTTGGTCTCTTGAACTCCAGATCCATACTTCCAAACTTTCCTCAGTTCCCTGAAAAATCCCTCGCTCTCTCCCAACACTGGCCTTTTAGGTAAGCTGCTCCTTAGCATGAAATATTATTTTCCCATTTAATCTATTAACATCTTCTCATCCTTAGACCTTGATCTCAGCACATTTCTTTGAAAATTTTCCCCAGACCACCATCTCATCTGCCATACTAGACCCATCTTCAATCATGCTCTCTCATAACATTACGAAATTCTCCTTTATAGCCTAGCACAACTGTAATTAAGTTTATGTATGTATTTTTAAATATAACATCTGTTTCCACTATGTAAAATCAGTCACATCTGAACTAGGTCTGTTTTGCTCACAGTTTTATCCCTAGTGCTTAGTGTGTTTCTTGATAATTAGTAGGTGTTTAATGCCTGTGAAAGAATGATGCAAATGCTATTAAGGGTTTCTACGGGCTATCATTTAAATTTTGAAAGGATAAAGACCAATATATCCACAATTGTCAGAAGTTTCTGCAGGGAAATGTTATTTAGCAAAAATAGAAATGGCTCTACTGATATAGTGATTATGTTAATCCGCTTATTATGATGGTGTTTTACCAATTTTAAAGCAATCATACCAATTCTCTGACCCTGTATATTAGCCTGGCTCATTTTTTTAAGATTTGCCACGTGAGATTACAAAACAATATAAAAGATAAATTGCCCCATACTGTATTTTTATTCGTAAACATTTTATCTAAAAGTCTTATTTCTTTGGTAATACGTCTGACATTCATATCCATCATAATCTCAAAAAGAAGTTCAGCAGATGACTAACTTCTGTTACTTAAATTACAACTAGATTGCTGATGATTAAGATCTATGTGAAAAGGATTTTCTTCTAAGACCCATTAAAAAAATCCCATATCCAATCAAGGATTGTCAAAGAGTAAAAAATAATTGTCTTTCTGGATCATTATTTATTGTTTTGATTGCTTTGGCAGAGAAAATTTTAATCCTTTTTTTTTAAACTCAAAAAAAAGGATTTGTTTAAAAGACATATTGATGAAGGATATTACCTAACATTAAATATTGCTCAGAAAAAGGGCAAGTTAACTTAATTTCAAATTATAAGTATGTAAAGCAATTGGTTAAGTTTCACTGTAAAAAATATTGCTTTATTTTCTAAAGATAACAGACAAGCACGGTGCATAATAAATAATATGACATTGGCAATACATAAATACTCTAATAAAAACAGATTAACTATCAATGACAAAAGGATTGATTGCTATGGTCTCGATGTTGATGTCCCCACAAAATTCACATATTGGAACATAATTCTGAATGTGATAGTATTCAGAAGTGGAGCCCCAGGGAAGTGATTAAGTCATTTGAAGAAGTACTCCTAATACATAACCAAATACAGAAAGTAGATATATGATAGCTGATAAATTGAATCAAACCTTAAAAATAAAGTATCCGTAATTCAAAAAGCCACATTTCAATTTTATTTATGAGCTGGCCAAAAGAAAAGAACTCTGTGTTTCATATAAAATACTGATGTCTGAATTCCTACCAATGATTGAAAAAGAGTAATTATTAAAGAATGCATTTTTCTCAGTATTTTAAGTACTACCCTGTATAGTTTCTAATTTTCTATTGCCTTCTTTATGGATGTTTATTTTAGTATAGTTGATATTGATAAGAAACACAGGATTGTCTAAACTCTTTCTAACAATAAACGCTTAAATCATTTTTGTAGATATTGTATCTGCATATTTAATTAGGCATTATGCATAGTTGATTCCGCTGATTAAATGGTAAAAATAAAGTTGCATTCCTTTTAATAGCACACGAAAACTTCAAATTGTCTTTACTAACCTGAACTTAAAACTTAGAATAAATATTTTATAATAAATGGCTGCTTTTCAAAATAATATATAATTCACTATGGGGTAAAAAATTGGTAATTAAAAAAATGTTTAATATGTCAATCCAAAACCCATTCTCACAACTGAATTTGATTATGTAAAGCAATATATTTTGCAATGTATATCTAAAATTACACATATTCCAAACGCTACTTAGATATTTTTCTATTTTCAAAAATACCTCTTAAACTGTTAATTGATTGACTTGTACTATGTCCAAATCATTTAACGTTTTAGCTACAATGCATTAGGTGACTTGCTTGAATCACTTCTAAAGGCCACCTGTAAAATAAAAACATAAATTGAAATTGCTGGATTTGAAAAAAGTCACCTAAGTACTGAAAACTAGAATGGTCTTAATTAAATAAATAACCTTCTCTTCTATGGCCACAACTGAGAATTTTCCATTAACAGTAATTGGAATTGTGACCATTTATTCACATTAAGTGCATTGTGTTCCAAAGTTTAAAATTACTAAATCATGATGAAAGAGGAGACAGTTTGTATAACTGTCTGACAACTTTTAAAACCTGTAATTTATCAGTCTTTAACTGCAGGAGAATACTCTAAGTCTTTATTGTTTTGTGAATCATAGAAATAGTAAAACAGAAAACAGGCTTGGAGCAGTGGCTCACACCTATAAACCCAGCACTTTGGGAGGCCAAGGCAGGAGAATGGCTTCATGCCAAGAGCTGAATATTGAACACTGAATACCTTGAGCCATTTCTAATACGTAACTTCAGCTACTTTATTTTCAAGCAAATGCTGAATATCCTTTCTACAAATGGTACAGAATCTTCTTGACAGTCTTAAAACAGAAATTCTATAAGGGCATTAACATAACATAAACAATACTGTCAATATTCTGGGGAGAATTAACCTCTTATCATATCTGTGACCACCTCCAGACCAAGCACTATTTCATATTCCTTTCTATATTTGTCCCAAAACCTAACATAATGGGCCTCTGAGACATAGCAAGCATTCAAATATTAGCTGAATGAATAAATGGCCATTAAAGGCATATCACACAAACCACTTGAATGAGATTTTTGGTTTTTACTCAGGATGCCAAACAAATAAGTGTGCATCATATATATAAAAGACATCTCTATGCATAAGCAATACTCTCATTTAGCAACTCTCAAATTTATTTCATGGCCTCAAGTAGTGTTATCCATGTGCTAAATTCTCTGCACTGCTGTGTCTAACCCTATTCCCAAATGTCCTACTCAGAAAAGGATATCAGAATGCAAATGAGAGAGAAGCAATTATCTAAGGATGGCATTAAAATAATATGCACATATATATTTAAAATAATATGCACATATATATATTCATTACATATAATATATATTATTCACATATTTGTAATATATGATGCATTACATAACAATATACAATTTTTAGCATACATTATATACAATATTGTACATATATTAAAAAAGCAATGCAGATCTGTTACATATACACTATTTACATGTGCATTATGCCAGTGTACGTGTATGTGTTTTTACCTATACAAAGGTGGTACAATATAAATTTTTATGACCTACTCATCCAAAGTTGGTTCACAGAAAATCTATGGTATGGAATACAAAATTCCTATGTCATAACAGGCCCATCAATACTATGTCTTTAACAACACCCATTTGAGCATCTATCATATGCTTCATTTATTTTCATATACCAGTCAACTATGACCTAAGATGGAGTTTGAAATGCTTAAAGTGAGGAGCAAGGTAGAAAGTGTTTACATTCCCACATTTGGAACACAATTCCCCCATAATTACAAGGATGTAACTCTCTAGATCCAGAAGAATCTTGATTCAGATTCTCCCAGAAGGTGGCTTTGAGATAGGACTGCAACAAGAACAGTTTATTTAGGAATTGATCACAAATAAAATACCAGTAGGGGAGGAGAGAGCCAGAAGCCAATAAAGCTTGCAGTATTAAGCCAGTTATCACTGTGAGCAAGTACAGCTCAGTCCCCTTGGACACCGTGTAGAACATGCTCCAGAATTATCCAAGCTAAGGAGCAAGGAAGCTAAAGTAGTGATTCAACAACTGCCTATTTACTCAGTGACACTCTAGCTTGTTCTCCAAGCAGGACTTGTGTGCTCCTGAGGTTGGTAGTGGGGAGGAAACCTCATGCAGGAGGTGTTCAAAGAAAGTTGCTTTGAGAATATGGGCAGAACACTAAATGTATCTGTTGTTGGAAATGATCTGCTTACTCCCACATGAAAGAGTGCTTCCTCCTCAACTCTATAGGAATTGAGTCCAAGAAGATAACTAGGTAGCATTAGATTGCTATTCAGGCTTAATTGCAAAGAGGAATTTGTCACCATATTCAAGACAAAGAAGACTTTACCTACTACATGTTAGCTTAGGATTTTAAAAATGGAAGAAAAAAAGGATTGTAAACAGCAAATCAGAAGTGAAGAAGGGAACTAATATTTAATGAGCACCTAAATCATGCTAGGTGTTGTAAATTATTCTTATAATTTCAAACAAATTAAGGTAAAAGAACTTAAAAATTTCTTGAGGGATTTGAACAACAATGAACTGGAGAGTCATCTTTACACAGATAAGATAGAATATCCAAGACAAGTATTTAATTTCCCAAAATTTCAGTTTCCTTGTGCCTAACATAATTACCTACTATTCAGAGTTTGGGGATTAAGATAACATATCTCATAGGTAAAAGCACTTGGCAGTACTTAGTTCCAACCAAAAGTTAGTTCTGTGCCTGCCCATCCTTCCTGCTGTCACAGTTTTATAAGGTAGATAGTATTATTCTCATTATAAAAAAAATAAGATTGCTAAATCTCATAATGGCTGAAGGACTTTCCCAAGGCTACTCAGCTACTGAAGGAAAACAGCCAAGGACTCAAGTGTGGGTTTCTGATTCCAAGGATCTTGCCTTCAAAGATTAACAACAAATGGAACCAAAACCAAAAATTAATTTTCTATGAAGCCACAAAATTAGCCAAATCTTTAAAAATGGTTGAATAATCGTTTTAAACGTTTAATAACTTATTTTGGTAGTAAAAGTGACCTGCTTTGTAAGTTAAAGTTGGGCTAGCATAAGCTTTTAATATAACATAAAATTTTAACAATTCTGCAAAACTTTTTTAATATAGCAGTGATTCATTTAGGCTTGTTCAACTAACCAAACTTCTTAAATACTAAAATATTTCTGCATCATACTTAGAAAAATGAGGGCAACCACATGAAAATTTACATCTTAGATATATTTTAAAACAAACAAACAAACAAACATTACCATCACTATAACCAACATATGTGCTTTATGTGTTTAATCCATCTCAGACTTTCTACAAAGAGGATATCTATTCTATACAATGATCCTGAGGTCCTGAACTAAATATATATTCAGTCACTGTGAACATCATCCTACATTTGATAAGCCATTTACACAAGCTAATACAGTTTATCTAAATGTCAATTCATATTACAAATTCACTTAAAAATTATTGTCTTTATCTTGTTTATCCAAACGCTTTACAAGAATACTGAGAAATTGGTACTAATTCTTTATATTTTTAGCCAATATGTGGTTTTGCCTAAATAAGAGGCTGAATCAAAATATCCTCTACAAAACATCCATTGCCTTTTAAATTACTAATATGAGACCGGACAAGATGTCCATAATTGGTGCTCAAAATAAAATCCTTAGTGTGTAGAGACAGGAGTTGGTATTGGGAGCTGTAAAGATGAGTAAAAGAAACAGTGTATTGGCCAGTGGTCATTGAGGAGGGGATTTTGGATTGGACCAATAACGGATCTTTTATATAATTAAATAGAACATCAATACCAAACTAAACTTCAAGGAAACATTTCAGTTGAGTGGAGAACCTACTTAGTATACACGTATTATTGTAAAACAAAGAAATGTGGCATGTGATATATGGGATGACTATTCCAGAAAACATTAAATGCACTGAAATACAAAATCCGCTTTTTAAACAATGAGACAGAAATAGACGGAGGAATTTCAGAAGTTTGTGCAAAGCAGTAATACTACAAATAAAACACATAAATGATATGTTGCTAACAATAAATATTCCACTTTTGAAACTTAGTTGTAATTTTGAGACATATATACTGTCTCAGTTAAAAATATCCTAGTTATGAAAAGGTTGTATCATGCTATACAAACACCATTATTCATAATGGTAAGAGTGACCTGTTCAAAGTGAGTATATTCTAATGCAATGGTTGCCATTCTCACTAACTACCTGTTACATATTTAAACCAGTGGTCTACCTAAAACACCAAATGTTTCAACAGCATAAAATTTCCAGAGGCAAGTAGACACCTGCTCAAGGCAACACAGACAAGTAGTAGGTAAATAGATGCAGGAGATTTTAAGTTTCTAATGCGCTTTTTCAAACAACTTGGATGCAATTTCGAGTTTGATTAACCACCCCTAAGGAAGAAACGCAAATTTTTTGGAACTGATAGTGCATACCATTTGCGTGTAGGTACCTCTGATACCAGCCGTACACACATCCTAGACAAGCACACATAGACAAAAGAATAAGCACCAAATGAGTGCAATAAATGCATTGCAAGCGTAAGAAAAGTGTAAAGAGAAAGAGTTCCTCATCTGTAGCAACAGTTCCATAGAGTCAAAATGGAGAGACAAATCAGAGTCCCTTTTCCTCCTCCCCCAGCCTTAGTCTCCCATTCTCCCTCCTTACCCCCTCGGCCCTCCCATTTCCGTCTTTTTTCAGCAGCACCGACAGGGCAAGCCGGAGCACACCACTCACCTGTCGTCGTTCTGCCATCCTTGGTCCCCTAGCAGCAAATCTCGAAACCTGTACCTGGGAGGCAGAGGGGGCACTTCGCTCTCCAAGTCAACCATCCTTTCTCAAAGAGGGGGAACATCAAACGACAAATGGAGGAGAGGAGGGAGAAAGAAAGAAAATACTGCGGAGCAGAGGGAGGGGACGAAGCAGACGCCGAGGCCGAGAGGGGCCGGGAGGGAGGGTCGGCCGCCGCCGGAAGCTAAGGCTGGAAAGGGGCCGGCTCCGCTCTCCGGAGGGTGTGAGGGGATGATGCAAACCCAACCCAGGAGCAAAAGTCTGGCTCTGACAGGAGTCAGCGCTGCCAAGGAACCGCCCCCAGGCTCGGCGCCGCCTCTGGTCCCCAGGACTAGGGGGAGGCGGTATAAAAAGTTACTTCGCCGAAGAAGACGCGCGGTGCCTCGAAAGAGGGGAGGGGTGGGAGCGAGCGCCGCTGGACGGTGAAGCACTTTCCTTAAGGGCGGGTGGCGGATCTTCCCCGGGGCGGCCGCGGCTGCAGCTCCCTCAGGCGGGCTCGCACCCGGCGCAGCCCAGGGCCGGCGGGACTCGGGGTAGGTGGGCTTCGGCCCCAGGCGCGGCCAACCCGGCGCTCCCCTCAGTCTCCCGGAGGAGCGGGAGCGGGAGGCGCAGCCAATGAGACGCCCCCTCATTAGCATAGCACGTGACGGCACGGGCGCCCTGGGGACAGCCAATGGGGGGAGCTGAGGAGCGGATTGCGGGGCTCCAGACCCTTCTCTAGGAGGAGGCCGGCGGGGCTTGGATGCCTCCAGCTCCCTCGCCTTCAGTCCAGGTGGGCGGGATGGAAAATGGCACGTTTCTGGAAGGGGAATCCCCGCTCTCAGCCCCAGGAAAACCCCATTTTTTCTCACATTCTGAAAGAAGGGAAGTGTTTCCCTGAACTCCGGGGAAAAAATGAAGGGCCACCTTAGGCCGCTGAAGAGAAGCGTTTAGATGACAGGGAAAGCACCGCGAAACGCGCTGAGGGCCACAGCAGTGAGCTGCTGCTGCTGCTGCTGTTGCGAGCAGCGTCGTGGGCTTCCAGGCGGGCTGGCCTCAGCCTTCGGTCCGCTCCTGTTAGCGGTTCACACCGAGGAAGAAGTGAGCCCGCAGATCAGGGTCTGTTTTTCAGTGGGAACCCTGCTTACGGGGACCCCACCACGCAGCGCGGGCGGGCTCACCATTCTTTCCTCCAAGAACTGCCTGCATCCGATCATGTACAGACCGAACACTGACCATCGGACAGCCTGGCGAGGACACACATGCAGCTTCTCCTGCCCTTACTCAAGAGCCTCTCGCTTGCGTGGAGGAACACGCTTATTCCTTGATCAATGGATACACTGCCGGAGACACTAATCCAAGAACATAGAGATTTGGAAATACCTGTTAGATACACACACTTCTTCATGGTGGGGGTCAAGGAAGACACTGAAAATGAACTAAGCCTTCTGTATTCATTTGCAGCCTACTTTAGGAAAGGGAAGAAATGTGAAGCAAGCAGAGAGAATACTATTAGTAGAGGCAAAGTGATTTTTCAGAATATTTGGCTTGTCCAGAAAATAGTGATTAATTTGGCATGATGAATCCTCCATAGAGGTCATGTAGCAGAGGGTTTATTAAAATCTAGAAATGAAGGAAGAAATCACCAAAACTTGTAACATCAAATAAGATGACTACTGAAACCTGAAAAATAGCAGTTGAAATAAAAGTCATATACCCTTGGTCTCTATGTTCAAAATCCTACTCATACTTCCAGAACCATCTCAAACGACATATCCTCCACTAGATTTCTTGGTTTTTACAGCTGCTTACAAAGCCTTCTTTCTTTGAACCCCTTTGTTTAAACCCTTCATAACCCATGTGAGTATTTTGCCTAGAATGTTTACTATAACCTATATGATTATCTGTGCATTTTTCTTACATCTCTACCCATCTCCCTGTGCCTTAGCTTCCTCTGGCACAGGACCTTCAAAATAGCCACATTTCAATAAACGTGTTCAGTTGTATTAAAAGCCATTAAACCTAGGAAATTAAGCATGGTTTTTTTCCATCCATCCTTGCACTCCAGTGGTACGTGTTTGTTTATGAAATCATAATTTAGCATCACTTGTGTAATCACTTTGCTAAATGAGAAAGTAGTATTACTATATTATTAGTTTGTACATATAGAGAGAGATCTGGTTTATATTTTAGCCCTTATCATCTCCTATTAAAATGGTTCTATTAATTTTATTTTTAATGTTCCAGGTTAAAATTTATATTTTTATAGTCTATCTTTATTATTTGGATGACTAGAAAATCTAAAATATTTTCATATCATTAACAGACTAAAAATCAAGACACTAAAAAAAGAAAAAAATAGCAATTAATTATTAGACTCCTGGGATGCTAGAAGTTAGAGTGTAAAGCAACATTTTACTTAAAGCTATGTACCTCTATTTTACACTTTTGTGAAAATCTTAGTTATTTGGCTTCCAAATACTTAGATAACAGTTTAGAAGAGAACAAATAGTATATTAAAAACAAATAAGAAAAAACCTTCTGAGCTAATAGTGTCACAGCATAGCTTTTAAGGATACAAATGGTACAAAGTGATGTGCTCAGCCCTGCCAGTTGGAAACTACTGCAGAGACAATACTTTGATTCTCTGGTGTTCCTTGAAATTGTCCAAGTGAATTTTTTTTATTACAAACTTAAGAAAATTAGAAGAATAATGTAATATAAGGAATGCTATTGATATGGTTTGGCCCTGTGTCACCACCCAAATCTCATTCTGAATTGTACTACCATAATTCCCACATGTTGTAGGACGGACTTGGTGGGAGATCATTTGAATCACGGCAGTGGTTCCCCATAGTGTTCTCATGGTAGTGAATAAGTTTCATGAGATCTGATGGTTTTATCAACGGTTTCCACTTTTGCATCCTCCTCATTTTCTCTTGCTGCTGCCATGTAAAAAGTGCCTTTAGCCTCTCATGATTCTGAGACTCCCCAACCATGTGGAACTGTAAGTCCAATTAAACCTCTTTTTCTTCTCAGTCTCAGGCATATCTTTACCAGCAGTGTGAAAATGGACTAATACAGTAAATTGATACCAGTAGAATGGGGCATTGCTGAAAAGATACCCAAAAATATGGAAACAATTTTGGAACTGGGTATCAGGCAAAGGTTGGAACAGTTTGGAGGGCTCAGAAAAAGACAGGAAAAATGTGGGAAAGTTTGGAATCTTCTAGAGACCTGTTGAATGGCTTTGACAAAAACGCTGACAGTGATATGAACAACAAAGTCCAGGCTGAAGTGGAGATGAGGAACATACTGGGAACTGGAGTAAAGGTGACTCTTGTTATGTTTCGGGTATCTAGTAGAAGAAATTTCTAAGTAGCAAAGCATTCAAAAGTTGACTTGTGTGCCGTTAAAGGCATTCCATTTTAAAAGGGAAACAGAGCATAAAAGTTTAGAAAATGTACGGCCTGATGATGCAGTAGAAAAGAAAAACCCATTTTTTGAGAATATCAAGCTGGCTGCAGAAATTTGTATAAGTAACAAGCAGTCAAATGTAGTCCTCAAAACAGAGAGGAAAATGTCTCTAGGACATTCATAGGTCTTCATGGCAGCCCCGCCCACCACAGACCTGGAAGCCTAGGAGGGAAAAATAGTCTCATGGGCCAGGCCCAGGGTCTCATGCTGTGGTGCCTTATGTCCCAGGGACTTGGTGGTGCCTTGTGTCTCAGCTGCTCCAGCCATTGCCAAAAGGTATAGCTCAGCCCATGATTTCAGAGAGTACAAGCTCTAAACCTTGGCAGCTTCCATGTGGTATTGACCCTGTGGGTGCACAAAGGTCAAGAATTGAGGTTTGGGAACCTCCACCTAGATTTCAGAAGATGTATGGAAATGCCTGGATGCCCAGGCAAAAGTTTGCTGCAGGAGCAGGGCTCTAATGAGGAACCTCTGCTAGGGCAGTGTGGAAGGGAAATGTGGGGGCAGAGCCCCCACACAGAGTCTATGCTGGGGTATTACCTAATGGAGCCATGAGAAGAGGGCCACCATCCTCTGGACCCCACCATCCTCTGGACCCCAGAATGGTAGATATACTGACAGCTCACACTGTGCACCTGGAAAAGCCACAGACACTCAATGTCAATCGATGAAAGTGGCCAAGATGAGAGCTATACCCTACAGAGCCACAGTGGCGGAGCTGCCCAAGACTATGGAAACCTATGCCTTGCATCAGTGTTACCTGCATGTGAGACATGGAGTCAAGGGAGATCATTTTGAAGCGTTAGAATTTGACTGCCCTGCTGGATTTCAGACTTGCATGGGCCCTGTAACTCCTTTGTTTTGGCCAATTTATGCCACCTGGAATGGGTGTATCTACCCAGTACCTGTACATTGTATCTAGGAAGTAGCTAGCTTGCTTTTGATTTTACAGGCTCATAGGTGGATGGGACTTGCCTTGTCTGGGATAACACTGTAAACTTTTGGGTCAATGCTGAAATGAGTTAAGACTTTGGGGACTGTTGGGAAGGCATGATTGGTTTTGAAATCTGAGGCCATAAGATTTGCAGGGGCCAAGGGTAGAATGATATGGTTTGGCTCTGTTTCCCCACCCAAATCTCATCTTGAATTGTAATCCCATAATTCCCATGTATTGTGGGAGGGACCAAGCAAGAGATAATTTAAATCATGGGGGCAGTATACCCCATACTGTTCTCATGGTATCGAATAAGTCTCACAAGATCTCATGATTTTATCGTGGGTTTCCGCTTTTGCGTTCCCTCATTTTCTCTTGCCACTGCTATGTAAGTGCCATGTAAGTGCCTTTCACCTCCTGCCATGATTCTAAGGCCTCTGCAGCCATGTGGAAAGGTAAGTCCAATTAAACCTCTTTTTTCCCCAAGGTATGTCTTTATCAGCAGCATGAAAACAAACTAATACAACTATCTTGGCATTTTAAAAAATAGAGCAATATTTGAGCATCGAAACACATTTATAATTGGAAGATCATTTTGCTCCTTTTATTTTTTTCAGTCTTCTGTAGGTGGACTTTTTCTTTTTTGTCATTAGTTTTGACTTCTGGTTCTCCCATCTGTCTTTCTACTCTTTCGTTCTTTTTTTTTTTTTCTTGTCATGTCATGTCATTTCCTGTTGTTAAAATATATTTTCCTCTTTTACTCTTTTTACCTTTTTTCCTTTTTTTCACTGTGCCCTTTTAATTGCCTACTTCATAAATATTTTACTTTCTCTGTGTCTAAACATTTTTATTCTACTATGACATGAGATTTGATTTTTGAAAACAATTTCAAACTTGGTTCTGAACATTGCAATTTTGTATCTTACTCACTGGTGTTCTCAAATCCTCTAATCAATATCTAGTGTAAGTTAGAGCAGTGGAAGAGATTGCCCCACACCAGTGAAAACAACTTTCCAAAATATTTTGAATGATTATGCCAATGGGGTAGAGTAAGTGTCAAAAATGAAGATTGAGGAGAATGGCTTACTGGTTTTAGAAATTTTATTTTTTTTATTGTCTAGAAAACACATGATATCTTCTCATTTCTCCTTCTTTTTTAATTAAAAAACGTTCATTTTTTTAAAATCTCTGGTTTCCAGTACACTGATTAATAATACTGATGTTTTAACATAAAAAGAAAAGATTCATTCCCAAGGATGAAGAATGATTTAATTAACCATTTTAACACCATACTGATAATTAAGTTGTGAATAATGAGCATAGTTGCATTCATAGAATATGATGGGGATTTTTACCCAAAACTCAAAATGTGTGTATATCACATATGTCAATTTTATCATAAAATTCCTCAAGTTGTCAATGATTACGTCTACATAGCCCTGTAACTACTATTTGAAAATGAAATTTAAAAAGATAAAAAATACTTCCTATATATTAGGCTACCCACTTATAGATACTGTATCTCTGTAGGCAGAAGAGATGATAATCTACATCCCTTCAGATAACATCATTAAGCAACATAATACCTCTATGAAGATGGATGTGTGTTCTACTATGTGTTTCTTTTTGTTGATTTATTTGTTGTGTTTTTGCTTTTGCTTTGCCAAGTCTGTTTTATACCAATCTACTGTTTTTTATCAATAAAAATGTATTAAGTGGTTACCATGAATTGAACTTCTTGTAGTCTAATGATTGAGGGTAAGTGCTGAAAAGACAGAGAATCCAGCAATTACACTAGAATGTGAAAAGCCTCAATAGTGATTAGTACAGGCTGCTGTGCTGCTAATGAGCACATACAGACACATGATTCTAGTTTTGGAAAATCAGGGGAGGCTTTCTGTAGAGGCTGACATCTATATTGAAGAATGAAAAATAACTGAGTGAGTAAGGCGGAGGCAAAAGTAACAGCGAGTAAAGTGTACAGGCCCAAGTGATAGCAATAAGAAAGCATGGGTGAATCCAGCAGATGCAAAAGTATCACAGACTTTGAGCTGGGGCATGGGTTTGGGTGAGGAGGAGTCAGAGAGGGAGGGAGAAAAAATAGCAAGATTGGCACTTTCATTTATTAAGGACCATATCTGAAGAGCCTTGTAAACTATACCAACAAGGCTGAGTTTTATTTTGAAGACAATAATGACTATCTTGAGGATTTTAAGCAGGTAAGTAACAAAGCCCAATTCATGCTTTGGAAAGCTCACTGTAGGAGCAGTGTCGATAACTGATTGGTGGGGAGGATAAGAATGTAGGAAAGGAGACCACTTATGAGCTATATGGTATGGCAATCGTCTGAAATGAGGCAGTGGTGACAATGCAGATGAAAGCAAAGGACAGATTTATAGGAATTTAAAATCCCAGAATTGATGGGATGGTAATGGAGAGATTGAAAGTTAATGGAGAGTGAAGAATCAGTGATACTTCCTAGGTTCCTAGGATGAGTAAGTAGGTGGAGGGTATTACTGTTGGATGAGAGGGGAATACAGAAGTAGATCTGAGTGAGAAAATGACCTTGCTTTGAACCATTTGCAAAAGGTCAAATGGAGAATTCTAGAAGTTTTGAATATGTGGGTCTGAATATTTAGAGCAAATACTTTTCCAGAGATACAAAAGTGGAAAGGATCAACTTGTAGGTGGCTGTTGAAATTGAGGAAGGATAAATGCACCTGGTTCTTACACTATGAAACAAGAGGAGGGTAGAGACTGAGCCCAAAGACCACTAGGGAGAAGGATGAATAAAGAGGTGGGAGCAAAATCGACGGGAATTCAACTTCTACCACCAGAGCAGAGAGACACGTGTTTCTCTATTTTCTTGATTAGTTTTATTCTGTGACCCTTGATTCAAGCTAAAATAGATTCTATCTACAGAAATAAAAATGTAACAAAACCTGTCCTATATTCTAAGCATGTCCAGCTACATGAGCAGAATCATTTTTATTTCAGCAATACTGAAAAGAGGAAGGAGTAGAGAAAAAATGAAAAAGGTAGAATATCACATTTGATTCACAAATTTCACCTGATTAGCACAGGTAAATAATGCAAAGGAAAGCCATTTGGAGGCTTATGTATGAAGATATTCCAATACATAATATAATTTATCTAACATTTCTAGTATTATTTTTGTCGACCATTCTATAAACACAAATTGTGACCAAGGTGAAATGTGTATGCAGACCTTATGATGAAAATGTGTCACAAGACAGTTAATGTTTCATTCTATTCATAGTAATATCCTCTGTGATCTTCCTGACATTTCTTTCCCTCTTCTCATATATCTCTCTAAAGGTACATGCTATTCAACACTACTCTTAATGATAACACATATAACTTCATTTATCTACTTTTAAATCTCCCTCATATTCACTGAATTTTGATGGGAGGGAGAGCATAGAACAAAGAGGGAATTATTTAGTGGCAAATGTGATTCAGTAACATTGAAGTATGTACTCCTACAACAATCAAGAAATCACATCCACATTATTGTTCTACCTACAAAACTTTTTATCTGTGTGAAAAAAATCTTCATCAGGTTTGGAAAACTGTACTTGGTTTTTTTTTTCCAATATTGAATCTTCCCATATTTATGTTACTAGTGTCCCAAATACTGCCATGGATAGATTAAAGAGTGCACCTCTCTTCATGACCATCCTTCCAGCTTAACCATTTGCATATCTGAACCTGCATAAAAATAACTACTACAATATTTGAAAATTAGTGGATGATCCATAACTGTCTAATGAATAAATAACTTCCATTACTTATTTATATCTGTACAATCTTATAATCTAGAGGTTATAAGTAATGCAATGTAAATGCTATAGAAATTGTTTGCATATACTCTAGGTATTTAAGTAATCTAGAAATTATTTAAGTGCATAGAAGATTGTGCATAGTTCATAAGCAGATACTATGCTATTTTATATAAGATGCTTGAAAATCCACAAATTTTGGATTTGAAATTGGAGGGTCGGAGACTATCTCTAGGTAGTGTCAGAATTGAGTTGAATGTTGCTATCTGTGTGGCCTCCTAAAACCAATTCCCGGTAGATACCAAGAAAATGTAAATGAACTAAGTCAGACCTTTGTTACTATCAAAGGTTGAAAACATAACATTGCTAATAATATTGAGAAAACAATTAGTAGCTACAGTGTGAATAACTATTGTTTGCCAGGTAATATTATAGGAGCTTTACAACAACTCTGAAAAAAATAAATAGCATTATCCTAATTTGAAAGATAAGAAAATTTAAGCTCAGAAAATATCAGCCAGTTAGAAGATGCTAAGCCAAGATTTAAATAACTTTCTGACTCCAAAGTCCATGTTCTTCCCACTATACCGAGGAAAGAAGGTTTTTATTTAATAACTAGTAGATGTTGGTATTTACCAATTGGTAATATAAATTACATGATAAAATTGTAAAAGTGCTTCTTCACTATCCTACTCATCTCTTTAGCTCTAGCCTCAATTACCCTCATTCATATCGTGAAATATAAGAAATATATAAGTGGTCTTAGTCTCTGGTTCCTGGCATATAGCTCCTAAAAATCTTGAAATGTCTGAAATAATCAGAGTGCCCTTTACATGCTAATGATTGGTGGCCAGGGCCCTTAGATTAGTTTCAGGATGAGGGCTGATCACCAGAAAGATCAAGTCAGGATTTAGTGAATTGAAACTTTTATCCCCATCCCTAACCTCCAGGGAGAGGAGCAAGAATGAGTTGTTACTAACCAAAAAAGACAAAGTAAGTCACTTAGTGAATATTTTAGTATAATTAATATGAAAATCAAATTTTCCTGATTATTATGCAATGCTCCTTAGCTACAAGCTAACAGTACTTTCGTTGCAAATGCTATGATAGTACAGACAACACATGACAACATATCAAAGCAAAAGATGTTGCCTATTGGCGGGAGATTAGGAAACTCATACTTTTTCATACAGAAGAGTATTACATCCATCGAGAGTGTCGGTGCGCTATATATAAACATAAACATAAGTTATTTAATATTTATATATTTTCTTGTCCCACAAAGATATGTTGTAAAAATTAATGATACGCCATCATATACCAAGTTTATATTCTTATTTATTTTAGGTAACTCACCACTTCCAGGTGTTAAGCGGTAGCCCTGTTTCCATTAACACCTTGATTTGTACAGTTTGAGTGTACAAATAATTAAATATGTGAGTGTTTACTGTAAACTTTTTATTGTATGAAAATAAGAATGAAACAGAAAACACAAATAGTGATGCTATTGTCAAGACTGAATACATAGACTTACAGATTGAGAAAAGGGAGGAAGTCAGTAGCTATGGCCATAAGCAGCAACCACTTACCTCATTTGAATATTCTGTGTTCAGTGCTCAAGAAAAGAACAAAATTATAGAACAGGAGATGCTATAGATGTATAATTGAATAGGCTGATATCCAAAAGATTATACATTATTAGTGATTTTACATCTTTTTAACTGAGATTGGACTAGTTTATTCAACATGCATGTCTATTATTTGAGAGTAGTGAGCCATCATGCATCTCTTTCTCGATGTAAATGCTACCTTTGTACCCTCAGATCACTCCAGCCTAAAGAATACAAAAATTGTATCTTATCTTTTACACATACAAACACACCCACACATAAAGTCTTAGAAAAGTTTCTTCAGCAGTTCCATCATTTAGGCTGTGAATTCCAGAACTGGCATAGCTTACTTAGTCTAAAGCCTACCCCTAACCCTTTACCTTCCTCCATATCTGGGCTCATTGCCTCCCCTGTCCCCTCTTCCTCACTGCCTCACTTTAATCAGCTACCTGGGAAACAATATTGTTTGGCAGTATACAACTTATGAATGTGGACTACTTGGACTTAAATCCTGAAACACATTTACTAGCTGCTTGATCTTGGACAATTTACTCACTGTGCTTCATTTTCCCCATCTACAAAATGTAGTAGAGTGCTTATTTGGGGGAATCAAGTACATATAAATAATTTAGAATGGTGCTAACCACATAGTCTGCTATTGTCATTATATGTGTTTTTCCAAATATAGGTATACACATTTTTAGAATTCTTTTTCTTAATATAAACTCATCTTCAGTGTTTAGCAACTAATGGATTAATTATGCTTTTCAAATTTTACTCCACAGGTTGAACAGTTTTGATTGTGCCCAAAGAGATAAACTAAAGTACGTACCCACAGAGCAACTGAAACAACATAAGTGTACTAAAGTTAAAAAGAAAAAATCTGGCTGTTCAGTGATTTTTCTGGACTCCCCTGGAAATAATAAATATGGATAATCAAAAAACCTTAAATATTCTGTAGTTAGAAGCCAGAGCATACAGGCATTTAAAATTAAAACAAGCATCTTGAATTACATTCACATGCATAGCAAAAAAATATATGCACCATATTGAGTTCAGATGCAACAAGCTGAACATGTGCTACAGAGCTAAATGAGTAATGCAATTTTTACACCGGGTCCACGCAAGCTTTGCGGTTGCAAAAAATAAGGATATGACAAAAAAGCAATCTGGAAATGTCACAACCAAATCAATAATTAAGAGAAAAGTTCACTACCTCCCACTCAAATATCAATACAAAGTATATTAAAATACTGATTAAAATGCAGAAAGACAAGATATGATATTTAAGAACATTCGGACTACTAACATTTCCGACAAGACATTCACCCAGATTAAGAAGCAGAAATAAAAAACGACTCTAATTTGCGCTGTGCACTTTCTATTTCCACTCTTTTTGCCTGCAAGCCCGTGAGCTCACTGTACTCAAGCTTTGGGAAAATCACCAGGCTGCACAGTGTGGTACAGAATTACTGAATGCCATTAGGTGTTAATGACATGACAGCCAAAAGTGAGTTTTCAACTAATTTCCTGAATTAGGCATAGATTGTTTTTCTAGGAGTTGACTACCAGATTCTCTAAGACCATTATTTTTTTATCTGTTTTATTCGGGCAACTCTTCAAAAATATTTTATTTATAGTTTAATTGAACTATAACATGAGTCAAATGAGGCTAAGATTGCGAATACAAGAAATCAAAGTGTGTTGGTTTTAAATTTCCCATCAATTTTTTTCCCATAAATAAATAAAAAGCAGGAGTTGCAATTCTCGCATCTGATAAAATAGATTTTAAAGCAACAAAGATATAGTGGTAAAAGGATCAATGCAACAGTAAGAGCTAACGATCCTAACACCCAGATATATAGAGACTTAGACTCAATGAGACAGAAAATTAATAAGGATATCCAGGACTCGAACTCAGATCCGGAACAAGTAAACTTAATAAATATTTATAGAGCTCTCCACTTTAAATACACAAAATATACATTCTTGTCAATACCACATCACACCTACTCATAGGTTTAAATGAAATATTGATTGGCCATTATTAATACCCATTTTTTAGAATAAAGCAACATTTCCGTTCTCTCTCCCTCTTTTTCTTCCTCTTTCTTCCTCTCCTTCACTCCTTTTTTTCCTTTCCTTCTCAATTTAAAAAATAAATAAATAAATAAATAAAAATACATTTTAAGATTGGGCAATAAGTGAGACCCCCTCTGCACTAAAAATAAAAAAAAAATTTAGCCAGGCAAGGTGGTAAAAAAATAAAATAAAATAAAAAATAAAAAGCAAAGCACCATGTAAACATTAGTAAGTCAACACTTCCACACCCATTGCTTATTTACCAATGGTAAAGACTAGTAAACATCTTCAGGATGCATTGTGGCTATGCTTTTAATCCTTTTTTATAGCAAAAGCAGCCTAGACACAAGCAATACATACAGTTAAAAATACACCATGTATGAGTATCTGACCAATTGTGTGGCAGTAAAGTGGTTTAAAGACCTCTTAAGACCTTCAAATAGAAACAAAGAATTTTAAATTTTAAAGAAATATCACTCAGCACAGCCATATTAGAGATATGCAGAATTAGCTTTCTGGAAAAAAGTATAATTAAGACTGAAAAAAAAATTTTTTTTCTCAATTTCCTTCATTGCTAAAACTCTTGCTAAGGATAAGTTCCTAATAAAACCAACACAGGTGAAGGGCAGATTCCAAGTGCCTAGGTGAAGCTCAATCATGATTAGAGAGAGTAATCTAGAAGCCAGGTTATTCATGCTGCAGTCATGTGTGAACTAATGAGCAGCAATTAGTCAAATAGGGAGAAAATATAAATGCCCAAATCATAACCCAAAAGGAAAAAAAGATCTTTTTGTTTAGTAAAGAGAGTGCAGAAACTGAACTGTGAAAGAAGAGCCAAGTTAAGAAGTCAAGTCAAACGTGAAGTGGAGATGCTCAATATAAGGGGAAGATACTATCGGTTAGACGGAGCGAGAGGAGTCATAAGAATAAGGACGTCAAAGAACATCCAGGTCAATATGACTTATCCAAATTAGTAGATTGTATATTCTCACACAAGGAGGTTTTGACACTATTCATGAGGGACAAGGAGCAAAATGTCCCAGTATATCACTTAGGATGTTTTGAATTATAAGTAGCAGATATATGATCTACAATGTCATTTTAAAAATTAAATAAATTTATGGTCTCACATATGGGAAAATTCAAACATAGGTCAGCTTTAGCAAAGGCTTTATCTAGTGACCTATGCATGCCACAAAGGACTTAGTTCCTCTGCATGCAATTGCCATTCCTTCTACATCCCTCCCTGTGATTTCAAGATAGCTGCCAGAAGCTCGAAAGGCTAGTTTATTCACTTCCAGCAGAAATAAGAGAATATCTTTAAACCTAGGATTCCCAACAAAACCTAAAGCTACCAGAACAGATCCCCCAGGGCTTTGGTTTTCCAATCTGCAACTAAAGAATAAAGAAAGCTGAACAGTCTAGTCTGTATAGCTCGTTCTTTGTCCAGTTCTTTTCAGGACAAAACAAAATAGAATAGACTTCAGAATCTCTGCATATACTGTACTCAAAATAGAAATGTAAAGCCTACTCTGAGATCATATTGCAATAAGGATATTATATTTGTCCCAATTAATTATATTGGACTTACTAATAAATTTTGGCCTACCAACATCTTGTTCCTGTATATAAAAGTCCTGGGTTTTTAATTAGGTCATGGTGGCATTCTACCACCCCTTTCTATATACTTGCATGGGCATACAATATAAGGTGGTTCAACGAGTATGAGCAATGGTGAAGAGGAATCTTTCATGTACAGATATCAGGAGAGAAAAATTCTTGTTCTGCTAGGTTTCTAACTAAGGGCTATGTCTGTCCATATTGTGAATGGTCTGAAAATACCTAACACTTTGCAGTGACACAAGATTTATTTTTAAGCTTCTGGATCTGGCTATGACTAAAGCAAGCACCACTCCTAGAGCACCCAGTCATAGGAATCAATAAGTTATCGTTTTGCTTAAGAAAACAGAATTTCTATCACTATCACCTGAAAAATTTCTTAGTAAAATACATCAATATCCTCAATAGTGCTATGAATAATTATCAGTCATCATTGGCAAACAATGCCAGAATCTTTTCCTAGTAAAACTAGGTAGTAAAATAACTTTACAATTTTTCTCAACAAATTTTATTGCTTTTTGGATGCTAATTTTCAAATCATGGCACAGACTAACATTCCATGTTCAGGTCCCAAATTTTGTTCTGCAGTAATTACACACCCACCACAAAGCATCAGTCCATCTGATCTCATAGAAAAAAATTTCACAATAATCGTAGGCTTTCAAACATATGCAATTAAAAATATTTTACTCAGGATGAGTGCAGTGGCTCACACCTATAACCCCAGCATTCTGGGAGGCCAAAGTGGGTGGATCACCTGAGGTCAGGAGTTTGAGACCATGCTGGCCAACATGGTGAAACCCCATCTCTACCAGAAATACAAAAATTAGCCAGGTGTGGTGGTGCACGCCTGTAATCTCAGCTACTCAGGAGCTGAGGCAGGAGAATGGCTTGAACCCAGGAGGCAGAGGTTGCAGTGAGCTTAGATGACACCACTGCACTCCAACCTGAGCAACGGAGTGAGACTCTGTCTTGAACAAATAAAAAAAAATTACCCAATGTTTTACCTAATTTAAACATATTATTCATATATCTTTTTAAATTGCATGAATTGAGCATTCTTCACTTTTGCAATTTTATTCATCTCTTTCTGTATTGCCAACTGAAACAACCACCACGTATAAAAAACTAGGTACTGCTGTGTCATAAATGGGACCAGGATACAACCACATTTTAAATCACGAAGTCCAAATAAAAAAAAAAATTATTGAGACCAAAATAGGAAAAAGTGTCAGAGGTAAGTGCAAACTCTTAGAGATATTTTAAATAGTGCAGAGGTTTTTCAAAACAGATGGCACAGCTCCAAAAGGATTCAAGGTACCTTGCATGTAAGATATGAATAGTATCCAGTGTTACAAAGCAAGATTGAGGAGTGTAGAAAGGCTGAATAAGAAGACACACAGATATGCCATCTTTTCAGAAATCAGTCAAGATGAGAGTACATACACCACAATCACCTTGTTGATAGCTAATCAAAGCCAGCTGAAAATAAATTAATAGATTCTAAAAATGTCACAGACACCTGGATAGGGCTTTACTGTGAAAATGAAAACTCCAAAGATTTTCTGCTCAGCAGACATAAGAAAGGCAAATAAGAGTGAAGACTATTGGCCGGGCGCGGTAGCTCAAGCCTGTAATGCCAGCACTTTGGGAGGCTGAGGCTGGTGGATCACGAGGTCAAGAGATCGAGACCAATCCTGGTCAACATGGTGAAACCCCATCTCTACTAAAAATACAAAAAATTAGCTGGGCACGGTGGTGCGTGCCAGTAATCCCAGCTACTCAGGAGGCTGAGGCAGGAGAATTGCCTGAACCCAGGAGGCGGAGGTTGCAGTGAGCCGAGATTGCGCCATTGCATTCCAACCTGGGTAACAAGAGCGAAACTCCGTCTCAAAAAAAAAATGACTATTACCAAGGAGATGACAAAACAAAGATGACGAGGATATGTCCTCAGTGTTCACTGCTTTAGCTTACATCTCTCACCCTTAATTTTATTTCAGCAGATATGTACAATCTATTCAAAATTGGTAAGAATCAGAAAAAACAAGTATGGATGACATACTCATAGATTAAAAATTAAATAAGAAAGAGCAATATAAGAGGAAAAAGAGAGTTAAAAATACCACTAGAACAATTACCAACAATCAAAATACAGTTTCTAATAAAATCTTCTTGAGTTCAAAAGACTTAAAGAAAAAATAGACCAATTGTAAGACCAAAAATAAAAAATAAGTTCACAGAGATAAGAAAAAGATAAAAGAGAGAAACAAAATAAATACAGAAATAAAAAGCAATATTAGTAGCATTGTATACATACACACACACATAGCCTACCCCCCCGACAGACACACACGCACACACACTTATCCCTGTTCTGTATTATAGGACAAGTAAGAAAGACTTGAGAGAATCAACGTGGAATTCTTTAAAATGCTAAATGAAATTGATTAAAGATTTAATTATAGATATAAAAGACAAAAAAATACAATGTATGCATAATCGCTATTACTGAGTTTGAGAACAAAACCAATTACATAATCAATATACAGAATAGAAAATATATTTTAAAAATTCAAAGATTTGCTTTAAGTATATTTTCTGAAAAAAGAGAATCCTGTATTTATAGGTTAAGAAAGCATATTGTATTCTAAGAAAAAAATCTAGAACGCTAAAACAAAGAAAAATACTGAAGGAGCTGAATTCATAGACAAATTATTAACAACGATAAAAGAGTGCATGAAGGCCA
Source organism: Callithrix jacchus (assembly GCF_049354715.1). Classification (NCBI taxonomy): domain Eukaryota; kingdom Metazoa; phylum Chordata; class Mammalia; order Primates; family Cebidae; genus Callithrix; species Callithrix jacchus. Next base: position 53,147,590 of record NC_133519.1, read on the forward strand.
AGTGCCGTGGCTCATGCCTGTAATCCCAGCACTTTGGGAGGCTCAGGAGGGTGGATCACGAGGTCAAGAGATGGATACCATCCTAGCCAACATGGTGAAACCCCGTCTCTACTAAAAATACAAAAATTAGCTGGGTATGGTGGCACACACCTGTAGTCCCAGCTACTCGGGAGGCTGAGGCAGGAGAATTACTTGAACCCGGGAGGCGGAGGCTGCAGTGAGCCGAGGTCGCGCCGCTGCCCTCCAGCCTAGCACCTGGCGATAGAGCAAGACTCTGTCTCAAAAAACAAGACACACGCACAAAGGGACGTATCCTATTATTGTTGGGATAGAAAGAAGTTGGAGCAATTAAAGCAACTGTCGCTGACAGGATAGACAAATCATCTGTGACTGGTGTACATTATGAAAACTATGCAACAATATATATACAAACATGGATAGATATTTAAAACATAATGCAGAATAAAAATTTAAGAATTAGTATAAGATGTGTAAAAAAAATAATTTATATGAAAAAGTGAAACGTATTCTGGAAGAACATGCACACAAATGTTTATGCATCAAATATTTTAATGTGTTTGGCAACTGGTAGCAGGAAAGAAAAATCAAAGAGGGAGTGGCAATAAGAGAGGATATGAAAATAAAATAAAGCAACTGAGGTACTTTTGAACTGAAGAGTATGATTATCTCAACTCACTGCTTCTGGAACTACATTAATTAAAAATTAGTAATAAATTTAAAATAATGATTAAAAGCAAAAACCAATGAATTTGAGTGTCAAAGATAAAGAATTCCACAAAGATAACATTCTATTTCTCAATGGAATGTTAGGTTCATGTTCCAGCAAGTCCTAATACATATGTTATAAGCAATTATTTGCATGAGTAAATGTTAAATAACAAATAAAGGGAAAATAAAAACAAAAATCCTGTATATTTTTGTATACAAACATAGAAGAAAAGCTGTAGAAGACTATGTAACTGTTAAATAAGTGCTATGGACTGAATGATTGTGTCCTTCAAAATTCATGCTGAAAGCCTACCCTGCAATGGAATGACACTAGTACATGGCGCCTTTGGGAGGTAATTAGGTCATGGGCATGGAGTGGCGCCCTTAAGATTTTTTTTTTTTTTTTTTCATTTTAGCAAATTTTTGTGAGTGAGTGGTAATAATGCATTGTAGTTTGAGGTAATGTATTGTCCTAGACATGGGCTGCTAAAATAGAATACAAAAATTGTGTGGCTTTAATAACAAATATTTAATTCTCACAGTTCTGAAGGTTTGAAGTTTAAGATCAAGATGTCTGAATGGTCTGGGTTTTGATGAATGCCTTCCTTTAGTTTCACAGATGGATGCCCTCTGGCCCTATCCTCATGTGGAGGGGAAAAGAGAGCTAGAGGAAGAGAGAAAGATAAAGAGAGAGAGATTGAGAGAAAGTAGGCTCTTTCGGATCTCTTCTTAGAAGGGCATCAATTCCATCGTTAAGAGCTATTGGAATTTTAATACATACCGTATCTTTTGGTGAACTTGTCTATAAATTTTTAAATTCTACTTAGCAACAAAACAGAAAGACTGTAACATGCGGATATTTTCAGATTTGGTAGATTCTGCTAAAGCGTTCTTTAAATTGTATCAATTTTAATTCTTCTCAGCAATATATGAAAGTTCTAGTTTCTCCAAATCCTTCTCAATGCTCAGGATTTCACATAACTACAACCATTGATACCTGCAGATATAAAAATTTAGCCTCCCTTCACATAACTCACAAAATTTAATTCAAATATTATTAAGAATATACACATGACTTTTTGTGTGATACTACACTATCTGTAAAGACCATCAACACAATGCCTTTATTAATACAAAATATAAACAAAAGTATATCCTATTTATATTTGTGACTCTGCATATTCTAATTTTGCCAAATAATTTCTTGTTTTCTTTATTCAAAAAAGATAGGCAAAACTATTTTCGCTGTTGGAAGGCAAGCTAATGGTTACTCTTTGAGGGAGGAATGGCTGGAAGGGGGCATGCAGGAACTTCTACAATGCTACTCTTGTAGCGTTTCTTAATCTGCATGTTACTTACACGGTTGGATTTGCATTTAAAATAGTAATTGATCCTAGGCATACGATTTCCACATTTTCTGCAACTGTGTTGTAAGCAATAAATATTTAATATGTAAAAAGAGCACCTTGGGAGGCCGAGGCAGGTGGATCACTAGGTCAAGAGATCGAGACCATCCTGGTCAACATGGTGAAACCCCGTCTCCACTAAAAATAGAAAAATTAGCTGGGCATGGTGGCACAGCCTGTAGTCCCAGCTACTCGGGAGGCTGAGGCAGGAGAATTGCCTGAACCCAGGAGGCGGAGGTTGCAGTGAGCCGAGATCGCACCACTGCACTCCAGCCTGGGTAACAAGAGCGAACTCCGTCTCAAAAAAAAAAAAGGAAAAATGTAGCTTGGGGGAGGGGATGTAAACGCTGCTGATATTTTCTTTGCCGTGTCTCAGTGTTATTTGACTTGGTAAAACAGTGTATCTTATTTTGTGATTTTAAAAATGTAAATGAAATTAGACTAAAATTGGTTACAAAGTAAAAAGTACCCTATAGGTATTCAGAGAAAGTCATGGAAAAAAGAAAAATCTGAGTAACTCTTGCACGTAATCACAGGCTAAAAATGAGTGAAATAATATTTATAAAGTCCTTCAAAAAAAGAAGTGTGACTCAATACTTTTTATATTCAGTCAAGTTGACATTTTAGTATAAAAGAAATAAATTTATGAATGTGCAGGAAATCAAGGAATAGAGTCCAACAACAGCTTATCCTAAAAAATTGATGATGAAATACAGGGAGAAAAAAGATGAATCAAAATTAAGATCTCAATAACAGAAGAGCCACATTTGGAAAGACTTGTGGCAAAAAATAAATCCACCCAGAAATAAAATTAAGATTTGAAGAAAATGGAAAAATTAAGTATGAAATCGAACGTAAGGGTTGGAAACTTAGAATAAATGTTAAACCTAACAAAAGTAGGTAATAATGAAATGAGAATATTTAAGACAAACAGTAGGACTGTATTTCATAGATTTATGCTAAATACATCCATGCGACCTGCTGTGGAGAAGTCAACAAGAACTGTGTTGGTTTATGGGATATCTAGGCGGAAGCTTTAAGAAATAGTGTACAATTTACCGGATTTTTTCTGTCTTGGTGATTGGTAGCATTTAGATGGCCTAGATCTCAGGGTGAGAATAACATGTACTGTCAGTTCCTGGGTTGCCCTTAAAAACAAGCAGCATGAGTGAGAAACAGGATAAACAAATATTAAAGAGTGTTCTATAAAAATATGTCTAAACCAAAATCTGTTTACAATTATTTGTATTTTTGTAAATTGTACATACAAAAACAATATTTTGTATATTGTGCACATAAATGCAATACTTTATAGATTATTATATTTTATATATTTGTATTTTTACATATAAAAACAAATAGAAACTCATTTTAAGCCACTGAGATTCTCGGTGTATTTATTATTGCTGCTTTAGTTGGTGGGATGCTTGGAGCTATCTAAAATGTTGCATGGTCCACTGCTGACTTCTGGAACGTAGCAGAACCAAATGGAAATTTTCTCTTTCTTATGAGAAAAATAGGCCCTCAGTGTTTCCACATGTGAAGAAGATGTGAATTGACAATCAAAGATCATTAAACACGGAGAGAACCTTGTCTTCAAGAGTGAGAGTCTGAAAAAAATAAGACCTAAAAATTTACAATGACATGCACATCAGATATTAAAAATTATCAGGCACAGTTCTAGGAAGATTAGAAAACACAAACCAGAATAAATACTGAAAAAGTACTCCTAATATTTCATTCAAACTTAAGAAAACCAAATACAAAACAAAAAGAAAATCTTAAAGAATACAGAAGAAAAAGCACCTTACCTATTAGAGAACCAAGGATAAGAAGTACAGCAGGCAACTCATCAGAAACTAGAAAAGCAAGAACACAGTGGAGTAAAATACCGCAAGGGTTGAAAGAATGATCTATTGACATGGAATTCTATATCCAGAGAAAATATCCTTCAAAACTGAAGGAGAAATAAAAAGACTTCCTTATGCAAACAAAAAATGAAAGAATTAATCACCAGTAGACCTGCAAGAAATATTAAAAGGCTAACTTCAGGTAGAAGGAAGATGACATAGGTCAGAAACTTGGATCTACATGAAGAAAATAATACTGGAGAAGAAAAAAAAAATAAAGATGAAGGAAAATCTTCTATTTCTCTTATTTTTAATTTATCAATTCTATAGGCTGACAGTACCATATGTTACTATAGTGGTGAATATGGGACATTATGCGTTCAGCAAAAATTTATAAAACTTTATAGCACAAAGAGTAAATGCTGATATATCTAAATTAAAAAATAATCAACTAAAAAGATGATGGATCTCAGGATGGAATTCAGGTTATACAAATTAACTCTATTCCAAATGTATGATATCACCTCACTGAAAGAAGAGAGGAAAAAAACGGTGCTTATCTAAGTAACTTTGATGATTATTGGAAACTAAGTCTGAAAGCAAAGGAACTGTCATAAGTACTATTCTAGCTGGCAAAGTTATTTCTCATGTGGGTGTGGATGAATAATTCTCAAATGCTATGCCTGTGTACTGTGATTAAACAAAAGTAAATAGATATTACATAGTAGGAGCCAGCTTCTCACTGTTGGAAGAGGCGGTTACATAAAACAGGAAGAAAGCTGGAATAAACCCTGTAGCATTGTGTTAGAGTCAGAGACATTAGTCTGAACTCACGTTAGCTTAATATATATACAGGTGGGTACAAATGGAAGTTATTCTATAGATATATGTGCATACATGGATTGGTATACATATGTACATTTTCTAGTATACATATGCACATTTCCTAGCATACATAGATTCGTATACATATGTACATTTCCTAGTATACATATGTACATTTCCTAATGTCCATTAGCTGAGAGTACCTATGGGAAATAACACCTCAGTAGCTACAGAGCAACAAGCACACTCGGCACCCAGATCTTGGTTTCTAAAACTATCCTCCAACAGAAGGAACCAGGGCTCCTTGCAGAAACGGCTGATTCTAGGACTGAGGCAGGGAGTGTACAAGATGAACCTAGATTATTTTGTAGTGTCAGGAAATAAGGAAGCACTAAAAAAACAAAATGATGGGGCCATGCCAAAAGTATACAGGAGTCAGTATGAAAGATCTCCCAAAGGCCTAATCTGAAACAATTTGAAAGACAAAATAAATAATTTAGTTTTGGATCATAACCCAAAATATAAACTAAACATCTATGAGTCTGTATTTACATACATATATGATTGAATGCCCAAATTAATGGGAAGGAAGAAACGAGTTTCCAGCACTAAAGAATTGCAAAGAATATAGGTAGATATTTCCCTTTCAAAGAAGTGAAGCTTAATGTCCTACCCCTTGCATATAAACTGTGCTTAGTAACATTCCAAATAAGCACGGTATAGAAAGGGGGAAACGAGTTAAATAAACAGTGTATAAACCTGACAAACACTACCTCAGCCAAGTGATTCAGGTCAACATAATCAGTGATATATGTTGGTATCATGTACCCTTGATGGGACGTAATGAAAATGACACTTCGGCCGGGTGCGGTGGCTCAAGCCTGTAATCCCAGCACTTTGGGAGGCTGAGGCGGGTGGATCGCAAGGTCAAGAGATCGAGACCATCCTGGTCAACATGGTGAAACCCCGTCTCTACTAAAAATACAAAAAATTAGCTGGGCACGGTGGCGCGTGCCTATAATCCCAGCTACTCGGGAGGCTGAGGCAGGAGAATTGCCTGAACCCAGGAGGCAGAGGTTACGGTGAGCCGAGATTGCGACATTGCACTCCAGCCTGGGCAACAAGAGGGAAACTCAGTCTCAAAAAAAAAAAAAAAAGAAAGAAAATGACACTTCATGTGAATGATCTTCATCCAAAAACCCATAACCATTATTTAATCATGAAGAAAACTTCAGACCAATTCCAGAGAGATGTTATTTCAAATACCTAATCAGTACTCCTCAAAATTTTCAAGGAAATAAGGTGAGTCTAAGAAATTGTCAGTCTGGATGAGCCTCAGGAGATATCATGACTAAACATATGATATCTCCAATGGGATTGTGGCATAGAACAAGGACAGTTGGTAAAAATAAGGAAATAATTATAAAGCATGAACTTTAATGAATTATAATGTAGCAATATTGCTTCATTTGTTGTGACAAGTGTATCATAGTAATATAAGATATTATTGATAGGGGAAAATCTATGTGAGGTATTCAAGGATTCTCTGTATTCTATTTGCAACAGTTTATAAACTGAAAACTATACTAAAATAAAAAGGTTAACACAAACAAAATTAAAATATGAATATATCTACTAAGGAAATGTACTTTATGATTAAAACCTTTCCACCAAGAAAAAAATAACATAGCAGAAATTTACAAAACTAGCCTGTTGAACACTTTACTCATTTTATCAAAAATCAGTTTGAGTGTCTTCTCTAGTTTGAAGGCTTTCTTCTTCCATTATTTGTGTTCCTTTTCTACTCAGTTCTGCACTTATTGGCATATTTATATGTGTCCCTTTGTTTTACCATAAGTTCCATAAGTTGGAGATTATAGTTAATTTTTCTTCACACAATCACTGTCCACCAAGCATAAATATATATGGTTGCCAATATGTGCTGATCACACACATGTAGATTGAGACTACGGAAAACAAAGAACTAAATACAAGGTATAGACATGCGATAAAAGAAACAACAATAAGAAGACAAAACAATGAAGAAGGTGTAGCTAAACAAGGTTATAGGAGAATAAGAACAGAAAAACTCAGTATCACAGAATACAAGAGGAAATTTCAAGGGGAAAGGTCAGTGGTGTCAAATGCATCAAAAAGATTATGGGAGATTTTTCATGAATATCATAGGTTGAATTGTGTCCTCCCAACGGTATGTTCAAATCCTAACTCCCAGTAACTATGAATGTGACTTATTTGGAAATAGAGTGTTTGCAGATGTAATCAAGTTAACATTAAGACATACTGGATTTGGTGATTTTATAAGAGAAAGAAGAGGGAGATTTAGACGCAGAAACACAGAGAGAGGCATGCAGTGAGAAAGTCTATGTGATGATGAAGCCAGAGATTGGAGTGGTGCAGCTGAGAGCCAAGGAATTACAAGAATTGACAGCAACCACGCTATGCTAGGAGTCTTCTCTGGCATCTCTGGAGGCAGCGTGGCCCTGCTGCACCTTCACTTCATACTTCTTACCTCTAAAATGTGAGAAAATTTGTGTTTAACCACCTAGTTAGTGGAAATTAGTTATAGCAGCCTGGGAAATTAATACATTGAAAAGGACTAAATGATTACAGAGCTTACTAGGGGATGTGTCAATACAATAAGTTTTAGAAAAAACAGCAAGAGATGAGTCAAATACCAAATAGCTAGGAAGTATGTGAGTAATGAACAAATTAATGCCATAATCATAAACCATTCTTCTAAAAATGTCTAAAGTGACCAAAACAAAAATGTATTATGCTTTTTCACTTATATTAACAATAAGTTCAATGTTTTATATTAAGCAATTTTGCAAGGTTCTAGAAAAATACATGCCTTTATGTGCAATTGGGAGTTTGGGAATTAGGATAACATTCTTGGACAACAATTTGAAACGTCTTGTGACATAAAAATTCATAGCGTCTGTGGCTTCACAAATGTATTCTTATTTTAGAAATTTCCTTCCTAAGCATATTTTAGCCAATATTACATACATCCATTTTCACAGCTACATTCATATGAAATTAAGAGGTACTTTTTCTCCTTCTTTTATTTCCCTGCTGTGTAATCTAACTCAGCTTTTCTTTGCAGCCAGTTCAGTGTGGAAAGAGTCAGGATACCATTTCATTTCATGTGACTAAGGCCAATATGTAGTTCAATCTTAAAATAACATAAAGACTAGATAATGCTTCTATTTGTCTCCAACTAGCCCTGAAGCCTGTCTGGTGTTGGCTATTACATGCTGCTAGTATAAGGTTTACAATAGTTGCGACCATTATTCCCTTAAGAATAGGTTTCAACTGACTTTGAACATCATTTTTTCAGATCATTTTATTGATGTATGATTAACATATAAAACCCTACACATTTAACATATACACCTCATTTTTAGGAACAAAGAAGGTATCTATTACAAATCTCACTATAGAAGTGGAAATTAGTGGAAAATTTTCACAAAATTAATGCCCTTTTAAATTTAAATAGTTCAGCCATTTTAAGATTCCAATATAAAAATAGTTGCCTGTGGCTGGGCGCTGTGTCTCATGGCTGTAATCCCAGCACTTTGGGAAGCCGAGGTGGGTGGATCGCCTGAAGTCAGGAGTTTGAGACCAGCCTGGCCAACATGGCAAAACCATGTCTCTACTAAAAATACAAATATTAGTGGGTCTGTGGTGGTGCATGCCTGTAATCCCAGCTACTTGGGAGGCTGTGGCAGGAGAATTGTTTGAGCCTGGGAGGCAGAGGTTGCAGTGAGCCGAGATAGCACCACTGCACTCCAGCCTGGGTGACAGAGGGAGACTCTGCCTCAAAAAAAAAAAGTCATCCTTACCATTGTGTCCCACAGAACAGATCATTACAATTAGCTTGACTTTGGACAACTGCTGAAACAGGACTAAAGACTACAAATAAGACACCTAGAACTGGCTGTTTCGTTCAGCAGTGTGATTGTTTCTTAATATAATGCCCTGGCACTGAAACCATCGAGAATTGAACATTTTTATCTGTGAGCAATTTTTTTAAAGGCATTTATTTGTAATAAAACGGAATCTGCATCACTGTGGCATTCGGATTTATTTCTAATAATTTGCCTAACAGAGAAAAATAAACACTTGTTTACCATTAAGATCTGTCCCAAGGAATTAAGAGTATACTTTATCTTTTTTGGTTTATTGATTACTTTAAAAAATATATGCTTTTAGGTGCTATTGGGAATTTGGGATTACCTTAAAAATTACTTTAAAATCACTTTTGCAAATGGAACTTTATTCACTGGGAATATCTAATAGAAAAAAGTTTCTCTTTTACAATCAAATGCTGGTTTGTTAATTTAGTGATGACATTAACTAGGAATATTATTAGTAATGTAATGTTTATTTATGAATAGGATTTCTTAATAGAATTAAAACTTTAACAATGGAACTAGCAGCAATTTTGTTGTTTTTTGATATATCAATAAAATATTTTATGGAATATACTAAAACTTGCTCATGTACTCATTTGCTTGTTGATTTAAAAATTAATTACAGTAAGGAACAGACTTTTTCTGGAAGGCAAATAGACATAGCATTATAAATATTAAAATGTAAACATATATGAATTCTCAGGTATCATTTTGAATTTGAATTTTATTTAAATGATACATATAAACTAACCGATTTGGTTATATTAACTGGGTTATAAACTGTTTACTTTCAACTAATAAATTAACCAACTGTTTTCTGTCATTTACCAATTGTGCATCATAGGTAAGACAGTTTATTTTTTCCAAGAAACTATTACTTCTATCTGATATGTAGCAGTACATAATGTGTTAGATATTTTGGAAGATTAACTTACAGAAATCAAATATACTCTGCTGAAGTATTATCATTACACAATACAGTAAATTATGTCTCTATGAATCTTCATTAGAGACTGGAAAATATCAGCTCTAAGAGTTTCCTCTGTCCAAAACCAAACAATAACAAATTATAACAAAGTTTGGGAAAATACACTTGGAGTAAAAAAGGCAGTGAGCCTTAAGTGTACATATTCAACTGTGGAACCAGACAGCCTGGGGTCCAATCTCAAGTTTATCACTAACTTAAGCTAGTCATTTTAACCTCTCTGGAATTCAGCTTCCCCAGGTATAAAAAGGCAGTGATAAAAGTAATTTGAGTGAATTAAATTAGATAATGCATTTAATACAGCACCTGACACATGTAAATTAATCATTACATAGCTACTAAAATTGAGTCCGTTGGAAGGCTGATGCAATGCCAGTGTTGGGCCAAAAAAGTGACTTTGCTCACAGATTTCTAATATAGTATTCGAAAGACAGAAACTTACAGTTGTGTTGTGTGTTGTATCCTAGGATAAATGCCTGGGAACCTGGAAAAGAGGGCATTAAAAGGGGCAGCTAGTATAGGAGAAGGGAGGAAAATCAATTTTCTTATAAGATTTTAAATTTTTTTTGCATGTGATCAAGGATGACTGAGAAAGTTGCCAAGGATATTTGTTTTCCTTTTCATTCAGATGGTTAAATTATTTGAAGATCTTGCAATCTAGTTTTAGAAATACACCTAATAAAATAATTGCAATAAATATAAATGTAGGATCTTGTGTGTTTTTACTTCCTTACAACTAGAATGAAAGAAAATCTAAAGTAATTATTCTTTACTTGTGTCCAAATTATTGGATTGTGCTAGCAGTACCCTTTTAGAAAGAAGTAAACCTATTAATTCCCGAAGCAGTGGGAAGGGAAATTTTAGATTGTTTAGTGCTTCTCCATGCAACGAAGAAATGTTCTAAAATAAATTGTAAAGATGACCTTTATCTTAGGCTATGCATATAAGCATATAGGGGTACTGGGGCATTATTTTTTTTCATGTGATTAAAGAGGAAATATAACAAGGATATTTTTCAGATTTTTAAATTCTTTTATTGGGAGAGAAAGGAGATCAATACATGCCTGAGTCAATAAGGGGAGGAGAAAATTTGACTTCAAATCAGGAAAAGAGAAAGAAAATGAAAAGCCGATCATGGTTTGAATTAATTAGAGAAAGGATAATGGACTCTGAACAATTCTTCTCTTCTTTTTTGTAACTTTAATTTGTGTTGTGCTTTAATTTGTACTAGCTGTGCTTTCTAAGTGCTCATAGTTGTGTGAGGGTACAGACAGAAAAGCCCAAACCATGATGACTGAAAAAATAAAAACATAGAGTGAGTAATAGATGACAGAAACTTCGCATGTGAATTATAACACATATTTGTGATTATTAAAAATAAATTGGCTGGGCACGGTGGCTCACGCCTGTAATCCCAGCAATCTGGGAGGCTGAGGTGGGTGGATTGTCTGAGCTCAGGCACTGGAGACCAGCCTGGGCAACGTGGTGAAACCCCATCTCTACTAAAAAATACGAAACAATCAGTTAGGCATGGTGGTGTATGCCTGTAATCCCAGCTATTGGGGAGGCTGAGGCAGGAGAATTGCTGGAACCCAGGAGGTAGAGGTTGCAGTGAGCTGAGATGGTGCCACTGCACTCCAGCCTGGGCAAGAGGGTGAGACTCCATCTTCCAAAAAAAAAATTGAATTGGTTTACCAATCAGATATAACTAGTAGTTTTATAATTAATAATTTATGATGTTTCATATCCTGCTTCTTTGAATATATATCAAGATCATCCTATGGAAAATACTCATTTCCTTTTCATCTTTTTTTTTGAGCATAATGGGGATCTAATCTGGACTACCATATCACTTAGCATTACCTTATAAAAATTCCTGTGATGATGAAAATGCTCTGGAGTTGAGCTGTGCAACTTAACAGCCACTACCCACATGTGGCTAGTAAGTATTTGAGATACAACTAGTGCAACTGATGAAGCGATTCAAAATGTTTAATTGATTTAAATGTTTCAGATGTTTCATGTATGCCTCACTGTAACTAACCACAAGGCAGAAACCTATTGATGATGCAAAAAATAAAATAAATTAAATAAAGGATTAAAAGAATACCACTACAGAAAATGATCAAACCTCAAAGAAAGACAGTGAGAGGAGGAGAGAAACAAAGGCTCTATAAGAAAACCAGAAAACAAATTACAGCGTAGCAGTAGCAAGTCCCTACTTATCAATAATTGCCTTAAATGTAAGTGAATTAACTTCTGTAATTAAAAGATCAAGAGTAGCAGGATGAATTTTTTTAAAAACAGTAACAAGATCTAAGTATATATTCTGTTAACAAGAAACTCAATTCACCTTTAGAGACACACAGAGAGTGCTAGGGTAGAAAAGGATATTCCATGCAAAATGAAAACCAACAGAGGGCAAAGGTAGCAACACTTATATCAGACAAAATAGACTTTAAGTAATAAACTGTATAAAGAAACAAAGAAGGTCATTGTGTAATGATAAAGTTATCAGTTCCACAAGACAATACAACAATTATAAATTTATATGTACCCAACATCAGAGCACCTAAACATATTTATATAAAAGCAATTGTTAACTCTTTTCCCATTTAGAACAAAAAGTAAAACTCGCTGCCAACACTCATTTAATTTTACATAAACAAACTCTTTGAGGCTGAAGCAAATCTAACTGATTTTTCAATGTGAAAGTAAAAAAGCAAAACTTCTTGGAGTTATTTCTAAACAGAACTGACATCAGAATTGTCTGAATTATCAGAATCATCTATTTCAGAAATGTAAGATTAATCAAATGAATCTTCAGCCAACATTTGTTCAAGAACTGTGTTAACATCACATGTAGGAATGCTATATTTTCTAGGATTTGACATTTTCAGTGATCAAAATTACTATATTTGGTAAACGGAAATACCTCTACTAAACCAGAATGCTGTAAGTAGAATGAAGTCTTTTGTTTCCAAAGTTGATATACTAGAACAATGTTGATATACTAGAGCAAATTTGATATACTACAAAGAATACAAAGTTGATATCCTAGAGAAAATAATAATAAAAGCAAGCTACTTCAGTGCAAAGTCATCTTTGGTAAATGCTGTAGTCACAAGTGCCACCATCTAGTATTCTTGGGTCAAACGGGAAAAGGGTTAAGCAATTTGAAGGGAAAGATAGAATGAAACACAAACATAGCAAAGGACTTCAAAACCCCATTTTCAACTATGAACAGATCATCTAGACAGAAAATAAATAAAAAATTAAATAGACTTGACTTATATACTTTAGACCAAATAGACCCAACAGATATACACCAAACATTCCATCCAACAGCAACAGAATGCACATTCTTTTCAAACACACATGGGACATTCTCCAGGCTAGATTGTATGTTAGGCGACAAAATAACTCAGGAATTTTGAGGGAACTGAAATCATAACAATATTTCCCAATCACAGTAACATGAAACTAGACATCAATAACAAGGGAGATCATGAAAAATTTACAAATGTATGAAAATCACTATGCTCTTCAACAATGAATGTTTCAAAGAAGAAATCAAAAGAAAAATTAAGAGTACGAGATAAACGACAATAAAAAACTACACTGCAAAACTCATGGGATGCAGCAAAAAAGTTCTAAGTGGACATTTCTACCTAGAAAATATATAACAACAAATGTTTATATTTTAAAAAAAGATCTCAAATAAGCTATGTAAAATGTAAGGAACTGAGAGAAGAACGAAGTTCAAACTTAGCAGAAGAAAGGGATTAACAAAGAAGAGAGCAGAAAAAATAAAATAGACAATAGGATAAAAATCAATAAAAAAGAGTTGATTTTTAAAAACAGTAATTTTTAGCTACATGAATAAGAGTCAAATAAATAAAATCAGAAATGAAAGAGGAGATATAACAGTTGATACCACGGAAATAAAAAGTTGTGAGACAACTATAAACAATCATACACCAAAAAATTAGTTAACCTAGAAGAAATGTATAAATTTCTACATACATACACATAAAACATATCAAGACACATCCATATAGAACCTAGACATATATAACCTAACAAGGCTGAATCACTAAATAATAAAAATCTGAATAAATCAATAGCAAGGAAAAAGACTGAATCAATAATAACAAGTCTCCCATGAAAGAAAAGCCAAAAACTAGATGGTTTTATAGCTAAATTCTCTCAAACTTGTAAGAAGAACTAACATCAATCTTTCTCAAACTTTTTTAAAAAAGTGAAGTGGAAGAAGTACTTCTAAATCTATTCTATGAAGTCATTATCATCTTGATTCCAAAACCAGACAAAGACACTACAAGAAATGAAAATTACAGGCCAGTATCTCTGATCATATTGGTACAAAAACTCTCAACAATATATTAGCAAACTGAATTCAACAACACATTGAAAGAATCATCCACCAAGATCAAGTGGGATTTATCACTGGAATGCAAGGATGGTACATTATATGCAAATCAGTACATATGATATACCAATATAACAGAATGAAGGACAAAAACCAGATGATCATCTCAATAAATACAGAAAAAGCATTTGACGAAATTCAATATCCTTTCATGATAAAAATTTCAACCAATTAAGTATAGAAGAAATGTACCTCAACACCTCAACACAAAAAACACCATGTATGACAAGCCCATAATCATTTATATGGAACCACAGAATTTCCCAAATAAAACAATTTTTAACAGAAAAAAATAAAGCTGAAGGCATCAACACTCCTTGATTTCAAAATTTATTATACAATGATTATAATCAAAACAGCTTGGTGCTTGCATAAAAACAAACATATATATCAATGAAACAAGATAGAAAGCCCAGAAATAAACCCATGCATTTACAGTCAATTGCTATTCAATAAAGGTGCCAAGAACACACAATGAGGAAAAGACAGACTCTTCAACAAATAGTATTGGGAGAACTGGATATCCATTAGCAGAAGGATTAAATTGGATCTTTATCTTACACCAGATACAAAAATCAACTCAAAGTGGATTAAAGACAAATATAAAACAGTAAAGCTACTAGAAGAAATGGTCTAAAAGCTCCTCAATATTGCAATGATTTTTTTTTTAAGTTACTCTGAAAGCACAGGCCCCAAAAGCAAAAATAGACAAATGGGATTTCTTCAAACTAAAGAGCTTCTGTATATCTATGGAATCAAATAATGGAATGAAGAAAAAAGATACAGAATGGGAGAAAACATTTGTAAACCATATACAAAAAGGATTAATGTCCAAAATATACAAGGAACTCAAAACAACTCAATAGCAAGAAAGAAATAACATAATTTAAAAATGGGCAAAGGACCTGAGTAGACATTTTACAAAAGAAAACATACAAATAACTAGCAAGTTCATGAAAAAATGCTCAACATCAATAATTATTAGGGAAATGCAAGTTAAAACCACAATGAGATATCATAGAAACACATAATATAACATGTATATTAATTATGTTATACAGTCTCTGATACCTTAAATTTTTACATTTTGGTTGAATACTTTTTTGATTTTTTCTTCATATGACATAATTTTATAATATTTTCAGTGTAGATCAAATAGAAAAAACAATTCAGTCTTTCTTTTAGTATGTTTGATTTAAATGTATTACTAATGTGGAAATATTTGAAGTCACTTCAAGTTCACCACTTATGTCTATACATTTTTAAGATTGTCAAATTTTGGAAAAATACGGTCAAATTTCTCTGATATAAGAAGCTGCAAGGTTTCAGCATATTAAGAGTTCTAATGATATGATTAATATTAAATGCTCTTTGAATTGAAACATTGAAAACTAGTTTGTTTTCAATGTCTTCATTTTACAGGCATTTTATAAGTTTTATGGTAAACTATTGATGTCAATATACTGTGAATGAGTTTAGCAAGTTTTTATTCTTACTAGAAGAATCAACGAGAAAGGAATCATCCACTTAAAATTTTACACAGCTGATGACAGTCTCCATACTTTTTAATCTTGTTTCTCCTTCAATACCCATAGACTTCTGGTGTCGGGCATATTCATGTGTCCTGTCTTCAAACACTGAATTTTTGTGTTACGATGTCCTACTGGGTAGTAGAAGTATTCCTGGAAGGCATTCTTATACGTGGAGGATCACCAGTTATCAAATTATATTTAATTGCGACTGTAAAATATACCAAATAAATCTCAAACTAATAGCCTATTATGTGTAAGTTTTTATTGCATTGTTCAAATGCCTGACACTGTAATGTCAACTGACTCAGTGGAAATGCAATGAATGGGAAATCGGCATAGAGTAAGAGAGACAGCAGTTCATTCTCTTGCAATTAAGAGATTAATTCTCTTCAATTGTTTACAAAAATAGACGACCGTGCAG
Source organism: Callithrix jacchus (assembly GCF_049354715.1). Lineage (NCBI taxonomy): Eukaryota > Metazoa > Chordata > Mammalia > Primates > Cebidae > Callithrix > Callithrix jacchus. The sequence goes on from NC_133519.1 coordinate 53,163,726, forward strand.
AAACATTACTAAGGGCCCTCACAGGTCCTTGATGGTTTCTGTTCAAATTAGGAGCCCTGAAGCTTAAACTTCATTAGCTTCATAGAAAAATCAAGCTCTGATTATAATTTTTAGTTTTTTACACTTTTTCTTTACATTGAGATGCTGCCTAGTTGTTGTATTATGAATTCATTCAGTAATTTATTTAATTTGTATCCATTTTCTGAGTCCTTTTCCTTTCATCCATTTTAATACAACTACCAAAGCACCATTACTTAAATAATGCATTACCTATGTTTCTTCCTCAATTGGATCTATCAAAGATTCTTTATTGACTGTAAAATAATTCACAAGTTTTTGATCTGGAATTCAAACCATTCCTCATTCAAAGCTCCTTTTACTTCTTCCACAGTTTTCTTGTGCAAAACCACAGATCCTTCATGAGTCTTCTCATTAATTCTAGATTATCCCTACACTTTCCAATTTTTCACAGTTTTTGCTCAATTGTACTCTTGTCTTAAACTACAGTGTAACATCCCAAGTATTCTTAAAACAATCCCTGATCAAGCTCAGTGCTCAGTAATTTCTCTTTCTTGTAAACTTCCTTGGAAAATTTTAATCACAGCAGTCATTTGTTACTTAGCATACATATTACCTATTTCTAATTTTTAAAATATGAGATTTTTCTCTAATACAAATTTGTCTCTACTCTTCTATATTTTACCAAGTTCAATGTGCTACATATACATAGTACATATTTGCTGAGACGTGCCCAACATGAATATTGAAAATAAATTGGATCCTTTTCAGTTTTAATCTAAGTATTAATAGTTAACTATTTGCTATCTGTACTTGCTAATGGTAATCTGATATAATAATTTTATGATTTTAAGGAATAATATGTTGGTAATTTTCTTATGTTCTAAATTTCTTTGTAAAAAACTTTTTAGTTTTAAAAAATAGTGATGGAAAGAAAGGAAACAAAAACACTCAATTGATGTCTTAGCCATCAGTCTTTGAAAACAAGTAGAACAGAGAAAAAATAGTAAAAATAGTACATCTGAAAGATATTTGTTGAAATTAATTCCAGAACATTATTTCTACTTGGATAGTAGATTTGCATTTTACATTCAACAATTGCAAATTAGGTAATGATTTGTATAGTAAAATTATTTCTGCATGTACTTTAAATTATCCACAAACATATAAATATGTGTATGTGTGTGTGTGTACATTCAATACCTTTATAGTATGTGTATAATTGTGAAATAAATAAACATGAAGCATACCCTAGAATACACATGAAAATATTTTACCATATTTTTAAATACATAAAAGAGTTACTGACAGTTAAACTTACGTTAATTTAATAGCATAGGAAGCAAACCATTTGAGAAGCAGACTTGTGTATGTTCAAAGTAAAATTCTGGGAATTAGCCCATTGGCACTAGCAATGTCTTGTGACCTTAAGGGAGTTGCTTAGATGTGGCTCAGTTCAGTCACCTGTACATTTGAAAGAGTAATAGTCTCCTATTTCACTGTGTTGCTTTAAGTATTGAATAAATGTGCTTAGATCTGTGTCTGGTATATAATGAACACTCAATAATATTAATCTTGAAAAGTTTCTGAAACACTCTCCAAGTGATAATATTGCTATTAGAATAGAAACGGCTATTGGAAAGTTAAGCCCAGGTAAGATATTTGAATTCATACTCAAATAGATAAAACTAAGGAAGGAATAAAGAAGTTTAAATGATCTATTATGTCAACATATGTGTTACCAGTTACATCAAATTAAACTTCAGAACGATAGTTCAGAATTCGTATTTGTTTGATTGTTAACATACATGTGCTATTTTATTTCTTATTTTCTCAGAACAAAAGACTAAGTCTAACTCTTCAACCCTTATCTTTTTAATAAATGAGTGAAAATAAGATAAAATAAAATGTAAAATTTCCACTGGAAGCAAAATAAGAGTTAATGTGAGCCATTTAATGTGAGAAAATGACCAATGCAAGAGGAGGACATCACAATTCTAAATACGTATGCAAGCATAATCAAGCCCTAAAATATATAAACATTGCCAACATTAAACAGAGAAATACAAAAAACCACGTTTATAATGGGAGATGTAATACACCCTTTCCATAGCTGATAGAAAAAGCAGATAAAAACATGGTAAAAATATAAAATATTTTAACAAAGGAATTACAAACTTGATCTGCTGACACAGAATTTTGAATAAAGAAATACTCATCAAACAGTATAATTATTTAGAATATGTCTTCTGACCACAGTGAAATTAAACAAGATATCAATTTAAAAGATAATTAGAAAGCCAAATTTCCCAGAAATTTGCCATTTAGAAAAGTTTTAAAAATAAACAGACTATTACATTAAGAACAGCTTGGTGATATAAACTTACACATATCCAGTACCTGATTCATGACAAAGGTGAAAGCATGTCAATACAGAGGAAAGAATGATACTCTCATTAAATAATGCTATAACAATTGGATAACTCTATTTTTAAAATGCACTTGGAGCTTTTTATTAAACTATACACAAAAGACAATTATAGTTGTTCTAAAGGTCTTAAATGTGAAAGATAAATTAATTTTTTTAGAAGAAAAGCATTGTGTTCTAGGATTAGGCAAGGTTTCATTAAATAAGACACATAATGCACTAATCATAGAAAAAAATTTGAAAATTTGCTCTACTCTAAAATTAAGGAATTTTATTTATAAAGGACATGTAATACTGAATGGAAAGAAAACCCACAGGCTGGAAGAAGGTATTTATAATACATATTATAAGAATATTTTCATATCTAGAATATATAAATATTTATAAACAATTACTGTAATGCAATAAGTCAAAGACAGACAATAAGGAAAAAAAGATGCAAAAGATTTGAATAGAACCTTCACCAAAGAGGATATCTAAATTACCAATTACCACAGGAAAGTTTCTCAATTTCAAGATGATATGGACAGGAGACAGGGAAATGGTCCACCAGCAGAGGCCCCACACTCAAGCCTGAAGACCTGTGGCCCTAAATGACAGGCATTTCAGTTTTCACACCCATAAAGTTGCCTTTTGGCCCACCATGCCCTCCTGTTCTGCCCCCATATAAACCCAAAACTCCAAGCTCCAGAACAGACCTGCAAATGAGGAGATGAGGAGGCAAGCAGACCAGCAGACCAGCAAAGGCAGAATGATGCAGCAGAGAAAGAGAGGAGGGACATCTGGTCTATGAGGGGAGTTCGGCCTGGGACAGTTAGAGAAGAGTCCAGCCACTGGGAGGCCTGACTCTGGCCAAAGGCCACCTTCCCACTCCATCTCGCTGACAGCCACCTCCACCACTCAATACAACCTTGCCCTCCTTCCTTGAGCCCCCAAGTGATCTGATTCTTTTGGGACACTGGGCAAGAGCTTGACATACAGAAGGCTGTTATACTGTCCCCCAACCATGAGATAAGGAAGAGGGTCCATTGAGCTGATTAACACACAAACCGTCTGTAGATGACAAAGCCCCCCTGGGCTTCGGGAATTGCAGATACCCACGCCTTGATGCTACCGTGACACCAGAGCCGGAAAGCACTCACCCCAGTTCTGGTACCTGCCCATCTGTGTGCCCCCCTCCAGTGAGGGGTTTGAGTTGCACCCCTGCCACATGTCCTGCAAGGGAAATCTGGGCTCTCTCATATTTCAATTAGTCATCAAAAAAATTCATATTATAACCACAGAGAATTATTGCTTTGTGTTACCAGAAAGGCTAAAATTAGGAAGATTAAAATTATCAAGTATCTCTGAGGGTATGGAGAAACTTGGACACTGCTCATAGAAATGTCAAGTGTTATAATCCTTTTGGAGAATTGTCTAATTTTATCCATTACACCTAAATGTACGTTACGTCCTAATGTTTCACTCCCAAGTATGCACTTACCAGAAATGTGGATTGTGTTTACCAAAAACCACGTAACATCATGCTCATAGCAGCACCATTCATAATCAGCTCCAAACTAAAATCTGCTCAAATACTCACTAACAGGCACACAGACAAACAAAATGTGAAATATTCAAAAAATGGAATGTTTCATCACAGTAAGAATTAACCATTTATAACTTCATCTAACAATCTGTTTGCATGGTCCAAACATAATTTTTAGTGAAAAGTTCTACACATAAGAGTAAATTGCTTCCTTTTCATTGTACAAAATACAAAAACCAGACAAATATATTCCATGTTCTTGCAGATCAGAATCATGGTGTGTGATTCTGTGTGTCAGGGGGTGTGGGAGAGGCTTGAGAGGAGTATTGACCAAAAGGTAGTATTGGGGTTTTCCGGAAAATAATAATGTTCAGTGTTTTGACTTTGGTAAGGGTTTCATAGGTATCTTACCTTCTCAATATTCAGTATGTGATTTATTTATGTTTTCCTTATACACATTATACTGTAATACACATTTTTAAAAATCAGCATTCCAATTTGTTGATTTATGGATTGTGAAACCTATTTATGTCAAATGAGAGTGAGCCAGTTGCTTCATACACATATATAAAAATCATTTAGAAAACAAATTTCATGAATTGTTAGAAAAGCAGGAGCTCCACATCATCTAGCACTTCATTCTTGGGCAAAGTTTGTACACATTGCCTGGGTGCTGATTGTGAAAACATTGCCTAAACTAAAGTTTTCTAAGTGATTTCTTTTAAAGTGTCTCTTATTTCCTGTTCTGAGATTTATACATAATAGGCCTGAATAATTGAAGGGTTTATGAAATCCAGAGGGTGTCACCAACTGTTGCTTTGCACACACTAAGAACATGAACATTTTCCAAGCTTAATAAGAAACAGTCCAAGAGCAGGTCACAGCATTAACATTCAGTGGGAGTGCACTGAGAATCAGGTTCAGCCTTTGGGATTGCTGGGCTTGTGGATGATTTTTTTGTTTACTTTGCAAAAGTTTCTGATAGGCTGAGCATCTAGTTTCAACTTCCTTTTGCAGCAAGTTCTTTCCTGCACTAATCACAATTCTTGGAAGAGGAGAACTGGACGTTGTAAACAGAGTGAGCTGGTAAATGTTCTCGTAAAAGACCAAAAAAATGAGACTTCCAGCAAAGATTATTTGCCTTATATTATGGGCTGTTTGTGTAGCAGAAGGTAAGATTAAAAGAGGAGAACTGTTTTTCTAAAACTGTATTATGAAACATTTGCTAATGATGCTTTTCACAGTAGTAATAAAATTTGATTTAGAATGTGCTTAAGTATTGTGTAGCTTAACAATTGAGTGGCTTTTGACATTGTTCAGTTTAAAAAATGTAAGTACCTATTTGAATGGTATATCTGAATATTTATCTTCATTTTATTTAATATAAAAATTTAGAAAATATTTAAACAATTGTTTCTGAAAATCTATAATGTGTAATAATCATGTCCCTTGTAGTTATCATGAAATACAACTTATTTTTTTGCTTAGAAGTATAACCAAAATGAATCATGATGTGAAGGATGTGAATAGTCAATAAAAGCCATCAAATCACAATGATTAGATTTATTTCAGATATGATTTTTACTCTTTCTAAAGAAAAATTCATTTATCATTTACAACTGTGCTTGCCATAACTTTAGAAGTCTGATAAACAAGCATTACTTGTATTATCAGAATAAAATATTATGTACATTTAAAACACAATTGAATATACAATATTTGTAACAGTTAAGTTGTTCAATAGGGATTTTTTTCCTGTCGTTGTAAATAAGATATTCTTGAAGAGCAGTCTTTTAGTATAGTGAATATAAGTGTAGGAGTTTTTTTCTGACATCAGCAAGACAATTTCTGGATTCATAATAAAATTTAAATGTATAATTGCTTCTTGACAGATTAAAAAGCTTATTCTTGGAGGTTTGCTTTCCTAGTCTGTGATAAGTAACCGGTTATGTGAAAGATATTTGATCAACATTTTTAAACTAAATAAATTACATATTATTCATAATTTCCAAAAACTTTTCACGTAGTCAAAAAATTTTGATTGAGGCACTAAACATAGCCTCTAGGAACTGAAGAAAATTAGCAAGTACACAAAGTCTCTCTGTTGTTTGAGTCTTCCAATCTAGAAAATAAAGGCAGATATGTTTTTATAGTTTATCCTTCACTAATCAAAAAAACATTCAAATATGTTTAATACCTTGTGAAAGATTGAACTTTCATTCAGTTCTATTTTCTAATGTTATTGCTGTTATTTGGCTTGTAAACTTTATATGTAGCCACTTTTAAATGAAGAAATCATTTCCTTGTACATATAAATATTACAATTACTATTTTAAAATGAAATATTTTTGTATTTGCCAACAGTTCCAGAACAATGTCAACGTCATCAATCATCACAGACATCTTTTTCTGTTTCTTTGTGTAAATATTTATGTCTTTTCTTACTAAATTTAAGGGAATGCTTTTAATATTTCATATGTACATACTGTTTGCTCAGATTTTACATAGATATCATTTGTCATATGAAGGAGATTTGTTTTATTTCTAATCTTTAAAATCAAGAATCAATGGCGAGTTTAATAAAAAGTTTAAGTTATTAAAAAGTTGAATTTGAAATATTAAAATAGAGTACATCAAATTATATGTGATAATTAAACAGTAGTGGTTTAAACTTATTTGCATAATTGATTATTACTGGGTTGTTTCACTTGAATTTTATTATTCATCAATGTGTATTTAAATGTGATATCAGTTTCTACTGGTGAATTGAACATCAGCACTAGATTATTTCATAGTGAAAATGAAATAAATCGGCCGGGCGCGGTGGCTCAAGCCTGTTATCCCAGCACTTTGGGAGGCCGAGGCGGGTGGATCACAAGGTCAAGAAATCGAGACCATCCTGGTCAACATGGTGAAACCCCGTCTCTACTAAAAATACAAAAAATTAGCTGGGCACGGTGGCGCGTGCCTATAATCCCAGCTACTCAGGAGGCTGAGGCAGGAGAATTGCCTGAACCCAGGAGGCGGAGGTTGCGGTGAGCCGAGATCGCGTCATTGCACTCCAGCCTGGGTAACAAGAGCGAAACTCCGTCTCAAAAAAAAAAAAAAAAAGCACATGTAATGCAAAAGTCAATTGAGAAAAAGTACATAAAATTTCAGTGGATATCATATTCCTGTTTTATTCCTTGTTTCCCAAGTACTCTTTAAAACTAAACTAGTTTGAGATGTCCATCAATTCTATTAATCTACCATATCTAACAAACTTTGACTTAACAGAGTAGCCTTGATCATGAAACATACTCACATATACTTCAATATTTGCTTCAGTTTATATTTCCCATATTGAACACTGAATACTAAATTGAGAAAAGACAGTTTGAATACCATCACAATCTGCTTTACTCAACTGCATATATTTTAGCATTACTTCTGCCCTGTTAAAAGTGAATATTCACTTTGGGAGGCCAAATTGGGCAGATCATCTGTGGTCAGGAGTTCGAGACCAGCCTGACCAACATGGAGAAACTTCATCTCTACTAGAAATACAAAATTAGCTGGGCATGGTGGCAAATGCATGTAATTCCAGCTACTCGGTAGGCTGAGGCAGGAGAATCACTTGAACCCAGGAGACAGAGGTTGCAGTCAGCTGAGATGGCGCCATTGCACTCCAGCCGAGGCACCAAGGGCGAAACTCCATCTCAAAAATAAAATTATAGCCAGCAGGAATAATTTATAATTTCAGCTTTCTATTTTCTAAAAAAATATGTTGGGGACTACATAGTACCTTTATAATGCAGTACATTGTGTACGGTCACATTGCCAGTTGTATAGGAACATTAATTGCCTCCTTGTTGTAACAGTCTATAGCTCAGGGAGTTACCGCAAGCTACTGAGAATTGGGTCATATTTACAGGACAAAGTTTCAAATAGCAGTTTCTCAATCGTACCACCTAATTTCACTTTTTTGAACTATATTATTACCAAGCTTTTCACTGTATTTTGACCAAGCAGATTTTTTTAAATTTAGGGTCTAACAATTGTGTCCTATGTGAAATTAGGCCACAGCCCAGAAATTCCAAGATGATTAAAGTGAATAAATTAAAACTCTACTGAAACATGTTCAAGTAAATACTGGCTGTGTTGTTAGGCAGACATGGTTTCTAATCCTGGAGATTTAGAGTGCAAAAACATCATCTCAGTTCCCAACAGACATTATAGATCAAAGACTGAAGGATTCCATTATGATCAGAGAAAGGAGAATAATATTTTAAAATCCTAAATTTTATGTTTGAATTTCAGTGTGGTAAATAAGAATTCCCCCTTCTTCCCCCAAGCCCCTACATTTTTAGAGGTCACAGTACGGGTAGGTACCTATATGGTTGATTTAAAGTTGTGCAATGGCCCAGTTATCTTCAATAGGTCATGTCCTCCTAAAATACTTTACATATTGATATTAATATTACCATGAATTTAACCAATTTGTCATTTACACAGAATGACACATACACTGAATACCTACTTTAGGACAGTTAAATTTAGTATTATTCATAATTTACTTCAAATTATTATAATCTGAAAACTTCCCTGAAACAAGTTCAGTGGGCAGGAAAGGGTAGAAATGGATGCTGATGAGGGTAAGAATAGGACAAAGTGATTTTGCAAGATGCGGTATTCCCAGGTAGGACAGATCTGCTGATTGAAGTGCTATAGTGAGTCTATAAGAGAAGGGATAGAGAAAAAGAAAATGCCCACAGAAATGGCACGAGCATGAGATGTCTGCCAAGGCAAGCTTTGCTTATTTTAAATTTAGGCATATCCTGGGAATGCATATGCTACTCTTTTGCCTACATATAATTTAAACTAAAAATGAAATATCTAAGTATTGCTAACTAAAATTATTCTTAGGTAGAAGTAAGTTCCCAAATATAAAAGCAGATTAGTAAATGTGTGGTCTTTGGTTTCTAAGATCTGAGCCAGTCTACACTGACCCACTTTTGTTTGCTTAATCCCCAATTGTTTATTCTTTTGCCTCTTTTCATTCTTCCCAGTTATGCCTCCTCCTCCTCCCCCCAGATACCATCTCCCACCTGTCCAGGCCTTTGAGATTCTGCCGCCCAATCTATCCTGTGCTCAGTTGACTAATGTGTACTTTACCCATTTCTTCACAAAACATGGTACATGGATGGGGGATGACGTAATTGACAAAAAAAGTGTTGCATTTTAGCTTAAAATTATAACGAGACATAAAAAGATAGCTCAGAGGAAGTAAAGTAGCTGAACATCAAAAAAATGAAACAATAAAACAGAAAAAAAAAGATCTGACAGAACACTTTTATTTCTTCTGCATTTTAACTTAGCCAAGTTTTTCCCAAACCTTGTTAACTGGAAATGTAGTAGATAGAAAAGTGATTATAGAAATTTTCTTTCAGAAACTTCTGAACCATGTAGGACACACAGGTCAGATGTACAGTGGAATTACAAATGTTAATGTTTCCTGGGTTCTTGCAACAGAGCTTTAAGTGCATTAGACAGTTATCACCTTGTCTTCTCTTATATTTTCTAGTTGCTATTGTCTACCACGCCTTTTCTACAGGCTGTCCGTAATCTAGATATAATGGAAAGGCTTCCAGATATTTTCATTTTTACTTATCTGTTCTTTCGCTCGTTCATTTTTTCCATCACTTCAACTTCCCCAAGTGCTACTTAGTAATACATGGTACAATATGTGTTGTTTTTTTCCCCCTATTTTTGGGGTCCTCATTTTACTGTCTCCCTGTGGTTCCCTTTGTGTGACTGGAACAATAGCTGGCATTAGGAGTTAGCTATTCAAATACTACACATTTCAAGAAAGTTGTGGAATTTCAACCTGTGTTCCGATAGTATCTTGTTTCATTTCTAATTATGACATATTTGTTATTCCACCTAACTTCGTATGGCTATCGTCTATTCTCCCATACGCTTTTTATGATCCTGGAGTTTTTTTTTTCTCTTTTCACTGTTAATTTGCTGTTGTTGTCATTGAGACTGGAATCTCGTGTTGTTGCCTGAGGCTGGAGTGCAGTGGTGCGATCACAGGTCCCTGCACCTTCCTCCACCTGGGCTGAAGCAATCCTACTGCCTCAGCCTCCCACACCCAGCTAATGTTTTTTCTTTTCTTTTTTTTCTTTTTCTTTCTTTCGCAAATGCCTAGTAAATGTAACATAATCTCTATTTGCTTTTTCTGGAGTTTGTTTCCTCTTTTTACACAGGTGTGTTTTTGTGTGTGTGTGTATATATATATATATATATATATATATATATATATATAACTTCTGAAATGATCTTTAGTTATTCTCATGTTATTTATAAAATAATTTGAACATTTCTTATTTTGAAAAGCTTATTGGATTATATAATGTATATGCATAAAGAATTAACCCTTGACCAATATGGGCTTAAACTTCAGGGTCCACTTACTATGTGAATTTTTTTTCAACTAAACCAGGGTCAAAAACACAGTGTTGGTGGGTTGCAAAACTTATGCTTAGGAAAAACTGACTTTTTGTACGTGTGGTTTCCACAGAGCCAACTGTAGAATTTGAGTATGTGCAGATGTTGGCATATGTGAGAGTCCTGGAATACATAACCCTGCACATACCAAAAGATGATTGTATAAATAATATTAATATAAATCAGTGAGAAGAAGGAAATTTAATGCAAAATATCTATTTTGCTATTTCTATTTTGTTCATTTCCTTTTTCTTTTAAAATTGATTTTGTACTTTGCTTTATAATATATTCTGATATCGACTAAGTTTAGAAGCAGGCTATTTAAAGAAAATCTCCTGTTTTTTTCCCACAAAATAATTCTAGGAAAATAGAATAAATGAACAAAGAGACCAACTTTAGTCTACCAAAACAATCTGGCACAAATTTGAATAAGGTTTTCCCAAATATGTAATTTTATAATGAATTATTTTATTTGAATAAAAACACTTTGCAAGTAACAGTTAAAAGACATATTGACACTGAAAATAAGTGATTAGTTAGATGTTTGCATGTCAATAATGTCCCCTTAAAATTTGAAAGTGAAAAAAATTAGGTAAATTAAGATGATTAAAATATTAAGTATCATGGATGTTTAGCTTTGACCAAAACTATATAACTATTTCCCTCAAATTATAGCAAAAAGTTTCCTATTCTTGTCCAGTAGTTAAACATATTGACACTCCTAATTCATGGGCTAAAGAAAAATTGATTTTGTTTAGTATTATTCTTAATTTTTTGGGACTGGGGCTCACTTTGTCACGGAGGCTGGAATGCAGTAGTGCAATCATGGCTCACTGCAGCCTCCACCTCCTGAGCTCAAGCAGTTCCCATCCCAAGTAGCAGGGACTACAGCCACCTTACCCAGCTAATAAAACAATTTTTTTTGTAGAGACAGGGTTTTACCATGTTGCCCAGGCCTGTCTTAAACTCCTGGGTCTACTGATCCTCTTGACTTGGCACGCCAAAATGCTGGCATTACAGGCATGACCCACTGCATCCAGACTAAAAATAATTTTAAATTGTAAAATAAAGCCAAACAAATAAAAGCTTCACCAATGTAGTGTTTTTAAAATAAAATTCACTGGCAACTAAATGACTGCAAATGTAAGATGAAGTATTCACTGTTTAAACTCAAATACTTAGACATGACGGCTTAGTCTACTCATTAATCTAGAATGTGAAAAATCAGATGGCTATTTTAAAAAAAGTTTTAAGATAAATCATGTCTCAAAAAATGTTTCTGTGCCTTTGAAAATATTTGTATGCTTTCTATTTAATAATCCTCTGCCCTATTTCCTTCAAGAATTGCCACTTAAAGTCAAGCAAATGGGTTGTTGTATATACATGCTGAGAGTTTGACAACTTGGGCCAAAATAACTGTTCATTGTCTGACTGGAAGTCTTTGTGAAAGTGGTTCAACTGAGCTTGAATATTCAATTGTTAGTCAATTCAGGTAAACAAAAGTCATGCCACAAGATATACCTAATTATTATTATATCTCAGTGCAGTGAATCATTACCTTAAATATTTTTGCTATGGTATGAGTCGATAATGATGTAGGACAGGCAAGCCCCCAGACTGGGTCTCAGCCTGTGAGAGTTCTTGGCTTTGCCCAGAAAAAAATTCACAGGTTAGCCAGTGGTGTTAAATAGCAATTTTTATTGAAGTGGCAGTGTATAGCAGCAGCAGAGGTGCTGCTCCTTGCTGGGCAGGGCTACCCATAAGCAGAATGCCCACGGTAGCAGCTCAGAGGCAATTCTGCACTCATATTTATATGCACTTTAAATTATATAAAAATTAAGAGGTGGTGAATGCTGAAATTGCTAGGATGAGGGTGGTAACTTCCAGGATGTTGGGTCATTACTGTGGAAAAGGCCGGTAACTTCTGGGTCTTGTGATGGTGATGGAAAACTGACATAGCACACTGGTGGGTGTGTCTTATAGGGAGGGGCTTCCACTAAGACCTGGTTTGGACAATCCTCAATTTGGTCCAGTGTCCAAGTCCCACCTCCTACCCTCATTATAGTCCCTATAATAATGATTAGAACAAAACGGACAGGAAAGTGTATTTTAAGTGAGAAGACCTAGACATTAATGAATTCTTCCACTAACTATGAAAAAGATTGTTCCTCAGTTTGGGGGAGCTTACATTTTGATGGTGTGGGATAGATGCAAACCTAGTAAACAAAGATTGCTATAGAATTGTGAACTAAATGTCTCGAAGAAGGTAAAGTAGGGACTAAGAGAAAATAGAGATGGGGATGGTAGTATGTGGAGACATTAGGTGGGCTGGTTTGGGGACCAGAATGAGTGGATCACTTTGAGGACAGAACATTTGAGTAGAGGCCTGAAAGATGACACGAAGCCAGTCATAAGAAATCTGTAGCAAAATTATTCTAACAGGAGGAAATAACCTGTGTAAAGCATCTAAGAGAAAATAAGAGTTTGAAATGCTCAACAAAATATAAACAAATAAATCAGGGTGGCTTTGCACAGTGAATACGTGGGAGATTTAACATGATATCAGAGAAAGTGGTAAGAGCCAGAAAAGGGGTTCCCAAACCAAGGGAAGGAGTTAGCAATGCCTGACATGTAAAAAGCGAGGTCATAGAAGAATTTTAATCCCAGGAATGACATGACCAGATTTACCAAGAATCACTTGTCACTCTGTGAATAGACTGAAAGAACAGGAGAGTGGAGGATTGGAGACTAGTTAGCAGGCCGTTTCATGACCAGAGTGACAGATGGTGATCTGAACTAAGATTTTGAAGACGGTGGTAGGAGCAAGAGAAGATAGAACAGGTGTGATCATATCTTTTTCTTATGAGCAGAATTAAAAGATGCCATTTAACATTGATGGAAAAAACTCCAGAATTTTAAGTACTATTTGAAGAAAAAGGGTAATCAATATGAGAATTCTTTTGATGTAATAAATATACGGTCGCAGGGTAAATATTGTGAGAAGCTGGTAGGAAGACTGTGTGGAGGAGGTGTATCCTTGTTTTCTACATATGATTGTTAAAAGCAATTAACTGAATTAGGAAATCAAGAATTAGAGGCACAAATGTATTATCTGGAAATATAATAACCAGAAGGGAAAGCATTTACTTCTCACCAGGAAGTGAGAGAGTTAAAGCTTTTTTGTGTGGGTGGATTACTTAGCTTATTCATTTTTTCAATTAACCTGAACATCATGAAGTGGATCTGAATTTTGAAAGTGAAAAACACACATATCCGTTTGTAATTAAAGTTTTCCTTAGTGGGGAGGAGGCCGGAGATTGTGTTGTTATGATAGAGAATTAGCACCATCTAGTGGAGTAGAAATATATTTACTTAAATTACAAAAATCAAAACTGTAACATGGAATCACATATTACTCTAGTTCACTAACACAGACGTATGAGAAATTTGCAAAAAGTTCAAAGGAAAATTAGTGCCCATGACAACTTTCACAAGCATTTTTAAATTTTGTAAAATAGTTTTATGTGGAGCTTTCCTTCTTATGAAATATTGCAAAATGCTTTCACATGGATATGTTCCTCGATGTAAATGGGCACTTCTAAAACTTGTCTCTTTGTGCTGCTACAACAAAATATTATCAACTGCATAGCTTATAAGCAACGGAAATTTATTTCTTCTGAATGCTGGGAAGTCCAAGAGCAAGGTAGGGCCAGTAGACTCATTGTTTGCTGAGGGCTGGTTTCTGGGTCATAGACTGTGCCTTTGGCTGTGTCCCCAGTGATGAAAGGGACAAGGCAGCTCTGTGGGGCCTCTTCTATAAGGGCACACATCCCAATCATGAGCGTTCCACCTTCACGACCTAATCCCTTCCCAATGTCTTCACCTCGTAATACTATCACATTGTTAAGGAAATGTATCTCTCCAACACTGAATGGAGAAGGAAGTAGCTTATGCGGCCTGGGGGCCTGGGCGATAATTTGTCCAAAGCTCAGCTTGTCTAACAAAGGAAGGTTCCACCTTCATATAGGCTTATATTTTAGCTATTACATGTGGAAGAATCTTGGGTTTACAGTCTTAGAAATCACATATGAAAAGGGTTTCGGTTTACAGCTTCAGGAATCACCTATGAAAGGGTTCCAGTTTACAGTTTTAGGACTCGTATGTGAAAAGGTTTTGGGTTTGATCTTGTTTTAAGTAAAAACCGTGTCTTCCGGAGAGTTTCCCCAAGACCAAGCCTGCCACCTGTAGGAAGGTGAAACAGGAGGCGCCAGTCGGTCAGCCTTTTCTTTTACTGAAACGCAGTGTGATAGTCAAAGGGGAAGTTGATCTCAGACGCCTGGGTCTCCTCCCTCACCCCCCACTTTGAGACCCTCGCCACTCTATAGTATTTGTGAGAGGTCTCACTCTTATTCTCACTTTCCAGATCCTCTGGAGAAACTGATTAATGATTTATATAATATACTTATGATGTTATTTTTCTGGTCTTATTACAGCAGTAAAGGATTTCTTAGCCACTTAGAGGAATGAGGGAGAAGCAGAGAATTGTAAACAAACACCCACTATTGTTATTACACTGATGATGAGGGTTTTTAATCCTCCCAAGGCTGAGTACCAACTTTAAACAAGGACTTAGGGTTGAATTTATGCCCTACTTGCACAGGCAC
This sequence comes from Callithrix jacchus, assembly GCF_049354715.1. Lineage (NCBI taxonomy): Eukaryota > Metazoa > Chordata > Mammalia > Primates > Cebidae > Callithrix > Callithrix jacchus. The sequence goes on from NC_133519.1 coordinate 53,178,853, forward strand.
ATGTGCCAGTTTGGTTACGTTCTTAACTGCATGACCCTGGCCGGTTACGTGCCGGCAGCAGTTGCAGACGGCAGCAGTTGGTTTGAATTTTCCAGACTCCTCCTTCAGCTGCTGGCAGATAACCTAGGGCCAGCTGGTTCTCATAAATCGCATTTCTCATTTGAATTTCTTGTCAGGCCAGAGGGACAGAGCTTTGCCGTTTCATTAGTGAGTATTTCTAAAACAGCCGGTAACCGGGTGATCCGGTTGAGCATGTAAATAGGGGTCCGGTATCTTCATGAGCCATCCTCGGCTCCTAATACTCAGTAATTCTCTCCAGTGGCCACTCATCATCTGTCCAGTCCCCTATTTTTAGGTCTCTTTTCGAGGAGTTCCTGGGAATGCCCAGAGTAGGGGAGGGGTCCTATAAGACTTCATAGGGGAATATTCTGTTTTTCCTAAAGGGGGTGCCTCTAATTTTGAATAACACCAAGGGAAGTGCCTGCACCCACTTTAATCTTATTTCCTGACACACTTCCCTAAGCTGTTTTGATGGTCCAGTTCATTCTTTCCACTTTTCCGGAACTCTGAGGTCGGTAGGCAGCGTGCAGTTTCCAGGTGATACCCAAGGCTGTTGCTGTCTTCTGGACTGAATCCGCCACAAATGCTGGTCGGTTGTCTGATCCGATGCGCAGTGGCATCCAAACCTAGGGATGAGATCTTGAAGTGGCACACGGGTTACTTCATGGGCCCTTTCAGTCCCACCCAGAGTATGTGTACACCAGGACCAACAAATACGTGTGTCCCCCACACTTGGGCATTTCAGTAAAGTCTACCTGGAGATCTTCAAATGGAGCTGCTCCATAAGCTTGAATTCCAGGGGGAGCATTTGGACCCTGCCTCGCGTTGTGTTGCCGGCATGTAATGCATCGCTGTGCCACAGTTTTGGTCAAGGTACTGGCCCAACATCTTTTCAAGTGACTCTTGACCTAAATGAGTGGTCTCATGTACGGCTTGTACAACCACTGCACATAGCAGGCCCTGGTATTTAGCAGGCCTACCAATGAGGTCTTTCGGTATTCATTAGAGTCACCACTGTGTGGGGTGCTTTGATATTTAAATTCTTCCCAGAGTTGAGGCTAGAATCTTTAATTGCCATTTCTCTTCTTCTTTTTTTTGACAGCATGAAAAGGCTGTGTTAAATCGGCTAGCCCCAAAGCCAGGGCTGACAGAAGTTTCGCTTTTAGTTTCTGCCTCATTTAAAGGCTGTCGTCTTCTCCCCTTCCTTCTTTGTCACTTTGTATGGGGGTTTGGCCAGTACTGCAAAGTTTGGAAACCCACAATTTACAAAACCCACGGCTCACAGGAGCTCTCTCTGGTTCTGTCACTTTGCAGGCGGCTTGCTTCCTCTCTGCTTCTAGGCTGCGTTCCCCCTTCCGGATTGTGAGTCTCAGATACTGCATTTGCTTTTTTGGCAAGTCTGGGCTTTCCTTTTAGACACTTTATACCCACAGTCCTCCAGGTGCTGAAGTGAGGCATTTGTTTGTGCACCTGACTGCTGTGGGGTGTCCCAATAGAAGGTCATCAGCATATGGGGCAGCATGCAAGCAAGAAGCTTCTGGGGGGCAGTCACGGGCTGATGCCTCCCCAAGGGTGATGAGAGAGTTTCTGAGCCCCTGGGAAGCTGGGTCCAGGTGTATTGAGTGGTTACACCTGATTCTGGGGTTCTCCCATTGAAATGCAAATAGTTTTTGACCCTCCGAGGCCAGTGCAATGCTAAGGAAGTATTATTCTTTAAGTCCAATTAAGTGAACCAAGTATCCTCTGCTGGCAATAATCCAAACTGCGTGTATGAGTTGGGTGCAAAGCCATGCAAGCCCGCACGGGCCCGGGTGATAATATCAGTCTTCTGTTTCTGGCTAGGAAGTCTCCACCCTCCTTCCCAAGGGACAGTGAGAGGCTGGATAACCCCCGCCTGAGGCCGTTTTGGTAATGGGTCCCATACTTTTCACAACTGATGAGTCCAGTCTGATCCCTCTACACAAACACACACACACAATCACTCTCCTTCCATTTTAAAACCATAAGCAAAAAGCTTCCAAGGTTAGTTACAGAAAGAGAGAGAGAGCCACGTTCAGAAGGGCCGAATCTGGCACCCGTGGGTGATCAGGCCACGCTTCCACCCAGAATGGGGCGGGCTATTTTCCCGGATTCAGTCTTACCATATTCAGTGGTCTGGACGTTCCAAGTACCCATTCCTTCTCCATGTTCAGCCACTAGGTGGAGCCACACTGCGGGGCCTCCCTGCTGCACTCCGGTGAGGCTTTTCCGCCGGGCAAACACTGCCCGGGAGCGCTCTCGGGATGCGCGCCCCCTGCGAGCAGAAGTCCCCCTGCAGCGACGCTCCACAGGGCGTGGCAAAGCGCCTGAGAGACTTTTTCCCGCCGTCTGCCGGCGGAAACTCGCTTCCCGGACAACGGAGCGGCGGCGGGAAAGGGAACACCGGGCGGGAGCCTGAGCGATAATGTGTCCGAAGCTCAGTTCATCTAACCAAGGAAGGTTCCGCCTTTATATAGGCTTATACTTTAGACATCACACATGGAAGAATCTTGGGTTTACAGTCTTAGAAATCACATGTGAAAAGGTTTCTGTTTACAGCTTCAGGAATCACCTATAAAGGGTTCTGGTTTAAAGGACTCATATGTGAAAAGGTTTCTGTTTGCAGCTTCAGGAATCACCTATAAAGGGTTCCGGTTTACAGTTTTAGGACTCACGTGTGAAAAGGTTTTGGGTTTGATCTTGTTTTCAGTAAAAACAGTGTCTTCCGGAGAGTTTCCCCAAGACCAAGCCTGCCACCTGTAGGAAGGTGAAACAGGAGGCGCCAGTCTGTCAGCCTTTTCTTCTCCTGAAACGCAGTGTGATAGTCAAAGGGGAAGTTGATCTCAGACGCCTGGGTCTCCTCCCTCAGGATATGTTCCACAATGTGAATGGGCACTTCTAAAACGTGTCTCTTTGTGCTGCTACAACAAAATATTATTAACTGCATGGCTTATAAGCAACGGAAATTTATTTCTTCCAGTTCTGAATGCTGGGAAGTCCAAGAGCAAGGTAGTGCCAGCAGGTTCAGTGTTTGATGTGGACTGGTTTCTGGGTCATAGACCGTGCCTTTTGGCTGTGTCCCCAATGATGAAAGGGACAAGGCAGCTCTGTGGGGTCTCTTCTATAAGGGCACACATCCCAATCATGACAGTTCCACTTCCACGACCTAATCACCTCCTAATTCTATCACATTGTTAATTAGGTTTAAACATATAAATTGTGGGTGAGGGAGGCTGCATATATTCAGAGCATAGCATATGCCTTACTTAACTTGGCAAAGTCTAATACTAATTTATCACTCAGGGTTCAGCCTGGGATGCCTAGGTAGAAGCAGAATATTATCAACCAATTAATTGATTGGTATAGCAATCTACCTATCTAGCTACTTAAAAAGAGGTTTCCTATAAATTGCCTTATGGAGTGAGCATGAGATAAGCAAGTTTGAAGTCCACAGGGCAGGTAGTCAGAAAAGTAAGATTACGGGCAGGCTGGAACTCACAGGAAAGGAAGCTGCTGTCCATAGAATGACCTCTCTTTTTCAGAGAAGCCTCAGCCCTGTGTTCCAGACCTTTCAAATGATTTGATCTGGCCTATCTGGATTATCTAGAGTGATCAGCTTGTTTAAAGTCAACCGATCGGGATGATATCTGGCAATATATTTCCCAGCAACATTTAGGTCCGTTTGACTGAATAACTGGGGATGCTGCCTTAACCCAGATGACTTTCTAAGAAAACGATCACAGCTCATTAACACCTTTCTGTTTTTCTAGACACTGTGAAGAACTTAAAAGACATTAATTTGATTGACTCTTCTCACAGTTCGCACACTGTTGTCATGTGTTTGATGTATATGTGTGTATATACATACAGATTTATATTTAAAACCATATAAGATATTTTTATTGTTTTATAGTCAGTGTTCATTTATTTTTGCTTGAACATTTACCATTTCCTTTCTTTTTCATTTATTCTTTCATCCTAAGACCTTATATTTAGGATCAGTTTCAGTTTTCTGAAATACATTTTTTTCACTCAATGTGTATTTATAGTGGTAAATTCCCTCACATTTTATTAATCAGTCCAGGCATGGTGGCTCACTGCTGTATTCCAGCATTTTGAGAGGCCAAGGTGGACGATTGCTTGAGCCCAAAAATGTGAGACCACACTGGGCAAAACAGCAAAACCACGTCTCTCCAAAAAATACAAAACTCAGCAGTGAAAGGTGGTTCGTGACTGTAGTCACAGCTACTTGAGAGGCTGAGTAAGGACAACCACTTAAGTCCAGGAGGTCAGGGCTGCAATGAGCTAAGATCAGGCCACTGCACTCCAGCCTGGGCAACAGACATCTTGTCAAAAATAAATTAATTTTATGAATCAAAACTTCTTTTTTGAAAAGCTATTTCATATAAAGAATTCTAGATAGTTGTTATTTCTTCCTGCAAATTGAAGTGATTAATATCTGCTGGCTTCTGCTATTGCTATTGAGAAATCCTTGTAAATCTAATCATTACTCCTTTTAAATTAATATTTTTCTCTAACAAGTTTAAGATATTTTCCCTTTGGTTTTCTCTACATTCTTTATGATGCATATAGGTGTCTTTTAATTACTGCTTGGAATTTCCTAATTCTTGAATTTATTAATTGGTATGTTCCATTCATTGCTAAAAATTATATTCCAACATTGCTCTGCCTTTTCTATCCTCATTGACTCTTAGCTCATCTTGTGTATTTTCCACACACTATGTCTCCATGTTGCATCTTGTAGTATTTATTTTGACCAGTCCTCCTGTCCATGAATTATTTTGCAACCATATTATCGCTATTAAGCTGTCCATTGATGATTAAAATGAGTTTTTTCATTTTTAGAAATTATATTTGGTTCTTTCCAAAATCTGCTACTACATTGTTATAATTTCTTTCCTCAGATGTCATTAGTCAATCTTTTCTCTAACATTTCAACAATAGAATTAGTGTGACTGGGTTGCGGGACGCAGGGGAGGTACAGACGGCTCTGCTCCCTCCGCTCAGGTCCGGTGCTTTCTTTTCAGGTCCTTGATCTCTCACTCACCCAAGAATGGGGAGGGGACCCCGGCGCTTGGAGAGAGAGAGAGAGAAGGGGGGGAGAGAGAGAGAGAGAAGGGAGGGAGGGAGAGAGAGAGAGAAGGGAGGGAGGGAGAGAGAGAGAGAGTAAAGGGAGGGAGGGAGAGAGAGAGAGAAGGGAGGGAGGGAGGGAGGGAGGGGGAGAGAGAAAGAAGGGAGGGAGGGAGGGGGAGAGAGAGAGAGAGAAGGGAGGGAGGGGGGTGAGAGAAAGAGAGAGAGAGAGGAGAGGGGAGAGAGAGAGAGAGAGAGAGAGAGAGAGAGAGAGAGAAATTTAGGTAGACTTGTAACCGTATAGGCATTTTTAAAAGCAACAATTACCTAAACATACCGTACATTTACCCATATACTTTAAGCACTTATTTTGTTTTTATTGTTTGTAGATTGCAAAGAACTTCCTCCGAGAAAAGATACAGAAATTCTGACAGGTTCCTGGACAGACCAAACATATCCGGAAGGCACTCAGGCTATCTATAAATGCCGCCCTGGCTATAGATCCCTCGGAAATATAATAATGGTATGCAAGCACGGAAAATGGGTGGCTCTTAATCCATTGAAGACATGTCAGAGTAAGTACTTCGTACATTTGTGAAATTTATGAAAATTTTAGTTGTGAAAATACTTGCCTCTTCCGGCGACGTTGTGTGCAGGCACTCAGAATGGTCCAGCGTTTGACATACCGACGTAGGCTTTCCTACAATACTGCCTCTAACAAAACTAGTCTGTCCCGGACCCCTGGTAATAGAATTGTATACCTTTATACCAAGAAGGTTGGGAAAGCACCAAAATCAGCATGTGGTGTATGCCCAGGCAGGCTTCGAGCTGTAAGACCTAAAGTTCTTATGAGATTGTCCAAAACAAAGAAACATGTCAGCAGGGCCTATGGTAGTTCCATGTGTGCTAAATGTGTTCGTGACAGGATCAAGCGTGCTTTCCTTATCGAGGAGCAGAAAATCGTTGTGAAAGTGTTGAAGGCGCAAGCACAGAGTCAGAAAGCTAAATAAAAAATGAAACTTTGAGTAATAAAAATGAAAATAAATAAAGAAAATACTTAAGATTTAATATTTTAACAATTATGGCTGAATTACATCACTATTGTCACTCAAATACAAAATAATACATCATCATTTTTTTTTTGAGACAGAGTCTGGCTCTGTCACCCAGGCTGGAGTAGTGCAATGGCGCGATGTCAGCTCACTGCAACCTCTACCTCCTGGGTTCAAGTGATTCTCCTGCCTCAGCCTCCCAAGTAGCTGGGACTACAGGCGTGCACCACCACGCCTGGCTATTTTTTGTATTTTTAATAGAGATGGGGTTTCACCATGCTGGCCAGGCTGGTCTCAAACCCCTGGCCTCATGATCTGCCCTCCTCTGCCTCCTAAAGTGCTGGGATTACAGGCGTGAGCCACCATGCCCGGCCAATACATCATCAGTTTTAAAAAGGGTGGTCATTCTCCAAAATTCAAAAAGCAAGCATATAGTTTAAGTTAAATTATGAAATAATAGCTTTGCCATATTTAATTTTTCTTGTATTCCATCTGTCTTCTTATATAATATCAAATATCCTTGTTCCCCCACTGCTACATAAAATATATTTCTTGTTATTCCATACTAATTCATATTTTGTTTTTTATTTTAGAAAGGCCCTGTGGATTTCCTGGAGATACTCCCTTTGGTTCTTTTAAGCTCACAGTAGGAAATGCATTTGAATATGGTGCAAAAGTTGTATATACATGTCATGAGGGGTATGTAGTCCATATAAAAAGAGGTTTATTATTAAGATAGTAAATGGAAACTGTACTACATTATATGTTTTAAAAGTTGTTATATTTTTCTATGAGCATTGAAAAAAGTAATACACAAGTACCTGAAAATTTAACTATGATGGAAACAATTATATCTGGATACCACACTACCTCCTTAACACTGAAAAATTTAAATAAAGTATAACTTTTCTCATAGGGTATAATTATAGGAGAGTGGGAAACAGTAAGTATGCATATATATAATTATTCACTCAACAAATCTTCACTACATTCTGTTTTGTGCAGAGGATCATGGGAGTTCAATGTGTCAGGAACAATAGGAATTGTAACACGTTTATATTGTATGGTAATTGTTTTGACAGATTTTATAAAATTTAAGGGAAGCAAGACTTTTACCTGCTTATAAGTTTTGTTTACAACTAATGTTATTTCATGTCCCAGGTCTGCAAATTATTCTTACCTCGTGGACTAAAAATACTATTCTTTCAGAATCATTGACTTGTTCCTTCTAACGAACTACTTGGTTTTCACTGGCAAATTCTTCACTGTACATTCTCAGTGTTCTTTTGTCCCCTTATTCTCTGCTAGATCAAAAATTACTTTGAAGAAAAATTTATATATAGGAATACCAGGATTAGATCACTGTAGTCTTATACTTAATAAATAGAAATGTAATCAAATATTACAATAGAATAACATTATTCTTCTCTCACGGTTTCTTAATTTGAAGCAATAAAATATAATAGTTTAAAGCTTAGGCACTGGAGTAAGCCTGCTTTTCTCTACCACTTAACACTTAGGGATATTAAAAAAAATATCTCTTCACTTCTGTTTTCTCTCCTACAAAACAAGGTAAATTTTATGTGCACCATTGACTGGTGGGAAAAATAAGTAAGACACACATTTACAGCCTTTAGAAGAGATCTTAAGATACTGTAGATACCAAATAAGTATAATTTTTTATGAATTTATTCTCTCCTTAGTCACTACCTGAGGGAGGTTTTTCAAATACATTTTTAGCCCTTCAATCATTACTGCTGATTTTACCACACATAAACAAACAGGTTATAATTTCCTGGGACTGGATTTTTTAAATTTGCTATCCTCCTCACCTCTGAAATATTTCTTTTACTACAGGCTTGTGTTCTTCTCTCTTTAAGTTCAGCACTTGACTTTGCAAAGGACATAAAAATGTATAGATCCAAAGCCTCTAGCAATGATTGCACATTTTGCACATGCCCTAGGAACTTATAATCAGGTAGAGCATTTTAGAGTCAAAGGAAAGGCTTGATGTATTACTAAAATTATGTAAGTTCAACATTAGATGGATTGGATAAGCAGATGTGACTCACTGAGTATTCTCTGAACAGAACTTCTAGGATAGAGATGGGGAGATGGAGGCAAGTGCTGAAAGTAAATTACACAGTAACAACTTTCGGGGGACACTGTTTAATTATATAGAAAGCCTAAGATGTTCAGAAAATATCAGAATTGTGGAGGGCAGAAATATGGTGTAAGACTAGAGGTGGGGGAAAAATAAGGTTGGTTACTATATTTTTAGCTTTTGTTTTAGAGATAGTTCATGGAGCTTACTATATTATTGAATTTAACTAATTACCTACTTCAATGAAAAATAAGAATACTGTGTCTGAAACAATAATGAGTTTATCATGAACCAAGGATTATGATTATTCCCAGTCCATGCACCAAGAAGGAAAGAAGATAAAGGTGGGGGCGGGGGGGAGAGAGAGAGACAGACACAGAGAGAGACACACAGAGAGAGAAACTTAACAAATCTGAGAGAGAAAGAGAGTGAGGGAGGAAGAGAGAAAGGAAGGAAAAGCAAAGAAAAAAGAAACAAGAAAATGCATATGCTGTTAATTTTTCTTAATATGGAGTTTCTGGACACTCAGAATGGCACTAAGTTTAAAACTGCATATAAGCACACATTATCTCACCACTCTGCTATTTTTGGGTTTTCAGGTATCAACTGCTAGGTGAGATTAATTACCGTGAATGTGATGCAGATGGATGGACCAATGATATTCCTATATGTGAAGGTAGACATAAATTTATTTACAAGTATATTGAAATACCTTAAATATCCAAGATTTTTCACAATGCTTTACATGAAAATATCTTCAAGTCTTTAATTAAATATTTTTATTTTTATTTGTTTCTCATATAATGTAGAGTGGGAAGCTCATCTTTTTATTACTACATTCTTGGTGTTTCAAAAGCCAAATACGAATGCAGCCTGATCTGATCTAATAATTGAACCATTAGACATTAGGGAATCTAAAACTCATTTTTATTTCCTTTTGGATTCTAATGACTAGAAATGCATATAAGCATCATTAGCTAAATAAAGACCAGAATTACACCTTTATTAATGAAGAGGCACTTACCCAATAACCACCCAAACACAGGGATCTATGATAATAACTGAAGTAGAGAACATGATTGAGACATCCCGCCAAGAGAGGTTGTCCTGTGAACTTGCCTTTACTGAAAAGAGGAATAAACTAAGAGCAAGCTCTGTTATTTCTTACTGGTCTATAAAGCAAACAGTGAAAATGAGAAAAATGTAGATTCTGTTTTCATGTTTTTAGCTAATAATCCAACTCTCTAGTCTTATGGAAATAAAATAATCAATCAGAGTAGTATTTCCTAATTCCACAGTGAATAGTAAGTGGAGAGACAGAAGTGTGATAATCATTCAAAAATTCTGTTAACTACAGAAGATAATGCAAGTTTTTTCATCTATGGAAATGAGATGAAGAAGATTAATGTTCTAGAGAGCATCTACATTGAAATCACCTGGGATGCTTGTTAAAAACTAAAATCTTTGGTTACTAAAAATGACCTGTTGAATCAGTATCTTTAAGGTGAAAATGCAGGAAGATAGTCCTAAACATTTTTATTTTAACAAGCACACTGAGTCATTCTATAGTACAATAAAGTTTGACTACAACTTTAGAGAAATTGGAAAATATTAAGTAGAATCAAAAGAAGTACTGAAATTATTTTGGACGCTGATGTTGAAGAGGATGAAAAATCAAGAATGATTTCTCTATGAAAGTTAATGTCATAAAGTTTGCTTTTATATCTTTCAGGAATGTGGTGCTATGTTATTCTGGGGCATAAATGAAAATGTTGTATTTAATTATCCCAAGCTTTATATTTCTTATTTAAAAATACTTGTTTATTCCTACTAAAATACAAGCTAGCATTCAAAGTAGTAATTTTCATTGTCCACTCCTGATAGAAAATATCAGGAATAAACATTCCATTTGCTGGTTTCATGTGAGCATGTATCTCTAGCAAACAAGTATATCAAATGCTTCTAAAAAGAATTTAAGTAATTTCCTCCAATCTTATCCTGAGGAAAAATTTATACATACACATGTTTTTTATAATACATTTTAAAATTCCATTAGAAAACATTATATTTATTTTCTTCAGTTGTGAAGTGTTTACCAGTGACAGCACCAGAGAATGGAGAAGTTATCGGTGGTGCAATGGAATCAGACCGAGAATACCATTTTGGACAAGTAGTACAGTTTGCATGTAAGCCGGGCTACAAGATTGAAGGAGATAAAGAAATACATTGTTCAGATGATGGTGTTTGGAGTAAAGAGAAACCAAATTGTGTGGGTAAGATACACTTACTGTTTGAGTATTTTTAGCCTTTTAAATAAAAATATGTTTAAAACATCATTCATTCTAAAGACTATCAGCAATATTAACAATAGCTAATGTTTGTTTAGCACGTACTATCTGCCTGTAATTGATCTTAGTTCTTTGCATGCATGACTTCATTTTATCTTTCAGACAACTCTATCATTTTATTTCATCATTGAAGAGACAAATGCCAAGAAGTTAAATTATGTGCCCTGGATTATCATGGCATAAAGACTCAAGTTAGGACTTAAACATGGGTTGTCTGATATCAGAATCCATGCTTTAACCAAAATTCCATGGTACTTGCCTCTTAGGCTGAAAGAGAATGTTAAGTATTTCTGCTGCAACTTGTAATATTGACCTCTGGAATAGACATTTGTTTTTAATTTTGAAAGCCAAAGATTTGTTATATATTTCCAGGGATGTATTAGGATGACATTCTGATTTTGATTAGCACTTCTAGGAAGCAGACCTGTTTTATATTTGTTCTACAAGTTTACTATAAATGTTGCTGAATCCACTAAATAAATCTTTGTCTCTTAGAAATTTTTATAGTAAAGTATAAGCCAAGATTTTTAAGTCATAATGCTGCCAACTTGTGCATCATGACCAATTGATGATTTTGGCTTTTATAATAAACATCATGGTTGATTTGTTTAGTAGTACCATAGCTCAAGTTCATTTTACCAATAATTATTAGGCAGAAGTTTCTGGTGTGTTTATGTTCAACATTATCCAAAATTCTAAATTATTTGTACTTTTAAAGTCTAGTCTATCTTATAGTTAGATACTGAGAAAAGTATTTTTCTGCTTAAGAACTCTTTCTAACAACACTAGTTCTTTCTGTTAAAAGCTGATATTTTTATTCAGCTTAGCAAATATTATGTATTTTAGAAGTTCATGATGGAATTTACATCCTTACAACTAGAGTCCTATGGTTAGTGAAACCTTCCTGGAATGACTGATGCTTACAATTAAGTCCTAAAGGAAAAAAATGAGATTTTGTAGATGAAAATGAGAGCAAAAGCATGCTGGAGTGGGTTCATGGAAAGGGAAGTGGAAAGGCAGTGAGGCTTTAAGGAGCATGAAGCACCACTGATTCTTACTCATTGTTCCTAGGTACCTTAGTACAGAATGCAAATAGGGAATGAGTGAGTGATAAATTGAAGGTGGGCCAATGCAGAGTGATGGGGTGCTACATACACCATGCTGAAGAACACACCTTTTATTCAGACTGATTTGGGAATCATTGAAGGATTTCAAGTGAAATAACAATGTGACCGCATGAGAGGTCATTAAGTTATACCTAAAGAAATGGATTAGAAAGTGGGAGAACAGGATTTGGGAAACTACTTATGATTGGTCCAATCCCAGGTAAAAATATTTGACAGAAGTGGGTGTAAAAGATGATTGCCAGTTTTTTTCTACAGAAATCCTGGATAAATGGTGATGACATAAAAATAGGTCAGCTACTTTTCAGAAATGTAATGACAAAGAGTTAAATGAATCTCTTTGACAAAGAGTCCTGTTTGATAATTGCTCTCTTATCAATAACTAGAAAATGTGTTATTTTTGCAGGTCATTCAGTGAAAACATTACAATAAAACTATATCTATGGTCAGTTTCATACATACACTTGATGAATGTTGCTGATCACTATTTATGTCAAGAAGGATAATTTATCCTTAAACTAAATAAAGTTAGAAGCACAATTTTAATCAGAATTTTAATTTTCTTCAGATAAGTAATTGATTAAGTAGTCAAGTTAAAACAGGACTTTTGTTTAGTTGACTGATTTACCTGATGGAAACAAAATTTCTATTTTCATATAATTATGTCTTGGTCACAATCCTTTAATTTGCAATAAACATTTTGGAATTTAATCCTTTCTATTTAGAAATTTCATGCAAACCCCCAGACGTTATAAATGGATCTCCGATATCTAAGAAGAATATTTATAAGGAGAATGAACGATTTCAGTATAAATGTAACATGGGTTATGAGTACACTACAAGAGGAGATTCTGTATGCACTGAATCTGGATGGCATCCATTACCTTCATGTGAAGGTAATGTTATATTTATTTTCTGCATCTTTTGTTATAAATTTATCACTTACTTAATTATTTTAATAAAGCCATTTATTTTAATCAAAAGTAGAGTACTAATTTATATAAACTATTATAAAACATATATCATAGAATTTTTTGTGTTCAAGTTTCATTTTGAGAACACTTTGTATGATACACTCTGAAAATAGACATAAATGGGTCAGAAAAGTTCAGTTATTTACTAAGTCATTGGTCTATCATCGAAAACCATGTCTGGAGCAGAGCCAGGACTATAATAGACTTCTTAATTCTCAGTAATATATAATTCTCAAACAGGTAGATTGCTCCTCTAACGCCCAGAATTTATTTAAATAATATTAATATTTTAAAAAACTTTAAAAGTAGCTTGTATTAATACCAGGCGAGGAAACTCTCAACTGACAATGGAATTAAGTGGAAGGAAATGAATGTTTTTATTAACAACAGGCCCAGTATGACTCAACAGTGATGATGGTGCTGGAAAATTAAAAAATTTAAAAAAAAAAAACCCACTCTCCTAGGTTTCATCATGGAGAGATGTGCAAAGCGTTCATCTCAGCTGTGCTGTTTGCCCACCAAAAAATTCATCTGGAATAGAGTATTCTACTTAACCTACTTCATTTTAAAAGGGAGAGTTTCAAACTGTCATGACCTAGAAAAGAGAATATAGACAGTTGTGGACTTTAAAAAATTATGCCATAAGAAGTATAGTAAGAAGATACAGCTATAGTGTGGCAATAACTGTTTTGAGATCTTTTCAAACATTTACAAAAGGAGTGAGTTTACTTTTGATGAGGACTGCTGCAGTGAGTGAAAAAAGGAACAGTGATACCACATATGGTCTTGAAATCTAAAAGGGAGATACTGTTATACTGTGAGAGAAAGACTTGAACTCTTAACAGCCCTCTGAACTTTAAATCCCATGATTCATAAAAACATGTGTAAATCTTGCTTTAGTGATTCTCTTTTACAAAAAGCATAGTTAATTTTGGTTTAATTTTATACACTAAAAACATTTTTGCGCCCATAAGTGTCTCCTTGGAAAACATATAGTTCTTCATAATTGCATGATCTCTTCTTTGAGTTTCTATTAAGAAAATATTTTAGAAAGAAATTAATGACCATGAGACAATAATAACCCACATCAGATCCGTGTTTGGCTAATGGTGTGTGGGGTCCAACTATTTGTCTTCATGGCATTCACAGTTCCTAAGCAAAGGAAGTGCATGCACAAGTCCTTTGGCATTAACTTCTGCCTGCAGTATATTACTTCAAATCTATAGTTAATTTATCCATCCAATAATCAGAATGCAACTTATAAAATACTTATTTTACATCAGGGCCTTGCTTTGTATTGAAGATAAACATTACAATAAACCACCATTCCAGCTTTCAATGAATTCAAAATAAGACTCTGGGAATTTAGTTTTGTATGAACATGTGACTTTGTTGCATGACTGCCTCCTTGAAGGCATCTGATTATTTCATCTCTTTTGCTTGTTCGCTTTGTTACCTACTTAAAACTCTTCTTTAGCACATATTTGTTTTCACAATGGGAAATCCATCTGTTTTTCCCAAATGTGTTACTGCATTTCTGTGCTTGCTTCTCTTGAACACGGATTGATTTATTCACACACACAGACACACACACACACACACACAGACACACACACACACACAAAAAAAACCCAAGACTCTAAACTTATAAAACATTTAATTTTATAATTTTTTTTCCATTTCTCATTCACAAGTACAAGTAAAAGCTGAATATTCAAGACTATGCATGAGGGTCCTGCTTTCTTTAGGAAGACAGAAACCAAGAGAAGGCACTGGGATTGGGTACTCTTTTTCAGAAGACAGTTCACTAATAATCAATATAAATAAACATGAATTCATCCAAAATTAGATAAGCATATACCCTCTCTTACCACATTTTATTTTATTGAAATATAGTTTACATGAATTAGATATAGAGAAGTCCTTATTAATAAACGAATTCCACTCTTTGTATGCCAACCTTTCTGACCCTGTTTATGTCTTTTGTAGCATAAAAACTACTCTTTATTTTCTTGGTACAAAGCAAAGATTTACTTGCTGATACAAGATGAATTTCAAATCTATCTACATTATTTTCTCTGAAATCAGTTACGTTCAAACTCTCTTTGTTGCTTCTAAATCTATAAGAAGTTTGGAACTAAATAATAAAATAATATTAAAGTAAAATAATCCACTTAAATTTTAAATACTTAAATTTTCTTCAATCTGGTATATACGGCAGAGGACTGATTTGAAGGTGAACTGTCAAAACTTTAGTCTCTGTGTCCAAAGGGACAATCTGTAATGGAAAGTCATTTACAGAAACAATCAATGGTACCAAGACCTGCTAAATGAAAGTTTTCTTCAATCCACATCTATCTCTTCCCTGTACAGATTGGATTTTCTATTGGTTCAAAACATACAGTGCTAACTTTGAATTAGATTTCTAACTTCAAATGACTAATGGTTGTTTCTAATAGTAGGAAAATATGGATAGTCTCAAATATTGTTTTGGATAGAGGTACAGGTTCAGGGAATGTTTTAATAACATCATTTATTCTAAAAAAAGATGGTGAGTGTAAGAAATTAAGGTTTATTGTGGGATTTATGTCTACTACTTGAGCATAATCTCCAGAAGTCCTTCTATTCTTAACTAACAAAATTGTCCCAGTGTTATTTTATTGATTTCTTAAACCCTTACTTTTTGTATCTCGTAGCTTTTGACTTCAAAAATTACTATTAAATTGAGCTATACCATAAGGAAAAATAATTGAAGATATATAAACTGAACTTCAATGGGTATATGAAAATATGATCGAGTAGAATCAAGTGACAGAAAAAACAAAGAAAAAAGGAACACATTTAAGGCTCATTTGAAGTTAGTGTCAGCATCAAACACTGAAGACATATTTTGCTTAAAATAGTAAAATTTTAAAATAGTAAAACTTTAAAACTTGTATATTAAGTCACATGTTTCTAATGTAATTATTGCTAACATAAATATATTATCCTGTTAGCTATAGAAATATATCAAAGCTTATTCTGACAGAGTGGAGTGTAAACTTAGGAGCTGAATGAACACAGTGGAATTATGGTACTGAGAGGAGGAAATATATAGTGAATAATTAAAACTTTATAATATTTTGTGTCTGAGTAAATATGCAAGTGATGAGAAAGCAATGTTGGGGAAATTTTCAGGTTTCTGTCATGAGGGTTCTTTCACAAATTAAGATACTAAGCATAAAAAAGAAAAGCATATTTTGAGAAAAGTATGATGATTTAGTTTGTCACATAATAAATTGCATATACCTTTGAATTTTACACATGGTCTGCCTAGTGTGAAGCTGCAATTGGTATATATGGACTTGAACCTCACTGACATTATTAGCATTATGATGGTAGCTTTTATCTTGGAAGTATCTATCTTTATTCACACAGAGAATGTGAAAGGGCAGACATCAAAATCAAGGACAAATATTCATGTAAAACAAACTGTAAGGGACTCATTCATGCAACACCTATGAATGGGCTTCAAGAAGAAATTCTAAGGTAGTGATAAAAATCAACGTTAAGATCTAGGGCAGAATCACTTAAGAAACAGGAAATAGCAGTGCAAATTATAGGAATGAGCTTGGCATGTGTGAAGGCCAGACAGAATGTCAGAGTGGAGGCTGGGCGTAGTGGCTCACACCTGTAATCCTACCACTTTGGGAGGCCGAAGCAGGTGGATCACTTAGGGTCAGAGGCTCAAGGCTTGCCCGGCCAACATGGTCAAACCCTGTCTCTATTAAACATAAAGAAATTAACTAGGTTTGGTGGCACACGTCTATAGTCCCAGAGTCTCCTACTCCGGAGACTGAGGCAGGAGAGGAGATTGAACCCAGGAGGAGGAGGTTGCAGAACCGAGATCGTGCCACTGCACTGCAGCCTGAGTGACAGAGCGAGACTGTCTCAAAAAAATTAAATAAATAAATAAATAAATAAATAGACTTTCACAGTGGTGGTAGCATAGATAAGTAGAAAAATGGTAGGAGATAAAATATGACAAGTAGGCAGGGCCTAAATGTTAAGTAGAAGTCAGCCAAAAATATAAAATATAGGAAAATAATAAAATATAAAAGAAAAGCATCATTTAGACAAAGACAAGGAGAAGCAGGAAAACAAAAAATATAAGGCAATGAAGAACATCAAAAAGTCTGTGATCAATAGAGTCAAATATTACAGTTTTATCTGTTCAGTTCAATAAATAATTAAGAAGTCCGTAAGACATACCAGTGACTGGATATGTGAAATGCAGTGCTCCTGAATTTGGACATTGGAGTTCATTGATGGCCTTTATCAGAGCAATGGCAACAACATAGAGGTGTCAGAAACGAGGTGGTAATGAGTTGAAGAATAAACGAGAGATGGGAAAGTGGAGGTAGCAATTATAAAATGGTATTTTAAGGATTTTGGTTTTGAAGGGGAGGAAAAGTATGGTACATTTGCTATACTTGAACAAAGGTTGAGAGCAGGGACTTAAAATTGGAGAAGGTTGCATATCAATAAGACCATGACTGATAGGTAAGAAAGAAGGAAGGAGTAAACAATGATTTAAGATATAGGGGAAAATGAAAAAATTAAAGTTAACCTGAATTTGAAAGAAACACCTTGCCATTGAAAACTAAACAAAGGACTTAAATCAGTGTAGATACAGCTAATGTTGAGGAATGCTGGAAGGAAATATAGGGAACTCACTGCTGGTAGTCTCAATTGTTTTCTGTGAATGAAGACTTATTATCTCTTGATGAAGGAGCAATTGTTTTAGGTGGCTGGAGACTATGTATCATTTACTATGGAAAATCAATTAGTAAATAAATTAGGGGTATATAAATGGATTTCCACAATGCTGAATGTTCACCATAGCTTTTTAGTTCAAAATAAAGTTTGACCCCAACATAAGTGGTCATATAACTTTTCTGCAATACTTACAATGTGTAGCATTTTATTTAAAAAGGAATATTGTAAATGGATCCAATATTGAGATATAGCAGAATTAATGGAAAGGAATGAGAAGGTGCTTTATAAATCAGGACAGATTGGGCCAAAGGATTGCAAATGATGGACTGCAGGTAAAATATAACTTGCCCCCTTTGTGTAAACAAAGTTTTATTGAAAGACAGCCATGTTCATTTGTTTTTGTATTGTTTATCACTACTTTTGTGCTATAATGGCAGAGTTGAGCTGCTGCAGCAGAGACCTTTTATCTGGCCCTTTACAGAAAAGATTTTCTGGCTGGGTGGCTCAGGCCTGTAATCCCAGCACTTTGGGCGGCCTAGGTGGGAGGATCACCTGAGGTCAGGAGTTCAAGACCAGCCTGACCAACATGGAGAAACCCTGTCTTTACTAAAAATACAAACTTAGCCAGGCTTGGTGGCACATGCCTATAATCCTACCTACTTGGGAGGCTGAGGAGGAGAATCACTTGAATCCAGGAGGTGGAGATTACGGTGAGTGAGCCTAGATTGTCCCATTGCACTCCAGCCTGGGCAAGAAGAGCAAAACTTCATCTCAAAAAAAAAAAAAAAAAAGAAAGAAAAGATTTTCCAAACCCTGTCCTATTTTATCTTGTTATAGCAAGAAAAATGTATTGCAATATCTCAATATCTTAATATTTAAGATATTGAGACTAAAGTTTATTTTCATTCATGTTCACTTTCGATGTAGATCAGAAGACTCTACTCATTGTATTAATTGTAAGGATCAGTGAGAGAAACATCATCTTTTCATGTCCTTCTTTAATCACGATGTCTGTGGATAAGAGAACATAAAAATTCATAAGATGGCTGTTAAAACTTCCTCTCTAAAGTGAAAGAGATTTCTTCCACTTTTATTACAGTGTCCTACACAGTCATGTGGCCACTTCAAAGAGGAAGGGTTGTGAAGTCCTATCAATTGTCCAGAAGAAAGAAACCCTGAATATTTGTAAACAGTCCTATGAGAACCACAGACACCAAGGAAGCATAAAGCAGAAGTAGTAATTGAAGTTATATATGATGAGATCATTGCCAGTTATGGAAAATTATGAAGTATGGGATGACTTTGGAGAAGAAGGGATTAAGACACCAGGAAGTACAAATACATCACATGAGAATATAGTGAAGGGAAAAATAACTGGTATACGAGAAAGGGTACTATGATTTGTTCATTTTAATGCCATTTTGTGCTGTGTTAAGAACAAGTAACACCTACTTTTTTTTCAAATTTTATTTATTTAATTAAAAATTGCAAATACTATGATGAATGAAATTAAAGGCCTCTGACCACAACATTTACACTGTAGGGTTTGAAAAATAAAGACAATTAGATAATAAATAATACCTCATATAGTGCTGGTTGTATAAGTTGGTACTACATTCTGGAGAAGGGCTTGCCAATGCCTATACAAGCTGAAGATAGAAATATATCTTAATTATATTTGTGGTTAAATAACTACATAATTGCACAAATTTATCTTTTTTTAAAATTGTACTTTAAGTGCTGGGGTACATGTGCAGATCTTGCAGGATTGTCACATAGGTGTACACATGCCATGGTGGTTTGCTGTCTCCATCCCACTGTCACTTACATCAGGCATTTCTCCCCAGTTATCCTCCCCAACCTCCCCACCTCCCGCTGTCCCTCCCCTAAGCCCCCACCCCACAACAGACCCCAGTGTGTGATGCTCCCCTCCCTGTGCCCATGTGTTCTCATCGTTCAACACCCGCCTATGAATGAGAAGATGCGGTGTTTGGTTTTCTATTCTTGTAGCACCTACTCTTGAATATTTATGTAAATGATGAATTTTAATGGATACTTATTTCTGCATTAACCACACATCCTTTTCTTTTCAGAAAAAACATGTAAAAATCCTTATATTCCAAATGGTGTCTACACACCTTTAAGGACTAAACACAGAGCTGGAGATGAAATCACGTATGACTGTATAAATGGTTTTTATCCTGCAACCCGGGGTAAAACGGTAAAATGCACAAGTACTGGCTGGATACCTGCTCCAAGATGTACCTGTAAGTTCCATTCATATCTTGACCCATTTCTTAATTCTGAAATTTCTTTTAAACACATAAAAAATGGGGACTCAATAAAACCAAATATTTATCTTATTGTGTATATAAAGTAAGGCTGTTGGAAGTATTCTTTAGTTTTCCAAGTTGCCAAAACTCAATTTTTTGGCTACTCAAAATTAAATGTGTTTGCTAATGTATGTTTCTCTAATTAATAGAATTCTTCCAATATCTGAATTAAAGCACTAGATAAAAATAGTGTCACCTAACACATACTATATTAGTTGTTTGTTGCATTGTAACAAAATTCTGCAAAAATGTATTTGCTTAAACCAACAAACCTTTATTATCTTACAGTTACTGTGGGTGAGGAATCTGAAAATGGCTTAGATGGGTAGTTGAGAATCAGATTGTGTTCTTGTGTTGCAATCAGGATGATAGCCCAGGCTACAGTGATCAGAAGGCTTGGCTGGGCAGGAGGATCTACTTCTGACATTGCTGACACACACGGTTGTTGTCAGGAAGCCTCAGGTCCTTACCACATAGGCCTTTCCATGAGTTAATGGAATGGCAGCTTTCTCCAGTGCTGCTAGTCTAAGACAGAGTAGAGAAAGCCACAATACCATGTATTAGTCTGTTCTCACACTACTGGAAATAACTACCTGTGACTGGATAACTATGAAGAAAAGAAATTTAATCGACTCACAATTCCACAGCCTGTACAGGAGGCATGGCTGGGAGGCCTAAGGAAACTTACAATCATGGTTGGCTGAAGGGAAAGCAAGCACATCTTACCATGGAAGAGCAGGAGAAAGAGCAAAGGGGGAAGTGCTACAAACTTTTAAACAACCAGGTCTCATGAGAACTCACTCAGTATCATGAAAAGAGCAAGGGGGAGACCCACCCCAATGATCCAATTACATCCCATCAGGTACCTCCCTCACCAGTGGGAATTGCAATTCAACATGAGATTTGTGTGGGGACACAGAGCCAAACCATATCAATCTTCTGCTGATACACTGTTAACTTCAGCCCTATCTATTCCTCAGAAGTGAGACACTAAGTTCAGCAAACAACCAAGGGGAGAGAAATTAGGCACCACTAATTGGAGGGAGGCATGTTGAAGGACTCCAAGTCTTAGTCATTTCTTAGTGTTAAAGGTAATTTCCTAAAACCATCATATGTAGCAAAATACCCCTCAAGTCAACAGAGCATTTTATTTCTGGGATGCTCCTTTGCCCGTTTTTAAAGTTTTTTCTATGTCTACAATCAAATTTCTTTTCTTTCTATCTAAGAGTACATAGTCAAGATGTAACACACTTAAACTATATAGCCCATGAAAGAAAAATATAATGATACAGATGATTGGTCAATGACTTCAATTTTAATTCCTAGCATAATTCCAGTCCCTAAGAGAGAAAGCTGTTACCAGTATAAAACAGATTTCAATGTGCATAAGAATTATAAGGAAATATTTAATGATTTTGTGGTTCTCTTATGGCAATGTAGTTCAGCCCCAATGTATCTGGACCATCTGAGACCCAATTATATCTGGATTTCAATTATTAATATTTAACAATGAACCATCTGGAGTTCTCATAGACAAGATAGAGAAGTTGACCAGTTATATAGTTTATCAGTTTGTAATTTCATTTAATAACCTTGTCTAATTATCAGATGCAGGACTTTAGGCTCAGGCCTGCTTCATTACTCACTTACTTCATTGAAAAGTTTACTGACTTAGAGGAAACACAGTACAAAGTCACAATTGGATGATACAGAGGATGATAGTAATAAATCTGCATTAAGGCAGATTCAGCATTCAAAGAGAGTCTTATGTGCTAAGCTGAATCTAGTAAGATGAAATTTAACAATGTTGATGCTAAGATTCTAGGCTTGGGTCAAATAAATTACCATATGGATATATTAGCAGCAGTTATAAAAATTAATGAGTATTTTAATAAATGTTAAGGTCCATTTGAGCCACTATGATGGAAACACCATAAACGCCGTGAGACCAAAAACCACATTTGTAGAAGTGTAAGAAGTAGAATGAGCTGTCTGAAGTCCTTCTGTTCTCAGTGCTGATGAGACCCTCTGTGGGTTCTGATATTTGCTTCAAGGAACCACTTTGTAGAAAGGGTACAAACAGATGTAAATGTGCCAAAATTAGAAAATAGCTAAGTAGCTCAAGCCTGTGGCAATGATGTATGTTTATAATTATGCCTCCTTTTTATTCCTTTTGGAAAGAAATCTCAGTGAACAATTTCTTTATGACATTCTGTAAAACACTGTAATAAGATGGAAACTCATACTTGTTTTGAAATCAACCACAAGCTTTCAAATCTCTGCTCTGCCATTTAATGTGAAATTCAGTTGAGTTCTTTAAGACACGATTTCTGCAAATCCAAGACCCAAGCTTTCCCAATGCAGAATTATTGTTGAATAAAAATGTCTTGACAGATCATGACAAAATTTGTAAAATCCAGTGGTAAATAGAAAATATTCAAAGTCTTTAAAAAGTGGTGGGGAAAAATGTAGAATGTTCCTTAAAAGAAACAAGACCAAGTTAACATTTTAATGCAGTATGAAACATTTCAATGAAACAATGAAAGTAAACTGGAAGCTTGAAATAGGGAAAAATCTATCAATTATAAAATATATGGATTCTAGGTCAAGAAACTATACTAAAGAAGTATCATTCACTAGTCTTTGTTAGAGAAAGATATTTATGATATACAGTGATTCGGCTTATAATCCATATAATAAATGTTTGTAGAAATGACATGAAAATTTCTCTAATCAAATACCAAAGAAAATAAATAAATCACTGAATTTAAGAAAGATGGAGATGAAAAAGAATACTTATTTGTGTGTGTATGTATGTATTGAATTTTTTTTAACGTGTTGCATAAGGTTGCATATGATTGAAATAAAATTATATTTCATAGAAAAAAACCACTGTTATTGAAAGTACTAGATTATATATAATCTCACAAAAAGAGAAAATTTTCTGAAAAACATATAAACCTGTTAATATAATAAACAAGATAGCACTCAAATGTATTTGTCAAAATTAACATATAAAAACTTGGTAAAATGTAGTTATATTATATCTGACTTAAAATATTTTATGACATTAAAATTGTTTTGCTCTCCAGTTGAAATTAGGAATAAACCAAAAAGTTTATTATAATCTTAACTATTTGGATATTAAGAAATATTCCTAGTCTATTTCTCTGGTTAGATAAAGACTGGAAAATTTGGCTTAGTGAATTGTTTGTGGCATGAATTAACTATGTTATTTTTCTATGTGGTATTATCAAAGAAAAATTTTTGTGTTCCTCTATATTTTTACATTGTCTTTAGTTAAATAGGAAAGAGCCTAATGAATCTATCTATCTATCTATCTATCTGTCTATCTTTTTATTTTTAGAGATGGAGTCTCACTCTGTCACTCTGGCTGGAGTGCAGTGGCACAATCTTGATTCACTGCAACCCCTGCCTCATGGATTCAAGTGATTCTCTTGCCTCTGCTTCCTAAAGAGCTGGAAATTACAGGGACGCACCACCAGGCCTGGATAATTTTTTTACATTTTTAGTAGAGACAGGGTTTCACCAGGTTGGCCAGGCTGGTCTCAAACTCCTGACCTCAAGTGATCTTCCTGCCTTAGCCTCCCAAAGTGCTAGAATTACAGGCATGAACCACCGTGTCCAGCCCATGAATTAAATCTAAAACAACTAAACACCTTAAATCCCTCAAAATGCTACCTACTTACATTGAGTGGTCCTGAGAAGAAAATTCAGGGCTTTGTTTACTGATAAGAATAGAAAAGAAAAAAATACATTAGCTAAGTGGTAATATTGTCATATTTCTCAACGAAAAAACTCATTTAAGTAGCCAAGGATAGGGTATGTGTACTCAAGGGGAATACATTAAACAGGTCTGTATATTTTTCTTTCTGGAGAGACTTTATACAAATTTACGCATCATGTGATCCACAAGACATAATTGCATCTTCATTAACAAAGACCTTCTTGTCACATTACTTGTCATCTGAATTCTATCATTTGTTTTGACCTAGAAACCCTAATGGAATGTGTAATTATGCTAAGAAAAGAATATAATTCAGTGATAAAAAATTATCTCTAATATGATGGTTTATTACAGTAAAAATTATTTATACTTTTTTTTTTATTGCAAGTGAAACCTTGTGATTATCCACATATTAAACATGGACGTCTATATTATGAGAGTATCCGTAGAGCATACTTTCCTGTAGCTGTAGGAAAATATTACTCCTATTACTGTGATTCAGATTTTGTGACTCATTCAGGAAGTTCCTGGGATTACATTCAATGCACACAAGATGGGTGGTCTCCAGCAATCCCATGCCTCAGTAAGTAAACCTCTTTACAGCAATATGTGCATAAAACATCCAAAGAGTGGAGAGAAGAGAGCACATAAGTGATTACAACTTGTCTTATGTAACTGAAATAGGGCCAAGAAAAGAGTTGCTCAAGAAAATGACCAAAATAGATCTTTTCTATTATGTGGAGTTCCTCTTGAAAATCACATGGGA
Source organism: Callithrix jacchus (assembly GCF_049354715.1). NCBI lineage: Eukaryota > Metazoa > Chordata > Mammalia > Primates > Cebidae > Callithrix > Callithrix jacchus. The sequence continues at coordinate 53,203,229 of NC_133519.1, forward strand.
AGTAGAGACTTTATGATAATATCTATATAATTTATACATATTTTAATTACAACACTTAAATAATATTTAATATTGATATTTCTTTTTGTATAAACCTTTGTAACATTAGTTCATCTTTAGTTCATCTTAAGTCATACATTATTTTTTGATGTTTATGCAGTCTTAAATATTGTAAAAATAATTTTAATATACTATTTTGAGCAAATTTATGTTTCTTATTTATTTATTTATCATTGTTTTCATCTTTAGGACAATGTCATTTTCCTTATTTGCAAAATGGATATTATACACATAGTGGAAGAACTTTTTTACAGGGTAACTCTGTAGAAGTTCCCTGCCATTCAGGCTACGGTCTTCTAAATGAGCAGACCACAGTTACATGTACAGAGAATGGCTGGTCTCTTACTCCCAGATGCATCCCTGTCAGTAAGTACACTGCTCTGAGATCCCAGCATGTTCATGTCTTTCTAAGTAATGTAGATGGCATTCTAAGACTCTTTTACATTAACTGTGGAAAAATGCTTATGCCAACTTGTTTTGCCAACAGATCTATTTAGTTTTTTTTTTAATTGTGTATAAATGAATACAGAAATTTCTTGATAAATACAGAGCAAAATAAATGCTTTTATTAATAGGCATTAGTCAAGAATACAGTTAACATGTTTGAACTCGATATTTGTTGGTTAAATTAAGTCACATTAGAGCAGCATCACTGTATGGGGTAAATACCCGAGGTTCATCTCACACCAAGAAGATTAAGGACACAGACATACACAAGGAGTGAGTTCAGGAGTGCAGGTTTAATAGGCAAAAGAAAGAGGAAAGAGAACAACTCTCTCTCTTGTGAAAAAGTGGCACTCAAAGGTGAATTCCTGCCCCTGGTGGAGTGCTCTGGATTTTATAAACAGGCTTGAGGAGGCAGTGTCTGATTTACATAGGGCTCAAAGATTGGATATGTAAATATGACATTTACATAATGAGCCAGAAGCTGGCAGCCCCACCCTCATCTTATTATGCAAACGCCATGTTGCCTGCTCCTTACTGTACACGTGGCTGGCAAAGAGAAGGGAAGATGGAGCTGCCATTTGAACATGCCTAGTCCCAGGTCACCTTTTCCTGTTGGCACAACTGCTGGCATTCACTCTTGCAAGCCTGCAGCTTGCTAGTCTATGTTTGCAGCTCGATTTTACAGGTTCCTCTTTGACAGAAAAGAAAATGATTTGCGGGCTGATTTTTATTTAAAGGAAAACCTTACCAAGGACACCTGTACTCTCAATACCTGCCTAAATAATTTCTTCTTAACTCCTCTATCAACATTAATATGTACATTGGAATCAATCATTTGACTCAAAATAATTATACAATTGTAGTTTAAAACAGAAAGTAAATACGATGATAGCCAATAACGTCATTCAGATATTCAAGCAGTGTGATGATATTGTTACAGTAAAGCTATTTGACTTTCTCCAGTATATGTAAGTACAAATGGGTTTTCTGGGACATTGTGCACATTCTACTCTAGAAGGTTTCCTATAGTATTTATTCCAATATGCATTTATGTCAACAGTTCCTTCTTGTTTTATGTGTTGTTAATGAGTGATGATGTCACATTTTAATATTTACAAATTGAGTGTCTATAAAATTTTATAGCATTGTAGTGTAAACACTTTGTAGTGTAATATAAAATTTCTTTTATTACTAATTGGATTTAGAATATATATTCACAGTTTAATTGGTATTTAACGATTCTAATCTTTGGAAATGCAGTGTGATTATTTTTTAATTTACCATTTTGGGAGTTTTGGTATGTATTAGTTGAACTCATTTAATTCTGAATATAAAATCTCTTTTAATTATATTTAATGAAAATGCATTCTTTTTTGTGACTAGTGTTTTTCTTTTCTGTTTTATGCATTATGAACATAAGTTGCTCATTTTACTATGTAATTGTAAATCTTTTTTTCATGATGAATGTTTTTTGTTTCTATTTAAAGAAATACTTCTTCAAAAACACAGAGCCATTATACTATTCTTTATTCTAAAAAGTTATATATTATCTTTACTTTTTATATATTTTTTTTGGGGGGGAGGAAGGCAGGAAGGAAGGGAATAAGGACGGTAGGGAGGAAGGAAGGGATGAAGGAAGGAAGGAAGGGAGGAAGCGGGGAGGGAGGGAGGGAGGGAGGGAGGGAGGGAGGGAAGGGAAGAAAAGAAATCAAGCAATGAAAGAGACATTGCCGACCTGGATCTAGAGGTTTACAAGTTTATTTCTTTTTTTTGAGAGAAGGAAAGAAAAAAAAAATAAGTAAAGGAGAGGAAGAAAGAGGAAGAGAAAGAGGGAGAGTAAATGGAAATATTGCTTTATTTTGAAAAAAATTGGGTATTAATAATGGCCAATCAATGTTTCATTTAAACTTATGGGTAGGTGTGATGTGGTATTGACAAGAATGTATATTTTTTGTATTTGAAGTGGAGAGCTCTATAAATATTTATTAAGTTTACTTGTTCTGGATATGAGTTCGAGTCCTTGATATCCTTATTAATTTTCTGTCTCATTGAATCTAAGTCTCCTATCTGGGTGTTATGATCATTAGCTCTTGTTATTGCATTGATCCTTTTACCACTATATCTTTGTTGCTTTAAAATCTATTTTCTCCGATACGAGAATTGCAACTCCTGCTTTTTATTTATTTATTATTTATTTTTGCTCTCCATTTGGTTGGTTAATCTTTCTCCATACCTTTGTTTTGAGTCTTTGTGTATCCTTGCATGTGAAACAGGTCTGGATGTAACATGCCGTTGGGTTTTGGCTGTGTCTTTTGATTGGGAATTCAGTCAATTTAAATTTAGGGGTGCTGCCATTTGATGTTGACTGGCTGTTTTATCCATTCGTTGGTGTAAATTCTTCTTTATGTTGGTGCTCTTTACTTTTTGGTGTATTTTTAGAAAGGCTAATACTGGTTGTTTCTTTCTGTGTGTAATGCTTCTTTCAGAAGCTCTTGTAAAGCAGGCCTGGTGGTAATAAAATCTCTGAGTTCTTGCTTGTTCATAAAAGATTTTATTTTTCCTTCAGTTGTGAAGCTTAGTTTGGCTGGATATGAAATTCTGGGCTGAAGGTTCTGTTCTTTGAGGATGTTGAATATTGGCCCCCACTCTCTTCTGGCCTGTAGAGTTTCTGCCGAGAGATCTGCTGTAAGTCTGATAGGCTTGCCTTTGTGGGTAATCTGACCTTTCTCTCTGGCTGCCCTTAGTATTTTCTCCTTCATTTCAACCCTGGTGAATCTAACGATTATGTGCCTTGGGGTTGCTCTTCTTGAGGAATATCTTTGTGGTGTTCTCTGTATTACCTGGGGTTGAATGTTGACCTGCTTTGCTAGTTTAGGAAAATTTTCCTGAATAATATCCTGAAGAGTATTTTCCAGCTTGGATTCATTCTCTCCGTCACATTCAGGTAAACCTATCAAACGTAAATTTGGTCTTTTCACATAGTCCCACATTTCTTGGAGACTTTGCTCATTCCTTTTTATCCTTTTTTCTCTAATGTTTTCTTCACGTTTTATTTCATTAAGTTGGACTTTGACCTCTGATATCCCTTCTTCTGCTTGAACAATTCGAGTGTTTAAACCTGTGCATACTTCTCGGAGTTCCTGTATTGTATTATTCAGTTCCATTAATTCACTCATACTCCTCTCTAAGTTGTCTATTCTCAATAGGATTTCATCAAACCTTTTTTCAAAGTTCCTAGTTTCTTTACGTTGGGCTACAACATGTTCTTTTAACTCACCGAAGTTTCTTATTATCCATTCCTTGAAGAGTGATTCTGTCATCATGAGGCGCTCGTTCTCCATCAAGCCTTGTTCCATTGTTGATGTGGAACTGTGATCATCTTTAGAGGGAGAGGCGTTCTGACTTTGAGTATTCTCAGCTTTTTTACGCTGGTTTCTTCCCGTCATTGTAAATTTATCCTCCTGTCGTCTTTGAAGTTACCAACTTTCAGATTAGGTCTCTTGAGTGGACATCCAGGTTGTTAGTTCCCAGGGCCAGAGCAGCCGTGTTAAAACTGATGGTGCTTTTCTGCCCACGATTCTCCTGTGGGGCTTCCTTCTTGTTTCCGTAGTAAGCGACTCTGCCTTCCTGGGGCTCCAAACCTCGGTCAGAAGGGGATCCTGTCCCGTTTACTCTGCGCCGAGCTGCCGCAACGAGGTGCCGGCGGAACCGCTTCCCCGACCACGAGAGTCGCGGTGGCGACTCGTGTGTTTCCACCACTGGGGGATCTTCTGCTTCGTGAGTGACCAGATTTTGTCTGAAAGTGTGGCGTCCTCTAGTTCTCTGCGCCTTCCCTGAGAGCTGCAATCCCGGGATGTTAGCGATCGGCCATCTTGGATCGTTCTCCTACTTTTTATATTTTTAAATTATTTTGTGTTGATTGTATTCATGATAATAGCTATATTTCACTTTTTAAAAATATATATTTCACTTTTAATAAAACATGGGAGGCCTGGCTCGGTGGCTCAAGCCTGTAATACCAGCACTTTGGGAGGCCGACGCGGGTGGATCACTAGGTTAAGAGATCAAGACCATCCTGGTCAACGTGTTGAAACCCCGTCTCTACTCAAAATACAAAAAATTAGCTGGGCGTGGTGGCGCGTGCCTGTAATCCCAGCTACTCGGGAGGCTGAGGCAGGAGAATTGCCTGAACCCAGGAGGCGGAGGTTGCGGTGAGCCGAGGTCACACCATTGCACTCCAGCCTGGGTAACAAGAGCGAAACTTCGTCTCAAAAAAAAAAAAAAAAAAAAAAAAAACCATGGGAAACTCAACAATAGTATTTTTCTCATATATTATGTGTTATATTGTATAGTTTGTACATTGTGTGTGTACACACACACACACACACACGACTATTATTCTGAATATTCTATTCGCACTATTTTTTTTTTTTAAAGAGAATTTTTTTTTTTTTTTTTTTTTTTTTTTTAGACGGAGTTTGGCTCTTGTTACCCAGGCTGGAGTGCAATGGTGCGATCTCGGCTCACCGCAACCTCCGCCTCCTGGGTTCAGGCAATTCTCCTGCCTCAGCCTCCCGAGTAGCTGGGATTACAGGCACGCGCCACCACGCCCAGCTAATTTTTTGTATTTTTAGTAGAGACGCGGTTTCACCATGTTGACCATGATGGTCTCGATCTCTTGACCTCATGATCCACCCGCCTCGGCCTCCCAAAGTGCTGGGATTACAGGCCTGAGCCACCGCGCCAGGCCCCTACTTTTTTATTTGTATCTACTGTTTGTTTTCTATTCGATTTCTGCTCATATTTGTGTTTCAAAATTTTGCTTGCTTACTTTGTTATAATTTCTTATAAATAATTTACTTTCAGTTTTTATGATTTTCTTTTATAGCTATGTAATGATACGTTTTCCTGTAAGCATTATTTGAGTGTCATCTCACCAAATTTTATTTAATGTTTTTATTATCATTCAATTCAAAATATTTAATGTTTTCTCTTTTGATTTTCTTCTTATCCATGAGTTATTCTGAATGAAGCTGAGTTCTGGGAAGCAACCTAGTAACTGACAGTAATTTCTATCATCAGTTTACAGAGACAGTATCTTCTGTTCTTTAAAGTTAAGTTCTACATAATTTGAGGTATCATCATTTTGTCCGTTCAAGATAAATGCATTGTTTCTGTTCCTCATCTTCTTTGAACTCCAGGTGTTCGTTTACTTTGAAGCACCCAATAAGAATGACATTTCAAATTCTTGGAGCCAAAGGCTATTACAGTTATTTTGGCAGATTTTCTAAGATTATCACAGAATCTCAGATACTCCCACTGGCTAAATTAATTCTGGAATTCCCTAAAAAATCTAAAATAGGCAAGATTAAAAAGTGCGAAGAAGTAACATATTGTCTATCGCATTCTGACGTGCTGTAGAATTCCAAATTCATGAGACAAACAGATTTCCAATAATTTCTTAGAAGGAATAGTAAGTGTCTTAAATAGTGCCTTGTTGAAAAAATGTTGAAGAATCTTGCTGTAATATCTTTGGCAACACAGAATTTATTTTCCTTGACTTAAATATTTGAATGCTTATGATTCTGCAGGTTTTCATTTATAAATGATTCATTTTTTCTCATATTACTTAAATTCTTATGAAATATAATTAAACATATCATTGTCTTTTTCTTTTTTTCTTCCCTTTTAGAAACATGCTCCAGATCAGATGTAGATATTGAGAATGGGTTTATTTCTGAATCTCAGTATACATTTGCCTTAAATAAACAAGCAAAATATCAATGCAAACCAGGATTTATAACAGCAGATGGTGAAACATCAGGATCAATTACATGTCTGAAAAGTGGATGGTCAGCTCAACCCACATGCATTAGTAAGTAATTTATTACATTTGTATTGATGATACAGATGTTACACAAAAGTTTACTAACTTTAGTCTTTTTGTAGGGGCTGACATAATTTCATTTGAAAAGATTTAAAAAAACTTTGAAGAACAAAACGGACATCATTTTCTTTTTCTTTTTTACTTAGTTGCTCAAATATTAGTTTTTCTTTCCATTTAGGTTTTTCCCACTCTAAAACATTCTGTGTCATAGAAACGAGTTAGGGAGTTTTATGTGTATTCTGGTTTAAACTTATTTCTTTTTAGCTTATATCTTTATGACTATTGAATATACCTGTTTTATGTGATTAGCCTTTAATATCAAAGTCTTTGCCCTTAGATATAAAAGTAAAGTTTTTAGTGAAGATATGGATCCATAGTGCATAATATCAAAATAATTTAAACTCTATAATTTATAGTTTGACACTGTAGACTGTGTCCAATTCTGAATATCCTCACCCTTAGAATTTTTTTGCAAATATATGGTTAGTAGAGAGACAAAATATTTCTAGATGGTACCAATTTCTGCTCTACTGAATGATTTTCTTGCCACACTATCTAGATATTTATGAAGATTTTATAGGAACAATAGGCTGTTTTTCTTATTTTTTGCAAAGTCACTCACGTGTGTGTGTGTGTGTGTGTGTGTGTTTCCCTATTTCCCTACCACACTATCTAGATATTTATGAAAATTGTGTAGAAACAATTGGCTCAGTTTGTCTTATTTCTTGCAAAGCCATACAGTTATTTTTTTTATTTTTATTTTTTCTGTTTTCCAGGCTGGAATGCAGTGGCGTATTCTTGGCTCACTGCAGCCTCTGCCTTTTGGGTTCAAGCGATTCTCCTACCTCAGCCTCCTGAGTAGCTGGGATTACAGGCACCTCACACGATGCCTGCGTAATTTTTGTATTTTTAGTAGAGATGGGTTTTCACTGTGTTAGCCAGGATGTCTAGAACTCCTGACGTTAAGTGATCTGCCCACCTCTCAGTAATATTTTGAAGTAATGTTTAATATACTCATGTTAAGGGAAGTTAATATTTAGTATATTCATGTATACTGTTTTCATTTTTTTTAAATCTATGTTTAATATGAGGTCTAGTTTACAAAAAAGTTACTCCTCCTAAAACTCATTTTATACTAAGTTTTTATTAACTATTCTTTTAAGATTTTCTTATTATGAAAGAGAAAATGTCTTTTATATCTAAGGAATTCATTTTTTAATCATTTTTTTTACATATGCCTCAACTTTGAATTGGTCTGGCATCTTTATTTACAAAATGCTGTTATGATTTTCTTTCAAAAAGTAATATACACCTGTAATGCCCTGTTTTATTACTAGCATTGTCATAAATGCCTTGATATAAGTGAATTAAGAAAAATGTTCTTAAAATAGATTTTGGGGCTTAAACAATGAAAAAAAAGCTGTGTAGAAACATATACTTTTATTTTTGGCAACTATTTTAGGACAATAATTTCTCACCAGTCTTAGATTATTTTTGTACAGTATTTATCAGTACATCTAATCAATATAGCTTTTTCTTCTTAGAATGGGAAATACACAGATTGTTTATTAGATTACATTAGAAATGATATTCTCAATTGTTTATGTACTAGAATCTTGTGATATGCCAGCATTTAACAATGCCAGAGCCAAAAACAGCATCACGTGGTTTAAGCTGAATGACATATTGGACTATGAATGCGATGATGGTTATGAAAGCACAAGTGGAAGCACCACTGGTTCCATAGTGTGTGGTTACAATGGTTGGTCTGATTCACCCACATGTTACGGTAAGTATTGTTTTTTGAGAAATTCTTTTTTCAAACTGAAAATAAATCTGTGTTCCAATTTCATATAGAGAAATTGTTAAGGAATGTTGATTAAAATCATGGTATCTCTTGATTTAACATAAACTGAGAAAAGAAGGGTGTTTTGAAAATATCTTTAAAATAGTGCATCAAATTAATGTTTCCTATGGGCCACCTACCTTCCAAATTTGTGATTATAGTATAATTGCTTTTGTTGCTCTAAATACAAGCTTTCAAACTATTTAGAACTTAGCACTCATTACCAAAATTAGAGCTTGTGACAAGCTCCTCAGCTAATTTGTTTTTCAATTTCTACTTTATACCTTCTATCATGTGTGTTAATTTCTGTACTTTCTTAGTGTAGGTCTTTATTTTCTAACTTTGATAGGTTCTGAGGACTATTACATGAATCTCATTTATGTTTGCCAATCAGCCATCAGCTTTTAAGGGTTAGAAGAATTGACTCTTTTGGAAAACAAATATATGTAGAGTGTTCCAAGCCAAAGAAAAATGCGTGCAAAACTGTAAAAACAAAACAATAATATTTCAAGGTGGTAAAGCAGAGTCTAGCCTGCTGAGGCTGTATGGGAGATACGGAAACAATTATCCAGATCAGCTCAGGGTGTCATATCATTTGGATTCATTTTAGGACTGATGAAAACCCATAAAAGAGTTTTAAGGAAAGGAATGGTATAATTTGACTTCTAGTTTTGTTGGATTGTTTTCCTGGATGCTGTACTTTTTGTAGGCAAGAGGCGGCACAACGAGTCCAGGTAGTGTGAGAAAGTGTGGGGACTGAGAGAGAGTGATGACAGAGGAGGAGCAGAGCAGAAGGCAGTTTTGGAAAACATTTTGGTGTGGAAAGTACAGGTGATGTTACTAAATGTTGGGTGTGAAAAAGAGAGAGATCAAGAGACTCACATGTTTGTTTTTAATTGCTTTCTCACAAGAATGTAGGTAAATGGCAATACCATTTTGTAAAATGGTACTGACTGGAGAGAAAGCATTTTGAGAGGGATGTTGCAACTTTTCACTTGGACACATTATGGTTGAGTCGCCAATGGAAAATCAAGATTGGATATGTGAACTGTGGAGTTGGATATGCATCTAGCCAGGAGATATGTATTTGGGAGTATCAGCATATGAATGATGACACCAAATTGGATAAGAATACAGAATGAAAAGTGTAAGAGCTCAAGACGAAGCCCTGAAACATTACAACACTTAAATATAAGGCAGAAGGGGAATAGACAGAAAGAAAATGGGAGAGGGGGAAGGAGAGCTCAGAGAAACAGGAGAAAAAAATCTGGAATGTTTCCATAGACATAAAAAGAAGGAAATTATTAATGTAAAGGGAGTGTAACAGATTGTTTAATAAGTCATCCTGTCTGAATTCTAATTCCACCACTTGCTAAGCATGTATCTTTGGCCAACATAGCAAGTCTATTTGAAGCTTTGTGGACTCTTATTTGTAAAATGTTACAGTATTTACAACAGTTCTAATATTTCAAAGGATTGTTTTGGTTAGTAGACAAAATTATTTATAAACATTTATCACCATATTGCCTTATATAATAAAGTCAAGGAAATTATAATTTAATTACATTATTTTCATCATCTAAGTTACAAATGTTTCTAATTTAGTTTATTATGTTCAGTTGGGAAGTTGTGATGGATTTGGCAAGGTAGAGGCCAATGACAAGTGTAATAAAAATGGTTTTTAATGGAGTAGAAGAGACAGACCCTAAATAGAACCTGCCAATAAAAATAATTAGCAAGACGTTTAATACAGACTGTGGACATAACTGGTTCAAGAAATCTGGCTGTGCAGCAAGTAGCAAGTTTAGAATATTGCTTGAGGAAATTTACACTGAAGGGAGAATTAAACAAAAGATTGAAGACACCAGAGCAGATATAGCAAAGAGGGACACTGCAAAGATTGAACACATGACTTACATAGTTGCCCTGAGAAGATGTGAGGGGAAGAGATTCAGAGCTACTGGAGGTATTGTGCTTGAGTGGTACAGGACTGTTTTCAACTTTGTGACAGGAGATGGGAAGGAAAATGAGCAGTAAAGCGGGAAAATGGTAGAAGTTGATGGATTTTGAATTATGAGATATGGTCATCTGAGATTGAATTGTGTGTGGGTAAAGGAGGAGGAGGAGTATTAGGTAGAATAGAAAAGTTTTGAAATAGTCGCAGCTAAGAAAGAATGAGTACATTGTAGATGAAGGGCAGTGTCAAAGGTCCGGTTAGATTTGATTCATTCAAGATGTCGTAAACACCTATCATAGGACAGGAGAAAATGGTGAAAACACAAGCACAGGTCTACCTATCCAGAGATTTTATTCCAGTGTAAGAGAAGGAAAACAACAACAAAAAAGAGAAATAAGCTAAATATCCAAGTAATAAAAATATTTAAAATATATTTATGGATCACTATGTTCAAAGAAATAGAAAAGTCCAAAGATTGAGATAGAGAATAGGAGGGAAGGAACTGGGGACCTCTTTTACAAAGAAGTCATTTATGCAAAGGATGGTTGAAAGCCATTCATTATAATGATTCGGATATGTGCAACAGCTGAGGCAGCAAAGAACTTGACCTGTTTAATGAAATTCAAAGATCATAAAATCTGAATCCTGGATTTAGTGGAGAAGACAGACATTGGATAACACTGGAAGAGTAGGCATGAATCATAAAGAGTTTGAGTTTTATTCTAATTGAGAGGCTTATTTTAAGAGGATTATACATTTCTTTTCTGTGATGATAGGCAAATTTAGGTTTTATGAAGCCAGAAGCTTTTACAATTTTGAGGGGCCTTCATCAAAAAAGAACACAAAATTGTGGATATATCATTTAAATAGTCTTTCTAATTACCAGACATAAAATGAAAACCTAAAGGAGAGGAAGTTGGAGTGGTAGACATAGCAGTAGAAACTGAGGTAGAAAATGACTTTCTATTGCAAATTTTACAAATAAATGATCATATGAACACATAACTAGGAGTTTGCTAGTATAGTACAGGTCTCCAAATGTTAAATGAAGAAATATCAGTTTAGTATTTTTTTTTTTTTTTTTTTTTTTGAGACGGAGTTTCGCTCTTGTTACCCAGGCTGGAGTGCAATGGCGTGATCTTGGCTCACGGCAACCTCCGCCTCCTGGGTTCAGGCAATTCTCCTGCCTCAGCCTCCGGAGTAGCTGGGATTACAGGCACGCGCCATTATGCCCAGCTAATTTTTTTTTTTTTTTTTTTTAGTGGAGACAGGTTTCACCATGTTGACCAGGATGGTCTCGATCTCTTGACCTCGTGATCCACCTGCCTCGGCCTCCCAAAGTGCTGGGATTACAGGCGTGAGCCCCCGGACCCGGCCCTAGTATTCTTTTCAATTATTCTTCTCTCAGCCATGTGACAGAAAACTGCATACAGGTTCACAGACATCTGAGTACATTTCAACTGTCCTAAGAGGTCTCTTCTTTGGGGAAAGGTTTCCACAGAATTGTTGTTATAGAGCACTTAACCTAAATAAGATTTACAATTGTCAAGGAGTGTATACCTCATAGTGAAAAATTCATACTAACATTTCACATATCCAGTACTACGAGCTAGTGTTTTGAATTTTATATGAAGAAAAATATTTCTAATTCAGGGAGTGTCAGTTCACATTCTTCTCTAAATCACATTTCCTAAGTTATTACCTCTATATAAATATAGCAGTTGACTATACCCAATAATCAAGATCTTAGTTTTTCTATTTTTATTACCTGGATATTTAGCTTTTCACAATAAGATTACACAGAGAATTTATATAAAATTAGCACAACATAGGTAAATAAAAACACATACAAATAAAAGAATCACTATGTAAAAGATTGGCATAGACTTTTAGGAGAGAAATTCCAGTGATTCTCATTCAGTGTGATTTTTGCAAATAATCTGCAAAACTTGATATTAAAACAAACACAAAAGCAAATTTCTTTAGTTGTTATTTTGTGACATTACTTTAAATCTAATTTTGTAATTATCTATTAATACTTGAGGTTATGATGTGATGAAATTTCTTTTTGGTATGATTCTAATTTATGAATTCTAGCTTTTACTTTTCTAAGTTAGCAAGAAAGTGGGATTCTGAATAAGAAAAATAAGTTTTGGATACTATTTAATAATGTTGCTGATTTTTAAAAATTATAAACATGTAAGATAATTTTACACATTTCTTGTTTGAATCAGAATAATTATCAAATTTATTAAACATTGATATAAAGTATAGATATAATAAAAATTGTTATATGTTTATATAACAATTGTTATATAAACATATTATGTTACATAAATATTCAGGACACCTAGAATTTGCTTTTCCTTGTGATCTTGAAAATATATCTTAATTTGTTTTCTTTATTTGTAATATATTACATGATTTTTACATTTTTTCTAACTCCAAACATATTAGAAATGCTATTTTAAGTTCTGCTTCCTTGATCACATTAAACAAAAATACCAATTTTAGTTAATTTCTTAGTGCATACATCTTCCCTAATAAATATTTGATGAGAATTTACCTTCTTGTGATGTATATGTCAATCATCAAGAATTATAAACATGATGAGACCAGAGATTATTTGAAGGTTGTTTAGTTTCAGTTAAATAAAGGTATTCTTAACTCTGCAATTACAGAATTGTATCATCATTATTCTTGGGATACTCTGCAGCTCTATTATAAATTTAACTTTTTAATGTATTTCCATGGTGTTTTATGGTGTGTTTATTTCTTTTTAAAATTTTAATTTCTATATTTTTTGACGTTTAGAGTGTCCACATGCAGTATGGTTCCACGGATATATTGCATAGCAGTGAAATCTGTATTTTTAGTGTATTCGTCACCTAAATAGTGAACATTGTACCCATTATGTAATTTCTTATTCCTCACCCTCCTGCTATCCTCCCACCTTTCTAAGTCTCCAATGTCTATTACTCAGCACTCCCTCTCCATATGTACACATTATTTAGCTCCCATGTATAAGTGACAATATATGGGATTTTACATTCTGAATCTGAATTATTTCACCTAAAATACTTTTATGCATGTGGCTTTGAAGGCCTAATTTTATTTTATTTTTGTCTGAGTAGTATTCTATGGCATATTTATAAATATACATATACCACATATTTTTTCCTTTCATCTGTTGATAGACAATTAGTTTGATTCCATATTTTTGTTATTGTGAGTAGTGAGGCTATAAACATATGACCCTGGGTATCATTTTGATATAATTATTGATTTCCTTTGGGTAGATACACAGTAGTGGGCTTGCTGGGTAAAACATTAGTTCTGTTTTTAGTTCTTTGAGAACTGTCCACTCTGTTTTCCACAGAGGTTGTACTGATTTACATTCCTACCAACAGCATATAAGCATTCTTCTTTCTCTTCACTGTCAGCAACATTTGTTTGTGAGTGTTTGACAGTAACCATTCTGTGATACTGAGACTTCTTTCATGTTTCTTGGCCATTTTTATGTCTTGTTTTGCAAAATGTCTCATGTCCTTTGCCCACTTTTTTTCTCCTGTTCTTTCAGTTCTTTGTAGATTCTGCATATTAGTCCTTTCCCAGATTCATAGTTTGTAAATATTTTCTCCCATTCTGAGGCTGTTTACTCTGCTTGTTATTTCTTTTGTTGTGCAGAAGGTTTTGTTGTGCAAAGGCATTTGTCTATATTTCTTTTTATTGCACTTTTTTTAGAAGCCTTAGTTGTAAATTCTTTGCCTAGGCCAATGTCCAGAAGAGTTTGGCCATAGGTTTCTTGCATGATTTTCATGGTTTCAGGATTTGCATTAAATAATTTAATCCATTTGGGATTAATTTTTGTATGTGGTGAGAGATAGGAGGCCAGTTTCATTCTTCTGTGTGTGGCTATCCAAATTTCTTATTGCCATTGTCTTTTCCCCAGTGTACTTTTTGACTATTTTGTTGAAGGTCAGTTGGTTGCAGGTATGTGGCTTTATTTCCGTATTCTCTATTCTGTTCCATTTATCTATGTATCTATTTTTATACCAGTACCATAATGTTTTGGTTACTATAGGCTTGTAGTAGAATTTGAAGTCAGTTAAGGTGATACCCTTGCTTAGAATTTCTTTAGCTACTTGGGATCTTTTTGGTTTCATATGAATTTTAGAATAGTTTTTTCTAATTAATTCAAAGATGATGTTGGTATTTTCCTAGAAATTGCATTGGATGTATAGATGGTGTTGGGCAGTATTGCCATTTTAATAACATTGATTCTTCCATTCCATGTTCATGGGATGCTTTCCCTTTGTTTGTCTCCTCCACAATTTCTTTTCTTTTCTTCCCTTTTTTTTTTTTTTGAGACGGAGTTTCACTCTTGTTACCCAGGCTGGAGTGCAATGGCGCAATCTCGGATCACCGTAACCTCCACCTCCTGGGTTCAAGCAATTCTCCTGCCTCAGCCTCCCGAGTAGCTGGGATTACAGGCATGAGCCACCTTGCCCAGCTAATTTTTGTATTTTTAGTAGAGACAGGGTTTCACAGTGTTGTGTAGTTTTCGTAGCAAAGCTCTTTCACGCCCATGATTAATTGTATTATTAGGTATTTAACTTGTTTCATGGCTATTGGAAATGAGATGATTGAGTTCTGATTTGGTTCTCAGGTTGGCCTCTATTAGTGTATAGAAATGCTACCAATTTTGTATATCAATTTTGTATTCTGAAATTTTACCAAATTCATTTATATAATTTAGAAAAATTTTAGATTTTTCTAGGTATAAGATTATATTATCAGCAAACAGAGATAATTGGACTTCCTCATTTCCCTTATGGATGCCTTTTATTCCTTTCTCATGCCTGATTGCTCTGACTAGGACTTCCAGTACGATGTTGAGTAAAAGCAGAGAAACCAGGCACTGTTATCCTGTTCTAATTCTTATGTGGTGGGGGGACACTTTCAACTTTTCCCATTTAGTATAATGTTGGCTATACGTTTGTGATATATGCCTTTTATTTTGAGGTGTGTTCCTTCCATGACTAGTGTTTTGACTACTTTAATTATGAAGTAATGCTGAATTTTATCAAATGTTTTTTTGCATCTCTTGAAATCATCTAATTTTTTAAAAAAATTTGTTTATGTGGAGAATCACATTTATTGATTTGCGTGTGATGAGCCAACTTTCCATCCCTGGAAGAAAATCCACTTCATTGTGGTGTATTATCATTTTGATATGCTGTTGGTTTTGATTTGCTAGTATTTTATTTAGGATTTTGCATTTATTCTCAACAGGGATATTGGTCACTAGTTTATTTGTTTTGTTGTCTATGACTGGCTTCATAGAAGGAGTTAGAGAAGATTTTCTCCTCCTTGATTTGTTGGAGCCGTTTCAGTGGATTAGTACTGATTCTTCTTGTATGTCTGGTAGAAATTGGCCCTTAATCCTTCTTTTAGTGAGTTTTATTTATTTTCTTTTTTTTTTTTTTAACTGGGAGAGATTTTGTGACTGATTAAATCCCACTACTTGTTATTGGTGTTATTGGTCTGTTCAGGATTTATATTCCTTCCTTGTTCAGTCTTTGGAGGTTGTATGATTCTAATGAATTTATTCATTTTCTCTAGATTTTCTGGTGATTTTTTTTATGTCTGGTATCAATCGTAATGTCTCTATTTTTATTTTTACTTGTGTTTAATGGAACATTTCTTCTCTCTCTTAGTGGTGCTAGTGGTCTATTAATTGTGTTTATCTTTTCAAAACTAACTTTTTATTTCATTGCTTCTTGTATTGTTTGTTTGATCTCAATTTTATTTAGTTCTTCCATGATTTTTGTTATTTCTTTTCTTCTGCTAGTTTTGGGTTTGGTTTGTTCTGGTTTTTCTAGTTTCTTTATGTGAAAAGTTAGGTTAATTTATGACCTTTCTATATTTTTTATGAAGGCATTTCACACTCTAAATATTCCTATTAGCACTGCTTTTGCTATATCCCAAAGATTTTTGTATGTTGTGTCTCTATTTTCATTTTTTAAAAATTTCCATCTTAATTTTATCACTGACTAGAAGGTCAGTCATTTAATTTTGATGTGTATGGATAGTTTTTAAAATTCTGTGTGATATTGATTTCTAGTTATATTTCACCATCTTCTGAGAAGATACCTGATATTATTTCTAAATGTTAAAAATTTTTTGAGGCTTGCTTTGTGGCTGTAGCTTAGCATATGGTCTATTTTGAGAATGTTCCTGCACAGATGAGAAGAACATATATTCTGAGTTTGTTGGGCAGAATGTTCTTTAAATGTCTGTTAGGTCCATTTGTTCTAGAACTCAATTTAAGTATAACGTTTCTTTGTTTTTATTTTTGTCCAGTCAGTCTGTCTACTACAGTCATTGGTGGTGTGGAGGTTGCTCACCCTCATTATGTTGCTGTTTATCTTTCTACTTAGCTCTGGTAGTATTTGCTTTATGAATCTGGGTGCTGAAGTTTTAAGTACATACATATTTAGTATATCTTCTTGATTTCTTTATAGAAAGAACTTCATCTTTTTTTCTTTTGTTGATTTAAAGTCTTTCTTGTAAATAAATATAACCATACCAAATTCTTTTCTTTTCTGTTTGTACAAAATATCTGTTTCTGTACCTTTACCATGAATTTGTATAAGTTTCTCTCCTTCAGGTGGATTTTTTGGTAAGCAATATGTGGTTGCTTTCTGTTTTCTAAACTTGGTCCACAAATTTATATCTTTCAAATGGAATATTTAATCTATATAATGGGAAAGTTAACATTGACCTGTGAGGTTTTGTTCTTGTAATTATGTTAGTTGTTACCTAGCTGGTTTGCAGTCTCAACTGTGTAATTTTTTTTAATAAGACCTATGAGTTTTGTACTTTTGCATGTCTTTATGATGATGAGTACTGACCATCTGTTTCTATGGTCAGAACTCCTGGATCATTATTTGTGGGACCAATTCTTAAAGTGGATTTCTAGTGGCGATGAATTCCCTTAGTATTAGCTTTTCTTGGACATATTTTATGCATTCTTCATTCATGAAGCTTAATTTAGCAAAATACAAAATACATGTCTAACGGACTTTTTATTTTTCAAGAAATATAAAAGAATCTTCTTTTAAGAACTCCAAAAACAGGACACCAAATTTTCCTGGCTTGTGAAGTTTCTGCTCAGAAGTCCACTGTTAGTCTTATGAGATTTCCTTTATAGTCGATGCGATGCTTTTCTCTTGTTGATTTTATAATTTTTTTCCCATTCGCATTGACTTTAGATAGTCTGATGACTATGTTTGAAGTTCGTCTTGCAATACATCTTCCTGGCATTATATGAGTCTCTTGTATAGCGATGTCAATATCTCTAGCAAGAGGAGATAAATTTTCCTCAGATAGGTTTCCCAAACTTTTAACTTTTTTCTTTTCCCTCAGGAATATCTATAACTCTTAAGTTTTCTTACTGTTCAGAATTTTTCTCAAAACCTTTGCTCATTAAAAAAATCATTTGTTCTTAATTTTTGTCTGACAGGGTTAATTTGAAAGACCTGTCTTCAAGCTCTTAGAGCAAGTTTTTCTGCTTGACATAATATGTTATTAAATCTTTGAACTATATTTTGTAATTCAATGAATTTTTTATTTCCATAAGTTCTTTTTTAAAAAAATATTTTTAGTACATAATTTATTCATATATGAGTTTCCCCCCTAATTTCTTTGTGTTGCTTTTCATTTTTCTCTTGGACTCCACTGAGCTACTTTAAAATGAATATTTTAAATTATTTGTCTGGTATTTCAAAAATTTTATTTTGGTTAAGAGTCATTGCAGAAGAGTTAGTGTGATCCTTTGGGGATGTTGTGATACTCTGTTTTATCATACTTCCAGAAATGTTTCAGTATTTTCTTCTCATTCAGGGGGACTATCTCTTTTTCTTATTTTTGAGTGTAGTCTTCCATAGACAGGATTTCTTTCCCTTTGAGTATGTGATTATGATGTATGTTGTTTAGGGTTATTTGGTTTATGTTCTGGGTTCTTTCCGTGGTAACGGCTCTGTATGAGTTCTTTGGTTAGAGATAACTTTTGTGTGATGGTTTTCTTACTTGCTGGTTGTAGTAGTTATGTACTGGGTGTATGACAAGGCTTACGGCCTCCTGAAGGACTGGTATTCACGGAAAACTAACCTTGCTCTCCAGCGTCATGCCCTAGTGTCTGCAGATTTTGCATTGGGCTGTGCAGTTCAACATCCAGGACAGTAGGTGGCGCACAGGTAAGACCCAGCTGCAGCAGAAGCCGAAGAGTGTATGCTTGTCATTGTTGACGGGAGAAACTCTCTGTTGCCCCAGGCAATGGACTTATCCGTGACATGTACAGTGGTCTGAGGAGCTGGGGACAAAGCTGGGTGGATCTGAACCACTAAGCTCACCCTCGGATACTGCAAGGATGAGCACAAGCACCAGCCCTCCCAGGGGTGTCAGGAGAAGACCCTGGTGAGATGCCCCGAGGTGTCTGCAGTGTGGGACGCAGCTGCCCCAGTTCCATGGCCTGGGCAGGCAGGGCCTGATCCACTTACCTGTCACAGTCCCAGTGGCCACTACACTCAGATTGGCCAGGCACCATTTTCTATCTCCAGGTGGCAATAGAAATGACAGCGATGACAGGCTTTTGCCCTGCAGTTCCCTGTCAAAATGGCTTCTATGTGGAGCCACCTCCCTCAGCCGCAAACACACAGCATTTCAGCTCTCCTGCTCTCTCCTGCAGGAACACTGCTGCTATGTGTAAAGAGCGGGAGGGGCTTTGTCATTCCTGAAAGCCTGGTTTCACTGGGCACATCACCAGTGGGGGTGCAGCCACCCTTGATACTTCTAGAATGTCTGTCCTCCGGTGTGTCTGCATCGGTTTCCTTTGCGAGTGACCACAGCTATGTCCACTGGATTGGGAGCAGGGGAGCTGTCCCTCCTCTACATCCGTGCCCAAGCAGGGGGGCCACCTGGCTCCTGGTATTTATCTATTCTCCTCCGTTGCAGAGCCAAGCACAGCGCCTGTGTGTCTGCTGGAAGCGGTGTAGTCACTTTTAGCCCACAAGCAGGTTGCTCTTGCACACAGGAAAGTGAATACTACAGTCTTCTTTGTCACAAGGGGTGTCCCTTTGTTGAACTGCATTCTCCCTTCCTTTCCATTAGGAACAGCACTCTCTGATGGTTAAATCTTCTCTGGGAATGCTGTAGCTCCCTGGGTCCAGCCAGCTATATGTGACTGCCACATCCAAGCAGGTGCCAGGGAATATCTGTGCGGCTCTGGGGTTATGGAGACACAGGGCCGAGGTTCCCGGGTAGGATACAGTCCCCATGTGAGTGCACTACAAGCATGAAACCTACCGCTGTAGCTCAGGTCCAAGGAGAAGGCAAATGACTCTGTTCAAGCTAGTAGTTTGGTGCACTGCCCTCCAGAAGTTCTGAAATCTCCACTCACACAAGTGTGTGTTCACAAGGGCAGAGGAGCTCTCTCACAGCTTGGATGCACATTCTGAGCTGCAGGGAGCCCAGAAGACTCCTACCAACACTTTCTATGAAGTCCCACAGGATCCTAATCAACCTTTGCCAGGCTCTTGCTTCTATTTTTTTCCCTTCTTTGACTTCATAACACGATTTCTCTTCTATGCTCCAGCACCCTGTGTTTGATATTTTTCAAGTTATGATCATTTACCTGTAAGTTTGGTTCTTCTCTCTGAGGAGAACTGGTGTCCAAACTCCTTAGTCAGCCATCTTGTTTTCAAAAGCCCCAATTCTGGTTTATGTATGCAACTTTAAAACTGTAGTCTCAGTCTTTTCTTTAATATGAGAGAGCAATTTCATACTTTCAGTAAAAACATATAACATTAAATTTCATAAATGTCAGTGAGTAGAACTAGATTCATCATAAATAAGTTGAATTTACAAATTAATTTTTAGAACGGGTACATTTAATACCATAACATTTCTCATAAAGTTCCATTTCAATTTAGACAGCATATAAAACATAATCTGTGGCATTCTTTTCAGGGAAAAGGATTTATTTGATGCCCCTCTGTATGCATGACCCAACATCAACCTCACAACCTCATTGTGGCCCATGTAATCTTTATTTTGGCAATGATTAATTATATATATTATTATGAAATTATTTTATCTTTTTTAAGAAAGAGAATGCAGACTTCCTAAAATAGATGGACAATTAGTTCCTGATCCCAAGAATGACCAGTTTAAAGTTGGAGAGGTGGTGAAATTCTCCTGCAAACCAGGATTTACCAGAGTTGGACCTAATTCAGTTCAGTGCTACCACTTTGGATTGTCCCCTCAACTCCCAATATGTAAAGGTGAATGTTTATCTTACAATTGCTGAAACAAGAATTAAAACTTTGAATAGTTCTAATTCTTAATTTTGTTTGGGCTTCTATCATCTGTAATCTAACGAATTAAGTCAAAGATTCGCCCGTGTAGGGTATGTATTGGAACTGAATACCTGAGGTTCGGTTACTTAAGTTAATCTCCATTGTTTCTTGAACGAGGTGCTGGAAGTATTCCTAGGCACATAGGTGTTGTCTGTCTTCGTCTATGTTATGTTTATGTTTCTGTAAAGGAATAACTGAGGCTGGATGATTGATAAAAAAGTTTTATTTGGTTCACTGTTCTCATGGCTATAAAATTCAAGATTGGGCATCTGCATTCAGTGAGAGTCACAGACTGCTGGTAGAAGGGGAAGAGGAGCTAGTGTGTGCAGAGAACACATGATGAGAGAGGAAGCAAGAGAGAACAGGCAGGTGACAGGCTCTTTTTAAGAACCAAGTCTTGCAGGATCTAATAGAGTGAGAACCATCCCTGAGTGGGGTGATTCATCTGTTCATGGGAGATCCATACCTATGACCCAAATATCTCCCATTAGGCCCCACCTGAAACATCGGGGATGAGTTTCACCACGGTGTTGGAGGGGGCAAACATCTAAACCATAGCAGTGGCTGACAATGCAGGGAATTCTTTGTTAATTTTCATTTTGCCTGCAATGTCATCATCCACATTGAACAGTTTGTGTAGTGTGTGCTGTAACTTAAGTTTCATTGAGTGTGTCTAAACAGTATTTAAGCAGCTTATCTTAAATTCAATTACTTGTATTGATTAGTCCAATTTAAAATACCTCGTTCAAATGCTTGCCTCAGTTATGATGCTTTTGCAAAATGTTATAATAAAATGTTTCCATGAAATGTAAAAATTAACATGATTTTCTTAACCCCATTTGCTAATTGGTTTTCTTGCATCTTTAAAGTATCTAGAAAACTCAGCATACTTTAACATTTTAATATGACTTCAATAGGACAATTTAGTTAATGTAATACAGTATGAACACCATTCTTGATTGCTTAGGATGCTATAATAAGTTATGTAATGAAGAATACATAAACAAAAGAAGAAAGTCTCTCCATTTTACTGGATTTTTATATTGTAAAACAGACAAGTGAATCATTATTTACATAGTATTTTTACTATAGAGCACGTACAACCATGTGGTCCACCTCCTGAACTTCTCAATGGGGATGTTAAAGGAACAAAGAAAGAAGAATATGGACACAGTGAAGTGGTGGAATATTACTGCAATCCCAGATTTCTAATGAAGGGGCCTAATAAAATTCAATGTGTTGATGGAGAGTGGACAGCATTGCCAATGTGTATTGGTAATGTATAAAATATTAATATATAAACTTGTCAAAACTTTGGTGCTTTGTATGTAAAACACATAAATTATGTTTTCACAAAAAAACATAATTTTTTTTGGTAAAATTTAAATAGAGGAGGAGAGTACCTGTGGAGATATACCTGAACTTGAACATGGCTATGCCCAGCCTTCTTCCCCTCCCTATTACTATGGATATTCGGTGGAGTTAAATTGCTCAGAAACATTTACAATGATCGGGCACAGATCAATTACATGTATTAATGGAGTATGGACCCAACTTCCTCAGTGTGTGGGTAAGAATATACTTCTTAAATCAACATTTAATAAAGTTTAATATTTTTATTGTAAAAACAATATTTACAACTCTATTTTTGAAATTTACAGATATACCTCAACATGTCCAGGCTTCAATATAATGAAACCAATGTTTTGTATATTGTTTAGAATCACTATGTGTCTAGAGAGAAAAAAGAAAGCTAGGAATATCATTTTATGAATTTTTCTGCCTCCGATATCAATATTGTTTACCTTTAAAAGCGTGAAGCAATGTTTTACTTATAAAATTGTCACGTGAGGCCAGGGTGGTGACTCATGCTTATAATCCCAATGATTTCGGAGGCCAAGGCAGGAGAACTGCTTGAGGTCAGGAGCTTGAGACTAGCGTGGGCAATATAGCAAGACCCCATCTCTATAAAAATTTTTTTTCAATTAGTTAGGTGTGATGGTGCATGCCTGTAATCCACCTACTAGAGAGGTTGAGAGGCAAGGATTGCTTAAGGCTAGGCGCTTGAGATTGTAGTGAGTTTTATTGTGCATTCCAAACTGGGCAACAGAGTAAAACTCTTTCTTTAAAAAATAAAAATTTAAAAAATTGTCTTATAATTACATATGAATACTAATCACCAAGAAAATATAACTGTTTTATATAAATACAGTTGTTATTATATGGTACTCCTTTCAGGTACTGAAAAGCAAAGAAACAAAGTTGACAAAATATCTGCTTACTAGTTTCCCAGAGGAATATTTTCTCTCTTAATGCTTGCAAAAGTGATACTTTTTCAGTTTGTTCCATATCAGCCAAAATAAATTAATGTGCTGCAGGGTTTGTGGGCCACAGGCCTTCTATGTCAGTAGTATAACTGAGTGACATGAAGTAGTCATGTCACTTACAATGTGACTAGAGATTTACAAGTCTTTAAATCATCTTGTCTCTTTGATGACTAACTGGGAATATCTTGGGGACTCTCATTTACATTTCTCTAAAACTGAGTTATTTCCTAATGTTTTCCTGGGTCCTGCATTCTAAGAGTCCTAAATGTCCAATCCTACTTATTCATCCAATGAAATAACCAATGATATTTTGCATTTCCAACATGCAAAATATCTTATGATAGATATTCTCTCTGGCATCTCAGCGACAGAATACAGGGCTTATATTTTTACATGTAGCATTTTGGTGCAATGTGATCAGGAGTAACTTGATTGGTGAAATTTATAATGATATGTCATAATTTTACTACGCAAATACTATTCACTTTATAACTATTTTTATGTAATAATTGGTTTGATTCTTTGAATTTGAATTTTAATACAGATATTTTCATTGTATAGCAACAGATCGACTCAAGAAGTGCAAAGCACCAAAGTCAGTTGTAATTGAGGGAAATTTAACCAAAAAGAAAGAATTTGATCATAGTTCTAACATAAGGTACAGATGTAGAGGAAAAGAAGACCAAAAACACTCAGTCTGCATAAATGGAAGGTGGGATCCGGAAGTGACCTGCCCAAGTAAGCTCTTATTTTGTGTTAAAAAATGTATTCCATTTTTCATTTGGAAAAGTGATATGTATATTTGTATCTTTTAAAAGCTTTAGCTATTTATTATTACAAATGCTCCTGAACCAGGAAGGTAATTTAGAAACTAATGAAAACAGTTTCTTTCTTTCTTTTTTTTTTTAAGAAATTTTTATTTTAGGTTGAAGGTTACACATGCAGGTTTGTTATATAGGTAAGCTGCATGTTACGGGGTTTGGTGTACAGATTATTTCATCACCCAAATAATAAGCATAATACCCAATAGGTACGAATTGTTTACTGATTTCTCACCATGTGCTAGGACCAGTGCTGTGCTGAAGATGGCCTGGACAGGCTCATGAGAGCTTAATTGTTTAATTTGCATGACTTTTGCATGATGTTAAACATTGCCATTATTAAAATTCAATTATATTATCTTATACTTAAAAACAAAAACAATAATTTAATACAAGCTTCGCCATGTGAATTAGTTACCTTTAGTATAAAAAACACAGACATAAATTCAATGGTTTTTAAAATTAATATCCAGACACTACATGTCGTCATTACTGTTGGGGGACCAGTGCTTCTAATTCCTTTTCTTGTCAACAAATGTTCCTGTGCCTATACCTCTGTCTATGACAATAACTACTATGTATCTGTATATATGTGTGTATGTATTACGTAGCTATATCTGTTTCTATCTATTCATTTATTTAATCTGTCTACCTATTCATCTACGTATCCATCTGTTCATCTATTTCCCCGATCATATACTTATCTATTAATTTATTATTTATCTTGAAAAGTTAGTCATATTGACACATAGAGTTTCAGTTAAATAGTGTAGGGTTTATTCCAGTCTTCCCATGTTTTATATCTGTATTTTGCTCTCCAATCATGGGGTTCCTTGCCTCACTGGCCTCAGTATTTTTACCAATGTCTGCCTGTCTAGAATATACAGAACGTATTAACCACCAATACAAAATGAATCTACTATCAACAGTTCAATATGCTTAGAGTCCTTAAAAGCAAATAACATACATGCAGTGAAGTATACATGATCTAGTTTGTTTCTTGGGTTTTATAGTTTTAGCACTTCCGTGTAGGTTTATTGGAATGATCATATGGTTATTGCTCTTTTTGTTAATGTGATGCATCACGTATACTGATTTGCCTATGTTGAACCACCTTTACATTCTTTTTATTAAATCCACTTGATCATAGTGAATAATCTTTTTAATGAGCTATAGGATTTGTTTTGCTAGTATAAGGTTGAGGCCTTTTTGTGCCTGTGTTCATCAGTGGAGTTTGCCTGTAGTTTTCCTTTTGTGTTGTGTCCTTGTCTGGTTTTGGTTTCAGAGTAATGCTGGGCCACTAGAATGAGTTAGAAAAATAACCTCCCTTCAAATTTTTGGAGTCATTTTAGAAGAATTGGTATTAGTTCTTTCAAAATGTTTGGTAGAACTCAGCAATGAAGCCATCAGGCCTTGTATTTTTTTTTTTTTGATTGGAGACATTTTATTACTGACTTAATCTCTTCCCTCATGATTAGTCTGTTCAGATTTTCTATTTCCTTTGAGTTAATCATAGTAGGCTGTGTATGTTTAGGAATTTGTCCATTTCTTCTAGGTTATCCAATTTGTTGGCATGTAATTGCTAATAATGGTCTCTCATTATTCTTTATATTTTTGTGATAGCCATTGTAATGTCTCCTTTTAAAAAAAAATCTCCAATTGTGTTCAAGTCATATCTCTCTTTTTTAGTTTTTCTAGTTAAAGCTTTGTCGATTTTGATTCTTTTTAAAAAATCCAATTCTTTCATTGATATTTTGTGGGTTTGGGACTCTATTTTGCTTACTTTTGCTCTGATCTTTATGTTTTCAATCCTTTTATTAATTTTGGGATTGATTAATTTTTTCATATTTTTCTGCTTCTTTGAGGTGTAGTATCAGATTGTTTATTTGAGTTCTTTCCCCTTTCATGATGTAGGCATTTATTCCTATAAACGTCCATCTTAGAACTACTTTTGCTGCAATTTGTAAGTTTTGCTATGTTTTGTTTCCATTTTACTTTTCCTCAAGATATTTTTAAATTTCTTTAAGTTTTTTGAGCCTATTGTTGTTTCAGAGCACATTGTTTAATTTTCACCTGATTTAAAACTTTCCATAATGCCTCCTTTTATTGACTTCTCCTTTTATAATACCATGGTTGTCAGAAAAGGTAGTTGATATTATTTCGGTCTTCTTGAATTTGATGACTTGTTTTATGGCCTAACATATGATATAATCTGAAGAATGTTAGTGTGCATTTGAGAAGAATATGTTTTGTTGTTGTTATGTAGACTGTTCTTTGTACATCTGTTCAATCTATTTGGTATAAATTATTGTTCAAGTTTAATGTTTCCTTATTGATATTCTGTCTGGATGATCTGCCTAAATGTTGAAAGTAAGGTATTGATATTCCTTAGTATTATATGTTGCATTCCACATCTCCATTCAGGTCTCTAAATGTTTACTTTATGTATTTAGTTGCTCTGATGTTGAGTGCATATGTAAGTTTACAGCAGTTGCATTATCTTGACAAATTGACACCATTATCATTATGTAATAACCTTCTTTGTTCCTTTATACAATTTTTTTCCTTTAAGTCTATTTTTTCTGAAATAAGTAGGACTATCTCTGTTCTCTCTTAGTTTTTATTTTTATAGATTTTTTTCTATTCCTTCACTGAAATCTGTGAATGTACCATACAGTGGAATAAGTCAATTGTAAGCAGTTTATAATTGGGTATTAATTTTTAATTTATTCGGTCATTCTATGCCTTTTGATTGTAGAATACATTCCATTTTTATTTAAAGTAATTTTTGATAGGTAAGGATTTACTAGTGACAATCTGTTAATTGTGTGTGTTTTTTTTTAAATTCTTTGTTTCTATTACTCCTGCTTGCTTTATTCATGCCTTGATGTCTTTCTGTAGTCGTATGCTTAGGATTTTTTCTTTTAATCTTTTGTGTATCTATTAGAGGTTTTGCTTTGCGGTTATCCTTAGCCGCATATAACATATCTTTTAAAAGTCTATTTTAAGTTGATAGCAACTGAATTCTGATTACATATAAAATGTCTAAATCTTACTCTGCTCCTCCCACGTTTTATATCTTTGATGACATACTTTACATCTTTCTATAATCCATATCTCTTAATAAAGCATTGTACCTTCAGTTGTTCTTAGTAGTGTTGCCTTTTAACTTTATGCTAGCTATAATTTCCCATCACCATTGCAGTATTAAAGTGTTTGGGTTTCATATCACACTTATTTTTACTAGTAATTTTTATACTTTAACATCTTCATGTTACTATTTAGCATTCTCTTCCTTCACCTTCAAGAACTCCCTTTAGCATTTCTTATAAGGCAAAATAGTGTCCTTATACTTTCTCGGCTTTTTTTAATCACAGAAATACTCTTTCACTCCTTTGTTTTTAAGACAGAATTGTAGAATCTGGAATTATTGGTTGGCAGTAATTTTCTTTCAGAATTTGGGGTATATCATTCCACTTCCTTATGGCCTGCAGGGTTTCTGTTGAAGAATCCACTGACAGTCTTGTGGAAATTCCATTTTATGTGACCATTCACTTTTTATTTGCTGCTTTCAACACTTCATCTATAACTTTTAATAATTTGATTGTGTTATATCTCCAAGTGAGTATCTTTTATTAAACTTATTTGATTTCCTTTGTGATTTCTGGAAGTTGTTTCCCATGTCTTTCCTACTTGTTAGAAGTTTTCTATTATTATTTCTTTGAATATGTTTTCTATTTCGTTCTGTCTCATTCTATTTTTTACATGCTGATAATGCGTATGTTATTTCACATGATGGCATCCCATCTTGATCTTAAGCTAGCTTCACGTTTATTTATTTAGCTCCTCAGATTAGGTGATTTTTCAGTAATTTACCTTCAAGTTCACTAATCCTTTCTTCTACTTTATCTAGTCTGCTGATGAATATCTCTTTAAAATTTTTCTTTTCAGTTATAGTATTATAAAATTTGTGACTTTTGTTTGGTACTTTTAAAATACTTTCAACCTTTTTGTTGAATAGGTCAGTTTGTTGTTGCATTGCTGTCTTGACCTCAGTGAGTATCTTTATGACCATATTTTGAATTCCCTCTTGAGTAAATCCACTTCCCTCAAGTCAATTTCTGGAGACTCATCATGTTCTTTTGTTTGGAGTATATTCTCGTTTCTTTTTTTCTTTTCTGAACTCACTGTGTTTCTGTGCAATGGATAAAACAATGGCCTTTCTCAGGCTTATCAGACTGGCATTCATATAGTAGAATGATCTCACTAATTTTTCCAGCCAAAAATTTTCATGTGCCTTTCAAGTCTTTGTGCAGACTCCTATCTCTTATTTTTGGTGGCCCTCTGGAGGTCAGAATGTGTCACATCTTGTCAGTACCTGGCACAAATATGGTAGGAGCCAGGCTCTCTAGATGTAGTTGAAAATTTTGAGGCATTGGCTGTGTATTTCACTTCTTTCTGTGTTCATAGTGAAAATAAATGTGGGGGCTTATCTCACAGTCTCTCTGTATTCCACCAAATAAGGACCCTGTGGCCAATGCCTGTACTAATATTCAGGCTGCACACTCTGATACTGAAGAGCTAGCTGCTGAACATGAGTTCATTGTATTACCACCTTTTTGTATTATGTGATGTAGGGCCTTTCAAGAATGCAAATCCCTATCATCTCCCAGAATGAGTTTATTAAGGAGACAATGCCTTGAGTCAGGGCTATAGACATAATGATGTTTGAAGGTATGGCTAAACTTGGTCCAGGAAGAATGGGAAATCTGAATTAATCATTGAGGTAAGCCTCATGAAGTCCTAAATTTTGGCTTTGGCTGTGGGAAGATTATTGTTTGTTTGCATCATTAGCTGCCCTATGCAAGCTATATAGAAGCCAGGTTATTAAGCAGCCAATGCAAGCATGTGCCCTAAGCCCTTTCTAGAGAGAAATGGTAATTGAACACACTCTTCCCTTTTCTGCACTGCTCCAATTTGGTGTTGCCTCGGGTGTTTTTACATACAATCTTAAGACCACTTCTTTGCTTTATGACCTAGGCAGACTGGTATATTCCTAGTATGTTCTGCTGTGAGAGTTAAGAGTTTCAGGATGGAGTCCTTTTAGAGGTAACTGTAGAAGTTGTAGCACTTGATAGATGACTTCAACCTTTCTGGGGATAAACAGGGAGCTGCATTTAAAAACCCTTTCTCTGCACTGCTCTTGGGCAATGAAGCTCCTGGAAGTGCTTACACGCCCATATAAACCTGTCATGTTTTCTTGTGGTCTAGATCGACTCTGGATTTTTTTTTTTTTTTTTTTTTGAGGAAGGGAGGGA
Source organism: Callithrix jacchus (assembly GCF_049354715.1). Taxonomy (NCBI): domain Eukaryota; kingdom Metazoa; phylum Chordata; class Mammalia; order Primates; family Cebidae; genus Callithrix; species Callithrix jacchus. Next base: position 53,232,313 of record NC_133519.1, read on the forward strand.
TGAAGGAAGGGAGGAAAGGGGGAGGGAGGGAGGGAGGGAGGGAAGGGAAGGAAGGAATTCAAGCAATGAGAGAGACATTGCCAACCTAGATCTAGAAGTTTACAAGTTAATTTCTTTTCTTTTTGAGTGAAGGAAAGAAGAAAAAAATGAGTAAAGGAGAGGAAGAAAGAGGAAGAGAAAGAGGGAGAGTGAGTGGAAATATTGCTTTATTCTTAAAAAAAATGGGTATTAATAATGGCCAATCAATGTTTCATTTAAACCTATGAGTACGTGTGATGTGGTATTGACTAGAATGTTTATTTTGTGTATTTGAAGTGGAGAGCTCTATAAATATTTATTAAGTTTACTTGTTCTGGATCTGAGTTCACTTTAAGATACAGCCCCTGAATCAAAGTTGTAAAAGTTAGGGCACTCAAGTTTGTGTGGACAAACTTGTTCTAAGAGTAATTAATACACCTGGATTTATCACTGGGGTGAGCCATGGGAACTGACTAGAGGAGTGTGTGATGTAAGTTGGTTAGAAGCCAGACTGCAACTTTTTTAGAAGCCAGAACTCCAAGTAGCTGCTGGAAGAGTGGGGAGAAAAAGGGGGCTGCATTTTTTTCAGCCCCTTTTCTGAACTGATATTAGGGAATGAAGTTTCTGAAAGCTCTTCAGCACTTGTATCAAAGCACTTTTTTTCCTGTGATGTAGAAATACTCTCATGTGTCTAATCCCCTCTGTTTCACCAAAATTAGTGAATTAAGAGCCAAAGCACAGGAAATATTAAACTTTGGATGCTTTACATGAGATACAAAAACTTCTTTCCACAAGGAGAAACTGAGTTTTTGAAATTCCTTTTCTAACTGTATGGTGCAGTGCACAAGGCTGGGGGTCCATGCTCCAGTGTGTTGCAACTTTTCTCAGTTGTTAAATGTGAATGTTTTCTTTGTTGCCTGGTGAGTAGAGTCCCTTTGTTGGTCTCTCACTTTCTTTCAGAAAGAGTTGATTCGTGAATATGTTATACCTGAGCGAGTTTAAACAGAAGCACTACGCTTTGAGTTTGTTGAGAGTCTGCTTTAATGGCTGGTGTCCAAGAGTTAGGTAGAGCTTAAACCTCTCAGCCCAGAACTAAGGGTAGTTAACATTTTTATATTAGTTCAGGGTTGGGGACAGTAAACAGATTATTACAGAAGCAGAAGGAGCAAGTTAGGGAAAGGGAGGGGGTGTTTAATAACAACATTTTATTTAAAGTTGTTTTTACTTAGGATGTGGGGTAGGCAGTTACACAGTTGCAGGTACAGGATGCATGGGCCAGTGGGCCCTTTCTCAGAAAATTGGTTCGAAGATGCCAGTTGTCTCAGACTACAAAGTTCTCAGAACAGAATGCCCTACATAGCTCAGGGTGGGTAAAATGGAGTTGGCAAAATTGTTTAAAATGATTCATTGTAGCCAAGCTTAGGGTATTTCAAATAGATGTTTGTTTAAGACATTCTTGGGTGGAAGAAGAGTCAGGAGCTTCTATATCTGCCATGTTGCTGACATCACCCTCTGCATAGCTTTTTCTTTTACTCCCAGAAAACTAGAGTGTTCCAGGTATTGTTGAGTGCTCCTACACAAGCAACAGAGAAACCAGTACTTCAGGATGCTCCCCAGAAAGCTAGGATGATAAATACATAGTTCACTCTTATCTTTCCTCTCTGAGGGAGAAGCAGCCAAAATATATTGGTCGCTGTTTACTTTGGGGCATTGCAGGAGGCTCTGAACTGGTTTCTAGGTTTCTCACAAGGGGAATTGGTTCCAGTCTTATCACTGAAGCAGTGTAACTGGGTGGGGAAGGGAGAGTTGTGGCTTCCTATGTTGCCATCTTGCTGATGTCACTGCCCTCTTTCATCCTCAATATTGATTGTTTTCTTCTTTTTTCATATTGATCACGGTTTTTACTTTTTTCCCCAATTTCATTAATATTTTCTAAAACCAATTTTAATACCTTTAAATTTTCTTCATTTGCTATTTTTTAGCTTTCTCACATTTTACTAATATTAGCTTTGCTGATTTTCTCCCCTTTCTATTTTTCTTTGTCCATTTTCTATTTTTCACTGACTTTATTTTCATCCTTCCTAGGACTTCAATTTGAATTCCACATCTCTCAATCTTAGCATAGAAAACAAAAACATGACCAACCATAAATGATCATATTTCAAAAATATAAAACTTTAAAGTTCCACCTTTTTAAGCACTGATTCAGCTGTGTTCCAAATTGTTACATATGTCTGTGTGTGTTTGTGTTTTGTGTGTGGGGACACACACACACACACACACACAGAGAGGGAGGAGAGAGAGAGAGAAGCAGAGAGAGAGAGAGAGAGACGGAGAGAGTGTTCATTTTTATTTTATTTGAAATATTTTCTCATTTATCTTGTGATATGTCTGTTGATGAATTGTGTAGACGTTTATAGTCTAATTTCTAAATGTTTGTTTTTCTAGATAACTTATTTTTGCTGGTTTCTAATTTAATTCTGTTGTAAAAGCATACTGGGAAAATTTCAGTATTTTGAAATGGTCATTTTTTTGACTGCACAGCTTATAGTCTACTTGCTGAAAAAAATATGCATACACACTAAGTGTAGAATTAGGCTATAATGGGTCACAATGGTCTTTAAATTTAAATTTAGAATTAGGCTATACCGTGTCACAACTTTGTTAAATAAACAATCTCTTTCTCAATTACTTAGTATCAGAAAATACTTTAAATTAAATAATAATGATTGCAGTCCACATTAAAATCAATGGGATATTTCAACTATAGTTTAAACCTAGATGTGTTCTAGCATTATAACATGCATTAGAAGAAAAAAAAAACAAAATAAAAACAACAGGTACTGTAATCTAGAAGGTAGGAGCACACACCTAACAAAAGTAGAAGGAAAGAGTCATTCAAGCATAAATAGTTGATCATTAATATTAAGAAAAATAAATTGATGAGAATGTTTAAAACATGTTAAAATATTGAAAAACAGAAATAAGGCAAAATACTTTTGATAAAATATGAAGTACTTTAATCATTACAGGCAAAAAAGAAAATGAACTTATAAATAACAATTAATGAAGTTTTATTCACACAAATATCTCCTTGAATTGATAACAAAATGTCAGATGATTGAAATCATTGCCATGATTTCCTGTAATGTGCTTACAGAAAGCTTTAGGTGAAGTAGAGCATACACTGATAGGAGAGAGCAGAATCAAGGAATTATAGGGTGCTGGAAGCTCACTCCTCCATCAGTCAAACAGGACATGCTTCATTTTCATATTATGAAAAAATAAGATATTTCTGATGTATCACAGTTTAACAGGAGTTCGGCTGTGAGATTACAGAGGTGTCTTTATATCTGATTATATAACTAAAGCCAGGCTTTCCCTAAACAGTATAGAAAAGGTAGTAAAAAAAGCTTGAGGGCAGTTTAAAATTTAAAGTTTTAAACTTTAAATAGGGAAAGTTTACACACTATAAATCACTACTGAATATATTTAATGCTTATATTGGTCAAGTGTCACTAACAAATTGATTATTAACTAAATATAATCTTGCTTCTGGCTAATCAGAATCCATTGGCTGAACATTTTGTGAGAGTTTTAATCCAATTCTGATATATTTGATAATAGATATCAATTTTTATTTAATGTGTGTAATTAAGAGTGTGTAATTCCATTAAAACATTCTAAGGTTTCCAAATAATTAAAATTGGTATTACATAAATTATGCAAAATTTATAAACAAAGAATGGACATTAGAACTATAAGAAAGTCTATGAGAATACAAGCCAAAAGTTCTATTAGTTAATATAAGTGTTACAAAGTTGAAAAGTATAATATATGTATACATAGATTATAGTAGGTAATAATTTATAAAAGATATTGAATTTTATATTTTTCTACTTAATCATATAAATTATGATCCTTAATAAAAAAGCCTAATTTTAATATTTTTTATTGTTAATATTTTTATTTTAATGTTAACTATATGTTTAATATTTTTTAGTGGCACAAATACAGTTATGCCCACCTCCACCTCAGATTCCCAATTCTCTGAATATCACAACCACATTGAATTACCAAGATGGAGAAAAAATATCTGTTCTGTGTCAAGAAAATTATCTAATTCAGGAAGGAGAAGAAATTATGTGCAAAGATGGAAGATGGCAGTCAATACCACGCTGTGTTGGTTAGTAGTGTATAATTTGTTTTACACAATTCTTTCAGATGAAGTTAATACTCTCTTGTGCTTTGTATAAGCAAAAGAGATGTTCTTTCTCTATGTCTATTACTTTATCCTGACACAATAAATTAGGATCTAGGCACATTAATCAATCACCACTTTTTCAGTTTTTTGAACAAAATATAGCCAAAATTTGGAATAATATGTAAATGTCAGGTAACATTTCCATTCATGCATATTTTAATCCTCATGATGAATAGGAAATGAATAAAGAGGATTATTGAACAAGAAGATGGTAACATAGATATGGTGGAGGAATATATCTTTGCAAGTTTCTAATATGTTTTCATTTTTAAATAATTTTATTTGCTCAAATTATACTCATTTTAAAGTCCATAATAGTGTTTGATTTTATATTTCAATTTAAATATTTTATTTGTTCTTGACACTTCGATTTTCATTCTTCATTTAGAAAAAATTCCATGTTCACAACCACCGCATGTAGAACATGGAACCATTAATTCATCCAAGTTTTCAGAAGAAAGTTATGCACATGGGACGAAATTGAGTTTTACTTGTGAAGATGGTTTCAGGCTATCTGAAGAAAATGAAATAACATGCTCTATGGGAAAATGGAGTCTTCCACCTCAGTGTGAAGGTTAGGACAATATGAAAACTCAATTTCTGTTTATAGTAGAATACATTAAAAATGATCTCTTATCAAAGTGAGGGGAGATATATATATATATAATAAATACATAAAATTATATATATAAATATAAATGCTATATATAAGTTTATACTTATAATATACAAATATAAATAAAAATATTATATAAATATATAAAATTATTATACCATTAAAATACTTTTTGCATGATTGAATCTATTCCAGTTCAGTTAATTTTATTTATTAATGATAGAATCTTTTTTTATTCTGGCATTAAAAAAATAACATCTAGTGAAATTAAACCTAACTGTATTAGTTCATTCTCATGCTGCTATAAAGAACTGCCTGACAAAGACAATAAAATACCTTGGAATACAACTAACAAAGGATGTAAAGGACCTCTTCAAGGAGAACTATAAACCACTTCTCAAGGAAATAAGAGAGCACGCAAACAGATGGAAAAACATTCCATGCTCATGGTTAGGAAGAATCAATATTGTGAAGATGGCTATACTGCCCAAAGTAATTTATAGATTCAATGCTATCCCCATTAATCTACCAATGACCTTCACAGAACTGGAAAAGACCACCTTAAACTTCATGGATCGAAAAGAGAGCCTGCATAGCCAAGACAATCCTAGGCAAAAAGAACAAAGCTGGAGGCATCATGCTACCTGATTTCAAACTATACTACAAAGCTACAGTAATCAAAACAGCATGGTACTGGGACCAAAACAGATATATAGACCAATGGAAGAGAACAGAGGCCCTGGAGGCAACGCCACACATCTACAACCACTTGACCTTTGAGAAACCTGACAAAAACAAGCAATGGGGAAAGGATTCCCTGTTTAATAAATGGTATTGGGGAAGCTGGCTAGCCATATGCAGAAAGCAGAAACTGGACCCCTTCCTGACACCTTACATTAAAACTAACTCCAGATGGATTAAAGACTTAAACATAAGACCTAAGGCCATAAAAACCCCAGAAGAAAACCTAGGCAAAACCATTCAGGACATAGGCATAGGCAGGGACTTCATGACTAAAACACCAAAATCATTAGCAAAAAAAGCCAAAATAGACAAATGGGATCTAATTAAACACCAGAGCTTCTGTACAGCAAAAGAAACAATCATTAGAGCGAACTGGCAACCAACAGAATGTGAAAAAATTTTTGCAATCTACCCATCTGACAAAGGGCTAATATGCAGAATCTACAAAGAACTAAAACAGATTTACAAGAACAAAACAATCAAACCCATCCAAAAGTGGGAAAAGGATATGAACAGACACTTTTCAAAAGAAGACATACATGAGGCCAACAAACATATGAAAAAAATGCTCATCACTGATTATTAGAGAAATGTGAATGAAAACCACATTGAGATACCACCTCATGCCATTTAGAATGGCGATTATTAAAAAATCTGGAGGCAACAGATGCTGGAGAGGATATGTAGTAAGAACAGTTTTACACTGTTGGTGGGAGTGTAAACTAGTTCAACCATTGTGGAAGACAGTGTGGCACTTCCTCAAGGACCTAGAAATAGAAATTCCATTTGACACAGCAAATGGAGTGTACCTCGTATATATACCTTTGGGTATATACCCAGTAATGGGATTGGGGGGATCATGGGAGGGACAGCAGGGGGTGGGGAGGTCGGGGAGGGTTAACATGGGGAGAAATGCCAGGAGACGGGGGATGGAGGCAGCAAACCACATTGCCATGTGTGTACCTATGCAACAATCCTGCATGATCTGCACATGTACCCCAGAACCTAAAGTGCAATAAAAAAGTTTTTGTTTAAAAAAAAAAAGAAGAACTGCCTTATACTGGGTAATTTAGGAAGGAAACAGTTTTAATTAGCTCCCAGATCTGCCTGGCTGGGGAGGCCTTAGTAAACTTACAAACGTGGCAGAAGGATAAGAAAACACATGATGGCAGGAAGGAGAAATGCTGAGCAAAGAGGAAAAAGCCCCTTTTAAAACCATTAGATCTGATGATAACTCACTATCATGAGAATAGAAGCATGGAGTAACAGCCCCAATTATTCAATTACCTCCCACTGGGCCTCTCCCATGAAATGTGGGGATTATTGAGACTATAATTCAAAAAGATTTGGTTGGGGACATGGCAAACCATATCATTCTACCATGTTCCAAGTCTCATGTCCTCAGATTTCAAACACAATCATGCCTTCCCCAAATTTCCAAACTCTTTAACTCATTCCAGCATTAACTCAAAATTCCTGTCCAAAGTCTCATCTGAGACAAGGAAAGTCCTTTATGCCTATGAGCCTGTAAAATCAAAAACAGATTACTTACTTCCTAGATATAATGGTGGTCCAGGCATTGGGTAAGTGCTCCCTTTCCAAAAGGGAGTAAATGGCCGAAACCAAGTGGCTACATGCCTGTTGGAAGTACGAAATTTAATAGGGCAATCATTAAACCTTAAAGTTCCAAGATTATCTCTTTTGACTCCATGTCTCACATTTAGGTCATGCTGATGCAAAAGGTGGGTGGGCAGTTCCAAGATTATCTCTTTTGACTCCATGTCTCACATTTAGGTCTTGCTGATGCAAAAGGTGGGTGGGCTCATGCAGCATTGGGCAGATCTGTCCCTGTAACCTTGTCCCCGTCCTGGTTGCTTTCGTGGGCTAACATTGTGTTTCTGTGGCTTTTCCAGGAGCATGGTGCAAGCTATCAACGGATCTACCATTCTGGGATTTTATTGATGGTGGCCCTCTTCTCAAAGCTCCACCTCCCCAAGGCAGTGCCCCAATGGGGACCCTGTGTGAGAGCTCTGACCCCACATTTTTCTTCCTCAATGCCCTAGCAGAGGTTCTCCAAGTGGGCTCCACCCTGGAGCAAACTTTTGCCTGGACATTCACACATTTCCATATATTTTTTGCAACCTGGGTGGAGGTTACCAAACCTCAGCTTTTGACTTCCGTGCACCCACAGGCCCAAGACCACGTGCAATCTGCTAAGGCTTGGGTTTTAACCTTCTAAGGCAACAGACCAAGCTGTATGTTGGCCCCTTTTGCCATAGCTGGAGTTGAAGCAGATGGGATACAGGACCTCATATTCTGAGGCTGCATAGAGCAGGGGGACCCTAGGCCCTTTCCATGAAACCATTTTTTTTCCTTCCTGGGCCTCTTGGCCTGTGATGGGAGGGGCTGTCATGAAGGCCTCTGACATGCCCTGGAGACATTTTCCCCACTGTTTTTGGCTCTCATTACTTTTGCCAATTTCTGCAGCAGGTTTGAATTTCTCCCCAGAAAATGAGATTTTCTTTTCTATTGCATTATCAGGCTGCAAATTTTCAAACTTTTGTTTTCTGCTTCCTCTTGAGCTCTTTGCCACTTAGATATTTCTTCTGCCAGATAGCCTAAATCATCTTCTCAAGTTTAAAGTTCCCCAGATCTTTAGGGCAAGGCCAATATGCCACCAGTCTCTTTGCATAGCAAGAGTGACCTTTACTCCAGTGTTCAACAAGTGCCTCATCATTATTTAGGACCACCTCAGCCTGGACTTCATTGTCCATATCACTATAAGCATTTTGGTCAAAGCCATTCATTCTACCAGTCTCTAGGTAGTGCCAAACTTTCCCACTTCTTGTCTTCTGAGCCCTCCACATTCCTAGGAAGTTCCAGACTTTTACATGACTTCCTGTCTTCTTCTGACCCCTCCAAATGGTTATAACCTCTGCCTGTTACCTAGTTCCAAAGTCGCTTCCACATTTTTGGTTATCTTTACAGCAGCACCCTACTCTCTGTGGTACCAATTAACTGTATTAGTTCATTCTCACACTGCTATGAAGAACTGCCCAAGACTACATAATTTATAAAGGAAAGAGGTTTAATTGACTCACAGTTCCAAATGGCTAGGGAGGCCTCAGGAAACGTACAACCATGGTGGACACGTAAGCAAACATGTCCTCCTTCACATGATGGCAGAAGGAGAAGTGCAAAGCAAAGACGGATCAGCCCCTTATAAAACCATCAGATCTCATGAGAACTCACTTCTGAAAACAGAAGCAGAGGAATAATCAACCGCATGATTCAGTTTCCTCCCACCAGGTCCCTCCCACAACACATGAGGATTATGGCAACTGCAATTCAAGATGAGATTAGGGTGGGGACATAGCCAAACCATATCACTATGTGTTCTGTAAGTTGTCATGTTTGTTTCGCCACTAGGTTTTAAAATTTCTTTTGCATTCTATCCACAAGGCTCCTTCTGATTGCCTGCAATATATTATGTTTTACCTGGAATTGTTAACCCCCAATGTGTATCTTATCACTAATAAGTTTACAGAGGCATTGCTCACAGAGGCATTGCTGATCTCTTTCTTAAATGTATTAATATTTTTAGGTTCAAGTCCTTGCTCAGTTCATGATAGTTGGATAGATAGACCAGAACGTTGGTTTTAGGGAACATTTGTGCACTTCTCTGTGACATCATAGTAACTCCTGTGTTGTTTATTTTCAAATAAAGCTACTAAATATAAAAATAGGTACATAAAGTTAAATTTCTGAATTAGTGAAACCTGATTTTTTCTTTTCTTAGGTCTTCCTTGTAAATCTCCACCTGAGATTCCTAATGGTGCTGTAGCTCACATGTCAGACAGTTATCAGTATGAAGAAGAAGTTACATACACATGTTCTGAAGGTTTTGGAATTGAGGGGCCTGCCACCGCAAAATGCTTGGGAGAAAAATGGTCCCGCCCTCCAGCATGCAAAAGTATGATGTATTGAATTTTAGTACACATATGATAAATATTCTTCATTCAAAGTATAAGTGGTACCAATAACCAAGTAAGCAGTGACTCTAGAATTTCACAAGGTTTTCTTGAATATTCTGGAGTGTTGTGGAAAATTATGGCTCTAGTAATTTTTGACACGATAAGCCAAATTGCTTCATTTTCGCATCATCTTGTGTGAACTTTCAGCATCCTCTGATATACGTCCTCAGACTTCTCATCTCTGTTCTTAGAGTGCAGCTGTCCTCTACTCATAAATGTAATCATTATTCAATCTTCTGTCAGTTTATCAACAATCTCCCTATAAGTATATTTTCTAAAATATTAAAAAGATTATTGTAGGTAATTCACATTGGACAGAAGCAAAAAATTCAGAAATAAACAATCTAGGTGGTGTATTACTGATCTTGTTACATATAGGAAACTGCCTCCATGATCCAATCACCTCCCACCAGGTCTCTCTCTCAACACCTGAGGATTATAATGCAAGATGAGATTTGGGTGGGAACACACATCCTAATCATATTAGGTGACAAGGACGGGAAAAAATAATGTAAACATAAATTGTGTATTTGCAAGTGATACGGCTATCAGTATCTCTTCAGGTTTCTAATATCATTCCTATCTTGTATTTTTAATAGATTTAGAATAATGTAATTAAGTCAAAATGGCTAACATATTTTGTCAAGATATGAGAAAAATATTGCCCAGTATTAATTGATTCTATATTTCGCTATTATTTTAAAATATATTACATACATGGTATGTAACCTGTTTTTAAAGATTTGCTGAACAAATACTTATTTTTCCTATTTCAGGAACAGATTGTGTTGGTTTACCGAGCTTTGAAAATGCCAGACCGGAGGGAGAGACGAAGAATTCATATAGGTCGGGTGAGCAAGTGACTTACACTTGTGCACCATATTACCAAATGGATGGACCCAGTACTGTAACATGTATTAATAGGAGATGGACAGGAAGGCCAACATGCAGAGGTATTTGATGAAATTTTTAAATGTATTTATATGAAGTGTGGTCCCTGCTCAGTGGCACCTGCCTGTAATCCCAGCACTTTGGGAGACCAAAGTGGGTGGATCACTTCAGGTCAGCAGTTTGAGACCAGCCTGGCCACCATGGTAAAACCCCATCTCTAATAAAAATACAAAAAAATGTAGTGGGGCATGGTGGGTCATCATCTTCTAGGAGATTGCTGGAAATGAAAATTAAACTTCATAAGCTCATTCTAGATATACAGAATCAAAAGTCTTGAAATAGGACCCTGAAACTGATTTACCAACCCCTCCAGGGAATTCTATGCACACTTCTGTGAGAAGCATTGCTATGTACATTCTCAGACTTCTCATTATTACTAAATATTACTAAATATATACTAATTATTACTATACTATTATTATTAAACATGGACATGAAACTGATGAATTTTGCATTGTTCAGCATAGTATCCTTAAACATTGGCAATTAAAAATTTGATAACAGATTGAGATTGTCTGTTTGTTTTAAATTCATTTTGAAATATATTTGTATTATTGTGATTTACTAATGAAAATGAACATCAGGTGAAATTACTTCTTTTCTTACTATTCAGATAGTTCTTGTAAAAATCCGCCCACAGTACAAAATGCTTATATGAGACCAAGTCAGAAGAGTAGGTATTTATCTGGTGATAGAGTATATTATGAATGTAGGAGACCTTACGAAATGTATGGGGATGCAGAAGTGATGTGTGAAAATGGAAACTGGACAGAACCACCTCAATGCAAAGGTAGAGTATTATATTTCCTTTAACATTTTTGGAGAGTACAGCAGGGTTAAAATACGTTGATTTAAATAAAACAAAGTAATTTTTGTGTAATATATTTTTCAAATGCAAACGAAATGATTGATGATGCTTAAAATTCAGTTATTCTTGTGAATGGAACACAAGTAACATGGTATATTATTTTCAAAAATATTTGACCAAATTAAAAGAACAATTGGAACTTGAAAAATAATGTACCTTAAGCTTTACAACACTCAGTTCCTTCTGAGGAATCCATGTAATAAAAAATACATTATGTGCATTTGACAGACATAAGACATGTCCACTGTAAGATATGGAATGCATAGTTGAAGAGAGATCATAGATTGTGGTATAAATGTGGGCATCTTCAGTATACGGATTATATTTAAAGGTGTGTGACTAACCGAACTCATCCAGGGAGCTACTGTGTTTATAAAGAGAAGTCTGAGCACATAATCCTGGATCATTCTAATATACAGAGATGCAGTAGGGGAAACCAACAAAGGAAATTGTATCTTATCGACTTCCATTTTTTAAAATTAATGTTTATCTGAATTTTTTTCACTGTTTTACTTAGAATCTACCCATGTTTTATGTTGAAGTGAGTTTTTGTAGACAGCATGTGTGCATTCTGCCTTTCTGGGTCTGGTTTATTTTTTGAAATTTTATTTTATTTTTCGATGGAGTCTTGCTCTATGGTCAGGCTAGAGTGCAGTGGCATGACCTCAGCTCACTGCAATCTCTGCCTCCTGGGTTCAAGTGATTCTCCTGCCTCAACCTCCCGCGTAGCTGGGATTACAAGTGCACGCCACCATAGCCCAGCTAATTTTTGTATTTTTAGTAGATGGGGTTTCACCATGTTGGCCAGGATGGTTTTCATCTCCTGACCTCATGATCCTCCTGCCTCAGCCTCCCAAAGTGCTGGGATTACAGGCTGGAGCCACCTCACCCGGCCCTTACTGCCTCTCTTGCCCTTTTAACTGGTGCACTTGGACCATTTACACTTAAAAGAATTATTGATATATAGGACTTAAACCTCTGCCATTTATTTGTTTCTGTTTGTTTCCTCTGATTTCAGTCCTATTTTCCTATTCCTCCACTCCCCTTGGGGAAAATTTTTAATAAGATTAATTTTGATTCACATGTATCATTTTTGATTGTATCTCTTTGTATAGCTTTTCTCCTCCTTTAAAAAGGTTGTGGCTCTAGGTAATACTATGTGCATGTAATAATGTATCACTGTCTACTGGTACTGACATCTCCATCTTCTATTGGGATATGAAAATCTTACTTTTATTTAGATACATTTATCCTCTCCACATATTAAATATAAATGCCATTAGTATTTTCTGTACATACATTGAGCACCATATTAAACCATAATTTAACAAACTTAAGAGAAAAAAGCCAATTATGTTGCTCCTCTTTTTATTCATTATACTGTCCTTTCTGTCTCCTAAAGTCTCAAGCCCTTTCTGCTATCTCTTTATTTTAATTTGAAGAATTCCTTTAGTTATTCCTTAAGACACATCTACTGGAGAAAAATTCTCTTCGTTTTCCGTTCTTTGAGAATGTCTGTATTTGCCCCTTTACTTGTAAAGGATAGTGTCACTGGTTATAAAATTTGGAATTAAAAGTTCTTTTAACACTTGAAAACTGTGCCACGTGGTTATAGATGAAAAACTCACTGTCATTAGATCTGTTGATCTCCTAGAGGAAAGGCACACTTTTTGTCTGGTTACTATCAATATTTTTTTTTCTTTTTCTTTAAGTAGTGTTATTTTCATGTCTATTGGTATAAATCGCAATGTGTTTATTCTCTTTGGAGTTCACTCAGCTTCTTAAATATGTAAGTTTATGCCTATGGCCAAAGTGGGAGGTTTTCAGTCATTATTTTATTTATTTATTTTTCCAGCCAATTACCCTTTCCATTCTCTTTCTTTTTTTTTTTTTTTTTTTTTTTTAGGAAGGAAGGGAGGAAGCGGGGAGGGAGGGAGGGAGGGAGGGAAGGGAAGGAAGGAAATCAAGCAATGAGAGATATACTGCTGACCTGGATCTAGAGGTTTACAAGTTGATTTTTTTTTTTTTTTGAGAGAAGGAAAGAAAAAAAATAAGTAAAGGAGAGGAAGAAAGAGGAAGAGAAAGAGGGAGAGTAAATGGAAATATTGCTTTATTTTGAAAAAAATTGAGTATTAATAATGGCCAATCAATGTTTCATTTAAACTTATGGGTAGGTGTGATGTGGTATTGACAAGAATGTATATTTTGTGTATTTGAAGTGGAGAGCTCTATGAATATTTATTAAGTTTATTTGTTCCGGATCTGAGTTCGAGTCCTTGATATCCTTATTAATTTTCTGTCTCATTGAATCTAAGTCTCGTATCTGGGTGTTATGATCATTAGCTCTTGTTGTTGCATTGATCCTTTTACCACTATATCTTTGTTGCTTTAAAATCTATTTTCTCCGATACGAGAATTGCAACTCCTGCTTTTTATTTATTTATTATTTATTTTTGCTCTCCATTTGGTTGGTTAATCTTTCTCCATACCTTTGTTTTGAGTCTTTGTGTATCCTTGCATGTGAAACAGGTCTGGATGTAACATGCCGTTGGGTTTTGGCTGTGTCTTTTGATTGGGAATTCAGTCAATTTAAATTTAGGGTTGCTGCCATTTGATGTTGACTGGCTGTTTTATCCATTCGTTGGTGTAAATTCTTCTTTATGTTGGTGCTCTTTACTTTTTGGTGTATTTTTAGAAAGGCTAATACTGGTTGTTTCTTTCTGTGTGTAATGCTTCTTTCAGAAGCTCTTGTAAAGCAGGCCTGGTGGTAATAAATCTCTGAGTTCCTGCTTATTCATAAAAAATTTTATTTTTCCTTCAGTTGTGAAGCTTAGTTTGGCTGGATATGAAATTCTGGGCTGAAGGTTCTGTTCTTTGAGGATGTTGAATATTGGCCCCCACTCTCTTCTGGCCTGTAGAGTTTCTGCCGAGAGATCTGCTATAAGTCTGATAGGCTTGCCTTTGTGGGTAATCTGACCTTTCTCTCTGGCTGCCCTTAGTATCTTCTCCTTCGTTTCAACCCTGGTGAATCTAACGATTATGTGCCTTGGGGTTGCTCTTCTTGAGGAATGTTTTTGTGGTGTTCTCTGTATTACCTGGGGTTGAATGTTGACCTGCTTTGCTAGTTTAGGAAAATTTTCCTGAATAATATCCTGAAGAGTATTTTCCAGCTTGGATTCATTCTCTCCGTCGCATTCAGGTACACCTATCAAACGTAAATTTGGTCTTTTCACATAGTCCCACATTTCTTGGAGACTTTGCTCATTCCTTTTTATCCTTTTTTCTCTAATGTTTTCTTCACGTTTTATTTCATTAAGTTGGACTTTGACCTCTGATATCCCTTCTTCTGCTTGAACAATTCGAGTGTTTAAACCTGTGCATACTTCTCGGAGTTCCTGTATTGTATTCTTCAGTTCCATTAATTCACTCATACTCCTCTCTAAGTTGTCTATTCTCAATAGGATTTCATCAAACCTTTTTTCAAAGTTCCTAGTTTCTTTACATTGGGCTACAACATGGTCTTTTAACTCACCGAAGTTTGTTATTATCCATTCCTTGAAGAGTGATTCTGTCATCAGGATGCGCTCGTTCTCCATCAAGCCTTGTTCCATTGTTGATGTGGAACTGTGATCATCTTTAGAGGGAGAGGCGTTCTGATTTTGAGTATTCTCAGCTTTTTTACGCTGGTTTCTTCCCGTCATTGTAAATTTATCTTCCTGCTGTCTTTGAAATTACCAACTTTCAGATTAGGTCTCTTGAGTGGACATCCAGGTTGTTAGTTCCCAGGGCCAGAGCAGCGGCGTTAAAACTGATGGTGCTTTTCTGCCTAGGATTCTCCTGTCGGGCTTCCTTCTTGTGTCGGTAGTATGCGACTCTGCCTTCCCGGGGCTCCAAACCTCAGTCAGAAGGGGAACCCGTCCTGTTTACTCTGCGCCGTGCGCTCCCGTGCCGAGGTGCCGTCACAGCCGCTGCCGGGCTCTGGTGTCCTGCTGGGGACCCGGGCCGGTCCTCCGAACCTGTTTACTTTGCTCCGAGAGCTGCCGCGCCAAGGTGCCGGCGGAACCGCTGCACCAGCCATGAGAGTTGCGCTGGCCACCCGTGTGTTTCCTCCACTGGGGGATCTCCTGCTCCGTGAGCGACCAGAATTTGTCTGAAAGTTCCATTCTCTTTCTGGATCAGCATTATTTATTGTATTTTTCTAAATGTCTCAGTTGAGTTTTTTGCTTTCAGTCTATTTTCAGAGTCATAATTTATATTCAAGTTCATAGATTTGTCATCTCCCAATGTATTATTAAGCCTATCCAGTGTTTTTAAAAATTTTTGTCAAACTTTTCCATTTTATAATTTCTTCCTTTTTTTTTTTTAAATTATACTTTAAATTCTGGGGTACATGTGCAGGTCATGCAGGTTTTACAAACCATCATCAATTTGAAAATCTCTGCCCTCTTAGTGTCACTCCAAAGAATGTTGAGTATAAAATAAGAAACTTTCTTTGGCCTAGTTTTGTATGTTTACCATGAATTCATTCGGAAAGACATTTTGTATTCCTGGACTACCATAGGCAGAAATATTTGTTAATGTTTCATGTGTTTCTTCAGTAAGGAAAGAGAACTTAAATATATTACTTTCAGTTTGTAAGATTAAAATTTCTTCCAGGAATCATTTCTTTCCCCCGAAATCACAACACTGTTGATATTATATAAAGTGATGTGTTTACATTTGCCTTATTTAAATTTGTATTTTGATTTGCTCTCCCAAGAAATTAGGTGATGAAATGATGTTTTTTAGATTCTACAGGAAAATGTGGACCACCTCCACCTATTGTCAATGGAGACACTACTTCATTTCCATTGTCAGTATATGCTCCAGATTCATCAGTTGAGTATCAATGCCAGAACTTGTATGAACTTGAGGGTAACAAGCGAATAACATGTAGAAATGGACGATGGTCAGAACCACCAAAATGCCTGCGTAAGTCCTTTAATATACCCATGGAATCCTGGAAAAATCAGTGTGATGAGTCTGATAGTTTGCTGTTTGTGACAGAGTAATCACAGATTACTAAACAACTATTCTGCTGAATGCTTGCCTACTGAATATTTATGTTAGAAAGTAAAGAAATTTTTCTGTTTCTCTTTATATTTTAATTTAAAACATTTAGTTAACAAATAAAAAGAATATATTTTCATGTTTGACAATATACTCTTTTGATATGTTTGTAGTACAATGATTACCACAATCAAATTAATTAGCATATTTCCTATCACCTATGATTACCATTGTGTGTAGGTGGGTATGTGAGTTATATGTGTGTGAGTTTGTGGTGAGGATACTTAAAATCTGCTTTCTTACCAATTTTCAAATAAATAATACAATACTATTAGCTATAAATGTCACTAGATCTCTATGTTTGATTCCAAGTTCTTATTCATATCATAGCTGAAAATTTGTACCCTTTGACCAATATCTTAATTAAAGAAAAACAGCAATGGTAAGTTCACAAATGCAGGGATCCTAAAATGACAATTGACATGATGAACCATTGATAAAAAACCCTACTTCTCATACATAAAACATAGTACTTCATTTTCATGTCATTTACCATTTTAACTTTATTTAAATCAATATGTTGTTTTACATAGTTGGTTTAGATACTGTTTTCAGAAATAATTCCTGAACCATCATATAACATTCTCCTTGAAAATCTGGAAGTCTATGAAGAAGATTTGTATAGTAGTTAATGCTTTATGTTCATTGTTTTCTATTTTCAGATCCGTGTGTAATATCACCAGAAGTTATGGAAAAATATAACTTAACATTTAAGTGGATAGCTGAACAAAAACTTTATGCAAGATCAGGTGAACCAGTTCAATTTGTGTGTAAATCTGGATATCATCCTTCACCAGGTTCTCAAAGTTTTCGAAGAACATGTCTGGATGGGAAACTGGAGTATCCCACTTGTGTAAGAAATAATCAGAATTCAAATCCACACCATTATTCAGGACATTATTATTAAATCAGTTCTCCATTTCATTTTTAAGTATTGTTTTATTCCTTTTTATTCATAAGTAAAATTTTGGGTTGATTTGTGAAAATGTACTTATAATCTTAGACCCATGGCCCTCTTCTTAAAAGCTCCATATTAAAACTTGGCAAACAAATTGTTGTGTCCAGTTCATGAAATTTGTATGACAAGAAATTAGATACAATTGTTTTCAGACTTCATTTCTGTCCATCACTCTTAAATCTCTCAAGGCTTTCTCCATAACTGCTGAGGCTCATTGTTTTACAGTTAATGGAAAACATATCATGTCTGATTTCAAACTTATATCACTTCACAAAGATGTAGAAATCTCACCAAGTCTTAACTCATGTTATAATAAGATACAAGTAATTACTACTGATTAATACATAAATGCATCAAAATGATGAAATGGAGTTACTTCTACAAGATATCAATCTAACACACATAATGCAAACTAATGATAAAGAGGATTTAAAATGTAATTGGGTATATAACTATTGCAACACAGACATACAAAAAATAAAAATACAATATCACTTATTTTGTATGAGTGCGCATGCACTCACCTGCAAACGCATAAACACGATACTTTTGCTCTGAATTAATGTTGATAGCAAAAATATTGCCATGAAATTTAAAAGTATAGATAAAATTCTATATATGTGTTTAGAGATAATGGGGGTAAAAGTTGTAGTTCAATTCCTTTGTATGTATCGGTATTCTCTGACTTTTCTACCTTTAACATATATCACATTTGAACCTCAAGCAAAATTTATTTTACAATAATGATATCTAATGACCAAGGTGGTACATGTTGAGAATGACGAAGATGTCACCATAATGTTCTTAACATCAGATAACATTTTAACTATTTTTGGAGTAGAAGAGTTTTGGAAATTTCAATAATAAAGTTCTGAAATGCAATTATTTATAGTCATTCATTTTAACCAGCATTAGTTAGTTAAAATCATTTTTGACTAGGAAAATTTTACACGACTAAAGGAGGTGAAGGAAAAACAAAACAAAGTCTTATTTTAGTAATGATATAAGTAATTACTACTTATCAATACATAAATGCACTAAAAATGATGAAATGTAGACACTTCTGCAAGATGTGAATCTAGCACCCAAAATAATTTGAATTAATTATAAAGAGGATTTATGATTTGCAATCAGTATTTATTATTTGTCATCAATTTATTTTTTCTTAATAATATGACAAAATATTATTTAATAACACCTTATTATTTCTCTTTATAAAATCAGGAGGCTTATATACTCAGATTGTCTCCTTGTTAGTGATCCTGATTTAGATCAATTGGTTGAGTTGAGGAAAGCCAGATTTCACAATTTAAAGGACATTTGTTAATTATTACCAAGTTATTTTGTGATAATGTTAACATTTAAGAATATACATTTATTCCCAAATTGTTTTAGTGCATTTGGGCCACTATAACAAATTACCAGAAGCTGGCTAGTTTATGAAAACTAGAAATTATTTCATACAGTTTTAGAGGCTGAGATTTTCAAGATTAAGATGCCAACTGATTTGATGTCTTGTAAGAACTTGCTCCCTGTTATGTAGATGGTGCCTTCCCACTCTGTCCTTACAGTCTGGAAGAGGCAAGGGAGTTCCATGAAGCTTCTTTGTAAAAAGACTAATCCAGTCTGTGAGAGTGGAATCCTCATGGCCTAATCACCTAAAAAGGCCTCACTTTCTGATACTATCACCATAGCGATTAGGATGTAACAATGGAATTTTGGAGGGACACTACTATTCAGATCACAGCACAGCATAGGGACTAACAAATATATTCCATGTAAATGGAAACCAAAAGAAAGCAGGGTGTCTATACTAACAATTAACTAAAATAGAATTTTAAGTCAAGCCTGTAAAAAACAATGAAAGGTCATTATATAGTGAGAAAGGAGTCAATTTGCCAAGAGATTGTAACTATTATCAATATATATGCACTCACCATAGGAGCAATGCAACTTATAAAGCAAACATTAATACATCTAAAGGAAGAAATAGACAACAATACAATAATAATAGGGGACTTCAATACCCCACACTCAAAACTGAATAGAAAATCTCTCCAAAAATCAATAAAAACATTGGACTTGAACTATATGTTAGACCAAATGGAGGTAGCAGATATATATAGAACATTCCATTTGTCACCAGTAGAATAAACATTCTTCTCAAGCACACAATGTACATTCTCTAATATATATCATATGTTGGGCCACAAAGCAAGACTTAAATATTTATTATATTATATTATATATATATATTTTATTATACATTAAGTTCTGGGGTACATGTGCAGATCCTGCAGGATTGTTACATAGGTATACACACGTCATGGTGGTTTGCTGCATCCATCCCCCCATCATCTACATTATGTATTTCTCCTAATGTTATCCCCCTCGCAATCCTTATACCTTCTGTTATCCCTCCCCTAGACCCACCCCAACAGGCCCTGGTCTGTGATGTTCCCCTCCCTGTGTCCAAGTGTTCTCATTGATCAGCATCCACTTATGAGTGAGAACACTTGGTGTTCGGTTTTCAGTTCTTATGTCAGTTTGCTGAAAATGATGGTTTCCAACTTCATCCATGTCCTTGCAATGGACATGAACTCATCCTTTTTCATGGCTGCATACTATTTCATGGTGTATATGTGCTACATTTTCTTTATTCAGTCTGTCATTGATGGGAATTTGGGTTGGTTCCAAGTCTTTGCTATTGTAAACAGTGCTGCAATGAACAGACATGTGGATGTGTCTTTATAATAGAACAATTAATAATCCTTTGGGTATATACCCAGTAATGGGATTGCTGGGTCAAATGGTATTTCTATTTCTAGATCCTTGAGGAATTGCCACGCTGTCTTCCACAACGGTTGAATTAATTTACACTCCCACCAACAGTGTAAAAGTGTTGCTATTTCTCCACATCCTCTCCAGCATCTGTTGTCTCCAGATTTTTTAATGATTGCCATTGTAACCTGCATGAGATGGTATCTTAATGTGGTTTTGATTTGCATTTCTCCAATGACCAGTGATGATGAGCATTTTTTCAAATGTTTGTTGGATGCATAAATGCCTTTTTTTGCAAAGTGTCTTTTCATATTCCTTTGCCCACTTTTGATGGGGTTGTTTATTTTCTTGTAAATTTGTTTAAGTTCTTTGTAGAGTCTGATTATTAGCACTTTGTCAGATGGGTAGTTTGCAAAAATTTTTTCCCATTCTGTTGGTTGCTGGTTCACTCTAATGATTGTTTCTTTTGCTGAGCAGAAGCTCTTAAGTTTAATTAGATCCCATTTGTCTATTTTGGCTTTTGTTGCCAATGCTTTTGCTCTTTTAGTCATGAAGTCCTTGCCTATGCCCTGAATGGTATTGCCTGGGTTTTCTTCTAGGGTTCTTATGGTGTTAGGCCTTGTGTTTAAATCTTTAATCCATCTAAAGTTAATTTTTGTATAAGGTGAAAGGAAGTGGTCCAGTTTCAGCTTTCTGCATATGGCTACCAATATTTCTTTTCCCCAAACCATTTATTCACAGGGAATTCTTTCCACATTGCCTGTTTGTGTCAAGTTTGTCAAAGATCTGATGGTTGTAGTTGTGTGGCATTACTTCTGAGGCCTCTTTTCTATTGCATTGGTCTATATCTCTGTTTTGGTACCTGTGCCATGCTGTTTTGATTACTCTAGCCTTGTAGTATCATTTGAAGTCAGGTATCATGATGCCTCCAGGTTTGTTTTGTTTTTGCTTAGAATTATCTTGGTTATGCGCACTCTTTCTTGGTTCCATATAAAGTTTAAGGTGGTTTTCTTCAGTTCTGTGAAGAAGACCAATAGTAGCCTGATGGCAATAGCATTGAATCTATAAATTACTTTGGGCAGTATGACCATTTTCACAATACTGATTCTTCCTAACCGTAAGCATGGAATGTTTCTCCATCTGTTTGTGTCCTCCCTTATTTCCTTGAGCAGTGGTTTGTAGTTCCCCTTGAAGAGGTCCTTCATGTCCCTTGTTAGTTGTATTCCTAGATATTTTATTCTCTTTGTAGCAGTTGTGAATGGGAGTTCACTCATGATTTGGCTCTCTGTTTGTCTGTAATTTGTGTATAGGAATGCTTGTGATTTTTGCACACTGATATTTTATCTTGACACTTGGCCGAAGTGTCTTATCATCTTAAGGAGATTTTGGGCTGAGATGATGGGGTCTTCTAAACATACAATCATGTCATCTGCAAATAGAGACAATTTGACTTCCTCTTTTCCTAACTGAATAGCTTTATTATTTTCTTGCCTGATTGCTCTGGCCAGAACTTCCAATACTATGTTGAATAGGAGTGGTAAGTGAGGGCACCCTTGTCTTGTGCCAGATTTCGAGGGAATGCTTTCAGTTATTGCCCATTCAGTATTATATTTGCTGTGGGTTTGTCATAAATTGCATTTACTATTGTGAGTCATGATCCATGGATACCTAGTTTATAGAGAGTTTTTAGCAGAAAGTGCTGTTGAAATTTGTCAAATGCCTTCTCTGCATCTATTGAGACAATCATGTGTTTTTTGTCTTTGGTTCAGTTTATGTGATGGATTACGTTTATAGATTTGTGTATTTTGTACCTGCCTTGCATCCCCGGGATGAAGCTGACTTGATGGTGATGGATAAGCTTTTTGATGTGCTGTTGCATTCAGTTTATCAGTATTTTATTGAAGATTTTTGCATCAGTATTCATCACAGTTATTTGCCTAACATTTTCTTGTTCAGTGGTGTCTCTGCCAGGTTTTGGTGTCAGGATGATGTTGGTCTCCTAATATGATTTAGGGAGGATTCCCTCTTTTTGTATTGTTTGGAATAGTTTCAGAAGGAACACTACCAGGTCCTCTTCGTACCTCTGGTAGAATTCGGCTGTGAACCTTTCAGGTCCTGGACTTTATTTGGTTGGTAGACTATTAATTGCTGCTTAAACTTCAGACCTGGTTATTGGTCTATTCAGGGATTAAACTTCTTCCTGGTTCAGTCTTGGGAGAGTGTAAGTGTCCAGGAATTTATGCATTTCTTCTAGATTCACTGGTTTATGTGTATAGATGTGTTTGTAGTAATCTCTGATGGTAGTTTGTATTTCTGTGGAATTGATGGTGTAATCCCCATTATTATTATTTTATTGCATCTGTTTGATTCATCTCTCTTTTTTCTTTTATTAGTCTGATTAGTGGTCTATCTATTTTGTTGATATTAAAAAAAAAACAGCTCCTGGATTCATTGATTTATTGAAGGGTTTTTTTGGTGTGTGTCTCTATCTCCTTCATTTCTGTTCTGATCTTAGTTATTTCTTGTCTTCTGCTAGCTTTTGAATTTGTTTGATCTTACTCTGATAGTTCTTTTAATTTTGAAGTTAGGGTGTTGATTTTCTATCTTTTGTTGCTTCTCATATAAGCATATAGTGTTATAAATTATCCTCTAGACACTGCTTTAAATGTGTCCCAGAGATTCTGGTACACTGTGTCTTCCTTTTCATTGGTTTTGAAAACATCTTAATTTTTGCCTTCATTTCACTGTTTTTCCAGTAGTCATCCAGAAGCAGGTTGCTCAGTTTCTATGTAGTTGTGTGGTTTTGAGTGAGTTTCTTAATCCTGAGTTCTAATTTGATTGCCCTGTGGTCTGAGAGGCTGTTTGTTATGATTTCCTTTCTTTCCCATTTGTGGAGGAGTGATTTACTTCCAATTATGTGGTTTAGAGTAAGGGTAATGTGGTGCTGAGAAGAATGTATATTCTGTGGATTTGTGGTGGAGAGTTCTATAGATGTCTATTACGTTTGCTTGGTCCAGATCTGAGTTCAAGTACTGGATATCCTTAATTTTCTGTCTCGTTGATCTGTGTAATATTGCCTGTAGAGAGTTAATGTCTCCCACTATTATTGTGTGGGGGTCTAAGTCCCTTTGGAGATCAGTAAGAACTTGCTTTATGTATCTGGGAGCTCCTGTATTGGGTGTGTATATATTTAGGATCGTTAGCCCCTTTTGTCACATTGATCCCATTAACTTCACATAATCGCCTTCTTTGACTCTTGATCTTTGTTGGTTTAAAGTCTGTTTTATCAGAGACTAGGATCGCAACCTCTCCTTTCGTTTGCCCTCAATTTGCTTGGTAAATCATCCTCCATCCCTTTGTTTTGAGCCTATGTGTGTCTTTGCTCGTGAGATTTGTTTCCGAATACAGCACACTGATGGGTCTTCACTCTATCCAATTTGCCAGTCTTTGTCATTTAATTGGGGCATTTAGCCCATTTACATTTAAGGTTAATATTGTTATGTGTGTTTGATCCTGCCATTTTGATGCTAGATTTTTTTTTGCCCATTAGTTGATGTAGTTTCATCATTGTGTCAATGATCTTCACTATTTGGTGTGTTTTTTAGTGGCTGGTTCTGGTTGTTCCATTCCATGTTGTTTAGTGCTTCCTTCAGGAGCTCTTGTAAGGCAGGCGTGCTGGTGACAAAATCTCTCAGCAGTTGCATGTCCATAAAGGATTTTATTTCTCCTTCCCTTATGAAGCTTAGTTTGGTTGGATATGAAATTCTGTTTTGAAAATTCTTTTCTTTAAAGATGTTGAAATATTAACCCCTTCTATCTTCTGCTGTTTAGGGTTTCTGCCAAGAGATCACTGTGAGTCTGATGGGCTTCCCTCTGAGGGTAACTCAACCTTTTCCTCTGGCTGCCCTAAATATTTTTTTCTTCATTTCAGCCCTGGTGAGTGTGACAGTTGTGTGCCTTTTGGTAGCCCTTCTTGAGGAATATCTTTGTGGTATTCTCTGTGTTTTCTGAATTTGAATGTTAGCCTGCCTTGGTAGGTTGGGAAAGTAGTAGATAATATCCTGAGGAGGGTTTCCTAACTTCATTTCATTCTCCTTGTCACATTCAGGTACACTGATCAAACGCAGATTTTGTCTTTTCATATAATCCTGTATTTCTTGGATGCTTTGTTATTTTCACTCTTTTATTTCTATCTTGCCTTCTCATTTTATTCCATTAAGTTGACCTTAAATCTCTGATATTCTTTCTGCCACCTGAGTGATTTGGCTATCAAAACCTGCATATGCTTCGTGAAGTTCTCATCCTGTGTTTTTCAGCTCCATCAAGTCATTTGTGTTCTTCTCTAAGCTGGTTATTCTAGTTAGCATTTCATCTAATGTTTTTTCAAGGTTTTTAGTTTCATTGCATTTGGGCAGAACATGCTCCTTTTGCTTGGAGAAGTTGGTTAATCCCACCTTCTAAAGCCTGCTTCTGTCAATTCTTCAAACTCATTTTCCACCCAGTTATTTTACCTTACTAAGTGAGGCAATGTGATTTTTTGAAGGAGAAGAGACATTCTGGTTTTTGGTGATTTCAGCCTTTTTGATCTGGTTTCTTCCCATCTTCAAGGATTTATTTACCTTTGGCTGTTGAAGTTGGTGACTTTCAGATGGGTCTCTGAGTGTACATCCTTTCTGTTGATGTTGAAGCTATTTCTTTGTGTTTTATAGTTTTCCTTCTAACAGTCAGGTGCCTCTGTTGCATGATGACTGAAAGTCCACACCAGACCCTGCTTGCCTGGGAATCACCCATGGAGGCTGTAGAACAGCAAGGGTCGCTTCGTGTTCCTTCCTCTGGTAGCTTCATTGCAGAAGGTTACCCCACAGATGTCTGCCACTCTCCTGTATGAAGTATCTCTTAGGATATACGGGGGTCAAAGAGCCACTAGAGGGGGCAGTCTGTCATTTATCAGAGCTGAGGTGCTGTGCTGGAAGCTCCATTGTTCCCTTCAGAGCTGCTTGGCAGGGACGTTTCAGTCAGCTGAAGTGGCACTCACAACCGCCTCTTTTCGAAGGTGCTCTGTCGCAGGAACTTGGGGCTTTATTTCTAAGTCCCTGATGGGCTGCTGCCTTTTTTCAGAGGTGCCCTGCCCAGCAAGACATTTACTGAGATATAAAAAGTACATAATAAAGTATTATGTTCTTCCTTCACAAAGATGAAGTACTAAAATATTTGAGAATACAAAAATGGGTATTTGTAGCACAATAAACCACAAATTCAAGAAGAACCTTAATTAAAAATGTTATGCAAATCATGTATAATAAAAAATTATAATGTTAAAAACTGATTAAATTCAATGAAATCAATGGTATTCCAGTAGAAAGGTACACACATAAATAATGCATACAGTTAAAGCAAAATAGTAAACATATGAATGGAAAGTGTTAAAAGAATTAAATACTTTTATAAGAAACAGTAGAATTTTTTTCTTTTCTTTTGTTAGTGACTGATTGCTGGCAAAGAAGTTTTATCTATTAAAATTAGTTGGGTGAAATATTTAAGCTTATACACTATGGTAAAATCAGTTTACATATACATAGTTTGATCCAGCATAAACAGAGATGTATAGATTTATAAACAACATGCGAGGGTTTAACCAGAAACCTAAAAACGCAATAGTATTTTTTCTTTTCCTTCCCACTACTCAAAATTTACATAAATAATTTTTAAAAATATTATGTACAAATAATTTTTCTGTAACTTTACTGCAATAAGAAATACTGACAGCATTTTTATTACTCCAAAAGAAATAATAAATTATATTAGAGAAGTTATAAATATTTAATCATATGTTACAATAATCAAAATAATATTAATGATTTCAAATATAACATGAAACGTAAAATTTCTATACTGTTCTTAGATGATTTTAAAAACTATGCATGAATATATATGAAAATAGAAAACCCTTGAAAGTGGTTGAAAGACAAAGAATAGAGATATTGAAGCATAAATCTTGACTGTTTTGGCAACAAAAAAATATCTAGATTGAGTAGAAAAAAGGCTGAAGAAGGAAATGAAGGCACTTTCCATTAGCTCCCATTTGCAAATTGTTTTCAGGACACAAAACATGATGGAAAACATCTGAAAGTATTTTTAGTACACTTGAACAATTCTGCTAGACATATATATTTCTAAAATGGGTTGGTCTAGAGCATCGGTAGGAAGAATATGCTCTGTAAGCAAAAGGATGGGATGTATAGCAAGGACTTTCTGGAATACAACTGGAGAATTCTGAAGCTCTCAACAAGGGAAGAGGCTATGGATTAGATAAACTCTAGCATGATCATCTTACATGATCCCTGGAGGAAAATAGCATGAGTAGGACATCACAACCTGTTTTCATTTTTTTGCTCAGTTAGGAGGTAAAACCATCCAAACTTACCAACTCATGGAACACAACGGGCACCAAAATCAGAGAACACAAAACAAACAAAAAAGATGAAAATACAATGTGTTGAAGTTTCTAAAATTATGTATAATTTTAGAAATAAGTTAATGTTTGTGTTTTACATGTGAATAAATAAATTAATTTAAAGTTTTATAGTTTTTTTTGTTGTTGTTGTTGAGGTTGGGTCTCACTCTGTTTCCCAGGCTGGAGTGCAGTGGTGTGATCTTGGTTCACTGCAGGTTCTACCTCCAGGGTGCAAGTGACTCTCCTGCCTTACCCTCCCAAGTAGCTGGGATTACAGGCATGCACTACCACACCTGGCTAATTTTTGTACTTTTAGTAGAGACTGGGTTTTGCTATATTGACCAGGCTGGTCTTGAACTTCTGGACTCAAGTGATCTGCCTGCCTCAGTCTCCCAAAGTACTAAAATTACAGGCATGAGCCACAACAACCAGACTAATTAAAAATTTTAATAGGTTAGCTACAGGTCTTTGAAGATTGGTTTTTCTCTTTATTTAAGTCAATATTTCAGGTTTGTGTCTTTATTAATAAACTTGTTGAAAACAATTTGCATCCTTTCAGTGGTATCTTAGAACTATGATAAACATTTTTTTGTGAAGTAATGTACAAAACTACATAATTATTTATATTTTTATTGTATATTACATATATTTATGTTAATATTTTTGATATATTGTTTATTTGATATACTACATCCACACAGAATATTCTATTTCTGTAGAGGTAACAAAAGTTCTAAATTATTTTTATAATTTGCCATTATTTTCAACTGTGCCAGTATATACACATTTATACATATGTATGCACATTTTTTTCTATTCATCAGAATCCAGTTGTATTTATATCTTGGATTTTTTTCTTAGGATTAGCTTTTACTCATTTGTTTTATGATTTTTGTTCACTGAGAATATGTTACATTTATAATCATAAAAATGAATAATGGTGTAAAAAACATACCTGGGTAGTATCTTGATTAGACTAGGAGGGGACAGACATTGCCTCAGTTTTCTTGTAAAAGAATTCACGATAGGCAAAAGAAAAAAAGAGAATGAAGTTGAATAGAGATTTAAAATCTGTACTCTTATTCTGACCAATGTAATCTTAGATACGGGAGGGTTTCAGTATAAAGCGACTCATATCCTCGACCTTCATTTTTAGTAGCTCTGTTTTGTTACTTTCTTGGAGATACTTCAAGAGTTGACACTTGATTTGACTCCAAAAATTTCATAGTGTCATATTAAATAATGACATTATTAAATACTTTTGCACTCTGGGCTATATATAGTTCTCTGAATCTTAATTACTAATGGCAAACAGTAATAAGTAAAATGAAAGAAATGCACAAATGATATCATTTACATATAAGCTGTGTATTCTTTGGTGCAGAATATTTATTTGTTTTGTCCCCCAAGAGAAACTTTATGAATAGGCAGATATAAAACATGGACTATCAGATGACAAGGACAAATATGAGCCATCCTTACCACATCACAAGGAAATATTTTTCTATTACTCTGAGAATATCATTTCACGTGTCCTTCAACTCCTATGGACTCATGCTACATGCACAGAGAAAGAATGTGGATCAGCAGTGAAGTGTCTTAGTAAGTAAATTCCCTAATGATTATCTGGATAAATAATTCAGTGAGTGGAGAGGGATACCCCAAAATGGATCAGGGTCTTGACAGGGGCAACAACTAAGAGTCAGCAGAGATGAAAGATGTATACTTTATATTTCTTAGAACATTTAAGAGTTTCAAGTGATAAGAAAAGAGATGAACTTAGGGGGACTATCTATTCTCCAAAGATTTCTATCCATAGTAGAGATATTCTAAAAATGTTTCTAAATATTTTTATTCATAGAAATATTTGAATTTTTAAAAAGTTGACAACTCTTTAAAAATTAGCACCAGTTTTCTAATACATATTGTGTCACTATGAACATAAGATTCCCCTAGAAAAATCAAGAACTAAATAAATAGAGAGCTATACTATGTTCCTGGAAGAGAATACACAACAGAGGAAATACATCAATTTTTTTCAAATTGTACTATAACTTTAAATTAATTCCTATCAAAATTTCAACAGTTTTTTTAATAAATATAGAAAATTTCATGCGAAATTTATATAAAATACAGAGGAGTTAGAATAGCTTGAAACAAATTTTTAAGATAATAAAACTGAAAGGATCGTACCAATTACGTTTGAGGCCTAATGCACAGCTATCATATTCAAGACAGAATAGTACTGATGGAGGGATAGACATGAATCAATAGAAGACATAGAGAATCAAGAATTAGACCCACACAAATATGCTCAATTTGACAAAGATTCACAAATAATTCAGTGAAGAAACCCCTCCCTCCCCCTTTTTTTTAATTCCAGGGCTACACGTGCAGGTTTGTCACATAGGTAAACTGGTTTCATTGGGGTTTGTTGCACAGAGTATTTTGTCACCCAGGTATTCAGCCCAGCATTCATGTGTTATTTTTCCTGATCCTCTCCCTCCTCCCACCCTTCACCCTCCAATAGGCCCCAGTGTGTGTTCCTCTCTATGTGTTCATGTGTTCACATGATTGAGCTCACACTGAGAAGTGAGGACAGGTGGTATGTGGTTAAGAAAAGTTTAATTTCAGCAAATTGTGTTGGGCACTAGCATTTTTTTTAGCCAAAAATTTTATTTTGACTTAATTGCACATATTTTACAAAACACAACTCCAAGTGGATCCTATGTTGAAATGTAAAACATAAAACAATGAAACTTGTGGAGGAAAAAAAAAAGAAAGTCTTTGTGAACTGGGGTTTCAGAAAATTGTTCTTAAACGGGACACCTAAGGGATGAACCATAAAAGAATGATATACTAAAAATACTTTATCAACATTAAACACTTTTTCTCTGTGAAAGACATTCTATGAGAGTGAAACCGTAAGCCACATGTTAGGAAAAATATTTGCAAATAATTTATCTGACAAAGTACTTATACACAGAATACATAAAGAATTCTCTAAACACAAGTAAAACAATCCAATTAATAAATATGGTAAAGTCTTGAACTGATCTAAAAAAGTTATCCAGATAGAAAGTAAACATGGGAAAAGTTATTCAACGTCATTGAAACATTAGGGAAATACAAATTAAAACCACAGTGAGATACCTCTATGTATCTAATGAAATGCTTTTACAAAATTAAATGAAAACCCACTGGTAAAAGCAAGTGCAGATAAAAACGCAAAACAAAGGATCCCTCATACACTGCTTGTAGCAAAGCCACTGTGATAATTTATTAGAGATCAACAGCACTTTTCAGATAACCCAGTTATCTAATCCCTGACTGTTTATCACAGGGCAGGAGATGGCAAACTGTAGCATATGGACTGCTATCTATTTTTATAAATAAAGCTTTTTTGGATGTGAATCATATTTTGTATTTATGTATTGTCTATTATTATTTTGGTTCTATAACAGCAAAGTTAAGTAGTTGTAACAGAGGCCATATGGTTGGCAACCCTAAAATACTAATCACATGACCCTTTGAGAAAAACGTTGCTTATCTCTGCCCTAGATAAATAAAAAATCATCTTCAGGTAAAACATTACAAAAAATGTCCATCGTAGCTTTATGTGTATAGCCAAGAGGTAGAATCACCTTAAATGTCCTTAGATAAGTGAAAGCATAAACAAATAGGATAAACAAACCTGCTACAGCCATACAATGGAATACGTCATGACAATTTAAAAAATGCATCATTATTGGTAATGCGACAGCTTGTCCCCATCTCAAGGACATCATCCTGAGTGAAAAACGTCTAATTCCAAAAGCTGACATATTGTATAATCCCATTTATACAACATTATCAAAATGAAATATTACAGTTATGTAGAACATAGTAGTCATGGGTAACAATGAGGGGTGGGGGAATGTGGGGACCATGAAAGGGCAGTATATGAGCGTTTTCTGGAGGTGATAGAATAGTTCTGTATACACTGAGTAGTTAGGCATATGACTGACTGTGGTGATGATGACATGAGTCCAAACACGTGGTAGAGGTAACATACACACATACACAAACACAAACACAAAAGCAAGTTCATGGGAAAAAAAATGAAATTCAGTAAGGAAGGTAGCTGAGTTAGCAGTAGAGTACTGACGCCAATTTCCTGGTGTCAGTTATCGTACTGGCTAATACATGGGAGGGCATAATCTACTAAAATTACTCAAAATAAGAAACAGAAAAACAAAAGGAAAATCTGAGTTTCCAAATTAGAAGAATAAAAGAAATATTCAGGAAAAAATGAAAAATTATTGTTGAGTATTGCTTCAAAAAATAGACAAGAGAAGATAAAGTTGATCCTGTAACTGGGTTTTTTTCTTGGATGCCGGTGATCGTTGTGGGTTCTTGGACTCCAACCTCTTAAAAAGCGGTGGTGTTGCTTCAGCTGCACCTTATGCTGGCAAAGTGAATATTGGACCCAAAAAGTGTTGCAGAAAGGTGATTTTACTTAGGTAGAAAAAACAGAAGGAAAGAAGAAGAGAAAGGCTTCCATGAAAAGTGTGGAAGGGGATTCCAGAGAGGAAAATCCCGAAGGGAGCCTCCACCATGTGGGAGGGGATTCCAGAAAGCTGGAAAATACGGCCCAGGGGAGGGAGCACAGACGTTTATTCTGGGAGAAACCCCCACCTTGCCCAAGACTCTGGGCCAATGAAAGGAGTTCCTTAGAACTTCCGCTGGAGTGATTGACTTTTAGTTTCTTCTGGTGCCGGCGAAATTCAAACATAAACCATTGAATCTCCCAGATGGAGAGAGATGGGAGGGGGGCATGGCACTGCGGAAATTTTTGCCCTTGGAGCTACGACCTCTCGTGGACCCGGAAAGAGAACACATTTCCTCAGTCCAACCAAAACTTGGCACTAGTTCTGTGAAAATGAACTCTGTGCTCATAAATAAATGATAACATCTCCTAGATTCAGACAAACCAACATTTAAAAGTCAGAGAGTTTAGAAGAAGCCATCAAAAGACTGAGATGGTAGCGTTTGAGACAGAAGAGAAACCAGGAGAATGTGGTGTTCCATAAACCATGTGAAGCAGGTATTTCAAAACTGAAGGATGGGAAACTCATGTAAAATTTTGCTGATTATTCAGTTTTGATCAACGGATTTGATAAGAAAGAAGACATTGGTGACTGTTACTAGAGAGGTTTAAGTGTAGCGGTGGGAATGAAAAATGCAATGAGGCAGCAATTGTAGATAATGCATTGAAGTCATTGTATTATAAACTGAGAAGAAAATTTGGAGGTTGCTAGAAAGAGATTTAGTTCCACAAAGAATTTTGTGAGCTTTTTTTTGGTTTCTCTTTAAGATGGAAGATGTTTGGTATGTATGCATAATGGTGGAAATAATTTGGAAAACAGAAATTAATGTTACAGTTGAGAAGGAATTGAAAGAGCAAAATCCTTGCATCAAAAGAAGGAATAAAATCTGGTACAGACTGTTACAGACAAGCTGCCCCAGGAAAGCCCCTCTGGGCAGCTCCCACCTCCCCCCACTCTGATTGGTCTGCAGCTGCACTCCTGTACTCTTACCTAAGTGCCACAGTAAGGCTGCCAGACAGGTTACCATTGAGCAAAGACTGAGGTCATGGAAAACAAATCTTTGTTACACATACTTGTAAACTCCTGTTTTACACAAACCTGTAAAATCCTGTTGTTTTTTTTTTTAACTGCCATCACAAAAGTCACAGGATGATAGAAGTCTGTCTCAGATCGACAAACTATCTTTGTGCTTGTTACAAGCTGATAGATTAAATCTGTCCTGAAACTCCCTTATGCCCCTCTCATCCCATGTAAACCCCTCATTTTGTAGACTTCAGCCTTCCTCCTCTGATTGTTAGGGAGCAGCCCAGCGGGTTAATAAAACTTGCTTGCCTGACTTTGGGTCTCCTCGTCCTGTCCCTCAGCTAACCTTACACAGACCATAACAAGACAGGAGTAAGGCTCAGCATCCAGTGAAAACAGGAGACAATGCAGAAAAGGATGCGTGTATACAGCAGGTAGTTTTCTGCTGATTGCTTCTATGTCTAGGTGAAGAAATAAAAGAAGTCATTAGCATAGCACAAGGTTGGGATTGGTGGTTAAGGAGGGAGATAATAAAAATAGGGGATGAAAAAGCAGTGTCAAAATTATTTAAGACTGTGATCATTAATTTAAAGACAAGTCAGCATGGTTGCATTTGTTTTTCTTGTAGACGCACTCTGCTGGGCCAGTTCGGGGATGGGGAGAGCAGAGAATTTATTAGCAAAGAATTAGGTGTTCTAAGACTTGGATTACAGAGAGAAAGAAAGGAATGGGCAGGAGAGTCTACACAATGGATTGACTCCGTGATGAACCATGGTAATGGCGGGAAGAGAGAAAGTGAAGGGAAATGAATAGTGAAAAAGTATCAGGGTCGTTGAATGGTTGGAACAAATTTAGTGGAGTAAGTGAGTTAAAAAGATTGTTGAAATGGTCTAGAGTGTGATGCTTAAAATTTAGATATTTTAGGTAGCGTAGCAATTGGAAATGACAAGGTTTAGATAGACTAGAATCAATAGTGGGGACTACCAGTAGCTCACGGGGACTTCTTTGTTTTCTTGATTGGAAGCACATAGCTATGTGCATTCCCATTGGCTTCTGAACCACCATCAGCAAGTTTCATCTTGGTGAGAGAGATCCTTAGGCTGTCTCTTTCTCCAAATTTCCCCATTAAATGTTAAATTTCTGGCTGACTGGCCACTTTGTTGCTTGCTTTAGCTGGTATCCTCTAGACAATCTGGTCTTCTCTGATCGTTTCCCACTGTAATCTCTTTGTGTTCAATAGGATCCTCAGGCATGGAATTTTGCAAGCTAGTAAGTCACTCCCTTCCAGCAGGGCAGCAGAGCTTCCAGTCCACACAGACTGCCAGCCCATTCAGGGTTCAACTTCTGAGCCACAGAACTGGGCTGCGAGACAAAGGTGGATGAAAGCAGCCGCTCTCTTTTACTGAATATTACGAAGACTTTCTGGAAGCAATATTTCCCAACAGTATTCTGTTTGGCCAATTTCCAGAGACAACCAATCATTGTTTTTAAAATTTTGTCCAGTTTTCTTGCTCCCTTTTGGTTGGGAGTGAATGTACCAAAACCCTCAGGTAACCATTCTCAAAGTCCCACCTGAACAAAATGATTTTGAATTATAATTTTGTATCTTCAAACATTTCAGGAAGTGTTACTTGGCAAAATTATTCTTGATTAGACCTTTTATAGTCTACAAAATATTAAAACTGTTAAGAAAGTACCTAATTCTTAGTGTCAGTTTTAAAGGGAATTCACAACTGCAAAAGTGGTGTTGCTGTTTTAAGACGAGGAATAGATGACCTGCCCTTGCTGGCCTTACCAAAGAGCTAAATGCTTAGGTGGAAGAAAAAGGGAGCTCCTCTCTACTCTAAATGGTCCATTTCTGATTATTCCAGACTCAGAGACTTGGTGACTACAACAAGGAAATTAACAGCTGTTATTTTGTTCAAATAAATATTACACGATGAGTTGAGAAGGTTATTGTGAAAACACTGATTCGACATTATTTGTTTATTTCACAGAATCTCCATGAACTTTGGTATTTACCACAAAGGGCTTCACTAAACTGGCTTCCCGTTAGTACACTGAAATTCAAAGAAATGCTCATAACTGTTAATGAAAGCAGATTGAAAGCAACACCACCATCACCGGAGTATTTTTAGTTTTATGCGGATGGGACTACCAAGCATGTTGCTCTTATTCGGTCTAATTCTAATGTCATGGGTATCCACTGCTGGGGGAGAAGGTAAGTTGAAAACAGATTTGAATATTTTAGTTTCTTTTCAAACATATGTATTGATTGTGTGTGCATGCATAAGTATATTTTAAAATGAATAACTAGCTGAGAATAATTTGAAGGGGTATCATATTAATCTATTTTATGGAAATATTTTCTAACATGCAATTAGCAGGAATATAGAATAAAATTAATTCCCTCTATTCTCTAGGTTGCAAGGGGTAAACGGTCACAAATAGATAGTGTAAAGAGAAATTAAAGGAGGGAAAATCTGCTATAATAAAGATGACAAGGTGAGGTATTGGCGTAATTCTGCATAAGCTCTGCAATGCCTCTGACTAGAAAAATCAACCTCAGAAGATTTGGCCACCTTTAAAATGTTTTCAGAAATTTATTTTCAAAGATTTGTTAATTTAAATTTTAAACGTTAAAATGAAGGAATTATCATTTGAGTCTAATTATCATTTAACAGGGAGAAATATATTTTAATGAAACAATAGAAAATATTATTTTTATGTGTAAACCAATGAATTGCCAAGAAAATGCTTTTTCTGAGCTCCTCCACAAATGTGAAAAGTGAAAAACTGATTCTTACAATATTTTATAAACTGTCTCATTGTATTTCAGGTGGAAATTAAAGCCACCATATCAAAAGAATTGCAAACAAAATCTCTAACAAGGTCTAGGATACTGATTAAAGTATGTGTGTACATGGAGTTTCAGTAATTGTGCCTTACTCTTTGATTTCCAGAAAGTTTTGTTTTACTGCTTTGCTGCTTTGTAATGTTTACAGATCTTTAAATTTTTTGAACACTTTCTCCTCGGTCCTGAAATAAGAGAAAATTATGAACAATAAAATGCTTTCTTTTTAATATGTGCCCTTACATATGTTGCAAAACATTATTTCTGCAGGCTTGAAATTTATTTAATTTGTTTTTACTTTTAGTAGTGAGTTGTAATCACAAGAGTGTGACTGTATGAATGTATTTGATTTTTCTTAAGTCTGTGTTCATGGTATTTATTAAGTGGCTTAAACATCTGTCATAAATGGTATCACAAGAATATTAAATGGGGGGATGGAAGCCAAGGAAGATAAGTGAAAATTATGAATTAGAATTTTAGCAATTCCTAACTCAGCAAAAATCATTCAAGCTTCAATCCAGTCCCAAGATAAACTTCAGTGAAATTCTATCTAGAAGTTGTCTAGGTGTTAAATGACCTGTAAGTGTGTGTTACACTTTTGTTTAGATGTCTGTTTAGAAACTGGCCAAACGGCAGAAAAAACACTCGAAGACAACACTTTTGTACAAATAGAAAACTGCATGCCTCCAGTAGCAAAATATCATGCAATATATTTATTAAGTAATATATTTTGCTTCATGCTGTAGCAGAGAACCTGGAAAGAACATGACAACCCCACCCACGCCTCACTACAACTTACGGTGTCCTAAAATAAAAGCATCATGTAAATAAGCAAATAAATTGCAAGGTTATATATAGGGGATTGTGTGTGTGTGTGTGTTTTACAGTCCTGCATCACTTAATGATAGGAAAACATTCTGAGAAGTGCATTAGGCAATTTCGTCCTCTTGCAAACATCATAGAGGGTACTTACACAAACCTAGATTGTATAGCCTGCTACCTCACTAGGTGGCATGGTACAGTCTGACAGTCTTAGGATGTAAACCCGTACAGCATGTTACTGTGCTGAACACTGTGGGCAATTGTAGCACAACTGTAAGAATGTGTTTATGTAAACAGAAGAGGTACAATAAACATACAGTATAAAACATTAATAATGGTGGACTTGTATAGGATTCTTATCATAAATAGGGTTTGCCGGACTGAGAGTTGTTCTGGGTAAGTCACTGAGTAAGCGGTGTGTCAATATGAGGGTTTTGCACCTTACCATACACTACTGTCAACGTCATAAACACTGAATACTTGGGATAGACTACATTTATTTTGTTTAAATATTTATTTTGATATTTTAGAGGGATCAACTGGTTTATAGTTACCTGGATAAGTTCTTTAGTGCCAATTACTGAGCTTTTGGTGCACCCAGGGTAGACTTAATTTCTTTTAAAAACTTTTCTTCAATAATAAATTAATCGTAATTTATGGTAACCGTTTTTACTTTATCAACTGAAAATTTTTTAACTTGTAACTCTTTTGTGATAACATTCAGCTTACAATGCACTTTGTACAGATATACAAAATATTTTTCTTTATCTTTATTTTATAAGATTTTATGTTTTAAATATTTTATTTATTTATTTGCCTTTTATACCTTTTTGTTAAAAACAGACATAAACACACACATAAGCCTCGGCCTACAAAGGGTCGGGATCATTGGTATCACAGTCTTCCTTCTCCCCTCTGGTCCCTCTAGAAGGTCTTGAGGGCAGTAACACACATGGAGTTGTCATCTCCTCTGAAAACAAAGGCTTCTTCTGGAACAGTTCCCGAAAGACCTACCTGAGGATGTTTTACAGTTAATTTTTCTAATGAGAAGAAATGAACTATAAAATAATGATAAAAACTCTAGTATATTAAATACATTAACCAGTACCATGGTCATTTATTATCATTATCAAATATGTACTATACATAATTGTGTGTACTATAGTTTATCTGACTGGCAATGCTGTCGGTTTGTTTATACCAGCATTGCCACAAAAATGTGAGTAATACATTGCACCACGATGTAACGGAGGTCGTCAGTTGGTAAGAATTTTTCAGCTGCATCATAATCTTACGGAACCACTGTGATATAAGTGATCAGACATTGACCAAAACATCATTATGTGGTAAATGACTGTATGCCTATATGTGTGTTTGTTTGTATATATGCATGTATATATATATATATATATCAGAAGAAATATATTCATAATATTCTATCAGAAGGTAGAGTAAGAAAATTTATTTTGTACTTTTCAAGTGAGTGATTGTGTAATGGGAGGTTTGCAAAAGGACAATAACACTCCTAGCTTGCACCGTTGTGGAGGTACACAGTGGGTGTGTGATCAGTGCTGTAGAGCAAGTTCTGCAGGACAGGTAGGATATAAGTGGATGATGAGAACAAAGTTATTCTGGATGATGAAAAATATGTAAGTATAAGTGTATGAAAATCGAGTATTATAATTCTACCATTTTGGAGGAGTGAAGGATACTTAAAAGGAGTTATGACATGTTAATACTCTCAAGACATGAGGGAGTCTTTCCCTCAATATCTTCTCTAAAAATATCTGGTGTCACATTTTAAACAGTTAGATAATCAATGTAAGGTTTCACAAGGTTAAATACCACAGGAATTACTTCAAATATTGTACGATGTTAAATATAACTTCTAGGTAGATCAAAAGGGGAAATTTCCCTTGATTTGTCAGCTGACTTTCTGCATGCTTTTTCCCGATAAGGTGGAAAACAAAACAATTTCTCAAGCAGCAAAGCTATATTGAGAAAATGCCTTGAGCTAACAAAAGAGCACTACTGTATTGAGGAAATATCTTGATCTAAAAAAGCACTCAAAGATAAAGTACATCAAATCCATAGAATGTACAATATGAAGAGAAAACCCTAATGTAAACTATGGAGTTTGAATGATAATAATATTGATGGTGAGGGGGGCTATTCATGTGGTAGGGAAGAGGAAGTGGTATATAGGAAATCTCTGTACCTTCCACTCAAATTTGCTGTGAAAAACTGTAAAGAAA
The DNA here is from genome assembly GCF_049354715.1 of Callithrix jacchus. Taxonomy (NCBI): domain Eukaryota; kingdom Metazoa; phylum Chordata; class Mammalia; order Primates; family Cebidae; genus Callithrix; species Callithrix jacchus. The sequence goes on from NC_133519.1 coordinate 53,270,653, forward strand.
TACTAAAGTTTAATAAAAATATGTGTGTATATATATATATACATATATACATATATAAACTGAGTATAAAAAATATAAATAAGAACTAAAGTCTAATATACACACATATTTTTATTAGACTTTAGTATCTAAGTTTTTATTTACAGTTTATATATATACATTATATATATATACACACAAGAAAATAGAATCAAAACTTATTGAGATTTTACCCGTTTTCTACATTGTTTTAATACATCTTGCACGGTAGTGCATATGAATGTAAGTGTAAGTGTCTATATACATATATATGGTAGTCCCTTAGTATCCTGAAGGAATTGGTTCTGGGACTCTCCTCACCCTCAGCAGATACCAAAACCCACAGATGCTCAAGTCTCTAAGAGAGAATAATGTAGTATTTTCACGTAACCTATGCATATCCTCCCATGTAATTTAAACCATCTCTAGGTTATTTATAATACCTAATATAATGTAAATACTATATAAACATTTGTTATATTTTTATTACATCATTTTTATTGTTTTATTTTTTTCTTTTTCAAATGTTTTGGCCCAGCAGTATAAATACATATTTATATATACAACACTTCACAAAATTTAGCTCTAACCTAATCTTGGTTGAGTTGTTCTTAGTGGTTTTCTTGCACTCTCTAAATTATTTTCACTGAAACTATATAAACTTCGTATCAAGAAAATAATCAAAATATTAATAAACAAAAAACAAACTACTTACCCAACATTTTTACAGCACCAGAAAAAAAAAAAAACAGGACAGAGTTTCTGGTGGAGATACCTATGAGAATAGAGAAAAGAAGTAAATCTGAGAGCTGAGAACAATCCTATCACTCCTCTACTGTACACTACATAGATCAGGGAGATTTGCCACTCTTACAATCTGTCTTCATTCTTAAATTGTTGTGTGAGGGTTTTCTTCTTGAGCACATTGCAGAAGAGTTCATTTTTCATATCACTCTAAAATTTAAATATCATATTCATTGACATGACCTCCTTAAATACTCTTGTACTCTTAAACAGTGATCTTTCTCTGTTTCAAATTAGTACACTGGAAAGCATTTAAGCTAAAGGTATTTAAGCTGAAGGAAAGAAAAAACTATAAATGAGATGATTAAAATATAATCTAGTGATTCACTGATGTAGCTTATTATGTAATTCTTCAGTTTTGTGTTATTTTTCCCAGCGAGACTTTGTGATTTTCCAAAAATAAACCATGGAATTCTGTATGATGAAGAAAATTATAAGGCATTTCCCCAAGTTCCTATAGGGGAAGTTTTCTATTACTCCTGTGAATATCATTTTATGTCTCCTTCAAAATCCTATTGGACTCGCATAACATGCACAGAAGAAGGATGGTCGCCAACACCAAAGTGTCTCAGTGAGTAAACGCCCTGATCACTACATGGATTTCTTTCAGTGAATAGAGAAGGATGTGCCAGACAAGATCATAAGGTCATGATAATGACAGGGGCAGTGACCAGAGGAGCTGGAACGACGGGAGACGTAGTCCCCCTATTTTGCGATGCCTCTTATGAGAACGAAATGAAGAATAAATATGTCAACTGTCTTGCATTACCTAGAAATGCTCTATGCATTGAAATATATTAATTTAAAAAATCATAATTATGACTGCTAATGTTTCTTTACTAATATAATTTGGTAGCAGCCTGATCATAGCTTTCCTTTAAAGTACGTCAATTTTATACATTTTCTGTTTTGAATTTATAATTCTCTTGCATATTGCAAGGTAAGGTTTAGTATTTTTACTTTTATATTTTTAATAAATCGTTTCTTTGGACCTTCAAAGTGTAGCTGTATTTATTCTCCAATAAATGTAGAGAACAGACTCCAATGACAACAGGTGTATTAAAAAAAGAAAAACAATGGGAGAGAGAATAGATGAGGCAACAAAGGAGATAATGATCTTTCTCCTTTTGTAGGAAATGTTTATGAGAATTGAGAGAAATATTTATATGAAGATATTGTTTTGTCCCTAGAAAACTTTATAAACATAAAATATTTTATTATAACAACCATACAGTAGTAGCATAAAATATCAACTTTCTTTTATATGTACATATATGGAACAAAAAAATATTTCATCATATATACAGTAACATGACCAAATTCTTTTGAAGATATTTACACATGATGTCAGTTTTCAAAGTTTTCAACCCTTAATAAAATATTTTAAAATGCAGTTTAACCTTTTTTTTTGCTACTTTCATCTTGTACATTAAACAATTTTTGGTCCTTAGGAATATGTTTCTTTCCTTTTGTGGAAAATGGTCATTCTGACTCTTCAGGACGAACACATCTGGAAGGTGATACCGTAGAAATTGTTTGCAATGCAGGATACAGCCTTCGAAAAAATAAGAACACCATTTCATGTGTAGAAAGTGGCTGGTCCACTCCTCCCAAATGCACCTCCACTAGTAAGTAAAATTCTGCTCTCTCAGATCATGGTATGTTTTGTTAGTTTTTAAAGAAATAAATTTATTGTTATAGGTTAAATGTAGGTTTCACCACTACTTCTATCATTATTTATTTGATTTTCAGCTCCAATTGTGTCTAAGTAGATGTGCAGTAACATAGTTTGCCTACCTATGTAAATCAAATGTATGTGATAGGTAGAAATATTAGACAAGGGGTCCAAAGTGGCTCCCGCTGGAGCTCATGGTGCTCGCAAAGGCGAGGTCATCAGTTCAAGGCTAACCTGAGCAACCTCATTAGCTCAAACTGATTGGCAAAAAAAAAAAAAAAGAAAAGAAATATTAGACAAGAATACACTTTGAAGACAATCAATTTTAAGTAATACCTGTTTGGTATTTATATTATCAGGTTAGTTAACAATAAAGGGTTACAAAACTGAGGTAATAAGTGAAAATAAGTCCAATTCCAGTTAAAATGTCTTAAAAGAGAGTTTTTACTATTTATCTTTATTTAAACTTATATGCTTGAGTCAATGAAGCATCGTCTTCTAAGTTGTAAGACCTCCATACTTGTGAGATGTATGTTTGTTTCTGAGCGGCTTAGAATTTGGAAAACAATTCTTTTAGAAACCTGTGGTATAAGTGATGGCACCTCCCAGTCCTAGGTGAACTCTTGTAATTCTTCATCTTTATAGCTCATCAGTAATTGTTCTTTGGTCAGCCCAATGCAGTTCCTTCCTATGCATGCACAGCTCAGTATTCAACTAAAAACTCAAGGAGCCTCATGAAAACTTCTATAGCTTTTTCTGCGCATACCACTTTTTCTCTGCTGCTATGTCCAGTAACTTCTGGCCACCATAGTCTCCAAGACTGACCTTACTAATCTCAAGTAAAGAAGACCACTAAGTTCTTCCTGGGTTCTCCCTCCCTGCACAGTGTAGAGAAGGGTCCCAGCAAACAGCTAGGGCTTTCATTGACTTTGCTTTATTATTTTGAAGTATTGAGGGTTTTTTTTCTTTTCTCAGTCATCACGGTCCTGTACTGGGTGATTTCCAGCATTCTGAAAATAAATTTTGTACAATTTTCTAAATTTTTTTTCAGTGGGGTGATTATGTTGATAGCAGCTACTCCATCCTATCAGGAAATAGAATCTGTGGTATGTTTTTCAAAAGATGTTATCAAATATTAATCCACATCTTCAGTTCTTAAATTTAAACCTCTAAAGCTGGGCACAGTGATGTGCACCTGCAGTCCTGGCCACTGGCAAGGCTGAAACAGGAGTTCAAAGCTTCAGTGAGGTATGACTGCACCAGCGCACTCTAAACTATGCAATAGACTAAGACCCTTCCCCACTTGCAAATAAAGACAAAGCAAAGCAAAAAGAAATTTAAGCTTCTAGAAATGAAGTCTTTTTATTTTAATCTTTTATTTTATTTTATTTACTTATTTTTATTGTACTTTAGGTTCTGGGGTATGTGTGCAGATCATGCAGAATTGTTGCATAGGTACATACATGGCAAGGTGGTTTGCTGCCTCCATCACCCCATCACCCATATCTGGCATTTTTCCCCATGTTATCTCTCCCCAACCTCCCCACCCCCGCTGTCCCTCCCCTTGCCCCCCACAACAGATCCCAGTGTGTGATGCTCCCCTTTCTGTGTCCATGTGTTCTCTTTGTTCAACAACTGCCTGTGAGTGAGGCCATGCAGTGTTTGATTTTGTGTTCTTGTGTCAGTTTGCTGAGAATGATGGTTTCCAGATTCATCCATGTCCCTACAAAGGACAAGAACTCATTGTTTTTTATGGCTCCATAGTATTCCATGGTGTATATGTGCCACATTTTCCTTGTCCAGTCTATCATCGATGGGCATTTGGTGTGTTTCCAGGTCTTTGCTATTGTAAACAGAGCCACAATCAACATACTTGCACATGCGTCTTTATGATTCTGCCCAGCCATCTTTTTAAAACAACTGGAACTGTGATAGTTTTCCAGTAAACGGTTAAGTCATGGTCTCTTTCAATTACAAGGGGTTGAAACATTATTAACATCTGCAAAAATAAAATAACAAATGTTACTAACACCAGAAAATTCCAGTGATTGAATATGGTTCAAAATTTATAAGCTTCAGTTATGGTATAAATACTTCCATGCTCTCTCTTGTGAATATTTGTTCATGTCAGGAATAAGCTCTCTTCATTTTGTGAGATGACGTCTATTGAGGCTAGCAATTATATTTTAGAAGCTTAACAGACTAAGTTGGGCCAGCTGTTACCCATACGAGCTGGCTCTGTGTACAGTCTGTAAGATTCTGTTAGCCTTTGAACAATTCCATTCCTTTGTGACACAAAAAATATCCCAGGCCTAACTCATGTTTTCCCTGCCACAGAACTGGAATGAGCCATACCTCCAATAAGTCCTGGTTCCATTTAGTGGGCAATGACATTAAGAAACTAAGTTGCCAAAATAAACTTGTTTCAAAATTTAGCACATTTTATTTAATCAGAAAAAGCACATATCTTATGGTTCAAGTTCTCAAAACATAGCTACCTTTCTCTTTCTGCCTGTTGCTTATTTCAAAAGCACAAGACAACATATTGAGGTTATCAGAGTAGATGGAGGAAGTCAGAGTCTCCAAAGTGGAAGAATTCAGCAGAGCACTGTATGTCCCAGGTTGAATGGTAGCTCAAGAACACTGTGGAGAGTTAATAAAGTTTCAGGGCAACTAGACTCCTAATGATATCTGCACAGTCTGTTTTTTCATGTAAGGTAACATCTTGCAAGTTATGGTCGTCCATGGTGCAGGAATTAGGACAGAGGTATCTCTTGGGGCCATTATTCCATTTACACAACTGTGCAATAACCATATATGAAAAAAGCAGCTGGGAAACCCTACATCAGCCAAGATCAATTATTTTCAATGGCATTTTGTTTTTAACAGTTAGATAAGAAAACGACTATAAACAACTAATCAAGAACTACCATGCACAATATTGGAATAAAAAACAGAGATTTAGGGATCCATGTTTTATTTTAGGGAAATAAGGCACATTCTATTGGGATTTGGGGTTTGCTCAAGTAAACTGTGATCAAACCATTAAAGTGCCTATAATGGTACATAAAACTAGCTAGTTCTAAATACTTAGGCGATTATTAATTATGTACCGTTAATTATGGTACATAAAACTAGCTAGTTTAAAAATACTTAGGCGATTATTAATTATGTACCATTAATTATGGTACATAAAACTAGCTAGTTTTACATACTTAGGTGATTATTATGTACCATTAATTATGGTACATAAAACTAGCTAGTTTAAAAATACTTAGGCGATTATTAATTATGTACCATTAATTATGGTACATAAAACTAGCTAGTTTAAAAATACTTAGGCGATTATTAATTATGTACCATTAATTATGGTACATAAAACTAGCTAGTTTTACATACTTAGGTGATTATTATGTACCATTAATTATGGTACATAAAACTAGCTAGTTTAAAAATACTTAGGCGATTATTAATTATGTACCATTAATTATGGTACATAAAACTAGCTAGTTTAAAAATACTTAGGCGATTATTAATTATGTACCATTAATTATGGTACATAAAACTAGCTAGTTTAAAATACTTAGGCGATTATTAATTATGCACCATTAATTATGGTACATAAAACTAGCTAGTTTAAAATACTTAGGTGATTATTAATTATGTACCATTAATTATGGTACATAAAACTAGCTAGTTTTAAATACTTAGGCGATTATTAATTATGTACCATTAATTATGGTACATAAAACTAGCTAGTTTAAAAATACTTAGGCAATTATTAATTAGAAAATATTTCAAATTTATTTTTGTGTATGCTTGATTTATTCAGATTATTTCTTTTGTCTTGAATGTCAATTATTTACTTTACATAACAATATATAATTTTACTAATTAACCATTAGTGAAAGATGACAAATGAGAAAACTACACACATAGCCATATACGTATCTATTTCTAATGGAATCAGAAGTTATTCATAATGAGTATTTATGAACATATTAGTGATGCAGTTGTATATAATGGAAAGATTAAAAAAATGTAGAAGATGAGTCTTTAAAAAAATCTTTGATATTTAGTTACCCTTTTGTAAAATCGGGAGTAATGGCTTTTTAATATTCCCTTCAACGTAACATTTAGTAGTTGTATCCTGTTTGGGTGTTTCACACATCTACTTTTTTTTTTGAGATGGGATTTTCCTCTGTCACCCAGGCTGGAGTGCAGGGGCGTGATTTCAGCTCACTGCAACCTTTGCCTTCTGTGTTCAAGTGATTCTTCTGCCTCTGCCTTCCCAGTAGTTGGGAGTACAGGCTTCCACAACTGCACCTGGCTAATTTTTGTATTTTTACTAGAAACAGGATTTCACCATGTTGGCCAGGCTGGTGTGGAACTCCTGACCTCAGGTTATCTGCCCACCTTGGCCTCCAAAAGTGTTGTAATTATAGACATGAGCCACTGTGTCTGGCCCACTTATCTACTTTTCATATATCATTACCATTTTTTATTTTACAAAAAGTAATTAAATATGTTGCCTTTTAGTTTTGTTACTTGAAGAAATTTTTTGTGACTTAAATGTGAAAGATCTTCATATTCTGTATTATATATATTATTAAACTTATTACTATTAAACAGCAAATTTAAAACTTATATTCCTAAACAAATTAAATAATTTACTCTATAAGTAACTTCATAGGATTTTCTTATTACAATCCCAAAGAAATTCTCATACAAAATTTCACCTTGCTGTACAGTTTCCCAATTTGTCTGAAGTGTCTTAGATATATTTGTTGGGTATAAATAATTAGTTCAAATGTTTTCTTGAAGGCAAGAATATATTTTGTACTCCTCTGTATATGAAGCCCCTTTCATCTTATTTTTATATAACACATATTAAATTTGTTTCTGCAATTAAAATTCACATATGTTCATTTAATTTTATTTTTGGAAACAGATTGTCATGTTCCAATTTTAGAAGCAAATGTAGATGCTCATCCCAAAAAGGAAAGATACAAAATTGGAGATGTATTGAAATTCTCTTGCAGACAAAATCTTATAAGAGTTGGACCAGATTCAGTTCAGTGTTACCAATTTGGGTGGTCACCTAACTTTCCAACATGCAAAGGTCAGTATTTATTTTAGAAGTATTGAAACAAGAATCTGATTTTTATAATAATGCCTACATTGGAGCTTATGTTGTATCTATAATCTGACAAAGTGGAAAAATGGCAAAGGTAGTATTTTCTTTAGGAAGGAGAAAGGGTGCAAGTAATTGAGTTGCATAGATTATTTAGGTGTCCTTAATCAAGGAGTAATTCTACTTCTGTGTTTTAAAATACATAATGGTATTTTATAGGTCAAAATATAGTAGCCAGAATTGAGAAGTGTTAGGATTTTTCCATCGATCTCAATAAAAAATTCATACTTCTAAAAATATTGTATGATCAGTGTTACATTTTATTAAGTAATTAAGAAAATAATTAAGTCATTGCAATATAAATTATTTATTAGAAAACAATGATGATTTGTACCTGCTTCAGATGGCACTATTTTTTATCTAAAATGGCTTATTATTATATTTGAAGTATGTATTAGTCCATTTTCACACTGCTGATAAAGACATACCCAAGACTGGGCAACTTACAAAAGAAAGAGGTTTAATGGACTCATAGTTTCACATGGCTGGGGAGACCTCACAATCATGGTGGAAGGTAAAAGTCACATCGTGAATGACAGCAGACAAGAGAAGGGAACTTTTATAAAAGGGAAATCTCCTTTTATAAAATCATCAGATCTCGTGAGACTTATTCACTATCACAAGAATAGCATGGGAAAAACCTGCCTCCATGATTCAATTAACTTCCATCAGGTTCTTTCCACAACAACTGGGAATTGTGGGAGCTACAATTCAAGATGAGATTTGGGTGAGGACGCAGCCAAACCACATCAAAGTATTTATAGATATTAATAGAAATTATAACTATGCATTATATATGTATATTATGCCACATATTTGGTAACTATTTACTTTTATATAACATTCAGATTATTGACCTACTTAAACATCTTCAAGGGTACAGCTTAATATCCTGATTATAATAAACAGCCTACAAAATATTGGGAAACATAGGCTATCAGGATGTTTAAATATAGAGGGAATAGAAGATTGTACTAAGAAAATATTAATTTGGTGAAAGGTAAGATATTTTGTATATGTAGGCAACTGTCTTTATGAGATAAGCATTCTGAAGAATTTAGGATTAAAACCTCACTGTCATTTACTTTAAATTACCTCACAAAAATAAGTAAATAGGGCAAATAGGGCAAAGTGTAACATTTGTATAGCTAGGTAATCAGTTTACAAGTGTTTATGATGCATTCTTTCTCCTTTCATTTGCTCAACATTGTTCATCATAAAAAGTGTCAATATTTTAATAAATGAATACAGTCAATACACTATGTACATTGCAAAAAACATACCCTTCCAAAAATAGAAATACAATATAGTAACTCCACATTTTGCTATGCTTATAAGACCATTTAAACATTATTTTTGGTTTCTTTATAATAGGACAAGTACAGTCGTGTGGTCGACCTCCTCAACTCTCCAATGGAGAAGTTAGGGAGACAACAAAAGAGGAATATGGACACAGTGAAGTGGTGGGATATGATTGCAATCCTAATTTTATAATAACAGGGCCTAAGAAAATACAGTGTGTGGATGGAAAATGGACAACTTTACCCATTTGTGTTGGTAAATAAATGTTAACATTTAAACAGAACAGTTACTATTATTTTGCACTTATATATACATACACATGTAAATAGATTTAAAGTATTTTCAGAGTAAACATTTATTTTACCACCTTTTCTTAGAACAAGTGAAATCATGTGGATATATACCTGAACTCGAGCATGGATATGCTCAGCAGTCTGTCCCTCCCTATCAACATGGAGTTTCAGTGGAGGTGAATTGCAATGAAGAATATACCATGATTGGAAATAACAGGATTACCTGTATTAATGGAATATGGACAGAGCTTCCTCTATGTGTCGGTGAGAAAACATTGCTAAACTTCTTATTTGATTATTTATAGTTTTGATTGGGATTGCATAAAGTGTATAAATCTGGCTAGAATTGCAATTTATTGATAGTGACTCTTCCTTTCGCAAAAATATATGTCAATCCATTTATTCAGGTCTTATATTAAACTTTGCCATATGATTTAATGAATTTCTTGTAATTACTTCACAAATTTCTTTACCAGTTTATTTGGGATTTTTCAGTTATGATGAATGGAAACTTTTATTAACTATGTGCTTGAATAGTTATACTTTCTATATACAAGAATGTGATTTAATTGCATATATTAATTTTGTTTCCAGTAACCTTGTTCAATTCCTGTATTAGTTCTAATATTGAATTTGTAGACTGTATTTCTACAAATAATTGGAATATAATTTCTTTTATTTCCTTGCTTTAACTCGGTTTTTACCTCAGCATGTTCAAGATACAACCACCTAAATAATCATCACGTAGCTGGATTTCCATTGAATTCCATGGTGTTTGGAGTCTCTCCTTAGGAGAAGAGTAGAGGACTAGGACCCAGGAACTAGGCATGATCGCTGCTTTTTCTGTCCCCATAATTCTCTTATCTTTAGTCCTACTTTTCTGATTAGTTTGTCTGTTTCCTCCACAAAAATAGTAAAATCCATTCCAGGTTTTTCCTCCAGTCTCTCAGTCTGTGTACTTTACTTTTAGATTGTAGCCTCAGGACTTCCAGCCTTGATACTTCAGTTAGTACCTGCCGGTTTTTTTTCCCTGCACCCTCAGATCCTGGCCTCTTTTGTCCTATCTCTAGCAACCTCAACATTAAGTCTCTAATTTTGAAGTCCAAAGACAAGCAGACTTTCTGCTGCTGTTCTTCTCCATACAGAAACTTAAACAGAACCACCTCTCTCTCCATCTCTGGGACTTTCGGATTATTAATTGGCCCACTCATTGCTGGGAAAAATTACTGTAGGTGTCACCACTCATGGTGCCAGGCAAATACGTGGTTAGTGGCCATCTGTGATGAACTATTGTGAGAGAATGTCTTCCACTACCAGGAGTCAGAATTCTGTTATGAGAAGATATAGACCATATATCTCCATGCTCACCAACTTTTATGCAAGGAGTACACAAACATCCAACCTCTAGCCCCATATGGAATAAATTAAAAATAGACACGATTACAGAAAAACACTTATAAACACAGAAGTAGCGGAGCACACTCCATGTCTCATTATCCCATCCTTTTACACACTAAGGAAAAAGCTCCATAACTATCTACATATTTATGGGAAACAAGGAAGGAATGTAATAATGAGAACTACTTAGACAAGCAAGAGACTTACTAGAAATGTACGTTCAGAAGCTAAGTGGAGATATTATCAGTGAACTCTTCCCCCGAGAACACTGTGACTGAGTCTGAGTTTTTGCTGCGTTTTTGAAATGTGGGAGTCATTGAACCTCAAGGGGCATCCAGATTTATCTCTCACTGATGCTTTGCTTTCTACAGACTTACTTATGTATTGCCTCTTTCTGTTATTTAAATGTTTTGAAGATATTTATTTAAGATGGCTTAGTGCAAAACAATTATATATGTGTACATTTTTGCAGTCTTTAAAAATTCATTTGTAGCTTCATAAGAACTATCCTTCAATCAAAACTCCCACCAAGAAAACCCATCTTGCACTTTCATTTCCCAGAAAACTTTCTGACATAGTTTTCTGTCATTGAAAGATGGGATACAGTTTTTTGTTTTCTTTTTCCTTTTGTTAACAGCATTGCCCATTTTGTGTAATGAGATCAAGAATAATTTTTTGTGATGTTGCCTAAAAGCATCCATTTAATTATGCTTTAATATTTCAGATATTTTATTAGCATAATTGTTTAATTTCTATTTAATATTGTTCTGTGTAAATTTTTTTTATAGCAACACATCAACTTAAGAGTTGCAAAATAGGAGGAGCTAATATAAGAACGTTCTTCAGACTAGTTGGGAAGGAATTTAATCACAATGCTGGAATACGTTACAGATGTTCACATATCACCGAAAACAGGCACTCAGTCTGCATAAATGGGAAATGGAATCCTGATCTAGACTGCACAGGTAAGGGTTGTTTAAAACATTTTGTTGATCCTGTTGCTTCTCGACAAGAAAAAATATTTTGAAATTAGAATGTTTTTAAATTATTTATTGTGGCATATAATTTCTAAGCTAATAGTAAAGTTTGAAGCTATTTATAATATTCTTTCCAGACAAATATTATTATTCTTTAAATGCCTTGGCTTGGTTGGGCACAGTGGCTCACGCCTGTAATCCCAACACTTTGGGAGGCTGAGGTGGCCAGATCATCCGAGGTCAGGAGTTCAAGACCAGCCTGACCAATATGCAGAAAGCCCATCTCTACTAAAAAATACAAAATTAGCCAGGCATGGTGATGCATGCCAGTAGTCCCACCTACTCAGAAGGCTGAGGCAGGAGAATCACTTGAACCCAGGAGGCGGAGGCTGCAGTGAGCCGAGATCTCACCATTGCACTCCATCTTGGGCAACTAGAGCCAAACTCCACCTCAAAAAAAGAAAGTGCCTTGGGTTTCTGGTAAAGATGAGAGAGTAAAGCCATTTTTACTCTATTACAGTCTCTCAAAACCTTAAAAAAATAAAGAACTGTAAGAAAAGAACAAAACTTAAACTTCAATGACTTTAACAAACAAATAAAACCCAAATTATGCCCTGTGAAACAAAACTAAGAGATATTGTCAGTTCTGGATGAGACAGAAGGCTGAGTAAAAAGCAAGCTGAGAAAGAAAATCTATTTGAGTAATACATGGTTTCCCTAAGAATAAGTCTCACATTTCTCGAAGGCTTATATTCAAATCACTTAATTTGGGCAATAGGATTATAAATTACAAGTAATTATAAAATTAGACACCATATTAGATTAAAATAAACCGGAACTAGAGAAAACAAAGTGCTTATAAAAGGATGACAATAAAAGAGGGAAGATAGATTGCAGACTTCTCATCAGCAGCATAAAAAGCAAAAGAAAATAGGGTAATTTCTTCAAAGCGCTTAGTGAAAGTAACTGTCAGCCAAGTGATCTGTATACTAATATAATTCACTAATGATTCCAAACTAAAGAAATTTCAAACAAAGGAAGGACTAGGAGTTAACACATCAGGTCATAATTTAACAGAAATCATATCAAATATACATTAATGAAATGAAATACTAATTTATAAGAGAAAGTGTGATGTCATTAGAAATTGTGAGAAAAAATAGTGGAATATATTGTTAAACTTAAATACATAAGGATTTCAGAAAGATGACTACAATTTATTTAAAACAAGTGGAACATTTTTATGTTATAAAATATTTTATTTTTATTATATATTATATTTACTTTAGGAAGATAAATATTCTGATAATTCAAAGAAGCTTAAAGCCTTTTATGTGTCCATGACATGTTTACTTAAATTGGCCAGTCATTCTTCCCACAAATAATTTTCACAACTTCAAATACTAAAGCCCTATAGATCACTTTTTATAACCACAAACAAATAACATAAAAAGTGGATAAAAAGTTATCCACTTCCCTACCCTTCATTTTGGTTAGGGAAATAATTTACTTCCAAATAACCGAGTGATGTAATGTTTCACTGTTGTTACCCAGACTGGAGTGCAATGGCATGATCTCGGCTCACTGCAACCTCCGCCTCCTGGGTTCAAACAATTCTTCTGTCTCAGAGTACCGAATAGCTGGGATTACAGGCACGCGTCACCATGCCCAGCTAATTTTTGTATTTTTAGTAGAGACGGGGTTTCACCTTGTTGACCAGGATGGTCTTGATCTCTTGACCTCATGATCTACCCGCGTCGGCCTCCCAAAGTGCTGGGATTATAGGCGTGAGCCACTGCGCCTGGCCTAGTGATGTAATGTTTTAAAAACTAAGTACTGTATTATAAGGATACAAGGTAAAATCTAAGAGATGAAACTCAACCAAAATTTAGAGTGGTGTGGCCTTCGTAGTCTTAAACTTATCTATTTGGGGAAAAAATATGTATGGATATATGTGTATATCCTAAAAAGCTAGGGGGAAAAGTAAATTCAGATATTAGAAGAAAAAGGAAACAATAAAAGTAAAAGCAGAAGAAAATGAAATAGAACCTGTATTTCCAACTAATCCAGGCAATGAAACTAATGTTTTAAAAATATTAATATGCAGAGCTGTCCAAACAAGTTGACTCTAATCAAGAATGGTGTGCATACACAAACATTTATATAAAAAGTAGATTTTAACTGAAATACAGGGAATAATAATATGATTTCATTTTTTTAAATAAATAAATTAGAAACAGAGAAAAGGAAAATGCTATGAAGCACTGGTATCAAAATAAGAAAGAAGACTTATTCAAAGTTTTGAGAAAAGCTGGTGGGTAGCAGTCTGAAAATTAGGTGAGAACGTTATTAGGTGGCAAATATTTGTCACACACATTACTCATTCTTGAGAAAGATAATAAAATTTCTAATTTTACACATCAGAAATATATGCATTCTGGAAGTTACTTGGTCAAAATCAAGACTGGAACTTGTTTCCAGGTTTTTATATCAGTGCTGTTTCAACTAGTCTTTGTCTACACTAGGCAGAAATTTCTAAAGAGAATGTCCAATTCTAAAAGGAAAGTAAGTTAGACAACTGAGATCATTATCTGTAATGTTCTTTTACCTAAAATATAAAAACAATAATATTGTGTGACCTTTGAACAACTAACTCACTTAGCTGGGACTTTGTTGATGAAGTTTTTATTATTATTTGCATATTTGAGATTATAGACACCTTCAGCTTCCCTGTTTCCTGGCACTGAAATGTCTAAGAGGCTGATAGCAGGTAGCTGCTGAGTCCCTAGATTGGCAGCACAGGCCTTGATGCTCATTCAAAAGAATCTTGATGATACTCAATAAGTATTCATTTTTGTGACTATGTATTTAAATAAAATATTTAAACCACCAAACAGAAATTCATAAACAATGAAAATGTTTAGTTTACAAAATGTTCACAAAATACCTAAACAAATAGGTAATAAGACATCTAAGTGGAAAAGCTTCTAAATAATAAATAATGTTGAAAACTGACCAATCGATCTATCAAATTTGTCTGATATCCTGTTTTCATGTGCTCCTTATAGACTTTCTTCAAGCCCATGAGCCAAACTTTGCTAATCTAAAACATATAACATCAGGCTAATTTTATCTTGTTTTGCAGTTAATTACTGAAATAAGACCAATCTCAAAAGACTGGTCTTGTTTCTGGTTGACTGGTATAATGATGCAACTGGAATTAGGTAATTTAATTCACACTTTTCTTAAACCAGTAAATAAGACGGACAAGTCATATAAAACATAAAATATGCATCAGTGCACCCCAGTCCCAGATATGTATCTAGATTTACACAGAAACAGTTTTTATTTAAATTTGCAGTATAAATGCTATTCTGCATTTCTGGGCTGGGAAAACTAAAGAAAAATCCAATATAAAATTCCTATTTTAGATAATATGCATGCTTTGGCTTACATATACTGACCTCAGGTTCTGTTCAAATAATTTATTAAATATCTGCTGTATATAGTTATTATATTTTTTAATCTAGCTAAACCAGGATAGAGTAGATACACATTCTTTCATCTTGATTTTTAAATGAAAATAGTATACTGAGGAGAAACAGATGTCACACTTTCAATGTGGAAACTTTGCAGGAAAGTGCCAGTAAACAGTAGCTAACACTGTGGAAAAACATGAGATGAAGAAGACCACCGTAAGGGGCATGAGCCCAGGTCAGGAGGCTCAGAAAATGTGTTGGCATCCAAATTAACCATTTAAAGGTTTTCTTAAAAATAAGCAAACAACCAAAAAAGAAGTCAATTCCTAGTCCAACAGAGACATTCCAGTTACGTTCATCACCAGCCATTTTCATGTTTACAAGAAAATGCAAATTATGGAAATCCTTTATTGAGATCTAGGTTTTAGTTATTAGGGGACGTCTCGATTGGTGCTATCATAGTTATTTCTGATTGTTCTCACTTTTATTTTTAGTTCTAAATAGTTTGAATTAAATGCACATAACTTTTTGAATAATATGGGTTAGTGAGAAAAAATTTAAAGCAATTCATTTGTGAATTATACAAGAGAATTGACAGGAATAATGAATAGGAGATACAGGAGAACATCTGAAAAATTTTAAACTAATGGTTATAACAAAAAAATGCTCTTTAAACTGTAAACTGTACTGACACAAAAATATTTGTTATTATAACATTTATATATAGAGAGAGAGAAAGAGAAAGAAAGTGATAGACATAGTGCATGTGTGTCATTGAATGTTCCATTATCCTGAAACACTACCATGTTGAGCTGTTTTTTCTTAGCTTTTATTAATCATATAATTTAATTTCAATATTTTACAGAAAAAGAGGAACTCTGCCCACCACCACCTCAGATACCTAATGCTCAGAATATGACAACCACAGTGAATTATCAGGATGGAGAAAAAGTAGCTGTTCTCTGTAAAGAAAACTATCTACTTCCAGAAGCAAAAGAAATTCTATGTAAAAATGGACAATGGCAATCATTACCACGTTGTGTTGGTTAGTAGTTTATTTCTAAGTAATTTCACTTAGAAGAGGTTACTAGCTGCCTATGCTTTATCTAAAGAAAAGGAAAAAGAATTTAGGACTAATCTATTTCACTGTACCCTGAAGTATGGAATTGCTAAGTACACAATTCTGTCATTAAAAAAAGAAAAGTTTCTCTAAGAGTTATCTCCAACAGGGTACACAGAAGAAACAAGTTTGAAATTTTTACGTCTTGTAAAAAATCTTTTCTCTCATATGTTTACTGTACCTTTTCTATGTTTAAATATGTTTAGACATGCAAATACTTACCATGATGTCACAAAGGCCTATAGCATTTAGCACGGTGGCGTGCTGTACAGGTTTGTGGCCTAGGATAGTGATACCCAACCTTTTTGGCAGCAGAGACCTGTTTTGTGGAAGGCAATTTTTCCATGGACTAACAAGGATTTGGAAATGGTCTCAGGTTGAAACTGCTCCACCTCAGATCATCAGGCATTAGATTCTCATAAGGAGCAAGCAACCTAAATCCCTTGGATGTGCAGTTCACAATAGGGTTAAAGATCCTATGAGAATCTAATGCCCCGGCTGATCTGACAGGAGGTGACATTCAGACAGTAATGTTCGTTTGCCTGCTGCTCACTTTCTGCTGTGCAGCCCAGTTCCTAACAGACCACAGAGGGTACCAGTCTGCAGCCAGGGGTTTGGGGTCAGTAGGAGCAATAGGCTGCACCATGTAGCCTACTACTAGGTATGTAGTAGCAACATCACCTAGGTTTGTGTATGCTTACTCTATCTTGCTCACACAAGGAAAAAAGAGCCTAATGACACATTTCTAAAAATATATTCTTCTCATTAAGTGCTGAATGACTGTATTTCAAAAGCAATTTCAAAATATTATTTGGCAGTACATCAGGTCTGTCAAAGAGTGCTTAGAGCTGGACAAGATGCCTGATAATTGAACAATCTATTTAGCTAAATAAAAACCGTTGGTAATTTTGCCTAGCAATATTTCCATAGGAGGTAAGTAATTGCACATTCAAGAATGTGGGGTGATAAAGTAAGGTCATGGAGGATGGGAAACAAGTAAATGTGTTTGAAAGGGAGTAAAGAAATGACGCAGTTGCTGGATAGAAGATATAGATACAGTGACGTTTTACCTTATTGAATTGTGACATTTTCAGCATGTTTCTAGATTGGTGCATGATTAAGTGGAGACAGAGAAATTGATGTTACAGAATAAAGGGGAGAATTCATGGAGAATGGTCTTTTACTAGTTTAAAGGTGAATCTAATGTCTTCATGAAGAAGTCAATCTGAGAAAGCAGGGTCAGTAACTCAGTGAAACAAGTCGTTTGGGATAAGATTACTTATTTAGTGATTTTGTATTTATGTTCTTGGTGATATATAAAGGGAGATCAGTCAGTACAATGGAATGTATTACAGCCAATCTTAGCATGAAGTTGAAACATTTATTGATAGGGAAAGATGCCTTTGGTATTAAAAAAGTAAATGCAAAAGAGTATGTCTGCAATTCATTTTCAGTAAAACTACAAGTTTATGATCATATAGTAGTTGGTATATGCTATCGACATAAAGTAACAAATACCCTGAGACTAGAAATGGTAAGAAAGCTATTTACTTTTGCCTTTTCTCTTTAAATAACAATTGAATATTAAGGCCTGGAGGAGGAACCTAGACCAGAAGTTTACTCACCTGTCTCTCTTGCCTTAAATAAAAAGTATTTCCAGTATTTTATGTGAGCTTCACTTTAACATGAAAGGAGCTATATGTTTTGAATCAGACTTTATGACAGAAATACTGTAATTATTTGACTTTTCAGACACCTTATATTAAAGATATGATATATGGTGCTTTATTATTTTATTTTGTTTAAACTAACATACTGACCGTTTCTCAACAAATAAATGCTATTTTCTAGCGTCTACAGCATACTGTGGGCCCCCTCCACCTATTAGCCATGGAGATATCACCTCATTCCCATTATCAGTATATCCTCCAGGGTCAACAGTGACGTACCGTTGCAAGTCCTTCTATGAACTCCAGGGCTCCGTAACTGTAACATGCAGAAATAAACAGTGGTCAGAACCACCAAAATGCCTAGGTGAGTTCATAATACTCTCTTGGAATCTGAGATTTAATATTTATTGTATAATTTTAATGGACTAATTTCATAGAATAATCTTTACTTAAGTTTCATTTAGATGAAATCTTTCCTGCCAAATGTAAATACATACAAAGAAACATCTGAAAAATCTGCATTAAGAAAGTGAGAAAAATTTCTTTAAAAACTATAAAGAAATAGTGGATGATAAAAAACAACAACAAAACATCAAAAACAAAATGAAACTAATCTGCCTCTAATTTCCAAATAAATAAATAAAAATTTAAGAGACCTACATGTGATAAGGTACACTATGAAACTCTGTAAATAGAGTCCCAAGCTACTTATGGGGCCTATTCTCATAACATCAAATATCTTCATGTTAGAAGTGCCTACCTGAGAATTTCTCAGAGACCATTTGAAAAACATTGGTCCAGGAAAGCTGTCATTTAATAGTGTATAAGTTTCCACTTATAAACCTGAACGCTTTCCCTAGTAGAAATCCTAGTTGAATACTACTGACATAGCTTTTTACTTCCATGTTGCCAGAATTTCTAGCTGGGGAAGGGTTATTGAGACACTTTCCAAATCTTTACTACCCCTTCTTTTTACCCTATTTTCTTCTGCTACACAATAATGCCAATATACATATTCAGTTTCCACAAATTCATGTCTATTGTGGCATTAAAAAAATGAATATAGTAGACTTCTTATGAAAATTTGGAGATTCACATTCAGGTTTTAAAAGGAGATTCTTTTACTGGTCATGACAAACTAAAAGGGACAAAATACAAAGAATATGAGCTAATTAATAACACAAATTATGGAAAAAGCATGAACATCAGTTTATTCTAGACTAAGTGGATGAAAACTGGAATTTACATAAAGCTCTTCTGTTTTCTAGTATCCAAGAGAGACATCATGATAATAAGGATCTATTCCTGCAACAGTTCTCATTATTGCCCAATGCCTCGATTCACTGGGGTAGACCAGAAGCTCCTTATAGTCTTGAGACTCCATCCTTCTGATGATGTCTCTTTTTTTACCATTTGTAGTAACAAAATACCCTGATGCCACTATGGCCTATACAGTGCTTCAAACCACTACTCACTCTATGTGAGTCCCCTCTCCTAGGATATCATAATTGCACGGGAACTGAACTCAGAAGGTGTTGAGTTAGTATAAGGCAAAAGTGTTATCCAAACAATTTTGCTACAATGAAGAAAAACTAGGTTTCAAAGGTAACTTCTAGGATTTAAGTTGGAGTGATTGATGGATAGACAAAAATGCCATTATCTAATATTCTAAGTACAGCAAAGTTTTAGATGGTCTAATAATTTAAAATAGGCAGAAATTATCACGGGCAGTGATCATAAAATAAATTTCCAGAAAGAACAAAATTGTAACTTAAAAAGTGTGCGCCATGTTCACAGAGTTTGCAGGAAGGGCATTCTAGCAAAAAGGAACCATATTTTGAACAATAAGAAACACAAACACACAATGACAAAAACCACAAAAACAAGCAAAAAAAGACCATCATAGATATCTAGACAATTCAAGGAAAGATGACCTAACTATGAAATGGAAAATCATTTTATTTCCCATGTGATTAGACAGCTCTGAAGAAGTAATACCAGAAATATATTTCTTTGGATGGTTTAAGGTATGGAATGAAGTAGGGAGCCATTACATATTTTTAATGGCAGTTTTTTGATGTAGTCTGTCTTTTTTTTTTTCTTGAGTCTGAGTCTTGCTCTGTCACCTAGGCTAGAGTGCAGTGGCACGATCTCAGCTCACTGCAACCTCTGCCTCCTGGAAATTCTCCTACCTCAGCCTCCTGAGTAGCTGGGATTATAAGCACGCACCACCATGCCCAGCTAACTTTTTGTATTCTTAGTAAAGATGAAGTTTCACCGTGTTGGCCAGGCTGGTCTCGAGCTCTTGGCCTGGTGATCCACCTGCCTTGGCTTCCCAAAGTGCTGGGAATACAGGCGTGAGCCACCGTGCCCAGCCTGATGTAGTATCTCAGCATAATCAGTTGGCTAAGAACATGTGTTTATTTTAAACTGAGAAAACATGCAAATGTGGAGATTGTTTATAGCCCTGCCAGAGATAGATTAGGGTTTTGACTAGTAAGTAAAAAAACAGGAACCAAATGAAAGGAGTTAAGGATAACTTCAAAATTCTTGATTTATGGAGAATATCCTCAGGTGCTTAACACATAAGAATTTTTACAAATTAATCAAAAATCAGTATAAAAATTCTGTAAAGTATGTAAACTGATGAATGAAAAACATATGACAGACATGAGAAAATGCTTGTCTACACCAACATAAAATTTCAATGAAGTGGCAATGTTTGATTAGGAAATTGGCAAAAAGAAAAAAATACAGAACATAAAGACTTGGCAAGAATGTGGGGCATTAAGCACTCTAATATACATACAAGTATATAATTACACACATGTGTATAAATACATATTAAATATCACATGTATTACATATTTAACATATCTGTGAATATATGTGTGTAACATACATGTACACACACATAATAGATGTATACTATATGTATACATATATATGCATAATGCACATAAAACATGCATACATGTTATGTATATTATATGTAATACATAATATATAAATACATATTTATATGTTAGATATACATTGTATGTAACATTATATTTATGCAATTAACATACATAAAATTGTATGTAATAGATATGTGCATATATACAAATAATATATTTAATATAATAATATAATGTATAAGTATATATTATATATACTATATATTATAGATTACATATATACTCAATCACATATATGTTGCATATATGTATATTTAGTATATTATATATAATATAAACATATATTTTAAATATTATGTTTAAGTTATAAAATATTATATATAATTATATAATATAAATATATACCTAATATATGTATAAACTGTATATAATATTGTATATTTTATATAAATCATTAATTAGGCCAAACTCTTTGAAGTATAGTTTGGGACTAAGCCTCAGATTTTAAAAACATATATCCTTTAATCTAATGATTTTATTTCTGGAAAATTATTCTATATATGCATTCTTGCAAGGAAGAATACATGTACAAGGTTATTCATTTTCTCATTGTAATTGTAAACCATAGAGGCTACCTAAATTTATATCAATAACCTTATGAGTTGAGTATTAACAACTTATGTCTACAGATGAAGAAACTGAGGCACGAAAGACAGTATTTTGTTCAAATCACAAGGTCGGTATTTGGTTGAGCTAGGATTCAGACACAGGCAATTTGGTTCCAATTTCATGTACCTAAGTCCAATGCTATGTGGTCACTCATGTGTACCAAAAAGTCAAGTAGCAAAGAGATCACTCTCACCTGGAAAGGCAGGGACTGGTCTGCCATATGTTATCTGGGAAATAAGTGGCAACATTTCCAAAGATCTCCTGAGCATGGAAGAATCTTAAGTACGAAAAGTTTTTATGGTTGCCACTTCCTAGAATAGCTCCTCAAATTAAGCCCTGGGCTTATTTCTGCATCTTCTGAACAATTTCTGTGTCAGATGCTGTTTAGTAGCATCAGAATGTGTTATTTACTCAAGAAATATTATCTCTCAATTTAAAAAATGCTGATTTTAAGAAAGAATGAGTGACATCTGTGGTTAGGAAAGAAAACACTGTTTTTCTACAGAAATCAAGGTTTCACAAAAGTTAAGATTCACAAATAATTACATTACAAAAAGGGATGTCTAAACAACAATATTCATGCTTGTAGAATTTTTAGTATAGCAATTAAGAGCTCAGGCTCTGAAGTCATACTGCCAGAATCCATATTCTGGCTCAAAGCACTTACTAAACTGTGTGACCTTGGGAAAATCTCTCTGAGAATTCATTTCCTCATATGTAGCCCATACACAGTGCTAAGAACAGTACCCATAATAACTCAATAAATATTATTTTTTGATAAATATTAATATATTTTCATTTTATTTAATTCCAAAATATTCTTAAATGCAATTTCACTATTCTATGAAAGTAAAGGTATTTATTTATTTTATTTTACCATTTCTTCTTTTAGAACCATGTGTGGTATCTGGAGAAATTATGAACAAAAATAACATACAGTTAAAATGGATCAGCAGTGAAAAACTTTATGTAAAAACAGGGGATGCTGTTCAATTTGAGTGTAAATTCCCATATCAAGCGAAGGAATCATCACCATCATTTCGAGCAATCTGTCAAGAAGGGAAATTTGAATATCCCATCTGTATGAAGCCAGCCAGCATATTTTCCTGAATATATTCATTAAAGTAATCATACATCTATGCTAAAAATAGCCATTATGTAGCCAATTCTGTAAGTACTGTTTTATTCTTTCAGGTGTTGTTTAACTTAGTTTTATTCAGAACTCTGGATTTTTAGAGTTTCAGAAATTTATAAGCTGAGAGAACAATGTTTCACTTAATAGGAGGGTGTCTTAGTCCATTTTATATTGTTACAGCAGAATATCATAGACTGAGTAGGTTCTAACCAATAGTTTGTTTCATAAATCTAAAAGTCCAAGATTGAGGAGCTGCATCTGGTGAGAGTCTTCTCAAAGCATCATAACATGATGGAAGGCATCACATGGCAAGAGAGCATGAGTGAGAGAAAGAGAGAGGAGGGGGAGGAAGAGAGAGGGGGAGAGAGAGAGAGAGAGAGAGAGAGGGGCAAACTGATCCCTTATAGACACCACTCCTCAGATAACAATCCAATCCCATGACAACAGCATGAATCCATTCAATAAGGCAGGGTTCTCATGACTTAATCACCTCCTTAAAGTCTCAGCTCACAACATTGTTGCACTGGGAGTTGTTTCCACCACATAAATTTTCAGGGACACATTCAAACCACAGGAGACAGCTATATTATTCCTGGGCAAATCACAATAGGAGAAATTTCATTCACAAATACTCACAGAAACAGTAATTGTTCTCATTTCAGTACTTAATTCATCTAATCCCTTCTATTTGTCTCAAGTTTATAAGATAACTTTTAAGCTTTCTGAATTAACTTTATTTGAGAGTAAATGCAGATGTTATTTTAGTCTCTATCTTTATGTTATTTTCACTTAAAAACCTGCAAAACCTGTCAACTTCTGTGGTTGTAAATTCATAAATATTTATAAATCCTCGAATGTAAGTCTAGCTACCTATCAAATACTGAATACCCCTTCATGTATTAAATGCACCACCTTCTATAAAAGAGTAGAAGACTGAAGTTTTAACCAGTCCTTCTGTGGAGCTTCTAAACTAGACAAGGGGTAATATAGACATATAAAAAGGTGAAAATTATTAGGTTACAAAATTGCATATATATAATTATGTAGATTTATATAAATTGTTATAGAAGAAAGAGTGAGAGAAATACAAATGATGGCTTTAAAAATTTATGTGATTTTGATTTAAAAAAATTAAAATAGGCTGGGCACAGTGGCTCACTCCTGTAATCCAGAACTTTGGAAGGCCAAGGCAGGTGGCTTGTTTGAGGCCAGGAGTTCAAGACCAGCTTATCCAACATGGCAAAACCTTGTCTCTACTAAATACAAAAATACAGTCAGACTTGGTAGTGCACATCTATGATTCTAGCTACTTGGGAGGCTAAGGCTGGAGTATCGCTTGAACTTGGGAAGTGAAGATTGCAGTGAGGCGAGATCATACCACTGCACTCCATCCTGGGTGACAGAACAAGACTCTGTCTCAGAGGAAGGAAAAAAAAAACAGAAAGAGAGAGAGAGAGAAAGACAGGAAGCAAGGGAGGAAGGGAGGAAGGAAGGGAAGGCGGGAGAGAGGGAGGGAAGGAGGGAAGGAAAGAAGGAAGGAAGGAGAGAAGGAGGGAAAGAGGGAAGGAGGGAAGAGAGGGAGGAAGGAGGGAGGAAAAGAGAAAACAAAGAAAAGAAAGAGGAAGAGAAGAAAGAAAGAAGGAAAGAGAAAGAAAAGAAGGAAAGAAAGAAAGCAAAATTAGAATATTTTCAAAATCTTCATATTTTCCCACATTTTACATGATTCCTTTTGAACGTATATTCCTTTTATACTCAGAGGAGAGTGATCAAAACTGTCACTAAAGAACAAGGCAATAGAAGATGAGTGTAAAGACCATGTTGGTCATGTTGTTAATTTCATGCAACAACTTCATTATTTTTTGTTGTACCATAGTTTGTGAAAATACTACACAGGAAGTATTAGAAATATACTTTAGAAATTCCTGTGTTTCACGCAGCATTTCTTAAAATATTGTTTAGTCAGAAGGTTTTTTTAAGTATCCTGAGGGACGGAATTTTCAGTGAACCAAGATTGTGCCACGCACTTCAGCCTGGGTGACACAAGGAGATTCTGTCTCAGAAGAAAATTTTTCAAAGTATCTATTAAAAATATGACTAGTAATACAGGTAAAAATTAAGACAATGTATTCATCACCACAGATTTGACAATGAATTCTTAGATATCACACCAAAACTACAAACAAGAAAATACAAAGTACAGAAATTGGATTTTCTCAAAATTAAAAATTTTATGCTTCAAAGGAGACTACCAAAAAAGGGAAATAGAACTCACACAATGGAAAAAAATATTTGCAAAATTGTATATCTCATAAAGAACCTGTATCTAGAGTGTATGTAAGGAACTTTTACAACACAAAAGACAACACAATTTTAAAATAAACAAAGGATTTAATTAGACGTTTTTCTAAAGAAGATACATAAATGGCCAATAGGCACATGAAAAGATGTATAACATCATTAATTTTTAAGTAAATGTGGATCAAAACCACAGTGAGATAACACTTCACATTCTCAAAGATGGGTATAATCAAGAAGTGAGATGATACCAAATGATGCCAAAGAAATTGGAAGCAACATGGACTGCCAGTGGGAATATAAAATGGTTTGGACAATTTGGAAAACAATCTGCAGTGTTTTTCTAAAGTTAAACAATAGAACTGCCATTAACTCAGCAGTCTACTCGTAGATACATGGCCAAGACAAATTTTTTTAAATGTGCCCACAAAACAATTCATATATGATTATAGCAGCATTATTTGTGTTAGCCAAAAGGAGGAAAGAACCTAAATGCTCATCAATTGATGAATGGGTAAACAAAATGTGGTATATCCAAACAATGGAATATCATCTGGGCATTGAGGGGGAATGTAGTAATAATAGGTGCTGTAACATGGATGAACCTTGAAAACATTCTGCTACATGTAAGAAGCCAGTTACAAATGACCACATATTATAATTCCATTTTTATGGCATATCCAGAATAGGCAAACATATAGAAACAGAAAGTAGATCTGTGGTTGGTTAGGGCTGGAGCTGAGCAAGAGAGGTTAGAGGCTGGGAGCCAACGTGTACAGGGTTTCTTTCTGAGGTGATAAATATTCTAAAGTTGGTTGTGGTATCTGTGGTAAAACTCAGTGATTATGCTAAAAAAATAAGACTTTAAATTGTACCCATTAAGTGGGTAAATTGTATGGTATATAAATTATATCTCAATAAAGACATCACAAAACATAGTGGTCAATGTTTAAAAATCATGAGAAGGATACACTGGAAATTTAAAAACTAAAAATGATTTTAAAATTTAGGCTTAGTATCAGAATGTAGAAAAAATTACTTGTGGTTCAACAACAACAAAAAAGGAATTTGTCACTCACACTTGCTATTGATTTAAACAGCTGGCTTCATGTCTAGGAAGAAGGCAGGTAGCAGTTTTCAATTCTGAGGGGGAAAACTTGAAATAGAAATGTTACATAAAACTTAAAAAAAACCATAAAAGTGTTTTATTCAGAGTACAATCCATAACCTTATTTTAATTTAATTTAATTTTAATTTTGATTTTTGTAGTGATGAGGCCTTGCTGTTACCCAGGGTGGTCTCAAACTCCTGGCCTCAAGCCATCCTCCCACCTCAGTCTCCCAAAGTGTTGAGATTACAGGCAAGGGCACCACACTGTTCCTGTAACAGTATTTGAAACTTGAACATTCCCTCTCAGTTTCTCAGCATTTTTCTAAGTTTCTCAAGCTCTTTTGTGACACATTCCAAATCAAGGTGTTTGGGCAACAGTATAGATCAAGAATCGTAATCAGAAACATAGAAGCATAATCAGGAGAAAGTGGAATAATAGAAGCCAAGAAAAAGCAGTTTTCCAAGAAGGAGGTCATAGTGAATATTCACTGTCACAGAGACACCTAGTACAGAGACACCTAGTAAAACAAAGGCTGAAACATATATGTGTTCCCAAATTTTTCAGAATAAAATAAATGGATAATAAATATAGAAGGCAATTTTCAGTTAGTTGAGAAGTTATTTACTACATATTGTTTATTGTTATTTATATTTATTTCATCTGTATCTTTCTATTTTAGTTTTTTAAAATTCAGACTTTTATTTACTATTTTTATATTTCCTAGTTCATTAAGGTTTATATTTAGTTGTATTAATTTCTGCCTTTTTCTCTTTGGCTTTCTTTATTGTTCTTTCTTTAGTTTTCAGATTTATTTGTTTAGAATTATTTATTCTAATTTTCATATTGATTGACATATTTAAGCTAATATTTTACTCTGAACACTGCTTTAGTTATATTCTACAAATTTTGATTTTCAGGGAAATGTACAAACCGTTTTATTTTGCTTAAGTTTTAAATGTGTTGCACTATGATTAGAGAATGTGACCTATATTAATTTATTTAGAATTTAATTAGATTTTCTTTATGACCAAACATGTATGGAAAGTTTTTGTGACTGTTTTATGTGTGCCTAAAAATAAGTATATTCTTTATTATTAGGTACAGTGTTGATTCATAAAATATAAAGTATTGATTGTTAGAATCTTCTATATCTTTGACTAATATTTTGTTCACTTCAAATATTTTAGACTAAAAATTTTATTAAATTTTCTTCCTATTTCCTGTCTTATATAGTTTCTGCTTTATTAAATTTACCATTGCATTAATTTATTATAGATACTTGTAACTGAATTGTGTCTCCTTTTGCAATTAAGGTTTTATAAAAGGTCCTTTTTTGATTAATTTATTATTTGTGGAACGATTTTCACTTTATCAAGCCTGGTATCCTCAATTTTTATGTGTCGTTTAAATTGGCCATACTTTTAAATGATGTACTTTATTTTTTAAAGTACAGTTTTGGTATAGTAAACATAAATTAAACTTTACCTGGAAACCATCATTCTCAGCAAACTGACACAAGAACAGAAAGCCACACACCACATGTTCTCACTCATATGTGGGTGTTGAACGAAGAGAACACGTGGACTCAGGGAGAGGAGCATCACACACTGGGGGCAGCTGGTGGCAGGTGGGGGAGAGACAGTGGGGGATGGGGAGGGAGGGAAGGGTGGGGAGGGATAACATGAGGAGAAATGCCAGATATAGTATGCACCTAAAGTTAAATAAATAAATTAACTTAATCATTTTTAAGTGTACAGTTTAGTGGCATTAAGTACATTCCCATTACTGTGCGACCATGACCAGCATCCATCTCCAGAATTCTTTTCCTCTTGTGAGACTAAAGCTCTGTTCCCACTAAACAACTTACCATTTCCCTCTCCTTTCAACTTCGGGCAACTACCATTCTACTTTCTGTCCCTATAAATGTATTAATGCTAGGTGTCTCATATGAGTAAAATAATACTTTTAATACAATAGTATTTTTAATTGTCAATGCTAGGTATCTCATATGAGTAAAATAATACTTTTAATGCAATACCATATAATATTTTCTTATTGTAACTGATGTACATAATTTAACATGGTCACCTCAAGTTGATGTCTTACTGTGGTTTTGGTATGCGTTTCCCTAATGATTACTGTGGGACATCTTTTCATGTGTTTATTGGCCATTTATATGTCTTGGCTGAAGAAATGTCTATTTATATTCCTTACACATTTTTATATTGTGTTATTCACTCTCCTATTTTGAATTCTGAGAGATTTTTATACATTCTGGGTAACAATCACTTATGAAATATATGATTTTTAAGTATTTTATCCTCTTTCCTGGGTGGCTTTCTCACTTTGCTGGTTGTATCCTTTGACCATCACTCAGTGTATTTTTTCTACCCTTTCTTTTTCTTTTTAACTATTTTGAAGAAGTTAGTTTTAGTTGTGCCTTTTGCAGACAATATTGAGCTGGGTTTTGCTTTGGAACCAAACAAGAAAAACTTTTTCTCTTCTAATAGAAGACTTAAGATGTTTATAAGAATTTTATAGGTCTTTATTATATCTATAGTGTGTGCACGTAGAGCTTTATAAAACTTTTCACTATATGGTCTATTTTCATTGTTCATCATATTGTTGCTATTCCTGCTGTTGCAGTAGTTTTTACATTTATTTTACTATTAGGAAGAAGGGTATTTTTGGGTCGTTTATTTACGCTGTTATTATAAAATAATACCCTACTTCCACAGGTTTGGGGCAATGTGTATTTGTTGCTATCATAAAAATAAATAAACAAAATTGGCTTACAACTTCTTTCTTTCTTTTCCTTCTTTCCAACTCCTCCATCATCTAAGTTTATTCAATGTTAAGATCTTTCTTGGTGTTCATATTGGCTCCTTTAAATATGTTTAGAATTATACTATCCCATTTCAGCTTTAAATTTTATTTTTTGACTACCACCTGTAACCTACTAAGGAAGAAATGAAGGGAAGGAGGGACAGAAGAAAGATAAGTAAAAGAATATAAGGAGGATAAAACAATTGAAAAGTCCACCAATGAAAGAATAAATAATGTTACCTCCAGCTTATGAAATGCTATTCAGTTATTATAAAGAATAAAGTCAACCTATATATGTTGACATGACAATAGTTTATTTTGGGTGAAAAAATAAGTCCTACAACAATACGTACAGTATGATATATAATATGTAGCCCACTTATATATCAAAAACAATGTGTGTGTAAATGCATACTTAAGTGTGTATATTTACATCTGGGAAGAAACAGAGCAAACTCTTTACAGTGCTAATCTCTGGACTGAGGAAGTAAATCAGAGGTATTACAGAGAATAAGGAAAATTATATACCTAATGTTATTTATATTTGTATTGTTTGAATTGTTTTACAATGTCAAATAGCTGCCATTTTATTTTATGAAAATAATAAATTACTTTAAACTGGTAATTTAAAAAATATCTTGTCATAGAGTAATTTACTTGATGCTAAGTAGATACATTAACTTTGCATTTTCTCATGAGTTGTTTCTAAAGCACGTAATGACAAATTAAAATGCCTGTCAAATTGAAGACTTGCGTATTGTCTAATAACGATTCTTTTATTTAAATTTGAGAAGTGTATTAGGCAAACTCCTTCTCAGTTTTGGTTAGGCTTTTTAGACTCCCCATTGCCTCCGTTTTTTTCTCGAAGGAGTCATGTTCGGTTTCCCTGAATTTGTGTTTAATGTGTAATGTTCTCTAGCATTTTGATCTTTCTTTTTCATGAAGAAAAAGACAGATATCAATACATTCTTTACGTCCCTTTGAAAAATTAAAGTGTCTGTGCAGAACCAGGCAGCAGCCTTCTAAGCTTTGGAATACCCTGTGACAATCACCATGTTAGTGATTCTTTGATCTTTGACTTAGTGTCCTATACTACAAGAATGGCAAATCTTTTTTTTTTTTAATTTTTAAATTGTATTTTAGGTTTTGGGGTACAAGTGCAGAACATGCAAGACAT
The DNA here is from genome assembly GCF_049354715.1 of Callithrix jacchus. NCBI lineage: Eukaryota > Metazoa > Chordata > Mammalia > Primates > Cebidae > Callithrix > Callithrix jacchus. Next base: position 53,300,696 of record NC_133519.1, read on the forward strand.
TTGCATAGGTACACACATAGCAGTGTGATTTGCTTCCTTTCTCCCCTTCACCCACATTTGGCATTTCTCCCCAGGCTATCCCTCCCCAGCTTCCCCCCCACTGGCCCTCCCCTTTTCCCCCCAATAGACCCCAGTGTTTAGTACTCCCTCCCTGTGTCCATGTGTTCTCATTTTTCATCACCCGCCTATGAATGAGAATATGCGGTATTTCATTTTCTGTTCTTGTGTCAGTATGCTGAGAATGATGTTCTCCAGATTCATCTATGTCCCTACAAACGACACAAACTCATCATTTCTGATTGCTGCATAATATTCCATGGTGTATATGTGCCACATTTTCCCAATCCAGTCTATCATCCATGGGCATTTGGGTTGGTTCCAGGTCTTTGCTATTGTAAACAGTGCTGCAATGAACATTCGTGTGCGTGTGTCCTTCCAGTAGAACGATGTATAATCCTTTGGATATATACCCAGTAATGGGATTGCTGGGTCAAATGGAATTTCTATTTCTAAGGCCTTGAGGAATCGCCACACTAAGCAAAGTTTGCTTTCCTTTTCATCAGGATAAAAATTATCTTACAAAATAAAAATTTTTTTAAAGCAATAGTTTTTATTAATTTTATTTAATAAATAAAATTTTTTAATAGTTATTGTAACATTATTTTTAACATCTCACAAATCTAACTGAAGTGATAATTCGATGAAACTATTGCAATTTGCCAAATCCCCTATCTAGATTGTGCCTTTTTTATCAGGCAATCTTTTACTTCTGCCATCATGTCACCTTCAGCAGGACCCATGTTCTCCCCTTTCCTCAATCCTTCAACTTGTCTCCCAACCTTCCACATTCTTAGTGACTTCCCTTCCTCCACAAGGGAAATAAAAAACACATGACATGAACGTCCTAATTCCTGACACAAATCCACTCTTCCTAGGCAAGGACCATGCCCCTACTTACGGAGTTGGTCCCATCTCTTACTTTTTCAATAATCTTCTATAATCTGTCATGCAATATTGTCTCAGCATCTTTTACCTCTCCTTCATTACTTCCACCTGTCCTTCATTACTTCCAGCTGTCCTTCATTATCTCCACTGGTCCTTCATTTCAATTTAATGTAAATATGCTCAAACTTCTCCCATTTTATTAAAAAAGACTTCCTTTATTTCTATCTCCCCATTCACTGTCACACATGTTGGCAGGCTCACTGCATTTGTGGTGTTCGCGCCAAGGGCTCGAGACAGCTAGTTGACTTGCCCCAGTTTGGCTGCTGGACCTGTACTGCATTTCCCCACCTCGAGGGCTGTCGAGTGAGACAAAGGGCCGCGAGCTGGGTCACTAAAAGCAACAACAGAATGCAAAGCAAAGGTCTGCAGTTTCTGAGGACATTGTGCTGTCTGCTTCCATGTCCCCATCAGTCTCTGTGTAAGCAATAAACTTGCTGCAATTGAGATGCCTAAGAGGAGCAGAGACCTCTGCCCATATTTTCCCTGGAGCCAAGGCTTTGTTTTAGCTCCTGGTGAAAAACAGGTTTAACCAGCCACCTTAAGGGCGCCATTGTATCTTTGAAATGTAAAATCTTTGAAATGTAAACTACTATCACAAGCCCCCTTAAACTGCTTTCTGAGCAGGATATCACAAGGCCCTGATAACTATTTTTTATGGAGTTTCTGTTTCCTTTCTGTCTACCCCTTTCTTTCTTTCTGCTGAGATAAGGTAAATGTAAACAAGAAAAAAGGTATAAAAGCTGTAACCCACAAAAATAAATTTGCTGCGCTTTGACCATAATCTTCACGCAGCCCTCCAGACTCTACTTTTCTATATTCTTTCTCTTCCGCGCACTCTCTCTCTCAGGTTGAATGAGACATCTACCTTGGCGGTCTCGGGGACTCCCGCAGGTCGGTAGTCCCCCGGCAGACGTGCTGGACCCCGACAAACATTAATGTTTCTGATGTTTTTGTACCTTACATTTATTCCTTATCCTACTCTAGTCTCCATTTCATACTAGATGCAAGGTAATTAATAACCAAGTAGCATTTTTAGTCTCCATCTCTTCTGCTTTCTATTCAAGCAGTTTCGTCATTTCTTACCAGTTTCCTTTGTTGTATCTTGTCCTATTCCCAAACACTAAACTTGGGGTACCTCAAAGCTCTGAAGTAAGCCCACATACATCTTCACCCTGAAAAACTCATCCATTACCTTAGTTTTATCAAACATTTACTGATTTATGACTCCAAAGTATGCCTAGTGCCCTGTTGTGATACCCAGGCTTATGTAACTGTTACAGATTGGGCTGTCCAGGGAAGTGGGCTTTGAGAAGGAAAGCAGACAAGAGGACTTTCAGGAGCATTCTTGGGCTTCACACCTGTGGAAGAGAAGGGAGGGAAGTCAAAAGGGAGAAGAAGCTGAGCTGCAATGTCGTTTCAGCCACGGGCCTCAGCCAATACTATGCGGAACTCAGAAGCTGAAATGACTCTTTGGAACTGCCCTGAGTTTGGGTTAGGGGCCTTTTCTTCATAACTTCTGTTGACCAATCATTAGTGTAGGCCCCCCTGGGAGGGAGCAATGACCTTAGAGAAAGAGACTCCCTTCAGCTGAGGCAACCCCTATAGGGAACTGATAAGTGAGAGCTCCCAGTAGCTGGAAAAGTAGGTCTTTCTGTTTCTGAAGGAAATCTACGTGGTTCATCAAAGCAGCAACCATAAGAATCAAGTGCTTACTGGGGAATCACTTGAACCTGGGAGGAGGAGTTTGCAGTGAGCTGAGACGGTGCCACTGCACTCCAGCTTGGGCGACAGAGTGAGATTCTGTCTTAAAAGAAAAAAAGAAAAAAACAAGAATCAAATGCTTACTTAGTATTTTCACTTGCCTGTCTTACCTCAAAAGTACATTTCCAAAATTATTAATACACTCTTGCTAACCCCCACTCCCTCCCATTGCTTCTCCTTCCCATTCTTCCCATCACAGTTAGATGGCCATCCCGTCCACTTCATCACCAAAACCTAGGAGTCCCCCTGAACTCTTTTCTCTGCCTCATTGTCCCCCACATCTAATCAATTATCAGTATAACGATTTCACATCCTAAATATCTTATTTCAGTCAGTTTGTACCATCCTGCTAAGTGACTACTTTATCCTTCCTGCATGACTGCATTATTTTCCTTGGCGATTTCTCTTTGCCCACATTTTTTCCCCTTCAGATCAGTCTCTCCGTATTACAGTCAGTGATGTCTTCAAAAAATTCCCAGTAAGCATCGCATTTCATTTAGTGACTTCTAAAATCTTTAATTTGACCTACAAAGGCCTTCACAATCAGGGCTCCAGTCTCTCCAAGTTTCACTTCCTCCTCTCTGTCCTTCACTCTTTTCCACTCAATCCATACTGGATTTAAATTAGCTTCTTGGAAACACCATGTTCGTTGCTGTTTTTCATGTTCGTCCTCTACATGAATTATTATCTTTTCTCCCTTCCAATCTCAGTCAATATATCACTTCCTCACTGAAGACTTTTTATAACACCCAGGGCTAAGCAGTATCATCTGGTGTTTACAGACAAAGATGGTGTCTTTGCTGCCATGCTTCATTTTGTAAGGATTTGCTTATATCTTTCTTCTGCTCTGAGAGACAAGCTTCACAAGAGCAGAAGCAGTGTGTGCCTTATTCATTGTTTTATTTTCAATGCTTAGTGCAATGCCTAGCCTATGGTATGAGATTTGACTTTGCATTTGCCATTCCTTTTACTTGAAATGTCTTTTCTAGTCTCATAAACTTCAGATTTGCTTTTATTATTTTCCAAGAAGCTTCCCTTAACCCACCATGCAAAAAAAAAAAAAAATTTAATACTACCTACTTGGTCACCACTTTACTTTGTACATGATTCCATTGTTGCACTTTTCACATTTTTATATCTGTAGCATTTGGAGTTGACTTTCAACTGCATTGACTAAAGAATTTTTAAATCTCCTCTCAACATATAAAAAATCAGTCCTTTTTCACAATTAACAAATCAGAACATATGGCAATACTGGATACACATTCCGCCATGACAATTATCTACCTTGAGCAAAGTGGTTGTTCAGGTTAAACGGTGCATGCCCTTCTCCAGTTCACTGGACATATTGCTAGATAAGCCACAGTCATCCTCCATTCTAAGTTTCCAACCACTAGTACAAGTTTATCTCTTCTAAGTAACTAGTTCCTTACTTTGTGAGTTCTTAGAAATAACAAGGTGAATTTCAATCATTTTGAATCCTGCACTCCCCAGCATATTTCCTTGGATATAGCAGGTGTTCAATAATATTATTTAATTGAGAGACTGATAAACTGATTTTAAAAGACTAATGCTTTCTTGTTGATTTTTAATTTTAAATAAATTTCCATTTTTATGGTATCCACTGTGGAAAACTACTATAGGAGATTAAAATAATGAATATGAGCTCAAGGACAGTTCTGAAATATACATGTTTACCACTGAATGAATTAATACTTATTTAATCCACAGAATTAGGTCAGCTGTGGTGGCATCATTTCCAAAAGAAGCTATTTCATACCCAGAAGTAGAGAATTGTGCTTAGGGCATTTGAAAATATCATCATAATGAGAAACTAAGATCTTGAGTTAGAATAATTGAATAGCTTCCAGAAAGGAAAACTTGTTATAATACCAATAATCGGTCCTAATAGGGGTTCTAGTATCTGGTTACTATTGCTATTACATATGCTTACCAATGAGCTGAAATAACAATTGGAAGCATAACTCTCACTTCAAACAAAAAATGACAATGTTGCTGTTTCACGTCTTCAATAGACCTTGCTAATACTGACACTCTTATTTGGTGCTTGTAGGGCGCTCCTATTTCAGATTTTGTAATTTGCATGATTCCAAAAAGTATCTGATCTAAAAACAGAATTGAAAGTGTAACATTTTAAAATGCTGAGTCCTGTGAGGTAGAGGTGGGTGGATCACTTGAGGTCAGGAGTTCAAGACCAGCCTGGCCAACATGGTGAAGCCTCATCTCTACTAAAAATACAAAAAAAAAAGGGAACTGGGCATGGTTGTACCTACCTGTAATCCCAGCTACTCCAAAGGTTGAAGCAGGAGAATCACTTGAACCCGAGAGGCAGAGGTTGCAATGAGCTGAGATCAGACCATTGCACTCCAGCCTGAGTGACAGAGTGAGACTCTGTCAAAAAAAACAAACAAAACAAAACAAAACCTCTTTCTTTAACTGTGTCTTTTTAATAATATTTGAGCACATGTTCAAATATGGTAGTACACTACCTCCTAAACGATTTGGTTATTAACCTTGTAGCAAACATTACACTTAAATTTAAAAGTTTTTTACATTTAGAAAGTCTGAAAGGCGGTCTTTTCTGCCTTTAATAAAGCAGATCCTCTAATATAGCATATAGTTTCTTACCTCTAGTGTGAGATAACCTTGAATTAAAGGTAACGAAAAGTCTTAATATTAATAAAGATGATGACAAATGTGAATGCAAAACTTTTACACATACAGTGTACTGAAAACAGTGATATAGTCCAGTCAATGGGCATTAGAAAATAAAAATATTTTGATGTGTAGATTAATTTGTAACATTAATCAAGATGGAAGACATACAAAAGAGATTAGGTTCTATGTCAAATCATACAAATTAAAATTAAACAAGATTTATTGCTTTTTATTCATAAATAAAGAAATGTTCAGCACAATTTAGATTCAAATATTTAAGCAAGGAAAAACTCAGATGTTTTTAACTTATTTCCTCTCAAATTATGCTTTATAAGTAATTTCATGATGTATTGAAATATGATTCCTCTTTCTGCCATTCACTTCCTTGTTATAGATTCTTGATAAGACATAGTCCTTGAGGAGAAAAAGAGAGATTTTTGAAAAAAGCATCAACTGTAGTCGTGTTTATTATAATCTTAGCCTTTCAACTTTTCATACAATGAGTCATTGCTTTTATTAAGTACTAATAAAGACAAATGATCTTACTTGGTAAATAATTACTAGTCCCCTTTTAAAAACTCAATATTGGCAGGGCACGGTGGCTCAATCCTATAATCCCAGCACTTTGGGAGGCCGAGGTGGGTGGATCACGAGGTCAAGAGATCGAGACCATCCTGGTCAACAAGGTGAAACCCCGTCTCTACTAAAAATACAAAAATTAGCTGGGCATGGTGGTGTGTGCCTGTAGTCCCAGCTACTCGGGAGGCTGAGGCAGGAGAATTGCTTGAACCCAGAAGGCGGAGGTTGCGGTGAGCCGAGATCGCGCCATTGCACTCCAGCCTGGGTAACAACAGCGAAACTCCGTCTCGAAACAAAACAAAACTAAACAAAAAACAAAAAACCCTCAATATTATTTACTACACTACTCACCATTTGTTAATATATTTCTACATTGTTTACCTTTTTCTCTTGAAAGTCAGAAATTCATACTGTACCAAAACACTTAAATATCATATAAATTTTTTCCACCCTGATTTTAACACAATTAGAAATAAAAATAAAAATTTTCCCTACTATTTGTGTCTTTTAAATATTTTTTTAAGAGAGGTCAAAGCATCTAAAAAGCTGAGTTTATGTAGTTCATATAGTTCATGGTTTGCAATTTTTAAAACAGGTACACATGCACTTTGCCACTACTTATATTTTTAATATTCTTAGTTGAACAAAAAATATAATTTCGATTTTTTATATAGTGTCTTCAAAAAGGGTTAAAATTCTGATCCTACAAAATGGTTTACATAATTTTATTATACTCTTTTAACATTTCTCTAAGAAAAGAGTCAAATTATTTTCTGTAAGTGGCAGAGGATATATTTTTTAAATTGTCATGTGAGGAAACATTTTAGTATGTGATTTCCAAAAGCTACATAAAAATGTGGTCCTGAAAATAATACCTTATTTTCCAACCTTTATTAGTAGTGCATGGACTTATATTGAGAAGGAGAAAGTGTGATTTTGTCTTTATCACAGAATATATGTTTATTTTTGCACATTTAAATATTGCACATATAAATTATTTTTCCATTGGCCAAAATGTCACAAGTATCAAATGGCAAGCATTGCTTTCACTTCAGACAATTCAGAAAGCCTGCTGAATTAATTAACACTTCCAGTTGTTTGCTTGGTATAAAAAAGAAGTGAAGAAAATACGACTATTTTTTCTTTCCAATTGCCATAAAGTACAAGTGCTGTAGAACATAACATTGCTGAAATGTTGAATAACAATCTGAAAACAAATACCTATAGGTGAAAGACTCTTCTTACCTTTCTCTTGGAATACATCGTGGATATTTTAACTGCCCTCTGTCACATCGCATTCTAAGTTTAGATTCACTCATAGATAAATGAGCCATATAAGTGTTTCTTCTACAAATAAACTCGATATATTCACCATGCAAAATATGTGGTCTATTGTCAAAATCCCATTTCAGAAGTAAATTATTCTTTTCCATTTCAGCAAAAGATAATGTGCATGGCTCTGAGAACAAAAAGTTAAAAAGAAGAAAACTATCCTGATACATCTTGGTACAGACAGGAATCATGTGTTGCTCACTCATGAAGACCTTAAAATTCCCAGGCATAAGAGTGGTAAGCCAGGTAACTAGAACTAATATTTGAGTCAGAATACATGTTCGAACATCACAGAAAACAGTGAGCCATTTCTCCCTGTGGTCCTGGATTTGGAGAAAAGTTAGTTTCTGCCACTTAGTTTTATGTCATTAGCCTTTTCAAAGATAGCAAACAAACAAAAAACGGTATTTTGGGGAAGCATTGACAGTTACTAATGGTCATTGAAATCATGCTCTTTCTCTTTTTTCTTCTTCAAAAAGTTCGAATAGAATTCTCATGAGACAAATTATTAATTGCTGTATACATAACATTTTATGTAAATGTAGACACGAACTAGATTCTCAGCACCGACCCAAGCTTTACAACCTCATGCCATCCAAAGTGGTGGACAGTTACTTCTCTTTAAAATTTCTAGTTAAGAATTATCAAGACTGGATTAAGATGTTTAAATTCTAAGCATGGAAAGTATAATTGTGTCCTTTCCCAGGTATATTAAACAAAACAGAAACTTAAAGTATATATATTAGGATATACAAAAAACCTCTTTAATTTTTTTCCCAAAATAAAAACATTAATATTTCTAAAATATCAAATATCAAATTATTTCAGAAAATAGAATTTCTCATGTCCTTATTTGTCTCCTGGATGACCTAGCATTAAGGAATAGTTTCTGAGGCAGGTAAAAAGGTCCAGAGTTGCTAATATGGCATATCAATCATATACCTGTAATACCTTAACAAAGTTATTTGCAGTATTCCCTCCCCGACTGCCTTCAGGGGATACATTTCAAACCACAGCCCATGCCTGAAACCACAGATAACGGCAAACCCTATTGTCATGAATTTGGAACTTGCTTCTGTTCGTGTCTTCTGCCCACAAATGTAATGCCTCTGCCACCTCAACCAAGCATTTATTATGCACTGTAGCTTGTAACTTTTGAAGTTTTAGGTGCAACAAAACTAGCATGTATGTCTTTTTCCTTCTTCACACTTTCATAGATAGAAGGCACTGTTACCGTGGATCTTAACAACCTCAGCATACTTTTTCTTTTTAAGTTGAGAATGTCCACCTTTTCACTTAAAGGAAGCACTTTATAGCTTCTTTTTAGCGTATCTGGGGCAGGAAGGATGGAATGGCATGAGATTTTATTATACTACTTAGTGCGTAATTTAAAACTTGTAAGTTGTTCATTTCTGAAATTTTCAGTTTCAGACTGCAGTTTACAGCAGGTAACTGCAACCACAGAAAGTGAAACTGCAGCTGAGAGGAGAGTACTGTGTTCTGTTATTTTTTCAACTACTACTTATTAAATGCCTTTGTGTCAAACATTATGCCGGAAGTGCTACAGGTGATAAAAATGAACAAGAATTATTGTAGTCACTACAAAATAGTTTTGAAAATAAAGTCAAATGGCACTATAATTTAGGATGTCATTGTTCTATAAAGCATGAGATTTAAATTAAGAGAAATTTAAAAGTTGACTTATGGACCTTTAGCTTTCAGTTATGACAGAGTAGATTATCTCAAACCAGCACTTCTATTAAGAACCAGAAATCTGAAAAACAGGGAAACAAGCAAGAATTTCAAGGTATCAGAACACCTCCAAGGAACTTAGTCAAGGAATTAAGGTTCTGGAAAAAAATTTATTCAGGTGAGTTCAACATCTATGTGAGGCTGGGTGTGGTGGTTCATGCCGGTTAATTCCAGCACTTTGGGAGGCCGAGGTAGGCAGATCAACTGTAGTCAGGAGCTTGAGACCAGCCTGGCCTAAATGGCTAAACCCTGTCTCTACTAAAAATAAAGCTTAAAAAAAAAATAGCCAGGAGTGGTGGCGCATGCCTGTAATCCCAGCTACTTGACAGGCTGAGGCTGGAGAATCACTTGAACCCAGGAGGTGGAGGTTGCAGTGAGCCATGATCAAGTCACTGCACTCCAACCTGGGTGAAAGAAGGAAACTTTGTCTCAAAAAAAAAAAATTCTATGTGCCATTTTTTTTTCTTAAGGTATTTTTTTATTCTGAGTCTGAGCTGAGGGGTTAGATAATAGAGAATGGCCAGCATAGGCATAGAGCCAGCAGAACTTTTGAAAAATCTCATGGAATTGAAGATAGAAAAATGAGAATTTGGGTAAACCAAGGCAGCCAGGACTTGAAAAGTAAAGAACATAGAAAGATGGGAGGTGTAGAAATATGATCTTAAGGCTCTGCACCAGATTTTCCCTGAGGTTCTGCTTATCCTTGTATAGAGGTATAGGATGAGGAGCCAAGCAGAAAGTAAATCATAAAGTAGGTAAAAAGTTACAGTGGGCATTTGGGCAGTCTCCCAGTTATATCAGAGAGAGTCAAGGAGAAAAAGCTCTAATACACATAACAAACTCTGTGAAGAACCCTAGAGAGTTACAGTCTGTGAGAAAAGGCAAACAGATGTCTGAAAACAAACGTTGAGAAAGCTATATTTCCAATTATATTGAAACTAATTGCCTCTACCCTAATCATCAGCCAGAGGATGAGCATTATTCGGAGTAAGTTGACATCATCCAAACCTCCTAAAATTTTCCGTAATATAATATTTAAAATTCAACTCTTAACAAAAACATCAAGAATTTGGGGCTAGAAAATAGAAAAAATATATATACGGGATTATCCAGTTATTGGAGTTTCCAGACAAGCCTTAATAAAAAGTGTGAATGATATGTTCAAGAAGTTGATGTTGAGATAGAATCTTTCATCAGATAACTCAAATCTACAAAAAGAAAATATGAAATTGAAATTCTAGAAATGCAAAGATAATAGCTGAAATTGAGATTTTAAAAGATAAGTTTAAAGCAGATTGGATATATTTAAAGAGAGGATTATCAAACTAGAAGAAAATTACCAAGTTGAAACAAAGAAATAATACAATGAGAAAATTACTAAAACACTACTACAGTGAAACAAAAAGAAAATGAGAGAAAATATAGACTTACAGAGACAATGGCATAGCAAAAAGATGTAATGTGTGTATCGTAGAATCACAGAAGGAGTGGGAAATGTACATTTTTAAAGATATTAGCCAAGCATTTCTAAAACCCATGAATGATACCAAGTACGTCCAGATTCAAGGAATGCTACTAACTTGATGAATAAAACATAAAAAGAAACCCACATCTAGGCCAACATAAATAATTTGCTGAGATTAAAAACAAAGAGAAATGTTAAAAACAGCAGAGAAAAAAGAGATACATTACCTTCAAAAAGTACCATTAATAATAGCATTGGATTATTTAACAAAAACTATAAAAACCAGAAAAGGATGAAATGACACATTTTAAAGCACTGTAAGAAAATAAGGGCTAGGCTACAATTCTATATCAGGCAAAAATATCCTTCAAAACTGAAGGGAAATAAACACACTTGCAGACTATAAAAATAAATAAATAAATACAAAAACCTTGAGAAAATAATAAAGAAATAATAGTTTTCAAGCAGAAGGAGAAACAGAGAAAAATGGGAAAAGATGAGGAGCAAATGCATTGATAAATATATAGGTAAATCTAAAAGACCATTGTTGGACAAAGCTATAATGTGAATCATATCTTTCAGATTTAAATTATATGTAGAATTGAAATAAAGAACATAATAATACAAAAAGTTGAAAGAGTAAACAAAGTTAAAGTGTTTTAAAGTCCAAGAGAAGTGGTAAAAGTTCTAATTTGTTTTGGATTGAGTTAATAAAGATTGTTTGATATAATCTCTTTGATAATGGTTAAGAAAAAAATAACAGGAAAGTATAATTAACAAGCTAATAGAGGATGAAATGGTTTACCAAAATAATAGATGTATCCATAAGAAAGTAAAAATAGTTTTAAAAAGAGAAAATAATATAAAACAGACCGGGCACCATGGCTTGCACCTATAATCCAGCACTTTGGAAGGCCAAAGCAGGAGGATCACTTGAGCCCAGGAGTTCAAGACTGGCCTGTGCACATAAGGCAACTCCAGCTCCACTAAAAATAAAAATAAATAGCTGGGTGTGGTGGCACACACCCTGTCTCTACAAAATAAAAATTAAAAATTAGCCGGGAGCGGTGGTGCACACCTGTGGTTCCAGCTACTCAAGAGTCTGAGATGAGAGGTCATTTAAGCCCGAGGTCAAGGCACTCCAGCCTGGGCACAAATGAGACCCTGTCACTCCATATATATCTGTCTGTTTATCTATCTGCTGATAGATCAGCCTAGGCAACATAAGGAGATTCCATCTCCACAAAAAATAAAAATAAAAAAATAGCTGGGTGTGGTGGCACACACCTTGTCTCTATAAAAAAAGTATACATATATATATATTTCTAGATGTATCTATATAGATATAAAGATATTTCAAGAAAGAGAGAGAGACAGTCACATTTTTTGCCCAAGCTGGAGTTCCTTAGCAACAAATATCTCTCCATATACATATATGGAGAGAGAGAGAGAAAAGAGAGAGATGACCAACAGGATATGTATCAAGTATGTAACATACACCTAGTATAGTAAGATGGTAGGTTTAAACTGAAAAATATTAGTAATTACATGAATGTGTAAATGGACTAAATATTCCATTATAAAGAAAAAAATTATAAACAGCATAAGGGTATTTTAAAATAGACTATATATTGCTTATAAGAGATGCACACTAAAAGTAAGAACCCAGAAGGTTCAAAGTTATGGGATGGAAAAATGCGTACTTTGAAAATGCTTTTCAAAAGCCCTTTAGTACAGCTAAAGGAGACTTCAAGACAAAAAAAAAAAGCAAAGCATTACTATGTATATGAATATATGAATGAATATGAAGGAGGTCTTTTAAAATTAGAAAATGCCAATATTCCAAGATTTAGTCTCTCAATTTATGTGTGTACCTAATGAAATGGTATCAAAATACAAAAGCAAAAAATGACAGAATTAAAATAGGAAATGTTTTAAAATGCCAAGTGAGACTTTAACATGCTTCTCTCAGTAATTGATAGAAAAACCAACACTAATTGTTACAGCTTTGGATTAACTTAAGCATCAAAAACAAAATTCAATCCTATTGGCCCATGTACAACACTGAACCCAAAGATGCCAAAGTTAACTTTTTTTAAGTACAAAAAGAACATTTACCGAAAGCAAATATATGCTCCTTATAAAGCAAATATCAACAGATTTTAGAGTGCAGATATAATTCAAAGTGTGTCTTAATCGAATTAAACTAGAAATCAATAACCTAAAGAAAACTAGAAAATTCTCTAAATATTCAGAACTTTAAAAAGAAACTTCTAGATGGTTCAGAACACATAGAATATATCAAAATGGATATTATAAAATGTTAGAGTTGAATGGTAGTAAAAATCCAAGATATAAAAATGGATTGGATGATGTTAAGGTTGTGCTCAGAGAGAAATTTCTATTTTTAAGTCATACATTAGAAAAAAACATAAACGGTGAAAATCAGTAATCTGTGTATTTATCTAAACAAGCCAGAAAAAAAGAGTAACAAAAGAAATACAAGAAAGTAGAAGAAAGGAAATAATAAAGATAATAGCATAATTAATAAAATAGAAAGCAAAATTTGATGAATCAACAAATGCAAATGTTGGTTGTTTGCAAACACTAATAAAATGTATAGACCCTTAGCGAGGCATGTCAAGTCAGAGAGAGGTGTTAATAGAAGTAAAAACAAAAGATACATCAATGAAAACTTCCAAAGGAGGATACGAAGATGTCATAACTACTTTATGATAGTAGATTTCACAATGTAGTTGTTATGAACAAATCAAGAAAGCTCTCCCTACCAAAACTGACAGAAGAAATAATTACCATTTTTTGATAAACAAATTGAAGCTGTTAATTTGTCTTTTCACAGAAAAACCTGAAGTCCCAGATGGCTTCTCTGGTGAACTCTTAAAATTATGAAGGAAGAAACAGCACCAATCCAGAGAATCAGAAAAGAGGGAACACTTCCCAATCATGGGTTGAGGTCAGCATAAACTTGGTATCAAACCAGAAAGGAAAATAACCAACCAATCTTTCTCATGAAAATAGATGAGTAAAATATTGATAAATAAAAATACAACAACATATGCATAATGCATCACAACCTTATGGAACATTTCATGGGAATACAATTATGCTTTAACATTAAGAAGAAGCAATATAATTTATTAAATTTGCAGGGATAAAAATAAAAGTAAAAATCATGTAATTATTTCAACAGATATTGCTAAAATTAAACACCTGTTGAAGATTCTTTAAAAATATTTTTGGCAAGAGAGAAAAAAATGTTTTCTAGATTTTTTTATTGTACTTTAAGTTCTGGGGTACACTTTTCAAAAGAAGACATTAATGCAGCCAACAAACATACGAGAATATTCTCATCATCACTGGTCATTAAAGAAATACAAATCAAAACCACATTGAGACACCAACTCATGCCAGTTAGAATGGCAATCGTTAAAAAATCTGGAGACAACAGATGCTGGAGAGGTTTCTATATCTTTAACTTGATTTTTTAAAAAGTATTTATAACAACACTTAAAGGTGAATTATTGAAAGTGTTGAGAATGGGAAACAAAAAGATATCCACTACCTCTTCAATTCAACATTGTACTGAAGTCCTAGCCAGTGAAAGAAAATAAAGAAAAGTCATAATTGGAAATAAAAAATATTTTCTTATTATTTAAAGTTATGCTATTTTATGCCTCTGAGGGCCTTGGTAAATGTTATTCTTACTAGGATGCTTTGCTAATAAAACATTAATTTGCTTCATCTTTCCATATTGTGTTGTCCATTTCTTTGTTTCCCTATTGCACTAATGTTTTCTATTATAGTACCCATCACAATGAATGATAATTGTTAACATTTACTCACACCACTATGGCTTATACAACTTTTACCAAACTACTACCTGCTATGTGGTTTGCATTTAACCAATATTTATTAGTACAAACTGACCTATAGTTATTTATGATCTAGAGGAAAGAATAGAAGCCAGTAATGAAATAAGTACATGAGTACGATAATAACACAAATGTAGCAAATTAAGCATTTTATCAGTGTTATGTTAACTCAAAAATGACAGCAAATTAAAAATATTTAGTTTTACTTTGTTAGAGGCATATTTAGTAGTACATACCTAAACACAATGGTGGTGTAGTCCACACTCCCTCTAAACAATAGGCCTCCCTAGATCCTTGTAGGAAATAGTGATCAAAACATCTGTATTCTATTGAAGAGCCATTTTCATAGGTGTCTACTGTTAAACCAATAATAACTCCATGTTTAATAAGTGGAGGAGATGTGCACATTCCTTTAGATTCTGCAAAATAAATTTTAAAGTATACAACGAATTGCTATAATGAGCTTCCAGTATTTTATAAGTGCGACAGAAATAAATTGACACATTTTATATATAGTCATTTTTTTTTCAGACACAGAGTCTCACTCTGTCGCCCAGAGTGGAGTATGGTGGGTGGCACGATCATGGCTCACTGCAACCTCTGTCTCCCCCACTCAAGCGATCCTCCTGTCTTTGCCTTCCAGCTAGTTGGGACTACTGTGCATTGGTTTTTTTTTTGTTTTTTTTTTTTTTTAATTCTTATTTTTTTATTGCATTTTAGGTTTTGGGGTACATGTGCAGAGCATGCAATACAGTTGCATAGGTACACACATGGCAGTGTGTTTTGTTTGCTTTCACCCCTTCACCCACATTTGGCGTTTCTCCCCAGGCTATCCCTCCCCACCTCCCCCTCCCACTGGCCCTCCCCTTTTCCCCCCAATAGACCCCAGTGTTTAGTTCTCCCCTCTCTGTGTCCATGTGTTCTCATTTTTCATCACCCGCCTATGAATGAGAATATGCGGTGTTTCATTTTCTGTTCTTGTGTCAGTTTGCTGAGAATGATGTTCTCCAGATTCATCCATGTCCCTACAAACGACACGAACTCATCATTTCTGATTGCTGCATAATATTCCATGGTGTATATGTGCCACATTTTTCCAATCCAGTCTATCATCAATGGGCATTTGGGTTGATTCCAGGTCTTTGCTATTGTAAACAGTGCTGCAATAAACATTCGTGTGCATGTGTCCTTATAGTAGAATGATTTATAGTCCTTTGGGTATATACCCAGTAATGGGATTGCTGGGTCAAATGGAATTTCTATTTCTAAGGCCTTGAGGAATCGCCACACTGTCTTCCTCAATGGTTGGACTAATTTACACTCCCACCAACAGTGTAAAAGTGTTCCTTTTTCTCCACATCCTCTCCAGCATCTGTTGTCTCCAGATTTTTTAATGATCGCCATTCTAACTGGCGTGAGATGGTATCTCAATGTGGTTTTGAATTTTTTTTTTTAAGAGACAGGGTCTCGCTCAGTTCCCAGGCTGGTCTTGAATTCCTGGACACAAGAAATCTGCCACCTTAGCCTCCCAAAGTGCTGGGATTACAGGTGGGAGCCACTGCACCTAATCATAAAGGCATTTCTAAGGCATTTCTCAAATTTTTAAAATATTGAATTTTATAATAATGTTATATATGAAATTGAATTTTATAATAATGTTGTACCATGCAATTCATAATCAGAATCTTATGTTATAATATTTACATACTTATTTAAAACCATCTGAGTATTAACAATCATGATTTTAATGATTTTTAACAATAATAACTTTTCCCTAAGTGTATGGGATTTCTATAGAAGCCATGCCTTCTATATATATTGTCTTCCTTTTCTTCTTTATTAAAAGTAATAGTCCCTATATCTGGGGATTACTGAGACAATGGGTCCCCAGAAAGCCCTAAGTAGATGCTTTACAGTGTTTGTTGTTGAGTGTTCACAAGAGGGTGATCAAGTCTCTGAAAGTCTGGTGACATATGTAAAACCTACTGATATTTTCTGTTCATAAAATTGATTTATTGGAATGATAAGATGTCATCATGGCCATCCTATATAGGTATATATGCTGATTGAAATTTGATAATTGGATTACTCCTAACTTCATGGATCAGAAGATGATGGTGGTGAATTGGTTAGGGTAATAAGTATAAATTTTCTCTAAAGATCAGTGACATTGAGCTTTCTTTCATATGTTTCTTGGCCACAGAAATGTCTTCTTTTGAGAAGTGCCTTTTCATATCCTTTGCTTGCTTTTTGATGGGGTTGTTTTTTTCTTGTAAATTTGTGTAAGTTCCCTGGAGATTCTGGATATTACACCCTTGTCAGATGGGTAGATTGCAAAAATTTTCTCCCATTCTGTAGGTTGCCCTTTCACTCTGATGACAGTTTCTTTTACTGTGCAGAAGCTCTTTAGTTTAATTAGATCTCATTTGTCAATTTTGGCTTTTGTTGCAATTGCTTTTGGCATTTTCATCATGAAGTATTTACCTATGCCTGTGCCCTGAACCTATTGCCTAGGTTTTCTTGTAGGGTTTTTTATTGATTGGGGTTTTACATTTAAATCTTTAATCCATCTTGAGCTAATTTTTGTATAAGTTGAAACCACGATGAGATACCATCTCGCACCAAGTCAGAGTGGCAATTATTTAAAAGTCAAGAAACAATAGGTGCTGGCGAGGCTATGAAGAAACAGGAAAGCTTTTACACTGTTGGTGGGAATGTAAATTAGTTCAACTATTGTGGAAGACAGTGTGATGATTCCTCAAGGATCTAGAACCAGAAATACCATTTGACCCAGTAATCCCATTACTGGTTATATACTCAAAGGAATACAAAGCATTCTATTATAAATACACATGTGCACCTATGTTTATTGCAGCACTGTTTACAATAGCAAAGACTACAATATCAAATGACCATCAATAATAGACTGGATAAAGAAAATGTGGCACATATACACTATGGAATACTATGCAGCCATACAAAAGGATGAGTTCATGTCCTTTGCAGAGACATGAATGAAGCTGGAAACCATCATTCTTAGCAAACTAACCCAAGAACAGAAAAACAAACACTGCATGTTCTCACTCATTAGTGGGTGTTGAACAATGAGAACACATGGACACAGGGAGAGGAAAATCACACACCGGGGCCTGTTGGGGGTGGCAAGGCTGGGGAAGGGATAGCAGGGGATGATGGGATTGGGGAGGGATAACATTAGGAGAAATACCTAATGTAGATTACAGGGAGATGGATGCAGCAAACCACCATGGAACGTGTATAGCTATGTAACAATCCTGCACGTTCTGCACATGTACCCCAGAACTTACAGTACAATGAAAAAATAAAAATAAATAAAACCCTATACATTCTGCACTTGCATCCCAGAAAATAAAGTAAAATAAAAATTAAATTAAATTAAATTAAAATGAATAATAATAAATAAAAGAAAAATAACAACAAAAAAATAAATTTTCAACCCAGGTAGCAGATATTGACCAAGAAACCCATAGAGAGCATTATTATTTTACCTTTTTTAATACATAAAGGATATTTCACTTCTCCTCTGTTGCACCGCACATTTAACTCAGACAATGGAGTTAATGGAGATAAGTCATATCCTTGTTTACATACAAAATCTATTAAATCTCCATGTAATACTTTTCCTTCATATTTCCACTTCATCTCTATGTTATTTCTGTTCATGTAATCCACATTGACAGTACATGGCTCTGAAAAACAAAATACTCTTTTAAATTCTTGTATGAGAAATATAAAAGTGATATTTTTAAAACAAAAATATGGCAAATATCAAAAGAAATTTATAATTGAAACCATCATTAAGGCTTGTCACACACATATTCACATATAAGACAATACATACTCTATTATTATCAAATGGATCTATATATTACTTATTGTAATAAACTAAAACCACTAATTTAAAACATCAAAAATACTGTTTAAGGGCATCAATCAGTTAGATTAATAATAATTTTCTTTCTATAAAATAAAAACCTTGAACTACCATATAGAAAATAACAGAAAATCTCCTAGTGAATAAAAGCAAGACTCCTGCCCTCATGGAACTTGCCATCTAACTGACAGAAACACCCACAATACATAATAAATATAATAAAAATATGAATTGCATAATTTGTGGTTGATATGGTTTGGCTTTGTCCCTACCCAAATCTCATCTTGGATGGTAGCTCCCATAATTCCCACGTCACGGGAGGAACCTGGTTGGAGGTAATTGAATCATGGGTTGGGTTTTCCCGTGCAGTTATTGTAATAGTGAATAAGTCTCAAGAGATCTGATGGTTTTATAAAGGGGAGTTCCCCTGCACATACTCTTTCCTGCCACCATGCTTCTCCTTTGCCTTCTGCATTATTATGAAGCCTCCCAAGACATGTGGAACTGTGAGTCCATTAAATGTCTTTCCTTTATAAATTACCTAGTCTCAGGTATGTCTTTATTAGCAGTCTGAGAACAGACTAATATGGTGGCCATCTTTAAACTACAGCACAAGATAAATCTGATGAAAAAAGAGTATTGAAGGGGAGGGGTAACAAAAGAGCTAGGGAAGACAAGTTGCACTTTTCAGTAAGGTGATTAGGACAAGCCAAAATAAGAATATTTGCACAAAAGCTTAAAGATGACTGAGTGAACCATGTCACTTTCTTTATAAAAGAGTGTTCCAAGCAGAAGTAACAACGAATGCAAAGGCCCTGAAGTGAGAGCATTCTTGGCTTGTTTGTGGAAGAATAAGAAGACTGGAAAGACTGGCATGATAAGAACAGGGAAAAGAGTATGGAGAGGTTAGAGACTCTTAACGTCTAAAATAATTCCTACAGAGAAAATTCTACTCTTTATTATATTGTTGTGTGAATTGTACTGAAAGCCTTCCCCGTTTCAATAGATAAGCAAGATATACAAACTACCTTTCTCTTGCCCTAATAACAAAGACTAATCTTCATTTGGTATTTCCTTTGATTCTTTAGGACCAAGGCTAACTCTTTTGAGGCAGTTGTTCCAGATATAGAATGATGTATTTCCTTAAATACATCATTGTTATTTCCTTATAAGCTTGTTTCATTACTAGCTTGGCCATAAAAATTTTAATCTAGTCTTTGTCCTTAGAGATTACCATACCTCCATTGAATTAGATATCAATCACATCAACAACTTAATATCAAAAACATTTATAAAAATATGAGAGCAACAGAGAAATTCTACGTGAATATGTATCTGAATTTGAGTGGGAACAGCCTCGAAGTATTACTTGGAAGGTAGGAACTACTAATGAAAGGTTGAAAGAGCTCAATACTTAAAACTTACATATACTTAAAAAAAACTATAAATAAAGAAAAATTAAAAATAATTTCAATAAACATTATCAAGTGGATAATTTAATTTATATAGATATAGATCATATAAGGATGAAAAACAGCTAAACTACCAATAATTTATCCATGGAAAAAAAAACCTGTGGACAATAGAAAATTGAAAAATTCAAAATTAAGTAATTGTTAAAAAATTAAATTAAAGCAATTGTGCTTGCCTGCTTAACAAAAAATGTCGATTAAAATATTCAAAGTTAACAAAGATCAAGACAATTACTACTTTAATTCACTTATGGTAGGGTTAACAAATCAGAACAAACTTTCTGATAGGCAATTTGGTAATTAATAGAAAATTACAAGATCTCATAATTATTTTTAATAAAAATAAATAAGTATAACATGTACAAAGATTTACTTGGAAGTATACTGTTTGGAATATAAAAATGTTGAACACTAAACATCCATTGATAAACTGGTTAAATTACATATGTTAATCTCCATTATGCAATACTAGGCAGTCATTGAGGTATATATTGTAAAAGTATGACAAACCATGTTTATAATATATTTTGAGTGAAAAAAATCTAAGATATATACCTCTGTATCTTATGATAGCATTTTTGTGGAGTGTGTGTGTGTATGTGTGTCTGTGTAAAACATTCAGAAGACTTTTATCAAAGTTATTAACAAACACTTTTATGTAATCCACAAGATGTAACAAATGCATCCATTTGGGTGAGGATGTGGTGGTAAAAAGCTGTTAACAATATATTCTACCAAGGAAAGAATAGCACTAATTATTCTTCTCCAAATGATTCTGAGGGTAATACAAGCAGAGATGTTGAGGGGTATATAACAGAGAGGAAATTTTAGCTAGGAGAAAGGCAATCCGAAAAATAATTTGTTGCAAAAATGTGAATATGCAAAAATGTGAATATACTTAATGCCACTGAATTTTACACTCAGAATTTGTACACTTAAAAATGTACTTGTACATTAAAGTGGTAAATTTTATGTTATGTATAATTTGCAACAATAAAAAAGAAGTAAGGGGATAAGAATTAATGTAGTCCTAGATGCTGAGATTTTAGGGACTTTCTACTTAAAGAAATGAGAGGTGATAACACTTGGGAAAAAAGGTATATACAAAATCATCATTTTCATGATATAAAAGACTATAGGAAAATCACATGAAAGCACAAACACAGACATTCAATATGTTCTCTTTCTTACCCAAGCAAACAGGTGGGGATGACCATTTTCCTTGTTCACAGCGAGAGATTTTTGATCCCCTCAGTAAGTAATATTCATTGCATCTATATTCCACTGAGGATCCTGTTGTATAGCTTGCCAATAACCCATCTGCAACAGCCCCATTCATTACAACAGGAGGATGATTACAACTCTCATTATTTTCTAAGAAAAGAAGTTGTTTTAAAATTAACATAAGCTCATAACAATATAATATAGTAAGTAATATACAAATATTGTGTCTCAATATTTGTATTATATAACTTTGGACAATTGTTTTTATAAATTCAGTATAAATGTGAAATGTTATTCAGCTCAAATATTTTTAAACTTTTCTAAGCAAGAGATGAGGGCAATTATGTTACCTAAAAACAACTATGCATATTTTTTCTCTTTTCTCAATTGTGAAGGAATTATGATACAGACATTCTTTAAATCTGTAGAATGAGAAACTGTCCTTTAATCTAAAGATTATGGCCAATTCTAACATTGCTCTTTGGAATTACTCACTTTCATTTTCTTCTTTCTCATTCCTCTTCATCTCTGGTCTCAATCAACCCATGAAGGAAATACCCATTTTTTCCCTTCTTTTAGGTATCTTTCTCTTACTCTGTCAATTTCCTTAGCATCCTTCATAGCTTTTGCCTTATTCAATAAATGTCCTAGATAAATATGTTTGTGGAGATCTCTCTCTGATCTGATCAAGAAATGAGAAAGAGAACTGGAATAGTAGCCCCCAGGAGTGATAGTGTAGCCTGGTGGTGCCCTTCAGGAAAATGAAAGATCAAGGACATGCCTCAGAAAGGGATAAGGTTAAGAATGGCCAGTTGCAGTGTTCTACCCTAACTTTGTAGAACATATTGGGAGAAGAAGTAGATAATGCTTATGGCCAGTCACTCAGTGCACATGCCCTTATTTACTTCTCTATCAAAGCACATCATCATTTGTGTGCTGTCATTTAAAGCGTACAGGTCATGGCATTACACAGATCAGATAATCGTGCTTAGCACTATTGTGTTCAAAAAGATTTTGTTTTGGTTTTTAGAAATTTTTCTTTTATTATACAACTTTTGAGTTCTGGGGTACATGTGTAGAACACGCAGGTTTGTTACATAGTTATACGCGTGCCGTGGTTGTTTGCTGCATCCATCACCCCGTCACCTAAATTAGGTATTTCTCCTAATGCTATCCCACCCCTAGTCCCTCACCCTTCCACAGGCCTCAGTGTGTGATATTCCCTTCCCTGCGTCCATGTGTTCTCATTGTTCAACTCCCACTTATGAGTGAGAACATGTAGTGTTTGTTTTTCTGTTCTTGGGTTAGTTTGCTAAGAATGATGGTTTCCAGCTTCATTCATGTCTCTGCAAAGGACATGAACTCATCCTTTTGTATGGCTGCATAGTATTCCATAGTGTATATGTGCCACATTTTCTTTATCCAATCTATCATTGATGGGCATTTGGGTTGGTTCCAAGTCTTTGTTATTGTGAACAGTGTCTCAATAAACATATGTGTCTACATGTCTTTATAATAGAATGATTTATAATCCTTTGGGTATATGCCCAGTAATGAGATTGCTGGATCAAATGGTATTTTTAGTTCTAGATCCTTGGGGAATAGCCGCACTGTCTTCCACAATGGTTGAGCTAATTTACACTCCCACCAGCAGTGTAAAAGCATTCTTTACATTGACTTAAATTCTATAGATGGCTACACATACACACACATAAATGCACACACACGTACACACACAAAGCAGAAGAGTAGGTGTTATAGCAATGTGTTTCTAATTTGCCTAAGCAGTCTATTCCTAAAATATGCATATTAAATTAAAGGAACGGAAAATTTTACACCATAAGCTTATCTGTTGACGTTAAATGTAGCATACATACCAACACACTCAGGAGGAAGTGTCCATTTTCCACGCTTACAAGTTATCTCATTTGATCCACGGAGAAGGTAGCCACTTTCACATGCATATGTCACTTTATCCCCATTGTAATAAATCTTAGAGTGTAAATTCGCTGCACCATTTTCAATGAAGGGTGGTTCCTCACAGGCTACCTTCTGTCCTTCTGAAAATGTACAGTTAAAAGAGAAAAGACTATTTAGTCTCACATGCAGATTTCATTTTAGCAAAGCTTCTTCAAGGTGTTACTAACCAATGCATTTTGGAGGTTCTGTCCATTTCCCATTTTCACAACGTATTTCTTCTGACCCATAGATCTCAAAATTAAGTTCACATTCTATATGAACTATTTGTCCATGACGATAACTTGTTGAACTTGAATGTGTTTGAATTTTGGAGTTCACAGGCAGAGGTGGAGGAGGACATCTGTTTCTTCTTCCTTATTAGCAAATTTAGTCATAGAATTACAAAAAATAATAAAGATTTAATGAAAGTGTTCATTATATCAAGCACCATAGAAAGCATGGCAGACTGATTCAGGAGCATTCCTTTGATCACCATCTCTTGATGTTAACTTCCTTGGGTGATACCCCTTTTCATGAGTAGGAGCTGTGACTTGCTTCTAGCCCGCAAAATGAAGCAAAAGTGATGGATCAGTACCTGATTATGTATACATAATTATGTAACATGAGATTTTAATGTCCTTCTTGCCAAGAGACTCTCTCTCCTTGCTGGTTTTGAAGAAACAAGAGGCTCGCTGCATCATGAGCTTCCAAAGCAGAAGGGGTGCAAGGCAAGGGGCAGTGGCCTGCCTTCAGTTAACAGCCACAAGAAACTGAGGCTCTCAGTTCAGCAGTCTGCAAAGCACTGAATGCTGCCAAGAACCATATTGAGTTTGGAAGAAGACTTGCCCAGTCAAGACTCAGACAAGACTGTAGTCCAGCTAATATCTTTATTGCAGATTTGTTAGCCATGGATGCAGAGAGCTGGTTAAGCCACACCCAGACTTCCAACCTACACACAATGGGAAATAATATCTTTGTGTTGTTTTAAGCTGCTGAGTTTGTGGTGACATTGTTATGCACCAACAGAATACTAAAATAGCAGGCTTTTAAAATTCATTGCCTCCTGTAGTCCTAAAATAACTTTATTAAGTAGGAACTATTATTTCTCCCATGTTATAGACAAACTAAAACTTATGAAGTAAACAAATTAATAGCATGCAGCAGATCTTTTCTTGAACCCATGTCTATCTAAATTAAAATCTCCTGCTCTAAAATACTGATGACATTACTTTCTTATTGCTGCTGTGATGAAGTACAGTTTAGTGGCTTAAAATAGCACAGATATATTCTTTTACAGTCCTGGAGGCCAAAAGTTCACATTCAGTTTTGCTGGACTAAAATTGAGGTGTCCGGAGAGCTGCATTCCTTCTGGAGGCTTTGGAAGAGAATCGGCTGCTTTTCCTTGTCTAGCTTTTTGAAATTACCTGTATTACTGGGCTCACAACCCCTTCCGCAAAACATTGCAACCTGTGGCTTCCGTTGTCACATCTCCTGCTTCCTCTTCTGTAGTCAATCTCCCTCTGCCTCCCTTTTATAAGAGGGTCTGTGATTCTGTTTAGAGCCCGAAATAATAATTCCAGATAATATTCCTGCCTTAAGATTGCTAACTTCAAAGTGTCTTTTACCATGTGCGGTAACATTTAATGGTTCCCATTGTTACAATGTGGTTATATTTTGGGAGGAGTAGGAGAGATATAACTCAGCCCACAACACTGCCTGCTGTATGCCTAATGACTGTTTACCAGAGAAAATAGGCAAGTTGTCATGCTGGCTAAATTGGAAGAGGAGGTGGGTATAAAAGGCCCTAAGGAGATCTGCCATTTATTATTGAAATAGCAACTTGGGAGACCTAGGCCTGCTGATCACTTGAGGTCAGGAGCTCGAGACCAACTTGAACATGGTAAAACCCTGTTTCTACTAAAAACACACAAAAAAATCAGCCAGATATGGTGGTGGGTGGAGAATGCAGTGAGCTTAGATCATGCCACTGCACTCTAGCTTGGGCGGCACAGGGAGATTCCATCTCAAAAAGAAAAAAAAAGAAAGAAATAATATGCTTTTAAAAATATCTGCTTAAAAATCTTCTCTACTACTATAAATCTTCTCATCCTACTATATTAAGGATGCTGAGCACGAATGAAAAACTAGACAATCTTTAAAGTTACTGCTCAGTCCATTTAGGGAATTATGATAGTTCCCAGCAATCCCATTGCAAACCCCTGGTCAGAAATTTCATTCATTTTCCTAGCACCTGTTTCAAAATTATCACCACTTTCTTCCAAGTTCTACCTTCATGTCTTTCACCTGCCTGTCAATAGACATTATATCCCATATTACAGAAAATAAAAAATGGCTATCGAACCCTTGCCTCACCCTATGTTTCCAATCCTCAAATACCTATTTGTCTCTTAAGACCAAATTTAAATATTATCCATCACCTCTGTGAATGTTATTCCACAGCATACCAATCAGAATCTCTGATGTTTATTCTGTCACTTTGTACCTGAGTTGATTGTACCATTTGTCACATTATAGCAATTATTTTTTTCATATCTGTATATTCTGCTAGATAGGACCCTCCTATCTAAGTGTGTTTTAATAACTATGGATGTCTTCTGCATTACCTGATAGACACATTAATAATAGAAATGTGACCATAGATATGACATCTTTGGGTAGCTTTTACTAGATGCCTCTTTCCCATTTTTACTTCTGGGGATTATTCTTTTGCTTTTTCAACTTTCTACCTCACTGTTTTGGAGACTAATTTTTACATCTGGAAGTATGTGGCAAATTAAGAGAAAGTGTACTTGCAAAGCTGCCAGATTGGGCTGATCATTCTAACTATTCCCAGTAAGAAAAGTTATTTGTTATAATAAGGGATTTAAAATGTATAATAGAGATTTTAAAATAATAAATTTAAAAGATATAGTCCTTTACAAAGTAATACAACAAAGGCTTATTCAGATGAAATATATTAAAGATTGCTGAAGATAGCACTAATTTAAAAGACAATGTTTATTTTAAAAAATAGGACTCAGGAAAAAAATTAGGTATCACCACAGGAATTTTTTCAGAGCTAATGGAGATTAAAGCTGATAAAGACATGGCATTTTGTGACTGTTAAATTAAAAAATTTACCTTCACATACAGGAGATTCTGGGTACCAACCAAAGCTATAGCATTGAATTAAATCTGATCCACTGAGATAATAATTTTCATGACAGAAAAACTGAACGACATCTCCTTCTTCATAGGTTTGCTTTACAGGATGAAAATAACCATTTTCAATTAATCTTAAAGAAGAGCACTTTAATTCTACAAATGAAAGAATGAATAAAAATATAGAAAATTGTTTATTTTTTCTGCTGGAACAAAATTCACTTACTATTTACATGACATATCTAGAATAGAAATTAAATTTGCCTGAAAAGCTTATAAATTCATTTTATGTATTTGTTAAATAGCATTACTCTTATTTTAATGTAATCTTGTGAGCTAAAATGAATTTTTTTTTACTTGAGAGCTTTAAACTATCAAAGACTGCTATCAACATAATTAAAAATAAAGGCAAAAAGTACGGAAAATGAAGCATAATTAGTGTGACAACTTACATACACTTCTCTATGAGAGAAAGTTTTCAAGGTGAAAATAGATTTTATTCCAAATGAGAACCTACTGGTACATTTTGGTGTGACAGACCATCCATATGGGTGACATTCTACCTCCTCGGTCTTGTTTCCTCCAGCTGTGAAGTAACCAGTGGCACATTCATATTGCACTTTGTCCTTCACTTTGAATGTTTTCTGTGTTGTGGAATAATTTCCATTATATAATTCAGGAGCAAAACATGTTTCTAAAATTACAAAAATTATTTATTTTATGTCTTTTTAATAAACTAGAATATTTAAAAATCTCAAAATGTATTTTCATGAATCTTAAGAATATATGGTAAAACCAACTCTGAGCAAAATTGAAAAAGAACCCCAGTTTTTCTTTGCCTGTCTATTCTCTTTTTTCATACACCTATTGACCTAACCCTACCAGTTTTCTGTTCTTAAAATTCTGGTCTATGAGTGCTAAACCAAAGGCCAAAATTCAACTGACAGTGTGTGTAGTAGCAATTGTTCAAGTATGTGCTGTCTATGCATTTGTACAATTTAAACAACATACTAACAAAGTATACGTATATTTAAATTACTGAATTATTTTTAAGTATATCTGACATTGGTTCACAATATAAAATAATGTACATGATCTTAAATTCTTTTGTAATGAAGGAAAGAGTGACATACAAAGAAAAAATTTCTTTCACTCCGACATGGTGCCTCATGCCTGTAATCCCAGCACTTTGGGAGGCCGAGGCGGGCAACAAGATCAGGAGTTCAAGATCAGCCTGGCCAATATGGTGAAACCCCATCTCTACTAAAAAATGCAAATAATCAGCCAGGTGCAGTGGTGCGCACCTGTAGTCCCAGCTACTCAGGAGGCTGAAGTAGGAGGATCGCTTGAACCCAGGAGGTGGAGAGCTGAGATCGCACCATTGCAGTCCAGCCTGGGCAACAGAGCAAGACTCCACCTCAAAAAAAGAAAAGAAAAGAAAAGGAAAGGAAAGGAAAGGAAAGAAAAGAAAAGAAAAGAAAAGAAAAGAAGAAAAAGCTTCTTTCATTTTATTCCATTCCAATTCCTTTTATTGGTGCAAAGTAGGCATTATTGGTGTAGGTGTGTTGCAGGGATTGAGAACATTTGGATTAAGGAATCACTTAGCACTCGAGAAAAGCACTCTAATATCAACTTCCTGCATTGCAGACATAATGAAAAATAAATTCTATTAAATAAAAAATGCTTCTTCAGTTTTAGGAAATGAATATTATACCATGTTCTTTCCTACAGGTTGGTTGAGAAGACCATCCATCAGAGAGACATTGAACCACTTCTTCATCCTTTCCTCCATTGGTTTTGTATCCTGAAGCACAACCATAATGCATGTTCTCTTGAATTTTGTATAATAACTTTACATCAGAGATGTAACCATTACTCAGCTCAGGCTTAATGCATTTTTCTATGGGAAAAAAAATATTTATTTGTTTAACTTAATAATGAAACTAAGCTTGTGCTTTACTAACTCCTAAAATTAAGCCAAAAGCATAATGTTAATATTAGCAATTTCGTTTTGGAAATATCTGCACTTGTTTTCTTTGAGACGGTTTCGCTCCTGTTACCCTGGCTGGAGTGCAATGGAACGATCTTGGCTCACTGTAACCTCCGCCTCCTGGGTTCAGGCAATTCTCCTACCTCAGCCTCCCGAGTAGCTGGGATTACAGGCACGCGCCACCATGCCCAGCTAATTTTTTGTATTTTTAGTAGAGACGGGGTTTCACCACGTTGACCAGGATGGTCTCGATCTCTTGACCTCGTGATCCACCCGCTTCGGCCTCCCAAAGTGCTGGGATTACAGGCTTGAGCCACTGTGCCCGGCCTATCTGTACATTTTTTTTTTGAAAATGGATTCAATCTAATACTGACTTTCTTTGCATTTACTATTTTTAGTTCTTATAGTAATGTCTATCCAAACCACATTTACTTCTAGGTAGGTTTGCTAAATATATCAACTACAACAACCATATTCGATGCCCTTTTTTAAATGAAACTAACTCAATAAAAGCCCCTTACTCTGGGTCACCTGCCCTAGTGGAAGATAATTGATAGTTTGATGATAGTATAGCCTGACATAAAATAATGAAATTAGTCAATTAGATTACCTTCTCACAAATTTGACCTCAAACTTTCATTCAAAATTGAAAAACACAGTTTTCAATGGGTATCATGAGAGAAGTTGGTATACAAAGAAGAGATCGGTCTTACAAATGATAAACCATTGGGGTAGCAACCTTGCCCTTCCGGAGGCCAGTGTTTCAAGAATTTTTCTGGCATTGTATGCTTAATTATCAAAATAAGTTCCTCATTACTTAAAGTATATTACATCTTTTCCTCTTGCAATGTGATAAATAACAATTTCAGTTATTACCATATTCCCTTCAACAGAGTATTATTAAAAACAGATAAAATAACATTTTAACATAAAAGCATTATTTACTGGAATTAAAATTATGCTTCCAATTTGTAGAAAGACAGTTTGTTAGTGATTTTGTTTTTCTCTACTAAAATGTTTAACCACTTTCCATTTTTATGGGACCTGTAGTTTTATAAACAAATTTTTTCGAGCATTGTAACATCGAGTTGACACATTCAGCTGACTTACTAAAGCACCTTGGTTCTGGAGACCAGCCTTCTGCTGTACATGTGCTTCGCCCTTCTTGTCTCCCGCTTTCAGTGGTATAACCAGCCAAGCAGAAAAATGACAATTTTGTTGTTATGCTCATTGGAAAGTAAAAGCTTTTAAAAGTGTAGTAATATTGGGCAATTCTTCCATTTTCCACATGAGGAAAACCACAGGGTTTCTCTGAAATGAGCAAATGTTGAGCTGAAAATGAAAAAAATATCTAAAACCATAAAATTTGTAATCAGGTGACAAGACAAACTAATTAAAATTATTTAGAGTAACTTCAACTAGTACTTATTTTTCTTAAAATTTTAAGGTACTTTTGTAACAATTCAAGCAGTTCTTTTGTCATAATTGCAAGTTACTTTAAACATCCACCAGTCATGATAAAACTTAGCAGACCACTTCTTCAGGCAAGCTCCGCTAACTTTGTAGAACAGTTCTTTCTTTTTCATATTAGAGACGAGAGTTTTCCTTGTCATCCAAGCTTCAGTGCAGGGCTGAAATCATAGCTCATGGCTACTGAAAGCTTCTGGGCTTAAGCAATCCTCCTGTCCTGTAGCTAGGACTGCAGGCACTTGCTGCCACACTTGGCTAAATTTCGCTTTCTTTTTTTGTAGAGATGGGGAAGGGAGTCTCACTATGTTGCTCAGGTGGGTCTTGAACTCCTGGACTCAAAGGATCCTTCTGCCGTGTCCTCCCAAAGCACTAGGATTACAAGAGATAAGCCACTGCACTGCACCTGCACTTCCTACTAGATATGTATTGCAAGTCACATATGTAATTTAAAAATTTCTAATAGTCACATTCATAAAAAATACAAAGAATGAGCTGAAGCTAATTTTTATAATATATTTTAATTGACCCAATATATTGAAAATATTTTACATTCTTTTTTTGTTACTAAGTCTTTAACATTTCCCATGTATTTATAGTTACAGTACATATGATCTTGGACTAGTGACATTTTAAGTACTGTCTCCAATAGCTAAATATGGCTACTACCCACTGTAATTGAACAGCACTGTTCAGAAATAGATAAAGTTTCTCCTTAACATATGCAAACTCATTAAAACTTTTCAAATAAATCACATTTTTAAAAAAAAACAGAAAACAAATTAAAACGAATAGAATACTTTAGCAAGAGCTCTGCAAAACAGGATATTTAAATCGTCAGAGACCTAGTACTTAGGGTTGTTAGTCATCAGGGAAATGCCAATTTAAATCACCATGAGATAGTACTGCATATCCAATATAATTGCTGAAATGAAAAATACAGGCCACCTGAATGACTGGTGAAGAAGTGAAGAAACTAGAACTTTCATATTTATAAAACTGTAAGTATAAATTAGATCAAACTCTATGAGAGGACACCTTTGCAATATTTGTTGGTGTAAAACATGTACAAATAATATTCCTAATTAAAAAGACATATATTTGTATACCAAAAGACATGTAAAAGAATGCTTATAACAGCACTATTCATATAGTCCCAACCTGGAAACGATCTAAATGTCCATAAATAGGAAAAGATAAACAGATTTTACACTATGTATACAATGGAATATTATACAACAGAAATGAATGAATGGTGAATCTCATAAAGATAATATTGCGTGAAAGATGCCAATCACCTATGAATTATTGTATACATTTGCATAACTTTTTTTTTTTTTGAGACGGAGTTTCACTCGTTACCCAGGCTGGAGTGCAATGGCGCAATCTCGGCAATCTCTGCCTCCTGGGTTCAGGCAATTCTCCTGCCTCAGCCTCCTGAGTAGCTGGGATTACAGGCATGTGCCACCATGCCCAGCTAATTTTTTGTATTTTTATTAGAGACGGGGTTTCACCACGTTGACCAGGATGGTCTCAATCTCTTGACCTCGTGATCCACCCACCTCAGCCTCCCAAAGTGCTGGGATTACAGGCGTGAGCCACTGCACTCGGCCGTGCATAACTTTTTAAAAGAAGACAAACTAATCCATGATATTAGAAGCCCAATTGGTTACCTTTGGGGTTTAGTTCCCTACAGGCATCAGTTATGTTTCTGGGGTGCTGTCACTGTTCTATATCTTGATCTGGATGGTGTAAAATTATAAAAAATTACAGAAGTGTATCCTATGATTTTTGCATTTTTCTGGATATACTGTACTCCAATTCAAACACATATTTTAAAAATATATCTTTGTGTTGAAGATCTTAAAATCATAAAAACACTTAACAGAAAGAAACGCTTGAACAACCCTAGGAGCTGCGTTGAGTAGAAACATGGGCAGTCATGGATAAAAGAAGGGCTGGATCTAGTGTGATTACTGTGGCTTCAATGCCTAAGTTGATCACCGCATACTAATGCTACCGTTGAGTCAGAGAATAAAAGTAATGCTAGCCTAGTTTTGAAGGAAATGGATGTCGAATGATGAGTAACCAAACTTCCAGCATTTGATGGAGCAGACAGAAAAACACGGGCAGGATAGTTCCCATTTTCTGAGAATTCTTCTCACCATTTTTTACACCCAAGAACCCAAGGAATTTACAATAAAAAGGCTCTTCCAAAATAGCAGTGCAAAGGTGACTACACAAGGAGTTTCCCTGAGGGGTACAGTTGCTTGTCAGGGAGGGGCAGCAAAGTATTCTTTGCACAACACTCCTAGGTTGCATCTTTAAAGACTCTGTCCTGGGACATCTCTCTCCACCACCAGTATAGGCACATTACTTGTTAAGGAGGCTGGAATGCCTTGGAGAATATGAATTCCTGAGAAAAAATTATTGAGAAATGTGAGGAATATATTAATTATACATAAACCAGGAAATCACTGATGTCTGATCATCTAAAAAAGTATATGAAGAGATGTACACATTAGCAATCAGAGAATGGTAAATAAATAAAAATTGGATATCACATTACAAATAATAGCATAGTAACCAGTACATAGATGGACAATATGAGGCGATGGTGAGGATGATGAGAAGCAACAATTTATATCCTGTATCGGAGATGATATACTTTGAAACTGCCATTCTGCAAAAGTAATCTGTCACTACTCACAGAAATCAAGTACAAGAACAGACTCAGTAATTTAGCCTGTGAGTGAATACAAACTGACGGTATTCTCACAGCAAGATAAGTTCGTTATATTATAATATTCATTTCAGAGCTATTTGTGGTTGAGAGAACTAAAGTAACATGTCAAAACGTTATAGTGGGTCCTGGGAAAATGAACTTCAATATTAGGAATAAGGGGATAAAATGTGTAAGTAAAGCAAGGGTGAGATCTTTCATAAGTTAATAATAATTGCATACCACGGAATGAAAAATACAATTAACTGAATCCTTGCCCCTGAAGTTCACAATGGGAGTTGAGAGAAGCATGCAAAAATAAGATTATTGTCTTGGTCTTTAAGCAGTTTACGTTTTTTGTTATGTAAAAATAGCATTAGAACGTTATAAAAATCAGAAAATTCAGTAGAATATTTCAATGTCTTTAAGGTGTAGATAACAGACAATTACATCTGCTAATATTTCCCCATTTAGACAGAAAAATAAAATAAAATAATTCATGCAAAAATCATCCTATTATAGAATTGGAAGTATCAAATAAGATTAATTCTGTGTCTTTCACTTTTATAATTTTAATCTTAGATGTTTTGGTAGAAAATTTACAGTAAATTATTTAATTAAAATACAATTAAAACTTATATATTTAATTTCAACAAATTCCCTAAGATGTTTATTTTTTTCCCACAGAAAAGCCTTATTGCTATAGTTTCCTTCTTTGTATGTTCACTCTTGCTAATGCAAAGTGCCTCCCTGGATTCTTCATCCTATGACCTGATAATATTGATAATTGTTCCTAAACAACATACCCATGTACACTGCCTCCCTTACACTATCACACTAAGCATACACACTGGACAATATGACTATAAAGCTTTCTAATAGGGAGTCCATAGGTATTGGTTTGTTTGGAAAGTCTCGATTTACACGTGTTCAAACAATTGTCAATAGAAACCCTCTTTTACTCTCAAAAGTGTCCCTGTTTGTACAAGCAATTATATGGTTGTCCTACTAATCAATACTTAATGTCTTTAACCAATAAATAATTCATTGGGATAAAAATCGAAGTCCCAAAAGTAGAAAATTTTTCTCATTATTTATGACTATTTCCTTTTCAAATTTCCCACATTAAACTCTCGCCTTATGAAAAGAATTAAAATTGTACAAGTTTTGTCAGTATTAGAAATGGATTCTAGCATAAATTTAGAATTAAAGTTAATATGTGACTTAGAAATGGACATACTGTAGCCTGAAAACATTTTAGAAGTCTTTAGATCCTGGTCTCTTGTCCCTAGACCTAGAGTTAAAGCATTTTTGTTTTGTTCTGTTTTTCTGGCTTATGCCACTGTAATAATTACTAATTTTGCTCACAGGAAAAGGTCTAAATATTATTAAAAGTTATATTTATAAAAGGTATGTTATAAAATTGATATAGTAAAATGAAAGAGTATAGTAACTTTGGTTGTATAAATATTAGAATCTCCACTTATATGTTTTAGAGAACGAAGAATACTAAGAATTAATTTTACCTTCTGCGTAGAGTTCTCCTGAGATTAGTGGTATAATGATAAAAGCCAAGTTTTTCAAACTCATCTTCAGTGCTGTGCTTCACAGAGATTTTAACAATTCTAGCCACCAGGAACTTGTCATTAAGTACACAGTACTTCTCATGAGGAAAAAGTTAATAATTTACATCTGTCTAAGTCTTTTTGTAACCAGTCTTAGATTTCACTTAAAATATTTTCAAATACTTTTAAAATAACACGACCA
This sequence comes from Callithrix jacchus, assembly GCF_049354715.1. Classification (NCBI taxonomy): domain Eukaryota; kingdom Metazoa; phylum Chordata; class Mammalia; order Primates; family Cebidae; genus Callithrix; species Callithrix jacchus. The sequence goes on from NC_133519.1 coordinate 53,334,838, forward strand.
TATTAACTTACTTATCTTGCCAGAGTCCAATAAGAATATTATAATTGATTTGGTCATCAATAGCAGCAGAATAAATAACACAGACTGCATAAGAAACTAGGTAAATTTTCAACCTAAGTTTCCAATTGTAAATTCATAGATTAAAGTTCACTTGTGGCCATAGATCTTTACCAACATTGATCAAGTAAAAAGATGAACTTAGGAACATGAGATAATGGATACCTGATGTTGAAATACGTTGTTGTCTAGATTGCACTTCTTAAAGAGATATATAACCATAGTTGTCTCAAGCAATGGTAGAATAGCATTATCTAAAATAGTTAGAATCCTATTATTTAAAATTCCTAAAATAGTAATATTTGACATTTAGAGAGTTTGTGCTTTGTGGCAGATGGTGAGATAAGCACTGTAATATATCAACATTCATTTTTGAGAAATATTTAGAATGTCCACAAAATGGCAGGATATGTAATGGTTTTGAGGTATTTAACATTTAAAAAAAATGGAATAAGGGAGGACTCAAGATGGCGCTGTGAGAACAACCCAGGATTGAAGATCTTGGTGAGTGCGTGGAGAGGCTGCTATAGGTACACCCCAGACAAGCAGGGCCTGGAGTGGACCTCAGAAGTCATACAGCAAAGGGGCTAGGCTGGTAGAAGAAAAACAAAGTAACAGAAATACTTCATCATCAACAATCTGGGTGTCCACTCAGAGACCCAATCAAAAAGTCAGCAACTACACAGACGACAGGTGGATAAATCCACAAAGATGGGAAGAAACCAGGACAAAAAGGAGGAAAACACCTGAAACCAGAACACCTCGCCTTCTAGAAAGGACCAAAACTGCTCACCAGCAAGGGAACAAAGCTGGACGGAGAATGACTGTGACGAAATGATGGAATTACACTTCAGAAGGTGGATAATGAGAAACTTTTGTGAACTAAAAGAACATGTTTTAAATCAATGCAAAGAAACTAAGAACCTTGAAAAAAGATATGAAAAAAGATTTGAGAAAAGATAACAAGAATAGATAACTTAGAGAGGAATATGAATGAATTAAAGGAGCTGAAAAACACAATACGAGAACTTCGCAAAGCATGCACAAGTTTCAATAGCCGAATTGACCAAGCAGAAGAAAGAATATCAGAAGTCGAAGATCAACTCAATGAAATAAAATGAGAAACCAAGATCAGAGAAAAAAGCACAAAAAGGAATGAACAAAGTCTCCAAGAAATGTGGGACTATGTTGAGAGACCTAACCTACGTTTGATAGGCATACCAGAATGTGATGAAGAGAATGAATCCAAGCTGGAAAATACTCTTCAGGATATTATCCAGGAAAATTTTCCCCACCTAGCAAGAGAGGCCAACACTCAAATGCAGGAAATACAGAGAACACCACAAAGATATTCCGCAAGAAGAGCAACCCCAAGGCACATAATCGTCAGATTCAACAAGGTTGAAATAAAGGAGAAAATACTAAGGGCAGCCAGAGAGAAAGGTCGGGTCACCCACAAAGGGAAGCCCATCAGACTCAAAGCAGATCTCTCGGCAGAAACTCTACAAGCCAGAAGAGAGTGGGGGCCAATATTCAACATCCTTAAAGAAAAGAACTTTCAACCCAGAATTTCATATCCAGCCAAACTGAGCTTCAGAAGTGAAGGAAAAATAAAATCTTTTGCAAACAAGCAAGCACTCAGAGATTTTGTCACCACCAGGCCTGCTTTACAAGAGCTCCTAAAAGAGGCACTACACATAGAAAGGATCAACCAGTACCAGCCATTCCAAAATCACACTGAATGCTAAAGAGCTTCAACATAATGAAGAATCTACAACAACTAACAGGCAAAACAGCCACTTAGCATCAAAATGGCAGTATCAAATTCACACATAACAATATTAACCCTAAATGTAAATGGACTAAATGCACCAATCAAAAGACACAGACTGGCAAATTGGATAAAAATCCAAAACCCATCAGTGTGCTGTACCCAGGAAACCCATCTCACATGCATTGTATAAGTTTTCTAACAGAGTATCTTCAGAGTAATTTTGTTTTTAACATTGGGGTAGAAATAGAGTTTTTATATTTTCTATAACTGTGTAAAAATAGAATTTTGATATTTTACAGGAGAGAGAATATTGAGACGATGTATATACTTTAAAACAGAGTAGAAAAGGGCATTGTATTTTTTTTCTAACAGAGTGTCTTCAGAGTAATTTTGTTTTTAACATTGGGGTACAAATGGAGTATTGATATTTTCTATAACCACGTAAAAATAGAATTTGCGTATTTTACAAGAGGGAGAATATTGAGACGTTGTATATACTTTAAAACAGAGTAGAAAAGACATTGAATATTTCTTCTAACAGGGTATCTTCAGAGTAATTTTGTTTTTAACATTAAGGTACAAATAGAGTATATTTTCTATAACCATGTAAAAAATAATTTTGGTATTTTATAGAAGTAAGAATATTTAGACAGTGTATACACGTTAAAACAGAGTATAATAGGAAATTGTATATTTTTTCTAACAGAGTATCTTCAGAGTAATTTTGTTTTTAACACGGGGGTACAAATAGAATATGTATATTTTCTATAACCATGTAAATATAGAATTCCAATATTTTAAAAAAGACAAAATATTGAGATGGTGTATATATTCTAAAAGAGAGTAGAATAGGACATTGTATATTTTTTCTAAGGGAGTATCTTCAGAGAAATTTTGTATTTAACATTGGGGTACAAATAGAGGATTTATATTTTCTATAACCGCATAGAAATAGAATTTTGGTATTTAACAAGAGAGAATATTGAGATGGTGTATATACTTTAAAAAAGAGTAGAAAACGCCATTGTATATTTTTTCTAACAGAGTATCTTCAGAGTAATTTTGTTTTTAATATTGGGGTACAAATAAATTATGTATATTTTCTATAATTGCGTAAAAAGAGAATTTTGATGCTTTTAAAAAGACAGAAGATTGAGATGGTGTATATATTTTAAAACAGAGTAGAAAAGGGCATTGTATCTATTTTCTAATAGAGTAACTTCAAAGTAATATTGTTTTTAACACTTGGGATCAAATAGTGTATTTATATTTTTTATAACCGCGTAAAAATAGAATTCTGGTATTTTAGAAGAAAGAGAATATTGAGACAGTGTATATACTTAAAAACAGAGTAGAAAAGAGCATTGTATATTTTTTCTAACAGTGTTTTAAGAGTAATTTTGTTTTTAACATTGGGGCACAAATAGGGTATTTATATTTTCAATAAATGCGTAAAAATAGAATTACGGCATTTTACAAGAGAGAGAATATTGAGACGGTGTATATAATTTAAAAAAGAGTAGAAAAGGGCATTGTATATTTTTTCTAACAGAGTATCTTCAGAGTAATTTTATTTTTAACATTGGGGTAAAAATAGAGTATTTATATTTTCTATAACCGCGTAAAAACAGAATTTTGGTATTTTACAAGAGAGAGTATATTGAGAAGGTGTATATACTTTAAAAAAGAGTAGAAAAGGGCATTGTATATTTTTTCTAAAGGAGTGTCTTCAGAGTAATTTTGATTTTAACATTAAGGTACAAATAGAGTATTTATATTTTCTTTAACCACATAAAAATAGAATTTCTGTATTTTACAAGAAAGAGAATATTGAGAAGGTGTAAGTACTTTAAAAAAGAGTAGAAGAAGACATTGAATTTTTTTTTAACAGTATTTTCAGAGTAATTATATTTTTAACATTGGGGTACAAATAGAGTATTTATATTTTCTTTAACCATGTAAAAAAAGAATTTCGGTATTTTTCAAGTGAGAGAATATTGAGTTGGTGTATAAACTTTATAACAGAGTAGAAAAGGGCATTGTATATTTTTTCTAACAAAGTATCTTAAGAGTAATTTTGTTTTTAACATTGGGGTAAAAAGAGATTATATTTTCTATAACTGCATAAATACAGAATTTTGGTATTTTACAAGAGAGAGAATATTGAGAAGGTGCATACACTTTAAAACAGAGTAGAAAAGGGCATTGTATATTTTTTACAACAGCGTATCTTCAGAGTAATTTTGTTTTTAACATTGGGGTACTAATAGAGTTTTTATATTTTCTATAACTGTGTGAAAATATAATTTTGATATTTTACAAGAGAGAGAATATTGAGACAATGTATATACTATAAACAGAGTAGAAAAGGGCATTATATATTTTCTTCTAATAGAGTATCTTCAAAGTAATATTGTTTTTAACACTGGAAAACAAATAGTGTATTTATATTTTCTATAACTGCATAAAAATAGAATTCCGGTATTTTACAAGAGAGAGAATATTGAGACGATGTATATACTTTAAAACAGAGTAGAAAAGTGCATTGTATATTATTAAAAACAGAGTATCTTCAGAGAAATTTTGTATATAACATTGGGGTTAAAATATAGTATTCAGATTTTCTCTAACCACGTAAAAATTGAATTTTGTTATTTTACTAGGAAAAGAATATTGAGGCAGTGTATATACTTTAAAACTGAGTATAAAAGGGCATTGTATATTTTTTCTAAGAGTGTTTTCAGAGTAATTTTGTTTTTAACTTTGGGGTACAAATAGTGTATTTATATTTTCTCTAATCGCATAAAAATATAATTTCGGTATTTTACAAGAGAGAGAATATTGAGACGGTGTATATACTTTAAAACAGAGTAGAAAAGGGCATTGTATATTTTTTCTAACAGAGTATTTTCAGAGTAATTTTGTTTTTAACATTGGGGTACAAATAGGGTATTTATATTTTCTATAACCACGTAAAAATAGAATTTCGGTATTTTACAGGAGAGAGAATATCTAGATGGATTATATACTTTAAAACATAGTAGAAAAAACCATTGTATATTTTTTCTAACAGAGTATCTTCAGAGTAATTTTGTTTTTTAGATGGACCTATGGGTAGACATGAGATAAAACAACACTCCCATTTAATGAAGATACAGTTAAAGTGTTCATTGTAAAGTTTTTTCAACTTTGCTGTACGTTCATAAATGTTCATAATAAAATATCAACCAAAACGGTTTTCATCCCTCCTCCTCTGTGACAGCCTCAGCTTGAGAAACCCACAGTGGGAAGGGAAAGGAGGGCAGTGTGTTTTGTTATGACCATCCACCCTCACTTCTTAGCAGTGCTTTCTGGCTCTTCTAGGGTTGGATAGGGGCAGGGAGAAAGGAGAGACAGAGGAACAGATAGGGCCTTATTGAATAGTTCAGCTGTATTATGGTGTCACATTTTAGGAGCAGGCATGCAGTTTTGGGCCCTTTCTCGTGGGGTCCTGAGAAATTCTCCTGGTAGGGATCTCTGACAGCAGTTCACTACCTCAGGTGATACATTTTCTGGGAAGGTACTAAGAGCCCTCCTATCACCTGCCTCTGGGGGTCCTGGGCAGCCTCTTCCTTACCCCTGGCAGGAAGCTTTTCAGGGCAGCATCTTCCTTAAAATCAATGGTTTTCTCTATTATGGAATTCCTATTTGGCCCATATAAAACATGCAAACACCTTTGTTTGGCTTAACTTGAAGTACGGGCCACCCCCAGCTCCAATCTTTATCGTTTCTATCTGCCCCATTATTTCAACTTGGCCACAGCCTTTTGCCTTTGGATTTTATTCAGATGGGATAGCAGTTCCCGAGTTCTCCAGCCTTCAGGGACATGAGCTAATCAGTTTGAATGGTTAATTAGAAGTTCCTGTTCAGGCAGCTCATTAGCTTTAAAATGAAGCAGAAGCATTTTCCCATCCATGAGAATTGGGTGAGGAGGGAGTTGATACAGCACACAACCCTTTCAAAAGTCTTCAGTGTAATTAAAAAGAAAAAGCTCAGCATGGTGGCTCACATCTGTAATCCCAGTACTTTGGGTGACTCAGGTAGGCAGATCATAAGGTCAGGCTTTGGAGACTAGCCTGGCAAACATGGGGAAACCCGGTCTCTACTAAAAATTTAAAAATTAGCTGGGTGTAGTGGTGGGCCCCTGTAATTCCAGCTACTCAGGAGGCTGAGGCAGGAAAATCACTTCAACCTGAGAGGCAGAAGTTGTAGTGAGCCGAGATCATGTCACTGCACTCCAGCCTCGGGGACAGAGCAAGACTCTGTCTTAAAAAAGAGAATTTTTAGTCCTATCCTATAAAGGTAAAAGGTAGATAATAATCTATTCTGGCAAAACTGGTTCTTGCCCACACCATTTGAAAAGTCTAGAACCTGATTGTAAATGAAAGGATTCTTGACAACTACTGTTTGGCGTTTGATCTTTGACTCCAACGCCAAACTTGGAGAAGACAGCATGTTTCCACTGTTCTGAAAACAGTAGTTAATCTGTGCTTCCCTTTGCTGTCTCGAGTATAGTAAAACATTTATGAGGTACAGAGGCTTGCAGAAAAGTATTTTAGAAGTGGAGTCAGAACTCTACTGTGGAAAGGGGGCTGAGAGAATCATGAATCCTATTCCTTCTCTTGCCAAAGGAGACTCAGATTTGTGATGTGGATTCTCTGGGTAAACATGAGTAACAGAAGAGATCAGTAAAACTCTGGTTCACTGCTTAGAAATTAGTGTTTTATGACCTCCCCTCTGCCAGGGAAATAAGCATGAAGACAGCGCTTTTCCTCCCACTATTTTTAAAACTCAGATGAGCAGGTGTTCTATTGCTCCACGTGGTGTGCTTTTGAACTGAGAGGGACTGAGCACGGAGAAGCCCGAGTAGCACTGCCCCCACCCCGCGCCACCTGAAACTAATCATGCTGCCTTCTTTGGAGCGGCTGCCCATTTAAAAGAAGACTAAGGGGTTTCATTTGGCTCTGTGATTCTGCTGGAAGGAGGCCTGAGTAAGGTTGAGCTGAGGTTGCAGAGGAAAGGGGCCGTTTGTCCTACAACCTGAACAAAACAGAACTACTATGATGAAGCAGCATTGTCCATCTGAGGTAATACCCAAGGTACATTGCCTCATGTCAAGAAAATCAAGGACGTGAATACACATGGAGTGAGGTTAAGAATGGAGGTTTTACAGGCAAAAGCAGAAAAAAGAATATCTCTCTCTCCTGCAGAGAGAGAGGGGCTTCTGAGTGTGTTTTCTGGTTTTCTGGTGAACTGCACAAGGTTTTATAGACTTGTTGAGGAGGTGGTGTTTGATTTACATAGTGTCCAAATATGGGTTGGACCAGGTGAGAGCTTTACATAGCTCGTGAGGAAGCTGGCTACCCACCCTAATCTTCTTAGGCATATAGGTTTTCTACTTGGCCAGTGCATGTTGTCTGTCCCTTACTGCACTTGTGGTTGATAAAGAAAAAGGAAGATGGAGCCGTCAGGTTGAGCATGCCTGGCACCCAGGTAGCCTTCTATTGTTACAGCTGCTGGCATTCGCCTGTGCAAGCTTCCAGCTTGCTTGTCTATGTCTGCAGCTCGATTTTACAGGTCGCTCTTTGTTAGAAATGGTTTGGGCTGCTTTTTATTCAAAGGGAAACCTTACCAAAGACTTCCTTACTTTCAATCTCTGACTAAATAATTTCTTTAGAACTCCTGTATCAATGGGACTTCTGGATTACAGTTGAAGTAGTTTTGGCTGATCATCAACTCTGCCTCCACTTAATAGTGAATGCTTTTATTTTCTATGTTTCAAGGAGGGACTCTTTGCTTCTTGCCCTTCTTCAGAATAGCAGTGTGGAAATTGCATTTAAGAACACCTGTTGGGCACAGTGGCTCACACCTGTAATCCTAGAAATTTAGGAGGCTAATATGGGAAAATTGCTTCAGGCCAGGAATTTGAGAGCAGTCTGGGCAACATAGCGGTACCCCATCTCTCAAAAAAAATTACTGGGTGTGGGGGTGCACACCTGCTGCCCTGTTGGCCCAGCTGCTATCAGGAGGCCATGGCAGAAAGGTCACTTGAGCTCAGGAGTTTGGGGCTGCAGTGAGCTATGGTCATGCCACTGTACTCCAGCCTGGGTGACTCCATCTCTTAAAAAACACAACAAAAACAACAAAAGCCCACTTCCTATCTGGAATGGGAACTGGTAGAGCCTTATGACAGTGAGTGACTCAGAGGGAGAGCAAACGTTTGGCCACAGTTTTAATGGTGCAATTTGAACCTTGTGTTTGTCCTACTGACCAATGCTGTGGCTGTCTTAGGGTCCTCCATATGGTCTGGCCTTGGAGGAGAAGAAACTGTTCTTGTTCAACACTTTCTGTTTGTGGAGCCCAAGATAAGAACTTTATGTTTGTTTCACAGATGAGAGGGTGCTAAATAGCTTGCTTAGAATCACACAAGTCAGAGGTAGGAGGGCCACGTTCTTTAACCAGTTTGTGAGTAGATGTCTTCCCAAGAACGTACAGCTGATGGCATAATGCTGACCTTAAGCCCAGGTTAATCAAATTGATGTTTAGTGAAAAGCAATAGATTTCCTCCTGTAGCCCAAGAAAGAGCCACTTGACTACAGCTAATCAGTGAGAGAAATACCTCTATCAAAGGAATAGGTGATCAGAATTCATGGGCAGCAATAAGACACAGGAATGTGGAAATGAGAGCTGTGGGCTCCAGGGATGCTGGAGAAAACTTCTCCTTTAGTATTCCCTAACTCTCGAATGATGCTGTCTTTTAAATACAAATACAAACCTACTCTGTTGTTTTGCACTGCCCCGTGCCCTGAGTCTCTTGTTTGTGAGCTGTATCCTCTAGTAACTTATTCAAGCAAGGATACACTGAAGCAAATTGTTCTGAAATATGACTTTATTCCTTCTTACACTTACATAACTGGTTGGGCATAGAATTTTTGATTGAAAATAATTTCCCATTCAAGTTTTGAAGATACTACTCCATTATTTCTTAGCTTCTGGTAGTGCTGTTGAGAAGCCTGAAATCATTCTGATTTTTGATTCTTTGTAAATACTGTTTTTTAAAAAACTTTTCTGAAAACTTAGGAGAGCTTTTTTCCTTTGTCATATATTGCAGATTTTCAAGACAATGTTCCTTGGTGTGAGTTTGTGTTCATGTGTTTAAACCTAGGAGGTTATGTTATTCAACTTGAGAAGCTGCCTTTTTTTTTTTTTAACTTTTATTTAAGTTCAAAGGTTCAAGCACAGATTTGTTATTTAGGTAAAGTCTGTCATGAGGTTTGTTGTACAGATCATTTCATTACTCCGTTATTAAGCCTAGTGCCATTTAGTTGTTTTTCCTGATCTTCTTCCTTCTCTCATTCTCCACTCTCTGAAAGGCTCTAGTGTGTGTTGTTCTTCCGCCTGTTGTATGTCTCTGTGTTCTCATCATTTAGCTCCCACTTGCAAGTGAAAATATCTGGTATTTGGATTTTGTGTTCCTGCATTAGTTTGCTAAGAATAATAGTCTTCAGCTCCATCTATGTCCCTGAAGAGAACATGATCGCATTCTTTTGTGGCTGCCCAGTGTTTTTTGGTGTATATGAACCACATTTTCTTTATCCAGTCTACCATTGATGGGCATTTAGCTTGATTTCATATTTTTGCTATTTTGAACAGTGCTGCCATGGACATATGCATGCACATGTCTCTATAACAGAAGGATTTATATTCCTTTGGGTACACACCTAGTAACCCATTACTAGGTTTGCTGAATCAAATGGTATTTCACTCTTTAGGTCTTTGAGGAATCATGACACTTTTTCACAATGGCAGAACTAATTTGCATTCCCGAATACAGTGTGTAAGTGTTGTTTTTCTCTCTAACCTTGCCAGTATGTTTTTTTTTTTGCTTTAATAATTGCCATTATGACTGGTGTGAGATGGTGTCTGATTATAATTTTCATTTGCATTTCTCTAATAATCAGTGACATTGTGCTTTTTTAATATAATTGCTTGTTGCATATATGTCTTGTTTTGAAAAGTGTCTGTTTATGTTCTTTGCCCACCTTTTTATGGGTTGTTTGTTTTCCTCTTGTAAATTTAATTTCCCTACCGATGTTTGATATTAGATTTTTGTGGAATGCATAGTTTACAAACATTTTCTCACATTCTATAGGTTTTCAGTTTTCTCTGTTGATAGTTTATTTTGCTGTGTGAAAGTTTCTTATTTTAATTTGACCCCAGTTTTCAATTTTGCTTTTGTTACCTTTTCTTTTGGCATGTTCATGATGAAATCTTTGCCTGTGCTTATGTCCTGAATGGCATTGTCTCGTGTCTTGCAGAGCTTTTATAGTTTTTGGTTTTACATATCAGTGTTTAATCTATCTTGAGCAAATTTTTGTATGTAATGTAAAGGAGGGGTCTAGTTTCAGTCTTTTGCATATGGCTATCCAGTTATCCTGGCATCGTTTATTGAATAGGGAGAATCTTTTCCCCCTTGCTTGTTTTTGTTAAGTTTGCCAAAGATCAGATAGTTGTAGAAGCTTGGTTTTGTTTCTGGATTCTCTATTCTGTTCCATTAGTCTATGTGTTTGTTTTTGTACCAGTACTATGCTGTTGTTTCCTGTAGCCCTGTAATGCAGTTTGAAGTCTGGTAGCATGTCGCTTCCAGCTTTGCTCTTCTTGCTTAGGATTGCCTTGGCTGTTTTTGGCTCCACATACATTTTTCAAAAGCTGGTTTTCTGAAAAAAATAATAAAACTCAACTACTTCTTAACATTTTTCAAGAACCCAAATGAAATCATGACTGCTCTTGGAGATGGCACTCTGTATGTTTCAATTTACTACCCAGTAACTGGTCTATTAAAATCATACTGGTTAAAAAATAATAAACGTGAAGCTAGACCAATGAAGGAGAAAGGGAGGAGATTCAAATAACCACCGTCAAAAACAATAAGGGCAATATTACCACTGACCCCACAGAAATACAAACCACCCTCAGAGAATATTAGGTACAACTGTAGGCACTTCTTTTTCTTTAATTTTGAGATGAAGTTTTGTGCTTGTTGCTCAGGCTGGAGGACAATGGTGAGATCTCGGCTTAGTGCAACCTCTGCCTCCTGAGTTCAAGTGATTCTCCTGCCTCAGCTTCCTGAGTAGCTGGGATTACATGCATGTGCCACCATGTCTGGTTAATTTTGTATTTTTAGTAGACATGGGGTTTCTCCATGTTGATCCAGCTGGTCTTGAACTCCAAATCTCAGGTGATCAACCCACCTTGACCTCCCAAAGTTCTGGGATTGCAGATGTGAGCCACTGAACCTGAAAAAATTGAGAAATCTAAAAGAAACTGATAAATTCCTGGTCACAACCACCCTCCCTGAGATGCAAGTTTGATTTAACATATGCAAATTGATCAATGTTATCGTCACATAAACAGAACTAAAGAAAAAAATTACCCACATGATTATCTCAATGTATGCAAAAACAGCTTTTGATAAAATTCAACTTTCATGTGTGTTGCAAAGACCTGGAATCAACCCAAATGCCCATTGATGATAGACTGGATTGGAAAAATGTGGCACATATACACCATGGAATATTATGCAGCAATCAGAAATGATGAGTTCGTGTCGTTTGTAGGGACATGGATGAATCTGGAGAACATGATTCTCAGCAAACTGACACAAGAACAGAAAATGAAACACCGCATATTCTCACTCATAGGCGGGTGATGAAAAATGAGAACACATGGACACAGAAAGGGGAGTACTAAACACTGGGGTCTGTTGGGGGGAAAAGGGGAGGGCCAGTGGGAGGCGGAGGTGGGGAGGGATAGCCTGCGGAGAAACGCCAAATGTGGGTGAAGGGGTGAAAGCAAACAGAACACACTGCCATGTGTGTACCTATGCAACTGTATTGCATGCTCTGCACATGTACCCCAAAACCTAAAATGCAATAAAAAAAATTAAAAAAAAACTCTCAATAAACCAGGTATTTAAGGAACACACCTCAAAATAATAAGAGCCACATGTGACAAACCCACAGCCAGCATCATACTGAATGGACAAAAGCTGAACGCATTCCCCTTAAAAATTGGCACAAGATAAAGATGCCCTCTCTCCCTACTCCCATTCAGCATAGCTTTGAGGGTGTTCTTTGCTCTTGGATTTCTAATTCTTTTAATTGTGATGTTGGGTGGTTAACTTGAGATCTCAGTTTTGTTTTTGAGATGGAGTGTTGTTCTCTCAACCAGGCTGGAGTGCAGTGGTGTGATATGGGCTCACTGCAACATTTACCTCCTGGGTTCAAGCAGTTCTCCTGCCTCAGCCTCCTGAGTACCTGGGATTACAGGTATGTGCCACAACAGCTAATTGTTGTATTTTTAGTAGAATGGAGTTTCACCATGTTGGTCAGGCTGGTCTCAAACTCCTGACCTTGTAATCTGCCCGCCTTGGCCTTCAAAAGTGCTGGGATTACAAGAGTGAGTCACCGCAGCTGTCCCGAGTTCTCACTTCTTGATGTGAGCATTTGGTACTATAAATTTCTCTCAACACTACTTGACTAGCTGCATCCCAGAAACTCTGGTAAGTTGTATCTTTGTTCTCATTACTTTCAAAGAACTTCTTAAACTTCTTGATTTCTGCCTTAATGTCATTATTTACCCAGGAGTCATTCAGGAGCAAGTTACTCAGTTTCCATGTAAGTGTATGGTTTTGAATGAATTTCTTAGTCCTGATTTCAAATGTGATTGCATTTGCTTTGTGACCTAAGGTATCTTCTATACTTATGAATGATCTATGTGTTGAGTTGAAAAATGTATATTCTGCAGTCATTGGATGAAATGTTCCTTGAATATCAGTTCCATTTGGTCTGTAGTAAAGATTAAATTTCATGTAGATTGGTTGGTTTTCTGTCTGGAAGATCTGTCCAGTGCTGAAAGTTGGGTGTTGTAGTCTCCAGCAATTACTGTGTTAGGGTTTATCTCTCTCTCTCTTATTTGCTGCGTGTGTCTGTTCTTTTTTCTCTCTCTCTGGCTGTCTCTATTTCTATCTTTGGAATTCTGATCATTTTAGTGTTGAACCTGTTCAATTTTTCTTCCGGATTTCAACTTTTTTTTTATCGCTATTTCTGGAAGACCTAAGGTTCATCTACTCAACTTTATTGTCTTACTATTCTAACAAGAATTTTTTACAAGTTCTGCTGTCATATTTTTAATTTCTAAGCGTTTACTTTTTCTTTAAATTTGGTTCTTGTTTCATGAAAATGGTAACACTTTTATCTCTTCGAGAACATTCATATGGGTTTCAGAAGGTCTTATCTCCTAGCACAGTCCTCATTCAGGCTGCATTTATGTGTCTTCTTGCTCTGGTCTCGGCCATTCATGTTAGAAGCTTTGCTCAGATGCCTAGTGACCCTTAGCTGTCTGTGTCTGTTAGAAAAAAATGGAGCACTGAAACGCTAAAAGCTGATGGAAGTTCTGTGATTGTAACATTTTGTGGGCGGTGGTCTTGCTGGGTCAGACCTTTTCTTCTTGAGCAAGAGAGATTCTCTCTAGAGAAAAATCATCTTAACTTCTGACCAAGTGTATCGGCCACCCTCATTGGAACTTAGTGGTAGGAAAACCTGGAGGATCTCGGTGTTCAGTGTGTACATTTAAGCACTTGTGTCTAGAGAGCTCCTGCCTAGAGACACCAAATTTTACCCTATAGAGAGGAAACCTCCACCCTGCCACCACCGTGGGATGCAGTCAACCATTCTAGGGAGAGAATCTGGGATCTACCTACTACTGAAACATAAATTCCCTAGGTAAATTTAGCTGCCAACTCTTGAACCCTTGGGGATCCTGGTTGCCTTCCTGCCACTGGCTTGGGATTTAGCATCCCTGGGTCTACTGTCAGGTGTCACTGACAGCTTCTGCTTGCCAGTTTTCTATATGCTGAAGGGATTGTCTTTATTTTCTTTTTATCTTTGTTGGTTTATTTATTTTTAATCATCCCATGTTAATGTGGTTTAATGATGGAGTGAAGGCATATGCAGGTATTCAACCAAACATCTTAGCTGAAGTCTGTGTATTTCTCTTGTAGTAAAATCTTAATCATTCTACGTTTCAGTTAATCAAATTTTTACATATGCATTCTGATTTGGGGATGATGTGAGGGAAGAGAGAGAGAAAGAAAGAGAGACTCAGACGGACAGAGACAGGGTGAGAGAGAGGCTACTGTGCAAATCTGTGGGTCTGTGTATTTGGAAGTCAATAGGAATTTAGCCCTGTTTTCTGTCTAAAAAGCAGGAGTGTCCAGACAATGGATCTTGAACTAGGCTAAGAATCTTTGAGGCAATGGCGCAGATCCAGTTGTGTTCAATTTTTAGTCCTTAGGCTGAAAGGGAAAATAACGTAAAACCCATTTTAAAAAATTTCTGGCTGGGCGCGGTGGCTCAAGCCTGTAATCCCAGCACTTTGGGAGGCCGAGGTGGGTGGATCACAAGATCGAGAGATCGAGACCATCCTGGTCAACATTGTGAAACCCTGTCTCTGCTAAAAATACAAAAAATTAGCTGGGCATGGTGGCGCGTGCCTGTAATCCCAGCTACTCAGGAGGCTGAGGAAGGAGAATTGCCTGAACCCAAAAGGCGGAGGCTGCGGTGAGCCGAGATTGTGCCATTGCACTCCAGCTTGGGCAACAAGAGCGAAACTTCATTTCTAAAAATAAAAAATTTTTTCTGAAAGTGGTGTTTTCTGATTTGCCCTCAGATAATTAGATATAGAAGGTAGCCATACATTTTTGGCTAACTCAGCATTCATTGCTCCATTCAGCGAATTCATCTTTATATTCATGTTCTTTCTCTCCAGCTTAATATCCAAAATTTAAAAGTGAGGAATGCAGAATAGTTGAACTAAAAGAAACAGATCAACCACAACCTGCCTCTTCATCCTCTCACCCAAAGAAAACCATTGTTAACATTTTGCTATATTCTCTTTATGTACTTTGCTCAGGTACTTTTATTCGAATATATTTTTGATTATAAAATTGTCTTAGACAATAAGTTGTCAGAGAAGAACACCCACTCTTTTTACACTCCAGGCTTCCAGCTTGAAGGTGACTGACTTGGGAATCCTGTATTTTAACAAGATATGATGTTGATATGCAATCTTTTATTTGACTGCTCTGAGGTGTTCTCTTTTTAGCATACTCTCCTTCATCCCCTTCTTCCCTGCTATACACACACATACACATTCACACATACACGTATTCATTCTTTCTCTCTCACATGCACATTCTCATACGCAAATACAAGCATGCTCATACACATGTGCACACACACAGACACGTGCATGCACACACTCACACTCATATGAACCAACATGCACATACACACTCTCCTTCATCTCCTTCCTCCCTGCTACACACACATACTCTAACACTCATATGCACATGTGCACACACACATATGTACAACATGCAATGTGTCAGAAGGCCATGTAGAAAATGATTGTCACTCTCCAAAAGGTAGGACACCCACACTTTTGCAATGGAAAAAAACAGCTCTGTTTTTGTAATAAAAAAGAATTTTCTATTAGGCCTAGAAAGAAACTTAAAAAGTGTTTCTTCTTTTATCTAATCGGAACTTGTGTATGTGCACACACCCGTGTGACAGAAAGAGCCAGGGAGAGAGGGAGGGAGAGGAGGTGAAGGCAAGAAGAGAGAGAGCGATTAAAAAGCAAGTGCACTGTGGCAAGCTCGTCTGGACTAAGTGAGAAGCAGGCGGTTGTGGTGATGAGATAGGAACTCGGAATGCTTCCTGGTACCAAGACTGTCATAAGTGGAATTGGGGTCTGAAAAAGTGACAGCAAAATTCAGCGTTCCTTTGACAACCACTCAGAAAATAGAATGTGAGGAAGCAGGAGGAAGGGAAGGTGTGGGGCCAGCCATGAGAATGCACCCCGCTGCTCCACGGATGCCTAGAAATGCTGGTCACTTATAGGGCACAGGTGAGGGGAAGTCTGGACTGGTGGCAGTAGTGCTGCCAAGCCATGTAGCCTGCTCTCTTAAGGGTGAATGTTCTTGCATAAGTAGTGGGGAAGATTATTCCCTAGTTTATATAGGCCCCATTTGTCCTAGACACAGATTTTAATGTTCTCAGGTGATCGCTTGCTTGATTGTCTGTGTAAAAGATCAGCAATCCTTCTTTTTTTTTTCTGGAAAGGTCTAGGCAGTAAATATTTTAGGCTCGGCAGCCCATATGGTCTCTGTCACAGCTACTTATCTCTGTGGTTGTGGTGTGAAAGCAGCCATAGAAATGGGTAATAAAGGAGTGGGGCTGACTTCCAAAGTACTTTTATGAGAACTGAAAATTGCATTTTATATAATTGTTGACATGTCCCAAAATATTGTTACTTTTTTGAATTCTTTCACATTCGTGGCTCATGAGCTGTCTGACAAGGGACGACAGGCAGGAATTGGTGGATGGGCCATGGTTGCCCAAACCCTGTGTCCAAATCATGGCATTGTGCAAGCAGGAGGGATCTCTGACCCTCTCTTTTTTTCCTCTTTCCTTCTTTTCAGTTTCTCATTGTGCTGATTTGGAAACCAGAAATCGAAAGCTCTGGGAAGTGAACTCTTTCTGACTTAACCTGTTAGTGGCAGTGTTAGGATAAAATTTCAGGTCTCAAGGAGCACTTCTTAGAGCCCAGATCAGACTGAATGCTGCTTTTGTGATTGCAGAAGGCATACCATCCTCTGGTACACTAGCACCTTAGCGTCACCCTGAATCTGAAACTTAGTTCTTCATAAAGCCTTTTGTTCTATGATTCCTCAGTGCATCATTTGCTAATTTGGGCCAGTTATTCTGTTTAACACAACTGAGATATAGACATAAGCAAAGTTCCTACCCTTTAGGAACCCACTTCTTCAGGGCCTGGTTTTGATAATCCAGACAAAGGTACTTAAATGTAGTTTTATCCTTAAAAGCAAAATCGGCTGCACTTATGTAAGTTACAATAATAATTAGAATTTAGGAAAAATCCATTCTTAAAACAAGAAGGCAAAGAGAATAAAAAATAAACATCCAAGTCACCCTCTGACTGTGCGTTGGTTTTAAAACAACAAGACTATTATTTTAAGTGAACACAAGGAAAATTTTGCTACCAAGCGAGTACAATTTCTAACAGGTGATACATCGACTCCTCTGATTCCAGACATTTCCGAAAGTGCCTTTACTACCTACATTACTTCCTTCTGTAAAGCTCTACTGATTAAGACTTTATCTTTTGTGGTTGGATTTTTGCTTTTGGAATTACAACCTGCTTTTCAAGTCACATTTTGTAAATTAGTTGAGGTATCTTGCTGAGTGATAAAGTCTGAGTCAAAAACTTCCTGAAAAGTGCCTCGTGAACTCGTGAGGCATCATGGCAAAGATCCCAATTGTTGGACTGAGGCAGAGAGGTAGAAAGAAGAACACAGACTTTAAGGTCTGACAGATTAAGTATAGGTCGCACCTCCACCACGTATTAGATGTGTGATGTTAAATGAGCTACTATACCTCTTTGAGCCTCAGCTTTCCTCTCTGTAAAAAGAAGATGTTAAACCTTTCCTTGCACTATTGTTGTAGGGATTAGAGATGATGTGAATAAAAATGTTTCCAGCATGCTTGATATTCAACGTACCTTGGATAGACTTATTTTGCCAGTTCACTGCAAAGGGTAATATACACGAGTAAGATTTTTTTCTTTTCTTCAAAATAGAATTTTTGGGATTAAACTCTAAAAAAGTGTTAAATAAATGAATCAAGATATTTTTCATTTCTGTTGTTGAAGTATTTGCCTTCTTATGTTTGGTAATGTTAGGATTTTCCACAGAAGAAGTTGACACTTTCCTTCTTAATCATACTGGCAATACCATGTTTCAACACTAGTTACTATTTTCTTTTCGAAAAGTGTCATTTGTCTAGCTTCCCTTGAAAGATCAGCTAAATGTCACATTATCCCTGCTTCTGCTAATCTTTCAAAATGCTCACCACCATAGTCATAACATTTTCTTCATGCTCAAGTTGATTTTAAAAATGTTCTAAAGACAGTGTTGCTGAATTTTTATTTGTTTAATAAAAATTAGGCTTTTAAATATAAAAATATAGATTTATTATAAAGCCTCTAGAAAGCAAAGAAAAATAGATTTGAAAAATACCTTGTTTAATCACATAAAGCTAGGCAGAGTTAAATCACTGTTTCCATTTTGGTACATTTTATTTTAATCTTTTCACTATTTTAATGTCCTTCTTTATATCCATAATGGTGATAACATGATGTATATATGAACATGTATATATAGTATAAATATATAAAATACATAAATATATCTTTTAAAAATGGTATCTGTAGGCCGGGCGCGGTGGCTCAAGCCTGTAATCCCAGCACTTTGGGAGGCCGAGGCGGGTGGATCACGAGGTCAAGAGATCGAGACCATCCTGGTCAACATGGTGAAACCCCGTCTCTACTAAAAATACAAAAAATTAGCTGAGCTTGGTGGCGCGTGCCTGTAATCCCAGCTACTCAGGAGGCTGAGGCAGGAGAATTGCCTGAACCCAGGAGGAGGAGGTTGCGGTGAGCCGAGATCGCGCCATTGCACTCCAGCCTGGGAAACAAGAGCGAAACTCCGTCTCAAAAAATAAAGAAATAATAAAAAATAAAAATGGTATCTGTTTTTTTATTATATATAAATATATATCTAATGACTATATATCTACATATCTACTTATATATTCATATATCTCCATGATAGAAGTTGGAAAATACTGAAAACTGTAGAGGAGTTCGGAGAAACAACATATAATCTCATTATACAGAAATAATTTTCTTCCCTTTTGCTTCTCCACATTTTGGCTTAGATCAAATTTAGAAATGATTTTCTTAACGTTTTTGGTATTGTGTTTTTAGCGTATCAAGATGTTGCTGCATATTCTGATTTTTATGTATAGTTGTGACAGGAACACCCACAAAAATAATTGTTCTAGAAAAGAATTGTTAACAAATATTTTCTTCCAGGAAGTGGTGTATTAGCGTTTTAAAAGAAACATTTCTGGACGTCAAAGTAGACATTGGGCTTATATCAACAGCTCAATCTTTTTTAAAATACGCTTTATTTTTAGAGCAGTGTAAAGTGAATAGTGAGGCATAGTGGAAAGTACAGAGAGTTCCTACATTCCCACCTCCCCAAATGCACAGCCTCCTCCACTATCAGCCTTCCTCACTAGAGAGGTACATTTGTTACAATGGATGAACCAACATTGACTTATCACTGTCACCCATAGTTTATAATTGACATTAGGGACCATTCTTGCTGTCATATATTCAGTGAGTTTTGACAAGGGTGTAATGGCATATGTGTCTACCATTATAGTAACACACAGAGTAGTTTCATTGCCCTAAACATCCTCTATGCTCTGCCCATTTATCCTTCCCCACTTTTCAACCCCCAGCAATCACTGAACGTTTTGATGTCTCTATAGTTTTGCCTTTTCCAGAATGTCATATAGTTGGATTCATATAGTAAGTGGTCATTTGAGATTGGTTTCTTTCACTTAGTAGTATGTATTTGAGTTTCCTCTATGTCTTTTAATGGCTTCATAGCTCACGTGCTTTTTTTCTGCAACAAAAGCCACATTCAAAGATTATTGCTTTCATTGCTGAATAATATTCCACTGTGTCGATGTAGAGGTTTGTTTATCCAGGCACTTACGAGTCTATAGTAACCAGTGTGGAGCCTGGGGAAGCCATAAATGGCCTGGTTGTGGCGAAGGCCTGGAGCCTATGTCGATAGGAGCCATGGAGGTTGGAGGCATTAGATCTTAGAGCCATAGGGGAAGGCCTGGAGCTTGGGTTGACAGGGTCTGTCCCATAGCCTGTGGCTATAGAAACCTGCCTGGTGTTGAGTTCACTGAATTGTGCCTGGCATTGGAGTTGATGTTGAAGTCAGGTGTTACATTTACTCTCCTCTCTGCACATACATCGTATCTCTTTCCATGCTGCACTACCCAGGTTTGGGGCGGGGTAATGCAGATAATAGAAAACTCTCTTTTATACTCTATTTTATGCCGTTTTTCTTACTTTTCTACTCCACAAACGTGCTATAACCTCTCACCTGGATTCCTTGTCTCTTTTGAAGACACTTTGATGCACGGATGGCTGTTCAAATTGATGTTTCTGTGAAGGAATAAGTGCTGAAAAGTTCTGTTTTGCCATTTTGTCCATGGCATTCTTCTCTGTTAACTGAAAAAATATTTTTACTGAATAACATATTGTTAAAAATTGTCAGACCCTTGGTTTAGCTCTGGAAGTTTCTCCTTTAGAGCAAGTTCCTTTCATAGTTCTCTATAGAAAGACTATAGTTGTAAAATGTTGGTAGAGATATTTTGTGTGTAGAATTAAGGACTGATTACACATAAATGTTTAGCGGACAGTAAACATTTGTGAGTAATCTGTTCTTACACACAAAAAGAAGGTCTATAGCTTTAGGAAAGGGGAAATTATCAAGGTTATTCAGACAATATAAAATGAGTTGAGAAAATTGAAGGGAATGTTTATACTTGAATGAGACCTCATGGAGAAAGACAAAATAAGGAAGCCATGGGAGAATATTTGCATTCTCGGAACCACAAAAGTGAGGAAAGCCAAGAGCACAGCTGGAGTTGCACCAGATCAAGTAGACATTCCATCAGAGCCTGAACTGAGAATGCACCATTCCTAGTCACCTTGATAACAGCCCCATTTTCTGTTAATAATACTCTATGAGAAAAATCTTGCAAAAATAGTCAGAAAAGGCAGAGTCACATGCGGTTCAGTGTGTTCCACCTTGGCAGACGGTCTTAGGAGGAGTTTTGGAAGGATCGTGCTGCAGGCAATGGATGAGATAATGATGAGAAATTTTCCAGCTCTGTATAAAAAGGCAAGCGAAATATATGCTTGTGAATTTTTGGCTGCTTTTTTATGCTGTATTTTCAGATCAATTTTATCCCAGTTAATGTGAATATAAACTCTGATTGTTATGGTTATCTCTCGTGGGGTGTCTATTATTTTGTCAGAAATTGTATCAGGAACTTTATATCAATCACTAAATTACAGATTTCCAAGCTGCATATGAATTAGGTATTACTATGATCATTTTACAGATGAAGAAGATGAGACTCAGAGCAATACATAAGTTGCCCAAGGTCAGAGAGCAAGTAAGTACCAGAAATAAAAGCCAGATGAATCTAATTCCCCTATCCTTGCTCTTTCAATGATGTTTCAGAGTTTATTACAAAAAGAATTGTTCTGTGTGCTCAGGATAATTTACTACCTACTAAATTTAACCATAGGGCAGTCTTATAAACAGGGTAGAGTATGCAGTTAAGATAAAATTTGAGAGGAAAAATTAAATTAAAATAGTACATAACCAATGATCAGAATATTCTCTCAGTATTTTAGAAATTTATGTAAGAATAAACTAGATACTGATAAAAAATTCACATTCTTTATGCACAAATCTTGTAAGTAGCTACTGCTAACGAGAGGATATTATTTACCTAGAAGAAAGTGGGGTTGTCAACCACTATATAACCATTTGTGGGGTGAATGTCTTTTTTATTTTAGGCCTCTGGCTGATGGATCCAAGAGGTAGATACGTGATGTCAAAATATTCTCTTTTATAGGTAATTACAATTTACAATGGAAGATACAGAGGCCACAAGGTAGTAGAGTTGAGTTATATTAACAGAAAACCTTGTTAGAGAAAAGAACCACCTCTCACTATCATGTTCAATGGCAAAGATTAATAGAAGGTACAGCAAAATGGACACACATGTGAGTATACCCACATTGATATTGGAAGTAACTTTTTCCTTATATACTATAAATCATATCCCAGAATATACTCATAATGTGTACACTTATTGGGATATTACAATCAACGTACAAAATATGTACCATATGTACATTGACTGTGATGTACATATGTGTACACAATACAGATGTACAAAAAATGTACATAATCTGTACAATATGTACATTTATATGTACATAATATGTACACAGTAGGTATGTACATAATGTGTACAATATGTAAATATATTGTAATATTACAATGATTTCATATAATCACAACAGCATATATAATCACAATACACATATAATACATAATATCAATATAAATGTACATATTGCACACATTATATACATTTACATTTATTGTGATATGATATGTACACATGTACATCATGCACACGTGCAGATTTGCGGTATATACACGTGTACATAAGTGTGCACAGTATGTACATATGTACACTACACATATGTTCATATAATGTAGATATGTACCTTCTGTACAGGAGTACACAGTATGTACAATATGTACACGTATATACTAGGTACACATATAGGTGTATACCCACTTTGGTAACCGGAGAGATTTCTATCTAATATACTAAATATAAAATCCCAGAATGTAGTCATAGTGTGTACATTTATTGTCGTATTGTGATAAATGTATTAAATAGGCACAATCTGTACATGTACTCTGCTGTACATAGGTGTACACAATGCACATGTACAAAAAATGTACGTAATCTGTAAAATATGTACCTATATATTTCTATAATGTGTACACAATGCATAGGTACATAATGTGTACACTATGCACATTCCTTAAAATATCAGTGATAAAATATATATAATCACAGTAAGATATATAATCACACTAATACATATATGTCGCGTAATATCACCAAAAAGTACGTATTGTACACATTAGGTATGTATTAGGTACATATGTATAGTGCACATATTATGAAAATATATATGTATCATAACACCGTATGTACACGTATACAAATATGTGCCTGCTATTTAAACAATGTACACATGCAGAAATAGGTGCAAACTACATACCTATGCACAGCAGGCTATTACTACAGTTCTGCTCGTAGCAGCCTCAATGCCCACCCTGGCTGCTTAAAGACCCCCTGGCTAGGGGGCTGTACCCACAGCCCCCGCCAGAGGGCCCATAACAGCTACCAGGCCCACGCTGGCTGCTTAGGGACTCCCTGCCTAGGGCGCTGTGCCCACAGCTGCTGGGGCCCGGCTATTTTGAAAATGTGGTGTAATATGATACTGGCAACCATATCACACAGAAATGATGATGTTATTGTGGTTCTTTACATATTAGGCAATAGTTCTAGTTACACATTTGGCATATTGACAAAAATGTCATCCTCACCCCATTGACATTAGAATTGAAAGCATAGGAGGGTTTCACCCCTTGCAATGTTTAATTCAATATAATTGTTTTCTTGTTTACATTAGTGACCATATCAGAGCACGGTGTACATCTCTTGCAGTATTCAGAATATTTCTCTACGGGCAGCAACATTTTTCTCTCCTTATCTGGATATTAGGAAGAATATCACAGGACCGGCTTACAGCGCCAGTCACATCGTGAGCAATGTCATCTGTAATCCCCTAGTTATTAAGAACAATGTAACGGGGGTCTTGTGTGCTTTTGGAGATATTTGGAGTAATATCCTTTCAGTTTCTGGATATTAGAAACAATACTACAGTGGTGGTGTACACTTACTGCGATATTAAAAGTATACTCATCCTCTGTCCCGGGGATATTAGGAACTACATCACAGAAGCGTTGCACTTTGCCTATAATATTGGAACAATCACAGAGTGTACACCTTCTTTCATTGTGAGAGAAATACCTACTTAGGATATGATGGATAATATCACAAAATGGACACACATGGGTATATACCCACTTTGATATTGGAAGTCATTTTTATCTAATATACTAAAAGTCATAACCCAGAAAAAAACTCATAATGTGTAGACTTATTGGGATATTACACTCAATGTACAGAATATGTAACATATGTACATTGACTGTGATGTACATACATGTACACAATACAGATGTACAATAAATGTACATAAACTATCATTTGTACGAATATATGTACAAAATGTGCACACAATAGGTATGCACATAATGTGTACAATATGTACATTTATTGTAATATCACAATGTTATATAATCACAACTGCATATAAATACACATGTAATATCAATATAAATGTACATATTGCAAACATGATGTACATTTACATTTACTGTGATATGATATGTAAACATGTACATCATGTACCCATTATGTACAGATGCACAATATATGCAAGTGTACATATGTGGGTACAGTATGTACACATGTGTACACTACACATGTGTACACATAATGTAGATATGTACCTTCTGTACCCGAGTACATTCTATGCACAATATGTACGCATATAAGCTATGTACACACCTGGGTGTACAACCACTTTGGTAACCGGAGACATTTCTATCTAATATACAAAATATAATAATTCAGAATGTAGTAATAGTGTGTACATTTATTGGCATATTGCAATAAATGTATAAAATAGGTACAATCTGTACATTTACCCTGCTGTACATATGTGTACACAATGCACATGTACAAAAAATGTACATACTCTGTAAAATATGTACCTACATATTTCTATAATGTGTAAACAATGTATAGGTACATAATGTGTACACTATGCACATTCCTTAAAATATCAGTGATAAAATATATATAATCAAAATAACGCATATAATCACAGTAATATATATATTTCGTGTAATATCACAAAAAAGTACATATTGTATACAGTAGGTACGCATTAGGTCTATATGTATTGTGCACATATGTACATATATATTTATCATAACACCATGTGTACACTTATACAAATATGTGTTCATCATTAAAACCATGTACCTGTGCAGAACAGGCTATTACCACAGCCCCCCTCGTAGCAGCCCCAAGGCCCACCCTGGCTGCTTAAAGACGCCCTGGCTAGGGAGCTGTAACCACATTCCCCGCCAGAGGGCCCGTAACGGCTCCCAGGCTGACACTGGCTGCTTAGGGACCCCCTGGCTAGGGCGCTGTGCCCGGCTATTTTGAAAATGTGTTGTAATATGATGCTGGCGACCATATCATATGGAAATGATGTTATTCTGGTTTTTTATATACTAGGCAATAGTTCTAGTTACACCTCTGCCATATTGACAAAAATGTCATCCTCACACCCCTGGACATTAGAATTGAAATCATAAGGGGGTTTCACCCCTTGCAATGTTAAATTCAATATAATTGTTTTCTTGTTTACAATAGTGACCATATCAGAGCACAGTGTACTCCTCTTTCAGAGGATTTGCCTATGGGCAGCAACATTATTCTCTCTTTCTCTGGATATTAGGAACAATATCACAGGACCGGCAGACAGCCCCAGTCATATCGTAAGTCATGTCATCTGTAATCCCTTGGTTATTAGAAAAAATATCCCGGGGGTCTTGTGTGCTTTATTAGATACTTGGAGTAATATCTTTTCCGTTTTTGGATATTAGACACGATATTACAGTGGTGGTGTACACTTCCTGTGATATTCAGGGTATAATAATCTTTTGTCCCCAGGATATTAGGTAGTACATTAAAGAAGCCTTGTACTTTGCCTGTGATACTGGAACAATCACAGAGTGAACACTTGCTTTCAAAATGAGAGTAATACCTACTTAAAATATGATGGATAATATCAAAAAATGGACACACATGGGTGTATACCCACTTTGATATAGAAAGAAATTTTTATCTAATATACTAAAAATCATATATCACAATATACTCATAATGTGTACACTTATTGAGATGTTACAATCAATGTGCAGAATACATACCATATGTACATAGTGTTATGCACATATGTGTACACAATACAGATGTACCAAAAATGTACATAATCTGTACAATATGTGCAATTACAGGTACATAATGTGTACACAATAGGTTTGTACAAAATGTGTGCAATATGTACATTTATTGTAATATTACAATGATATAATCACAACAGCATATAAAATCACAATACACAAGTAATACATAATATAAATGTACATATTACACACATCGTGTACATTTACATTTATTGTGGTATCACGGTGTGTACACATGCACATCATGTACCCATTATGTACACATGTACAAAATATGCACATGTACATATGTGTGAACAGTATGTACATTTGCACACTATGTACACATACATATAATGTTGACATGTACGTTTTGTACATGAGTACATAATATGCACAATATGTACACGTATAAACTATGTACACACCTGGGTGTACACCCACTTTGGTCAATGGAGTAATTTCTAATATGGTAAAAATTATATTTTAGAATGTACTCATAATGTGTACATTTATTGGCATATCACAAGAAATGTATAAAATAGGTACAGTCTGTACATTTACTCTGCTGTGCATAGGTGTACACAATACACATGTAGAAAAAGTGTACATAATCTGTAAAATATGTACCTATATATTTCTATATTGTGTACACAATACATAGGTATATAATGTGTACACTTTGCACATTCCTTAAAATATTAGTGATAAAATATATTTAATCACAATCAGATATATAATCATAGTAATATATATTATTTAATATTTCAAAAAAGTACATATTGTACACATTAGGTATGCATTAGGTACATATGTATTTTGCACATATTATGTAAATATAAATTTATCGTGATAACACCATATGTACGCATGTACATATATATGCCCGATATTAAAACTATTTACACAAGTAGTAATAGGTGCAAACTATGTACCGATGCACAGCACGCTATTACCAAAGCCCCCCTTATAGCAGCCCCCAGGCCCAGCCTGGCTGCTTAGAGACCCCCTGGCAATTGGGCTGTGCCCACAAACACTGCTCGAATGCCTGTAGCAGCCCCCATGCCCACCCTGGCTGCTTAGGGACCCCCTGACTAGGTGTCTGTGCCCACAGCCCATGCCAGAGTGCCCGTGGCAGCCCCCAGGCCAACCATGGCTGCTCAGGGACCCCTGGCTGGCTCGATGTGCTCACAGACCCCACCAAAAAGCCCAGAGCAGCCCCCAGGCCCACCCTGGCTGCTTAGGGGTCCCCTCGCTTGTGGGCTCTGCCCACAGCTGCTGAGGCCCAGCTATTTTGCAAATCCGGTGTAATATAATACTGGCAACCATATTATATAAAAATGATAATCTTATTCTGTTTTTTTGTATATTAGGCAATAGCTCCAGTTACACCTCTGCCATATTGACAAAAATGTCATCCTCACCCCCATTGACATTAGAATGAAAATCATAGGGGAGTTTCATTCCTTGCAATGCTTAATTCAATGTAATTGTTTTCTCGCTTACATTAGTGACCATATCAAAGCATGGTGTACACCTCTTGCCGTATTAAGAGTATTTCCCTATGGGCAACATCATTTTCCTCTCCTTCTCTGGATATTAGGAACAATATTCCAGGACCAGAGTACAGCCCCAGTCACGTCGTGGGTAATGTCATCTGTAATTCTCTAGTTATTAGAAACAATATCACGGGGGGCTTGTGTGCTTTCTGAGATATTTGGAGTAATATCCTTTCCGTTTTTGAACATTAGAAACAATACTACAGTGGTGGTGTACACTTCCTGCGATATTCAGGGTATGGTCATCCTTTGTCCTCAGGATATTATTAACTACATCACAGACGAGTTTTAGTTTGCCTTGATATTGGAGCAATCCGAGAGTGTAAACCTGCTTTCACAATGAGAGAAACACCTACTCAGGATATGATGGATAATATCACAAAATGGACACACATAAGTGTATACCCACTTTGATATTGAAAGTAATTTTTATCTAACATACTAAAAATCATATCCCAGAATATACTTATAATGTGTACTCTTACTGAAATATTACAAACAATGCACAGAATATGTACCATATGTACGTTGACTGTGATGTACATATGTGTGCACCATACAGAGGTACAATAAATATACATAATCTGTACAATATGTACATTTATGTGTACATAATATGTACACAATAGGTATGTCCATAATGTGTACAATATGTACATTTGTAATATCACAATGATATCAGAACAGCATATACAATCACAATACACATGTAATACATAATATAAATGTACGTATTTCACACATTATGTACATTTCCATTTATTGTGGTATGACGATGTGTTTACATGTACAGCATGGACCCATTATGTACGGATGTACAATAAATTCAGGTGTAGATATATGTACATTGTATGTACATATGTACGCTCTGTACCCATACATACATATAATGTAGATATTTACCTTCTGTACACAAGTACATAATATGCACAGTATGTACATGTACAAAGTATGTGCACACATAAGTTTACACCCACTTTGGTAACCAGAGTAATTTCTATCTTATATTCTAAATGTAATATCACAGAATGTACTCATAATGTGTACATTTATTGGCATATCACAATAAATGTATAAAGTAAGATCTGTACATTTACACTGTGTACCCAATACACAAGTAAATAAAATGCACATAACCTGTAAAATATGTTTCTTTATATTTCTATAATCTGTGCACAATGCATAGGTACATAATGTCTATAATATGTACATTTGTAATGTCACAATGATATCATATCACAACAGCATATATAATCACAATAAACGTAATACAAAATATAAACGTACATATTGCAAACATTATGTATATTAACATTTATTGTGATATGATGTGTACACATGTACATCATGTACCCATTATGTACAGATGTACAATATATGCACGTGTACGTATGTGTGCACAGTATGTACATATGTATGCTGCGTACACCTATGTATATATAAGGTAGACATGTACATTCTGTACATGAGTACATAATATGCACAACATGTACATGTATAAACTATGTGCTCACCTGGGTGTAAACCCACTTTGGTCACCGGTGTAATTCCTATGTAATATGCTAAAAATTATATCCCAGAATGTACTCATGTGTACATTTATTGACATATCACAATAAATGTATAAAATAGGTATAGTCTGTACATTTACTCTGCTGTACATATGTGTACAAAATACACATGTAGGAAAAATGTACATCATCTGTAAAATATGTACCTATTTATTTCTATAATGTGTACACAATGCATAGGTACATAAAGTGTACTCTATGTACATTTCTAAAAATTTCAGTGGTAACATACATATTATCACAATAAGATATATAATCAATAATATGTAGATATCACATAATATCACCAAAAAGTACATATTGTTTATATTAGGTACGTATAAAGTACATATTTATTATACACATATTATGTACATATATGTTTATTGTGATAATAACATATGTACATGTGTACAAATATGTGCCCATTATGTAAACGATCTACACATGTAGAAATAGGTGCAAACTGTGTACCTGTGAAGAGCAGGGTATCCCCACACCTCCCGCCAAAGGGCCTATAGCAGCTTCCAGCCCCACCCTGGCTACGTAGGGACCCCCTGGTTAGGTGGCTGTGCCCATAGCCCCTGCCAGAGTGTCAGTAGCAGCCGCCAGGCCCTCCCTGGATGCTGAGAGACCCTCTGGCTATGTGGCTGTTACCACAGCCACCGCCAGAGGGCCCGTAGCAGCCACCAGACAAACCACAAAGAGCCCGTAGCAGCTGCAATGCCCAACCTGGTTGCATAGGGACACCCTCGCTTGGCTGCCATGCCCACAGCTGCT
Source organism: Callithrix jacchus (assembly GCF_049354715.1). NCBI lineage: Eukaryota > Metazoa > Chordata > Mammalia > Primates > Cebidae > Callithrix > Callithrix jacchus. The sequence goes on from NC_133519.1 coordinate 53,364,361, forward strand.
GGGGCCCAGATATTTTGAAAATGTGGTGTAATATGATACTGGCAATCATATCATATGTAAATAATAATTTTATCCTTTTTTATTATATAGTAGGCAATAGCTGTAGTTACACCCCCTCCATTTTGACAAAAATTTCCTCCTCACCCCCTTGAAATTAGAAAGAAAATTATAGGGGGGGTTAACACCTTGCAATATCTAATTCAATATAATTGTTTTCTTGTTTACATTAGTGACCATATCACAGCATGGTGTACTACTCTTGCCGTATTCAGAGGATTTGCCTATGGGCAGAAACATTCTCCTCTCCTTATCTGGATATTAGAAACATTATCACAGGACCGGCAAACAGCCGCAGTCATATCGTGAGTAATGTCATCTGTAATACCCTAGTTACAAAAAACAACATCACGGAGGTCTTGTGCACTATATGTGATACTTAGAGTAATGTTAGCATTTGGGTATTTTACGTGAGAGAGCATATTGGGTTTGTGTATATACTCCAAAACAGAGTAGAAAAAAGAATGTTATATTTTTTCTGACAGATTATATTCAGAGAAATTTTGCTTTTAACATTGGGATGCAGAGATAATATTTAGATATTTTCAATTCATGTAAATTTACAATTTCGGTATTTAACATGAGAGAGCATATTGAGTAGGTGTATATACTCCAAAAAAGAGTAGAAAAAAGCATTGTGTATTTTTTCTGACACATTATATTCAGAGAAATTTTGCTTTTAACATTGGAAGGCCTAGAAAATATTTAGATTTATTTCGGTTCGTGTAAAATTAGAATTTCGGTATTTTACATGAGAGAGCATATTCAGTTGGTGTATATACTCCAAAACTAAGTAGAAAGAAGCATTGTATATTTTTTCTGAAAGACTATATTCAGAGAAATATTGCATTTTACATTGGGATGCTTAGATAATATTTAGATATTTTTTGATTGATGTAAAATTAGAATTTCTTTATTTTACATGAAAGAGCATATTGAGATGGCGTATATACTCCAAAACAAAGTAGAATAAGGCATTGTTTATTTTTTCTGACAGATTAGATTCAGAGACATTTTCTTTTAACCTTTGGGTGCCTAAATAATATTTAGATTTATTTCGGTTCATGTAAATTTATTATTTCGGTATATTACATGAGAGAGTATATTGAGTTGGTGTATATACTGCAAAAAAAAGTAGAAAAAAGCATTGTATATTTTTTATGACAGATTATATTCAGAGAAATTTTGCTTTTAACATTGGGGTAACTAGATAATATTTAGATTTTTTTTCGATTCAAGTAAAATTAGAATTTCGGTATTTTACATAAGAGAGCATATTGAGTTAGTGTATATACTTCAAAAAAGAGTAGAATAGGGCATTGTATATTTTTTCTGACAAACTATTTTCAGAGCAATTTTGCTTTTAACATTGGGGTGCCTAGATAATATTTAGATTTTTTCGATTTGAGTGAAATTAGAATTTCGGTATTTTACATGAGAGAGCATACTGAGTTGGTGTATATACTCCAAAACAGAGTAGAATAACGCATTGTATATTTTTTCTAACAGACTATATTCAGAGACATTTCCTTTAAACTTTCGGGCGCCTAGATATTATTTAGATTTTTTTCATTTCGCGTACAGTTAGAATTTCGGTATTTTACATGAGAGAGCATATTGAGTTGGTGTATATACTCCAGAACAGAGTAGAAAAAAGCATTGGATATTTTTTCTGACAGATTATATTCAGAGCAATTTTGCTTTTAACATTGGGGTGCCTAGAAATATTTAGATTTTTTTCGATTCACGTAAAATTAGAATTTCTGTATTGTACATGAGAGAGCATACTGAGTTGGTGTATATACTCCAGAACAGAGTAGAATAAGGCATTGTATATTTTTTATAACAAATTATATTCAGAGCCATTTTCTTTTAACTTTGGGGCGCCTAGATACTATTTGGATTTTTTTCGATTTGCGTAAAATTAGAATTTCTGTATTTTACATGAGAGCATATTGAGATGGTGTATATACTGCAAAACAGAGTAGAAAAGGGCATTGTATATTTTTTCTGACAGATTATATTCAGAGAAATTTTGCTTTTAACATTGGGGTGCCTAGATAATATTTAGATTTTTCGATTAGGGTAAAATTAGAATTTCTGTATTTTACATGAGAGAGCATACTGAGTTGGTGTATATACTCCAAAACAGAGTAGAATAGGGCATTGTATATTTTTTCTGACAGATTATATTCAGAGCAATTTTGTTTTTAACATTGGGGTGCCTAGATAATATTTAGATTTTTTTCGATTCACGTAAAATAAGAATTTCTGTATTTTACATGAGAGAGCATACTGAGTTGGTGTATATACTCCAAAACAGAGTAGAATAAGGCATTTTATATTTTTTCTAACAGACTATACACAGAGCCATTCTCTATTAAGTTGGGGGCGCCTATGTATTATTTAGATTATTTTCGATTCACATAAAATTAGAATTTCTGTATATTACTTGATAGAGCATATTGAGTTGGTGTATATACTACAAAACAAAGTAGAAAAGGGCAGTGTATTTTTTTTCTGAGAGGTTATATTTAGAGGAATTTTGCTTTTAACATTGGAGTGCCTAGATAATATTTAGATTTATTTCGATTCGCTTACATATATAATTTCTGTATTTTACATGAGAGAGCATATGGAGTTGTTTTATATACTCCAAAACAGAGTAGAATAGGGCATTGTATATTTTTTCTGACAGATTATATTCAGAGCAATTTTGTTTTTAACATTGGGGTGCCTAGATAATATTTAGATTTTTTTCGATTCACGTAAAATTAGAACTTCTGTATTTTACATGAGAGAGCATATTGAGATGGTGTATATACTACAAAACAGAGTAGAAAAGGGCAGTGTATTTTTTTCTGAGAGATTATATTCAGAGCAATTTTACTTTTAACATTGGCATGTCTAGATAAAATTTAGATTTTTTTTGATTAGCTTAAATATAGAATTTCTTTATTTTACATGAGAGAGCATATGGAGTTGGTGTATATAATCCAAAACAGAGTAGAATAGGGCATTGTATATTTTGTCTGACAGACTATATTCAGAGCAATTTTGTTTTTAACATTGGGGTGCCTAGATAATATTTAGATTTTTTCAATTCGGGTAAAATTTGAATTTCGGTATTTTACATGAGAGAGCATACTGAGTTGTTATATATACTCCAAAACAGAGTAGAAAAGGGCAGTGTATTTTTTTTCTGAGAGATTATATTCAGAGCAATTTTACTTTTAACATTGGCATGTCTAGATAAAATTTAGATTTTTTTTGATTAGCTTAAATATAGAATTTCTTTATTTTACATGAGAGAGCATATGGAGTTGGTGTATATAATCCAAAACAGAGTAGAATAGGGCATTGTATATTTTGTCTGACAGACTATATTCAGAGCAATTTTGTTTTTAACATTGGGGTGCCTAGATAATATTTAGATTTTTTCGATTCGGGTAAAATTTGAATTTCGGTATTTTACATGAGAGAGCATACTGAGTTGGTATATATACTCCAAAACAGAGAAGAATAACGCATTGTATATTTTTTCTAACGGACTATATTCAGAGACATTTTCTTTTAACTTTGCGACGCCTAGATATTATTTAGATTTTTTTCGATTCACGTAAAATTAGAATTTCTGTATTTTACAGGAGAGAGCATATTGAGATGGTGTATATACTTTAAAACAGAGTAGAAAAGAGCATTGTATATTTTTTCCGACAGATTATATTCAGAGCAATTTTGCTTGTAACACTGGGGTGCCTAGATAATATTTAGATTTTTTCGATTCGGGTAAAATTAGAATTTCTGTATTTTACATAAGAGAGCATACTGAGTTGGTGTATATACTACAAAACAAAGTAGAAAAGGGCATTGTATATTTTTTCTGACAGATTATATTCAGAGAAATTTTGTTTTTAACATTGGGATGCCTAGATAATATTTAGATTTTTTTCGATTCACGTAAATAGAGAATTTGTGTATTTTACATGAGAGAGCATATGGAGTTGATGTATATCCTCCAAACAAAGTAGAATAGGGCATTGTATATTTTTTCTGACAGATTATATTCAGAACAATTTTGTTTTTAACATTGGGGTGCCTAAATAATATTTAGATTTTTTTCGATTCACGTAAAATTAGAATTTCGGTATTTTACATGAGAGAGCACATTGAGATGGTGTATATACTACAAAACCGAGTAGAATAGGGCATTGTATATTTTTTCGGACAGATTATATTCAGAGAAAGTTTACTTTTAACATTGGGGTGCCTAGATAATATTTAGATTTTTTTTGATTCCCTTATATATATAATTTCTGTATTTTACATGAGAGAGCATATGGAGTTGTTTTATATACTCCAAAACAAATTATAATAGGGCATTGTAAATTTTTTCTGAAAGATTATATTCCGAGCAATTTTTCTTTTAACATTCCGGTGCCTAGATAATATTTAGATTTTTTTCGATTCGCTTAAATATAAAATTTCTGTATTTTACATGAGAGAGCATATTGAACAGGTGTATATACTCCAAAACAGAGTAGAATAAGGCATTGTATATATTTTCTGACAGATAATATTCAGAGCAATTTTATTTTAACATTGGGGTAGCTAGATAATATTTAGATTTTTTTCGATTCACGTAAAATTAGAATTTCGGTATTTTACATGAGAGAGCATATTGAGTTGGTGTATATACTCCAAAACAAAGTGGAATGAGGCATTGTGTATTTTATCTAACAGACTATATTCAGAGCCATTTTCTTTTAACTTCGGGGTGCCTAGATATTATTATGATTTTCTTTGATATGCATAAAATTGGAATATCTGTATTTGACATGAGGAAGCAAACTGAGTTTGTGTATATACTCCAAAAGAAAGTAGAAAAGGGCATTGTATACTTTCTCTGACAGATTATATTCAGAGCAATTTTTCTTTTAACATTGGGGTGCCTAGATAATATTTAGATTTTTTCTATTCGGGTAAAATTTGAATTTCGGTATTTTACATGAGAGAGCATACTGAGTTGGTGTATATACTCCAAAACACAGTAGAATAAGGCATTGTATATTTTTTCTAACAGACTATATTCGGAGCCATTTTCTTTTAAATTTGGGGTGCCTAGTTATTATTTAGATTTTTTTCGATTCACGTAAAATTAGAATTTCTGTATTTTACATGAGAGAGCATATTGAGTTGGTGTACATACTTTAAAACAGAGTAGAAAAGGGCATTGTATATTTTTTCTGAAAGATTATATTCAGAGCAATTTTGCTTTTAACATTGGGGTGCCTATATAATATTTAGATTTTTTTCGATTTGCTTAAATATAGAATGTCTGTATTTTACATGAGAGAGCATATGGAGTTGGTGTATTTACTCCAAAACAGAGTAGAATAGGGCATTGTATATTTTTTCTAACAGACTATATTCAAATGCATTTATTGACGGTTTTTAGCATAAAGGGCTGTTGAATTTTGTCAAATGCCTTCTCTGCGTCGATTGAGATAATCATGTGGTTTTATTTTTGGTTCTGTTTATGTGGTGAATTACATTGATAGACTTGCGTATGTTGAACCAGCCTTGCATCCCTGGGATGAATCCTACTTGATCATGATGAATAAGTTTTTTGATTTGCTGTTGCAATCAGCTTGCCAATATTTTATTGAAGATTTTTGCATCTATATTCATCATGGATATTGGCCTGAAGTTTTCTTTTCTCGTTGGGTCTCTGCCGGGTTTTGGTATCAGGATGATGTTTGTCTCATAAAATGATTTGGGAAGGATTCCCTCTTTTTGGATTGTTTGAAATAGTTTTAGAAGAAATGTTGCCAGCTCTTCCTTGTGTGTCTGGCAGAATTCGGCTGTGAACCCTTCTGGACCTGGGCTTTTTTTGTGTGGTAGGCTCTTAATTGCTGCCTAAACTTCAGACCTTGTTATTGGTCTATTCATAGTTTCAGCTTCCTCCTGGTTTAGGCTTGGGAGGACACAGGAATCCAGGAATTTGTCCATTTCTTCCAGGTTTACTAGTTTATGCGCATAGAGTTGTTTGTAATATTCTCTGATGATGGTTTGAATTTCTGTGGAATCTGTGGTGATTTCCCCTTTATCATTTTTTATTGCATCTATTTGGTTGTTCTCTCTTTTATTTTTAATCAATCTGGCTAGTGGTCTATTTTGTTGATCTTTTCAAAAAACCAGCTCTTGGATTTATTGATTTTTTGAAGGGTTTTTCGTGTCTCAATCTCCTTCAGCTCAGCTCTGATCTTAGTAATTTCTTGTATTCTGCTGGGTTTTGAGTTTTTTTGATCTTGCTCCTCTAGCTTTTTCAATTTTGACAATAGGGTGTCAATTTTGGATCTCTCCATTCTCCTCATATGAGCACTTATTGCTATATACTTTCCTCTAGAGACTGCTTTAAATGTGTCCCAGAGGTTCTGGCACGTTGTGTCTTCGTTCTCATTGGTTTCGAAGAACTTCTTTATTTCTGCCTTCATTTCGTTGTTTACCCAGTCAACATTCAAGAGCCAGTTGTTCAGTTTCCATGAAGCTGTGCGGTTCTGGGTCGGTTTCTGAATTCTGAGTTCTAACTTGATTGCACTATGGTCTGAGAGGCTGTTTGTTATGATTTCAGTTGTTTTGCATTTGTTGAGCAGTGCTTTACTTCCAATTATGTGGTCAATTTTAGAGTAGGTGTGATGTGGTGCTGAGAAGAATGTGTATTCTGTGGATTTGGGGTGGAGAGTTCTGTAAATGTCTATCAGGTTTGCTTGCTCCAGGTCTGAGTTCAAGCCCTGAATATCCTTGTTGATTTTTTGTCTGGTAGATCTGTCTAGTATTGACAGTGGAGTGTTAAAGTCTCCCACTATTATTGTGTAGGAGTCTAAGTCCTTTTGTAAGTCCTTAAGAACTTGCCTTATGTATCTGGGTGCTCCTGTGTTGGGTCCATATATGTTTAGGATCGTTAGCTCTTCTTGTTGTATCGATCCTTTTACCATTATGTAATGGCCTTCTTTGTCTCTTTTGATCTTTGTTGCTTTAAAGTCTATTTTATCGGAGATGAGAATTGCAACTCCTGCTGTTTTTTGCTTTCCATTTGCTTGGTAAATCTTCCTCCATCCCTTTATTTTGAGCCTTTGTGTATCCTTGCATGTGAGATGGGTTTCCTGGATACAGCACACTGATGGGTTTTGGATTTTTATCCAATTTGCCAGTCTGTGTCTTTTGATTGGTGCATTTAGTCCATTTACATTTAGGGTTAATATTGTTATGTGTGAATTTGATACTGCCATTTTGATGCTAAGTGGCTGTTTTGCCTGTTAGTTGTTGTAGATTCTTCATTATGTTGATGCTCTTTAGCATTCAGTGTGATTTTGGAATGGCTGGTACTGGTTGATCCTTTCTATGTGTAGTGCCTCTTTTAGGAGCTCTTGTAAAGCAGGCCTGGTGGTGACAAAATCTCTGAGTACTTGCTTGTTCGCAAAGGATTTTATTTTTCCTTCACTTCTGAAGCTCAGTTTGGCTGGATATGAAATTCTGGGTTGAAAGTTCTTTTCTTTAAGGATGTTGAATATTGGCCCCCACTCTCTTCTGGCTTGTAGTGTTTCTGCTGAGAGATCTGCTGTGAGTCTGATGGGCTTCCCTTTGTGGGTGACCCGACCTTTCTCTCTGGCTGCCCTTAGTATTCTCTCCTTTATTTCAACCCTATTGAATCTGACGATTATGTGCCTTGGGGTTGCTCTTCTTGCGGAATATCTTTGTGGTGTTCTCTGTATTTCCTGCAATTGAGTGTTGGCCTGTCTTGCTATGTGGGGGAAATTTTCCTGGATGATGTCCTGAAGAGTATTTTCCAGCTTGGATTCATTCTCTTCGTCCCCTTCTGGTACACCTATCAAACGTAGGTTAGGTCTTTTCACATAGTCCCACATTTCTTGGAGACTTTGTTCATTCCTTTTTGCGTTTTTTTCTCTAATCTTGGTTTCTTGTTTTATTTCATTGAGTTGGTCTTCAACTTCAGATATTCATTCTTCTGCTTGGTCCATTCGGCTATTGAAACTTGTGCATGCTTCGCGAAGTTCTCATATTGTGTTTCTCAGCTCCTTTAATTCATTCATATTCCTCTCTAAGTTATCCATTCTTGTTATCATTTCCTCGAATCTTTTTTCAAATCTTTTCTCAAGGTTCTTAGTTTCTTTGCATTGATTTAATACATGATCTTTTAGCTCACCAAGGTTTCTCATTATCCATCTTCTGAAGTCTAATTCCATCATTTCGTCGCAGTCATTCTCCGTCCAGCTTTGTTCCCTTGCTGTTGAGGAGTTTTGGTCCTTTCTAGGAGGCGAGGTGTTCTGGTTTCGGGTGTTTTCCTCCTTTTTGCACTGGTTTCTTCCCATGTTTGTGGATTTGTCCGCTGGTTGTCTGCGTAGTTGCTGACTTTTCGATTGGGTCTCTGAGTGGTCACCCTGAATGTTGATGATGAAGTATTTCTGTTGCTTGGTTTTCCTTCTACCAGTCTAGCCCCTTCGCTGTACGACTGCTGAGGTCCGCTCCAGACCCTGCTTGTCTGGGGTGCACCTCTAGCAGCTGTGGCACAGCGAGGGATGCTACCAGTTTCTTTTTCTGCTATCTTTGTCCCAGGATGGTGCCTGCCTAATGTCAGTCTTTTGGATATAGAGGGGTCAGGGAGCTGCTTGAGACAGTTTGTACTTTATAGGGGTTTAATTGCTGAGCTGTGAGCTGTGTTGTACATTCAGGGCTGTTAGGCTGCTATGTTTGATTTTGCTGCAGCAGAGATCATTAAAAAAACTTTTTTTTTTCTCAAATGCTCTGTGTTGAGGGGTTTGGGCTTTATTTTTGGATGTCCGTTGAGGTCCTGCCCAGCTAGGATGCAGACTAGCCACTGTTTGCCTGCTGATGCTCCGTCCTGCTGTTGTGAGGCTCGCCCTGGCTCCGCTGTTCTGCTGTTCTCTCCCCTGTGGTGGAGTCTCTCTGTTGTAGCATGTTGCCTCGGCAATGGCTGGCTGCATCAGCAGTGGGCGTGTATCTCAGTAGGGACGGGTTGCCTCGGCAACGGCTGGCTGCATCAGGAATGGGCGTGTATCTCAGTTGGGGCGGGTTGCCTCGGTAATGGTGGCCGCCCCTTCCCCTCAGAGCATCTCGGGCCGTCTGCATGGGGCTTATTTGAAATCACGGTTTTGTTCATCCCACTGGGCCAATCCTAATGCTCTGTTCCTGCAATCCCCTGGGCTGGCCCACTGTCCAAGTCTAGCTCAGTCACAAGTCCAGCCCTCTCACGTCTCCGGTTTCTGGTTCAATGGGTCACCCGGAAAAGTGCGCCCTGTGGGGAGCGCTGGGTAGGGCCGGCCGCCGCCACCTCAGCTGACAGCTTCGCCAGGCGGAATATCTGCCTGGCGTACCGCGTCTCCACTTCACTTGGGAATTTCCCCGTTCCATGGGCAACAAAGAAAAGTCTGGAAATGCAGCTCAGACTCACCTCTCCGCAGACACGAGAACTCCAAACCTGGGTTGTTCTCACAGCGCCATCTTGAGTCCTCCCTTGGTGTTGTATATTTTTTGTAACAGACTATATTCAGAGCCATTTTCTTTTAACTTTGGGGTGCCTAGATAATATTTAGATATTTTTCGATTCGCTTCAATATAGAATTTCTGTATTTTACATGAGAGAGCACATGGAGTTGTTGTATATACTCCAAAACAGAGTAGAATAAAGCATTGTATATTTTTTCTGACAGATTATATTCAGAGCTATTTTTTTTAATAGGGGTTCGTAGATAATATTTAGATTTCCTCAATTCAGGTAAAATTAGAATATCTGTATTTTACATGAGAGAGCATACTGAGTTGGTTTATATACTCCATAACAAAGTAGAATAAGATATTGTATATTTTTTTATCACACTATATTCAGAGCAATTTTCTTTTAACTTTAGGGTGCCTAGATAATATTTAGATTTATTTCGATTCGCATAAAATTAGAATTTCGGTATTTTACATGAGAGTGAATATTGAGTTGGTGTATATACTCCAAAACAGAGTAGAAAAGGGCATTGTATATTTTTTCTGACAAATTATATTCAGAGAAATTTTGTTTTTAACATTGGTGTGCCTAGATAATATTTAGATTTTTTTTTGATTTGGGTAAAATTAGAATTTCTCTAATTTACATGAAAGAGCATATTGAGTTGGTGTATATACTCCAAGACAGAGTAGAAAAGAACATTGTATATTTTTTCTGACAGATTATATTCAGAGAAATTTTACTTTTAACATTGGGGTGCCTAGATAATATTTAGATTTTTTTCAATACACGTAAAGTTAGAATTTCATTATTTTACATGAGAGAGCATACGGAGTTGGTGTATATACTCCAAAACAGAGTTGAATAGGGCAGTGTATATTTTTTCTGACAGATTATATTCAGAGCAATTTTGCTTTTAACATTGGGGTGCTTATATAATATTTAGATTTTTTTCAATTCACTTAAACATAGAATTTCGGTATTTTACATGAGAGAGCATATGGAGTTGGTGTATATACTCCAAAACAGAGTAGAATAGGGCAGTGTATATTTTGTCTGACAGATTATATTCAGAGCAATTTTGCTTTTAACATTGGGGTGCCTAGATAATATTTAGATTTTTTTCGATTCACGTAAATTTAGAATTTCGGTATTTTACCCGAGAGAGCATACAGAGTTAATATATATACTCCAAAACAGAGTAGAATAGGGCATTGTATATTTTTCCTGAAAGATTATATTCAGAGCAATTTTGCTTTTAACATTAGGGTGCCTAGGTAATATTTAGATTTTTTTCGATTCAGGTAAAATTAGAATTTCTGTATTTTACATGAGAGAGCATATTGAGTTGGTGTATATACTCCAAAACAGAGTAGAAAAGAGTATTGTATATTTTTTCTGACAGATTATATTAAGAGCAATTTTGCTTTTAACATTGGGATGCCTAGATAATATTTAGATATTTATCAATTCACGTAAATTTAGAATTTCATTATTTTACATGAGAGAGCATACTGAGTTGGTGTATATACTCCAAAACAAAGTTGAGTAGGGCATTGTATATTTTTTCTGACAGATCATATTAAGAGCAATTTTGGTTTTAACATTGGGGTGCCTTGATAATATTTAGATTTTTTTCAATTCGGGTAAAATTTGAGTTTCTGTATTTTACATAAGAGAGCGTATTGAGTTTGTGTATATACTCCAAAACAGAGTAGAAAAGGGCATTGTACATATTTTCTGACAGATTATATTCAAGCAAGTTTGCTTTTAACATTGGGGTGCTTATATAATAATTAGATTTTTTCCATACGCTTAAATATAGAATTTCGGTATTTTACATGAAAGAGCATATGAAGATTGTGTATATACTCCAAAACAGAGTAGAATAAAGCAGTGTATATTTTGTCTGACAGATTATATTCAGAGCAATTTTGGTTTTAACATTGGGGTGCCTAGATAATATTTAGGTTTTTTTTGATGCGCTTAAATATAGAATTTCTGTATTTTACCTGAGAGAGCATTTGAAGTTGGTGTATATACTCCAACATAGAGTAGAATAGGGCATTGTATATGTTTTCTGAAAGATTGTATTCAGAGAAATTTTGTTTTTAACATTGGGGTGCCTAGATAATATTTAGATTTTATTTGATTCGCTTAAATATTGAATTTCTGTATTTTACATGAGAGAGCATATTGAGTTGGTTTATATACTCCAAAACACAGTAGAAAAGGGCATTGTATATATTTTCTGACAGATTACATGCAGAGCAATTTTGCTTTTAACATTGGGGTTCCTAGATAATATTTAAATTTTTTTCGATTCACGTAAAATTAGTATTTCGGTATTTTACATGAGAGAGCATACTGAGTTGGTGTATATACTCCAAAACAAAGTAGAATAGGGCATTGTATATTTTTTCTAAAAGATTATACTCAGAGCAATTTTGTTTTTAAGATAGGGGAGCCTAGATTATATTTAGATTTTTTTCTATTCGGGTAAAATTAGAATTTCGGTATTTTACATGAGAGAGCATACTGAGTTGGTGTGTATACTACAAAACGGAGTAGAATAAGGCATTGTATATTTTTTCTAACAGACTATATTCAGAGCCAGTTTCTTTTAACTTTGGGGCGCCTAGATATTATTTAGATTTTTTCGATTCCTGTAAAATTAGAATTTTGGTATTTTACATGAGACAGCATATTGAGTTGGTGTATATACTCCAAAAAAAGAGTAAAATAGGGCATTGTATATATTTTCTGACAGATTATTTTCAGAGCAATTCTGCTTTTAACATTGGGGTGCTTATATAATATTTAGATTTTTTCCATTCGCTTAAACATAGAATTTCTGTATTTTACATGAGAGAGCATATGGAGTTGGTGTATATAATCCAAAACAGAGTAGAATAGGGCATTGTATATATTTTCGACAAATTATATTCAGAGCAATTTTGTTTTTAACATTGGTGTGCCTAGATAATAATTAGATTTTTTTTCGATTTGGGTAAAATTAGAATTTCTCTAATTTACATGAAGGAGCATTTTGAGTTCGTGTATATACTCCAAAACAGAGTAGAAAAGAACATTGTATATTTTTTCTGACAGAATATATTCAGAGAAATTTTGCTTTTTACATTGGGGTGCCTAGATAATATTTAGGTTTTTTTTGATGTGCTTAAATATAGAATTTCTGTATTTTACATAAGAGAGCATATTGAATTGGTGTATACACTCCAAAACAGAGTAGAATAGGGCATTGTATATGTTTTCTGACAGATTATATTCAGAGCAATTTTGGTTTTAACATTGGGGTCACTAGATAATATTTAGATTTTTTCGATTCGGTTAAAATTAGAATTTCTGTATTTTACATGCCAGAGCATACTGAGTTGGTGTAAATACTCCAAAACAAAGTGGAATAAGGCAGTGTATATTTTTTCTAACAGAATATATTCAAAGCCATATTCTTTTAACTTTGGAGCGCCTAGATATTATATATATTTTTTTCGATTCGCGTAAAATTTGAATATCGGTATTTTACATGAGAGAGCATATTGAGTTGGTGTATATACTCAATAAAGTGTAGAAAAGGGCATTGTATATGTTTTCTGACAGATTATATTCAGAGCAATTTTGCTTTGACATTGGGGTGCCTAGATAATATTTAGATATTTTTCGATTCACGTAAAATTAGAGTTTTGGTATTTTTAGTGAGAGAGCATACTGAGTTGGTGTATACACTCCAAAACAGAGTAGAATAAGGCATTGTATATTTTTTCTGACAGATTATATTCAAAGATATTTTGCTTTTAACATTGGGGTGCCTAGATAATATTTAGATTTTTTTCGATTCACGTAATATTAGAATTTTGGTATTTTACATGAGAGAGCACACTGAGTTGGTGTATATACTCCAAAAAAGAGTAGAATAGGGCATTGTATATTTTTTCTGACAGATTATATTCAGAGCAATTTTGCTTTTAACATTGGGGTGCCTAGATAATATTTAGATTTTTTCGATTTGGGTAAAATTAGAATTTCTGTATTTCACGTGAGAGAGCATATCGAGTTGGTGTATATACTCCAAAACAGAGTAGAAAAGAACATTGTATCTTTTTTCTGACAGATTATATTCAGAGAAATTTTGCTTTGAACATTGGGTTGCCTAGATAATATTTAGATTTTTTTGATACGCTTAAATATAAAATTTCTGTATTTTACATGAGAGAGCATATGGAGTTGGTGTATATACTCCAAAACAAAGTAGAAAAGGGCATTAAATATTTTTTCTGACAGATTATATTCAGAGCAATTTTTCTTTTAAAATTGGGGTGCCTAGATAATATTTAGGTTTTTTTTGATGCGCTTAAATTTACAATTTCTGTATTTTAGCTGAGAGAGCATATGGAGTTGATGTATATACTCCAAAACAGAGTAGACTAGAGCATTGTATATGTTTTCTGACAGATTATATTCAGAGCAATTTTGTTTTTAACATTGGGGTGCCTAGATAATATTTAGATTTTTTTGATTCGGGTAAAATAGAATTTCTGTATTTTAAATAAGAGAGCATACTGAGTTGGTGTATATACTCCACAACAGAGTAAAATAATGCATTGTATATTTTTTCTAACAGACTATATTCACTGACATTTTCTTTTAACTTTTAAGCACCTAGATATTATTCAGATTATTTTCGATTGGCGAAAAATTAGAATTTCGGTATTTTACATGAGACAGCATATTGAGTTGGTGTATATACTCCAAAACACAGTAGAAAAGGGCATTGTATATTTTTTCTGACAGATTATATTCAGAGCAATTTTGCTTTTAACATTGGGGTGCATAGATAATATTTAGATTTTTTTCGATTCACGTAAAATTAGAATTTCGGTATTTTACATGAGAGAGCATAGTGTGTTGGTGTATATACTACAAAACAGTATAAAATGGCATTGAATATTTTTTCTGATAGATTATATTCATAGCAATCTTGCTATTAACATTGGGGTGCCTAGATAATATTTAGATTTTTTTCTATGCGCTTAAATATAGAATTCCTGTATTTTACATGAGTGAGCATATGGAGTTGGTGTATATACTCCAAAACATAGTAGAATAGGGCATTGTATGTTTTTTCTGACAGACTATATTCAGAACAATATCGTTTTTAACGTTGGGTTGTCTAGATAATATTTAGATTATTTTTGTTTCGCTTAAATACAGAATTTCTGTATTTTACATGAGAGAGCATATGGAGTTGGTGTCTATACTCCAAAACAGAGTAGAATACGGAATTGTATATTTTTTCTGACAGATTATATTCTGAGAAATTTTGTTTTTAATATTGGGGTGCCTAGATAATATTTAGATTTTTTTTGATTTGGGTAAAATTAGAATTTCTGTATTTTACATGAGAGAGCATACTGAGTTGCTGTATATACTCCAAAACAGAGTAGAAAAGGGCATTGTATATTTTTTCTGACAGATTATATACAGAGAAATTTTCCTGTTAATATTGGGTTGCCTAGATAGTATTTAGATTTTTTTCAATGTGCTTAAATATAGAATTTCTGTATTTTACATGAGAGATCAAATGGAGGTGGTGTATATCCTCCAAATCAGAGTAGAATAGGGTATTGTATATGTTTTCTGACAGATTATATTCAGAGAAATTTTGTTTTTAACATTGGACTGCCTAGATATTATTTAGATTTTATTGATTCGGGTAAAATTAGAATTTTGGTAATGTACATGAGAGAGCATATTGAGTTGGTGTATATAATACAAAACAGATTAGAAAAGGGCATTGTATATTTTTTCTGAAAGATTATATTCAGAGCAATTTTGTTTTTAACATTGGGGTGCCTAGATAATATTTAGATTTATTTCAATTCACGGAAAATTAGAATTTCGGTATTTTACCTGAGAGAGCATACTGAGGTGGTTTCTATACTCCAATACAGAGTAGAATAAGGTATTGTATATTTTTTCTAACAGACTATATTCAGAGCCATTTTTCTTTAACTTTAGGGCGCCTAAATATTATTTAGATTTTTTTCGATTTGCGAAAAATTAGAATTTCGATGTTTTACATGAGAGAGCATATTGAGTTTGTGTATATACTCCAAAACAGAGTAGAATAGGGCATTGTATATGTTTTCATACAGATTATATTCAGAGAAATATTGTTTTTAACATTGGGGTGCCTAGATAATATTTAGATATTTTCGATTTGGGTAAAATTAGAATTTCTGTATTTTACATGAGAGAGCACACTGAGTTGGTGTATATACTACAGAACACAGTAGAATAAGGCATTTTATATTTTTTCTAACAGACTATATTCAGAGCCACTTTGTTTCAACTTTGGGGCGCCTAGATATTATTTAGATTTTTTTCGAGTTGCATATAATTAGAATTTCGTTGTTTTACATGAGAGAGAATATTGAGTTGGTGTATGTACTACAAAAAAAGGGTAGAAAAGGGCATTGTATATTTTTTCTGACAGATTATATTCAGAGAAATTTTGCTTTTAACATTGGGTTGCACAGATAATATTTAGATTTTTTTCGATTCACGTAAATTTAGATTTTCGGTATTTTACATGAGAGAGCATGCTGAGTTGGTGTATATACTCCAAAACAGAGTAGAATAAAGCATTGTATATTTTTTCTGACAGATTATATTCAAAGTAATTTTGATTTTAACATTGGGGTGCCCAGATAATATTTAGATTTTTTTCGATTAGGTTAAAATTAGAATTTATGTATTTTACATGAGAGAGCATATTGAGTTGGTGAATATACTACAAACCAGAGTAGAAAAGGGCATTGTATATTTTTTCTGACAGATGATTTTAAGAGCAATTTTGCTTTTAACATTGGGGTGCCTAGATAGTATTTAGATTTTTTTCGATGCACTTAAATATAGAATTTCTGTATTTTACATGAGAGAGCATATGGATTGGTGTATATACTCCAAAACAGAGTAGAATAGGGCATTGTATATGTTTCCTGACAGATGATATTCAGAGCAATTTTGTTCTTTACATTGGGGTGCCTAGATAATATTTAGATTTTTTTCGATTCGCTTAAATATAGAATTTCTGTATTTTACATGAGAGAGCATATGGAGTTGGTGTATATACTCCAAAAAAGAGTAGAATAGGGCATTGTATATTTATCCTGACAGATTATATTCAGAGCAATTTTGTTTTTAACATTGGGGTGCCTAGATAATATTTAAATTATTTTCGATGCGCTTAAATATAGAATTTTTGTATTTTACATGAGAGAGCATACTGAGTTGGTGTATATACTCCAAAACAGAGTAGAATAGGGCATTGTATATTTTTTCTGAATGATAATATTTAGAGCAATTATGTTTTTAACATTGGGGAGCCTAGATTATATTTAGTTTTTTTCTATTCGGGTAAAATTTGAATTTCGGTATTTTACATGAGAGAGCATATTGAGTTGGTGTATATACTCCAAAACAAAGTAGAAAAGGGCATTGTATATTTTTTCTGAGAGATTATATTCAGAGCAATTGTTCTTTTAATATTGGGGTGCCTACATAATATTTAGATATATTTCAATTTACCTAAAATTAGAATTTTCGTATTTTACATGAGAGAGCATACTGAGTTGGTGTATATACTACAAAACAGAGTAGAACAAGGCATTGTATATTTTTTCTAACAGACTATATTCAAAGCCAGTTTCTTTTAACTTTGGGGCGCCAAGATATTATTTAGATTTTTTTCGATTCTTGTAAAATTAGAATGTCGGTATTTTACATGAGACAGCATATTGAGTTGGCCTCTATACTCCAAAAAAGAGTAAAATAGGGCACTGTATATTCTTTCTGACAGATTATATCCAGAGCAATTTTCCTTTTAACATTGGGTTGCCTAGATAATATGTATAATTTTTCGATGCGCTTAAATATAGAATTTCTGTAGTTTACATGAGTGAGCATATGGAGTTGATGTATATACTCTAAAACATAGTAGAATAGGGCATTGTATACCTTTTCTGACAGATTATATTCAAAGCAATTTTGTTTTTAACATTGGGGTGTATAGAAAATATTTAAATTTTTTTCGATTCGCTTAAATATAGAATTTCTGTATTTTACATGAGAGAACATATGGAGTTGGGGTATATACTCCAAAACAAAGTAGAAAAGGGCATTGTATATTTTCTCTGACAGATTATATTCAGAGCAATTTTGCTTTTAACATTGGGGTGCCTAGATAATATTTAGATTTTTTTCGATTCACGTAAAATTTGAATTTCTGTATTTTACATGAGAGAGCGTATTGAGTTGGTGTATATACTCCGAAACAGAGTAGAATAGGGCATTGTATATTTTTCCTGAAAGATTATTTTCAGAGTAATTCTTCTTTTAACATTGGGGTGCTTATATAATATTTAGATTTTTTCTATTCGCTTAAACATAGAATTTCTGTATTTTACATGAGAGAGCATACGGAGTTGGTGTATATAATCCAAAACAGAGTAGAATAGGGCATTGTATATATTTTATGACAGACTATATTCAGAGCAGTTTTGTTTTTAACATTGGGGTGCCTAGATAATATTTAGATTATTTTCGATTTGCTTAAATATCGAATTTCTGTATTTTACACAAGAGAGCATAATGAATTGGTGTATAGACTCCAAAACAGAGTAGAATAGGGCATTGTATATTATTTCTGACAGATCATATTCAGAGCAAATTTGCTTTTAACATTGGGTTGCCTAGATAATATTTAGATTTTTTTTCGATTCACGTAAATTTATAATTTCCATATTTTAAATTATAGAGCATATTGAGTTGGTGTATATACTCCAAAACAGAGTAGAAAAGCGCATTTTATATATTTTCTGACAGATAATATTCAGAGCAATGTTACTGTTAACATTGGGGTGCCTAGATAATATTTAGATTTTTTTCAATTCTCGTAAATTTAGAATTTCGGTATTTTACATGAGAGAGCATATTGAGTTGGTGTATATACTCCAAAACAGAGTAGAAAAGTGCATTGTATATTATTTCTGACAGATTATATTCAGAGTAATTTTGCTTTTAACATTGGGGTGCATAGATAA
This sequence comes from Callithrix jacchus, assembly GCF_049354715.1. NCBI lineage: Eukaryota > Metazoa > Chordata > Mammalia > Primates > Cebidae > Callithrix > Callithrix jacchus. The sequence goes on from NC_133519.1 coordinate 53,383,081, forward strand.
TATTTAGAATTTTATTGATTTGTGTATAATTAGAATTTCGGTATTTTACATGAGAGAGCATATTGACTTGGTGTATATACTCCAAAACAGAGTGGAAAAGAGCATTGTATACTTTTTCTGACAGATTATATTCAGAGAAGTTTAGCTTTTTACATTGGGGTTCCTACATATTATTTAGATTTTTTTCGATTTGCGTAAAATCAGAATTTCAGTATTTTACATGAGAGAGCATATTGAGTTGGTGTGTATACTCCAAAACAGAGTAGAATAAGGCATTGTATATTTTTTTGACAGATTATATTTATAGCCATTTTCTTTTAACCTTGGGGTGCCTAGATAATATTTAGAATTTCTTCAATTTGCGTAAAATTAGAATTTCGGTGTTTTACATGAGAGAGCATATTTAGTTGGTGTATATACTCCAAAGCAAAGTAGAAAAGGGCATTGTATATTTTCTCTGACAGACTATATTCAGAAAAATTTTGCTCTTAACCTTGGGGTGCCTAGACAATATTTAGATTTTTTTTGATTCACGTAAATTTAGAATATCGGTATTTTACATGAGAGAGTATATTGAGTTGGTTTATATACTCCAAAACAGAGTAGAAAAGGGCATTGTATTTTTTTGACAGAATATATTCACAGACATTTTCTTTTAACATTGGGGTGCCTAGATAATATTTAGATTTTTTTCGATTCTCGTAAAAATTAGAATTTCTGTATTTTACATGAGAGAGCATATTGAGTTGGTGTATATATTCCAAAAGAGAGTAGAAAAGGGCATTGTATATTTTATCTGACGAAATACATTCAGAGCAATTTTGCTATTACCATTGGGGTGCCTAGATAATATTTAGATTTCATTTGATTAATGTAAATTTAGAATTTCGGTATTTTACATGAGAGAGCATATTGAGTTGGTCCATATACTCCAAAACCGAGGAGAAAAGGGCATTGTATATTTTTTCTGACAGATTATAATCAGAGCCATTTTCTTTCAACATTGGGGTGTCTAGATAATATTTAGATTTTTTTCAATTCACGTATAATCAGAATTTCAGTATTTTACATGAGAGAGCATGTTGGGTTTGTGTATATACTCCAAAACGAAGTAGAAAAGGGTATTGTATATTTTTTCTGACAGACTATATTTAGAGCAATTTTGCTTTCAACATTGGGGTGCCTAGGTAATATTTAGATTTTTTTCGATTCACGTAAATTTAGAATTTCAGTATTTTACATGAGAGAGCATATTGAATTGGTGTATATACTCCAAAACTGAGTAGAAAAGGGCATTGTGTATTTTTTCTGACAGATTATATTCAAAGCAATTTTGCTTTTAACAATGGAGTACCTAGATAATATTTTGATTTGTTTCCGTTAGTGTAAAATTAGAATTTCTGTATTTTACATTAGAGAGCATATTGAGTTGTTGTATATACTCCAAAACAAAGTAGAAAAGGGCACTGTATATTTTCTCTCACAGATATTGTTCCGAGAAATTTTGCTTTTTACATTGGGGTGCCTAGATAATATTTAGATTTTTTTCGATTCGCGTATATTTAGCATTTCGGTATTTGACATGAGAGAGCATATTGAATTGGTGTATATACTCCAAAATAGAGTAGAAAATAGTATTGTATATTTTTTCTGACAGATTATATTCAGAGCCATTTTCTTTTAACTTTGGGGTGCCTAGATAATATTTAGATCTTATTCAATTAGCGCAAATTTAGAATTTCGGTATTTTATATAAGAGAGCATTTTGAGTTGGTGTATGTACTCCAAAACAGAGTAGAAAAAGTCATTGTATATTTTTTCTGACAGATTATATTCAGAGCTATTTTCTTTAAACATTGGTTTTCCTACATAATATTTAGATTTTTTTCAATTCGCGTAAAATTAGAATTTCGGTATTTTACATGAGAGAGCATATTGATTTGGTGTATATACCCCAAACCAGAGTCGAATAGGGCATTGTATATTATTTCTGAAAGATTATATTCAGGATAATTTTGCTATTAACATTGGGGTGCCTAGATAATATTTAATTTCATTTGATTAGCATAAATTTATAATTTTGTTATTTTACATGAGAGAGCATATTGAGTTGGTGTATATACTCGAAAACAGAGTAGAAAAGGGCATAGTATATTTTCTCTGACAGATTTTGTTCCGAGAAATTTTGATTTTTACATTGGGGTGCCTAGATAATATTTACATTTCCTTCGATTCCCGTATATTTAGAATTTCGTTATTTTCCATGAGAGAGCATATTGAATTGGTGTGTATCCTCCAAAATAAAGTAGAAAAGGGCATTGTATATTTTTTATGACAGATTATATTCAGGGCCATTTTATTTTAACATTGGGGTGCCTAGATAATATTTAGAATTATTTCGATTTGTGTAAATTTACAATTTAGGTATTTTACATGAGAGAACATATTCAGTTGGTGTATATACTCCAAAAAAGGGTAGAAAACGGCATTGTATATTTTTTATGACAGATTATATTCAGAGCAATTTTTATTTTAACATTGGGTTACCTAGATAATATTTAGAATATTTTTAATTTGCGTAAATTTATATTTTCGGTATTTTACATGAGAGTCCATATTGAGTTGGTGTATATACTCCAAAACAGAGTAGAAAAGGGCATTGTATATTTTTTCTGACAGATTCTATTCAGAGAAATTTTGCTTTTAACATTGGGGTGCCTAGATAATATTTAGATATTTTTCGATTCGCGTAAATTTAGAATTTCGGTATTTTACGTGAGAGAGCATATTGAGTTGGTGTATATATTCCAAAACAGAATAGAAAAGGGCATTGTACATTTTTTCTTACAGATTATATTTAGAGCAATTTTGCTTTTAACAATGGGGTGCCTAGATAATATTTAGATATTATTCGATTCGTGTAAAATTTGAATTTCTGTATTTCACATGGGAGAGCATATTGAGTTGGTGTATATACTCCAAAACAGAGAAGAAAAAGGCATTGTATATTTTATCTGACAGATTACATTTAGAACAATTTTGCTTTTAACATTGGAGTGCCTAGATAATATTTAGAATTTTTTTAATTTGCATAAATTTATAATGTCTATATTTTACATGAGAGAGCATATGAGTTGGTCCGTATACTCCAAAACCGAGGAGAAAAGGGCATTGTATATTTTTTGACAGATTATATTCAAAGCCATTTTCTTTCAACATTGGGGTGTCTATATAATATTTAGATTTTTATCGATTCACGTATAATAAGAATTTCGGTATTTTACATGTGAGAGCATATTGGGTTGGTGTATATACTCCAAAACGAAGTAGAAAAGGGTATTGTATATTTTTTCTGACAGACTATATTCAGAGCAATTTTGCTTTCAACATTGGGGTGCCTAGGTAATATGTAGATTTTTTTTCGATTCACGTAAATTTAGAATTTCGGTATTTTACATGAGAGAGCATATTGAATTGGTGTATATACTCAAAAACACAGTAGAAAAGGGCATTGTGTATTTTTTCTGACAGAATATATTGAGAGAAATTTTGCCTTTAACATTGGGGTACCTAGATAATATTTTGATTTTTTTCCGTTCGTGTAAAATTAGAATTTCTGTATTTTACATGAGAGAGCATATTGAGTTGGTGTATATACTCCAAAACAAAGTAGAAAACGGCACTGTATATTTTCTCTGACAGATATTGTTCCGAGAAATTTTGCTTTTTACATTGGGGTATATAGATAATATTTCAATTTTTTTCGATTCACGTAAATTTAGAGTTTCGGTATTTTACATGAGAGAGCATATTGAGTTGTTGTATATACTACAAAACAGAGTAGAAGAGAATATTGTATATTTTCTCTGAAAGATTATATTCAGAGCAATTTTGTTTTTAACATTGGGGTGCCTAGATAATATTTAGATTCAATTCGGGTAAAATTTGAATTTCGGTATTTTACATGAGAGAGCATAGTGAGTTGGTGTATATACTCCAAAACAGAGTTGATAAAGCATTGTATATTTTTTCTAACAGACTATATTCAGAGCCATTTGCTTTTAACTGTGCGGCGCCTAGATATTATTTAGATTTCTTTCGATTCACTTAAATTTAGAATGTCGGTATTTTACATGAGAGAGCATATTGAGTTGGTGTATATACTCGAAAACAGAGTAAAAAGGGGCATTGTATATTTTTTCTGAAAGATTATATTCAGAGTAATTTTGCTTTTATCATTGGGGTGCCTAGATAATATTTAGATTTTTTTCGATTCACGTAAAATTAGAATTTCGATATATACTCCAAAACAGAGTAGAATAAGTCATTGTATATTTTGTCTAACAGACTATATTCATTTTCTTTTAACTTTGGGGCGCCTTGATAATATTTAGATTTTTTTCTATTTGCTTTTAACATTGGGGTGCCTCGATAATATTTAGAATTTTTTCGATTCTCTTAAATATAGAATTTCTGTATTTTACATGAGAGAGCATACTGAGTTGGTGTATATACTCCAAAACAGAGTAGAATAAGGAATTGTATATTTTTTGTAACAGAGTATATTCAGAGCCATTTTCTTTTAACGTTGGGGCGCCTAGATATTATTTAGATTTCTTTGGGGTCTCGTAAAATTAGGATTTCGGTTTTTTACATGAGAGAGCATATTGAGTTGGTGTATACACTACACAGCAGAGTAGAAAAGGGTATTGTATATTTTTTTCTGACAGATTATATTCAGAGAAATTTTGCTTTTAACATTCGGGTGCCTAGATAATTTTTAGGTATTTTTGATTCGCTAAAATATGGAATTTCTGTATTTTAGATGAGAGAGCACATGGAGTTGGTGTATATACTTCAAAACAGAGAACATAAGGGCATTCTATATATTTTTTCTGAGAGATTATATTCAGAGCAATTTTGCTTTTAACACTGGGGTGCCTAAATATTATTTAGATTTTTTCGATTCACTTAAATATAGAATTTCTGTATTTTACATGAGAGAGCATACTGAGTTGGTGTATATACTCCAAAACAGAGTAGAATAAGGCATTGTATATTTTGTCTAACAGACTATATTCACAGCCATTTTCTTTTAACTTTGGGCGCCTTGATAATATTTAGATTTTTTCTATTCGCGTAAATTTAGAATTCCGGTATTTTACATGAGAGAGCATACTGAGGTGGTGTATGTACTCCAAAACAGAGTAGAAAAGAGCATTGTATATTTTTTCTTACAGAATATATTCAGAGCAATTTTGCTTTTAACACTGGGGTGCCTCGATAATATTTAGATTTTTTTCGATTCGCTTAAATATAGAATTTCTGTATTTTACATGAGAGAGCATACTGAGTTGGTGTATATACTCCAAAACAGAATAGAATATGGCATTGCATATTTTTTATGACAGATTATATTCAGAGAAATTTTGCTTTTAACATTGGGGTGCCCAGATAATATTTAGATTTTTTTTCGATTCACGTAAAATTAGAAAGTTGGTATTTTACATGAGAGAGCATATGGAGTTGGTGTATATACTCTAAAACGGAGTAGAATAAGGCATTGTATATTTTTTTTGACAGATTATATTCAGAGCCATTTTCTTTTTAACGTTGGGGTTATAAGATAATATTGAGATTTCTTCGATTCGGGTAAAATTAGAATTTCTGTATTTTACATTTGAGAGCATACTGAGTTGGTGTATATACTCCAAAACAGAGTAGAATAATGAATTGTATATTTTTTCTAACAGACTATATTCAGAACCATTTTCCTTTAACATTGGGGCGCCTAGATATTATTTAGATTATTTTCCGGTCTCGTAAAATTAGAATTTCAGTTTTTTACATGACAGAGCATATTGAGTTGGTGTATACACTACACAGCAGAGTAGAAAATGGTATTGTATATTTTTTCTTACAGATTATATTCAGAGCAATTTTGCTTTTATCATTCGGGTGCCTAGATAATTTTTAGATTTTTTTTGATTCGCTAAAATATGAAATTTCTGTATTTTACATGAGAGAGCATATGGAGTTGGTGTATATACTCCAAAACAAAGAAGTAAAGGACATTGTATATTTTTTCTTACAGATTATATTCAGAGAAATTTTGTTTTCAGCATTGGGGTGCCTAGATAATATTTAGATGTATTTCGATTCGCTTAAATATAGAATTCCTGTATTTTACATGACAGAGCATATGGAGATGGTGTACATACTACAAAACAGAGTAGAATAAAGCATTTTTTATTTTTTCTGACAGATTATATTCAGAGAAATTTTGTTTTTAACATTGGGGTGCTTATATAATATATAGATTATTTTGATTCTGGTAAAATTAGAATTTCGGTATTTTACATGAGAGAGCATACTGAGTTGCTGTATATACTCCAAAACAGAGTAGAATAAGGCATTGTATATTTTTTCTAACAGTCTATATTCAGAGACATTTTCTTTTAACCTTGGGGCGCCAAGATATTATTTAGATTTATTTCGATTCGCTTAAACTTAGAATTTCGGTATTTTACATGAGAGAGCATATTGAGTTAGTGTATATACTACAAAAAAAAGTAGAAAAGGGCATTGTATATTTTTTCTGACAGATTATGTTCAGAGCAATTTTGCTTTTAACATTGGGGTGCCTAGATAATAATTAGATTTTTTTCGATTCACGTAAAATTAGAATTTCGGTATTTTACATGAGAGAGTGTACTGAGTTGGTGTATATTCTCCAAAAAAGAATAGAATAGGGCATTGTGTATTTTCTCTGACAGATTATATTCAGAGCAATTTTGTTTTTAACATTGGGGTGCGTAGATAATATTTAGATTTTTTCGATTCGGGTAAAATTAGAATTTCTGTATTTTACACGAGAAAGCACACTGAGTTGGTGTATGTACTCCAAAACAGAGTAGAATAAGGCATTGTATATTTTTTATAACAGTGTACATTCAGAGAAATTTTATTTTACCTTTGGGGTGCCTAGATATTATTTAGATTTATTTCGATTTGCGTAAAATTAGAATTTCGGTATTTTACATGAGAGAGCATATTGACTTAGTGTATATACTACAAAAAAGAGTAGAAAAGGGCATTGTATATTTTTTCTGACAGATTATATTCAGAGCAATTTTGTTTTTAACATTGGGGTGCCTAGATAATTAGATTTTTTTCGATTCACGTAAAATTAATATTTCGGTATTTTACATGAGAGAGCATACTGAGTTGGTGTATGTACTCCAAAAAAGAGTAGAAAAAAGCATTGTATATTTTTTCTGACAGATTATATTCAGAGCAATTTTGTTTTTAACATTGGGGTGCCTAGATAATATTTAGATTTTTTCGATTCGCTTAAATATAGAATTTCTGTATTTTACATGAGAGAGCATATGGATTTGGTGTATACACTACAAAACAGAGTAGAATAGGGCATATTATATTTTTTCTGACAGATTATGTTCAGAGCAATTTTACTTTTAACATTCGGGTGCCTAGATAATATTTAGATTTTTTTCTATTCTGTTAAATATAGAATTTTTGTATTTTACGTGAGAGAGCAAGTAGATTTGGTTTTTATAGTAAAAAACAGAGTAGAATAAGGCATTGAATATTTGTTCTGACAGAATATATTCAGAGCAAATTTGCTTTTAACATTGGGGTGCCAAGATAATATTTAGATTTTTTTCAATACTCTTAAATACATAATTTCTGTATTTTACATGAGAAAGCACATGGAGTTGGTGTATATACTCCAAAACGGAGTAGAATAAGGCATTGTATATTTTTTCTAACAGATTATATTCAGAGCCATTTTCTTTTAACTTTGGGGCACCTAGATGTTATTTACATTTTTTTCAATTTGCGTAAAATTAGAATTTCTGTATTTTACATGAGAGAGCATACTGAGTTGGTGCATATACTCCAAAACAGAGTAGAATAAGGCATTGTATTTTTTTTTTAACAGACAATATTTAGAGCCATTTTCTTTTAACTTTGGGGCACCTAGATATTATTTATATTTTTTTCGATTTGCGTAAAATTAGAATTTCTGTATTTTACATGGGAGAGCATATGGAGTTGCTGTATATACTCCAAAACAGATTAGAATAGGGCGTTGTATATTTTTTCTGACAGATTGTATTCAGAGCAATTTTGTTTTTAACATTGGGGTGCCTAGATAATATTTAGATTTTTTTCGATTAGGTTAAAATTAGAATTTATGTATTTTACATGAGAGAGCATATTGAGTTGGTGAATATACTACAAACCAGAGTAGAAAAGGGCATTGTATATTTTTTCTGACAGATGATTTTAAGAGCAATTTTGCTTTTAACATTGGGGTGCCTAGATAATATTTAGATTTTTTTCGATGCACTTAAATATAGAATTTCTGTATTTTACATGAGAGAGCATATGGATTGGTGTATATACTCCAAAACAGAGTAGAATAGGGCATTGTATATGTTTCCTGACAGATGATATTCAGAGCAATTTTGTTCTTTACATTGGGGTGCCTAGATAATATTTAGATTTTTTTCGATTCGCTTAAATATAGAATTTCTGTATTTTACATGAGAGAGCATATGGAGTTGGTGTATATACTCCAAAAAAGAGTAGAATAGGGCATTGTATATTTATCCTGACAGATTATATTCAGAGCAATTTTGTTTTTAACATTGGGGTGCCTAGATAATATTTAAATTATTTTCGATGCGCTTAAATATAGAATTTTTGTATTTTACATGAGAGAGCATACTGAGTTGGTGTATATACTCCAAAACAGAGTAGAATAGGGCATTGTATATTTTTTCTGAATGATAATATTTAGAGCAATTATGTTTTTAACATTGGGGAGCCTAGATTATATTTAGTTTTTTTCTATTCGGGTAAAATTTGAATTTCGGTATTTTACATGAGAGAGCATATTGAGTTGGTGTATATACTCCAAAACAAAGTAGAAAAGGGCATTGTATATTTTTTCTGAGAGATTATATTCAGAGCAATTGTTCTTTTAATATTGGGGTGCCTACATAATATTTAGATATATTTCAATTTACCTAAAATTAGAATTTTCGTATTTTACATGAGAGAGCATACTGAGTTGGTGTATATACTACAAAACAGAGTAGAACAAGGCATTGTATATTTTTTCTAACAGACTATATTCAAAGCCAGTTTCTTTTAACTTTGGGGCGCCAAGATATTATTTAGATTTTTTTCGATTCTTGTAAAATTAGAATGTCGGTATTTTACATGAGACAGCATATTGAGTTGGCCTCTATACTCCAAAAAAGAGTAAAATAGGGCACTGTATATTCTTTCTGACAGATTATATCCAGAGCAATTTTCCTTTTAACATTGGGTTGCCTAGATAATATGTATAATTTTTCGATGCGCTTAAATATAGAATTTCTGTAGTTTACATGAGTGAGCATATGGAGTTGATGTATATACTCTAAAACATAGTAGAATAGGGCATTGTATACCTTTTCTGACAGATTATATTCAAAGCAATTTTGTTTTTAACATTGGGGTGTATAGAAAATATTTAAATTTTTTTCGATTCGCTTAAATATAGAATTTCTGTATTTTACATGAGAGAACATATGGAGTTGGGGTATATACTCCAAAACAAAGTAGAAAAGGGCATTGTATATTTTCTCTGACAGATTATATTCAGAGCAATTTTGCTTTTAACATTGGGGTGCCTAGATAATATTTAGATTTTTTTCGATTCACGTAAAATTTGAATTTCTGTATTTTACATGAGAGAGCGTATTGAGTTGGTGTATATACTCCGAAACAGAGTAGAATAGGGCATTGTATATTTTTCCTGAAAGATTATTTTCAGAGTAATTCTTCTTTTAACATTGGGGTGCTTATATAATATTTAGATTTTTTCTATTCGCTTAAACATAGAATTTCTGTATTTTACATGAGAGAGCATACGGAGTTGGTGTATATAATCCAAAACAGAGTAGAATAGGGCATTGTATATATTTTATGACAGACTATATTCAGAGCAGTTTTGTTTTTAACATTGGGGTGCCTAGATAATATTTAGATTATTTTCGATTTGCTTAAATATCGAATTTCTGTATTTTACACAAGAGAGCATAATGAATTGGTGTATAGACTCCAAAACAGAGTAGAATAGGGCATTGTATATTATTTCTGACAGATCATATTCAGAGCAAATTTGCTTTTAACATTGGGTTGCCTAGATAATATTTAGATTTTTTTTCGATTCACGTAAATTTATAATTTCCATATTTTAAATTATAGAGCATATTGAGTTGGTGTATATACTCCAAAACAGAGTAGAAAAGCGCATTTTATATATTTTCTGACAGATAATATTCAGAGCAATGTTACTGTTAACATTGGGGTGCCTAGATAATATTTAGATTTTTTTCAATTCTCGTAAATTTAGAATTTCGGTATTTTACATGAGAGAGCATATTGAGTTGGTGTATATACTCCAAAACAGAGTAGAAAAGTGCATTGTATATTATTTCTGACAGATTATATTCAGAGTAATTTTGCTTTTAACATTGGGGTGCATAGATAATATTTAGAATTTTATTGATTTGTGTATAATTAGAATTTCGGTATTTTACATGAGAGAGCATATTGACTTGGTGTATATACTCCAAAACAGAGTGGAAAAGAGCATTGTATACTTTTTCTGACAGATTATATTCAGAGAAGTTTAGCTTTTTACATTGGGGTTCCTACATATTATTTAGATTTTTTTCGATTTGCGTAAAATCAGAATTTCAGTATTTTACATGAGAGAGCATATTGAGTTGGTGTGTATACTCCAAAACAGAGTAGAATAAGGCATTGTATATTTTTTTGACAGATTATATTTATAGCCATTTTCTTTTAACCTTGGGGTGCCTAGATAATATTTAGAATTTCTTCAATTTGCGTAAAATTAGAATTTCGGTGTTTTACATGAGAGAGCATATTTAGTTGGTGTATATACTCCAAAGCAAAGTAGAAAAGGGCATTGTATATTTTCTCTGACAGACTATATTCAGAAAAATTTTGCTCTTAACCTTGGGGTGCCTAGACAATATTTAGATTTTTTTTGATTCACGTAAATTTAGAATATCGGTATTTTACATGAGAGAGTATATTGAGTTGGTTTATATACTCCAAAACAGAGTAGAAAAGGGCATTGTATTTTTTTGACAGAATATATTCACAGACATTTTCTTTTAACATTGGGGTGCCTAGATAATATTTAGATTTTTTTCGATTCTCGTAAAAATTAGAATTTCTGTATTTTACATGAGAGAGCATATTGAGTTGGTGTATATATTCCAAAAGAGAGTAGAAAAGGGCATTGTATATTTTATCTGACGAAATACATTCAGAGCAATTTTGCTATTACCATTGGGGTGCCTAGATAATATTTAGATTTCATTTGATTAATGTAAATTTAGAATTTCGGTATTTTACATGAGAGAGCATATTGAGTTGGTCCATATACTCCAAAACCGAGGAGAAAAGGGCATTGTATATTTTTTCTGACAGATTATAATCAGAGCCATTTTCTTTCAACATTGGGGTGTCTAGATAATATTTAGATTTTTTTCAATTCACGTATAATCAGAATTTCAGTATTTTACATGAGAGAGCATGTTGGGTTTGTGTATATACTCCAAAACGAAGTAGAAAAGGGTATTGTATATTTTTTCTGACAGACTATATTTAGAGCAATTTTGCTTTCAACATTGGGGTGCCTAGGTAATATTTAGATTTTTTTCGATTCACGTAAATTTAGAATTTCAGTATTTTACATGAGAGAGCATATTGAATTGGTGTATATACTCCAAAACTGAGTAGAAAAGGGCATTGTGTATTTTTTCTGACAGATTATATTCAAAGCAATTTTGCTTTTAACAATGGAGTACCTAGATAATATTTTGATTTGTTTCCGTTAGTGTAAAATTAGAATTTCTGTATTTTACATTAGAGAGCATATTGAGTTGTTGTATATACTCCAAAACAAAGTAGAAAAGGGCACTGTATATTTTCTCTCACAGATATTGTTCCGAGAAATTTTGCTTTTTACATTGGGGTGCCTAGATAATATTTAGATTTTTTTCGATTCACGTATATTTAGCATTTCGGTATTTGACATGAGAGAGCATATTGAATTGGTGTATATACTCCAAAATAGAGTAGAAAATAGTATTGTATATTTTTTCTGACAGATTATATTCAGAGCCATTTTCTTTTAACTTTGGGGTGCCTAGATAATATTTAGATCTTATTCAATTAGCGCAAATTTAGAATTTCGGTATTTTATATAAGAGAGCATTTTGAGTTGGTGTATGTACTCCAAAACAGAGTAGAAAAAGTCATTGTATATTTTTTCTGACAGATTATATTCAGAGCTATTTTCTTTAAACATTGGTTTTCCTACATAATATTTAGATTTTTTTCAATTCGCGTAAAATTAGAATTTCGGTATTTTACATGAGAGAGCATATTGATTTGGTGTATATACCCCAAACCAGAGTCGAATAGGGCATTGTATATTATTTCTGAAAGATTATATTCAGGATAATTTTGCTATTAACATTGGGGTGCCTAGATAATATTTAATTTCATTTGATTAGCATAAATTTATAATTTTGTTATTTTACATGAGAGAGCATATTGAGTTGGTGTATATACTCGAAAACAGAGTAGAAAAGGGCATAGTATATTTTCTCTGACAGATTTTGTTCCGAGAAATTTTGATTTTTACATTGGGGTGCCTAGATAATATTTACATTTCCTTCGATTCCCGTATATTTAGAATTTCGTTATTTTCCATGAGAGAGCATATTGAATTGGTGTGTATCCTCCAAAATAAAGTAGAAAAGGGCATTGTATATTTTTTATGACAGATTATATTCAGGGCCATTTTATTTTAACATTGGGGTGCCTAGATAATATTTAGAATTATTTCGATTTGTGTAAATTTACAATTTAGGTATTTTACATGAGAGAACATATTCAGTTGGTGTATATACTCCAAAAAAGGGTAGAAAACGGCATTGTATATTTTTTATGACAGATTATATTCAGAGCAATTTTTATTTTAACATTGGGTTACCTAGATAATATTTAGAATATTTTTAATTTGCATAAATTTATATTTTCGGTATTTTACATGAGAGTCCATATTGAGTTGGTGTATATACTCCAAAACAGAGTAGAAAAGGGCATTGTATATTTTTTCTGACAGATTCTATTCAGAGAAATTTTGCTTTTAACATTGGGGTGCCTAGATAATATTTAGATATTTTTCGATTCGCGTAAATTTAGAATTTCGGTATTTTACGTGAGAGAGCATATTGAGTTGGTGTATATATTCCAAAACAGAATAGAAAAGGGCATTGTACATTTTTTCTTACAGATTATATTTAGAGCAATTTTGCTTTTAACAATGGGGTGCCTAGATAATATTTAGATATTATTCGATTCGTGTAAAATTTGAATTTCTGTATTTCACATGGGAGAGCATATTGAGTTGGTGTATATACTCCAAAACAGAGAAGAAAAAGGCATTGTATATTTTATCTGACAGATTACATTTAGAACAATTTTGCTTTTAACATTGGAGTGCCTAGATAATATTTAGAATTTTTTTAATTTGCATAAATTTATAATGTCTATATTTTACATGAGAGAGCATATGAGTTGGTCCGTATACTCCAAAACCGAGGAGAAAAGGGCATTGTATATTTTTTGACAGATTATATTCAAAGCCATTTTCTTTCAACATTGGGGTGTCTATATAATATTTAGATTTTTATCGATTCACGTATAATAAGAATTTCGGTATTTTACATGTGAGAGCATATTGGGTTGGTGTATATACTCCAAAACGAAGTAGAAAAGGGTATTGTATATTTTTTCTGACAGACTATATTCAGAGCAATTTTGCTTTCAACATTGGGGTGCCTAGGTAATATGTAGATTTTTTTTCGATTCACGTAAATTTAGAATTTCGGTATTTTACATGAGAGAGCATATTGAATTGGTGTATATACTCAAAAACACAGTAGAAAAGGGCATTGTGTATTTTTTCTGACAGAATATATTGAGAGAAATTTTGCCTTTAACATTGGGGTACCTAGATAATATTTTGATTTTTTTCCGTTCGTGTAAAATTAGAATTTCTGTATTTTACATGAGAGAGCATATTGAGTTGGTGTATATACTCCAAAACAAAGTAGAAAACGGCACTGTATATTTTCTCTGACAGATATTGTTCCGAGAAATTTTGCTTTTTACATTGGGGTATATAGATAATATTTCAATTTTTTTCGATTCACGTAAATTTAGAGTTTCGGTATTTTACATGAGAGAGCATATTGAGTTGTTGTATATACTACAAAACAGAGTAGAAGAGAATATTGTATATTTTCTCTGAAAGATTATATTCAGAGCAATTTTGTTTTTAACATTGGGGTGCCTAGATAATATTTAGATTCAATTCGGGTAAAATTTGAATTTCGGTATTTTACATGAGAGAGCATAGTGAGTTGGTGTATATACTCCAAAACAGAGTTGATAAAGCATTGTATATTTTTTCTAACAGACTATATTCAGAGCCATTTGCTTTTAACTGTGCGGCGCCTAGATATTATTTAGATTTCTTTCGATTCACTTAAATTTAGAATGTCGGTATTTTACATGAGAGAGCATATTGAGTTGGTGTATATACTCGAAAACAGAGTAAAAAGGGGCATTGTATATTTTTTCTGAAAGATTATATTCAGAGTAATTTTGCTTTTATCATTGGGGTGCCTAGATAATATTTAGATTTTTTTCGATTCACGTAAAATTAGAATTTCGATATATACTCCAAAACAGAGTAGAATAAGTCATTGTATATTTTGTCTAACAGACTATATTCATTTTCTTTTAACTTTGGGGCGCCTTGATAATATTTAGATTTTTTTCTATTTGCTTTTAACATTGGGGTGCCTCGATAATATTTAGAATTTTTTCGATTCTCTTAAATATAGAATTTCTGTATTTTACATGAGAGAGCATACTGAGTTGGTGTATATACTCCAAAACAGAGTAGAATAAGGAATTGTATATTTTTTGTAACAGAGTATATTCAGAGCCATTTTCTTTTAACGTTGGGGCGCCTAGATATTATTTAGATTTCTTTGGGGTCTCGTAAAATTAGGATTTCGGTTTTTTACATGAGAGAGCATATTGAGTTGGTGTATACACTACACAGCAGAGTAGAAAAGGGTATTGTATATTTTTTTCTGACAGATTATATTCAGAGAAATTTTGCTTTTAACATTCGGGTGCCTAGATAATTTTTAGGTATTTTTGATTCGCTAAAATATGGAATTTCTGTATTTTAGATGAGAGAGCACATGGAGTTGGTGTATATACTTCAAAACAGAGAACATAAGGGCATTCTATATATTTTTTCTGAGAGATTATATTCAGAGCAATTTTGCTTTTAACACTGGGGTGCCTAAATATTATTTAGATTTTTTCGATTCACTTAAATATAGAATTTCTGTATTTTACATGAGAGAGCATACTGAGTTGGTGTATATACTCCAAAACAGAGTAGAATAAGGCATTGTATATTTTGTCTAACAGACTATATTCACAGCCATTTTCTTTTAACTTTGGGCGCCTTGATAATATTTAGATTTTTTCTATTCGCGTAAATTTAGAATTCCGGTATTTTACATGAGAGAGCATACTGAGGTGGTGTATGTACTCCAAAACAGAGTAGAAAAGAGCATTGTATATTTTTTCTTACAGAATATATTCAGAGCAATTTTGCTTTTAACACTGGGGTGCCTCGATAATATTTAGATTTTTTTCGATTCGCTTAAATATAGAATTTCTGTATTTTACATGAGAGAGCATACTGAGTTGGTGTATATACTCCAAAACAGAATAGAATATGGCATTGCATATTTTTTATGACAGATTATATTCAGAGAAATTTTGCTTTTAACATTGGGGTGCCCAGATAATATTTAGATTTTTTTTCGATTCACGTAAAATTAGAAAGTTGGTATTTTACATGAGAGAGCATATGGAGTTGGTGTATATACTCTAAAACGGAGTAGAATAAGGCATTGTATATTTTTTTTGACAGATTATATTCAGAGCCATTTTCTTTTTAACGTTGGGGTTATAAGATAATATTGAGATTTCTTCGATTCGGGTAAAATTAGAATTTCTGTATTTTACATTTGAGAGCATACTGAGTTGGTGTATATACTCCAAAACAGAGTAGAATAATGAATTGTATATTTTTTCTAACAGACTATATTCAGAACCATTTTCCTTTAACATTGGGGCGCCTAGATATTATTTAGATTATTTTCCGGTCTCGTAAAATTAGAATTTCAGTTTTTTACATGACAGAGCATATTGAGTTGGTGTATACACTACACAGCAGAGTAGAAAATGGTATTGTATATTTTTTCTTACAGATTATATTCAGAGCAATTTTGCTTTTATCATTCGGGTGCCTAGATAATTTTTAGATTTTTTTTGATTCGCTAAAATATGAAATTTCTGTATTTTACATGAGAGAGCATATGGAGTTGGTGTATATACTCCAAAACAAAGAAGTAAAGGACATTGTATATTTTTTCTTACAGATTATATTCAGAGAAATTTTGTTTTCAGCATTGGGGTGCCTAGATAATATTTAGATTTATTTCGATTCGCTTAAATATAGAATTCCTGTATTTTACATGACAGAGCATATGGAGATGGTGTACATACTACAAAACAGAGTAGAATAAAGCATTTTTTATTTTTTCTGACAGATTATATTCAGAGAAATTTTGTTTTTAACATTGGGGTGCTTATATAATATATAGATTATTTTGATTCTGGTAAAATTAGAATTTCGGTATTTTACATGAGAGAGCATACTGAGTTGCTGTATATACTCCAAAACAGAGTAGAATAAGGCATTGTATATTTTTTCTAACAGTCTATATTCAGAGACATTTTCTTTTAACCTTGGGGCGCCAAGATATTATTTAGATTTATTTCGATTCGCTTAAACTTAGAATTTCGGTATTTTACATGAGAGAGCATATTGAGTTAGTGTATATACTACAAAAAAAAGTAGAAAAGGGCATTGTATATTTTTTCTGACAGATTATGTTCAGAGCAATTTTGCTTTTAACATTGGGGTGCCTAGATAATAATTAGATTTTTTTCGATTCACGTAAAATTAGAATTTCGGTATTTTACATGAGAGAGTGTACTGAGTTGGTGTATATTCTCCAAAAAAGAATAGAATAGGGCATTGTGTATTTTCTCTGACAGATTATATTCAGAGCAATTTTGTTTTTAACATTGGGGTGCGTAGATAATATTTAGATTTTTTCGATTCGGGTAAAATTAGAATTTCTGTATTTTACACGAGAAAGCACACTGAGTTGGTGTATGTACTCCAAAACAGAGTAGAATAAGGCATTGTATATTTTTTATAACAGTGTACATTCAGAGAAATTTTATTTTACCTTTGGGGTGCCTAGATATTATTTAGATTTATTTCGATTTGCGTAAAATTAGAATTTCGGTATTTTACATGAGAGAGCATATTGACTTAGTGTATATACTACAAAAAAGAGTAGAAAAGGGCATTGTATATTTTTTCTGACAGATTATATTCAGAGCAATTTTGTTTTTAACATTGGGGTGCCTAGATAATTAGATTTTTTTCGATTCACGTAAAATTAATATTTCGGTATTTTACATGAGAGAGCATACTGAGTTGGTGTATGTACTCCAAAAAAGAGTAGAAAAAAGCATTGTATATTTTTTCTGACAGATTATATTCAGAGCAATTTTGTTTTTAACATTGGGGTGCCTAGATAATATTTAGATTTTTTCGATTCGCTTAAATATAGAATTTCTGTATTTTACATGAGAGAGCATATGGATTTGGTGTATACACTACAAAACAGAGTAGAATAGGGCATATTATATTTTTTCTGACAGATTATGTTCAGAGCAATTTTACTTTTAACATTCGGGTGCCTAGATAATATTTAGATTTTTTTCTATTCTGTTAAATATAGAATTTTTGTATTTTACGTGAGAGAGCAAGTAGATTTGGTTTTTATAGTAAAAAACAGAGTAGAATAAGGCATTGAATATTTGTTCTGACAGAATATATTCAGAGCAAATTTGCTTTTAACATTGGGGTGCCAAGATAATATTTAGATTTTTTTCAATACTCTTAAATACATAATTTCTGTATTTTACATGAGAAAGCACATGGAGTTGGTGTATATACTCCAAAACGGAGTAGAATAAGGCATTGTATATTTTTTCTAACAGATTATATTCAGAGCCATTTTCTTTTAACTTTGGGGCACCTAGATGTTATTTACATTTTTTTCAATTTGCGTAAAATTAGAATTTCTGTATTTTACATGAGAGAGCATACTGAGTTGGTGCATATACTCCAAAACAGAGTAGAATAAGGCATTGTATTTTTTTTTTAACAGACAATATTTAGAGCCATTTTCTTTTAACTTTGGGGCACCTAGATATTATTTATATTTTTTTCGATTTGCGTAAAATTAGAATTTCTGTATTTTACATGGGAGAGCATATGGAGTTGCTGTATATACTCCAAAACAGATTAGAATAGGGCGTTGTATATTTTTTCTGACAGATTGTATTCAGAGCAATTTTGTTTTTAACATTGGGGTGCCTAGATAATATTTACATTTATTTCGATTCGCTTAAATATAGAATTTCTGTATTTTACATGAGAGAGCATATGGAGTTGGTGTATATACTACAAAACAGAGTAGAATAAAGCATTGTATATTTTTTCTGACAGATTATATACAGAGAAATTTTGTTTTTAACATTGGGGTGCTTATATAATATATAGATTTTTTTGATTCGGGTAAAATTAGAATTTCTGTATTTACATGAGAGAGCATATTGAGTTGGTGTATATACTACAATATAGAGGAGAAAAGGGCATTGTATGTTTTTTCGGACAGATTATATTCAGTGGAATTTTCCTTAAACATTGGGGTGCCTAGATAATATTTAGATTTTTTTGGATTCGGGTAAAATTAGAATTTCTGTATTTTACATCAGAGAGCATACTGAGTTGGTGTATATACTCCAAAATAAAGTAGAATAAGGCATTGTATTTTTTTTCTAACAGACTATATTCAGAGGCAGTTTCTTTTAATTTTGGGGCACCTAGGTATTATTTAGATTTTTTTCGATTCTCGTAAAATTAGAATTTCGGTATTTTACATGAGAGAGCATATTGAGTTGGTGTATATACTCCAAAAAAGAGTAGAATAGGGCATTGTATATGTTTTCTGACAAATAATATTCAGAACAATTTAGTTTTTAAGATTTGTGTGCCTACATAATATCTAGATTTTTTCGATTCGCTTAAATAGAGAATTTCTCTATTTTACATGAGAGAGCATATGGAGTTGGTGTATATACTCCAAAACAGAGTAGAATAGGGCATTGTATATTTTTTCTGACAGATTATATTGAGAGAAATTTTGTTTTTAACATTGGGGTGCCTAGATAATATTTAGATTTTTTTCGATTCCCTTAAATATAGAATTTCTGTATTTTGCATGAGAGAGCATATGGAGTTGGTGTATATACTCCAAAACAAAGTAGAAAAGGGCATTGTAAATTTTTTATGACAGATTATATTCAGAGCAATTTTGTTTTTAACATTGGTGTGACTAGATAATCTTTAGATTTTTTCGATTTGGGTAAAATTAGAATTTTGTTATTTTACATGAGAGAGCAAACTGAGTCGGTGTATATACTCCAAAACAGATTAGAATAAGGAATTGTATATTTTCTCTAACAGACTATATTCAGATCCATTTTCTTTTAACTTTGGGGCGCCTAGATATTCTTTAGATTTTTTCCGATTCGCGTAAAATTAGAATTTCTGTATTTTACAGGAGAGAGCATATTGAGTGTGTGTATATACTCCAAAACAGACTAGATTAGGGCATTGTATATTTTTTATGAAAGATTATATTGAGAGCAATTTTCTTTTAACATTGGGTTGCCTAGATAATGTTGAGATTTTTGTCGATTCTCTCAAATATACATTTTCTGTATTTTACATGAGAGTGCATGTTGAGTTGGTGTATATACTCCAAAACAGGGTAGAATAATGCATTGTATATTTTTCCTAACAGACTATATTCAGAGCCATTTTCTTTTAACTTTTGGGCGCCTAGATATTATTTAGTTTTTTTTCGATTCACATAAATTTCAAATTTTTGTATTTTACGTGAGAGAGCATATTGAGGTGGTGTATATACTCCAAAACAGACTAGATTAGAACATTGTACATTTTTTATGAAAGATTATATTCAGAGACAAATTGCTTTTAACATTCGGGTGCCTAGATAATATTTAGATTATTTTCGATTCACGTAAAATTAGAATATCAGTATTTTACATGAGAGAGCATACTGAGTTGGTGTATATACTCCAAAACAGAGTGGAAAATGCTATTGTATATTTTCTCTGACAGATTATATTCAGATAAATTTTGCTTTTTACATTGGGGTGCCTAGATAATATTTAGATTTGTTTCAATTCGCTTAAATATAGAATTTATGTATTTTTTATTAGATAGCATATTGAGTTGGTGTATATACTCCAAAAAAGAGTAGAATAGGGCATTGTATATTTTTTCTGACAGACTATATTCAGAGCAATTTTGTTTGTAACATTTGGGTGCCTAGATAATATTTAGATTTCTTTTGATTCGCTTAAATATAGAATTTCTGTATTTTACATGAGAGAGCATATGGAGTTGATATATATACTCCAAAAAAGAGTAGAATAGGGCATTGTATATTTTTTCTGACAAATTATATTCAGAGCAATTTTATTTTTAACATTGCGGTATCTAGATTATATTTATATTTTTTTGATTCGGGTAAAATTAGAATTTCTGTATTTTACATGAGAGAGCATACTGAGTTGGTGTATATACTCCAAAACAGAGTAGAATACGGCATTGTATATTTTCTCTAACAGACTATATTCAGAGCCATTTTCTTTTAACTTTGGGGCGCCTAGATATTATTTAGACTTTTTTCGATTCACGTAAATTTAGAATTTCGGTATTTTACTTGAGAGAGCATATTTAGTTATTGTATATACACCAAAACAGAGTAGAATAGGGCATTGTATATTTTTTATGACAGATTATATTCAGAGCAATTTTGCTTTTAACGTTGGGGTGCCTACATAATATTTAGATTTTTTTAGATCCATGTAAAATTAGAATTTTTTTATTTTACATGAGAGAGCATACTGAGTTGGTGTATATACTACAAAACAGAGTAGAATCAGGCATGTATATTTTTTTAAACAGACTATATTCAGAGCCATTTTCCCTTAACTTTGAGGCACCTAGATATTATTTAAATGTTCAATTCACGTAAAATTAGCATTACGGTATTTTACAAGAGAGAGCATATTGAGTTGGTGTATATACTCCAATATAGTGTAGAATAGGGCATTTTATATTGTTTCTGACAAATTATATTCAGATCAATTTTGCTTTTAACATTGTGGTGCCTGGATAATATTTAGATTTTTTTGATTCACGTAAAATACGAATTTTTGTATTTTACATCAGAGAGCATACTGAGTTGGTGTATATACTCCAAAAGAGAGTAGAATAGGGCCTTTTTTATTTTCTCTAACAGACTATATTCAGAACCATTTTCTTTTAATTTTGGGGTGCCTAGATAATATTTAGATTTTTTTCGATTCCCTTAAAATTAGAATTTCAGGATTTTACATGACAGAGCATATTAAGTTGGTGTATATAGTTTAAAACAGAGTAGAAAAGGGCATTGTATATTTTTCTGACAGATTATATTCAGAGCAATTTTGCTTTTAACATTCGGGTGGCCTAGATAATATATTTAGTTTTTTTTGGATTCAGATAAAATTAGAATTTCGGTGTTTTACATGAGAGAGCATACTGAGTTGGTGTATATACTCCAAAACAGAGTAGAATAAGACATTGCATATTTTTTCTTACAGATTATATTAAGAGCAATTTTGCTTTTAACATTAAGGTGCCTAGATAATATTTAGATTTTTTTCGATTCGCCTAAATATAGAATTTCTGTATTTTACTTGAGAGAGCATATGGACTTGGTGTATATACTTCAAAACAGAGTAGAATAGGGAACTGTATATATTTTCTGACAGATTATATTCATAGCAATTTTGTTTTAAACATTGGTGTGCCTAAGTAATAGTTAGATTTTAAGTATTCCGGTAAAATTAGAATTACTGTATTTTACATGAGAGAGTAAACGAAGTTGGTGTATATACTCCAAAACAGAGTAGAAAAAAACATTGTATATTTTTTCTAACAGACTATATTCAGAGCCATTTTCTTTTAACTTTGGGGTGCCTAGATATTATTTAGATTTTTTTCGATTCACGTAAAATTAGAATTTCGCTTTTTTACATGAAAGTGCATACTGAGTTGGTGTATATTCTCCAAAACAAAGTACAATAAGGCATTGTATATTTTTTCTAACAGTCTATATTAAGATCCATTTTCTTTTAACTTTGGGGCTCCCAGATATGATTTAGATTTCTTTCGATTCGCGTATAATCATAATTTCCGTATTTTACATGAGAGAGCATATTGAGTTGGTGTATATACTCCAAAACAAAGTAGAAATGGGCATTGTATATTTTCTCTGACAGATTATATTCAGAGCAATTTTGCTTTTAACTTTGGGGTGCCCAAATAATATAGAGATTTTTTTTCGATTCACGTTAAATTAGAATTTCGGTATTTTACATTAGAGAGCATACTGAGTTGGTGTATATACTCCAAAACAGAATAGAATAAGGCATTGTATATTTTTTCTAACAGACTATATTCAGAGCCATTTTCTATTAATTTTAGGGCGCCTAGATATTTAGAGTTTTTTCTATTCACGTAAAATTAGAATTTCGGTATTTTACATGAGAGAGCATACTGAGTTGGTGTGTATACTCCAAAACAGAGTAGAATAGGGCATTTTATATTTTTTCTGACAGATTATATTCAGACCAATTTTGTTTTGAACGTTTCAGTTACAAGATAATATTTAGATTTCTTCGATTCGGGTAAAATTGGAATTTCTGTATTTTACTTTTGAGAGCATACTGAGTTGGTGTATATACTCCAAAACAGAGTAGAATAAGGAATTGTATATTTTTTTTAACAGACTATATTCAGAGCCATTTCCTTTTAACATTGGGGCGCCTAGATATTATTTAGATTTCTTTGGGGTCTCGTAAAATTAGGATTTCGGTTTTTTACATGAGAGAGTATATTGAGTTGGTGTATACACTACACAGCAGAGTAGAAAAGGGCATTGTATATTATTTTATGACAGATAATATTCAGAGCAATTTTGCTTTTAACATTCGGGTGCCTAGATAAATTTTAGATTATTTTGATTCGCTAAAATATGGAATTTCTGAATTTTACATGAGAGAGCATATGGAGTTGGTGTATATACTCCAAAACAGAGAAGAAAAGGGCATTCTATATATTTTTTCTGAGAGATTATATTCAGAGCAATTTTGCTTTTAACATTGGGGTGCCTAAATATTATTTAGATTTTTTCGATTCGCTTAAATATAGAATTTCTGTATTTTACATGAGAGAGCATACTGAGTTGGTGTATATACTCCAAAACAAAGTAGAATAAAACATTGTATATTTTGTCTAACAGACTATATTCACAGCCATTTTCTTTTAACTTTGGGGTGCCTCTATATTATTTAGATTTTTTTCTATTCACGTAAAATTAGAATTTTGGTATTTTACATGAGAGAGCATACTGAGTTGGTGTATGTACTCCAAAACAGAGTAGAAAAGAGCATTGTATATTTTTTCTGACAGATTATATTCAGAGCAATTTTGCTTTTAACATTGGGGTGCCTAGATAATATTTAGATATTTTTCGATTCTCTTAAATATGGAATTTCAGTATTTTGCATGAGGGAGCATACTGATTTGGTGTATATACTCCAAAACAGAATAGAATAGGGCATTGCATATTTTTTCTGACAGATTATATTCAGAGCAATTTTGTTTTTAACATTGGGGTGCGCAGATAATCTTTAGATTTTTTTTCGATTCAGGTAAAATTAGAAATTCGGTATTTTACATGAGAGAGCATACTGAGTTGGTGTATATACTACAAAACAGAGTAGAATAAGGCATTGTATATTTTTTATAACAGACTATATTCAGAGCCATTGTCTTTTACCTTTGGGAAGCCTAGATATTATTTATATTTTTTTCAAATCACGTTAAATTTGAATTTCGGTATTTTACATGAGAGAGCATATTGAGTTTGTGTATATACTGCGAAACAGAGTAGAAAATGGCATTGTATATTCTTTCTGACAGATTATAGTCAGAGCAATTTTGCTTTTAACATTCGGGTGCCTAGATAATATTTAGATTTTTTTATATTCACGTAAAATTAGAATTTCGGTATTATACATAAGAGAGCATACGGAGTTGGTGTATATCCTCCAAAACAGAGTAGAATAAGGCATTGTATATTTTTGGTGACAGATTTAATTCAGAGCAATTTTGCTTTTAACATTAAGGTGCCTAGATAATATTTAGAATTTTTTTTGATTCGCTTAAATATACAATTTCTGTATTTGACATGAAAGAGTATATGAAGTTGGTGTATATACTCCAAAACAGTGTAGAATAGGGCATTGTATATTTTTATGACAGATTATATTTCGAGCCATTTTGTTTTTAACATTGGGGTGCCTATATAATATTTAGATTTTTTCTATTCCGGTAAAATTAGAATTTCTGTGTTTTACCTGAGAGAGCATACTGAGTTGGTGTATATACTCCAAAACAATGTAGAATAAGGCATTGTATATTTTTTCTAACAGACTGTATTCAGAGCCACTTTCTTTTAACTTCGGGGCGCCTAGATATTATTTAGATTTTTTTCGACGCACGTACAATTAGAATTTCCGTATTTTACATGAGAGAGCATACTGAGTTGGTGTATATACTCCAAAACAGAGTAGAATAGGGCATTGTATATTTTTTCTGACAGATTATATTCAGAGTAATTTTGCTTTTAACATTGGGGTGCCTAGATAATATTTAGATTTTTTTCGATTCATGTAAAATTAGAATTTCGGTGTTTTACATGAGAGAGTATACTGAGTTGGTGTTTATATTTTAAAACAGAGTAGAATAAGGCATTGTATATTTTTTCTGACAGATTATATTCAGAGAAATTTTTCTTTTAACATTGGGGTGCCTAGATAATATTTAGATTTTTTTCTCTTTGCCTAAATATAGAATTTCTGTATTTTACATGAGAGAGCATATGGAGTTGGTGTATATACTCCAAAGCAAAGTAGAATAGAGCATAGTATATTTTTTCTAACGGACTATACTCAGTGCCATGTTCTTTTAACTTTGGGGGCCTAGATATTATTAAGATTCTTTTCAATTCACGAAAAATTCGAATTTCGGTATTTTACATGAAAGAGCATATTTAGTTGTTCTGTATACTCCCAAACAGAGTAGAAAAGTGCATTGTATATTTTTTCTGACAGATTATATTCAGAGCAATTTTCTTTTAACATTCGATTGCCTAGATAATAATTAGATTTTTTCGATTCACGTAAAATTAGAATTTCGGTATTTTACATGAGGGAGCATACTGAGTGGGTGTATATACTCCAAAACAGAGTAGAATAAGGCATTGTATATTTTCTCTAACAGAATATATTCAGAGCCATTTTCTTTTAACTTTGGGGTGCCTACATAATATTTAGATTTTTTTCGATTCGCTTAAATATAGAATTTCTGTATTTTACATGAGAGAGCATATGGAGTTGGTGTATATACTTCAAAACAGAGTAGAATAGGGAACTGTATATTTTTTCTGACAGATTATATTCAGAGCAATTTTGTTTTAAACATTGGGGTGCCTAGGTAATAGTTAGATTTTAAGTATTCTGGTAAAATTAGAATTACTGTATTTTACATGAGAGAGTAAACGAAGTGGGTGTATATACTCCAAAACAGAGTAGAAAAAAACATTGTATATTTTTTCTAACAGACTATATTCAGAGCCATTTTCTTTTAACTTTGGGGCGACTAGATATTATTTAGATTTTTTTTGATTCACGTAAAATTAGAATTTGGCTTTTTTACATGAAAGAGCATACTGCGTTGGTGTATATTCTCCAAAACAGAGTAGAATAAGGCATTGTATATTTTTTCTAACAGACTATATTCAGAGCTATTTTTTTGGAACGTTGGGGCGCCTAGATATAATTTAGATTTTTTTCGATTTGCGTAAAATTAGAATTTCGGTATTTTACATGAGAGAGCATATGGAGTTTCTGTATATACTCCAAAAAAGAATAGAATAAAGCATTGTATATTTTTTGTGACAAATTATATTCAGAGCTATTTTGTTTTTAACATTGGGGTGCCTAGGCAATATTTAGATATTTTCGATTCAGGTAGAATTAGAATTTCTGTAATTTACATAAAAGAGCATATTGATTTGGTGTATATAGTACAAAACAGATTGGAAAAGGGCATTGTATATTTTTTCTGACAGATTATATTCCGAGCAATTTTGCTTTTAACCTTGTGGTGCCTAGATAATACTTAGATTTGTTTCGATTCGCTTAAGTATACAATTTCTGTATTTTACATGAGAGAGCATACTGAGTTGGTGTATATACTCCAAAACAGAGTAGAATAAGGCATTGTATATTTTTTCTAACAGACTATATTAAGAGCCATTTTCTTTAAACTTTGGGACGCCTAGGTATTATTTAGATTTTTTTCAATTCGCGGAAAATTAGAATTTCGGAATTTTACATGAGAGAGCATATTGAGTTGGTGTATATACTACACAACAGAGTAGAAAATGGCATTGTGTATTTATTCAGACAGAGTATATTCAGACAAATTTTGCTATTTACATTGGGGTGCCTATATAATATTTAGATATTTTTTGTTTTCCTTAAATATAGAATTTCCGTATTTTACATGAGAGAGCATATGGAGTTGGTGTATATACTCAAAAACAGAGTAGAATAAGGCATTGTATATTTTTTCTGACAGATTATATTCAGAGAAATTTTGCTTTTAACATTGTGGTGCCTAGAATTTATTTATATTTTTTCGATTTGCTTAAATATAGAATTTCTGTATTTTACATAAGAGAACATATGGGGTTGTTGTATATACTCCTAAATAGAGTAGAATAGGGTATTGTATATTTTTTCTGACAGATTATATTCAGAGGAATTTTGCTTTTAACATTGCTGTGCCTGGAAAACATTTAGATTTTTTTTGATTCACGTAAAATTAGTATTTCGGTTTTTTACATGAGAGAGCATACTGAGTTGGTGTATATACTCCAAGACAGAGTAGAATAGGGCATTGCATATTTTCTCTAACAGAATATATTCAGAGCCATTTTCTTTTAACTTTGTGGTGCCAAGATATTATTTAGATTTTTTTCGATTCAGGTAATATTAGAATTTCGGTATTTTAAATGAGAGTGCATATTGAGTTGGTGTATATACTCCAAAACATAGAAGAAAAAGGCATCGTATATTTTTTATGACAGATTATATTCAGAGAAATTTTGCTTTTAACATTCAGGTGCCTAGATAATATTTAGATTTTTTTCAATTCGCTTAAATATAGAATTTCTGTATTTTACATGAGAGAGCATATTGAGTTGGTGTATGTACTTTAAAACAGAGTAGAATAGGGCATTGTATATTTTTTCTGACAGATTATATTCAGAGCAAGTTTGTTTTTAACGTTAGGGTGCCTAGATAATATTTAAATTTTTTCGAATCGGGTAAAATTATAATTTTGGTATTTTACATGAGAGAGCATACTGAGTTGGTGTATATATTTCAAAACAGAGTAGAATAAGGCATTGTATATTTTTTCTAAGAGAATATATTTATAGCCATTTTCTTTTAACTTTGGGGCGCCTAGATATGATTTAGGTTTTCTTCGATTAGCGTAAAATTAGCATTTTGTTATTTTACATGAGAGAGCATATTGAGTTGGTGTATATACTCCAAAAAAGAGTAGAAAAGGTCATTGTATATTTTTTCTGACACATTGTATTCTGAGAAATTTTCCTTTTAACATTCGGGTTCCTAGATAATATTTAGATTTATTTCGATTCACGTAAATTTAGAATTTCGGTATTTTACCTGAGAGAGCATACTGAGTTGGTTTATATACTCCAAAACAGAGTAGAATAGGGCATTGCATATGTTTTCTGACACATTATATACAGAGCAATTTTGTTTTTAACATTTGGGTGCCTAGACAATATTTAGATTTTTTTGATTCCGGTGAAATTAGAATTTCTGTATTTTACACGAGAGAGCATACTGAGTTGGTGAATATACTCCAAAACAGAGTAGAATAAGGCATTGTATATTTTCTCTAACAGACTATGTTCAGAGCCATTTTCTTTTAAATTTGGGGCGCCTAGATATTATTTAGACTTTTTTCGATTCATGTAAAATTAGAATTTCGGTATTTTACCTGAGAGAGCATATTGAGGTGGTGTACATACTCGAAACCAGAGTAGAAAAGGACATTGTATATTTTCTCTGACAGATTATATTAAGAGTAATTTTGCTTTTAAATTTCGGCTGCCTAGATAATATTTAGATTTTCTTCCAATCACGTAAATTTAGAATTCCGGTATTCTATAGGAGAGAGCATGCTGAGTTGGTGTATATACTCCAAAACAGAGTAGAATAAGGCATTGTATATTTTCTTTAACAGAGTATATTCATAGCCATTTTCTTTTAACTTTGGGGCGCCTAGATATTATTTGGATTTTTTTCGATTCACGTAAAATTAGAATTTCGGTATTTTACATGAGATAGCATATTGAGGTAGTGTATATACTACAAAACAGAGTAGAAAAGGGCATTGTATATTTTTTCTGACAGATTATATTCAGAGCAATTTTGCTTTTAACATTGGGGTGCCTAGATATTATTTAGATTTTTTTCGATTCGGTCAAATATAGAATTTTTGTATTTTACATGAGAGAGCATATGGAGTTGGTGTATATACTGCAACACAGAGTAGAATAGGGCATTGTATATTTTTCCTGACAGATTATATTCAGAGCAATGTTGTTTATAACGTTGGGGTGCCTAGCTAATATTTAGATATTTTTCGATTCACGTAAAATTAGAATTTCTGTATTTTACATGAGAGAGCATACTGACTTGCTGTATACACTCCAAAACAGAGTAGAATAAGGCATTGTATATTTTTTCTGACAGATTATATTCAGAGCAATTTTGTTTTTAACATTGGGGTGCCTAGATAATATTTAGACATTTTCGATTTGGGTAAAATTTGAATTTCTGTATTTTACATGAGAGAGCCTATGGAGTTGGTGTATATACTCCAAAACAGAGTCGAATAGGGCATTGTATATATTTTATGACAGACTACATTCAGAGCAATTTTGTTTTTAGCATTCTGGTGCCTAGATAATATTTAGATTTTTTTCGATTCGCTTAAATATAGAATTTCTGTATTTTAGATGAGAGAGCATATGGAGTCGGTGTATATACTCCAAAACAGAGTAGAATAGGGCATTGTATATTTTCTCTGATAGATTATATTCAGAGCAATTTTGTTAATATCATTGGGTTGACTAAATAATATTTAGGTTTTTTTGATTCGGGTAAAATTAGAATTTCTGTATTTTACATGAGAGATCATACTGAGTTAGTGTATATGCTCCAAAACAGAGTAGAATAAGGCATTGTTTATTTTGTCTAACAGACTATATTCAGAGTCATTTTCTTTTAACTTTGGGGTGCATAGATAATATTTATATTTTTCTAGATACATGTAAAATTAGAATTTCTCTATTTTACATGAGTGAGCACACTGAGTTGGTGTATATACACCAAAACAGAGTAGAATAGGGCATTGTATATTTTTTCTGACAGATTATATTTAGAGCAACTTTGTTTTTAACATTTGGTTGCCTAGATAATATTTAGATTTTTTCGATTCAGGTAAAATTAGAATTTCTGTGTTCTACAAGAGAGAGCATACTGAGTTGGTGTATATACTCCAAAACAAATTACAAAAAAGCATTGTATATTTTTTCTTGCACATTATATTCAGAGTAATTTTGCTTATAACCTTCCAGTGCCTAGATAATATTTAAATTTTTTTCGATTCGCTTAAATGTTGAATTTCTGTATTTTACATGAGAGAGCATATGGAGTTGTTGTATATACTCCAAAACAGAGTAGAATAAGGCATTGTATATTTTTTCTGACAGATTATATTCAGAGAAATATTGCTTTTAACATTGAGGTGCCTAGATAATATTTAGATTTTTTTGATTCACTTAAATGTAGAATTTCTGTATTTTACATGAGAGAGCATATGGAGTTGGTGTATATACTCAAAAACAGAGTAGAATAGGGCATAGTATTGTTTCTCTGACGGATTATACTCAGAACAATTTTGTTTTTAACTTTGCGGTGCCTAGATAATATTTAGATTTTTTTCGATTCATGTAAAATTAGAATTTCGGTATTTTACATAAGAGAGCATACTGAGTTGGTGTATATACTGCAAAACAAATTAGAATGGGGCATCGTATATTTTTTCTGACAAATTATATTCAGAGCAATTTTGTTTTTAACATTGTGTTGCCTAGATAATATTTAGTTTTTTTCGAAACGAGTAAAATTAGAATTTCTATATTTTACATGAGAGAGCATTTTGAGTTGGTGTATATACTCCAAAACAGAGTAGAATAAGGCATTGTATATTTTTTAACAGACTATATTCAGAACCCTTTTTTTTTAACTTTAGGGCTCCTAGATATTATTTAGATTTTTCTGATAGACGTAAATTAGAATGCCGGTATTTTACATGAGAGAGCATATTGAGTTGGTATATATACTCCAAAACAGAGTAGAAAAGTGCATTGTATATGTATTCTGACAGATTATATTCAGAGCAGTTTGTTTTTAACATTAAGGTGCCTAAATAATATTTAGATTTTTTCGATAAGGGTAAAAATAGAATTTCTGTATGTTACAAGAGAGAGCAGACTGAGTTGGTGTATATACTCCAAAGCAGAGTAGTTTAAGGCATTGTATATTTTTTCTAACTGACAATATTCAGAGCCATTTTCTTTTAACTTTTTGCAGCCTAGATATTATTTAGATTTTTTTCCATTCGCGTAATATTAGAATTTCTGTATTTTATATGAGACAGCATATTGTGTTGGTGTATATACTCCAAAACAGTGTAGAAAAGGACATTGTATATTTTTTCTGACAGATTATATTCAGAGCAATTTTGCTTTTAACATTGGGGTGCCTAAATAATATTTAGAATTATTTCGATTCATGTAAAATTATAATTTCGGTATTTTACAGGAGACAGCAAACTGAGTTTGTGTATATACTCCAAAACAGAGTAGAATAAGGCATTGTATATTTTTTCACAGCTAATATTTAGAGCAATTTTGTTTTTAACATTAGGGTGCCTAGATTATATTTAGATTATTTCGATTCGGGTAAAATTAGATTTTCTGTATTTTACATGAGACAGCATATTGAGTTGGTGTATATACTCCAAAACGGAGTAGAATAAAGCATTGTATATTTTCTATGACAGACTATGTTCATAGCCATATTCTTTTAACTTTGGCACGCCTAGATATTATTTAGATTTTATTCGATTAGTGTAAATTATGATTTTCTGTATTTTATATGAGAGAGCATATTGAGTTGGTGTGTATACTCCAAAACAGAGTAGCAAAGGGCATTGTATATATTTTATGACAGATTATATTCATAGCAATTTTCTTTTACCATTGGGGTGCCTAGATAATATTTAGATTATTTTTGATTCGGGTAAGATTAGAATTTCTGTATTTTACATGAGAGAGCATATGGAGTTGGTGTATATACTCCAAAACAGAGTAGAATAGTGCATTGTATATTTTTTTTACAGATTATATTCAGAGCAATTTTGCTTTTATCATTGGGGTGCCTAGATAATATTTAGATTTTTTTCTATTCGTTTAAATATAGAAGTTTTGTATTTTACATGAGAGAGCATATTTAGTTGGTGTATATACTCCAAAACAGAGTAGAATAGGGTATTGTATATTTTTTCTGACAGATTACCTTCAGAGCAACTTTGTTTTTAACATTGGGGTGCCTAGATAATATTTAGATTTTTTCGATTCGGGTAAAATTATAATTTCTGCATTTTACATATGAGCATACTGAGTTGGTGTATATACTCCAAAACAGAGTAGATCAAGGCATTGTATATTTTTTATAAAAGACTAGATTCAGAGCCATTTTCTTTTAACTTTGGGGCGCCTAGATATTATTTAGGATTTTTTTCGATTCACGTCAAATTAGAATTTCGGTATTTTAACTGAGATAGCATACTGAGTTGGTGTATATACTCCAAAACAGAGTAGAAAAGGGCATTGTATATTTTTTCTGACAGATTGTATTCACAGTAATTTTTCTTTTAACATAGGGGTGTCTAGATAATATTTAGATTTTTTCAATTCAGGTAAGTAAGAATTACGGTATTTTACATGAGACCGCTTACGGAGTTGGTGTATATACTCCAAAACAGAGTAGAATAAGGCATTGTATATTTTTTCTAACATACTATATTCAGAGCCATTTTCTTTTAACTTTGGGGCGCCAAGATATTATTTAGATTGTTTTTGATTCGCCTAAATATAGAATCTCTGTATTTTACATGAGAGAGCATATGGAGTTGGTGTATATACTCCAAAAAAGAGTAGAATAGGGCATTGTATATTTTTTCTGACAGATTATATTCAGAGCAATTTTGTTTTTGACATTGGGATATCTTGATAATATTTATATTTTTTGATACGGGTTAAATTAGAATTTCTGTATTTTACATGAGAGAGCATACTGAGTTGGTGTATATTCTACAAAAAAGAGTAGAAAAGGGCATTGTATATTTTCTCTGACACATTGTATTCAGAGCAATATTTCTTTTAACATTGGGGTGCCTAGATAATATTTAGATTTTTTTGATTCGGGTGAAATTAGAATTTCTGTATTTTACATTTGAGAGCATACTGAGTTGGTGTATATACTCCCAAACTGAGTAGAATAAGGCTTTGTATATTTTCTCTAACAGACTACATTCAGAGCCATTTTCGTTTAAATTTGGGGCTCCTAGATATTATTTAGACTTTTTTCGATTTGCGTAAAATTAGAATTTCCGCATTTTACCCGAGAGAGTATATTGAGTTGGTGTATATACTCAAAAACTGAGTAGAAAAGGGCATTGTATATTTTTTCTGACAGATTATATTCAGAGCCATTTTGCTTTTAACATTCGGGTGCCTAGATAATATTTAGATTTTTTTCGATTCACGTAAATTTAGAATTTCGGTATTCTACATGAGAGAGCATACTGAGTTGGTGTATATACTCCAAAACAGAGTACAATAAGGCATTGTATATTTTTTCTAACAGATTATATTTATAGCCCTTTTCTTTTAACTTTGGAACGCCTAGACATTATTTAGATTTTTTCGATTCACGTAAAATTAAAATTCCGCTGTTTTACATGAGATAGCATACTGAGGTGGTGTATATACTACAAAAAAGAGTAGAAAAGGGCATTGTATATTGTTTCTGACAGATTATATTCAGGGCCATTTTGCTCTTAACATTGGGGTGCCTAGATATTATTTAGATTTGTTTCGATTCGGTTAAATATAGAATTTTGTATTTTACATGAGAGAGCATATGGAGTTGGTGTATATACTCCAAAACATATTAGAATAGGGCATTGTATATTTTTGCTGACAGATTATATTCAGAGCTATTTTGTTGTTAACATTGGGGTGCCTAGATAATATTTAGATATTTTTCGATTCGCGTAAATTTAGAATTTCAGTATTTTACATGAGAGAGCCTACTGATTTTGTGTATATAGTCCAAAACAGAGTAGAATAAGGCATTGTATATTTTTTCTGACAGATTATATTCAGAGAAATTTTGTTTTTAACATTGGGGTGCCTAGATAATATTTAGATGTTTTCGATTCGGGTAAAATTAGAATTTCTGTATTTTACATGAGAGAGCCTATGGAGTTGGTGTATATACTCCAAAACAGAGTAGAATAGGGCATTGTATATTTTTTCTGACAGACTACATTCAGAGCAATTTTGTTTTTAACATTCGGGTGCCTAGATAATATTTAGATTTTTTTCGATTCACGTAATATTAGAATTTCAGTATTTTACATAAGAGAGCATACTGAGTTGGTGTATATACTCCAAAAGAGAGTAGAATAAGGCATTGTATATTTTTGCTAACAGACTATATTCCGAGCCATTTTATTTTAACTTTGGGGCGCCTAGATATTATTTAGATTTTTTTCGATTCTCGTAAAATTAGAATTTCGGTATTTTACTTGAGAGAGCATATTGAGTTGGTGTATATACTCCAAAAAAGAGTAGAATAGGGCATTGTATATGTTTTCTGACAAATAATATTCGGAACAATTTTGTTTTTAAGATTTCTGTGCCTACATAATATCTAGATTTTTTCAATTCGCTTAAATAGAGAATTTTTCTATTTTACATGAGAGAGCATATGGAGTTGGTGTATATACTTCAAAACAGAGTAGAATAGGGCACTGTATATTTTTTCTGACAGACTATATTCAGAGCAATTTTGTTTTTAACATTGGGGTGCCTAGATAATATTTAGATTTTTTTCGATTCACGTAAAACTTGAATTTCGCTATTTTGCATGAGAGAGCATACTGAGTTGGTGTATATACTCCAAAACAGAGTAGAATAAGGCATTGTATATTTCTTCTAACAGACTATATTCAGATTCAATTTCTTTTACCTTTGGGGCGCCTAGATTTTATTTAGATTTTTTTCAATTCACATAAAATTAGAATTGAGGTATTACACATGAGAGAGCATATTGAGTTGGTGTATATACCCCAAAACAGAGTAGAATAGGGCATTATATATTTTTTCTGGCAGGTTATATTCAGAGCAATTTTGTTTTTAACATTAAGGTGTCCAGATAATATTTAGATTCTTTTCGATTCACGGAAAATTAGAATTTCGGTGTTTTACATTAGAGAGCATACTGAGTTGGTGTATATACTCCAAAACAGAGTGGAATAGGGCGTTGTATATTTTTTCTGGCAGATTATATTCAGAGCAATTTTGCTTTTAACATTAGGTTGCCTATATAATATTTAGATTTATTTCGATTTACGTAAAATTAGAATTTCGGTATTTTACATGAGAGAGCATACTGAGTTGGTTTATATACTCCAAAAAAGAGTAAAATAGGGCATTGCATATGTTTTCTAACAGATTATATTCAGAGAAATTTTATTTTTAACATTGCGGTGCCTAGATAACATTTAGATTTTTTCGATTTGGGTGAAATTAGAATATCTGTATTTTACATGAGAGAGCATACTGAGTTGGTGTATATACTCCAAAACAGAGTACAATAAGGCATTGTATATTTTCTCTAACAGACTATATTCAGAGCCATTTTCTTTTAAATTTGGGGCGCCTAGATATTATTTAGACTTTTTTCGATTCGTGTAAAATTAGAATTTCCGTATTTTACCTGAGAGAGCATATTGAGTTGGTGTATATACTCTAAAACAGAGTAGAAATGGGCATTGTATATTTTTTCTGACAGATTATATTCAGAGCACTTTTTCTTTTAACATAGGGATGCCTAGATAGTATTTAGATTTTTTTCGATTCGCTTAAATATAGAATTTATGTATTTTCTATTAGAGAGCATATTGAGTTGGTGTATATACTCCAAAGCAGAGTAGAATAAGGCATTGTATATTTTTTCTAGCAGACTATATTCAGAGCCGTTTTCTTTAAACTTTGGGGTGCCTATATATTATTTAGAGTTTTTGGATTTGGGTAAAATTTGAATTTCGTTATTTTATATGAGAGAGCATACTGAGTTGGTGTATATACTCCAAAACAGAGTAGAATAGTGCATTGTATATTTATTTTTGACAGATTATATTTAGAGAAATTTTGTTTTTAACATTGGGTTGCCTAAATAATATTTAGATTTTTTCGATTCGGGTAAAATTAAAATGTTTTATTTTACATGACAGAGCATACTGAGTTGATGTATATACAAAAAAACAGAGTATAAATGGGAATTGTATATTTTTACTGACAGATTATATTCAGAGCAATTTTGCTTTTCACATTGGGGTGCCAGGATAATATTTAGATTTTTTTCGGTTCTCTTAAACATAGAATTTCTGTATTTTACATTAGAGAGCATAAGGAGTTGGTGTATATACTCCAAAACAGGTTAGAATACGGCACTCTATATTTTTTCTGACAGATTATATTCAGAGCAATTTTGTTTTTAACATTGGGGTGCCTAGACAATATTAATATTTTTTCGATTAGGGTAGAATTTGAACTTTTGTATTTTACACGAGAGAGCATATGTAGTTGGTGTATGTACTCCAAAAGAGAGTAGAATAGGGTATTGTATATTTTTTCTGACAGATTATATTCAGAGCAAGTTTGTTTTTAACATTGGGTGCCTAGATAATATTTAGATTTTTTTGATTCAGGTAAAATTATAATTTCGGTATTTTACATGAGATAGCATATTGAGGTAGTGTATATACTACAAAACAGATTAGAAAAGGGCATTGTATATTTTCTCTGACAGATTATACCCAGAACAGTTTTGCTTTTAACATTGGTGTGCCTAGATTATATTTAGATTTTTTTGGATTGGCTAAATATAGAATTTCTGTATTTTACATGAAAGAGCATATGAAGTTGGTGTATATAATCCAAAACAGAGTAGAAAAGGCATTGTATATTTTTCTGACAGATTATTTTCAGTGCACTTTTGTTTTTAACATTGGGGTGCCTAGATAATATTTAGATTTCTACGATTCACGTAAAATTTGAATTTCGGTATTTTACGTGAGAGAGCATACTGAGTTGGTGTATATACTGTAAAACAGAGTAGAATAATCCATTGTATATTTCTTCTGACAGATTATCTTCAGAGCAATTTTTGTTTTATCATCGGGGTGCCTAGATAATTTTTAGATTTTTAAGATTCTGTTAAAATTAGAATTTCTGTATTTTACATGAGAGAGCATATTGAGTTGGTGTATATACTCCAAAACAGAGTAGAATAAGACATTGTATATTTTTTCTAACAGACTATTTTTAGGGCCATTTTCTTTCATCTCTGGGGCGCCTAGATGTTATTTACATTTATTTCGATTCACGTAAATTTAGAATTTCGGTATTTTACAAGAGGGAGCATACTGAGTTGGTGTATATACTGTAAAACAGGGTAGAATAAGGTATTGTATATTATTTCTTACAAACTATATTCAGAGCTGTTTTCTTTTAATTTTGGGGCGCGTAGATATTATTTAGATTTTTTTCGATTCGCGTGAAATTAGAATTTCGGTATTTTACAGGAGAGAGCATATTGAGTTGGTGTATATACTCGAAAACAAAGTAGAAATGGTCATTGTATATTTATTCTGACATATTATATTCAAAGAAATTTTGCTTTTAACATAGAGATGCCGAGATACTATTTGGATATTTTTTGATTTGCTTAAATATAGAATTTATGTATTTTCTATTAGAGAGCATATGGAGTTGGTGTATGTACTCCAAAAAAGAGTAGATTAGGGCATTGTATATTTTGTCTAACAGACTATATTTAGAGACGTTTTCTTTAAACTTTGGGGCGCCTATATATTATTTAGTGTTTTTCGATTCGGGTACAATTTGAATTTCGTTATTTTACATGAGAGAGCTTACTGAGTTGTTGTATATACTCCAAAACAGAGTAGAAAAGGGCATTGTATATTTTCTCTGATGGAATATACCCATAAAAATATTGTTTTCAACATTGGGGTGCCTAGATAATATTTAGATTTTTTTCGATTCGCTTAAATATAGAATTTCTGTATTTTACATAAGAGAGCATATGGAGTTGGTGTATATACGCAAAAATTGATTAGAATAAGGCATTGTATATTTTCTCTGACAGATTCTATTCAGAGTAATATTGTTTTAAACATTGGGGTGCCTAGATTATATTTAGATTTTTTCGATTCGCTAAATATAGAATTTCTGTATTTTAAATGAGAGAGCATATGGAGTTGGTGTATATACTCCAAAACAGAGTAGAATAGGGTATTGTATATTTTCTCTGACAGATTATATTCAGAGTAATTTTGTTTTTAACATTGGGGTAACTAGATTATATTTTGATTTTTTCAATTGTGGTAAAATTAGAATTTCGTTATTTTACATGAGAGAGCATATTGAGTTGGTGTATATAGTCCAAAACAGAATAGAATAAGGCATTGTATATTTTCTCTAACATACTATATTCAGAGCCATTTTCTTTTAACGTTGGGGTGCCTAGATATTCTTTAGATTCTTTTCGATTCACGTAAAATTAGAATTTCGGTATTTTACATCAGAGAGCATATGGAGTTGGTGTATATACTCCAAAACAGAGTAGAATAGGGCATTTTATATTATTTCTGACAGATTATATTCAGAGCAATTTTGCTTTTAACTTTCGGGTGCCTAGATAATATTTAGAATTTTTTGGATTCACGTTAATTTAGAATTTCGATATTTTACATGAGAGAGCATACTGAGTTGGTGTATATACTCCAGAACAGAGTAGAATAAGGCATTGTATATTTTTTCTAACTGACTATATTCAGAGACATTTTATTTTAATTATGGGGCGCCTAGATATTAGTTAGATTTTTTTCGATTCGCGTAAAATTAGAATTTCGGTATGTTACATGAGAGACCGTATTGAGTTGGTTTATATACTCCAAAAAGAGTAGAAAAGAGCATTGTATATTCTTTCTGACAGATTAAATTCAGAGCAATTTTGCTTTTAACATTGCGGTGCCTAGATAATATTTAGATTTTTTTCGATTCGCTTAAATATAGAATTCCTTTATTTTACATGAGAGAGTATATGGAGTTGGTGTATATACTCCAAAACAGAGTAGAATAGGGCATTGTATATTTTTTCTGACATACTATATTCAGAGCAATTTTGTTTTTCACATTGGGGTGCCTTGATAATATTTAGATTTTTTCAATTCCGGTGAAATTAGTATTTCTGTATTTTACATGAGAGAGAATACTGACTTGGTGTATATACTCCAAAACAGAGTAGAGTAGGGCATTGTATATTTTTTCTAACAGACTATATTCAGAGCCATTTTGTTTTAACTTTGGGGCACCTAGGTATTATTTAGATTTTTTTCGATTCGCGTAAAATTGGAATTTCTGTATTTAACATGAGAGAGCATATTGAGTTAGTGTATACACTACAAAACAGAGTAGAAAAGTGCATTGTATATGTTTTCTGTCAGATTATATTCAGAGCAATTTTTCTTTTAACATTGGGGTGCCTAGATAGTATTTAGATTTTTTTCTATTCGCTTAAATATAAAATTTCTGTATTTTACATGATAGATCATATGGAGTTGGTGTATATACTCCAAAACACAGTAGAATAGGGCCTTGTATATTATTTCTGACAGACTAAATTCAGAGAAATTTTGTTTTTAATATTGGGGTGCATAGATAATATTTAAATTTTTTTCGATTCTCTTAAATATACAATTAATGTATTTGACACGAGAGCATATGGAATTGGTGTATATACTCGAAAACAGAGTAGAATAGGGTATTGTGTATTTTATCTGACAGATTATATTCAGATCAATTTTGTTTTTAACATTGGGTTGCCTAGATAATATTTAGATTTTTTCCATTCGGGTAAAATGAGAATTTCTGTATTTTACATGAGAGAGCATACTGAGTTGGTGTATATACTCCAAAACAGAGTAGAATAAGGCATTGTATACATTTTCTAACAGACTATATTCAGAGCCATTTTCTTTTAAGTTTGGGGCGCCTAGATATTACTTAGATTTGTTTCGATTCACGTAAAATTAGAATTTTGGTATTTTATATGGGAGAGCATATTGAGTTGGTGTACATACTCCAAAAAAGTGTAGAAAAGGGCATTGTATATTTTTTTCTGTCAGATTATATTCAGAGCAGTTTTTCTTTTAACATTGGGGTGCCTAGATAATATTTAGATTCTTTTCGATTCACGTAAATTTAGAATTTCGGTATTATACGTAAGAGAGCATACTGAGTTGGTGTATATACTCCAAAACCGAGTAGAATAAAGCACTGTATATTTTTTCTGACCCATTATATTCAGAGCAATTTTGTTTTTAGCATTGGGGTGCCTAAATAATATTTATATATTTTTGGATTGGCTTAAATTTATAATTTCTGTATTTTACATGAGAGAGAATATGGAGTTGGTGTATATACTCCAAAACAGAGTAGAATAGGGCATTTTATATTTTTTCTGACAGATTATTTTCAGAGCAATTTTGTTTTTAACATTTGGGTGCCTAGATAATATTTAGATTTTTTTCGATTCGATTAAATATAGAATTTCTGTATTTTACATGAGAGAGCATATTGAGTTGGTGTATATACTCCAAAAACGAGTAAAATAGGGCATTGTATATTTTTTCTGACAAATTATATTCAGAGAAATTTTGCTTTTAACATTCGGGTGCCTAGATAATATTTAGATTTTTTTCGATTCACGTAAAATTAGACTTCCGATATTTTACAAGATAGAGCATACTGAGTTGGTGTATATACTCCAAGAAAGAGTAGAATAGGGCATTGTATATTTTCTCTGACAGATTATATTCAGAGCAATTTTGTTTTTAACGTTGGGGTGCCTGGATAATATTTAGATTTTTTCGATTCGGGTAAAATTAGAATTTCTGTATTTTACATGAGAGAGCATACTGAGTTGGTGTATATACTCCAGAACAGAGTAGAATAAGGCATTGTATATTTTTTCTAACTGACTATATTCAGAGCCATTTTATTTTACTTATGGGGCGCCTAGATATTGTTTAGATTTTTTTCGATTTGCGTAAAATTAGAATTTTGGTATGTTACAAGAGAGACCGTATTGAGTTGGTTTATATACTCCAAAAAGAGTAGAAAAGAGCATTGTATATTCTTTGTGACAGATTAAATTCAGAGCAATTTTGCTTTTAACATTTGGGTGCCTAGATAATATTTAGATTTTTTTCGATTCGCTTAAATATAGAATTCCTTTATTTTACATGAGAGAGTATATGGAGTTGGTTTATATACTCCAAAACAGAGTAGAATAGGGCATTGTATATTTTTTCTGACATACTATATTCAGAGCAATTTTGTTTTTCTCATTGGGGTGCCTAGATAATATTTAGATTTTTTCGATTCGGGTGAAATTGTATTTCTGTATTTTACATGAGAGAGCATACTGACTTGGTGTATATACTCCAAAACAGATTAGAATAAGGCATTGTATATTTTTTGTAACAGACTATATTCAGAGCCATTTTCTTTTAACTTTGGGGAGCCTATGTATTATTTAGATTTTTTTCGATTCGCGTAAAATTGGAATTTCTGTATTTAACATGAGAGAGCATATTGAGTTAGTGTATACACTACAAAACAGAGTAGAGAAGTGCATTGTATATGTTTTCTGTCACATTATATTCAGCGCAATTTTTCTTTTAACATTGGGGAGCCTAGATACTATTTAGATTTTTTTCGATTCACTTAAATATAAAATTTCTGTATTTTACGTGAGAGATCATATTGAGTTGGTGTATATACTCCAAAAGAGGGTACAATGGGGCATTGTATATTTTTTCTGACAGATTATATTTAGAGCAATTTGGCTTTTACCATTGGGGTGCCCAGATAGTATTTAGATGTTTTTTCGATTCACGTAAATTTAGAATTTCGGTATTTTACATGAGAGAGCATACTGAGTTGGTGTATATACTCCAAAACAGAGTAGAATAAGGCATTGTATATTTTTTCTAAAAGACTATATTCAGAGCCATTTTTTTTAACTTTGGTGCGCCTAGATATTATTTAGATTTTGTTGCGATTCGCGTTATAATAGAATTTCGGTATTTTACATGAGAGAGCATATTGAGTTGATGTATATACTACAAAACAGAGTAGAAAAGGGCTTTGTATATTTTTTCTGACAGATTATATTCAGAGCAATTTTTCTTTTAACACTGGGGTGCCTAGATAATACTTAGATATTTTTGATTCGGGTAAAGTTAGAATTTCTGTATTTTACATGAGAGAACATACTGAGTTGGTGTATATACTCCAAAACAGAGTAGAATAAGGCATTGTATATTTTCTCTAACCGACTATATTCAGAGCCTTTTCTTTTAATTTTGGGTCGCCTAGATATTTATATTTTTTTCTATTCACGTAAAATTAGAATTTCGGTATTTTACATGAGAGAGCATATGGAGTTGGTGTTTATACTCCAAAACAGAGTAGAATAGGGCATTGTATATTTTTTTTGAAAGATTATATTCAGACCAATTTTGTTTTTAACGTTGGGGTTACAAGATAATATTGAGATTTCTTCAATTCGGGTAAAATAAGAATTTCTGTATTTTACATTTCAGAGCATACTGAGTTGGTGTATATACTCCAGAACAGGGTAGAATAGGGCATTGTATATTTTTTCTGAAAGATTATATTCAGAGCAATTTTGCTTTTAACATTGGGGTGCATAGATAATATTTAGATCTTTTTCGATTTGCTTAAATAGAGAATTTCTGTATTTTACATGAGAGAGCAT
The DNA here is from genome assembly GCF_049354715.1 of Callithrix jacchus. Taxonomy (NCBI): domain Eukaryota; kingdom Metazoa; phylum Chordata; class Mammalia; order Primates; family Cebidae; genus Callithrix; species Callithrix jacchus. The sequence continues at coordinate 53,426,059 of NC_133519.1, forward strand.
ATAGAGTTAATGTATATACTCCAAAACATAGTAGTAAAGGGAATTGTATTTTTTTTCTGACAGATTATATTCAGAGAAATTGTGCTTCTAACATTGGGTTGCCTGGATAATATTTAGATTTTTTTCGATTCGCTTAAATATAGAATTTCTGTATTTTACTTGAGAATGCATATGGAGTTGATGTATATACTCAAAAACAGAGAAGAATAAGAAATTGTATATTTTTTATAACAGACTATATTCAGAGCCATTTTCTTTTATTTTTGGGGTGCTTAGATATTATTTAGATTTTTCCAATTCGCTTAAATTTAGAATTTTGGTATTTTACATGAAAGAGCGTATTGAGTTGGTGTATATACTACAAAACAGAGTAGAATAAAGCATTGTATATATTTTTTTAACAGACTATATTCAGAGCCATTTCCTTTTAACTTTCGGGTGCCTACATATTATTTAGATATATTTCGATTCACGTAAAATTTGTATTTCCGTACTTTACATGAGAGAGCATATTGAGTTGGTGTATATACTACAAAAAAAGTAGAAAGAAGCATTGTATATTTTTTCTGACAGATTATATTCAGATCAATTTTGCTTTTAACATTGGGGTGCCTAGATAATATTTAGATTTTTTTCGATTCACGTAAATTTAGAATTTCCATATTTTACATGAGGGAGCATACTGAGTTGGTGTATATACTCCAAAACAGAGTAGAAAAGGGCATTGTATATTTTATCTGACAGATTATATTCAGAGAAATTTTGCTTTTAACATTGGGTTGCCTAGATAATATTTAGATTTTTTTCGATTCGCTTAAATATAGCATTTCTGTATTTTACTTGAGAGAGCCTATGGAGTTGGTGTATATACTCTAAATCAGAGTAGAATAAGGAATTGTATATTTTTTATAACAGACTATATTCAGAGCCATTTTCTTTTAACTTTGGGGCGCCTAGAAACTATTTAGATTTTTTTTGATTCGCATAAAATTAGAATTTCAATATTTTATATGATAGAGCATATTGAGTTGGTGTATATACTCCAAAACAGAGTAGAAAAGGTCAATGTATATTTTCTCTGACACATTCTATTCAGAGAAATTTTGCTTGTAACATTCGGTTGCCTATATAATATTTAGATTTATTTCGATTCACGTAAAATTAGAATATTGGTATTTTATATGAGAGATCATACTGAGTGGTTTATATACTCCAAAACAGAGTAAAATAGGGTATTGCATATGTTATCTGACAGATTATATTCAGAGAAATTTTGTTTTTAACATTGTGGTGCCTAGATAATATTTAGATTTTTTCGATTTGGGTTAAATTAGAATTTCTGTATTTTACATGAGAGAGCATACTGAGTTGGTTTATATACTCCAAAACAGAGTAAAATAAAGCATTGTATATTTTTTCTGACAAATTATATTCAGAGAAATATAGTTTTTAATATTGGGGTGCCTAGATAATATTTAGATTTTTTTCGATTTGCTTAAATATAAAATTTCTGTATTTTACATGAGAGAGCATATTGAGTTGTTGTATATACGCAAAAACCGATTAGAATAGTGCATTGTATACTTTTTCTGACCGATTATATTCAGAGCAATTTATTTTTAACATTGGGGTGCCTAGATTATATTTAGATTTTTTTCAATTCACTAAATATAGAATTTTTGTATTTTACATGAGAGAGCATATGAAGTTGGTGTATATACTCCAAAACAGAGTAGAATAGGGCATTGTATATTTTTTCTGACAAATTATATTCAGAGCAATTTTGTTTTTAACATGCGGGTGCCTATATAATATTTAAATTTTCTCTATTTCGGTAATATTATAATTTCAGTATTTTACATAAGAGAGCATACTGAGTTGGTGTTTATACTTTAAAACAGAGAAGAATAAGGCATTGTATATTTTTTCTAACAGACTATATTCAGAGCCATTTTCTTTTAACTTTAAGGTGCCTCGATATTATTTGTTTTTTTTTGATTTGGGTAAAATTAGAATTTCGGTATTTTACATTAGAGAGCATATTGAGTTGGTGTATATACTCGAAAACAGAGTAGAAAGGGGCATTGTGTATTTTTTCTGACAGATTATATTCAGAGAAATGTTGATTTTAACATTGGGTTGTCTAGATAATATTTAGATTTTTTTCAATTCGCATAAAAATAAAATTTCTGTATTTTACTTGAGAGAGCATATGGGGTTGGTGTATACACTCCAAAACCGAGTAGAATAAGGAATTCTATATTTTTTACTACAGACTGTATTCAGAGACATTTTCTTTTAACTTTGAGGCGCCTAGATATTATTTAGATTTTTTTCGATTCTCGTAAATTTAGAATGTCGGTATTTTACATGAGACAGCAAAATGAGTTGGTGTATATACTCCAAAACAGAGTAGAATAGGGCATTGTATATTGTTTCTGACAGATTATATTTAGAGCAATTTTGCTTTTAACATTGGGGTGCCAAGATAATATTTAGAATTTTTTGATTCGCTTAAATATTGAATTTCTGCATATTACATGAGAGAGCATATGGAGTTGGTGTATATACTCCAAAAAAGAGTAGAAAAGGGCATTGTATATTTTTTCTGACAGATTATATTCAGAGAAATTTTGCTTTTAACATTGGGGTGCCTAGACAATATTTAGTTTTTTTTCGATTTGCTTAAATACAGAATTTCTGTATTTTACATGAGAGAGAATATGGAGTTGGTGTATATACTCCAAAACAGAGTAGAATAGGGCATTGTATATTTTTTCTGACAGATTATATTCAGAGCAATTTTCTTTTATCTTTGGGGCGCCTAGATATTATTTAAATTTTTTACGATTCACGTAAAATTAGAATTTCGGTATTTTACATGAGAGAGCATACTGAGTTGTTGTATACACTCCAAAATAGAGTAGAATAAGGCATTGTATATTTTTTCTAACAGACTATATTCAGCGCCATTTTATTTTATTTTTGGGGCGCCTAGATATTTAGATTTTTTACGATTCACGTAAAATTAGAATTTCGGTATTTTACATGAAAGACCATGTTAAGTTAGTGTATATACTCCAAAACAGAGTAGAAAAGGGCATTGTATATTTTTTCTGACAGATAATATTCAGAGCAATTTTGCTTTTAATATTGGGGTGCCTAGATAATATTTAGATTTCTTTCGATTTGCTTAAATATAGATTTTCTGTATTTTACATGAGAGAGAATATGGAGTTGGTGTATATACTCCAAAAGAGAATAGAATAGGGCATTGTGTATTGATTCTGACAGATTATATTCAGAGAAATTTTGTTTTTAACATTGGGGTGCTTATATAATATATAGATTTTTTGATTTGGGTAAAATTAGAATTTCGGTATTTTACATGAGAGAGCATACTGAGTAGGTGTATATACGCCAAAAGAGAGTAGAATAAGGCATTGTATATTTTTTCTAACAGTCTATATTCAGAGACATTCTCTTTTAACCTTGGGGCGCCTAGTTATTATTTAGATTTATTTCGATTCGCGTAAACTTAGAATTTCGGTATTTTACATGCGAGAGTATATTGAGTTAGTGTATATACTACAAAAAAAAGTAGAAAAGGGCATTGTATATTTTTTCTGACAGATTATATTCAGAGCAATTTAGCTTTTAGCATTGGGCTGCCTTGATAATAATTAGATTTTTTTCGATTCACGTAAAATTAGAATTTCGGTATTTTACATGAGAGAGCATACTGAGTTGGTGTATGTACTCCAAAACAGAGTAGAAAAGAGCATTGTATATTTTTTCTGAAAGATTATATTTAGAGCAATTTTGCTTTTCACATTGGGGTGCCTAGATAATATTTAGATTTTTTCGATTCGCTTAAATATAGAATTTCTGTATTTTACATGAGAGAGCATATGGAGTTGGTGTATATACTCGAAAACAGAATAGAATAGGGCATTGTATATTTTTTCTGACAGACTATATTCAGAGCAATTTTGTTTTCAACATTGGGGTGCCTAGATTATATTTAGATTTTTTCGATAAAGGTAAAATTAGAATTTCTGTATTTTACATGAGAGAGCAAGTAGAGATGGTGTATATAGTCAAAAACAGAGTAGAATAGGGCATTGAATATTTTTTCTGACAGATTATATTCAGAGCAATTTTGTTGTTAACATTGGGGTGCTTATATAATATATAGATTTTTTTGATTTGGGTAAAATTAGAATTTCGCTATTTTACATAAGAAAGGATACTTTGTTGGTGTATATACTCCAAAACAGAGTAGAAGAAGGCATTGTATATTTTTTCTAAAAGTCTATATTCAGAGACATTTTCTTTTAACCTTGGGACGCCTAGATATTATTTACATTTATTTCTATTCACGTAAAATTAAAATTTCGGTATTTTACATGAGAGAGCATATTGAGTTAGTGTATATACTACAAAAAAAAAGTAGAAAAGGGAATGTATATTTTTTGTGACAGATTATATTCAGAGCAATTTTGTTTTTAACATTGGGGTGCCTAGGTAATAATTAGATATTTTTCGATTCATGTAAAATGAGAATTTCGGTATTTTACATGAGGGAGCATACTGAGTTGGTGTATGTACTCCAAAACAGAGTAGAAAAGAGCATTGTATATTTTTTCTGACAGATTATATTCAGAGCAATTTTGCTTTTAACATTGGGGCGCCTAGATATTATTTATATTTTTTCGATTCACGTAAATATAGAATATCGGTGTTTTACATAATAGAGCATAGAAAGTTGGTGTATATACACCAAAACAGATTAGAATAGGGCATTTTATATTTTTTCAGACAGATTATATTCAGAGCAATTTTGTTTTTAACATTGGGGTGCCTAGATAATATTTAAATTTTTTTCAATTCGGGTAAAATTAGAATTTCTGTATTTTACATGAGAGAGCATACTGAGTTGGTGTATATACTAAAAAATAAAGTAGAAAATGTCATTGTATATTTTTTTTGACAGATTATATTCAGAGCAATTTTCCTTTTAAGATTGGAATGCCTAGGTAATACTTAGATTCTTTTTGATTCGCTTAAATATAGAATTTCTGTATTTTACATGAGAGAGCATATGGAGTTGGTGTATATACTTCAAAACAGAGTAGAATAGGGCATTGTATATTTTTTCTCACAGTTTATATTCAGAGCAATTTTGTTTTTAACATTGGGGTGCCTAGATAATATTTAAATTTTTCTGATTCGGGTAAAATTAGAATTTCGGTATTTTACATGAGAGAGGACAATGAGTTGGTGTATATATTACAAAACAGAGTAGAATGAAGCATTGTATATTTCTTCGGACAGATTATATTCAGGGTAATTTTGCTTTTAACATTGGTGTACCTAGATAATATTTAGATATTTTTCGATTCGCTTAAATATAGAATTTCTGTATTTTACATGAGAGAGCATATGGAGTTGGTGTATATAGTCCAAAACAGAGTAGAATAGGGCATTGTATATTTTCTCTAACAGATTATATTCAGAGCAATTTTGTTTTTAACATTGGGGTGCCTAGATAATATTTAGATTTTTTCGATACAGGTAAAATTAGAATTTCTGTATTTTACCTGAGAGAGCATCCTGAGTTGGTGTATGTACTCCAAAACCGAGTAGAATAAGGCATTGTATATTTTTTCTAACAGACTATATTCAGAGCCATTTTATTTTAACTTTGGGGCGCCTACATATTATTTAGATTGTTTTCGATTCACGTAAAATTAGAATTTCGGTATTTTACATGAGAGAGCATACTGAGTTGGTGTATATACTACAAAAACGAATAGAATAGGGCATTGTATATTTTTTCTGACAGATTATATTCAGAGAATTTTGCTTTTAACATTGGGGTGCCTATATAATTTTTAGATTTTTTCGTTTTGGGTATAATCGAATTTCTGTATTTTACATGAGAGAGCATATTGATTTTGTTTATATACTACAAAATAGAGTAGAAAAGGGTATTGTATATTTTTTCGGACAGATTATATTCTGTGTAATTTTGCTTTAACATTGGGGTGCCTAGATAATATTTAGATTTTTTCTATTTGGGTAAAATTTGAATTTCTGTATTTTACATCAGAGAGCATACTGAGTTGGTTTACATACCCCAAAATAGAGTAGAATAAGGCATTGTGTATTTTTTCTAACAGACGATATTTAGAGCCATTTTCTTTTAACATTGGGGTGCCTTGATATTATTTAGATTTTTCTCCATTGCCGTAAAATTAGAATTTTGGTATTTTACATGAGAGAGCATATGGAGTTGGTTTATGTACTCCAAAACAGAGTAGAATAGGGCATTGTATATTTTTTCTAACAGGCTATATTCAGAGCAATTTTGTTTTTACCTTTGGGGTGCCTAGATAATATTTAGATTTTTCGATTAGGGTAAAATTAAAATTTCTATATTTTACAGGAGAAAGCATACTGAGTTCGTGTATATAACCCAAAACAGAGTAGAATAAAACTTTGTGTATTTTTTCTAACAGACTATATTCAGAGCCATTTTCTTTTAACTTTGGGGCGCCTAGATATTATTTAGATTTCTTTCGATTCACGTAAAATTAGAATTTCGGTATTTTACATGAGAGAGCATACTGAGTTGGTGTATATACTCCAAAACAGAGTAGAATAGGGCATTGTATATTTTTTCTGACAGATTATATTCAGACCAATTTTGTTTTGAACGTTGGGGTTACAAGAAAATATTTAGATTTCTTCGATTCGGGTAAAATTGGAATTTCTGTATTTTACTTTTGAGAGCATACTGAGTTGGTGTATATACTCCAAAACAGAGTAGAATAAGGAATTGTATATTTTTTGTAACAGAGTATATTCAGAGCCATTTTCCTTTAACATTGGGGTGCCTAGATATTATTTAGATTTCTTTGGGGTCTCGTAAAATTAGGGTTTCGGTTTTTTACATGAGAGAGCATATTGAGTTGGTGTATACACTACACAGCAGAGTATAAAAAAGCATTGTATATTTTTTTCTGACAGATTATATTCAGAGCAATTTTGCTTTTAACATTCGGGTGCCTAGATAATTTTTAGATTTTTTTGATTCGCTAAAATATGGAATTTCTGTATTTTACATGAGAGAGCATATGGAGTTGGTGTATATACTCCAAAAGAGAGAAGAAAAGGGCATTCTATATATTTTTTCTGACAGATTATATTCAGAGAAATTTTGTTTTTAACATTTGGGTGCTTATATAATATATAGATTTTTTTGATTTGGGTAAAATTAGAATTTTGGTATTTTACATGAGAGAGCATACAGAGTTGGTGTATATACTCCAAAACAGAGTAGAATAAGGCATCGTATATTTTTTCTAACATTCTATATTCAGAGATTTTTTTTTTAACCTTGGGGCACCTAGATATTATTTAGATTTATTTCGATTCGTGTAAACTTAGAATTTCGGTATTTTACATGAGAGAGCATATTGAGTTAGTGTATATACTACAAAAAAAAGTACAAAAGGGCATTGTATATATTTTCTGACAGATTATATTCAGAGAAATTTTGCTTTTAACATTGGGGTGCCTAGATAAAAATTAGATTTTTTTCGATTCTCGTAATATTAGAATCTCGGTATTTTAAATGAGAGAGCATACTGAGTTGGTGTATGTACTCCAAAACAAAGTAGAAAATAGCATTGTATATTTGTTCTGACAGATTATATTCAGAGCAATTTTGCTTTTAACATTGGGGTGCCTAGATAATATTTAGATATTTTCGATTCGCTTAAATATAGAATTTCTATATTTTACATGAGAGAGCATATTGAGTTGGTGTATATACTCCAAAACAGAATAGAATAGGGCATTGTGTATTTTTTTTTGACAGATTATGTTAGAGCAATTTTGTTTTTAAAATTGGGGTGCCTAGATAATATTTAGATTTTTTCGATTCGGGTAAAATTAGAATTTTGGTATTTTACATGAGAGAGCATACGGAGTTGGTGTATATACTCCAAAACAGAGTAGAATAAGGCATTGTATATTTTTTCTAACAGTCTATATTCAAAGACATTTTCTTTAAACCTTGGAGCACCTAGATATTATTTAGATTTATTTCGATTCGCGTAAAATTAGTATTTCGGTATTTTACATGAGAGAGCATATTGAGTTAGTGTATATACTACAAAAAAGAGTTGAAAAGGGAATTGTATATTTTTTCTGACAGGTTATATTCAGAGCAATTTTATTTTTAACATTGGGGTGCCTAGGTAATAATTAGATTTTTTTCGATTCACGTAAAATTAGAATTTTGGTATTTTACATGAGAGAGCATACTGAGTTGGTTTATGTACTCCAAAACAGAGTAGAAAAGAGCATTGTATATTTTTTCTTACAGATTATATTCAGAGTAATTTTGCTTTTAACATTTGGGTGCCTAGACAATATTTACATTTTTTTCGATTCGCTTAAATATAGAATTTCTGTATTTTACATGAGAGAGCATATGGAGTTGGTTTATATACTCCAAAACAGAATAGAATAGGGCATTGTGTATTTTTTCTGACAGATTGTATTCAGAGCAATTTTGTTTCTAACATTGGGGTGCCTAGATAATATTTAGATATTTTCGATTCGGGTAAAATTTAAATTTCTGTATTTTACATGAGAGAGCACACTGAGTTCGTGTATATACTCCAAAACAGAGTAGAATAAGGCTTTGTATATTTTTTTTAACATACTATATGCAGAGCCATTTTCTTTTAACTTTGGGGTGCCTAGATATTATTTAGATTTCTTTCGATTCTCGTAAAATTAGAATTTCGGTGTTTTATATGAGAGAGCATACTGAGTTGGTATATATACTCTAAAACAAAGTAGAATAGGGCATTGTATATTTTTTCTGACAGATTATATTCAGAGCAATTTTACTTTTAACATTCGGGTGCCTAGATAATATTTAGATTTTTTTCGATTCCCTTAAATACAGAATTTCTGTATTTTACATAAGAGAACAAGTAGAGTTGGTGTATATAGTCAAAAACAGAGTAGAATAGGGTATTGAATATTTTTTCTGACAGATTATATTCAGAGCAATTTTGTTTTAAACATTGGGGTGCCTAGATTATATTTACATTTTCTTCGATTCACATAAAATTAGAATTTCGGTATTTTACATGAGAGAGCATATTGAGATGGTGTACATACTCCAAAACAGAGTAGAAAAGGGCATTGTATATATTTTTTTACAGATTATATTAACAGCAATTTTGCTTTTAACATTCGGGTGCCTAAATAATACTTAGATATTTTTCAATTCACATAAAATTTGGATTTCGGTATTTTACATGAGAGAGCATACTGAGTTGGTGTATATACTCCAAAACAGAGTAGAGTGAGGCATTGTATATTTTTTCTGACAGATTATATTCAGAGCAATTTTGTTTTTAACATTGGGGTGCCAAAATAATAATTAGATTTTTTTCAATACTCTTAAATAAATAATTTCTGTATTTTACATGAGAGAGCACATCGAGTTGGTGTATATACTGCAAAACGGAGTAGAATAAGGCATTGTATATTCTTTCTAACAGATTATATTCAGAGACATTTTCTTTTAACTTTGGGGCACCTAGATGTTATTTACATTTTTTTTGATTCACGTAAAATTAGAATTTCTGTATTTTATATGGGAGAGCATATTGAGTTGGTGTATATACTCCAAAACAGATTAGAATAAAGCATTGTATATTTTTTCTGACAGATTGTATTCAGAACAATTTTGTTTTTAACATTGAGGTGCCTAGATAATATTTAGATTTATTTCGATTTGCTTAAATATACAATTACTGTATTTTACATGAGAGAGCATAAGGAGTTGGTGTATATACTCCAAAGCAGAGTAGAATAGGGCATTGTATATTTTTTCTGACAGATTATATTCAGAGCAATTTTGTTTTTATCATTGGGGTGCCTAGATAATATTTAGATTCTTTTCGATTCGGGTAAAATTAGAATTTCTGTATTTTACATGAGAGAGCATATTGAGTTGGTGTATATACTCCAAAAACAGAGTAGAATAGGGCATTGTATATTTTTTCTGACAGATTGTACTCAGAGCAATTTTGCTTTTAACATTCTGATTCCTATATTATATTTAGATTTATTTCGATTCACGTTAAATTAGAATTTCGGTATTTTACATGAGAGAGCATATTGATTTGGTTTATATACTCCAAAACAGAGTAAAATAGGGCATTGCATATGTTTTCTGACAAATTATATTCAGAGATATTTTGTTTTTAACATTGGGGTGCCTAGATAATATTTAGATTTTTTCGATGCGGGTGAAATTAGAATTTTTGTATTTTACATGAGAGAGCATACTGAGTTGGTGTATTTACTCCAAAACAGAGTAGAATAAGGCATTTTATATTTTCTATAAAAGACTATATTAAGAGCCATTTTCTTTTAAATTTGGGGCGCCTAGATATTATTTAGACTTTTTTCGATTCCCATAAAGTTAGAATTTCCGTATTTTACCTGAGAGAGCATATTGAGTTGGTGTATATACTCGAAAACAGTGTAGAAAAGGGCATTGTATATTTTTTATGACAGATTATATTCAGAGCAATTTTGCTTTTAACATTCGGGTGCCTAGATAATATTTAGATTTTTTTCCAATCACGTAGATTTAGAATTTCGGTATTCTATAGGAGAGAGCATACTGAGTTGGTGTATATACTCCAAAACAGAGTAGAATACGGCATTGTATATTTTGTCTAACAGAGAATATTTATAGCCATTTTCTTTTAACTTTGGGGCGCCTAGATATTATTTGGATTTTCTTCGAATTGCGTAAAATTAGAATTTTGGTATTTTACATGAGATAGCATATTGAGGTAGTGTATATACTACAAAACAGAGTAGAAAAGGGCATTGTATATTTTTTCTGACAGATTATATTCAGAGCAATTTTGCTTTTAACACTGGGGTGCCTAGATATTATTTAGATTTTTTTCGATTTGGTTAAATATAGAATTTTTGTATTTTACATGAGAGAACATATGGAGTTGTTGTATATACTCCAAAACAGAGTAGAAATAGGTATTGTATATTTTTTTTAACAGACTATATTCAGAGTCATTATCTTTTAACTTTCGGGGGCCTAGATATTATTTAGATTTTTTTCGATTCGCGTAAAATTAGAATTTCGGTATTTTACAAGAGAGAGCATATTGAGTTGGTGTATATACTACAAAAAAGAGTAGAAAAGGGCATTGTATATTTTTTGTGACAGATTATAAGCAGAGGAACTTTGCATTTAACATTGTGTTGCCTAAATAATATTTAGATTTATTTCAATACACTTAAATATACAATTTCTTTATTTTTAAGACGAGAGCATATGGAGTTGGTCTATATAATCCAAAAAAGAGTAGAATATGGCATTGTATATTTTTTCTGACAGATTATATTCAGAGCAATTTTGTTTTAAGATTGGGGTGCCGAGATTATATTTACATTTTTTTTAATTCACGTAAATTTAGAATTTCGGTATTTTACATGAGAGAGCATATTGAGTTGGTGTATATACTCCAAAACAGATTAGAAAAGGGCATTGTATATTTTTTCTGACAGATTATATTCAGAGCAATTTTGCTTTTAACACTGGGGTGCCTAGATATTATTTAGATTATTTTCGATTTGGTTAAATATAGAATTTTTGTATTTTACATGACAAAGCATATGGAGTTGGTGTATATACTCCAAAACAGAGGAGAAATAGTCATTGTATATTTTTCCTAACAGACTATATTAAGAGTCATTATCTTTTAACTTTCGAGCGCCTAGATATTATTTAGATTTTCTTCGATTCGCGTAAAATTAGAATGTTGGTATTTTACAAGAGAAAGCATATTGAGTTGGTGTATATACTACAAAAAAGAGTAGAATAGGGCATTGTATATTTTTTCTGACAGATTATAATCAGAGAAATTTTGCCTTTAAAATTGGAGTGCCTAGATAATATTTAGATTTTTCTCTCCTCGCTTAAATATAGAATTTTTGTATTTTACGTTAAAGAGCATATTGAGTTGGTGTATATACTCGAAAACAGAGTAGAATAAGGCATTCTATATTTTTTCTAACAGAGTATATTCAGAGATATTTTCTTTGAAATTTGGGGCGCATAGATATTATTTAGATTTTTTTCGATCCTCGTAAAAATAGAATTTCGGTATTTTACATGAGAGAGCATATTGAGTTGGTGTATATACTACAAAATAGAGTAGAAAAGGGCATTGTATATTTTTTATGAAAGATTATATTCAGAGCAATTTTGCTTTTAGCATTGGGGTGCCTAGATAATATTTAGATTCTTTTCGATTCGGGTAAAATTAGAATTTCTGTATTTTACATGAGAGAGCATATTGAGTTGGTGTATATACTCCAAAACAGAGTAGAGTAGGGCATTGTATATTTTTTCTGACAGTTTATATTCAGAGCAATTTTGTTTTTAACATTGGGGTGCCTAGATAACATTTAGATTTATTCGATTCGGGTAAAATTACAATTTCGGTATTTTACATGAGAGAGGAAAATGAGTTGGTGTATATACTACAAAACAGGGTAGAATGAAACATTGTATATTTCTTCGGACAGATTATATTCAGGGTAATTTTGCTTTTAACATTGGTGTACCTAGACAATATTTAGATATTTTTCGATTCTCTTAAATATAGAATTTCTGTATTTTACATAAGAGAGCATATGGAGTTGGTGTATATACTCCAAAACAGAGTAGAATACGGCATTGTATAATTTTTATAACAGATTATATTCAGAGCAATTTTGTTTTTAACATTGGGGTGCCTAGAAAATATTTAGATTTTGTCGATATGGGTAAAATTAGAACTTCTGTATTTTACATGAGAGAGCATACTGTGTTGGTGTAGGTACTCAAAAACCGAGTAGAATAAAACATTGTATATTTTTTCTAATAGACTATATTCAGAGCCATTTTATTTTAACTTTGGTGCGCCTACATAATATTTAGATTGTTTTCGATTCATGTAGAATAAGAATTTCGATATTTTACATGAGAGAGCATACTGAGTTGCTGTATATACTACAAAAAAGAATAGAATAGGGCATTGTATATTTTTTCTAACAGATTATATTCAGAGAATTTTGCTTTTAACATTGGGGTGCCTAGAAAATTTTTAGATTTTTTCGATCCGGGTAAGATTAGAATTTCTGTATTTTACATGAGAGAGCATATTGAGTTGGTGTTTATACTACAAAATAGAGTAGAAAAGGGCATTGTATATTTTTTCGGACTGATTATATTCAGAGCAATTTTGCTTTAACATTGGGGTGCCTAGATAATATTTAGATTTATTTGATTCGGGTAAAATTAGAATTTCTGTATATTACATCAGAGGGCATACTGAGTTGGTGTATATACTCCAAAATATAGTAGAATAAGGCATTGTATATATTTTCGAACAGACTATATTCAGAGGCAGTTTCTTTTAATTTTGGGGCACCTAGGTACTATTTAGATTTTTTTCGATTCTCGTAAAATTAGAATTTCGGTATTTTACATGAGAGAGCATATTGAGTTGGTGTATATACTCCAATAAAGAGTAGAATAGGGCATTGTATATGTTTTCTGACAAATAGTATTCAGAATAATTTTGTTTTAAAGATTTGTGTGCCTACGTAATATCTAGATTTTTTAGATTAGCTTAAATAATGAATTTCTCTATTTTACATGAGAGAGCATATTGAGTTGGTGTATATAACCCGAAACAGAGTAGAATAGGGCACTGTGTATTTTTTATGACAGACTATATTCAGAGCAATTTTGTTCTTAACATTGGGGTGCCTAGATAATATTTAGATTTTTTTCGATTCACATAAAACTTGAATTTCGCTATTTTGCATGAGAGAGCATACTGAGTTGGTGTATATACTCCAAAAAAGAGTAGAATAAGCCATTGTATATTCCTTCTAACAGACTATATTCAGAGCCATTTTCTTTTAACTTTGGGGCGCCTAAATTTTATTTAGATTTTTTTCGATTCACGTAAAATTAGAATTGCGGTATTACACATGAGAGAGCATATTGAGTTGGTGTATATACTCCAAAACAGAGTAGAATAGGGCATTGTATATTTTTTCTGGCAGGTTATATTCAGAGCAATTTTGTTTTTAACATTAAGGTGCCTAGATAATATTTAGATTTTCTTCGATTCACGTAAAATTAGAATTTCGGTATTTTACATTAGAGAGCATACTGAGTTGGTGTATTTACTCCAACACAGAGTGGAATAGGGCGTTGTATATTTCTACTGGCAGATTATATTCAGAGCAATTTTGTTTTTAACTTTGGGGTGCCTAGATAATATTTAGATTTTTTCGATTCACGTTAAATTAGAATTTCTGTATTTTACATGACAGAGCATTCTGAGTTGGTGTATATACTCCAAAACAGAGTAGAATAAGGCATTGTGTATTTTTTCTAACAGACGATATTTAGAGCCATTTTCTTTTAACTTTAGTGTGCCTTGATATTATTTAGATTTTTTCAATTGCCGTAAAATTAGAATTTCGGTATTTCACATGAGAGAGCATATGGAGTTGGTTTATATACTCCAAAACAGAGTAGAAAAGGGCATTGTATATTTTTTCTGACAGATTATATTCAGAGCAATTTTGCCTTTAACATTGGGGTTCCTAGATAATATTTAGATTTTTTTCGATTCACGTAAAATTAGAATTTCGGTATTTTACAAGACAGAGCATATGGAGTTGGTGTATATACTCCAAAACAGAGTAGAATAGGGCATTGTATATATTAATGACAGATTATATTCAGAGAAATTTTGTTTTTAACATTCGGATGCCTTGATCATATGTAGATTTTTTCGATTCGGGAAAAATTTGAATTTTTGTATTTTACATGAGAGAGCATACTGAGTTTGTGTATATACTCCAAAACAGAGTAGAATCAGGTATTGTATATTTTTTCAAACACACTATATTCAGAGCCATTTTCCTTTAACTTTGAGGCACCTAGATATTATTTAAAATGTTCGATTCACATAAAATTAGCATTACCGTATTTTACAAGAGAGAACATATTGAGTTGGTGTATATACTCCAATATAGTGTAGAATAGGGCATTGTATATTGTTTCTGACAAATTACATTCAGATCAATTTTGCTTTTAGCATTGTTGTTCCTAGATAATATTTAGATTTTTTTTGATGCACGTAAAATAAGAATTTCTGTATTTTACCTGAGAGAGCATACTGAGTTGGTGTATATACTCCAAAAGAGAGTAGAATAGGGCATTTTATATTTTCTCTAACAGACTATATTCAGAACCATTTTCTTTTAATTTTGGGGTGCCAGGATAATATTTAGATTTTTTTCGATTCCCTTAAAATTAGAATTTCAGTATTTTACATGAGAGAGCATATTAAGTTGGTGTATATATTTTAAAACAGAGTAGAAAAGGGCATTGTATATTTTTTTGACAGATTATATTCAGAGCAATTTTGATTTTAACATTCAGGTGGCCTAGATAATATTTAGATTTTTTTCATTTCAAATAAAATTAGAATTTCGGTATTTTCCATGAGAGAGCATACTGAGTTGGTGTATATACTCCAAAACAGAGTAGAATAAGACATTGTATATTTTTTCTGACAGATTATATTAAGAGCAATTTTGCTTTTAACATTCGGGTGCCTAGATAATATTTAGATTTGTTTCGATTCGCTTAAATATACAATTTCTGTATTTTACATGAAAGAGCATACTGAGTTGGTGTATATACTCCGAAACAGAGTAGAAAAAGGCATTGTATATTTTTTCTTACACACTATAGTAAGAGCCATTTTCTTTAAACTTGAAACGCCTAGGTATTATTTAGATTTTTTTCAATTCGCGAAAACTTATAATTTCGGAATTTTACATGAGAGAGCATATTGAGTTGGTGTATATTCTGCAAAACACAGTAGAAAATGGCATTGTGTATGTTTTCTGACAGATTATATTAAGAGAAATTTTGCTATTTACATTGGGGTGCCTTGATAATATTTGGATATATTTTGTTTTCCTTAAATATAGAATTTCTGTATTTCACATGAGAGAGCATATGGAGTTGGTGTATATACTTTAAAAAAGAGTAGAATAAGGCATTGTATATTTTTTCTGACTGATTATATTCAGAGAAATTTTGCTTTTAACATTGAGGTACCTAGATAATATTTAGATTTTTTTTGATTCGCTTAAATATAGAATTTTTGTATTTTACATGAGAGAGCATATCGAGTTGCTGTATATACCCAAAACAGAGTAGAATAGGGCATTGTATAATTTTTCTGACAGATAATATTCAGAGCAATATTCTTTTTAACATTGCGGTGCCTAGATAATATTTAGATATTTTTCGATTCACGTAAAATTAGAATTTCGGTATTTTACATGGGAGAGTATACTGAGTTGGTGTATATACTCCAAAACAGAGTAGAATAGGGCATTGTATATTTTTTCTGACAAAGTATATTCAGAGCAATATTGTTTTTATCATTGGCGTGCCTTCATAATATTTAGATTTTTTCGATTCGGGTAAAATTACAATTTCTGTATTTTACATGAAAGAGCATATTGGGTTTGTGTATATAATAAAAAACAGAGTAGAAAATGGCATTGTGTATTTTCTCTGACAGATTATATTCAGAGAAATTTTGCGTTTAACATTGGGGTGCGTAGATAATATATAGATTTTTTTCGGTTCACGTTAAATTAGAATTGCGGTATTTTACATTAGAGAGCATACTCAGTTGGTGTATATACAACGAAACAGAATAGAAAATGGCATTGTGTATTTTTATTGACAGATTATTTTCAGAGCAATTTTGCTTTTAACATTGGGGTGCCTAGATAATATTTAGATATTTTTGGATTCGCTTAAATATAGAATTTCTGTATTTTAGATGAGAGAGCATATGGAGTCGGTGTATATACTCCAAAACAGAGTAGAATAGGGCATTGTATATTTTCCCTGATAAATTATATTCAGAGCAATTTTGTTAATATCATTGGGTTGACTAAATAATATTTATATTTTTTTGATTCGGGTAAAATTAGAATTTCTGTATTTTACATGAGAGATCATACTGAGTTGGTGTATATGCTCCAAAAAAGAGTAGAATAAGGCATTGTATATTTTTTCTAACAGACTATATTCAGAGTCATTTTCTTTTAACTTTGGGGTGCATAGATTATATTTAGATTTTTTAGATACATGTAAAATTATAATTTTTTTATTTTATATGAGTGAGCATACTGAGTTGCATATATACACCAAAACAGAGTAGAATAGGGCATTGTATATTTTTTCTGACAGATTATATTTAGAGCAACTTTGTTTTTAACATTTGGTTGCCTAGATAATATTTATATTTTTTCGATTCAGGTAAAATTAGAATTTCTGTGTTCTACAAGAAAGAGCATATTGAGTTGGTGTATATACTCCAAAACAAATTACAAAAAAGCATTGTATATTTTTTCTTGCACATTATATTCAGAGTAATTTTGCTTATAACCTTCCGGTGCCTAGATAATATTTAAATTTTTTTCGATTCGCTTAAATATTGAATTTCTGTATTTTACATGAGAGAGCATATGGAGTTGTTGTATATACTCCAAAACAGAGTAGAATAAGGCATTGTATATTTTTTCTGACCGATTATATTCAGAGAAATATTGCTTTTAACATTGAGGTGCCTAGATAATGCTTAGATTTTTTTCGATTCTCTTAAATATAGAATTTCTCTATTTTACATGAGAGAGCATATTTAGTTGTGTATATACTCCAAAACAGAGTAGAATAGGGTATTGTATATTTTTTCTGACAGATTACCTTCAGAGCAACTTTGTTTTTAACATTGGGGTGCCTAGATAATATTTAGATTTTTTCGATTTGGGTAAAATTATAATTCCTGCATTTTACATTTGAGCATACTGAGTTGGTGTATATACTCCAAAACAGAGTAGAAAAGGGCATTGTATATTTTTTCTGACAGATTGTATTCACAGTAATTTTGATTTTAACATAGGGGTGTCTAGATAATATTTAGATTTTTTCAATTCGGTTAAATATAGAATTTTGTATTTTACATGAGAGAGCATATGGAGTTGGTGTATATACTCCAAAACATATTAGTATAGGGCATTGTATATTTTTTCTGACACTTTATATTCAGAGCTATTTTGTTTATAACATTGGGGTGCCTAGATAACATTTAGATATTTTTCGATTCGCTTAAATATAGAATTTCAGTATTTTACATGAGAGAGCCTACTGACTTGGTGTATATAGTCCAAAACAGAGTAGAATAAGGCATTGTATATTTTTTCTGACAGATTATATTCAGAGAAATTTTGTTTTTAACATTGGGGTGCCTAGATAATATTTAGATATTTTTGATTCGGGTAAAATTAGAATTTCTGTATTTTACATGAGAGAGCCTATGGAGTTGGTGTATATACTCCAAAACAGAGTACAATAGGGCATTGTATATTTTTTCTGACAGACTACATTCAGAGCAATTATTTTTTTAACATTCGGGTGCCTAGATAATATTTAGATTTTTTTCGATTCACGTAAAATTTGAATTTCAGTATTTTACATAAGAGAGCATACTAAGTTGGTGTATATACTCCAAAAGAGAGTAGAATAAGGCATTTTATATTTCTGCTAACAGACTATATTCCGTGCCATTTTCTTTTAACTTTGGGGCGCCTAGATATTATTTAGATTTTTTTCGATTCTCGTAAAATTAGAATTTCGGTATTTTACTTGAGAGAGCATATTGAGTTGGTGTATATACTCCAAAAAAGAGTAGAATAGGGCATTGTATATGTTTTCTGACAAATAATATTCAGAACAATTTTGTTTTTAAGATTTGTGTGCCTACATAATTTCTAGATTTTTTCGATTCGCTTAAATAGAGAATTTTTCTATTTTACATGAGGGAGCATATGAAGTTGGTGTATATACTTCAAAACACAGTAGAATAGGGCACTGTATATTTTTTCTGACAGACTATATTCAGAGAAATTTTGTTTTTAACATTGGGGTGCCTAGATAATATTTAGATTTTTTTCGATTCACGTAAAACTTGAATTTTGCTATTTTGCATGAGAGAGCATACTGAGTTGGTGTATATACTCCAAAACAGAGTAGAATAAGGCATTGTATATTTCTTTTAACAGAGTATATTCAGAGCCAATTTCTTTTAACTTTGGGGCGCCTAGATTTTATTTCGATTATTTTCGATTCACTTAAAATTAGAATTGCGGTATTACATATGAGAGAGCATATTGAGTTGGTGTATATACTCCAAAACAGAGTAGAATAGGGCATTGTATATTTTTTCTGGCAGGTTATATTCAGAGCAATTTTGTTTTTAACATTAAGGTGCCTAGATAATATTTAGATTTTTTTCGATTCACGTAAAATTAGAATTTCGGTATTTTACATTAGAGAGCATACGGAGTTGGTGTATATCCTCCAAAACAGAGTAGAATAAGGCATTGTATATTTTTTCTGACAGATTATATTCAGAGCAATTTTGCTTTAAACATTAAGGTGCCTAGATAATATTTAGATTTTTTTTCGATTCGCTTAAATATACAATTTCTGTATTTGACATGAAAGAGCATATGCAGTTGGTTTATATACTCCAAAACAGAGTAGAATAAGGCATTGTATATTTTTTTTAACAGACTATATTCAGAGCCATTTTCTTTAAACTTTGGGGCGCCTATATATTATTTAGAATTTTTGGATTCAGGTAAAATTTGAATTTCGTTATTTTATATGAGAGAGCATACTGAGTTGGTGTATATACTTCAAAACAGAGTAGAATAAGGCATTGTATATTTTTTCTTACAGACTATATTCAGAGCCATTTTCTTTTAACTTTGGGGCGCCTATATATTCTTTACGTTTTTTTCCATTCACGTAAAATTAGAATTTCGGTATTTTACATTAGAGAGCATATGGAGTTGGTGTATATACTCCAAAACAGAGTAGAATAGAGCATTTTATATTATTTCTGACAGATTATATTCAGAGCAATTTTGCTTTTAACTTTCGGGTGCCTAGATAATATTTAGAATTTTTTGGATTCACGTAAAATTAGAATTTCGATATTTTACATGAGAGAGCATACTGAGTTGGTGTATATTCTCCAGAACAGAGTAGAATAAGGCATTGTATATTTTTTCTAAGTGACTATATTCAGAGCCATTTTATTTTAATTATGGGGCGCCTAGATATTATTTAGATTTTTTTCGATTCGCGTAAAATTAGAATTTCGTTATGTTACATGAGAGACCGTATTGAGTTGGTTTATATACTCCAAAACGTGTAGAAAAGAGCATTGTATATTCTTTCTGACAGATTAAATTCAGAGCAATTTTGCTTTTAACATTGAGGTGCCTAGATAATATTTAGAATTTTTTTGATTTGCTTATATATAGAATTTTTTTATTTTACATGAAAGAGTATATGGAGTTGGTGTATATACTCCAAAACAGAGTAGAATAGGGCATTGTATATTTTTTCTGACATATTATATTCAGAGCAATTTTGTTTTTATCATTGGGGTGCCTAGATAATATTTAGATTTTTTCGATTCGGGTGAAATTAGTATTTCTGTATTTTACATGAGAGAGCATACTGACTTGGTGTATATACTCCAAAACAGAGTAGAATAAGGCATTGTATATTTTTTCTAACAGACTATATTCAGAGCCATTTTCTTTTAACTTTGGGGCGCCTAGGTATTATTTAGATTTTTTTCGATTCGTGTAAAATTGGAATTTCTGTATTTAACATGAGGGAGCATATTGAGATAGTGTATACACTACAAAACAGAGTACAAAAGTGCATTATATATGTTTTCTGTCAGATTATATTCAGAGCAATTTTTCTTTTAACATTGGGGTGCCTAGATAGTATTTAGATTTTTTTCTATTTGCTTAAATATAAAATTTCTGTATTTTACATGAGAGATCATATGGAGTTGGTGTATATACTCCAAAACACAGTAGAATAGGGACTTGTATATTATTTCTGACAGATTATATTCAGAGTAATTTTGTTTTTAACATTGGGGTGCATAGATAATATTTATATTTTTTTCGATTCTCTTAAATATACAATTTTTTATTTCACACGAGAGTATATGGAATTGGTGTATATACTCGAAAACACAGTAGAATAGGGTATTGTATATTTTCTCTCACAGATTATATTCAGATCAATTTTGTTTCTAACATTGGGGTGCCTAGATAATATTTAGATTTTTGCGATTCGGGTAAAATGAGAATTTCTGTATTTTACATAAGAGAGCATACTGAGTTGGTGTATATACTCCAAAACAGAGTAGAATAAGGCATTGTATACATTTTCTAACAGACTATATTCAGAGCCATTTTCTTTTAAGTTTGGGGTGCCTAGATACTACTTAGATTTGTTTCGATTCGTGTAAAATTAGAATTTTGGTATTTTATATGGGAGAGCATATTGAGTTTGTGTACATACTCCAAAACAGTGTAGAAAAGGGCATTGTATATTTTTTCTGACCCATTATATTCAGAGCAATTTTGTTTTCATCATTGGGGTGCCTAAATAATATTTATATTTTTTGGATTCTCTTAAATTTATAATTTCTGTATTTTACGTGAGAGAGCGTATGGATTTGGTGTATATACTCCAAAACAGAGTAGAATAGGGCATTTTATATTATTTCTGACAGATTATTTTCAGAGCAATTTTGTTTTTAACATTTGGGTGCCTAGATAATATATAGATTGTTTTTGATTCGATTAAATATAGAATTTCTGTATTTTACATGAGAGAGCATATTGAGTTGGTTTATATACTCCAAAAATGAGTAAAATAGGGCATTGTATATTTTTTCTGAGAAATTATATTCAGAGAAAATTTGCTTTTAACATTGGGGTGCCTAGATAATATTTAAATTTTTTTCGATTCGATGAAATATAGAATTTCTATATTTTACATCAGAGAGCATATTGAGTTGGTATATATACTGCGAAACAGAGTAGAAGAAGGCATTGTATATTTTCTCTAACAGACTATATTCAGAGCCATTTTCTTTTAAGTTTGGGGCGCCTAGATATTACTTAGATTTGTTTTGATTTGCGTAAAATTAGAATTTCGGTATTTTACATGAGGGAGCATACTGAGTGGATGTATATGCTCCAAAACAGAGTAGAATAAGGCATTGTATATTTTCTCTAACAGACTATATTCAGAGCCATTTTCTTTTAAGTTTGGGGTGCCTAGATAGTACTTAGATTTGTTTCGATTCGTGTAAAATTAGAATTTTGGTATTTTATATGGGAGAGCATATTGAGTTTGTGTACATACTCCAAAACAGTGTAGAAATGGGCATTGTATATTTTTTTCTGTCAGATTATATGCAGAGCAGTTTTGCTTTTAACATTGGGGTGCCTAGATAATATTTAGATTCTTTTCGATTCACGTAAATTTTGAATTTCGGTATTATACATAAGAGAGCATACTGAGTTGGTGTATATACTCCAAAACAGAGTAGAATAAAGCATTGTATATTTTTTATGACACATTATATTCAGAGCAATTTTGATTTTAGCATTGGGGTGCCTAAATAATATTTATATTTTTTTGGATTCGCTTAAATTTACAATTTCTGTATTTTACATGAGAGAGCGTATGGAGTTGGTGTATATATTCCAAAACAGAGTAGAGTAGGGCATTTTATATTTTTTCTGACATATTATTTTCAGAGCAATTTTGTTTTTAACATTTGGGTGCCTAGATAATATTTAGATTTTTTTTCGATTCGATGAAATATAGAATTTCTGTATTTTACATGAGAGAGCATATTGAGTAGGTATATATACTCCGAAACAGAGTAGAAGAAGGCATTGTATATTTTTTCTACCAGAATATATTCAAAGCCATTTTCTTTTAACTTTGGGGCACCTAGATATTATTTAGATTATTTTCGAGTCACGTAAATTTAGAATTTTGGTATTTTACATGAGAGAGCATATTGAGTTTGTTTATATACTCCAAAACAGAGTAGAAAATTTTTTCTGACAAATTATATTCAGAGAAATTTTGCTTTTAACATTGGGATGCCTAGATAATGTTTACATTTTTTTGATTCGCTTAAATATAAAATTACTATATTTTACATGAGAGAGCATATGGAGTTGGTGTATATACTCCAAAACAGAGTAGAATAGGGCATTGTATATTTTTTCTGACAGATTATATTCAGAGCAATTTTGTTTTTAACACTGGGGTGCCTAGATAGTATTTAGATTTTCTCGATTCGGGTAAAATTAGAATATCTGTATTTTACAAGAGAGAGCATGCTGAGTTGGAGTATATCCTCTAAAACAGAGTACAAGAAGACATTGTATATTTTTTCTAACAGACTATGGTCATAGCCATTTTCTTTTAACTTGGGGGCGCCTAGATATTATTTACATTTTTATCGATTCGTGTAGAATTAGAATTCCTGTATTTTACATGAGAGAGCATATTGAGTTGGTGTATATACTTTAAAACATAGTAGAAAAGGGCATTTTATATTTTCTTCTGACAGATTATATTCAGAGCAGTTTTGCTTTTAACATTCAGGTGCCTAGATAATGTTTAGATTTTTTTCGATTCACGTAAAATTAGAATTTTGGTATTTTACATGAGAGAGCATATTGTGTTGGTGTATATGCTCCAAAACAGAGTAGAAAAGGGCATTGTATATTTTCTCTGACAGATTGTATTCAGAGCAATTTTGCTTTTAACATTGGGGTTCCTCAATATTATTTAGATTTTTTGGATTCGCTTAAATATAGAATTTCTGTATTTTACATGAGAGAGCCTCCTGAGTTGGTTTATATACTCCAAAACAGAGTAGCATAAAACATTGTATATTTTTTCTAACAGACAATATTCAGAGTCATTTTCTTTTAATTTTGGGGCGCTAGATATTATTTAGATTTTTTCGATTCGCGTAAAATTAGAATTTCGCTATTTTACGTGAGAGAGCATATTGATTTGTTTTATATACTCCAAAACAGAATAGAAAACGGCATTGTATATTTTTTCTGACAGATTATATTCAAAGCATTTTTTCATTTAACATTGTGGTGCCTAGATAATATTTAGATATTTTCGATTAGCTTAAATATCGAATTTCGGTATTTTACATGAGAGAGCATACTGAGTTGGTGTATATACTCCAAAACAGAGTAGAAAAAGGTATTGTATATTTTGTCTAACAGACTATATTCAGAGCCATTTTCTTTTAACTTTGGGGCACCTAGATATTATTTAGATTTTTTTCTATTCGCGTAAAATTAGAATTTCGGTATTTAACACGAGAGAGCATACTGAGTTGGTGTGTTTACTCCAAAACAGAGTAGAATAGAACCTTGTATATTTTTTCTGAGAGATTATATTCAGTGCAATTTGGCTTTTAACATTGGGGTGCCCAGATAATATTTAGATTTTTTTTCGATTCACGTTAAATTAGAATTTCGGTATTTTACATGAGAGAGCATACTGACTTGGTGTATATACTCCAAAACAGAATAGAATAAGGCATTGTATATTTTTTCTAACAGACTATATTCAGAGCCATTTTCTTTTAATTTTAGGGCGCCTAGATATTTAGAGTTTTTTTTATTCGCGTAGAATTAGGATTTCGGTATTTTACATGAGAGAGCATACTGAGTTGGTGTGTATACTCCAAAACAGAGTATAATAGGGCATTGTATATTTTTTCTGACAGATTATATTCAGACCAATTTTGTTTTCAATGTTGCGGTTACAAGATAAAATTTAGATTTCTTAGTTTCGGGTATAATTGGAATTTCTCTATTTTACTTTTACGAGCATACTGCGTTGGTGTATATACTCCAAAACAGAGTAGAATAAGGAATTGTATATTTTTTGGAACAGACTATATTCAGAGCCATTTTCTTTTAACATTGGGGCACATAGATATTATTTAGATTTCTTTGGGGTCTCGTAAAATTAGGATTTAGGTTTTTTACATGAGAGAGTATATTGAGTTGGTGTATACACTACACAGCAGAGTAGAAAAGGGCATTGTATATTTTTTTATGACAGATTATATTCAGAGCAATTTTGCTTTTAACATTCGGGTGCCTAGATAAATTTTAGATTTTTTTGATTCGCTAAAATATGGAATTTCTGAATTTTACATGATAGAGCATATGGAGTTGGTGTATATACTCCAAAACAGAGAAGAATAAGGCATTGTATATTTTTCCTAACCGACTATATTTAGAGTCATTATCTTTTAATTTTCGGGTGCCTAGATATTATTTAGATTTTTTTGATTCACGTAAAATTAGAATTTCGGTATTTTACAAGAGAGAGCATATTGAGTTGATGTATATACTACAAAAAAGAGTAGAATAGGGCATTGTATATTTTTTCTGACAGATTATATTCAGAGTAATTTTGCTTTTAACATTGGGGTGCCTAGATAATATTTAGATTTTTTTCGATTCATGTAAAATTATAATTTCGGTATTTTACATGAGAGAGTATACTGAGTTGGTGTTTATATTCCAAAACAGAGTAGAATATGGCATTGTATATTTTTTCTGACAGATTATATTCAGGGCAATTTTTCTTTTAACATTGGGGTGCCTAGATAATATTTAGATTTTTTTTCTCTTTGCTTAAATATAGAATTTCTGTATTTTACATGAGAGAGCATATGGAGTTGGTGTATATACTCCAAAACAGAGTAGAATAAAGCGTAGTGTATTTTTTCTAACATACTATAATCAGTGCCATTTTCTTTTACCTTTGGGGGCCTAGATATTATTAGATTTTTTCAATTCGTGAAAAATTCGAATTTTGATATTTTACATGAGAGAGCATATTTAGTTGTTGTATATACTCCCAGTGTAAAAAAGCGCATTGTATATTTTTCCTAACAGATTATATTCAGAGCAATTTTGCTTTTAACATTCGGTTGCCTAGATTATAATTAGATTTTTTTCGATTCACGTAAAATTAGAATTTCGGTATTTTACATGAGGGAGCATACTGAGTGAGTGTATATACTCCAAAACAGGGTAGAATAAGGCATTGTATATTTTCTCTAACAGACTATATTCAGAGCCATTTTCTTTTAACTTTGGGGCGCCTTCATAATATTTAGATTTTTTTCGATGCGCGTAAAATTAGAATTTCGGTATTTTGCATCAGAGAGCATATTGAGTTGGTGTATATACGCCAAAGCAGAGTAGAAAGGGCAATGTATATTTTTTCCAACAGATTACATTCAGAGCAATTTTCCTTTTAACATTGCCTAGATAATATTTAGATTTTTTTCGATTCGCTTAAATATAGAATTTCTGTATTTTTCATGAGAGAGCATATGGAGATGGTCTATATACTCCAAAAAAGAGTCGAATAGGGCATTGTATATTTTTTCTGACAGATTATATTCAGAGCCATTGTTTTTAACATTGTGGTGCCTAAATCATATTTGGATTTTTTCGATTCTGATAAAATTAGAATTTTTGTATTTTACATGAGAGAGAATATTGAGTTTGTGTATATACTCCAAAACATAGGAGAATAGGGCATTGTATATTTTTTCCAAGAGAATATATTCATAGCCATTTTCTTTTAACTTTGGGGCGCCTAGATATGATTTAGATTTTTTCGAATCACGTAAATTTAGAATTTCGGTATTTTACATAAGAGAGCATACTGAGTTGGTGTATATCCTCAAAAACAGAGTAGAATAAGGCATTGTATATTTTTTCTCACAGATTATATTCAGAGCAATTTTGCTTTTAATATTAAGGGGCCTGGATAATATTTAGATTTTTTTTGATTCGCTTAAATATAGAATTTCTTTATTTTACATGAGAGAGCGTATGAAGTTGGTGTATATATTCCAAAACAGAGTAGAATAGGGCATTGTATATTTTTCTGACAGATTATATTCAGAGCAATTTTCTTTTTAAGATTGGGGTGCCTAGATAATATTTAGATTTTTTCGATTCGGGTGAAATTAGAATTTCTGTATTTTACATTAGAGAGTATACTGAGTTCGTGTATTTATTCCAAAACCGAGTAGAATAAGGCATTGTATATTTTTTCTAACAGAATATATTCAGAGCCATTTTCCTTTAACTTTGAGGCACCTAGATATTATTTAACATTTTCAATTCACGTAAAATTAGCATTACGGTATTTTACAAGAGAGATTATATTGAGTTGGTGTATATACTCCAAAATAGTGTAGAAAAGGGCATTGTAAATTGTTTCTGAAAAATTATATTCAGATCAATTTTGCTTTTAACATTGTGGTGCCTGGATAATATTTAGATTTTTTTGATTCACGTAAAATAAGAATTTCTGTATTTTACATGAGAGAGCATACTGAGTTGGTGTATATACTCCAAAAGAGAGTAGAATAGGGCATTTTATATTTTCTCTAACAGACTATATTCAGAACCATTTTCTTTTAATTTTGGGGTGCCTAGATAATATTTAGATTTTTTTCGATTCCCTTAATATTAGAATATCAGTATTTTACATGAGAGAGCATATTAAATTGGTGTATATACTTTAAAACAGAGTAGAATAGGGCATTGTATATTTTTTGACAGATTATATTCAGAGCAATTTTGCTTTTAACATTCGGGTGCCTAGATAATATTTAGATTTTTTTTGATTCACGTAAAATTAGAATTTCGGTATTTTACATGAGAGAGCATACTGAGTTGGTGTATATACTCCAAAACAGAGTACAATAAGACTTTGTGTATTTTTTCTGACAGATTATATTAAGAGCAATTTTGCTTTTAACATTAAGGTACCTAGATAATATTTAGATTTTTTTCGATTCGCTTAAATATAGAATTTCTTTATTTTACTTGAGAGAGCATATGGAGTTGGTGTATATACTTCAAAACAGAGTAGAATAGGGAACTGTATATTTTTTCTGACAGATTATATTCAGAGCAATTTTGTTTTAAACATTGGTGTGCCTAAGTAAGAGTTAGGTTTTAAGTATTTTGGTAAAATTAGAAGTACTGTATTTTACATGAGAGAGAAAACGAAGTTGGTGTATATACTCCAGAACAGAGTAGAAAAAAACATTGTACATTTTTTCTAACAGACTACATTCAGAGCCATTTTCTTTTAACTGTGGAGCGCCTAGATATTATTTAGATTTTTTTTGATTCACGTAAAATTAAAATTTCGCTTTTTTACATGAAAGAGCATACTGAGTTTGTGTATATTATCCGAAACAAAGTAGAATAAGGTTTTGTATATTTTCTCTAACAGTCTATATTAAGATCCATTTTCTTTTAACTTTGGGGCCCCCAGACATTATTTAGATTTCTTATGATTCATGTATAATTATAATTTCCGTATTTTACATGAGAGAGCATATTGAGTTGGTGTATATACTCAAAAACAGAGTAGAAAAGAACATTTTATATTGTTTCTGACAGATTATATTCAGAGCAATTTTGCTTTTAACATTCGGGTGCCTAGATAATATTTAGATTTTTTTCGATTAACGTAAATTTAGAATTTCGGTATTTTACATGAGAGAGCATACTGAGTTGGTGTATATACTCCAAAACAGAGTAGAATAGGGCATTGTATATTTTTTCTAACAGACTATATTCAGAGCCATTTTCTTTTAACATTGGGGCGCCTAGATATTATTTACATTTTTTTCGGGTCTCGTAAAAGTATAATTTCTGTTTTTTACATGAGAGAGAATATTGAGTTCGTGTATACACATCACAGCAGAGTAGAAAAGGGTATTGTATATTTTTTCTGACAGATTATATTCAGAGAAATTTTGCTTTTAACATTCGGGTGCCTAGGTAATTTTTAGATATTTTTTGATTCTCTAAAATATGGAAATTCTGTATTTTACATGAGAGAGAATAAAGTTGGTGTATATACACCAAAACAAAGAAGAAAAGGGCATTGTATATTTTTTCTTACAGATTATATTCAGAGCAATTTTGTTTTTAGCATTGGGGTGCTTAGATAATATTTAGATTTATTTCGATTCGCTTAAATATAGAATTTCTGTATTTTACATGAGAGAGCATATGGATTTGGTGTATATACTACAAAACAGAGTAGAATAAAGCATTGTATATTTTTTCTGACAGATTATATTCAGAGAAATTTTGTTAACATTGGGGTGCTTATATAATATATAGATTTTTTTGATTCAGGTAAAATTAGAATTTCGGTATTTTACATGAGAGAGCATACTGAGTTGGTGTATATACTCCAAACCACAGTAGAATAAGGCATTGTATATCTTTTCTTACACTCTATATTCAGAGATATTTTCTTTTAACCTTGGGGCGCCTAGATATTATTTAGATTTATTTCGATTCACGTAAACTTAGAATTTCGGTATTTTACATAAGAGAGCATATTGAGTTAGTGTATATACTACAAAAAAGAGTCGAAAAGGGCATTGTATATTTTTTCTGACAGATTATAATCAGAGCAATTTTGCTTTTAACATTGCGGTGCCTAGATAATAATTAAATTTTTTTCGATTCATGTAAAGTTAGAATTTCGGTATATTACATGAGAGAGCATACTGAGTTGGTGTATGTACTTCAAAAAGGAGTAGAAAAGAGCATTGTATATTTTTTCTGACAAATTATATTCAGAGCAATTTTGCTTTTAACATTGGCTGGCCTAGATAATATTTAGATTTTTTTGATTTGCTTAAATATAAAATTTCTGTATTTTACATGAGAGAGCAAATGGAGTTGGTGTATATACTCCAAAAAAAACTAGAATAGGGCATTGTGTATTTTTTCTGTCAGATTATATTCAGAGAAATTTTTTTTTTAACATTGGGGTGCCTAGATAATATTTAGATTTTTGGATTCGGGTAAAATTAGAATTTTG
The DNA here is from genome assembly GCF_049354715.1 of Callithrix jacchus. NCBI lineage: Eukaryota > Metazoa > Chordata > Mammalia > Primates > Cebidae > Callithrix > Callithrix jacchus. The sequence continues at coordinate 53,456,132 of NC_133519.1, forward strand.
GTATTTAACATGAGAGAGCATACTGAGTTGGTGTATATAATCCAAAACAGAGTAGAATAAGGCATTGTATATTTTTTCTAACAGTCTCTATTCATAGACATTTCATTTTAAGCTTGGGGCGCCTATATATTATTTAGATTTATTTCGATTTGCATAAAATTTGAATTTCGGTATTTTATATGAGAGAGCATATTTAGTTGTTGTATATACTGCAAAACAGAGTAGAAAAGCGCATTGTATATTTTTTCTGACAGATTATATTCAGAGCAATTTTGCTTTTAACATTCGGTTGCCTAGATAATAATTAGATTTTTTTCGATTCACGTAAAATTAGAATTTCCGTATTTTACATGGGAGAGCATATGGAGTTGGTGTATATACTCCAAAACAGATTAGAATAGGGCATTGTATATTTTTTCTGACAGATTGTATTCAGAGCAATTTTTTTTAACATTGGGGTGCCTAGATAATATTTATATATTTTTTGAATTGCTTAAATATAGAATTTCTGTATTTTACATGAGAGAGCATATTAAGTTGGTGTATATACTCCAAAACAGAGTAGAATAGGGCATTGTATATTTTTTCTGACAGATTATATTCAGAGCAATTTTGTTTTTATCATTGGGGTGCCTACATAATATTTCGATTTTTTCCATTCATGTAAAATTAGAATTTTGGTATTTTACATGAGAGAGCATACTGAGTTGGTGTATATACTCCAAAACAGAGTAGAATAAGGCATTGTATATTTTTTCTAACAGACTATATTCAGAGCCATTTTCTTTTAACTTTGGGGGGCCTACATAATATTTAGATTTTTTTCGAATCACGTAAAATTAGAAATTCGGTGTTTTACATGAGAGAGCATATTATGTTGGTGTATATACTCCAAAAAAGTAGAAAATGGCATTGTATATTCTTTCGGACAGATTATATTCAGAGCAATTTTGATTTTAACATTGGGGTGCATAGATAATATTTAGATTTTTTTCGATTCGCTTAAATAGAGAATTTCTGTATTTTACATGAGAGAGCATATGGAGTTAATGTATATACTCCAAAATATAGTAGTAAAGGGAATTGTATTTTTTTCTGACAGATTATATTCAGAGAAATTCTGCTTCTAACATTGGGTTGCCTAGATAATATTTAGATTTTTTTCGATTCGCTTAAATATAGAATTTCTGTATTTTACTTGAGAGAGCATATGGAGTTGGTGTATATACTCAAAAACAGAGAAGAATAAGGAATTGTATATTTTTTATAACAGACTATATTCAGAGCCATTTTCTTATATTTTTGGGGTGCTTAGATATTATTTAGATTTTTTCAATTCGCTTAAATTTAGAATTTTGGTATTTTACATGAAAGAGCATATTGAGTTGGTGTATATACTACAAAACAGAGTAGAATTAGGCATTGTATATTTTTTCTAACAGACTATATTCAGAGCCATTTCCTTTTAACTTTCGGGTGCCTAGATATTATTTAGATATATTTCGATTCATGTAAAATTTGTATTTCCGTACTTTACAGGAGAGAGCATATTGAGTTGGTGTATATACTACAAAAAAAATAGAAAGAAGCATTGTATATTTTTTCTGACAGATTATATTCAGATCAATTTTGCTTTTAACATTGGGGTGCCTAGATAATATTTAGATTTTTTTCGATTCACGTAAATTTAGAATTTCCGTATTTTACATGAGGGAGCATACTGAGTTGGTGTATATACTCCAAAACAGAGTAGAATAAAAAATTGCATATTTTTTTATAACAGACTATATTCAGAGCCTTTTTCTTTTAACTTTGGGGCGCCTAGAAACTATTTAGATTTTTTTTGATTCGCGTAAAATTAGAATTTCAGTATTTTACATGACAGAGCGTATTGAGTTGGTGTATATACTACAAAACAGAGTACAAAAAGGCATTGTATATTTTTTCTGACAGATTATATTGAGAGCAATTTTGCTTTTAACATTGGGTTGCCTAGATAATATTGAGATTTTTGTCAATTCTCTCAAATATACATTTTCTGTATTTTACATGAGAGTGCATATTGAGTTGGTGTATATACTCCAAAACAGAGTGGAAAATGGTATTGTATATTTTCTCTGACCGATTATATTCAGAGGAATTTTTCTTTTTACATTGGGGTGCCTAGATAATATTTAGATTTGTTTCAATTCGCTTAAATATAGAATTTATGTATTTTTTATTAGATAGCATATTGAGTTGGTGTATATACTCCAAAAAAGAGTAGAATAGGGCACTGTATAATTTTTCTGACAGATTATATTCAGAGCAATTTTGTTTTTAACATTTGGGTGCCTAGATAATATTTAGATTTTTTTGATTCGCTTAAATATAGAATTTCTGCATTTTACATGAGAGAGCATATGGAGTTGATGTATATACTCCAAAAAAGAGTAGAATAGGGCATTGTATATTTTTTCTGACAGATTATATTCAGAGCAATTTTATTTTTAACATTGGGGTACCTAGATAATATTATAATTTTTCGATTCGGGTAAAATTAGAATTTCTGTATTTTACATGAGAGAGCATACTGAGTTGGTGTATATACTCCAAAACAGAGTAGAATACGGCATTGTATATTTTCTGTAACAGACTATATTCAGAGCCATTTTCTTTTATCTTTGGGGCGCCTAGATATTATTTAGACTTTTTTCGATTCGCGTAAATTTAGAATTTCGGTATTTTACCTGAGAGAGCATATTGAGTTGGTGTATATACTCCAAAACAGAGTAGAAGTGGACATTGTATATTTTTTATGACAGAATATATGCAGAGCAATTTTGCATTTAACATTGTGTTGCCTAGATATTGAGGTGGTGTATATACTACAAAAGAGAGTAGAAAAGGGCTTTTTTATTTTTTCAGTCAGATTATATTCAGAGCAATATTGGTTTTAACATTGGGTTGCCTAGAAAATATTTAGATTTTTTCGATTCGGGAAAAATTTGAATTTCAGTGTTTTTCATGAGAGGGAATATTGAGTTCGTGTATATAGTTTAAATAAGAGTAGAAAAGGGAATTGTATATTTTATCTGACAGATTATATTCAGAGCAATTTTATTTTTAACATTGGGGTGCCTAGATTATATTTAGATTTTTTCGATTCAGGTAAAGTTAGAATTTCGGTATTTTACATGAGATAGCATATTGAGGTAGTGTATATACTACAAAACAGATTAGAAAAAACATTGTATATTTTCTCTGACAGATTATACCCAGAACAATTTTGTTTTTAACATTGGTGTGCCTAGATTATATTTAGATTTTTTTCGATTTGCTAAATATAGAATTTCTGTATTTTACATGAGAGAGCATATGAAGTTGGTGTATATACTCCAAAACAGAGTAGAATAGGACATTGTATATTTTTCTGACAGATTATTTTCAGAGCAATTTTGTTTTTAACATTGGGGTGCCTAGATAATATTTAGATATTTTCGATTCACGTAAAATTAGAATTTTGATATTTTACATGAGAGAGCATACTGAGTTGGTGTATATACTGTAAAACAGAGTAGAATAAGGCATTGTATATTTTTTCTGACAGATTATTTTCAGAGCAATTTTTGTTTTATCATCAGGGTGCCTAGATAAATTTTAGATTTTTAGATTCTGTTAAAATTAGAATTTCCGTATTTTACATGAGAGAGCATATTGAGTTGGTGTATATACTCCAAAACAGAGTAGAATAAGGCATTGTATGTATTTTATAACAGACTATTTTAGTGCCATTTTCTTTTAACTCTGGGGCATCATGATGTTATTTTCATTTTTTTCGATTTGCGTAAATTTAGAATTTCGGTATTTTACATGAGGGAGCATACTGAGTTGGTGTATATACTGTAAAACAGGGTAGAATAAGGTATTGTGTATTTTTTCTTACAAACTATATTCCGAGCCATTTTCTTTTAACTTTGGGGCGTGTAGATATTATTTAGATTTTTTTCAATTCACGTAAAATTAGAATTTTGTTATTTTACATGAGAGAGCATACTGAGTTGGTGTATATACTCCAAAACAGAATAGAATAAGGCATTGTATATTTTCTCTAACAGACTATATTCAGAGCCATTTTCTTTTAACTTTGGGGCGCCTAGATATTCTTTAGATATTTTTCGATTCACGTAAAATTAGAATTTCGGTATTTTACATGACCGAGCATATTGAGTTGGTGTATACACTCCAAAATAGACTAGATCAGGGCATTGTATATATTTTTTGAAAGATTATATTCAGAGAAATTTTTCTTTTAACATTCGGGTGCCTAGATAATATTTAGATTATTTTGGATTCATGTAAAATTAGAATTTCGGTGTTTTACATGAGAGAGGATACTGAGTTGGTGTATATACTGCAAAACAGAGTAGAAAAGAGCATTGTATATTTTTTCTGACAGATTATATTCAGAGAAATTCTGCTTTTAACATAGGGATGCCTAGATAGTATTTAGATTTTTTTCGATTCGCTTAAACATAGAATTTATGTATTTTCTATTAGAGAGCATATTGAGTTGTTTTATATACTCCAAAACAGAGTAGAATAAGGCATTGTATATTTTTTCTAACAGACTATATTCAGAGCCATTTTCTTTTAACTTTGGTTCGCCTAGATAATATTTAGATTTTTCTCGATTCGTGTAAAATTAGAATTTCAATATTTTACAGGAAAGAGCATATTGAATTGGTGTATATACTCCAAAACAAAGTAAAAAAAAGAATTGTATATTTTTTCTGACAGACTATATTCAGAGAAATTTTGCTTTTACCAATGGGGTGACTAAGTAATATTTAGAATTTTTTCAATTCGCTTAAATATAGAATTTCTGTATTTTCCATGAGAGAGCATATTGAGTTGGTTTATATGCTCCAAAAAATAGTTGAAAAGGGCATTGTATATTTTTTTCTGACAGTTTATATTCAGAGCAATTTTGATTTTAACTTTAGGGTGCCAAGATAATATTTAGATTTTTTTCGATTTGCTTAAATATAGAATTTCTGTATTTTACATGAGAGAGCATATGGAGTTGGTGTATATATTCCAAAACAGATTCGAATAGGGCATTGTACATTTTTTCTGACAGATTATATTCAGAGCAATTTTGATTTTCACATTGGGGTGCCTAGATAATATTTAGATTTTTTTTGATTCACTTAAATCAAATATTTTTGTACTTTACTTAAGAGAGCATATGGATTTGGTGTATATACTCAAAAATAGAGTAGAATACGGCATTGTATATTTTCTCTGACAGTTTATATTCAGAGCAATTTTGATTTTAACACTGGGGTGCCTAGATAATATTTAGATTTTTTTCGATTCACTTAAATATAGAATTTCTGTATTTTACATTAGAGAGCATATGAACTTGGTGTATATACTCCAAAACAGAGTAGAATAGGGCATTGTATATTTTTTATGACAGATTATATTCCGAGCAATTTAATTTTTAACATTGGGGTGCCTAGTTAATATTTAGATTTTTTCGATTTGGGTTAAATTAGAATTTCGGTATTTTACATGAGAGAGCATACTGAGTTGGTGTATATACTCCAAAACAGAGTAGAATAAGCTATTGTATATTTTTTCTAACAGACTATATTCAGAGCCATTTTCTTTTAACTTTTGGGTGCCTAGATATTATTTATATTTTTTTCGATTCACGTACAATTGAATTTTGGTATTTTACATGAGAGAGCATACTGAGTTAATGTATATACGCCAAAAAATAGTAGAATAAGGCATTGTATATTTTTTCTAACAGACTATATTCAGAGCCGTTTTCTTTTAACTTTGCGGCGCCTAGTTGTTATTTAGATTTTTTTCGATTCGCGTAAATTTAGAATTTCGGTATTTTACATGAGGGAGCATACAGAGTTGGTATATATACTGTAAAACAGAGTAGAATAAGGCATTGTATATTTTGTATAACACACTATATTTAGAGCCATTTTCTTTTAACGTCTGGGCGCATAGATATTATTTAGATGGTTTTCGATTCGCGTAAAATTAAAATTTCAGTATTTTACATGAGAGAGAATACTGAGTTGTTGTATATACCCCAAAACAGAGTAGAAAAGGGAATTGTATATTTTTTTCTGACAGATTATATTCAGAGCCATTTTGCTTTTAACATAGGGATGCCTAGATAATATATAGATTTTTTTCGATTCGGGTAAAATTAGAATTTCGGTATTTTACATGAGAGAGCATACTGAGTTGGTGTATATACTCCAAAACAGAGTAGAATTAGGCATTGTATATTTTTTCTAAAAGACTATATTCAGAGCCATTTTCTTTACACTTTGGGGCGCCTACATAATATTTAGATTTTTTTCGATTCATGTAAAATTAGAAATTCGGTGTTTTACATGAGAGAGCATATTAAGTTGGTGTATATACTCCAAAAAAGAGTAGAAAATGGCATTGTATATTCTTTCGGACAGATTATATTCAGAGCAATTTTGCTTTTAACATTCGGGTGCCTAGATAATATTTAGATTTTTTTTGATTCACGTAAAATTAGAATTTCGGTATTATACATAAGAGAGCATACGGAGTTGTTGTATATCCTCCAAAACAGAGTAGAATAAGGCATTGTATATTTTTTCTGACAGATTATATTCAGAGCAATTTTGCTTTTAAGTTGCCTATATAATATTTAGATTTTTTTCGATTCGCTTAAATATACAATTTCTGTATTTTACATGAGAGAGCATATGAAGTTGGTGTATACACTCCAAAACAGAGTAGAATAGGGCATTGTATGTTTTTCTGACAGATTATATTCAGAGCAATTTTGTTTTTAACATTGGGGTGCCTATATAATATTGAGATTTTTTTCGATTCGTGTAAAATTAGAATTTCGGTATTTGACATGAGAGAGCATACTTATTTGGTGTATATACTCCAAAACAGAGTAGAATAGGGCATTGTATATTTTTTCTGACAGACTACATTCAGAGTAATTTTGTTTTTCACATTGGAGTGCCTCGATATTATTTAGTTTTTTCGATTCAGGTGAAATTAGAATTTCTGTATTTTACATGAGAGAGCATACTGAGTTGGTGTATATACTCCAAAACAGAGAAGAATAAGGCATTGTATATTTTCTCTAACAGACTATATTCAGAGCCATTTTCTTTTAAATTTGGGGCACCTAGATATTATTTAGACTTTTTTCGATTCACGTAAAATTAGAATTTCGGTATTTTACCTGAGAGAGCATATTGAGTTGGTGTATATACTCGAAAACAGAGTAGAAAAGGGCATTCTATATTATTTCTGACAAACTACATTCAGAGTAATTTTGTTTTTAACATTCGGGTGCCTAGATAATATTTAGATTCTTTTTGATTCACGTAAAATCACAATTTCGGTATTTTACATGAGAGAGCATACTGAGTTGGTTTATATACTGCAAAACAGAGTAGAAAAAGGCATTGTATATTTTTCCTAACCGACTATATTTAGAGTCATTATCTTTTAATTTTCGGGTGCCTAGATATTATTTAGATTTTTTTTGATTCGCGTAAAATTAGAATTTCGGTATTTTACAAGAGAGAGCATATTGAGTTGATGTATATACTACAAAAAAGAGTAGAATAGGGCATTGTATATTTTTTCTGACAGATTATATTCAGAGTAATTTTGCTTTTAACATTGGGGTGCCTAGATAATATTTAGATTTTTTTCGATTCATGTAAAATTATAATTTCGGTATTTTACATGAGAGAGTATACTGAGTTGGTGTTTATATTCCAAAACAGAGTAGAATATGGCATTGTATATTTTTTCTGACAGATTATATTCAGGGCAATTTTTCTTTTAACATTGGGGTGCCTAGATAATATTTAGATTTTTTTTCTCTTTGCTTAAATATAGAATTTCTGTATTTTATATGAGAGAGCATATGGAGTTGGTGTAATACTCCAAAACAGAGTAGAATAAAGCGTAGTATATTTTTTTTAACATACTATACTCAGTGCCATTTTCTTTTACCTTTGGGGGCCTAGATATTATTAGATTGTTTTCGATTCGTGAAAAATTCGAATTTCGGTGTTTTACATGAGAGAGCATATTTAGTTGTTGTATATACTCCCAGAGTAAAAAAGCGCATTGTATATTTTTCCTAACAGATTATATTCAGAGCAATTTTGCTTTTAACATTCGGTTGCCTAGATTATAATTAGATTTTTTTCGATTCACGTAAAATTAGAATTTCAGTATTTTACATGAGGGAGCATACTGAGTGAGTGTATATACTCCAAAACAGAGTAGAATAAGGCATTGTATATTTTCTCTAACAGACTATATTCAGAGCCATTTTCTTTTAACTTTGGGGCGCCTTCATAATATTTAGATTTTTTTCGATGCGCGTAAAATTAGAATTTCGGTATTTTACATCAGAGAGCATATTGAGTTGGTGTATATACTTTAAAACAGAGTAGAAATGGGCATTGTATATTATTTCTGACAGATTATATTCAGAGCAATTTTGCTTTTAGCTTTGGGGTGCCTAGATAATATTTAGATTTATTTCGATTTGCTTAAATATAGAATTTCTGTATTTTACATGAGAGAGCATATGGAGTTGGAGTATGTACTCCAAAACAAAGTAGAATAGTGCATTGTACATTTTTTTCTGACAGATGATATTTAGATAAATTTTGTTTTTAACATTGGGTTGCCTAAATAATATTTAGATTTTTTTGATTCGGGTAAAATTAGAATTTTTGTATTTTGCATGACAGAGCATACTGAGTTGGTGTATATACAACAAAACAGAGTATAAAAGGGCATTGTATATTTTTACTGACAGACTATATTCAGAGCTATTTTTTGGAACGTTGGGGCGCCTAGATATAATTTTGATTTTTTTCGATTCGCGTAAAATTAGAACTTCGGTATTTTACATGAGAGAGCATATGGAGTTTCTGTATATACTCCAATAAAGAGTAGAATAAAGCATTGTATATTTTTTCTGACAGATTATATTCAGAACAATTTTGTTTTTAATATTGGGGTGCCTACATAATATTTGGATTTTTTCGATTCGGGTAAAATTAGAATTTCTGTATTTTACAAGAGAGAGTATATTGAGTTGGTGTATATACTAAAAACAAAGTAGAAAAGGGCATTGTATATTTTTTATGACCGATTATATTCAGAGGAATTTTGCTTTTAACATTCGGGTGCCTAGATAATATTTAGATTTGTTTCGATTCGCTTAAATATACAATTTCTGTATTTTACATGACAGAGCATACTGAGTTGGTGTATATACTCCAAAAGAGAGTAGAATAAGGCATTGTATATTTTTTCTAACAGACTATAGTAAGAGCCATTTTCTTTAAACTTTGGGACGCCTAGGTATTATTTAGATTTTCTTCAATTCACGTAAACTTAGAATTTCAGAATTTTACATGAGAGAGCATATTGATTTGGTGTATATACTACAAAACAGAGTAGAAAATGGCATTGTGTATGTTTTCTGACAGATTATATTCAGAGAAATTTTGCTATTTACATTGCAGTGCCTAGATAATATTTACGTATATTTTGTTTTCCTTAAATATAGAATTTCTGTATTTTACATGAGAGAGCACATGGAGTTGGTGTATATTCTCCGAAACAGAGTAGAAAAAGGCATTTTATATTTTTTCTGACAGATTATATTCAGAGCAATTTTGTTTTAAACATTGGGGTGCGTACATAATATTTTCATTTTTTCGATTCACTTAAATATAGAATTTCTGTATTTTACATGAGAGAGCATATGGAGTTGGTGTATGTACTCAAAAACAGAGTAGAATAGGGCATTGTTTATTTTTTCTGACAGATTATATTCAGAGCAAGTTTGTTTTTAACATTAGTGTACCTAGATAATATTTAAATTTTTTCAAATCGGGTAAAATTAGAATTTTTGTATTTTACATGAGAGAGCATACTGAGTTGGTGTATATACACCAAAACAGAGTAGAATATGCTATTGTATATTTTTTCTGACAGATTATATTCAGAGCAATTTTGTTATTAACATTGGGGTACCTAGATAATATTTAGATTTTTTTTTGATTCAGGAAAAACTAGAATTTCTGTATTTTACATGAGGGAGCACACTGAATTGGTGTATATAGTCCAAAATAGAGTAGAATAAAGCATTGTATATTTTCTCTATAAGACTATATTCAGAGCCATTTTCTTTTAACTTTGGGGCGCCTAGATATGATTTAGATTCTTTTCGATTCACGTAAAATTTGAATTTCGGTATTTTACATGAGAGAGCATATTGAGATTGTGTATATACTCCAAAACAGAGTAGAAAAGGGTTTTGTATATTTTTTCTGAGTGATTGTATTCAGACCAATTTTGATATTAACATTGGGGTGCCTAGATAATATTTAGATTTTTTCGATTCGGGTAAAATTAGAATTTTTGTATTTCACACGAGAGATCATATTGAGTTGGTGTATATACTTCAGAACAGAGTAGAAAAGAGCATTGTATATTTTTTCTGACAGATTATATTCACAGCAACTTTGCTGTTAACATTGGGATGCCTAGATAATATTTAGATTTTTTTTGATTCACTGAAATATAGAATTTATGTATTTTACATTAGAGAGCACGTAGACTTGGTGTATATACTCAAAAAAAGAGTAGAATAGGGAATTGTATATTTTTTTCTGACAGATTATATTCAGAGCAATTTTGTTTTCAAGATTGTGGTGCCTAGATATTATTTAGATTTTTTTCGATTCGGTCAAATATAGAATTTTTGTATTTTACATGAGAGAGCATATGGAGTTGGTGTATATACTCCAAAACAGAGTAGAATAGGGCATTGTATATTTTTTCTGACAGATTATATTCAGAGCAAATTTGTTTATAACATTGGGGTGCCTGGCTAATATTTAGATATTTTTCAATTCACGTAAAATTAGAATTTCAGTATTTTACCTGAGAGGGCAAACTGACTTGGGGTATATACTCCAAAAAAGAGTAGAATAAGGCATTGTATATTTTTTCTGACAGATTATATTCAGAGCAATTTTTTTTTTAACATTGGGGTGCCTAGATAATATTTAGGTTTCTTTTGATTCACGTAAATTGCGAATTTCGGTATTTTACATGAGAGAACATACTGAGTTGGTGTATTTACTCCAAAACAGAGTACAATAAGGCATTGTATATTTTTTCTAACAGACTATATTCAAAGGCATTTTCTTTTTACTTTGGAGCACCTAGATAATATTTAGATTTTTTTTGATTCACTGAAATATAGAATTTCTGTATTTTACATGAGGGAGCAGGTAGACTTGGTGTATATACTCAAAAAAAGAGTAGAATAGGGCATTGTATATTTTTTCTGACAGTTTATATTCAGAGCAATTTTGTTTTTAAAATTGGGGTTCCTAGATAATATTTAGATTTTTACGATTCTAATAAAATTAGAATTTCTGTATTTTTCGTGAGAGAGCATACTGAGTTGGTGTATTTACTCCAAAATAGAGTAGAATAAGGCATTGTATATTTTTTTCTAACAGACTATATTCAGAGGCATTTTCTTTTAACTTTGTAGCGTCTAGATATTATTTAGATTTTTTTCGATTCACGTAAAATTAGAATTTGGGTATTTTACATGAGAGAGCATATTGAGTTGGTATATATACACCAATACAGAGTAGAAAAGGGCATTGTATATTTTTTCTGACAGATTATATTCAGAGCAATTTTGCTTTTAACATTGCGGTGCCTAGATAATATTTAGATTTTTTCGATTCAGGTAAAATTAGAATTTCTGTATTTTACATGAGAGAGCATACTGAGTTGGTGTATATACTCCAAAACAGAGTAGAATAAGAAATTGTATATTTTTTCTAACAGACTACATACAGAACGATTTTCTTTTAACTTTATGGCGCCTAGATATTATTTTGATTATTTTCAATTTGCGTAAATTTAGAATTTCGGTATTTTAAATGAATGAGCATACTGAGTTGGTGTATATACTCCAAGACAGAGTAGAATAGAACATTGTATATTTTTTATGACAGATTATATTCAGCGCAATGTTGTTTTTAACATTGGGGTGCCTAGATAATATTTAGATTTTTTTCGATTTACGTAAAAGTTGAATTTTTGTATTTTAATGAGAGAGCATACTGAGTCGGTGTATATACTCCAAAACAGAGTAGAATAGTGCATTGCATATTATCTCTGACAGATTATATTCAGAACAATTTTGCTTTTAACATTGGGGTGCGTAGATAATATTTAGATTTTTTTCGATTTGTTTAAATATAGAATTTCTGTATTTTACATGAGAGAGCATACGGAGTTGGTGTATATATTCCAAAACAGTGTAGAAAATGTCATTGTATATTTTTTTGGACAGATTATATTCAGAGCAACTTTGTTTTTAACATTGGGTGCCTAGATAATATTTAGATTATTTTCAATTCACGAAAAATTTGAATTTTGATATTTTACCTGAAGAGCATACTGAGTTGGTGTATATATTCCAAAACAGAATAGAATTAGGCATTGGATATTTTTCCTAACAGACTATATTCAGAGCCATTTTCTTTTAACTTTGGGACGCCCAGATATTATTTAGATGTTTTTTGATTCGCGTAAAATAAGAATTTCGGTATTTTACATGAGAGAGCATATTGAGTTGGTGTATATATTGCAAAGAAGTGTAGAATAGGGCATTGTATATTCATTCTGACAGATTATATTCACAGCAATTTTGTTTTAAGCATTGGGTTGCCTAGATAATATTTAGATTTTTACATTACGGGTAAAATTAGAATTTCTGTATTTTACGTGAGAGAGCATACTGAGTTGGTGTATAAACTCCAAAACAGAGTAGAAAAGGGCATTGTATATTTTTTCTGACAGATTATATTCAGAGCAATTTTGCTTTTAACATTGGGGTGCCTAGATGATATTTAGATTTCTTTCAATTTGCCCAAATATAGAATTTATGTATTTTACATGAGAGAGCATATTGAGTTGGTGTATATACTCCAAAACAGAGTAGAATAAGGCATTGTATATTTTTTCTAAAAGACTATATTCAGAGCCATTTTCTTTTAACTGTGGTGCGCCTAGATATTATTTAGATTTTTTTGCGATTCGCGTTATAATAGAATTTCGGTATTTTACATGAGAGAGCATATTGAGTTGATGTATATACTACAAAACAGAGTAGAAAGGGGCTTTGTATATTTTTTCTGACAGATTATATTCAGAGAAATTTTGCTTTTAACTCTGGGGTGCCTAGATAATACTTAGATTTTTTCGATTTGGGTAAAGTTAGAATTGCTGTATTTTACATGAGAGAGCATACTGAATTTGTGTATATACTCCAAAACAGAGTAGAATACGGCATTGTATATTTTCTCTAACAGACTATATTCAGAGCCATTTTCTTTTAATTTTGGGTCGCCTAGATATTTAGATTTTTTTCTATTCACGTAAAATTAGAATTTCTGTGTTTTACATGAGAGAGCATATGGAGTTGGTGTTTATACTCCAAAACAGAGTAGAATAGGGCATTGTATATGTTTTTTGACAGATTATATTCAGACCAATTTTGTTTTTAACGTTGGGGTTACAAGATAATATTGAGATTTCTTCAATTCAGGTAAAATAAGAATTTCTGTATTTTACATTTCAGAGCATACTGAGTTGGTGTATATACTCCAAAACAGGGTAGAATAGGGCACTGTATATTTTTTCGGAAAGTTTATATTCAGAGAAATTTTTATTTTAACATTGGGGTGCATAGATAATATTTTGATTTTTTTTGATTCGCTTAAATACAGAATTTCTGTATTTTACATGAGAGAGCATATGGAGTTAATGTATATACTCCAAAACATAGTAGTAAAGGGCATTGTATGTTTTTTCTGACAGATTATATTCAGCGAAATTCTGCTTCTAACATTGGGTTGCCTAGAAAATATTTAGATTTTTTTCGATTCGCTTAAATATAGAATTTCTGTATTTTACTTGAGAGAGCATATAGAGTTGGTGTATATACTCCAAAACTGAGTAGAATAAGGAATTGTATATTTTTTATAACAGACTATATTCAGAGCCATTTTCTTTTATTTTTGGGGCGCTTATATATTATTTAGATTTTTTCAATTCGCTTAAATTTAGAATTTTGTTATTTTACATGAAAGAGCGTATTGAGTTGGTGTATTTACTACAAAACAGAGTAGAATAAGGCATTGTATATTTTTTCTAACAGACTATATTCAGAGCCATATCCTTTTAACTTTCTGGTGCCTAGATATTATTTAGATATATTTCGATTCAAGTAAAATTTGTATTTCGGTACTTTATATGAGAGAGCATATTGAGTTGGTGTATATACTACAAAAAAGAGTAGAAAGAAGCATTGTATATTTTTTCTGACAGATTATATTCAGATCAATTTTGCTTTTAACATTGGGGTGCCTAGATAATATTTAGATTTTTTTCGATTCACGTAAATTTAGAATTTCTGTATTTTACATGAGGGAGCATACTGAGTTGGTGTATATACTCCAAAACACAGTAGAAAAGGGCATTGTATATTTTATCTGACAGATTATATTCAGAGAAATTTTGCTTTTAACATTGGGTTGCCTAGATAATATTTAGATTTTTTTCGATTCGCTTAAATATAGCATTTCTGTATTTTACTTGAGAGAGCATATGGAGTTGGTGTATATACTCTAAATCAGAGTAGAATAAGGAATTGTATATTTTTTATAACAGACTATATTCAGAGCCATTTTCTTTTAACTTTGGGGTGCCTAGATACTATTTATATTTTTTTTGATTCGTGTAAAATTAGAATTTCAGTATTTTACATGATAGAGCGTATTGAGTTTGTGTATATACTACGAAACATAGTACAAAAAGGCATTGTATATTTTTGCTGACAGATGATATTGAGAGCAATTTTACTTTTAACATTGGGTTGCCTAGATAATATTGAGATTTTTGTCGATTCTCTCAAATACACATTTTCTGTATTTTACATGAGAGTGCATATTGAGTTAATGTATATACTCCAAAACAGAGTAGAATAATGCATTGTATATTTTTTCTAACAGACTATATTCAGAGCCATTTTCTTTTAACTTTTGGGCGCCTAGATATTATTTAGATTTTTTTCGATTCATGTAAATTTTAAATTTTTGTATTTTATGTGAGAGAGCATATTGAGGTGGTGTATATACTCCAAAACAGACTAGATTAGGGCATTGTATATTTTTTATGAAAGATTATATTCAGAGACAAATTGCTTTTAACATTCGGGTGCCTAAATAATATTTAGATTATTTTCGATTCATGTAAAATTAGAATATTGGTATTTTACATGAAAGAGCATACTGAGTTGGTGTATATACTCCAAAACAGAGTGGAAAATGGTATTGTATATTTTCTCTGACAGATTATATTCAGAGGAATTTTGCTTTTTACATTGGGGTGCCTAGATAATATTTAGATTTGTTTCAATTCGCTTAAATATAGAATTTATGTATTTTTTATTAGATAGAATATTGAGTTAGTGTATATACTCCAAAAAAGAGTAGAATAAAGCATTGTATATTTTTTCTGACAGATTATATTCAGAGCAATTTTGTTTTTAACGTTTGGGTGCCTAGATAATATTTAGATTTTTTTGATTCGCTTAAATATAGAATTTCTGCATTTTACATGAGAGAGCATATGGAGTTGATGTATATACTCGAAAAAAGAGTAGAATAGGGCATTGTATATTTTCTCTGACAGATTATATTCAGAGAAATTCTGCTTTTAACATAGGGATGCCTAGATAGTATTTAGATTTTTTTCGATTCGCTTAAACATAGAATTTATGTATTTTCTATTAGAGAGCATATTGAGTATTTGTATATACTCCAAAACAGAGTAGAATAAGGCATTGTATATTTCTTCTAACAGACTATATTCAGAGCCGTTTTCTTTAAACTTTGGGGCGCCTATATATTATTTAGAGTTTTTGGATTCGGGTAAAATTTGAACTTAGTTATTTTATATGAGAGAGCATACTGAGTTGGTGTATATACTCCAAAACAGAGTAGAATAAGGCATTGTATATTTTTTCTTACAGACTACATTCAGAGCCATTTTCTTTTAACTTTGGGTCGCCTAGATAATATTTAGATTTTTCTTGATTCGCGTAAAATTAGAATTTTGCTATTTTACAGGAAAGAGCATATTGAATTGGTGTATATACTCCAAAACAAAGTGGAAAAAAGAATTGTATATTTTTCCTGACAGACTATATTCAGAGAAATTTTGATTTTAACATTGGGGTGACTAGGTAATATTTAGATTTTTTTCGATTCGCTTAAATATAGAATTTCTGTATTTTCCATGAGAGAGCATATTGAGTTGGTTTATATGCTCCAAAATATAGTTGAAGAGGGCATTGTATATTTTTTTTGACAGTTTATATTCAGAGAAATTTTGATTTTAACTTTAGGGTGCCAAGATAATATTTATATTTTTTTTGATTCACTTAAATACAGAATTTCTGTATTTTACATGAGAGAGCATATGGAGTGTGTGTATATACTCCAAAACAGAGTCGAATAAGGCATTGTACATTTTTTCTGACAGATTATATTCAGAGCAATTTTGATTTTCACATTGGGGTGCCTAGATAATATTTAGATTTTTTTTGTTTCGCTTAAATCAAGTTTTTTTGTACTTTACTTAAGAGAGCATATGGAGTTGGTGTATATACTCCAAAATAGAGTAGAATACGGCATTGTATATTTTTTATGACAAATTATATTCCTAGCAATTTAGTTTTTAACATTGGGGTGCCTAGATAATATTTAGATTTTTTCGAATTGGGTTAAATTAGAATTGCGGTATTTTACATGAGAGAGCATACTGAGTTGGTGTATATACTCCAAAACAGAGTAGAATAAGCTATTGTATATTTTTTCTAACAGACTATATTCAGAGCCATTTTCTTTTAACTTTGGGGTGCCTAGATATTATTTATATTTTTTTCGATTCACGTACAATTAGAATTTTGGTATTTTACATCAGAGAGCACACTGAGTTGGTGTATATACTCCAAAAAAGAGTAGAATAAGGCATTGTATATTTTTTCTAACAGACTATATTCAGAGCCGTTTTCTTTTAACTTTGCGGCGCCTAGTTGTTATTTAGATTTTTTTCGATTCGCGTAAATTTAGAATTTCGGTATTTTACATGAGGGAGCATACTGAGTTGGTATATATACTGTAAAACAGAGTAGAATAAGGCATTGTATATTTTGTCTTACAGACTATATTTGGAGCCATTTTCTTTTAACGTCTGGGCACATAGATATTATTTAGATGGTTTTCGATTCGTGTAAAATTAAAATTTCAGTATTTTACATGAGAGAGCATATTGAGTTGTTGTATATACCCCAAAACAGAGTAGAAAAGGGCATTGTATATTTTTTCTGACAGATTATATTCAGAGCCATTTTGCTTTTAACATAGGGATGCCTAGATAATATATAGATTTTTTCAATTCGGGTAAAATTAGAATTTCGGTATTTTACATGAGAGAGCATATTGAGTTGGTGTATATACTCCAAAAAAGAATAGAATAGGGCATTGTATATTTTTTCAGACAGATTATATTCAGAGCAATTTTGCTTTTAAACTTCGGGTCCCTAGATAATATTTAGATTTTTTTCGATTCGGGTAAATTTAGAATTTCGGTATTTTACATGAGAGAGCATACTGAGTTGGTGTATCTATTCCAAAACAGAGTAGAATAGGGTATTGTATATTTTTTTCTGACAGATTATATTCAGAGCAATTTTGCTTTTAAAATTGGAGTGCCTAGATAATATTTAGATTTTTCTCTCCTCGCTTAAATATAGAATTTCGGTATTTTACATGAGAGAGCATATTCAGTTGGTGTATATGTTTTAAAACAGAGTAGCAAAGGGCATTGTATATTTTTTCTGACACATTGTATTCAGAGCAATTTTGCTTTTAACATTCGGTTGCCTATATAATATTTAGATTTATTTCAATTCACGTAAAATTATAATTTCAGTATTTTACATAAGAGAGCCTACTGACTTGGTGTATATAGTCCAAAACAGAGTAGAATAAGTCATTGTATATTTTTTCTGACAGATTTTATTAACAGCAATTTTTCTTTTAACATTCGGGTGCCTAGATAATATTTAGATTTTTTTCGATTCACGTAAAATTAGAATTTCGGTATTCTACATGAGAGAGCATACTGAGTTGGTGTATATACTCCAAAACAGAGTAGAATAAGGCATTGTATATTTCTTCTAACAGACTATATTCAGAGCCATTTTCTTTTAACTTTGGGGCACCTAGATATTATTTAGAATTTTTTCGATTCGCGTAAAATTAGAATTTTGGTATTTTACATGAGATAGTATATTGAGTTGGTGTATATACTACAAAACAGAGTAGAAAAGAGCATTGTATATGTTTCTATGACAGATTATATTCAGAGCAATTTTACTTTTAACATTGGGGTGCCTAGATAATATTTAGTTTTTTTCGATTCGTTTAAATATAGAATTTCTGTATTTTACATGAGAGAGCATATCGAGTTGGTGTATATACTCCAAAACAGAGTAGAATAGTGCATTGTATATTTTTTCTGACAGACTATATTCAGAGCAATTTTATTTATAACACTGGGTGCCTAAATAATATTTAGATATTTTTTGATTCACGTAAAATTAGAATTTCTGTATTTTACATGAGAGAGCATACTGAGTTGGTGTACATACTCCAAAACAGAGTAGAATAGGGAATTGTTTATTTTTTCTGACAAAGTATATTCAGAGGAATTTTGATTTTAACATTTGGGTGCCTAGATAATATATAGATTTTTTTCGATTTGCTTAAATATGGAATTTCTGTATTTTACATGAGAGAGCATATGGAGTCGGTGTATATACTCCAAAACAGAGTAGAATAGGGCATTGTATATTTTTTATGACAGATTATATTCAGAGCAATTTTGCTGTTAACGTTGGGGTGCCTACATAATATTTAGATTTTTTTAGATGCATGTAAAATTAGAATTTCTTTATTTTACATGAGAGAGCATACTGAGTTGGTGTATATACTCTAAAACAGAATATAATAGGGCATTGTATATTTTTTATGACAGATTATATTTAAAGTAATTTTGTTTTTAACATTTGTGTGCCAAGATAATATGTAGATTTTTTCGAATCAGGTAAAATTAGAATTTTTGTGTTTTACATGAGAGAGCATATTGAGTTGGTTTATATACTCCAAAACAAAGTAGAAAAGGGCATTGTATATTTTTTCTCGCACATTATATTCAGAGTAATTTTGCTTATAACCTTCGGGTGCCTAGATAATATTTAAATGATTTTTATTCACGTAAAATTAGAATTTCGGAATTTTACATGAGAGAGCATACTGAGTTGGTGTATATACTCTAAAACAGAATATAATAGGGCATTGTATATTTTTTCTAACAGATTATATTCAGAGTAATTTTGCTTTAAGCTTCTGGTCCCTAGATCATATTTAGATTTTTTTCTATACGCGTAAAATTAGAATTTCATTATTTTTCATGAGAGAGCATACTTAGTTGGTGTATATACTCCAAAACAGAGTAGAATAGGGAATTGTATATTTTTTATGACAAATTATATTCAGAGCAATTTTGTTGTTAACATTGGGGTCCCAAGATAATATTTAGATTTTTTCGATTCGGGTAAAATTAGAATTTCTGTATTTTATATGAGAGAGCATATGGAGTTGGTGTATATACAACAAAAAAGAGTAGAATAGGGCATTGTATATTTTTTCTGACAGATTATATTCAGAGCAATTTTGTTTTTACCATTGGGATGCCTAGATAATATTTAAATTTATTTCAATTCGCTTAAATATAGAATCTCAGTATTTTACATGAGAGAGCATATGGAGTTGGTGTATATACTCGAAAACAGAGTAGAAGAGGGCATTGTATATTTTTTCTGACAGATTATATTCAGAGCAATTTTGTTATTAACATTGGGGTACCTAGGTAATATTTAGATATTTTTCGATTTGGGAAAAATTAGAATTTCAGTATTTTACATGAGGGAGCAAACTGAGTTGGTGTATATACTCCAAAATAGAGTAGAATGAAACATTGTATATTTTCTCTAAAAGACTATATTCAGAGCCATTTTCTTGTAACTTTGGGGTGCCTAGATATTATTTCGATTTTTTTCGATTCATGTAAAATTAGAATTTCGGTATTTTACATGAGAGAGCATATTGAGTTCGTGTACTTACTGCAAAAGAGAGTGGAAAAGGGCTTTGTATATTTTTAATGACAGATTATATTCAGAGCAATTTTGCTTACAACATTAGGGTGCGTAGATAATATTTAGATTTTTTTCGATTCGCTTAAATACAGAATTTCTGTATTTTATATGAGAGAGGATATGGAGTTGTTTTATATACCCAAAAACAGAGTAGAATAGGGCCTTGTATATTTTTTTTGACAGATTATGTTCAGAGCAATTTTGTTTTTATCATTGTGGTGCCTAGATATTATTTAGATTTTTTTCGATTCGCATAAAATAAGAATTTCGGTATTTTACATCAGAGAGCATATTGTGTTGGTTTATACACTCCAAAACGGAGTAGTCAAGGACATTGTACATTTTGTCAGACAGATTATATTTAGAGCAATTTTGCTTTAAACATTGGGATGCCTAGATAATATTTAGATTTTTTTTGATTCACGTAAAATTAGAATTTCAGTATTTTACGTGAGAGAGCATACTGAGGTGGTGTATGTACTCTAAAACAGAGTAGAAAAGGGCATTGTATATTCTTTCTGACAAATTATATTCAGAGCAATTTTGTTTTTAACATTGGGGTGCCTCGATTATATTTAGATTTTTTTCAATTCGCTTAAATATAGAATTTCTGTATTTTACGTGAGAGAGTATGTTGAGTTGGTGTATATACTCAAAAACAGAGTAGAATAGGAAATTTTATATTTTCTCTGAAAGTTTATATTCAGAGCAATTTTGTTTTTAACATTGGGGTGCCTTGATAATATTTAGATTTTTTCGATTCGGGTAAAATTAGAATTTCTGTATTTTACACGAGAGAGCATACTGAGTTGGCGTATATACTTCAAAACATAGTAGAATAAGGCATTGTATATTTTTTCTAACATACTATATTGAGAGCCATTTTCCTTTAATTTTGGGGCGCCTAGATATTATTTATATTTTTTTCGATTCGCCTAAATAGAGAATTTCTGTGTTTTACATGAGACAGCATATTGAGTTGGTGTATATACTACAAAACAGAGTAGAAAAGGGCATTGTATATTTTTTCTGAGTGTTTATATTCAGAGCAATTTTGCTTTTAACATTGGAATGCATAGATAATATTTAGATTTTTTTTGATTCGCTTAAATATAGAATTTCTCTATTTTATATGAGAGAGCATATGGAGTTGGTGTATATACTCCAAAACAGAGTCGAATAAAGCATTGGATATTATTTCTGACGGATTATACTCAGAGCAATTTTGTTTTTAACGTTGGGGTGCCTTGATAATATATAGATTTTTTTCGATTCGCTTAAATATAGAATTTCTGTATTTTATTTGAGAGAGCAAACGGAGTTGGTGTATATACTCCAAAAAAAAGTAGAATAAGGCGTTGTATATTTTGTCTGACAGACTATATTCAGAGAAATTCGTTTTTAACATTGGGGTGCCTATATAGTATTAAGATTTTTTTCGAGTCGCTTAAATATAGAATTTCTGTATTTTACATGAGAGCGCATATGGAGTTGATGTATATACTCCAAAACAGAGTAGAATAGGGCATTGTATATTTTTTCTGACAGACTATATTCAGAGCAATTTGTTTACAACATTGGGGTGTCTAGATAATATTTAGAATTTTTCGATTCTGGTAAAATTAGAATTTCTGTATTTTACATGAGAGAGCATACGGAGTTGGTGTATATACCCCAAAACAGAGTCAAAAAGGTCACTGTATATTTTTTCTGACACATTGTATTCTGAGCAATTTTCCTTTTAACCTTCGGGTTCCAAGATAATATTTAGATTTATTTCGATTCACGTAAATTAGAATTTCGGTATTTTACCAGAGAGAGCATAGTGAGTTGGTTTATATACTCCAAAACAGAGTAGAATACTGCATTGCCTATGTTTTCTGACAGATTATATTCAGAGCAATTTTGTTATTAACATTGGAGTGCCTCGATATAATTTAGATTTTTTAGATTCAGGTGAAATTAGAATTTCTGTATTTTACATGAGAGAGCATACTGAGTTGGTGTATATACTGCAAAACAGAGAAGAATAAGGCATTGTATATTTTCTCTAACAGACTATATTCAGAGCCATTTTCTTTTAAATTTGGGGCGCCAAGATATTATTTAGACTTTTTTCGATTCACGTAAAATTGGAATTTCGGTATTTTACCTGAGAGAGCATATTGAGTTGGTGTATATACTGGAAAACAGAGTGCAAAAGGGCATTTTATATTATTTATGACAGATTATATTTATAGCAGTTTTGCTTTTCACATTCGGGTGCCTAGATAATATTTAGATTTTTTTCCAATCACGTAAATTTAGAATTTCGATATTCTATAGAGAGAGCATACTGAGTTGGTGTATATACCCCAAAAGTGAGTAGAATAAGGCATTGTATATTTTTTCTAACAGAGTATATTCATAGCCATTTTCTTTCAACTTTGGGGCTCCTAGATAATATTTGGATTTTTTTCGAATCACGTAAAATTAAAATTACGGTATTTTACATGAGATAGCATATTGAGGTAGTGTATATACTACAAAACAGAGTAGAAAAGGGCATTGTATATTTTTTATGACAGATTATATTCAGAGCAATTTTGCTTTTAACATTGGGGTGTCTAGATATTATTTAGATTTTTTTCGATTCGGTTAATTATAGAATTTTGGCATTTTACATGAGAGAGCATATGGAGTTGGTGTATATACTCCAAAACAGAGTAGAATAGGGCATTCTATATTTTTTCTGACAGATTATATTCAGAGCAATTTTGTTTATAATATTAAGGTGCCTAGCTAATATTTAGATATTTTTCAATTCGCGTAAAATTAGAATTTCAGTATTTTACATGAGAGAGCATACTGACTTGGTGTATATACTCCAAAACAGCGTAGAATAAGGCATTGTATATTTTTTCTGACAGAATATATTCAGAGCAATTTTGTTTTTAACATTGGGGTGCCTAGATAATATTTAGATATTTTTCGCTTCGGGTAAAATTAGAATTTCTGTATTTTACATGAGAGAGCCTATGGAGTTGGTGTATATACTCCAAAACAGAGTCGAATAGGGCATTGTATATTTTTTCTGACAGACTACATTCAGAGCAATTTTGTTTTTAACATTCAGGTGCCTAGATAATATTTAGATTTTTTTCGATTCACGTAAAATTACAATTTCGGTATTTTACATGAGAGAGCATACTGAGTTGGTGTATATACTTCAAAACAGAGTAGAAAAAGGCATTGAATATTTTTCCTGACAGACTACATTCAGAGTCATTATCTTTTAACTTTCAGGCGACTAGATATAATTTAGATTTTGTTTGATTCGCGTAAAATTAAAATTTCGATATTTTACCTGAGAGAGCATATTGAGTTGGTGTATATACTCGAAAACAGAATAGAAAAGAGCATTGTATATTTTTTCTGACAGACTATATTCAGAGCAATTTTTCTTTAAACATTCGGGTGCCTAGATAATATTTAGATTTTTTTCGAATCACGTAGATTTAGAATTTCGGTATTCTATAGGAGAGAGCATACTGAGTTGGTGTATATACTCCAAAACAGAGTAGAATAAGGCATTGTATATTTTTTCTAACAGAGTATATTCATAGCCATTTTCTTTTTACTTTGGGGCGCCTAGATATTATTTGGATTTTTTTCAATTCACGTAAAATTAGAATTTCGGTATTTTACATGAGATAGCATATTGAGGTAGTGTATATACTACAAAACAGAGTAGAAAATAGCATTGTATATTTTTTCTGACAGATCATATTCAGAGCAATTTTGCTTTTAACATTGGGGTGCGTAGATATTATTTAGATTTTTTTCGATTCGGTCAAATATGGAATTTTTGTATTTTACATGAGAGAGCATACTGAGTTGGTGTATATACTCCAAAACAGAGTACAATAAGGCATTGTATATTTTCTCTAACAGACTATATTCAGAGCCATTTCGTTTTAAATTTGGGGCACCTAGATATTATTTAAATTTTTTTCAATTCACGTAAAATTAGAATTTCGGTATTTTACCTGAGAGAGCATATGGAGTTGATGTATATACTCGAAAACAGAGTAGAAAAGGGCATTGTATATTTTTTCTGACAGGTTATATTCAGAGCAATTTTGCTTTTAACATTCGTGTGCCTAGATAATATTTAGATTTTTTTCCATTCACGTAAATCTAGAATTTCGGTATTCTATAGGAGAGAGCATACTGAGTTGGTGTATATACTCCAATACAGAGTAGAAAAGGGCATTGTATATTTTTCCTGACAGATTATATTCAGAGCAATTTTGTTTTTAAACTTTGGGTCCCTAGATAATGTTTAGATTTTTTTTCGATTCGTGTAAATTTAGAATTTCGGTATTTTACATGAGAGAGCATACTGAGCTGGTGTATATATTCCAAAACAGAGTAGAATAGGGCATTGTATATTTTTTCTGACAGATTATATTCAGAGCAATTTTGCTTTTAAAATTGGAGTGCCTAGATAATATTTAGATTTTTCTCTCCTCGCTTATATATAGAAATTCTGTGTTTTACATTAAAGACCATATTGAGTTGGTTTATATACTCCAAAACAGAGTAGAATAAGGCTTTGAATATTTTCTCTGACAGATTATATTCAGAGCAATTTTGCTTTTAACTTTGGGGTGTCTAGATAATATTTAGATTTTTTCAGATTCACGTAAAATTAGAATTTCTCTATTTTACAGTAGAGAGCATACTGAGTTTGTATATATACTCCAAAACAGAGTAGAATAAGGCATTGTATATTTTCTCTAACAGACTATATTCAGAGATATTTTCTTTGAACTTTGGGGCGCATAGATATTATTTAGTTTTTTTTTGATTCTCGAAAAATTAGAATTTCGGTATTTTACATGAGAGAGCATATTGAGTTGGTGTATATACTCCAAAACAGAGTAGAAAAGGGCATTGTATTTTATTTCTGACACTTTGTATTCAGAGCAATTTTGCTTTTAACATTCGGTTGCCT
Organism: Callithrix jacchus; assembly: GCF_049354715.1. Taxonomy (NCBI): domain Eukaryota; kingdom Metazoa; phylum Chordata; class Mammalia; order Primates; family Cebidae; genus Callithrix; species Callithrix jacchus. The sequence continues at coordinate 53,481,565 of NC_133519.1, forward strand.
ATATAACATTTAGATTTATTTCGATTCACGTAAAATTAGAATTTCGGTATTTTACATGACAGAGCATACTGAGTTGGTTTATATACTCCAAAACAGAGTAAAATAGGGCATTGCATATGTTTTCTGACAGATTATATTCAGAGAAATTTTATTATTAACATTGGGGTGCCTAGATGATATTTAGATTTTTTCGATTCGGGTGAAATTAGAATTTATGTATTTTACATGAGAGAGCATACTGAGTTGGTGTATATACTCCAAAACAGAGTAGAATAAACATTGTACATTTTCTCTAACAGACTATATTCAAAGCCATTTTCTTTTAAATTTGTGGTACCTAGATATTATTTAGACTTTTTGATTCATGTAAAATTAGAATTTCGGTATTTTACCTGAGAGAGCATATTGAGTTGGTGTATATACACGAAAACAGAGTAGAAAAGGGCATTGTATATTATTTCTGACAGATTATATTCAGAGAAATTTTGCTTTTAACACTCGGGTGCCTAGATAATATTTAGATTTTTTTCCAACCACGTAAATTTAGAATTTCAGTATTCTATATGAGAGAGCATAGAGTTGGTGTATATACTCCAAAACAGAGTAGAATAAGGCATTGTATATTTTTTCTAACAGAGTATATTCATAGCCATTTTGTTTTAACTTTGGGGCGCCTAGATATTATTTGGATTATTTTCGAATCACGTAAAATTAGAATTTCGGTATTTTACATGAGAGAGCATATTGAGTTGGTGTATATACTCCAAAACAGAGAAGAATAAGGCATTGCGTATTTTTTCTATCAGACAATATTCAGAGCCATTTTCTCTTAACGTTGGGGCACATAGATATTATTTACATTTATTTCATTGTATATTATCTCTGATAGATTATATTCAGAGCAATTTTGTTAATATCATTGGGTTGACTAAATAATATTTAGATTTTTAGATTCGGGTGAAATTAGAATTTCTGTATTTTACATGAGAAATAATACTGAGTTGGTGTATATGCTTCAAAGCAGAGTAGAATAAGGCATTTTATATTTTTTCTAACAGACTATATTCAGAGCCATTTTCTTTTAACTTTGGGGCGCCTAGATATTATTTAGATTTTTTTCGATTCGCGTGAAATTAGAATTTCGGTATTTTACATGAGAGAGCATATTGAGTTGGTGTATATACTCCAAAACAGAGTAGAATAAGGCATTGTATATTTTTTCTGACAGATTATATTCAGAACAATTTTGTTTTTAATATTGGAGTGCCTACATAATATTTGGATATTTTCGATACGGGTAAAATTAGAATTTCTGTATTTTACAAGAGAGAGCATATTTAGTTGGTGTATATACTAAAAACAAAGTAGAAAAGGGCATTGTATATTTTTTCTGACAGATTATATTCAGATGAATTTTGCTTTTAACATTTGGGTGCCTAGATGATATTTAGATTTGTTTCGATTCGCTTAAATATACAATTTCTGTATTTTACATGAGAGACCATACTGAGTTGGTGTATATACTCCAAAACAGGGTAGAATAAGGCATTGTATATTTTTTCTTACGCACTATAGTAAGAGCCATTTTCTTTAAACTTGGGATGCCTAGGTATTATTTAGATTTTTTTCAATTCGTGTAAACTTATAATTTCAGAATTTTACATGAGAGAGCATATTGAGTTGGTGTATATACTACAAAACACAGTAGAAAATGGCATTGTGTATGTTTTCTGACAGATTATTTTCAGAGAAATTTTCTATTTACATTGGGGTGCCTTGATAATATTTAGATATATTTTGTTTTCCTTAAATATAGAATTTCTGTATTTCAGATGAGAGAGCATATGGAGTTGGTGTATATACTCCAAAACAGAGTAGAATAAGGCATTGTATATTTTTTCTGACAGATTATATTCAGAGAAATTTTGCTTTTAACATTGAGGTGCCTAGATAATATTTAGATTTTTTTTGATTCGCTTAAATATAGAATTTTTGTATTTTACATGAGAGAGCATACCGAGTTGCTGTATATACTCCAAAACAGAGTAGGATAGGGCATTGTATAATTTTTTTGACAGATAATATTCAGAGCAATTTTGTTTTTAACATTGGGGTGCCTAGATAATATTTAGATATTTTTCGATTCATGTAAAATTAGAATTTCGGTATTTTACATGAGAGAGTATACTGAGTTGGTGTATATACTCCAAAACAGAGTAGAATAGGGCATTGTATATTTTTTCTGACAAAGTATATTCAGAGCAATATTGTTTTTATCATTGGCGTGCCTTCATAATATTTAGATTTTTTCGATTCGGGTAAAATTACAATTTCTGTATTTTACATGAAAGAGCATATTGGGTTTGTGTATATAATACAAAACAGAGTAGAAAATGGCATTGTGTATTTTCTCTGACAGATTATATTCAGAGCAATTTTGTGTTTAACATTGGGGTGCCTAGATAATATATAGATTTTTTTCGGTTCACGTTAAATTAGAATTGCGGTATTCTACATTAGAGAGCATACTGAGTTGGTGTATATACAACGAAACAGTATAGAAAATGGCATTGTGTATTTTTATTGACAGATTATATTCAGAGCAATTTTGCTTTTAACATTGGGGTGCCTAGACAATATTTAGATATTTTTGGATTCGCTTAAATATCGAATTTCTGTATTTTAGATGAGAGAGCATATGGAGTCGGTGTATATACTCCAAAACAGAGTAGAATAGGGCATTGTATATTTTCTCTGATAAATTATATTCAGAGCAATTTTGTTAATATCATTGGGTTGAATAAATAATATTTAGATTTTTTTGATTCGGGTAAAATTAGAATTTCTGTATTTTACATGAGAGATCATACTGAGTTGGTGTATATGCTCCAAAACAGAGTAGAATAAGGCATTGTATATTTTGTCTAACAGACTATATTCAGAGCCATTTTCTTTTAACTTTGGGGTGCATAGATAATATTTAGATTTTTTTAGATACATGTAAAATTAGAATTTCTGTGTTTTACGAGAGAGAACATATTGAGTTGGTGTATATACTACAAAACAAATTAAAAAAAAGCATTGTATGTTTTTTCTTGCACATTATATTCAGAGTAATTTTGCTTATAACCTTCCGGTGCCTAGATAATATTTAAATTTTTTTCGATTCGCTTAAATATTGAATTTCTGTATTTTACATGAGACAACATATGGAGTTGGTCTATGTACTCCAAAACAGAGTAGAATAAGGCATTGTATATTTTTTCTGACAGATTATATTCAGAGAAATATTGCTTTTAACATTGAGGTGCCTAGATAATATTTAGGTTTTATTTGATTCGCTTAAATGTAGAATTTCTGTATTTTACATGAGAGAGCATATGGAGTTGGTGTATATACTCAAAAACAGAGTAGAATAGGGCATTGTATTGTTTCTCTGACGGATTATATTCAGAACTATTTTGTTTTTAACATTCGGGTGCCTAGATAATATTTAGATATATTTCGATTCACGTAAAATTAGAATTTCGGTATTTTACATAAGAGAGCATACTGAGTTGGTGTATATACTGCAAAACAGATTAGAATGGGGCATTGTATATTTTTTCTGACAAATTATATTCAGAGCAATTTTGTTTTTAACATTGTGTTGCCTAGATAATATTTAGTTTTTTTCAAAACAAGTAAAATTAGAATTTCTATATTTTACATGAGAGAGCATCCTGAGTTGGTGTATATACTCCAAAACAGAGTAGAATAAGGCATTGTATATGTATTCTGACAGATTATATTCAGAGCAGTTTGTTTTTAACATTAAGGTGCCAAAATAATATTTAGATTTTTTCAATTCGGGTAAAAATAGAATTTCTGTATGTTACAAGAGAGAGCAGACTGAGTTGGTGTATATAATCCAAAGCATAGTAGTATAAGGCATTGTATATTTTTTCTAACTGAAAATATTCTGAGCCATTTTCTTTTAAGTTTTTGCAGCCTAGATATTATTTAGATTTTTTTCGATTCGCGTAATATTAGAATTTCTGTATTTTATATGAGACAGCATATTGTGTTGGTGTATATACTCCAAAACAGTGTAGAAAAGGACATTGTATATTTTTTCTGTCAGATTATATTCAGAGCAATTTTGCTTTTAACATTGGGGTGCCGAAATAATATTTAGAATTATTTCGATTCACGTAAAATTAGAATTTCGGTATTTTACAGGAGACAGCAAACTGAGTTGGTGTATATACTCCAAAACAGAGTAGAATAGGGCATTGTATATTTTTTCTGACAGATTATATTCAGAGTAATTTTGCTTTTAACATTGGGGTGCCTAGATAATATTTAGATTATTTTCGATTCATGTAAAATAAGAATTTCGGTATTTTACATGAGAGAGTATACTGAGTTGGTGTTTATATTTTAAAACAGAGTAGAATAAGGCATTGTATATTTTTTCTGACAGATTATATTCAGAGCAATTTTGCTTTTAACATTGGGGTGCCTAGATAATATTTAAATTTTTTTCTCTTTGCCTAAATATAGAATTTCTGTATTTTACATGAGAGAGCATATGGAGTTGGTGTATATACTCCAAAGCAAAGTAGAATAGAGCATAATATATTTTTTCTAACGGACTATACTCAGTGCCATGTTCTTTTAACTTTGGGGGCCTAGATATTATTAAGATTCTTTTCGATTCACGAAAAATTCGAATTTCGGTATTTTACATGAGAGAGCATATTTAGTTTTTCTATATACTCCCAAACAGAGTAGAAAAGTGCATTGTATATTTTTTCTGACAGATTATATTCAGAGAAATTTGCTTTTAACATTCGGTTGCCTAGATAATAATTAGATTTTTTTCGATTCACGTAAGATTAGAATTTCGGTATTTTACATGAGGGAGCATACTGAGTGGGTGTATATACTCCAAAACAGAGCAGAATAAGGCATTGTATGCTTTCTCTAACAGACTATATTCAGAGCCATTTTATTTAACCTTGGGGCGCCTACATAACATTTAGATTTTTTTTCGATTTGCTTAAATATAGAATTTCTGTATTTTACTTGAGAGAGCATATGGAGTTGGTGTATATAATTCAAAACAGGGTAGAATAGGGAACTGTATATTTTTTCTGACACATTATATTCAGAGCAATTTTGTTTTAAACACTGTTGTGCCTAGGTAATAGTTAGATTTTTAAGTATTTTGGTAAAATTAGAATTACTGTATTTTACATGAGAGAGAAAACGAATTTGGTGTATATACTCCAAAACAGAGTAGAAAAAAACATTGTATATTTTTTCTAACAGACTATATTCAGAGCCATTTACTTTTAACTTTGGGGCGCCTAGATATTATTTAGATTTTTTTCGATTCACGTAAAATTAGAATTTCGCTTTTTTACATGAAAGAGCATACTGAGTTGGTGTATATTCTCCAAAACAAAGTAGAATAAGGCATTGTATATTTTTTCTAACAGTCTATATTAAGATCCATTTTCTTTTAACTTTGGGGCTCCCAGATATTATTTAGATTTCTTTCGATTCGCGTATAATCATAATTTCCGTATTTCACATGAGAGAGCATATTGAGTTGGTGTACATACTCCAAAACAGAGTAGAAATGGGCATTGTATATTTTTTCTGACAGATTATATTCAGAGAAATTTTGCTTTTAACTTTGGGGTGCCTAGATAATATTTAGATTTATTTCGATTCACTTAAATATAGAATTTCTGTATTTTACATGAGAGAGCATATGGAGTTGGTGTATATACTTCAAAACAGAGTAGAATAGTGCATTGTATATTTTTTTCTGATAGATTATATTCAGAGAATTTTGTTTTTAACATTGGGTTGCCTAAATAATATTTAGATTTTTTCGATTCGGGTAAAATTAACATTTTTGTATTTTACATGACAGAGCATACTGAGTTGGTGTATATACAAGAAAACAGAGTATAAATGGGCATTGTATATTTTTACTGACAGATTATATTCAATGCAATTTTGCTTTTCACATTGGGGTGCCAGGATAAAATGTAGATTTTTTTCGATTCTCTTAAATATATAATTTCTGTATTTTACATTAGAGAGCATATGGAGCTGGTGTATATACTCCAAAACAGAGTAGAATAGAACACTGTGTATTTTTTCTGACAGATTATATTCAGAGAAATTTTGCTTTTAACATAGAGATCCCGAGATACTATTTAGATTTTTTGCGATTCGCTTAAATATAGAATTTATGTATATTCTATTAGAGAGCATATGGAGTTGGTGTATATACTCCAAAACAGAGCAGAATAAGGCATTGTATATTTTCTTTAACAGACTATATTTAGAGCCGTTTTCTTTAAACTTTGGGGCATCTATATATTATTTAGAATTTTTCGATTCGGGTAAAATTTGAAGTTCGTTATTTTACATGAGAGAGCTTACTGAGTTGTTGTATATACTCCAAAACAGAGTAGAAAAGGGCATTGTATATTTTCTCTGACGGATTATACCCAGAACAATATTGTTTTCAACATTGGGGTGCCTAGATAATATTTAGATTTTTTTCGATTAGCTTAAATATAGAATTTCTGTATTTTACATAAGAGAGCATATGGAGTTGGTGTATATACGCAAAAATTGATGAGAATAAGGCATTGTATATTTTCTCTGACAGATTCTATTCAGAATAATTTTCTTTTTAACATTGGGGTGCCTAGATTATATTTAGATTTTTTTCGATTCGCTAAATATAGAATTTCTGTATCTTAAATGAGAGAGCATATGGAGTTGGTGTATATACTCCAAAACAGAGTAGAATAGGGCATTGTATATTTTCTCTGACAGATTATATTCAGAGTAATTTTGTTTTGAACATTGGGGTACCTAGATTATATTTTGATTTTTTCAATTGTGGTAAAATTAGAATTTCATTATTTTACATGAGAGAGCATATTGAGTTGGTGTATATACTCCAAAACAGAATAGAATAAGGCATTGTATATTTTCTCTAACAGACTAAATTCAGAGCCATTTTCTTTTAACTTTGGGCCGCCTAGATATTCTCTAGATTCTTTTAGATTCGCGTAAAATTAGAATTTCGGTATTTTACATGACAGAGCGTATTGAGTTGGTGTATACACTCCAAAATAGACTAGATCAGGGCATTGTATATTTTCTTTGAAAGATTATATTCAGAGAAATTTTGATTTTAACATTCGGGTGCCTAGATAATATTATATTATTTTGGATTCACGTAAAATTAGAATTTCGGTATTTTAAATGAGAGAGGATACTGAGTTGGTGTATATACTCCAAAACTGAGTAGAATAAGGCATTGTATATTTTTTCTCACAGACTATATTCAGAGCCATTTTCTTTTAACTTTGGGGTGCGTAGATGTTATTTACATTTCTTTCGATTCACGTAAATTTAGAATTTCTGTATTTTACATGAGAGAGCATATTGAGTTGGTGTATATACTCCAAAACAGAGTAGAAAAGAACATTGTATATTTTTTCTGACAGATTATATTCAGAGAAATTCTGCTTTTAACATAGGGATGCCTAGATAGTATTTAGATTTTTTTCGATTTGCTTAAATATAGAATTTATGTATTTTCTATTAGAGAGCATATTGAGTTGGTGTATGTACTCCAAAACAGAGTAGAAGAAGGCATTGTATATTTTTTCTAACAGACTATATTCAGAGCCGTTTTCTTTAAACTTTGGGGCGCCTATATATTATTTAGAATTTTTGGATTCGGCTAAAATTTGAATTTCGTTATTTTATATGAGAGAGCATACTGAGTTGGTGTATATACTCCAAAACAGAGTAGAATAAGGCATTGTATATTTTTTCTAACAGACTATATTCAGAGCCATTTTCTTTTAACTTTGGGGCGCCTATATATTCTTTAGGTTTTTTTCCATTCACGTAAAATTAGAATTTCGGTATTTTACATCAGAGAGCATATGGAGTTGGTGTATATACTCCAAAATAGAGTAGAATAGGGCATTTTATATTATTTCTGACAAATTATATTCAGAGCAATTTTGTTTTAAACATTGGTGTGCCTAGGTAATAGTTAGATTTTAAGTATTCTGGTAAAATTAGAATTACTATATTTTACATGAGAGAGTAAACGAAGTTGGTGTATATACTCCAAAACAGAGTAGAAAAAAACATTGTATATTTTTTCTAACAGACTGTATTCAGAGCCATTTTCTTTTAACTTTGGGGCGACTAGATATTATTTAGATTTTTTTCGATTCACGTAAAATTAGAATTTCGCTTTTTTACATGAAAGAGCATACTGAGTTGGTGTATATTCTCCAAACAGAGTAGAATAAGGCATTGTATATTTTTTCTAACAGACTATATTCAGAGCTACATTTTTGGAACATTGGGACGCCTAGATATAATTTAGATTTTTTTCGATTTGCGTAAAATTAGAATTTCTGTATTTTACATGAGAGAGCATATGGAGTTTCTGTATATACTCCAAAAAAAGAATAGAATAAAGCATTGTATATTTTTTCTGACAAATTATATTCAGAGCAATTTTGTTTTTAACATTGGGGTGCCTAGGTAATATTTAGATATTTTCGATACAGGTAGAATTACAATTTCTGTAATTTACATAAGAGAGCATATTGATTTGGTGTATATAGTACAAAACAGATTGGAAAAGGGCATTGTATATTTTTTCTGACAGATTATATTCCGAGCAATTTTGCTTTTAACCTTGTGGTGCCTAGATAATATTTAGATTTGTTTCCATTCACTTAAGTATACAATTTCTGTATTTTACATGAGAGAGCATACTGAGTTGGTGTATATACTCGAAAACAGAGTAGAATAAGGCATTGTATATTTTTTATAACAGACTATATTAAGAGACATCTTCTTTAAACTTTGGGACGCCTAGGTATTATTTAGATTTTTTTCAATTCGTGGAAAATTAGAATTTCAGAATTTTATATGAGAGAGCATATTGAGTTGGTGTATATACTACACAACAGAGTAGAAAATGGCATCGTGTATTTATTCTGACATAGTATATTCAGAGAAATTTTGCTATTTACATTGGGGTGCCTAGATAATATGTAGATATTTTATGTTTTCCTTAAATATAGAATTTCTGTATTTTACATGAGAGAGCATATGGAGTTGGTGTATATACTCAAAAACAGAGTAGAATAAGGCATTGTATATATATATATATTTTTAATTTTTTATTGGATTATAGATTTTGGGGTACATGAGCAGAGCATGCAAGACAGTTGCGTAGGTACACACATGGCAGTGTGCTTTGCTTTTCTTCTCCCCTTCACCCACATTTGCCATTTCTCCCCAAAATTGCACTTAAGATAATCTGTCAGCTGGAAATGCAATATAAGTATGTCTAACTCATTATACTCTGGTAATTTTTATCATCACTTTATAACATTTCATTGGATTTTTTTTTTTATTGCATTTTAGGTTTTGGGGTACATGTGCAGAGCATGCAATACAGTTGCATAGGTACACACATGGCAGTGTGTTTTGTTTGCTTTCACCCCTTCACCCACATTTGGCGTTTCTCCCCAGGCTATCCCTCCCCACCTCCCCCTCCCACTGGCCCTCCCCTTTTCCCCCAATAGACCCCAGTGTTTAGTTCTCCCCTCTCTGTGTCCATGTGTTCTCATTTTTCATCACCCGCCTATGAATGAGAATATGCGGTGTTTCATTTTCTGTTCTTGTGTCAGTTTGCTGAGAATGATGTTCTCCAGATTCATCCATGTCCCTACAAACGACACGAACTCATCATTTCTGATTGCTGCATAATATTCCATGGTGTATATGTGCCACATTTTTCCAATCCAGTCTATTATCAATGGGCATTTGGGTTGATTCCAGGTCTTTGCTATTGTAAACAGTGCTGCAATGAACATTCGTGTACATGTGTCCTTATAGTAGAACGATTTATAGTCTTTTGGATATATACCCAGTAATGGGATTGCTGGGTCAAATGGAATTTCTATTTCTAAGGCCTTGAGGAATCGCCACACTGTCTTCCACAATGGTTGAACTAATTTACACTCCCACCAACAGTGTAAAAGTGTTCCTTTTTCTCCACATCCTCTCCAGCATCTGTTGTCTCCAGATTTTTTAATGATCGCCATTCTAACTGGCGTGAGATGGTATCTCAATGTGGTTTTGATTTGCATCTCTCTGATGACCAGTGACGATGAGCATTTTTTCATATGATTGTTGGCCTCATATATGTCTTCTTTCGTAAAGTATCTGTTCATATCCTTTGCCCACTTTTGAATGGGCTTGTTTGTTTTTTTCCTGTAAATCTGCTTGAGTTGTTTGTAAATTCTGGATATCAGCCCTTTGTCAGATGGGTAGACTGCGAAAATTTTTTCCCATTCTGTTGGTTGCCGATCCACTCTAGTGACTGTTTCTTTTGCCGTGCAGAAGCTGTGGAGTTTCATTAGGTCCCATTTGTCTATTTTGGCTTTTGTTGCCAATGCTCCTGGTGTTTTGTTCATGAAGTCCTTGCCTACTCCTATGTCCTGGATAGTTTTGCCTAGATTTTCTTCTAGGGTTTTTATGGTGCCAGGTCTTATGTTTAAGTCTTTAATCCATCTGGAGTTAATTTTAGTGTAAGGTGTCAGGAAGGGGTCCAGTTTCTGCTTTCTGCACATGGCTAGCCAGTTTTCCCAACACCATTTGTTAAACATGGAATCCTTGCCCCATTGCTTGTTTTTGTCAGGTTTATCAAAGATTGTATAGTTGTATGTATGTTGTGTTGCCTCCGGTGCCTCTGTTTTGTTCCATTGGTCTATGTCTCTGTTTTGGTACCAGTACCATGCTGTTTGGATTACTGTAGCCTTGTAGTATAGTTTGAAATCCGGTAGTGTGATGCCCCCCGCTGTGTTCTTTTTGCTTAGAATTGACTTGGCTATGCGGGCTCTCTTTTGGTTCCATATGAAGTTCATGGTGGTTTTTTCCAGTTCTGTGAAGAAAGTCAATGGTAGCTTGATGGGGATAGCGTTGATTCTGTAAATTACTTTGGGCAGTATAGCCATTTTCACAATATTAATTCTTCCTAACCATGAACATGGAATGTTGCTCCATCTGTTTGTGTCCTCTCTGATTTCGTTGAGCAGTGGTTTGTAGTTCTTTTTGAAGAAGTCCCTTACGTTCCTTGTGAGTTGTATTCCAAGGTATTTTATTCTTTTTGTAGCAATTGCGAATGGCAGTTCGCTCTTGATTTGGCTTTCTTTAAGTCTGTTATTGGTGTAGACGAATGCTTGTGATTTTTGCACATTGATTTTATATCCTGAGACTTTGCTGAAGTTGCTTATCAGTTTCAGGAGTTTTTGGGCTGAGGCGATGGGGTCTTCTAGGTATACTATCATGTCGTCTGCAAATAGAGACAATTTGGCTTCCACCTTTCCTATTTGAATACCCTTTATTTCTTTTTCTTGCCTGATTGCTCTGGCTAGAACTTCCAGTACTATATTGAATAGGAGTGGTGAGAGAGGGCATCCTTGTCTGGTACCAGATTTCAAAGGGAATGCTTCCAGTTTTTGCCCATTCAGTATGATATTGGCTGTTGGTTTGTCATAAATAGCTTTTATTACTTTGAGATACGTTCCATCGATACCGAGTTTATTGAGGGTTTTTAGCATAAAGGGCTGTTGAATTTTGTCAAATGCCTTTTCTGCGTCAATTGAGATAATCATGTGGTTTTTGTTTTTGGTTCTGTTTATGTGGTGAATTACGTTGATAGACTTGCGTATGTTGAACCAGCCTTGCATCCCTGGGATGAATCCTACTTGATCATGATGAATAAGTTTTTTGATTTGCTGTTGCAATCGGCTTGCCAATATTTTATTGAAGATTTTTGCATCTATGTTCATCATGGATATTGGCCTGAAGTTTTCTTTTCTCGTTGGGTGTCTGCCGGGTTTAGGTATCAGGATGATGTTGGTCTCATAAAATGATTTGGGAAGTATTCCCTCTTTTTGGATTGTTTGAAATAGTTTTAGAAGGAATGGTACCAGCTCCTCCTTGTGTGTCTGGTAGAATTCGGCTGTGAACCCATCTGGACCTGGGCTTTTTTTGTGAGGTAGGCTCTTAATTGCTGCCTCAACTTCAGACCTTGTTATTGGTCTATTCATAGTTTCAGCTTCCTCCTGGTTTAGGCTTGGGAGGACACAGGAGTCCAGGAATTTATCCATTTCTTCCAGGTTTACTAGTTTATGTGCATAGAGTTGTTTGTAATATTCTCTGATGATGGTTTGAATTTCTGTGGAATCTGTGTTGATTTCCTTTTTATCATTTTTTATTGCATCTATTTGGTTGTTCTCTCTTTTCTTTTTAATCAATCTGGCTAGTGGTCTGTCTATTTTGTTGATCTTTTCAGAAAACCAGCTCTTGGATTTATTGATTTTTTGAAGGGTTTTCGTGTCTCAATCTCCTTCAGCTCAGCTCTGATCTTAGTAATTTCTTGTCTTCTGCTGGGTTTTGAGTTTTTTTGATCTTGCTCCTCTAGCTCTTTCAATTTTGACGATAGGGTGTCAATTTTGGATCTCTCCATTCTCCTCATATGGGCACTTATTGCTATATACTTTCCTCTAGAGACTGCTTTAAATGTGTCCCAGAGGTTCTGGCACATTGTGTCTTCATTCTCATTGGTTTCGAAGAACTTCTTTATTTCTGCCTTCATTTCGTTGTTTACCCAGTCAACATTCAAGAGCCAGTTGTTCAGTTTCCATGAAGCTGTGCGGTTCTGGGTCGGTTTCTGAATTCTGAGTTCTAACTTGATTGCACTATGGTCTGAGAGGCTGTTTGTTATGATTTCAGTTGTTTTGCATTTGTTGAGCAGTGCTTTACTTCCAATTATATGGTCAATTTTAGAGTAGGTGTGATGTGGTGCTAAGAAGAATGTGTATTCTGTGGATTTGTGGTGGAGAGTTCTGTAAATGTCCACCAGGTTTGCTTGCTCCAGGTCTGAGTTCAAGCCCTGGGTATCCTTGTTGATTTTCTGTCTGATTGATCTGTCTAGTATTGACAGTGGAGTGTTAAAGTCTCCCACTATTATTGTGTGGGAGTCTAAGTCCTTCTGTAAGTCATTAAGAACTTGCCTTATGTATCTGGGTGCTCCTGTGTTGGGTCCATATATGTTTAGGATCGTTAGGTCTTCTTGTTGTATCGATCCTTTTACCATTATGTAATGGCCTTCTTTGTCTCTTTTGATCTTTGTTGCTTTAAAGTCTATTTTATCAGAGATGAGAATTGCAACTCTTGCTTTTTTTTGCTTTCCATTAGCTTGGTAAATCTTCCTCCATCCCTTTATTTTGAGCCTTTGTGTATCCTTGCATGTGAGATGGGTTTCCTGGATGCAGCACACTGATGGGTTTTGGATTTTTATCCACTTTGCCAGTCTGTGTCTTTTGATTGGTGCATTTAGTCCATTTACATTTAGGGTTAATATTGTTATGTGTGAATTTGATACTGCCATTTTGATTCTAAGTGGCTGTTTTGCCTGTTAGTTGTTGTAGATTCTTCATTATGTTGAAGCTCTTTAGCATTCAGTGTGATTTTGGAATGGCTGGTACTGATTGATCCTTTCTATGTGTAGTGCCTCTTTTAGGAGCTCTTGTAAAGCAGGCCTGGTGGTGACAAAATCTCTGAGTACTTGCTTGTTCACAAAGGATTTTATTCTTCCTTCACTTCTGAAGCTCAGTTTGGCTGGATATGAAATTCTGGGTTGAAAGTTCTTTTCTTTAAGAATGTTGAATATTGGCCCCCACTCTCTTCTGGCTTGTAGTGTTTCTGCCGAGAGATCTGCTGTGAGTCTGATGGGCTTCCCTTTGTGGGTGACCCGACCTTTCTCTCTGGCTGCCCTTAGTATTCTCTCCTTTATTTCAACCCTGTTGAATCTGACGATTATGTGCCTTGGGGTTGCTCTTCTTGCGGAATATCTTTGTGGTGTTCTCTGTATTTCCTGCAATTGAGTGTTGGCTTGTCTTGCTAGGTGGGGGAAATTTTCCTGGATGATGTCCTGAAGAGTATTTTCCAGCTTGGATTCATTCTCTTCGTCCCCTTCTGGTACACCTATCAAACGTAGGTTAGGTCTTTTCACATAGTCCCACATTTCTTGGAGACTTTGTTCATTCCTTTTTGCGCTTTTTTCTCTGATCTTGGTTTCTCGTTTTATTTCATTGAGTTGGTCTTCGACTTCAGATATTCTTTCTTCTGCTTGGTCAATTCGGCTATTGAAACTTGCGTTTGCTTCGCGAAGTTCTCGTATTGTGTTTTTCAGCTCCTTTAATTCATTCATATTCCTCTCTAAGGTATCCATTCTTGTTATCATTTCCTTGAATCTTTTTTCAAATCTTTTTTCAAGGTTCTTAGTTTCTTCGCATTGATTTAATACATGATCTTTTAGCTCACTAAAGTTTCTCATTATCCATCTTCTGAAGTCTAATTCCGTCATTTCGTCACAGTCATTCTCCGTCCAGCTTTGTTCCCTTGCTGGTGAGGAGTTTTGGTCCTTTCTAGGAGGCGATGTGTTCTGGTTTCGGGTGTTTTCCTCCTTTTTGCGCTGGTTTCTTCCCATCTTTGTGGATTTGTCCGCTGGTCGTCTGCGTAGTTGCTGACTTTTCGTTTGGGTCTCTGAGTGGACACCCAGAATGTTGATGATGAAGTATTTCTGTTGCTTGGTTTTCCTTCTACCAGTCTAGCCCCTTCGCTGTACGACTGTTGAGGTCCACTCCAGACCCTGCTTGTCTGGGGTGCACCTCTAGTAGCCGTGGCACAGCGAGGGATGCTACCAGTTTCTTTTTCTGCTCTCTTTGTCCCAGGATGATGCCTGCCTAATGACAGTCTTTTGGATATAGAGGGGTCAGGGAGCTGCTTGAGGAGACAGTTTGTACTTTATAGGGGTTTAATTGCTGAGCTGTGCACTCTGTTGTTCATTCAGGGCTGTTAGGCTGCTATGTTTGATTCTGCTGCAACACAGCTCATTAAACAACCCTTTTTTTTTTTCTCAAATGCTCTGTGTTGAGGGGTTTGGGCTTTATTTTTTGATGTCCGATCAGGTGTCCTGCCCAGCTCAAAGGCAGACTAGCCACTGTTTGGCTGCCGAGGCTCTGCCCTGCTGTTGTGTGATTCGCGCTGTTCCTGCCAGCTCTGCTGTGGTCTCTGCCACGCCCTGCGGCGGAGTCTCTTCGTTGTAGCGTGTTGCCTCAGCAACGGCAGGCTGCGTCAGCAGTGGGCGTGTATCTCAGTAGGGACGGGCTGCCTTGGCAACGGCTGGCTGCCTTAGCAGTGGGCGTGTATATCAGTTGGGGCAGGTTGCCTCCGTAGTGGTGGACGCCCCTCCCCCACA
The DNA here is from genome assembly GCF_049354715.1 of Callithrix jacchus. Taxonomy (NCBI): domain Eukaryota; kingdom Metazoa; phylum Chordata; class Mammalia; order Primates; family Cebidae; genus Callithrix; species Callithrix jacchus. The sequence continues at coordinate 53,496,959 of NC_133519.1, forward strand.
GAGCGTCTCGGACAGTCTGCCCGGGATAGTTTGAAATCGCGGTTTTGTTTGTCCCACTGGGTATCCCAAGCGATCTGTCCCTGCAATCCCCTGGGCTGGGCTACTGTGCAAGTCTCGTTCAGTCTCAAGTCCAGCTCTCCCAAGTCTCAGGTTGCCGGTTCAACAAGGCACCCGGACAAGCGCGCCCTGTGGGGATTGCTGGGTAGGGCCGGCCGCCGCCGCCCCGGCTGCCGGCTTCGCCAGGCAGACCTACTGCCTGGCGTCCCGTGTATTTTTATACTTGGGAGTTTCCCCGTTCTGTGGGCAACAAAGATCAGTCTGGAAATGCAGCACTGACTCACCGTTTGCGAATTCAATGCGGGCTCCAATTTTGGGTTGTTCTCACAGCGCCATCTTGAGTCCCCTCCCCACAATTTTGTTTTTAACATTAGGGTGCCTAGATTATATTTAGATTTTTTCGATTCGGGTAAAATTTTAATTTCTCTATTTTACATGAGAGAGCATATTGAGTTCGTGTATATACTACCAAACAGAAAAGAAAAGGGCATTGTATATTTTTTCTGACAGATTATATTCAGAGCAATTTTGCTTTTAACATTGGGAAGCCTAGAAAATATTTAGATTTTTTTCGATTTGCTTAAATATAGAATTTCTGTATTTTACATGAGAGAGCATATGGAGTTGGTTTATAAACTCCAAAACAGAGTAGAATAAGGCATGGTACATTTTTTCTAACAGACTATATTCAGAGCCATTTTCTTTTAACTTAGGGGCACCTAGATATTATTTAGATTTTTTTCGTTTCACGTAAATAAAAATTTCGGTATTTTAATGAGAGAGTTATTCAGTTGGTGTATATACACCAAAACAGCGTAGAAGAGGGCATTGTATATTTCTTCTAAAAGATTATATTCAGAGCAATTTTGTTTTTAACATTGGGGTGCCTATAAAATATTTAGATTTTTCAATTCGTGTACAATTAGAATTTCTGTATTTTACATGAGAGAGCATACTGAGTTGGTGTATATACTACAAAACAGAGTAGAATAAGGCATTGTATATTTTTTCTAACAGACTATATTCAGAGCCATTTTCTTTTAACTTTGGGGCACCTAGACATTATTAAATTTTTTTCGATACCCGTAAAATTAGAATTTCGATATTTTACATGAGAGAGCATATTGAGTTGGTGTATATACTTTAAAACAGAATAGAATAATGCATTGTATATTTTTTCTAACAGACTATATTCAGAGCCATTTTCTTTAGCTTTGGGGCGCCTAGATATTATTTATATTTTTTTTGATTTGCATAAAATTAGAATTTCGGTATTTTACATGAGAGAGCATATTGAGTTGGTGAATATACTCCAAAATAGAGTAGAAATGGACATTGTATATTTTTTATGAATGATTATATTCAGAGAAATTTTGTTTTTAACATTGGGGTGCCTAGATTATATTTAGATTTTTTCTATTCGGGTAAAATTGGAATTCCTGTATTTTACATTAGAGAGCATATTGAGTTGGTGTATATACTCCAAAACAGAGTAGAAATGGGCATTGTATATGTTTTCTGAGAGAATTATTTCAGAGCAATTTTGCTTTTAACATTTGTCCGCCTAGATAATATTTAGATTTATTTTGATTTTCGTAATTTAGAATTTCGGTATTTTACATGAGAGAGCATACTGAGTTGGTGTATATACTTTAAAATAGAGTAGAATAACGCATTGTATATTTTTTAACAGACTATATTCAAAGCCATTTTCCTTTAACTTTGGGGCGCCTAGATATTATTTAGATTTTTTCGATTCACGTAATTTAGAATTTCGGTATTTTACATGAGAGACAATATTGAGTTGGTGTATATACTCCAAAACAAAATAGAAAAGAACATTGTATACTTTTTCTGACAGATTATATTTAGAGTAATTTTCATTTAACATTCTGTTGCCTAGTTAATATTTAGATTTATTTCTATTCACGTAAAATTAGAATTTCGGTATTTTACATGAGAGAGTATACTGAGTTGGAGTATATAATCCAAAACAGAGTAGAATAAGGTATTGTATATTTTTTCTAACAGACTATATTCAGAGACATTTTCTTTTAACTCTGGGGCGCCTATATAATATTTGGATTTTTTTCAATTCGCGTAAAATTAGAATTTCGGTATTTTACATGACAGAGCATATTGAGTTCGAGTATATACGACAAAACAGAGTAGAAAAGGGCACTGTATATTTTTTCTGACAGATTATATTCAGAGCAAATTTGCTTTTAACATTGCTGTGCCTAGATAATATTTAGATTTTTTTCGATTTGCTTAAATATGGAATTTCTGTATTTTATATGAGAGAGCATACAGCGTAGAATAAGGCACTGTATATTTTTTCTAAGAGACTATATTCAGAGCCATTTTCTTTTAATTTTGGAGCACCTAGATATTATTTAGATATTTTTCAATTTGCATAAAATTTGAATTTCTGTATTTTACATGAGAGAGCATATTTAGTTGGTGTATATACTCCAAAACACAGTAGAAAAGGGCATTGTATATATTTTCTGAGAGATTATATTTAGAGCAATTTTGTTTTTAACATTTGGGTGCCTAGATAATATTTAGATTATTTTCGATTCGCTTATATATAGAATTTTTGTATTTTATATAAGAGAGCATATGGAGGTGGTTTATATACTCCAAAACAGAGTATAATAGGGCATTGTATATTTTATCTGACAGATTATATTCAGAGCAATTTTGTTTTTATCATTTGGGTGCCTAGATAATATTTAGATGTTTTCGATTCCGGTAAAATTAGAATTTCTGTATTTTACATGAGAGAGCATAGTGAGCTGGTGTATACACTACAAAACAGAGTAGAATAAGGCATTGTATATTTTTTATAACAGAATATATTCAGAGCCATTTGATTTTAACTTTGGGGCGCCTAGATATTATTTAGTTTCTTTTCGATTCGCGTAAAATTGGAATTTTGGTATTTTACATGAGAGAGCATATTGAATTGGTGTATATACTCCAAAACATAGTAGAAAAGGGCATTGTATATTTTTTGACAGATTACATTCAGAGCAATTTTGCTATTAACATTGCGGTGCCTATATAATATTCAGATTTTTTTCGATTTGCTAAAATATAGAATTTCTGTATTTTACATGGGAGAGCACACGGAGTTGGTGTATATACTCAAAAACAAAGTAGAATTGGGCATTGTATATTTTTTCTGACAGATTATATTCAGAGAAATTTTGCCTTTAACATTGGGGTGCCTAGATAATATTTACATTTTTTGGATTCGGTTAAAATTAGAATATCTCTATTTTACATGACAGAGTAAAATGCGTTGGTGTATATACTACAAAACAGAGTAGGGAAAGGCATTGTATATTTTTTCTGACAAATCATATTCAGAGCAGTTTTGCCTTTAACATTGGGGTGCCTAGATAGTATTTAGATTTTTTCGATTCGGGTAAAATTAAAATTTCTGTATTTTACATGAGAGAGCATATTGAGTTGGTGTATATACTCCAAAACAGAGTAGAATAAGGCATTCTATATTTTCTCTAACACACTATATTCAGAGGCATTTTTTTTTTCACTTTGATGCACCTGGATATTATTTAAATTATTTTCGATTTAGGTAAAAATAGAATTTCGATATTTTACATTAGAGACCATATTGAGTTGGTGTATATACTCCATAAAAGAGTAGAAAAGGGCATTGTATATTTCTTCTAACAAACTATATTCCTAGACATTTTCTTTGAACTTTGGTGCGCCTAGATAGTATTTAGATTTTTTTCGATTCGCGTAAAATTAGAATTTCGGTATTTTACATGTGAGAGCATATGGAGTTAGTGTATATACTCCAAAACATAGTAGAATAGGGCATCGTTTATGTTTTCTGACAAATTATATTCAGAGCAATTTTTTTTAACAGTGGGGTGCCTAGATAATACTTAGAATCTTTTCGATTCTCTTAAATATATAATTTCTGTATTTTACATGAGAGAGCATATTGAGTTGGTGTATATACTCCTAAACAGAGTAGAATAGGGCATTGTATATATTTTCTGACAGATTATATGCAGAGCAATTTTTTTTTAATATTGGTGTGCCTAGATAGTATTTAGATTTTTACAATTCGCGTAATATTAGGATTTCAATATTTTACATGAGAGACCATATTGAGTGGGTTTATATACTCCAAAACAGAGATGAAAAAAAAATTATATATTTTTTCTGAGAGATTATATTCAGAGCGATTTTAGTTTTAACATTCAAGTGTGCCTAGATAATATTTAGAGTTTTTTTGATTCACGTAAATTTAGAATTTCGGTATTTTATATGAGAGAGCACACTGAATTGGTGTATATACTCCAAAACAGCGTAGAATAAGGCATTGTATATTTTTTCTAAGAGACTATATTCAGAGACATTTCCTTTTAACTTTGGGGAGCCTAAATATTATTTTCATTTATTTCGATTCATGTAAAATTAGAATTTCTGTATTTTACATGAGAGAGCATATTGAGTTGTTGTATATACTACAAAACAGAGTAGAATAAAGCATTGTATATTTTTTTTGACAGATTATATTCAGAGCAATTTTTCTTGTAACATTGGGGTGCCTAGATAATATTTAGATTTTTTTCGATTCACGTAAAGTTAGAATTTCGGAATTTTACATGAGAGAGCATACTGAGTTGGTGTATATACTCCAAAACAGAGTAGAATACGGCATTGTATATTTTCTCTGACAGATTATATTCAGAGCAATTATGTTTGTTACATTAGGGTGCCTAGATAATATTTAGATTTTTTTCTCTTCGGGAAAAATTTGAATTTCTGTACTTTACATGATAGAGCATATTGAGTTGGTGTATATACAACAAAACAGAGTAGAAAAGTGCATTGTATATTTTTTCTGACAGGTTATATTCAGAGAAATTTTGCTTTTAACATTTGGGTGCTTAGATAATATTTAGATTTTTTTTGATTCGCTTAAATATAGAATTTCTGAATTTTGCATGAGAGAGCATATGGAGTTGGTGTACATTCTCCAAAACAGAGTAGGATAGGGCATTGTATATTTTTTGTGTCAGATTATATTCAGAGCAGTTTTGTCTTTAATATTGGGGTGCCTAGATAACATTTCGATTTTTTTCAATTCAAGTAAAATTAGAATTTCGGTATTTTACATGAGAGAGCATATTGTGTTGGTTTATATACTCCAAAGCAGAGTAGAGATGGGCATTATATATTTTTATTAACACATTGTATTCAGAGCCATTTTCTTGTAACTTTGGAGCACCTAGATATTATTTAGATTTTATTCAATTTGTGTAAAATTAGAATTTCGTTATTTTACATGAGAGAGCATACTGAGTTGATATATATACTCCAAAACGAAGTAGAATAAGGTATTGTATATTTTTTCTTACGGACTATATTCAGAGCCATTTTCTTTTACCTTTGGGGCACCTAGATATTATTTAGATTTATTTTCGATTCGCATATAATTAGAATTTCGGTATTTTACATGAGAGAGCATATGGAGTTGGTGTATATACTCCAAAAGAGAGTAGAATAGAACATTGTATATTCTTTCTGACAGATTGTATTCAGAGCAATTTTGCTTTTAACATTGGGGAGCCTAGATAATATTTAGGTGTTTTTCGATTCACTTAAAATTAGAATTTCGGTATTTTAAATGAGAGAGCATACTGAGTGGGTGTATATACTCGAAAACAGAGTAGAATAAGGCATTGTATATTTTTAATAACAGAGTATATTCAGAGCCATTTTCTTTTAACTTTGGCGCACATAGATATTATTTAGATTTTTTTTGATTCGCGTAAAATTAGAATTTCAGTATTTTACATGAGAGAGCATATTGATTGGTGTATATACTACAAAACAGAGTCGAAAATGGCATTCTATAGTTTTTCTGACAAATTATATTCAGAGCAATATTGGTTTTAACATTGGGGTGCCTAGATAATAATTAGAGTTTTTTTCGATTCACTTAAATATAAAATGTCTGTATTTTACATGAGAGAGCATATGGGGTTGTTGTATATACTACAAAACAGCGTAGATTAACGCATTGCATATTTTTTCTAACAGACTATATTTTCAGATATTTTCATTTAACTTTGGGGCGCTTAGATATTATTTAAATTTTTTTCGATTCACGTAAAATTAGAATTTCAGTGTTTTGCATGAGAGAGCATGTTGAGTCGGTGTATATACTCCAGAACAGAGTAGAAATGGGCATTGTATATTTTTTCTGACAGATTATTTTCAGAGCAATTTTGCTTTTAACATTCGGGCACCTAGATAATATTTAGATTCATTTTGATTCAGGTAATTTAGAATTTCTGTATTTTACATGAGAGAGCATACTGAGTTGGTTTATATACTCCAAAAAAGAGTACAATAAGGCATTGTATATTTTTTGCTAACAGACTATATTCAGAGCCATTTTCTTTTAACTTTGGGGCGCCTAAATATTATTTAGATTTTTTTCAATTCACGTAATTTAGGATTTCGGTATTTTACATCAGAGACCATATTGAGTTGGTGTATATACTCCAAAACAGAGTAGAAAATGGCATTGTATACTTTTTATGACAGATTATATTCAGAGCAATTTTGCTTTTAACATTCGTGTGCCTAGTTAATATTTAGATTTTTTTCGATTCACATAAAGTTAGAATTTCAGTATTTTACATGAGAGAGCATACTGAGTTGGTGTATATACTCCAAAACTGAGTAGAATAAGTCATTATATATTTTTTCTAACAGACTATATTCAGAGCCATTTTCTTTTAACTCTGGGGCGCCTAGATAATATTTAGATTTACTTCGATTCGCATAAAATTATAATTTTGGTATTTTACATGATAGAGCATATTGAGTTGGTTTATATACTACAAAACAGAGTAGAAAAGGGCACTGTATATTTTTTCTGACAGATTATATTCAGAGCAATTTTGCTTTTAACATTGGGGTGCCTCGATAATATTTAAATTTTTTTCGATTTGCTTAAATATAGAATTTCTGTTTTTTACATGAGAGAGCATATGGAGTTGGTGTATATAACCCAAAACAGAGTAAAATAAGGCATTGTATATTTTTTCTGACAGATTATATTCAGAGCAATTTTGTTTTTAACATTGGGGTGCCTAGATAATATTTAGATTATTTTCGATTAACGTAAAATTATAATTTCCGTATTTTACATGAGAGACCATACTGAGTTGGTGTATATACTCCAAAAAAGAGTATAATTAGGCATTGTATATTTATTCTAACAGACTATATTCAGAGCCATTTTCTTTTGTCTTTGGGGCGACTAGATATTATTTAGATTTTTTTCGATTGGCGCAATTTAGGATTTCGGTATTTTACATGAGATACCATATTGATTTGGTATATATACTCCAAAACAGAGTAGAAAAGGGCATTGTATACTGTTTCGGACAGATTATAATCAGAACAGTTTTGCTTTTAACATTCGGGTGCCTAGTTAATATTTAGATTTTTTTCGATTCACGGAATATTAGAATCTCGGTATTTTACATTAGAGAGCATACTGAGGTGGTGAATATACTCCAAAACAGAGTAGAATAGGGCATTGTATATTTTCTCTGACAGATTATATTCAGAGCCATTTTGCTTTTAATATTGGGGTGCCTAGATAATAGATTTTTTCTATTCGGGTAAAATTAGATTTTCTGTATTTTACATAATAGAGGTTATTGAGTTTGTGTATATACTACAAAACAGAGTAGAAAAGGGCATTGTATATTTTTTCTGACAGGATATATTCAGAGCAATTTTTATTTTAACATTGGGGTGCCTAGATAATATTTAGATCTTTTTCGATTTGCTTAAATAGAGAATTTTTGTATTTTGCATTAGAGAGCATATGAAGGTGGTGTATATACTTTAAAACAGAGTAGAATAGGGCAGTGTATATTTTTCTCTGGCAGATTATATTCAGAGCAGTTTTCTTTTTAACACTGGGGTGCCTAGATAACATTTAGATTTTTCTCAACTCACGTAAATATAGAATATCAGTATTTTACATGAGAGAGCATATTGAGTTGGTGTATATACGCCAAAACAGAGTAGAAATGGGCATTATATATTTTTTCTAACAGACTGTATTCAGAGCCATTTTCCTTTAACTTTGGGGTGCCTAGATATTAATTAGATTTTTTTCTATTCACATTAAATTAGAATTTTGCTATTTTACATGAGAGATCATATAGAGTTGGTGTATATACTCTAAAACAGAGTAGAATTGGGCATTGTATATTTTTTCTGGAAGATTATATTTAGAGCAGTTTTGTTTTTAACCTTAGGGTGCCTAGATAACCTTTAGATTTTTTTCAATTCACGTAAACTTAGAATTTCTGTATTTTACATGAGAGAGCATATTGATTTGGTGTATATACTCCAAAACAGAGTAGAAATGGGCATTATATATTTTTTCTAACAGACTGTATTCAGAGCCATTTTCTTTTAACTTTGGGGCGCCTAGATATTATTTAGATTTTTTTCGATTCACGTAAATTTTGAATATCGGTATTTTACATGAGAGAGCATAGTCAGTTGGAGTATGTACTCCAAAACAGAGTAGAATAAGACATTGTATATTTTTTCTAACAGACTATATTCAGAGCCATTTTATTTGAATTTTGGGGCGCTTAGATATTATTTAGATTTTTTTCGATTCACGTAAAATTAGAATTTCGGTATTTAACATCAGAGAGCATATTGAGTTGGTGTATATACTCGAAAATACTGTAGAAAATGGCATTGTATATTTTTTCTGACAGATTATATTCACAGCAATTTTGCTGTAAACATTGGGGTGCCTAGATAATATTTATATTTTTTTCCATTCGCTTAAATATAGAATTTCTGTATTTTACATGAGAGAGCATATGGAGGTGGTGTATATATTCCAAAACAGAGTAGAATAGGGCCTTGTATATTTTTTCTGACAGATTATATTCAGAGAAATTTTGCTTTTACCATTGGGGTGCCTGGAAAATAATTTGTTTATTTTCCATTGTCGTAAATTTAAAATTTCTGTATTTTACATGAGAGAGCATACTGAGTTGGTGTATGTACTTCAAAAAAGAGTAGAATAAGGCATTGTATATTTTTTCTAACAGACTATATTCAGAGGCATTTTCTTTTAACTTTGGGGTGCCTAGATATTATTTAGATTATTTTCGATTCACGTAAAATTAGAATTTCGGTATTTTACATGAGAGAGCATACTGACTTGGTGTATATACCCTAAAACAGAGTAGAATACGGCATTGTATGTTTTTTCTGACAGATTATATTAAGAGCAATTTTGTTTTTAACACTGGGGTGCTTAGATACTATTTAGATTTTTTCGATTTGGGTAAAACTAGATTTTCTGTATTTTACAGGAGAGCGCATATTGAGTTGGTGTATATACAACAAAACAGAGTAGAAAAGGGCATTGTATATTTTTTCTGACAAATTATATTCAGACCAATTTTGTTTTTAACATTGGGGTGCCTAGATAATATTTAGATTTTCTCGATTCGGGTAAAATTTGAATTTCTGTATTTTACATGAAAGAGCATACTGAGTTTGTGTATGTACTCCAAAAAAGAGTATAATAAGGCACCGTATATATTTTCTAACATACTATTTTCAGAGCCATTTTCTATTAACTTTGGGTCACCTTGATATAATTTAGATTTTTTCGATTTAGGTAAAATTAGAATTTCGGTATTTTATATGAGAGAGCATACTGAGTTGCTGTATAAACTGAAAACAGATTAGAATAGAACATTGTATATATTTTCCGACAGATTATATTCAAAGCTATTTTTTTAATTGGAATGCTGAGATAATATTTAGATTTTTTTCGATTAGCTTAAATATAGAATTTCTTTATTTTACATGAGAGAGCATATGGAGTTGCTGTATATACTCGAAAACAGAGAAGAAAATTGCATTGTATATTTTTTCTGACAGATTATATTCAGAGCAATTTTGCTTTTAACGTTGGGGTGCCTAGATAATATTTAGATTATTTTGATTCGGGTAGAATTAGAATTTCTGTATTTTACATGAGAGAGCATACTGAGTTAATGTATATACTCCAAAACAGAGTAGAATGAGGCATTGTATTTTTTTTCTAACAGACGATATTCAGAGCCAATTTTTTTTTAACTTTGGGGCGCCTAGATATTATTTCGATTTTTTTCGTTTCATGTAAAATTAGAATTTCGGTATTTTATATGAGAGAGCATACTGAGTTGCTGTATATACTCCAAAACAGAGTAGAATAAGGCATTGTATATTTTCTCTGACAGATAATATTCAGAGCAATTCTGTTTTTAACATTGGGGTGCCTAGATAATATTTAGATTTATTTCGATTCACGTAAATTTAGAATTTCGGTATTTTACATGAGAGAGCATAGTGAGTTGCTGTATATACTCCAAAAGAAAGTAGAATAAGGCATTGTATATTTTTTATAACAAACTATATTTAGAGCCATTTTCTTTTAAATTTCGGGCACCTAGATATTATTTAGATTTTTTTCGATTCATGTAAAATTAAGATTTCGGTATTTTACCTGAGAGAGCATATTGGGTTGGTGTATATATTCCAAAACAAAGTAGAAAATGGCATTGTGTATTTTTTCTGACAGATTATATTTAGAGCCATTTTGCTTTTAACTTTGGGGTGCCTAGATAATATTTAGATTTTTTTCGATTTGCTTAAACATAGAATTTCTGAATTTTACATGAGAGCATACTGAGTTGGTTTATATACTTTAAAATAAAGTAGAATAAGGCATTGTAAATTTCTTCTAACAGACTATATTCAGAGCCATTTTCTTTTAATTTCAAGCACCTAGATATTATTTACATTTTGTGGTTTCATGTAAAATTAGAATTTCGGTATTTTACATGACAGAGCATATTGAGTTGGTGTATATACCCCAAAACAGAGAGGAAAAGTGCATTGTATATTTTTTTCTGACTGAATATATTCAGAGCAATTTTGCTTTTAACATTCGGTGTCCTAGATAATATTTAGATTTTTTTCGATTCACGTAAAATTAGAATTTCTGAATTCTCCATGAGAGAGCATACTGAGTTTGTTTATATACTCCAAAACAGAGTAGAATAAGGCATTGTATATTTTTTCTAACAGACTATATTCAGATCCATTTTCTTTTAACTTTCGGGTGCCTAGATATTTTTTAGATTTTTTGATTCGCGTTAAATTAGAATTTCGGTATTATACATGAGAGAGCATATGGAGTTGGTGTATATACTCTAAAACAGAGTAGAATAGGGCATTGTAAATTTTTCTGACAGATTATATTCAGAGGCATTTTGTTTTTTACATTGGGGTGCCTAGATAATATTTAGATTTTTTCAATTCGGGAAAAATTCGAATTTATTTATTTTACACGAAAGAGCACACTGAGTTGGTGTATGTAATCCAAAAAATAGTAGAATAAGGCATTTCATATTTTTTCTAACAGACTATATTCAGAGCCATTTTCTTTTAACTTTCGGGTGCCTAGATATTATTTAGATTTTTATCGATTCAGGTAAAATTAGAATTTCGGTATTTCGTATGAGAGAGCATACTGAGTTGCTGTATATACTCCAAAACAGAGTAAGATACGGCATTGTATATTTTCTCTGACAGATTATATTAAGAGCAATTCTTTTTTTAACATTGTTGTGACTAGATAATATTTAGATTTATTTCGATTCACGTAAATTTAGAATTTCGGTATTTTACATGAGAGAGCATACTGAGTTGGTGTATATACTCCAAAACAAAGTAGAATAAGGCATTGTATATTTTTTATAACAGACTATATTCAGAGCCATTTTCTTTTAACTTTGGGGCACCTAGATATTAATTAGGTTTTTTTTCGGTTCACGTAAATTTAGAATTTCGATATTTTACATTAGAGAGCATATTGAGTTGGTGTATATACTACAAAACAGAGTAGAAAATGACACTGTGTATTATTTCTGACAGATTATATTCAGAGCAATTCTGCTTTTAACATTTGGGTGCCTAGATAATATTTACATTTTTTCGATTTGGGTAAAATTAGAATTTTTTATTTTACATGAGAGAGCGTATTGGGCTGGTGTATATACTACAAAACAGAGTAGTAAAGGGCATTGTATATTTTTTTCTAAAAGATTATATTCAGGGCAATTTTTCTTTTAACATTGGGGTGCCTAGATAATATTTAGATTTTTTTCGATTTGCTTAAATATTGAATTTCTATATTTTACATGAGAGAGCATATTGAGTTGGTGTATATACTACAAAACATGGTAGAAAAGGGCATTGTATATTTTCTCTAACAGATTATATTCAGAGCAATTTTGCTTTTAACAGTGGGGTGCCTAGATAGTATTTAGATTTTTTTCGATTCACGTAAAATTAGAATTTCTGTATTTTACATGAGAGAGCATACTGAGTTAGTTTATATACTCCAAAACGAAGTGGAATAGGGCATTGTATATTTTTTCAGACAGATTATATTCAGAGCAATTTCGTTTTCAACATTGGGGTGCCTAGATAATATTTAGATATTTTCGATTTGTGTAAAATTAGAATTTCTGTATTTTACAGGAAAGAGCATATTGAGTTGGTGTATATACTACAAAACAGAGTAGAAAAGAACATTGTATACTTTTTCTGACAGATTATATTCAGAGAAATTTTGCTTTTAAGATTGGGGTGCCTAGATAATATTTAGATTTTTTTCGATTCGCTTAAATATAGAATTTCTGTATTTTACATGAGAGAGCATATGGAGTTGGTGTATATACTACAAAACTAAGTAGAATAGGTCATTGTATATTTTTTCTGACAGATTATCTTCAGAGCAATTTTGTTTCTAACACTGGGTTGCCTAGATGATATTTAGATTTTTTTCAATTCATGTATAATTTGAATTTCTGCATTTTACATATGAGAGCATAGTGAGTTGGTGTATATACTCCAAAACAGAGTAGAATAATGCATTGTATATTTTCTCTAACAGACTATATTCAGAGCCATTTCCTTTATCTTTGACATGCCTGGATATTATTTATATTTATTTCGAGTCACGTAAAATTATAATTTCTATATTTTACAAGAGAGAGCATATTGAGTTGTTTTATATACTCAAAATCAGAGTAGAAATGGGCAGTGTAAATTTTTTCTGACAGATTATATTAAGAGCAATTTTGTTTTTAACATTGGGGTGCCTAGAAAATATTTAGATTTTGTCGATTCGGGTAAAATTGGAATTCCTGTTGTTTACATGAGAGAGCATATTGATTTCGTGTATATACTCCAAAATAGAGTAGAATAAGGCATTGTATTTTTTTTCTAACAGACTATATTCAGAGCCATTTTGTTTTAACTTTGGGATGCCTAGATATTATTTAGATTATTTTCGATTCGCATAAAATTAGAATTTTGGTATTTTATATGAGAGAGCATATTGAGTTTGTGTATATACTCCAAAACAGAGTAGAAAAGGGCATTGTATATTTTTTCTGACAGATTATATTTGGAGCAATTTTTCTTTTAACGTTGGAGGGCCTAGATAATATTTAGATTTTTCTTGATTCGCTTAAATATAGAATTTCTGTATCTTACATGAGAGAGTATATGGAGTTGGTGTATATACTCCAAAACAGAGTAGAAAAAAGCATTGTATATTTTTACTGATAGATTATATTTAGAGCTATTTTGCTTTTAACATTGGGGTGCCTAGATTATATTTAGATTTTTTTCGATTTGCTTAAATACAGAATTTCTGTATTTTATATGAGAAAGCATATGGAGTTGGTGTATATACTCCAAAAAAGAGTAGAATAGGGCATTGTATATTTTTTCTGACAGATTATATTCAGAGCAATTTTGTTTTTAAAATTGGGGTGCCTAGATAATATTTAGATTAATTCGATTCGGGTAAAATTAGAATTTCTGTATTTTACATGATAGAGCATACTGAGTTTGTGTATATACTCCAAAACAGAGTAGAATAAGGCATTGTATATTTTTTCTAACAGATTATATTCAGAGCCATTTTATTTTAACTTTCAGGCGCCTAGATAGTATTTAGATTATTTTCGATTCGCGTAAAATTAGAGTTTTGGTATTTTACATGAGAGAGCATACTGAATTGGTGTATATTCTCCAAAACAGATTAGAATTAGGCATTGTATATTTTTACTAGCAGACTATATTCAGAGCCATTTTCTTTTAACTTTGGGGCGCCTAGATATTATTTAGATTTTTTAGATTTGCGTAAAATTAGAATTTCGGTATTTTAAATGAGAAAGCATATTGAGTTGGTTTATGTAATCCAAACCAGAGTAGAATAGGGCATTGTATATTTTTTTTTTAGAAATTATATTCAGAGCAATTTTGCATTTAAGATTTGGGTGCCTAGATAATATTTACATTTTTTTCTATTCACGTTAAATTCGAATATCAGCATTTTACATGAGAGAGCATACTGAGTTGGTGTATATACACCAAAACATAGTAGAATAAAACATTGTATATTTTTTCTAACAGATTATATTCAGAGCCATTTTGTTTTAACTTTTGGGTGCCTAGATATTATTTAGATTTCTTTCAATTCACGTAAATTTAGAATTTCGGTATTTTACATGAGAGAGCATGCTGAGTTGGTGTATATAGTCCAAAACAGAGTAGAAAAGGGCATTGTATATTTTTTCTGACAGATTATATTTAGAGGAATTTTTCTTTTAACAATGGGGTACCTAGATAATATTTAGATTTTTTTCGATTCACTTAAATATTGAATTTCTGTATTTTACATAAGAGAGCATATGGCGTTGGTTTATATACTCCAAACCAGAGTAGAATAGGGCATTGTATATTTGTTCTGACATATTACATTCAGAGCAATTTCGTTTTTAACATTGGGGTGCCTAGATAATATTTAGATTTTTTCGATTCAGGTAAAATTAGAATTTCTGTATTTTACATGAGAGAGCATACTGAGGTGGTGTACATACTTCAAAACTGAGTAGAATAAGTCAATGTATATTATTTCTTACAGACTATACTCAGAGCCATTTTCTTTTAATTTTGGGGCGCCTAGATATTATTTAGATTTTTTTCAATTCGCATAAAATTAGAATTTCTGTATTTTACAGGAGAGAGCATGCTGAGTTGGTGTATATTTTTAAAACAGAGTAGAATAGAACATTGTATATTTTTTCTGACAGCTTATATTCAGAGCAATTTTGTTTTTAACATTGTGGTGCCTAGATAATATTTAGATTTTTTCGATTCGGGTAAAATTAGAATTTCTCTATTTTACATGATAGAGAATACTGAGTTGGTGTATATACTCCAAAACAGAGTAGAATAAGGCATTGTATATTTTCTCTAACAGACTATATTCAGAGCCATTTTGTTTTAACTTTGGGATGCCTAGATATTATTTAGATTATTTTCGATTCGCGTAAAATTAGAGTTTTGGTATTTTACATGAGAGAGCATACTGAGTTTGCGTATATACTCCAAAACAGAGTAGAATAAGGCATTGTATATTTTTTCTAGGAGACTATATTCAGAGCCATTTTCTTTTAACTTTGGGGCGCCTAGATATTATTTATATTTCTTTCAATTTGCGTAAAATTAGAATTTCGCTATTTTAAATGGGAGAGCATATTGAATTGGATTATATACTCCAAACCAGACTAGAATAGGGCATTGTATATTTTGCATGAGAAATTATATTCAGAGCAATTTTGCATTTAACATTGGGGTGCCTAGATAATATTTAGATTTTTTTCTGTATACGTAAAATGCGAATTCCAGTATTTTACATGAGAGAGCATACTGAGTTGGTGTATATACTTTAAAAAAAGAGTAGAATAAGGCATTGTATATTTTTTCTAACAGACTATATTCAGAGCCATTTTATTTTAACTTTGTGGCGCCTAGATATTATTTAGACTTTTTTCGATTCACGTAATATTAGAATTTTGATATTTTACATGAGAGAGCATATTGAGTTGGTGTATATACTACAAAAAAGACAAGAAAAGGGCATTGTATATTTTTTCTGACAAGTTATATTCAGAGCAATTTTGTTTTTAACATTGGGGTGCCTAGATAATATTTAGATTTTTCGATTCGCTTAAATATTGAATTTCTGTATTTTACATGAGAGAGCATAGGGAGTTTTTGTATATACTCCAAAACAAAGTAGAATAGGGCATTTTATATTTTTTTGAAAAATTATTTTAAGAGCAATTTTTTTTTTAACATTCGGGTGCCAAGATAATATTTAAATTTTGTGGATTCGGGTAAAATTGGAATTCCTGTATTTTACAAGAGAGCATGTTTAGTTCCTGTATATACTGCAAAACAGAGTAGAAAAGAACATTGTATATTTTTACTGACAGATTATATTCAGAGCAATTTTGCTTTTAACATTGGGGTGCCTAGATAATATTTAGATTTCTTTTGATTTGCTTAAATATAGAATTGCTGTATTTTACATGAGAGAGCATATGGAGTTGGTGTATATATTCAGAACAGAGTAGAATAGGGCATTGTATATTTACTCTGACATAGTATATTTAGAGCAATTTTGTTTTTAAAATTGGGGTGCCTAGATAATATTTAGATTTTTTTGGATTCACGTAAAATTAGAATTTCTGTATTTTACATGAAGGAGCATACTGAGTTGGTGTATATACTCCAAAACAGAGTAGATTAAGGCATTGTATATTTTTTGTAACAGACTATAATGAGAATCATTTTCTTTTAACTTCAGGGCACCTAGATATTATTTAGATTTATTTCGATTTGCGAAAATTTAGAATTTCGGTATTTTACATGAGAGAACATATTCAGTTGGTGTATATACTACAAAACAGAGTAGAAAAAAGCATTGTTGATTTTTCCTGACAGATTATATTCAGAGAAATTTTGCTTTTAACATTGGAGTGCCTAGATAATATTTAGATTTTTTTCAATTCACATAAAATTAGAATTTCAGTATTTTTCATGAGAGAGCATCCTCAGCTGGTGTATATACTCCAAAACAAAGTAGAATAAGGCATTGTATATTTTTTCTAACAGACTATATTCAGAGCCATTTTCTTTTAACTATGGGGCTCCTAGATATTATTCAGATTTTTTTCGATTCATGAAAAATTAGAATTTCGGTATTTTACATGAGAGAGCATATTGAGTTGGTGTATATATTCGAAAACAAAGTAGAAAAGGTCATTGTGCATTTTTTCTGACAGATTATATTCAGAGCAATTTTCCTCTTAACATTGGAGTGCCTAGATTATATTTAGATTTTTTTCGATTCGCTAAAATATAAAATTTCTCCATTTTACATGACAAAGCATACTGAGTTGGCGTATAAACTCCAAAACAGAGTAGAATAGGGCATTGTATATTTTTTCTAACAGACTATATTCAGAGAAATTTTATTTTAACTATGGGGCGCCTAGATATTATTTAGATTTTTTTCTATTCACGATAAATTAGAATTTCGGTATTTTAATGAGAGAGCAATTGAGTTGGTGTGTATGCTCCAAAACAGGGTGGAAAAGGGCATTGTATATTTCTTCTAACCGATTATATTCAGAGCAGTTTTGCTTTTAACATTGGGGTGCCTAGATAATATTTAGAATTTTTTTGATTCACTTAAATATAGAATTTATGTATTTTAAATGAGAGAGGATATTGACTTGGTGTATATACTCCAAAACAGAGAAGAATAAGGCATTGTATATTTTTTAAACAGACTATATTCAGAGCCATTTTCTTTAAAGTGTGGGGCGCCTAGATATTATTAAATTTTTTTCGATTATTGTAAAATTAGAATTTCGATATTTTACATGAGAGAGCATATTGAGTTGGTGTATATACTCCAAAACAGAATAAAATAGTGCATTTATATTTTTTTAACAGACTATATTCAGTGCCATTTTCTTTAGCTTTGGAACGCCTAGATATTATATAGATTTTTTTTGATTTGCGTAAAATTAGAATTTCGGTATTTTATATGAGAGAGCATAGTGAGTTGGTGAATATACTCCAAAATAGAGTAGAAATGGACATTGTATATTTTTACTGACAGATTATATTCAGAGCAATTTTGTTTTTAACATTGGGGTGCCTAGATTATATTTAGATTTTTTCGATTCGGGTAAAATTGGAATTTCTGTATTTTACATGAGAGAGCATATTGAGTTGGTGTATATACTACAAAACAGAGAAGAAAAGGGCATTGTATATTTTTTCTGACATTATATTCAGAGCAATTTTGCTTTTAACATTGGGGTGCCTAGAAAATATTTAGATTATAGTCGATTCGGTTAAATATAGAATTTCTGTATTTTACATGAGAGAGCATGTGGAGTTGGTTTATAAACTCCAAAAGAGAGTTGAATAAGGCATGGTATATTTTTTCTAACAGACTATATTCAGAGCCATTTTCTTTTAACTTAGGGGCACCTAGATATTATTTAGATTTTTTTTCGATTCACATAAAATTAGAATTTCGGTATTTTAATGAGAGAGCTATTGAGTTGGTGTATATACACCAAAACAGAGTAGAATAGGACATTGTATATATTTTCTGAGAGATTATATACAGAGTAATTTTGTTTTTAACATTGGGGTGCCTAGATAATATTTAGATTTTTTCAATTTGGGTAAAATTAGAATTTCGGTATTTTACATGAGATAGCACATGGAGTTGGTGTATATACTCCAAAACGGAGTAGAATAGAACATTGTATATTTTTTCTTAAAGATTAAATTCAGAGCAATTTTGCTTGTAACATTGGGGTGCCTAGATAATATTTAGGTGTTTTTCAATGCACGTAAAGATAGAATTACAGTATTTTACATGAGAGAGCATACTGAGATTGTGTATATACTCCCAAACAGAGTAGAATAAGGCATTGTATATTTTTTCTAACAGACTATATTCAGAGCCATTTTCTCTTAACTTTGAGGCACCTAGATATTATTTAGATCCTTTTTGATTCGCGTAAAATTAGAATTTCGGTATTTCACATGTGAGAGCATATTGAGTTGGTTTAGATACTCCAAAACAATGTAGAATAGGGCATTGTATATTTTTTATAACAGATTATATACAGAGCAATTTTGCTTTTAACATTGGGGTGCCTAGATAATATTTACATTTTTTTGATTCTGGTAAAATTACAATTTTTTTTATTTTACATGAGAGCATATTGAGTTAGTTTATATACTACAAAACGGAGTAGAAAAGGGCATTGTATATATTTTTTAAAAGATTATATTCAGAGCAATTTTGCTTTAAACGTTGGGGTGCCGAGATTACATTTAGATTTTTTTCGATTTGCTGAAATATAGGATTTCTATATTTTACATGAGAGAGCATATGGAGTTGGTGTATATACTCAAAAAAAGAGTAGAATAGGTAATTGTATATTTTTTCTGACACATTATATTCAGAGCAATTTTGTTTTTAACATTGGGGTGCCTAGATAATATTCAGAATTTTTTCGATTCAGTTAAGTATAGAATTTCTGTATTTTACATGAGAGAGAATATGGAGATGGGGTATATACCCCAAAACAGAGTAGAATAGGGCATTGAATATTTTTTCTGACAGCTTATATTCAGAGCAATTTTGCTTTTATCATTGGGGTGCCTAGATCATATTTAGATTTTTTTCGATTCACTTAAATATAGAATTTCTGTATTTTACATGAGAGAGCATATGGAGTTGGCGTATATACTCCAAAACAGAGTAGAATATGGCATTGTATATTTTTCCTAACAGATTATATTCAGAGCAGTTTTGTTTTTAACATTGGGTGCCTAGATAATATTTAGATTTTTTCGATTCACGTAAAAGTAAAATTTCTGTATCTTACATTAGAGAGCATACTGAGTTGGTGTATATACTCCAAAAATGTGTAGAATAAGACATTGTATATTCATTCTAACAGACTATATTCAGAGCCATTTTCTTTTAACTTTGAGGCGCCCAGAAATTATTTAGATCCTTTTCGATTCGCGTAAAATTAGAATTTTAATATTTTACATGAGAGAGCATACTGAGTTCGTGTATATACTCCAAAACAAAGTAGAAATGGGCATTATATATTTTTTCTAACCCCCTGCATTCAGAGCCATTTTCTTTTAACTTTGGGGCGCCTAGATATTATTTAGATTTTATTCGATTCACGTAAAATTAGAATTTCTGTATTTCACATGAGAGAGCATACTGAGTTGGTGTATATACTCCAAAACAAAGTAGAATAAGGCATTGTATATTTTTTATAACAGACTATAATTAGAGCCATTTTCTTTTAACTTTGGGGCAAATAAATATTATTTAGATTTATTTTGATTCGCGTAAAATTAGAATTTCGGTATTATACAAAAGAGAGCATATGGAGTTGTTGTATATACTCCGAAAAAGAGTAGAATAGGGCATTATATATATTTTCTGGCAGATTATATTCAGAGCAGTTTTGTTAATAACATTGAAGTGCCTAGATAACATTTAGATTTTTTTCAATTCACGTAAAATTAGAATATCGGTATTTGACATGAGAGAGCATACTGAGTTGGTGTATATACTCCAAAACAAAGTAGAATAAGGCATTGTCTATTTTTTCTAACAGGCTATATTGAGAGCCATTTTTTTTTAACCTTGGGGCACCTAGATATTGTATAGATTTTTCTCAATTCGCGTAAAATTATAATTTCAGTATTTTACATTAGAGAGCATATTGAGTTGGTGTATATATTACAAAACAATGTAGAATAGGGCATTGTATATTTTCTCTTACACAGTATATTCAGAGCAATTTTTTTTTAACATTGGGGTTCCTAAATCATATTTAGAATTTTTTCGATTCCGGTGAAATTAGAATTTCTGAATGTTACACGAGAGAGCATATTGAGTTGGTGTATATACTACAAAACAGAGTACGAAAGGGCACTGTATATTTTTTCTGACAGATTATATTCAGAGCAATTTTGCTTTTAACTTTGGGGTGCCTATATCATATTAAGATTTTTTTCGATTCCCTTTAATATAGAATTTCTGTATTTTAATGAGAGAGCATATGGAGTTGTTGTATATACTCCAAAACAGAGTAGAATAGGGCATTGTATATTTTTTCTAATATATTATATTCAGAGAAATTTTGTTTTTAACATTGGGGTGCTTAGATAATATTTTGATTATTTTTGATTCACGTAAAATTAGAATTTCAATATTTTACATGAAAGAGCACACTGAGTAGTTTTATATACTCCAAAACAGAGTAGAATAGGGCATTGTATATTTTTTCTGACAGATTATATTCAGAGCAATATTTCTTTTAACATTGGGGAGCCTAGATAATATTTAGATTTTTTGCGATTCAGGTAAAATTAGAATTTCGGTATTTTACATGAGAGAGCATACTGAGTTGGTTTATATACTCCAAAACAGAGTAGAATAAGGCATTGTATATTTTTTCTAACAGACTATATTCGGAGCCATTTTTGCTTAACTTTGTGGTGCCTAGATAATATTTAGATTTGTTTTGATTCACTTAAATATAGAATTTCTGTATTTTACAAGAGAGAGCATATGGAGTTGGTGTATATACTCCAAAACAAAGTAGAATAGGGCATTGTATATTTTTTTCTGACAGATTATATTCAGAGCAATTTTGTTTTTAATATTGGGGTGCCTAGATAATATTCAGATTTTTATCGATTTGCTTAAATATAGAATTTCTGTATATTACATGAGAGAGCATACTGAGTTTGTGTATATACTCCAAAACAGCGTAGAATAAGGCATTGTATATTTATACTGACAGACTATATTTAGAGCTATTTTTATTTAACTTTGGGGCGCCTCGATATTATATAGATTTTTTTCGATTCACGCAAAATTAGAATTTTTGTATTTTACATGAGAGAGCATATTGAGTTGGTGTATAAACGCCAAAACAGAGTAAAAATGGGCATTGTATATTTTTTCTGACAGATTATTTTCAGAGCAACTTTGCTTTTCACATTCGGGTTCCTAGATAATATTTAGATTTATTTCGATTCAGGTAAAATTAGAATTTTTTTATTTTACATGAGAGCATAGAGTTGGTTTATATACTACAAATAAAAGTAGAATAAGGCATTGTACATTTTTTCTAACAGAGTATATTCAGAGCCATTTTCTTTTAACTTTGGGGCACCTAGATTTTATTTAGATTCTCTTCGATTCACGTAAAATTAAAATTTCGATATTTTACTTGAAAAGCATATTGGGTTTGTGTATATACTCCAAAACAGAGTAGAATAGGGCATTGTAAATTTTTTCTGACAGAATATATTCAGAGCAATTTTGCTTTTAACATTGGGGTGCCTAAAAAATATTTTGATTTTTTTGATTCGCTTAAATATAGAATTCCTGTATTTTAAATGAGAGAGCATACGGAGTTGGTGTATATACACCAAAACAAAGTAGAATAGGGCATTGTATATTTTTTTTAGGCACATTATATTCAGAGCAGTTTTCTTTTTAACATTGGGGTGCCTAGATAACATTTAGATTTATTTCAATTCACGTAAAATTAGAATTTCGGTATTTTACATGAGAGAGCATATTGAGATGGTGTATATACTTCAAAACAGAGTAGAATAAGGCATTTTATATTTATTTTAACAGACTATATTCAGAGCCATTTTCTTTTAACTTTGGGTCGCCTAGATATTATTTAGATTTATCTCGATTCACGTAAAATTAGAATTTCGGTATTTTACATGAGAGAGCATACTGAGTTGTGCATATACTCCAAAACAGAGTAGAATAAGGCATTGTATATTTTTTTAACGGACTATATTCAGAGCCATTTTCTTTTATGTTTGGGGCTCCTAGATATAATTTAGATTTTTTTCGAATCACGTAAAATTAGAATTTCTGTATTTTACATGATAGAGCATACTTAGTTGGTGTATATACTCCAAAACAGAGTAGAATAAGGCATTCTATATTTTTTCTAACAGACTATATTCAGAGCCATTTTCTTTTAACTTTGAAGCACCTAGATATTATTTAAATTATTTTCGATTCAGGTAAAATTAGAATTTCGGTATTTTATATGAGAGACCATTTTGAGTTGGTGTATATACTCCAAAAAAGAGTAGAAAAGGGCATTGTATATTTTCTCTAACAGATTATATTCAGAGCAATTATGCTTTTAACATCGGGGTGCCTACATAATAATTAGATTTTTTTCCATTCACGTAAATTTAGAATTTCGGTATTTTACGTGACGGAGCACACTAAGTTGGTGTATATACTCTGAAACAGAGTAGAACAAAGCACTGTATATTTTTTCTAACAGACTATATTGCTAGACATTTTCATTGAACTTTGGGGCGCCTGGATAGTATTTAGATTTTTTTTGATTCGCGTAAAATTAGAATTTCGGTATTTTACATGTGAGAGCATATGGAGTTAGTGTATATACTACAAAACAGATTAGAATATAATATTGTTTATTTTTTCTGACAAATTATATTCATTGCAATTTTGTTTTTAACATTGGGGTGCCTAGATAATATTTAGATTTTTTTCAATTCGCTTAAATATAGAATTTTTGTGTTTTACATGAGAGAGTATATGGAGGTGGTGTATATACTCCAAAACAGAGTAGAATAGGGCATTGTATACTTTTTCTGACAGATTATATTCAGTGCTATTTTGTTTTTAACATTGGTGTGCCTAGATAATATTTAGATTTTTTCGATTCGCGTAATATTAGAATTTCAGTATTTTACATGATAGAGCATATTGAGTGGTTTATATGCTCCAAAACAGAGTAGAAAAGGGGATTATATATTTTTTCTGACAGATTATATTTATAGGGATTTTACTTTTAACATTCGGGTGTGCCATATATAATATTTAGAGTTTTTTTGATTCACGTCAAATTAGAATTTCGGTATTTAACATGAAAGAGCATACTGAGTTGGTGTATATACCCCAAAACGGAGTAGAATAAGGCATTGTACATTTTCTCTAACAGACTATATTCAGATACATTTCCTTTTAACTTTTGAAAGGCTACATATTATTTTCATTTATTTCGATTCACGTAAAATTAAAATTATTTTACATGAGAGAGCATATTGAGTTGGTGTTTATACTACAAAACAGAGTAGAAAAGGGCATTGTATATTTTTTCTAACAGATTATATTCAGTGCAATATTTCTTTTAACATTCGGGTGCCTAGATAATATTTAGATTTTTTCAATTCACTTAAATATATAATTTCTGTATTTTACATGAGAGAGCCTATGGAGTTGGTGTATATATTCGAAAAAAAAGTAGAAAGGGCATTGTATATTTGTTCTGGCAGATTATATTCAGAGCAGTTTTGTTTTTAACATTGGGGTGCCTGGATATTATTCAGATTATTTTCGATTCTCTTAAATATAAGATTTCTATATTTTACATGAGAGAGCATACTGTGTTGCTGTATATACTCCAAAACAGAGTAGAATAAAGGAATTGTATATTTTTTCTAACAGACTATATTCAGAGCCATTTTCTTTTAACGTTGGAGGGCCTAGATATTATTTAGATTTTTTTCGATTTGTGTAAAATTTGAAATTCATTATTTTACATGAGAGAGCATATTGAGTTGGTGTATATACTCCAAAACAGAGTATAAAAGGGCATTGTATAATTTTTCTGACAGCTTATTTTCAGAGCAATTTTGCTTTTAACATTGGGATGCCTCGATAATATTTAGATTTTTGTCGATTCACGTGAAGTTAGAATTTCTGTATTTTACATGACCGAGCATACTGAGTTTGTTTATCTACACCAAAACAGAGTAGCATAAGGCATTGTACATTTTTTCTAAGAGACTATATTCCGAGCAATTTTCTTTTTACTTTGGTTCACCTAGATATCATTTAGATTATTTTTGATTCACGTGAAATTAGAATTTCGGTATTTTACCTGAGAGAGCATATTGAGTTGCTGTATATACACCAAAACAAAGTAGAATAGGGCATTGTATATTTTTTGTGACAAATTATATTTAGAGCAATTTTGCTATTCACATTGGGATGCCTAGATAATATTTAGATTTTTTTGTTTCACTTAAATATAGAATTTCTGTATTTTACATGAGAGAGAATATGGAGTTGGTGTATATACTCCAAAACAGAGTAGAATAGGGCATTGTTTATTTTTTCTGACAGATTATATTCAGAGCAATTTTATTTTTAACATTGGGGTGCCTAGATAATATTTAGGTTTTTTCGATTCACGTAAAATTAGAATTTCGGTATTTTACATGAGAGAGCATACTGAGTTGGTGTATATACTCCAAAACATAGTAGAATAGGGCCTTGTGTATTTTTTATAACAGATTATATTCAGAGAAATTTTGATTTTAACATTGAAGTGCCTAGATAATATTTTGATTTTTTTCAATTCACATAAAATTAGAATTTCTGTATTTTACATGAGAGAGCATACTGAGTTGGTGTATATACTCAAAAACAATGTAGAAAAGGGCATTGTATATTTACTCTTACAGATTATATTAAGAGCAATTTTGTTTTTAACATTGGGGTGCCTAGATAAGATTTAGATTTTTTCGATTCGTGTAAAATTAGAATTTCTGTATGTTACATTTGAGAGCATATTGAGTTGGTGTATATACTACAAAACAGAGTGCGAAAGGGCACTGTATATTTTTTCTGACAGATTATATTCAGAGAAATTTTGCTTTTAACTTTGGGGTGCCTAGATCATATTTAGATTTTTATCGATTCGCTTAAATATAGAATTTTTGTATTTTACATGAGAGAGCATATGGAGTTGGTGTATATACTCCAAAACGGAGTAGAATAGTGCATTGTATATTTTTTCTATCAGATTATATTCAGAGCAATTTTGGTTTTAACATTGGGGTGCCTAGATAATATTTAGATTTTTTTTGATTCACGTAAAATTAGAATTTCTGTATTTTACATGAAAGAGCACACTGAGTTGTTTTATATACTCCAAAACATAGTAGAATAGGGCCTTGTATATTTTTTCTGACAGATTATATTCAGAGCAATTTTGTTTTTAACATTGGGGATCCTAGATAATATTTAGATTTTTTCGATTTGGTTAAAATTAGAATTTCTGTATTTTACATGAGAGAGCACAGTGAGTTGGTGTATGTACTACAAATCAGAGTAGAAAAGGGCATTGTATATTTTTTATGACAGATTATATTCAGAGCAATTTTGTTTTTTACATTGGGGTGCCTAGAAAATATTTAGATTTTTTTCGATTTGGGTAAAATTTGAATATTTGTATTTTTCATGAGAGATCATAGTGAGTTGGTGTATACACTCCACAACAGAGTAGAACAAGGCATTGTTTCTTTTTCTAACAGACTATATTCAGAGCCATTTTCTTTTAACTTTGTGGCACCTAGATATTATGTAGATTTTATTCAATTCACGTAAAATTAGAATTTCGGTATTTTACATGAGAGAGCATATTGAGTTGGTGTATATACTACAAAACAGAGTAGAAAAGAGCATTCTATATTTTTTCTGACAGATTATATTCAGAGTAATTTTGTTTGTAACATTGGGGTGCCTAGATAATATTTAGATTTTTTTCGATTCTCTTAAATATTTAATTTCTGTATTTTACAGGAGAGAGCATATGGAGTTGGTGTATTTACTCCAAAACAGAGTAGAATAGGGCATTTTGTATTTTTTATGACTGTTGATATTCAGAGCAATTTTGCTTTTAACATTGGTGTGCGTAGATAATATTTAGAATTTTTAGATTCACGTGAAATTAGAATTTCGGTATTTTACATAACAGAGCATACTGAGGTGGTGTATCTACTCCAAAACAGAGTAGATTAAGGCATTGTACACTTTTTCTAACAGACTATATTCAGAGCAATTTTGCTTTTAACATTGGGGTGCCTCGATAATATTTAGATTTGTGTCGATTCATGTGAAGTTACTATTTCTGTATTTTACATGACAGAGCATACTGAGTTAGTGTATCTACTCCAAAACAGAGTAGCTTAAGGCATTGTACATTTTTTCTAACAGACTATATTTCGAGCAATTTTCTTTTAACTTTGGGGAGCCTAGATATCATTTAGATAATTTTTGATAAGCGTAAATTATTATTTCGGTATTTTACCTGAGAGAGCATATTGAGTTGGTGTATATACACCAAAACAGAGTAGAATAGAACATTGTATATTTTGTCTGACAAATTATATTTAGACCAATTTTGCTTTTAACATTGGGATGCCTAGATAATATTTAGATTTTTTCGTTTCGCTTAAATATAGAATTTCTGTATTTTATTTGAGAGAGCATATGGAGTTGGTGTATATACTTCAAAACAGAGTAGAATAGGGCATCGTAAATTTTTTCTGACAGATTAAATTCATAGCAATTTTGTTTCTAACATTGGGGTGCCTAGAAAATAATTAGATTTTATTCCATTCACGTAAAATTAGAATTTCGGTATTTTACATGAGAGAGAATACTGAGTTGGTGTATATACTCCAAAACAGAGTAGAATAAGGCACTGTATATTTTTTCTAGCAGGCTATATTCCTAGACATTTTCTTTGAACTTTGAAGCGCCTAGATATGATTTAGATTTTTTTTGATTCGCATAAGTTTAGAATTTCATCATTTTACATGATAGAGCACACGTTTGTGGTGTATACACCAAAACAGAGTAGAATAAGGCATTGTATATTTTTTCTAACAGACTATATTCAGAGCCATTTTTTTTTTAACTGTGGGGCGCCTAGACATTATTTATATTTATTTTGATTCGCTTAAAATTAGAATTTCGGTATTTTACATGAGAGAGCATTTGGAGTTGGTGTATATACTCCAAAACAGAGTGGAATAGGGCATTGTATATTTTTTCTAACACATTATATTCATAGCAGTTTTGCTTTTGACATTGGAGTGCCTAGATAATATTTAGATATTTTCGATTCGGGTAAAATTAGAATTTCTATATTTTACATGAGAGAGCATATTGAGTTGGTGTATATACTACAAATCAGAGTAGAAAAGGACATTGTATATTTTTTCTGACAGATTATATTCAGAGCAATTTTGTTTTTTACATTGGGGTGCCTAGAAAATATTTAGATTTTTTCGATTCCGGTAAAATATGAATATTTGTATTTTACATGAGAGATCATACTGAGTTGGTGTATACACTACACAACAGAGTAGAAGAAGGCATTGTTTATTTTTTCTAACAGACTTTATTCAGAGCCATTTTCTTTTAACTTTGTGGCACCTAGATATTATATAGATTTCTTTCGATTCGCGTAAAATTAGAATTTCGGTATTTTACATGACAGAGCATATTGAGTTGGTGTATATACTACAAAACAGAGTAGAAAAGGGCATTGTATATTATTTCTGACAGGTTATATTAAGAGTAGTTTTGCTTTTAACATTGGGGTGCCTAGATAATATTTAGATTTTTTTCAATTCGCTTAAATATATACTTTCTGTATTTTCTATGAGATAGCATATGGAGTTGGTTTATATACTCCAAAACAGAGTAGAATAGGGCATTGTACATTTTTTCTGACAGATTATGTTCAGAGCAATTTTGTTTATAACATTGGGGTGCCTAGATAATATTTAGATTTTTTCGATGTGGGTAAAATTTGAATTTCGGTATTTTACATGAGAGAGCATATTGAGTTGGTGTATATACAACAAAAGTGTAGAAAAGGGCATTGTATATTTTTTCTGACAGATTATATTGAGAGCGATTTTGTTTTTAACATTGTGGTGCCTAGATAATATGTAGATTCTTTTCGATTCACGTAAAATTATAATTTCAGTATTTAACCTGAGAGAGCATTCTGAGTTGGTGTATATACTCCAAAACAGAGTAGAATAGGGCATTGTATATATTTTATAACAGACTATATTCAGAGCCATTTTCTTTTAACTTTCGGTCACCTAGATATTATTTAAATTATTTTCGATTCACGTAAAATTTGAATTTCTGTATTTTACATTAGAGAGCATATTGAGTTAATGTATATAATACAAAACATAGTAGAAAAGGGCTTTGTATATTTTTTCTGACAGATTATATGCAGACCAATTTTGATTATAACATTGCGGTGCCTAGATAATATTAAATTTTTTCGATTCGGGTAAAATTAGAATTTGCTATTTTACAAAAGAGAGCATACTGAGTTGGTGTATATACTCCGAAACTGAGTAGAAAAGGGCATTGTATATTTTATTTAACAGAGTATATTCAGAACCAATTTCTTTTTACTTTGAGGTGTGTATATATTATTTAGAATTTTTTCGATTCACGTAAAATTAGAATTTCGTTATTTTACACGAGAGAGCATATTGAGTGGGTTTATATAATACAAAACAGCGTAGAAAAGAGCATTGTATATTTTTTCTGACAGAGTATATTAAGAGAAATTTTGCTTTTAACATTCGGGTGCCTAGATAATATTTAGATTATTTTCGATTCGCGTAAATATAGAATTTCGGTATTTTACATGAGAAAGAATACTGAGTTGGTGTATATACTCCCAAACAGAGTTGAATAAGACATTGTATATATTTCTAACAGACTCTATTAGAACCATTTTCTTTTAACTTTGGGGCGCCTAAATATTAGATAGATTTTTTCGATTTGCTTAAAATTTGAATTTCGGTATTTTACAGAAGACACCATACTGAGTTGGTGTATATACTACAAAACAAAGTAGAAAAGCGCATTGTATATTTTTTCTGAAAGATTATATTGAGAGCAATATTATTTTTAACATTAGGGTGCCTAGATAATATTTAGATTATTTCGATTCGGACAAAATTTGAATTTCGGTATTTTACTTGAGAGAGCATACTCACTTGGTGTATATACTTTAAAACAGAGTAGAATAATGCATTGTATATTTTTTCTAACAGACTATATGCAGAGCAATTTTCTTTTAACTTTGGGGCGCCTAGATGTTATTTAGATTTTTTTCAATTCGCGTAAAATTTGAACTTCGGTATTTTACATGAGACAGCATATTGAGTTCATGCATGTACTCCAAAACCATGTAGAATAGGGCATTGTATATTTTTTCTGACGGATTATATTGAGAGCAATTTTGCTTTTATTATTGCGGTGCCTAGATAATATTTAGATGTTTTTTGATTTGCTTAAATATAAAATTTCTGTATTTCAAATGACAGAGCATATGGAGTTGGTGTATATACTCCAAAACAGAGTAGAATAGGGCATTGTATATTTTATCTGACAGATTATATTCAGAATAATTTTGTTTTTAAAATTGGGGTGCCTAGATAATATTTAGATTTTTTAGATTCACGTAAAATTGTAATTTCACTATTTTACATGAGAGAGCACACAGAGTTGGTATATATACTCCAAATAAGAGTAGAATAAGGCATTGTATATATTTTCAAACAGACTAAATTCAGAGCCATTTTCTTTTAACTTTGGGGCACCTAGATATTATTTCGATTTTTTTAAATTCGTGTAAAATTAGAATTTCGGTATTTTACATGAGAGAGCATATTGAGTTGGTTTATATATTCCCAAACAGAGTAGAAAAGGGCATTGTATATTTTTTCTGACAGATTATATTCAGAGCAATTTTGCTTTTAACATTGGGGTGCCTAGATAATATTTAGATTTTTTTAAATTCACGTAAATTTAGAATTTCTGTATTTTACATGAGAGAGCATACTGAGTTGGTGTATATACTCCAAAACAGAGTAGAATAAGGCATTGTATGTTTGTTCTAACACACTATATTTAGAGCCATTTTATTTTATCTTTGTGGCGCCGAGATATTATTTAGATTTTTTTGTATTCACGTATATTTAGAATTTCTGTATTTTAATTGATAGAGCATACTGAGTTGGTGTATATACTCCAAAACTGTAGAATAAGGCATTGTATATTTGTTCTAACAGACTATATTCAGAGCCATTTTCTTTTAACTTTGGGACTCCTAGATATTCTTTAGATTTTTTCGATTCGTGTAAAATTACAATTTAGGTATTTTACATGAGAGAGCATATGGAGTTGGTTTATATACTCCAAAATAGAGTAGAAAAAAGTATTGAATATTTTTTTGGACAGATTATATTCAGAGCAATTTTGCTTTAAACATTAGGGTGCCTTGATAATATTTAGATTTTTGTCGATTCACGTAAATTTAGAATTTCGGAATTTTACATGAGAGAGCATACTGAGTTGGTGTATATACTCCAAAACAGAGTAGAATAGGGCATTGTATATTTCTTCTAACAGACTATTTTCAGAGCCAATTTTTTTTAACTTTGGGGTGCCTAGATATTATTTATATTTTTTTCTATTTGCGTATAATTAGAATTTCGGTATTTTACATGAGAGAGCATACTGAGTTGGTGTATATACTCCAAAACAGAGTGGAATAAAGCATTGTATATTTTTTCTAAGAGACTATACCCAGAGCCATTTTTATTTAACATAGGGGAGCCTGGATATTATTTAGATGTTTTTCGATTCGTGTAAAATTAGAATTTTGGTATTTTGCATGAGAGAGCATATTCAGTGGGTGTATATTCTACAATACAGAGTAGTATAGGGCATTGTATATTTTTTCTGACAGATTATATTCAGAGCAATTTTATTTTTAACATTGGGGTGACTAGACAATATGTAGATTTTTTCGATTCACGTAAAATTAGAATTTCTGTATTTTACCTGAGAGAGCATACTGAGTTGGTGTATATACGCCAAAACAGAGTAGAATAAGGCACAGTATATTTTTTCTAACAGACTATATTCAGAGCCATTTTCTTTTGACATTGGGGCAACTAGATATTATTTAGATTATTTTGATTCACGTAAAATTATAATTTAGGTTTTTTACATGAGAGAGCTTTTGGAGTTAGTGTATGTATTTCAAAACAAAGTAGAAAATGGCATTGTATATTTTTTCTGACAGATTATATTCAGAGCAATTTTGCTATTAACATTGGGGTGCCTATATATTATTTAGATTTTTTTCGATTTACGTAAATTTATAATTTCGGTATTTTACAGGAGAGAGCATACTGAGTTGGTGTATATACTCCAAAACAGAGTAGAATAGGGCATTTTATATTTTTTCTGACAGATTAAAATCATAGCACTTTTGTTTCTAAAATTGGTGTGCCTAGATAATATTTAGATTTTTTTCGATTAGTGTAAAATTAGTATTTTGGTATTTTACATGAGAGAGCATATTGAGTTGGTTTATATATTCCAAAATATTGTAGAAAAGGGCATTGTATATTTTTTCTGAGACATTATATTCAGAGCAATTTTGCTTTTTCATTGGGTTCCCTAGATAATATTTAGATTTTTTTCGATTCACGTAAAATTAGACTTTCGGTATTTTACATGAGAGAGCATACTTAGTTGGTGTATATACTCTAAAACAGAGAAGAAAAGGGCATTGTGTATTTTTTCTGAGAGATGATATTCAGAGCAATTTTGCTTTTCACATTGGGGTGCCTAGATAATATTTAGATTATTTTTGATTCATGTAAATTTAGAAATTCGGTATTTTACATGAGAGACATACTGAGTTGATGTATATACTACAAAACCTAGTAGAAAAGGGCATTGTATATTCTTTCTGACAGATTATATTCAGAGAAATTTTGCTTTTAATATTGTGGTGCCTAGATAATATAAAGATTTCTTTCGATTCTCTTAAATATAAAATTTCTGTATTTTACATGAGAGAGAATATGGAGTGGGATTGTATATTCCAAGACAGAGTAGAATAGGGCATTGTATATTTTTTCTGACAGATTATATTCAGAGCAATTTTGTTTTTAACACTGGGGTACCTGGAGAATATTTAGATATTTTCGATTCACGTAAAATTAGAATTTCGGTATTTTACCTGAGAGAGCATAATGACTTGGTGCCTATACTCCAAAAAAAGTAGAATAGGGCATTGTATTTGTTTTCTGACACATTATATTAAGAGCAATTTTATTTTTATTATTGGGGTGCCTCGATAATATTTTGATTTTTTTGATTCAGGTACAATTAGAATTTCAGTATTTTACATGAGAGAGCATTCTTAGTTGGTGTATATACTCCAAAATAGAGTAGAATAAGGCATCGTATATTTATTCTAACAGACTATATTCAGAGCCATTTTCTTTTAACTTTGAAGTGCCTAGATATTATTTATATTTTTTTCGATTCGCGTAAAATTAGAATTTCTGTATTTTACATGAGAGAGCATATTGAGTTGGTGTTTATACTCGAAAACAGAGTAGAGAAAACATTGTATATTTTCTGTGACAGATTATATTCAGAGAAATTTTGCTTTTAACATTGGGGTGCCTAGATAATATTTAGTTTTTTTTGGATTTACGTATAATTAGAATTTTGGTATTTTACATGAAAAAGCATACTGAGTTTGTGTATATACTCCAAAACAGAGTAGAATAAGGCATTGTATATTTTTTCTAACAGAGTATATTCAGAGCCTTTTTCTTTTAACTTTGGGGCGCCTAGATATTATTTAGATTTTTTTTTGATTCGCATAAAATTCCAATTTTGGTATTTTACATGAGAGAGCACATTGAGTTGGTGTATATACTACAAAACAGAGTAGAAAGGAGCATTGTATATTTTTTCTGACAGAGTATATGCAGAGAAATTTTGCTTTTAACATTGGGGGGCCTAGATGATATTTAGATATTTTTCAATTCTCTTAAATATAGAATTTCTATATTTTACATTAGAGAGCATACTGAGTTGGTGTATATGCCCCAAAACAGAGAAGAATAGGGCTTTGTATATTTTTTCTGACAGATTATATTCACAACAATATTGTATTTAACATTGGGGTACCTAGATAATATTTAGATTTTTCTGGATTCGCGTAATATTAGAATTTCGGTATTTTAAATTAGAGAGCATATTGAATTGGTTTATATACTACAAAACAGCGCAGAAAAGGGCATTGTTTATTTTTTCTGACAGATTATATTCAGAGCAATTTTGCTTTTAACATTGGGGTGCCTAGATAATATTTTTTGATTTTTCTGGATTCACATAAATTTAGAATATCGGTATTTTACATGAGAGAGCATACTGAGATGGTGTATATACTCCAAAACAAAGTAGAATGAGGCATTGTATATTTTTTCTAACAGAGTATATTCAGAGGCATTTTCTTTTAACTTTGAGGCTCCTAGATATTATTTAGATTTTTTTCAATTCGCGTTAAATTATAATTTCGGTATTTAACTGGAGGGAGCATATTGAGTTGTTGTATATACTACAAAACAGAGTAGAAAAAGGCATTGTATATGTTTTCTGACAGATTATATTCACAGCAATTTTGTTGTTAACATTGGGATGCCTAGGTAATATTTAGATTTTTTCGATTCGGGTAAAATTTGAATTTTGGAATTTTACATGAGAGAGCACACTTAGTTGGTGTATATACTCCAAAACAAAGTTGAATAAGGCATTGTATATTTTTTCTAACACACTATATTCAGAGCCATTTTCTTTTAACTTTGGGGTGCCTAGATATTATTTTGATTTTTTTTGATACGCGTAAAATGGGAATTTCTGTATTTTACATAAGAGAACATATTGAGTTGGTGTATATACTCCAAAACAAAGTAGAAACAAGCATTGTGTATTTTTTCTGACAGACTATATTCAAAGCAATTTTGGTTTTAACATTGGGGTGCCTATATGATATCTAGATTTTTTTCGATTTGCATAAAATTAGAATTTTATTATTTTACATTAGTGAGCATATTGACTTGGATTATATACTCCAAAACAGAGTAGAAAGGGGCATTGTATATTTTTTATTACAGATTATAATCAGAGGAATTTTCGTTTTAACATTGGGTTGCCTAGATAAGATTTAGTTTTTTTTTGATTCGCTTAAATATAGAATTTCTGTATTTTACATGAGAGAGCATATTGAGTTGATGTATATATTCCAAAACAGAGTAGAATTGGGCATTGTATATTTTTTCTGACAGACTATATTCAGAGCAATTTTGTTTTTAACTTTGGGGTGCCTAGATAATATTTAGATTTTTTTCGATTCACGTAAATTTAGAATTCTGTTATTTTACATGAGAGAGCATACTGAGTTGGTTTATATACTCCAAAAGAGAGTAGAATAGGGCATTGTATATTTTATGTGACAGATTATATTCAGAGAAATTTTGTTTTTAAAATTGGGGTGCCTGGATAATATTTAGTTTTTATTCGATTCACGTAAAATTAGAATTTCGTTATTTTAGATGAGAGAGGATATGGAGTTGGTGTATATACTCGAAAACAGAGTAGAATAGGGCATTGTATATTTTTTCTGACAGATTATATTCAGAGCAGTTTTGTTTTAACATTGGGATTCCTAGATAATATTTAGATTTTTTTATATTTGCTTAAATATAGAATTTCTGTATTTTACATGAGAGAGCATATGGACTTGATGTATACACTAGAAAACAGAGTAGAATAGGGCGTTTTATATTTTTTTCTGACAGATTATATTCAGAGCAATTTTGGTTTTAACATTGGGGTGCCTAGATAATATTTAGATTTTATCGATTCGGGTGAAATTAGAATTTCTGTATTTTACATGAGAGAGCATACATTGTTGGTTTATATACTCCAAAACAGAGTAAAATAAGGCATTGTATATTTTCTCTAACAGAATATATTCAGAGCCATTTTCTTTTAACTTTTGGCCGCCTAGATATTATTTAGATTTTTTTGGATTCGTGTAAAATTAGAATTTCGGTATTTTACATGAGAGAGCTTAATGAGTTGGTGTATACACTCCAAACAGAGTAGAATAGGGCATTTTATATTTTTCTGACAGATTATATTCAGAGAAATTTTGCTTTTAACATTGGTGTGCCTGGACAATATTTAGATTTTATTCGGTTCACGTTAATTTAGAATTTCGGTACTTTACATCAGAGAGCATACTGAGTTGGTGTATATACTCCAAAACAGAGTAGAATAAGGCATTGTATATTTTTTCTAACAGACTATATTCAGAGTCAGTTTCTTTTAACTTTGGGACGCCGAGATATTATTTAGATTTTTTTCGATTTGCGTAAAATTAGAATTTCGGTATCGTACATGAGAGAGCATATTGAGTTGGTGTATATACTACAAAAAAGAGTAAAAAAGGCATTGTATATTTTCACTGACAGATTATATTCAGAGCAATTTTGCTTTTAACATAGAGGTGCCTAGATAATATTGAGATTTTTTTCGATTGGCTTAAATATAGAATTTCTTTATTTTACATGACAGAGCATATGGAGTTGGTGTATGTACTCAAAACCAGAGTCGAATAGGTCACTGTATATTTTTTCTGACAGATTGTATTTAGAGCAATTTTGTCTTTAACATTGGGGTGCCTAGATAATATTTAGATTGTTTTTGATTCGCGTATAATTATAATTTCGGTATTTTACTTGAGAGAGTATATTGAGTTGGTTTATATACTACAAAACAGCGTAGAAGAGGGCATTGTATATTTTTTCTGACAGTTTATATTCACAGCAATTTTTCTCTTAACATGGGCATTTCTAGATGATATTTAGATTTTTTTCAATTCGCTTAAATATTGATATTCTGCATTTTAAATTAGAGAGCATATGGAGTTGGTGTATATACTCCAAAACAGAGTAGAATAGGGCATTGTATAGTTTTTCTGACAGATTATATTCAGAGCAATTTTGTTTTTAAAATTTGGGTGCCTAGATGCTATTTAGATTTTTTTCGGTTCACGTAAAATTAGAGTTTTGGTATTTTACATGAGATAGCATACTGAGTTGGTGTATATTCTCCAAACCAGAGTAGAGTAAGGTAGTGTATATTTTCTCTAACAGACTATATTCAGAGCCATTTTCTTTTAACTTTGGGTCACCTAGATATTATTAAGTTTTCTTCAATTCACATAAATGTAGAATTTCGGTATTTTACATAAGAGAGCATACTGAGTTGGTGTATATACTCCAAAACAGAGTAGAATAGAGCATTGTATATTTTTTCTAAAAGATTATATTCACAGCAATTTTGTTTTTAACGTTCGGTTGCCTAGATAACATTCAGATTTTTTTCGATTCACGTAAAATTAGAATTTCGGTATTTTACATGAGAGAGCATACTGAGTTGGTGTATATACTCCAAAACAGAGTAGAAAAGAACATTGTATATTTTTTCTGACAGATTATATTCAGAGCTTTTTTGCTTTTAACATTGGAGTTCCTAGATAATATTTAGATTTTTTTCGATTCACGTAAATTTAGAATTTCTTTATTTTACATGAGAGAGCATACTGAGTTGGTGTATATACTCCAAAACAGAGTAGAATAAGGCATTGTATATTTTTTATACCAGACTATATTCAGAGCCATTTTATTTTAACTTTGGGGCATCTAGATATTATTTGAATTGTTTTCGATTCACGTAAAATTACAATTTCGCTATTTTACATGAGAGAGCATATTGAGCTGGTGTATATATTCCAAAACAGAGTAGAAAAGGGCATTGTATATTTTTTCTGACAGATTATATTCAGAGCAATTTTACTTTTAACATTGGGGTGCCTAGATAATATTTATATTCTTTTCGATTCACGTAAATCTAGAATTTCGGTATTTTACATGAGAGAGCATTCTGTGTTGGTGTATATACTCCAAAACAGAGTAGAATAGGGCATTGTATATTTTTTACGACAGACTGTGTTCCGATAAATTTTGTTTTTATCATTTGGGTGTCTAGATTATATTTAGATTTTTTTGATTCGGTTAAAATTTGAATTTTTGTATTTTAAATGAGACAGCATATTGAGTTGGTGTATATACTACAAAACAGAGTAAACAAAAGCATTGCATATATTTACTGACAGATTATATTTACAGCAATTTTGCTTTTAACATTGAAGTGCCTAGATAATATTAAATTTTTTTCAATTCACGTAAAATTACAATTTCGGTATTTTATGTAAGAGAGCATACTGAGTTAATGTATATACTCCAAAACAGAGTAGAATAGGGCATTGTATATTTTTTCTGACAGATTATATTCAAAGCAAATTTGTTTTTAAAACTGGGGTGCCTAGATAATATTTAGATTATTTTGATTCGTGTAAAATTAGAATTTCTGTATTTTACATGGGAGATCATATTGAGATGGTGTATATACTACAAAACAGGGTAGAAAAGGGCATTGTATTATTTTTCGGACAGATTATATTCAGAGCAATTTTACTTTTAACACTTGGGTGCCTAGATAATATTTAGATTTTTTTGATTCGCTTAAATATAGAATTTCTGTATTTTAGATGAGAGAGCATATGGAGTTGGTGTATATACTCTAAAACAGATAAGAATAAGGCATTGTATAATTTTTCTGACAGAATATATCCAGAGCAATTTTGTTTTTAACATTGGGGTGCCTAGATAATATTTAGATTTTTTTCGATTCACGTAAATATGGAATTTGTGTATTTTAAATGAGAGAGCATATGGAGTTGGTGTATATTTTCCAAAACAGAGTAGAATAGGGCATTGTATATTTTTGCTGACAGACTATATTCAGAACAATTTTGTTTTTAACATTGGGGTGCCTGGACAATATTTAGATTTTATTCGATTCACGTTAATATAGAATTTCGGTACTTTACATCAGAGAGCATACTGAGTTTGTGTATATACTACAAAACAGAGTAGAATAGGGCATTGTATATTTTACTGGCATATTATATTCAGAGCAATTTTGCTTTTAACATTGGGGTGCCTGGACAATATTTAGATTTTATTCGATTCACGTTAATATAGAATTTCGGTACTTTACATCAGAGAGCATACTGAGTTGGTGTATATACTTTAAAACAGAGTAGAATAAGGCATTGTATATTTTATCTAACAGACTATATTCAGAGTCAGTTTCTTTTAACTTTGGAACGCCGAGATATTATTTAGATTTTTTTCGATTTGCGTAAAATTAGAATTACGGTATCGTACATGAGAGAGCATATTGAGTTGGTTTATATACTACAAAACAGAGTAGAAAAGGGCATTGTATATTTTCACTGACAGATTATATTGAGAGCAATTTTGCTTTTAACATAGTGGTGGCTAGATAATATTGAGATTTTATTCGATTTGCTTAAATATAGAATTTCTTTATTTTACATGACAGAGCATATGGAGTTGGTGTATATACTCAAAAACAGAGTCGAATAGGTCACTGTATATTTTTTCTGACAGATTGTATTTAGAGCAATTTTTTCTTTAACATTGGGGTGCCTAGATAATATTTAGATTGTTTTCGATTCGCGTAAAATTATAATTTCGGTATTTTACTTGAGAGAGCATATTGAGTTGGTTTATATACTACAAAACAGCGTAGGAAAGGGCATTGTATATTTTTTCTGACAGTTTATATTCACAGCAATTTTTCTTTTAACATTGGGGTTCCTAGATGATATTTAGATTTTTTTCGATTCGCTTAAATATTGATATTCGGTATTTTAAATGAGAGAGCATATGGAGTTGGTGTATATACTCCAAAACAGAGTAGAATAGGGCATTGTATAGTGTTTCTGACAGATTATATTCAGAGCAATTTTGTTTTTAAAATTTGGGTACCTAGATAATATTTAGATTTTTTTTGATTCACGTAAAATTAGAGTTTTGGTATTTTACATGAGATAACATACTGAGTTGGTGTATATTCTCCAAAACAGAGTAGAATAAGGTAGTGTATATTTTTTCTAACAGACTATATTCAGAGCCATTTTCTTTTAACTTTGGGGCGCCTAGATATTATTAAGATTTTCTTCGATTCGCGTAAATGTAGAATTTCGGTATTTTACATGAGAGAGCATACTGAGTTGGTGTATATACTACAAAACAGAGTAGAAAAGGGCATTGTATATTTTTTCTGACAGATTATATCCAGAGCAATTTTTTTTTAACACTGGGTTGCCTGGAGAATATTTAGATATTTTCGATTCACGTAGAATTAGAATTTCTGTATTTTACCTGAGAGAGCATAATGACTTGGTGTATATACTGCAAAAGAAAGTAGAATAGGGCATTGTATATTTTTTCTGACACATTATATTCAGAGCAATTTTGTTTTTATTATTGGGGTGCCTCGATAATATTTTGATATTTTTGATACGGGTAAAATTAGATTTTCTGTATTTTACATGAGAGAGCATATTCAGTTGGTGTATATACTACAAAACAGAGTAGAAAAGGGCATCGTATATTTCTTATGACAGATTGTATTCAGAAAAATTTTGCTTTTAACATTGGGGTGCCTAAATAATATTAAGATTTTTTTCGATTCACGTATAATTAGAATTTCAGTATTTTACATGAGAGAGCATACTGAGTTGGTGTATATACTCCAAAACAGAGTATAATAAGGCATTGTATATTTTCTCTAACAGACTATATTCAGAGTCATTTTCTTTTAACTTTGGGGCACCGAGATATTATTCAGATTTTCTTCAATTCGTGTAAATGTAGAATTTCGCTATTTTACATGAGAGAGCATACTGAGTTGGTGTATATACTACAAAACAGAGTAGAATAGGGCATTGTATATTTTTTCTGACAGATTATATCCAGAGCAATTTTGCTTTTAACATTGGGATGCCTAAATAATATTTATATTTTTTTTGATTCGCTTAAATATAGAATTTCTGTATTTTACATGAGAGGGCATATGGAGTTGGTGTATATACTCCAAAATTGAGTAGAATAAGGCATTTTCTATTTTTTCTAACAGACTATATTCAAAGATATTTTCTCTTAACTTTCGGGGGCCTAGATATTATTTAGATTATTTTCGATTCACGTAAAATTAGAATTTCATTATTTTACATGAGAGAGCATATTGAGTTTGTGTATATACTCCAAAAAAGAGTAGAAAAGGGCATTGTCTATTTTTTCTGACAGATTATATTCACAGCAATTTTTCCTTTAATATTGGGGTGCCTAGATAATATTTAGATTTATTTCAATTCGCTTAAATATTGAACTCCTGCATTTTACATGAGATAGCATATGGAGTTGGTATGTATACTCCAAAACAGAGTAGAATAGGAAATTGTATACTTTTTCTGAAAGACTATATTCAGAGCAATTTTGTTTTTAACTTTGGGGTGCCTAGATTATATTTAGATTTTTATTCAATTCGCATAAATATAGAATTTTTGTATTTTACTTGAGAGAGTTTACTTAGTTGGTGTATATACTCCAAAACATAGTAGAATAACGCATTGTATATTTTATCTAACAGACTATATTCAGAGCCATTTTCTTTTAACTTTGAAGCGCCTAGATATTATTTCGATTTTTTTCGATTCGCGTAAAATTAAAATTTCGGTATTATACATGAGAGAGCATATTGAGTTGGTGTATATACTCCAAAACAGAGTAGAAAAGGGCATTGTATATTTTCTCTAAAAGATTATATTCAGAGCAATCTTGCTTTTAACATTGAAGTGCCTAGATAATATTTAGATTATTTTCGATTTACGTATAATTAGAATTTCGGTATTTTACATTAGAGAGCATACTGAGATGTTGTATATACTCCAAAACAGAGTAGAATAAGGCATTGTATATTTTTTATTACAGACTATATTCAGAGTCAGTTTTTTTTAACTTTGGGGCGCCTAGATATTATTTAGATTTTTTCGATTCGTGTAAAATTAAAATTTTGGTATTTTACATGAGAGACAATATGGAGTTGGTGTATATACTCCAAAACAAAGTAGAATAGGGCATTGTATATTTTATCTGACAGATTATATTCAGAGCACCTTTGTTTATAACTTTGGAATGCCTAGATAATATTTAGATTATTTTCGATGCACGCAAAATTAGAATTTCGGTATTTTACATGAGAGAGCACACTGAGGTG
This sequence comes from Callithrix jacchus, assembly GCF_049354715.1. Lineage (NCBI taxonomy): Eukaryota > Metazoa > Chordata > Mammalia > Primates > Cebidae > Callithrix > Callithrix jacchus. Next base: position 53,539,128 of record NC_133519.1, read on the forward strand.
GTGAATATACTCCAAAACAAAGTAGAATAGGGCATTGTACATTTTTTTTGACAGAATATATTCAGAGCAATGTTGTTTTGAACATTGGGCATCCTAGATAATATTTAGATTTTTTCGATTCGGGTAAAATTAGAATTTCGGTATTGTACATGAGAGAGCCTACATAATTGGTGCATATACTGCAAAACGGAACAGAATAAGGCATTGTATATTTTTTCTAACAGACAATATTCAGAGCCATTTTCTTTTAACGTTGGGGCACCTTGATTTTATTTAGATTTTTTCGATTCGCGTAAAATTATAATTTCAGTATTTTACATGAGAGAGAATATTGAGTTGGTGTATATACTCCAAAACAGAATAGAAAAGGGCATTGTACATTTTTTCTGACAGATTACATTCAGAACAATTTTGCTTTCACACTGGGGTGCCTAGATAATATTAGATTTTTCTCTATTCACGTATAATTCGAATTTTGGTATTTTACATGAGAGAGCATACTGAGTTGGTGTATATACTCCAAAACAGAGTAGAATAAGGCATTGTATATTTTTTCTAACAGACTATATTCACAGCCGTTTTCTTTTAACTTTGGGGTGCCTAGATATTATTTAGATTTTTTTCGATTCGCATAAAATTAGTATTTCAGTATTTTACATGAGGGAGCATATTGAGTTGGTGTATATACTAGAAAACAGAGTAAAAAAGGGCATTGTATATTTTTTCTGACAGATTATATTCAGAGAAATTTTGCTTTTAACGTTGGGGTGCCTAGATAATATTTAGATATTTTCGATTTGCTTAAATATAAAATTTCTGTATGTTATATGAGAGAGCATATGGAGTTGGTTTATATACTCCAAAACAAAGTAGAATAGGGAATTGTATATTTTTTCTGACAGATTATCTTCAGAGCAGATTTGTTTTTAACATTGGGGTGCCTAGATAATATTTAGATTATTTTCTATTCGGGTGAAATTAGAATTTCTTTATTTTTCATGAGAGAGCATATTGAGTTGGTGTATATAGTACAAAAAAGAGTAGAAAAGGGCACTGTATATTTTTACTGACAGATTATATTCAGAGCAATTTTGCTTTTAACAGTAGCCTGCCTAGATAATGTTTAGATTTTATTCGATTCGCTTAAATATAGATTTTCTGTATTTTACATGAGAGAGCATATGGAGTTGCTGTATATACTCCAAAACAGAATAGAATAGGGCATTGTATATTTTATCTGACAGATTTTATTCAGAGAAATTATGTTTTTAACATTGGGGTGCCTAGATAATATTTAGATTTTTTCCATTCACGTAAATTAAGAATTTCGTTATTTTACATGAGAGCATACTGAGTTGGTGTATATACTCCAAAATAGAGTAGAATAACGCATTGTATATTTTTTCTAACAGACTATATTAAGAGTCATTTTCTTTTAACTTTAGGGCGCCTAGATATTATTTAGATATTTTCAATTTGCGTAAAATTAGAATTTAGCTATTTTATATGAGAGAGCATATTGAGTTGGTGTATATACGCCAAAACAGAGTAAAAAAGGGCACTGTATATTTTTCTGACAGATTATATTCAGAGCAATTTTGGTTTTAACATTGGGGTTCCTATAAAATATTTAGCTTTTTTTCGATTCACGTAAAATTCGAATTTCGGTATTTTACAGGAGAAAGCATATTGAGTTGGTGTATATACTCCAAAACATAGTAGAAAAGGGCATTGTATATTTTTTCTTACAGATTAAATTCAGAGCAATTTTACTTTTAACATTGGGGTGCCTAGATAATATTTAGAATTTTGTTGATTCAAGTAAATATAGAATTTCTGTATTTTACATGAGAGAGCATATGGAGTTGGTATATATACCACAAAACAGAGTAGAATAGGGCATTGTATATTTTTTCTGACAGATTATATTCAGAGCCATTTTGCTTTTAACGTTGGGGCGCCTAGATAATATTTAGATTTATTTCGATTTACGTAAAATTAGATTTTCTGTATTTTACATGAGAGAGCATACTGAGTTGGTGTATATACTTTAAAACAGAGTAAAATAGGGTATTGTATATTTTATCGTACACATTGTATTCAGAGAAATTTTGTTTTTAACATTGCGGTGCCTAGATAATATATAGATTTTTTTCGATTCGCCTAAATATGGAATTTCTGTATTTTACATGAGAGAGAATATCGAGTTGGTGTATATACTCCAAAACACAGTAGAATAGGGCATTGTATATTTTTATCTGACAGATTATATTCAGAGCAATTTTGTTTTTAACATTGGGCTTCCTAGATAATATTTAGCTTTTTTTTGATTCACGTAAAATTTGGATTTCGATATTTTACATGAGAGAGCATACTTAGTTGGTGTATACTCCAAAACAGAGTAGAAAAAGTCATTGTATATTTTTTCTAACAGACTATATTCAGAGCCATTTTCTTTTAACTTTGGGACGCCTAGATATTATTTAGATTTTTATCGATTCTCGTATAATTAGTATGGCAAGATTTTACATGAGACCATATTGAGTTGGTTTATATACTACAAATCAGAGTAGAAAAGGACATTGTATATTTTTTCTGACAGATTATATTCAGAGCAATTTTGCTTTTAACATTGGGGTGCCTAGATAATATTTAGATTTTTTTCTATTCACTTAAATATACAATTTCTGTATTTTAAATGAGAGAGCATATGGAGTTGGTGTATATACTCCAAAACAGAGTAGAATAGGGCATTGTATATTTTATCTGACAGATTATATTCAGAACAATTTTGTTTTTAAAATTGGAGTGCCTAGATAATATTTATATTTTTTAGATTTGCATAAATTTAGAATTTCTGTATTTTACATGAGAGAGCATACTGAGTTGGTTTATATACCCCAAATCAGAGCAGAATAAGCCATTGTATATTTTTTCTAACAAAATATATTCAGAGCCATTCTCTTTTAACTTTGGGGCGCTTAGATATTATGTAGATATTTTTCGATTCACGTAAAATTTGAATTTCGGTATTGTCCATGAGAGAGCATATTGAGGTCTTGTATATACTCTAAAACAGATTAGAAAAGGGCATTGTATATTTTCTCTGACAGATTTTATTCAGAGCTATTTTGCTTTTAACAATGGGGTGCCTAGATAATATTTAGATTTTTTTCTATTCACGTAAAATTAGAATTTCGGTATTTTACTTTAGAGAGCATACTGAGCTGGTGTATATACTCCAAAACAGAGTAGAATAGTTCTTTGTATATTTTTTGTTACAGATTATATTCAGAGCAATATTGTTTTTATCATTGGGGTGCCTATATAATATTTAGGTGTTTCCGGTTCGGGTAAAATTACAATTTCTGTATTTTACATGAGAGAGCATACTGAGTTCGTGTATATACTGCAAAACATAGTAGAAAAGGTCATTGTATATTTTTTATGACATATTATATTCAGAGGAATTTTGCTTTAAACATTGGGGTGCCTAGATAATATTTAGATTTTTGTCGATTCGCTTAAATATTGAATTTTTGTATTTTACATGAGAGAGCATATTGAGTTGGTGTATGTACTCCAAAACAGAGTAGAATATGTCATTGTATATTTTTTCCGACAGATTATATTCAGAGCAATTTTGTTTTTAACTTTGGGGTTCCTAGAAAATATTTAGCTTTTTTTCGATTCTCTTAAATTTAGAATTTCGGTATTTTACAGGGAGAGCATATTGTGTCGGTGTATATACTCCAAAACAGAGTAGAATAAGCCATTGTATATTTATTTTAACAGACTATATTCAGAGCCATTTTCTTTTAACTTTGGGGCGCCTAGATATTATTTAGATATTTTTCGATTCACGTAAAATTTGAATATCAGGATTTTACATGAGACCATATTGATTTGGTGTATATACTCTCAAACAGAGTAGAAAAGGGCATTGTGTATTTTCTCTGAGAGATTATATTCAGAGAAATTTTGTTTTTAACATTGGGGTGCCTAGATAATATTTAGATTTTTTCAATTTGGGTAAAATTAGAATTTCTGTATTTTACAAAAGAGAGCGTATTGAGTTGGTGTATATACTCCAAAACAGAGTAGAATAGGACATTGTGTATTTTTTCTGACAGATTTTATTCAGAGGAATTTTGCTTTTAACATTGGGGTGCCTATATAGTATATAGATTTCTTTCGATTCGCTTAAATATAGAATTTCTGTATTTTATGTGAGAGAGAATATGGAATTGGTGTATATACTGCAAAAAAAGTAGAATAGGGCATTGTATATTTTTTTCTGACAGATTATATTCATAGTAATTTTGGTTTTAACACTGGGTTGCCTAGATAATATTTAGATTTTTTTCGATTCACGTAAAATTAGAATGTTGGTATTTTACATGAGAGAGCATATTGAGTTGGTGTATATACTCCAAAACCTAGTAGAAAAGGGCATTGTATATTTTTTCTTACAGATTAAATTCAGGCCAATTTTGCTTTTAACATTGGGGTACCTAGATAATATTTAGATTTTTGTCGATTCACGTAAATATAGAATTTCTGTATTTTACATGAGAGATCATATGGAGTTGGTATATATACTACAAAAGAGAGTAGAATAGGGCATTGTATATTTTTTCTGAAATATTATATTCGGAACAATTTTGTTTTTAACACTGGGGTGCCTAGATAATATTTAGATTTTTTCGCTTCACATAAAATTAGAATTTCTGTATTTTACATGAGAGAGCATACTGAGTTGGTGTATATACTCCAAAACAGAGTAGAATAGGGCATGTTATATGTTTTCTGACAGATTATGTTCAGAGCAATGTTGTTTTTAACTTGGGGGGTGCCTAGATAATATTAAGATTTTTTTCGATTCACTTAAAATTAGAATTTCGGTATTCTACATGAGACAGCATACTGAGTTGGTGTATATACTCTAAAACACAATAGAAAAAAGCATTGTGAATTTTTTCTGAGAGAATATATTCAGAGCAAGTTTGTTTTTAACATTGGGGTGCCTAGATAATATTTAGATTTTTTTTGATTCACGTAAGTATAGAACTTCTGTATTTTACATGAGAGAGCATATGGAGTTGGTGTATATCCTCCAAAACAAAGTAGAATAAGGCATTGTATATTCTTTGTGACAGATTGTATTCAGAAACATTTGGTTTTTAACATGGGGGTGCCTAGATAAAATTTAGATTTTGTTAAATTCAGGTAAAATTAGAATTTCTATATTTTACATGAGAGAGCCAATTGAGTTGGTGTATATACTCCAAAACAGAGTAGAATAGGGCATGGTATATTTTTTCTGACACATTTTATTCAGAGCAATTTTGCTTTTAAGACTAAGGTGCCTATATTATATATAGATTTTTTTCGATTTGCTTAAATATAGAATTTCTGTATTTTATGTGAGAGAGAATATGGATTTGGTGTATATACTCCAAAGAAGAGTAGAATAGGGCATTGTACATTTTTTCTGACAGATTATATTCAGAGCAACTTTGCTTTTATCATTGTGGTGCCTAGATAAGATTTAGGTTTTTTTCGATTCACGTAAAAATAGAATTTCGGTATTTTACATGAGAGAGCATACTGAGTTGAAGTATATACTCCAAAACAGAGTAGAATAAAGCATTGTATAAATTTCCTAACAGACTCTATTTAGAGCCATTTTCTTTTAACTTTTGGGCGCCTACATATTATTTAGATTTTTTCAATTCACGTAAAATTATAATTTTGGTTTTTTGCATGAAAGAGCATATTGAGTTGGTGTATATACTCCAAAACAGAGTAGAAAAGGGCATTGTATATTTTATATGACAGATTACATTAAGAGCAATTTTGCTTTTAACATTGGGGTGCCTAGATAATATTTAGATTTTTGTCAATTCACGTAAATTTAGAATTTCGGTATTTTACATGAGAGAGCATACTGAGTTGGTGTATATACTTCAAAACAGTAGAATTGGGCATTGTATATTTTTTCTGACAGATTATATACAGATCAATTTTTCTTTTAACATTGGGGTGCCTAGAGAATATTTAGATTTTTTCGATTCGCTTAAATATAGAATTTCTGTATTTTACATTGGAGAGCATATTGAGTTGGTGTATATACTCCAAAACAGAGTAGAATCAGGCATTTTAAATTTTTTCTCACAGATTATACTCAGGGCAATTTTGTTTTTAACGTTGGTGTGCCTAGATAATATTTAGATTTTTTTCGATTTGCTTAAATATAGAATTTATTTTACATGAGAGAGCATATGGAGATGGTGTATATATTCCAAAACAAAGTAGAATAGGGCAAGTTATATTTTTTCTGACAGATTATATTTCGAGCAATTTTGTTTTTAACATTGGGGTACCTAGATAATATTTAGATTTTTTCAATTTGGGTAAAATTGGAATTTCGTTATTTTACATGAGAGAGCATACTTAGTTGGTATATATACTCCAAAAAAAAGTAGAATAGGGCATTGTATATTTTTTCTGACAGATTATATTCAGAACAATTTGTTTTTAACACTGGCGTGCCTAGATAATATTTAGATCTTTGTCGATTAACGTAAAATTAGAATTTCGGTTGTTTACATGAGAGACCATACTGAGTTGGTGTATATACTCTAAAACCGAGTAGAATAGGGCATTATATATTATTTCTGAGAGATTATATTCAGAGCAGATTTGTTTTTAACATTGGAGTGCCTAGATTATATTTAGATTTTTTCGGTTCGTGTAAAATTAGAATTTCTGTATTTTACTTGAGAGAGCGTATTGAGTTGGTGTATATATTACAAAAAAGAGTAGAAAAAGGCATTGTATATTTTTTTGACAGATTATATTCTGAGCAATTCTGCTTTTAACATTGGGGTGCCTCAATAATATATAGATTTGTTTCGATTCGCTTAAATATAGAATTTCTGTATTTTACATGAGAGAGAATATGGAGTTGGTGCAAATACACCAAAACCGAGTAGAATAAAGCATCGTACATTTTTTCTGACAGATTATATTCAGAGCAATTTTGCTTTTAACATTGGGGTGCCTAGATAATATTTAGATTTTTTCAATTCTGTTAAAATTAGAATTTCGCTATTTTACATGAGAGAGCATAATTACTTGGTGTATATACTCCAAAAAAAAGTAGAAGAAGGCATTGTATATTTTCTCTAACAGAATATATTCAGAGCCGTTTTCCTTAAATTTTGGAGCTCCTAGATATTGCTTAGAGTTTTGTGATTTGCGTAAAATAAGAAATTCGGTAATTTATATAAGAGAGCATATTGAGTTGGTGTATATTCTCCAAAACAGGGTACAAAAGGGCGTTGTATATTTTTTCTGACAGATTATATTCAGACCAATTTTGCTGTTAACCTTGGCATGCCTAGATAATATTTCGATTTTTTTCGATTCGCTTAAATATAGAATTTCTGTATTTTACATGAGACAGCATATGGAGTTGGTGTATATACTCCAATACAGAGTAGAATAGGGCATTGTATATTTTTTCTGACAGATAATATTCAGAGCAATTTTGTTTTTAACATTTGGATGCCTACATAATATTTAGATTTTTCAATTCGGGTAAAATTAGAATTTCTGTATTTTACACGAGAGAGCATACAGAGTTGGTGTATATACTACAAAACAGAGTACAAAAAAGCATTGTATATTTTTTCAGACAGATTATACTCAGAGCAATTTTGCTTTTAACATTGGGGTGCCTAGATAATATTTAGATTTTTGTCGATTCGCTTAATATAGAATTTCTGTATTTTACATGAGAGAGAATATTGAGTGGTGTATATACTCCAAATCAAAGTAGAAGAGGTCATTGTATATTTTTTCTGAGAGAATATATTAAGAGCAATTTTGTTTTTAAAATATGGGTGCCTAGATAATATTTAGATTTTTTTCGATTCAGGTAAATATAGAATTTCTGTATTTTACATGAGAGAGCATATGGAGTTGGGGTATATCCTCCAAAACAAAGTAGAAGAGGGCATTGTATATTTTTTCTGACAGATGATATTCAGAACCATTTTGTTTTTAACATTCGGCTTCCTAGATAATATATAGCTTTTTTTCGATTCACGTAAAATTAGAATTTCGGTATTTTACAGGAGAGAGCATATTGAGTTGGTGTATATACTCCAAAACATAGTAGAAAAGGGCATTGTATATTTTTTCTTACAGATTATATTCAGAGCAATTTTGCTTTTAACATTGGGATGCCTAGATAATATTTAGATTTTTTTGATTCACGTAAATATATAATTTCTGTATTTTACTTGAGAGAGCATATGGAGGTGGTGTACATCCTCCAAAACAAAGAAGAATAGGGCATTGTGTATTTTTTCTGACAGATTATATGCAGAACAATTTTGTTTTTAACATTGGGGTGCCTAGATAATATTTAGATTTTTTTCAATTCACGTAAATTTAGAATTTTTGTATTTTACATGAGAGAGCATTCTGAGTTGGTGTATATACTTCAAAACAGAGTAGAATAGGGCATGTTATATGTTTTCTGACAGATTATATTCAGAGTAATTATGTTTTTAACTTTGGGGTGCCTAGATAATATTTAGATTTTTTTCGATTCACGTAAAATTAGAATTTCGGTATTTTACATGAGAGAGCATACAGAGTTGGTGTATATACTCTAAAACAGAGTAGAATAGGGCATTGTATATTATATCTGAGAGATTATATTCAGAGCAATTTTGTTTTTAACATTGGGTTGCATCGATAATATTTAGATTTTTTCGATTCGGATAAAATTTGCATTTCTGTATTTTACATGAGAGAGCGTACTGAGTTGATGTATATACTACAAAAGAGAGTAGAAAAGGGCATTATATATTTTCTGTGACAGATTATATTCAGAGCCATTTTGCTTTTAACATTAGGGTGCCTAGATAATATATAGATTTTTTTCGATTTACTTAAATATAGAATTTCTGTATTTTACATGAGAGAGAATATGGAGTTGGTGTATATATTTCAAAACAGACTAGAATGAAGCATTGCATATTTTTTCTGACAGATTATATTTAGAGCAATTTTGTTTTTAACATTGGGGTGCCTAGATAATATTTAGATTTTTTTCGATTCACTTAAATATAGAATTTCGGTATTTTACATGAGAGAGCATATTGAGTTGGTGTATATACTCCGAAACAAAGTAGAATAAGGCATTGTATATTTATTCTAACAGACTATATTCAGAGCCATTTTCTTTTAACTTTGGGGTGCATCGAAATTTTTTAGATTTTTTTCGATTCGTGTAAAATTAGAATTTCGGTATTTTACATTAGAGAGCATATTGAGTTGGTGTTTATACTCCAAAACAGTGTAGAATAGGGCATTGTGTAATTTTTATGACAGATTATATTCAGAGCAATTTTGCTTTTATCATTGGGGTGCCTAGATATTATTTAGATTCTTTTCGATTCACGTAAAATTATAATTTCAGTATTTTACATGAGAGAGCATACTGAGTTGATGTATATACTCCAAAACAGAGTAGAAAATTGCATTGTATATTTTTTCTAACAGACTATATTCAGAGCCATTTTCTTTTAACTTTGGGTCGCCTAGATATTATTTAGATGTTTATCGATTCGCATAAAATTAGTATAGCAAGATTTTACATGAGACCATATTGAGTTGGTTTATATACTACAAAACAGAGTAGAAAAGTGCATTGTATATTTTCTCTGACAGATTATTTTCAGAGCAATTTTGCTTTTAACATTCGGGCGCCTAGATAATATTTTGATTAATTTTGATTCACGTAATTTAGAATTTCTGTATTTTACATGAGAGAGCATACTGAGTTGGTGTATATACTCCAAAAAAGAGTACAATAAGGCATTGTATATTTTTTGTTAACAGACTATTTTCAGAGCCATTTTCTTTTAACTTTAGGGCGCTTAGATATTATTTAGATTTTTTTCGATTCGCTTAAAATTAGAATTTCGGTATTTTACATGAGAGAGCACATTGAGTTGGTGTATATACTCGAAAAAAGTGTAGAAAATGGCATTGTATATTTTCTCTGACAGATTATATTCACAGTAATTTTGCTGTTAACATTGGGGTTCCTAGATAATATTTAGATTTTTTCCATTCGCTTAAATATAGAATTTCTGTATTTTACATGAGAGAGAAAATTGAGTTGGTGTATATACTCCAAAACAGAGTAGAATAGGGCATTGTATATTTTATCTGACAGATTATATTCAGAGCAACTTTGCTTTTAACATTGGGGTTCTCAGATAATATTTAGGTTTTTTTCGATTCACGTAAAATTGAATTTCGGTATTTTACATGAGAGAGCATACTGAGTTGGTTTATATACTCCAAAACAGAGTAGAATAAGGCATTGTATATTTTTTCTAACAGACTATATTCAGAGCCATTTTCTTCTATCTTTGGGGCGCCTAGATATTATATAGATTTTTTAGATTCACGTAAAATTATAATTTAGGTTTTTTACATGAGAGAGCATATTGAGTTGGGTTATATACTCCAAAACATAGTACAAAAAATCATTCTATATTTTATATGACAGATTACATTCAGAAAAATTTTGCTTTTAACATTGGGGTGCCTAGATAATATTTAGATTTTTGTCGATTCACATAAATTTCGAATTTCGGTATTTTACCTGAGAAAGCATACGGTGTTGGTGTATATACTCCAGAAAAGAGTAGAATACGGAATTGTATTTTTTTTTAATGACAGATTATGTTCAGAGCAATTTTGTTTTTAACTTTGTGGTGCCTATATAATATTTAGATTTTTTCGATTTGGGTAAAATTAGAATTTCTGTATTTTACATGAGAGAGCATACTGACATGGTGTAAATACTACAAAACAGAGTAGAATAGGGCATTGTATATTTTTTCTGACAGATTATATTCAGAGCAATTTTGCTTTTAGCATTAGGGTGCCTAGATAATATTTAGATCTTTTTCGATTCCCTTAAATATAGAATTTCTGTATTTTAAATGAGAGAGCATATTGAGTTGGTGTATATACTCCAAAACAGAGTGGAATAGGTGATTGTATATTTTTTCTGACAGATTATATTCAGAGAAATTTTGTTTTTAACATTGGGGTCCCTAAATAATATTTAGATTTTTTTCGATTCACGTAAATTTAGAATTTCTGTATTTTACATGAGAGAGCATACTGAGTTGGTGTATATACTCCAAAAGAGAGTAGAATAAGGCACTGTATATTATTTCTAACAGACTATATTTACAGAAATTTTCTTTTAATTTTGGGGCGCCTAGATATTATTTAGATATTTTTTGGATTCGCGTAGATTTACAATTTAGGTATTTTACATGAGAGAGCATATGGAGTTGGTGTATATATTTCAAAACAAAGCAGAAAAGGGCATTGTATATTTTTTCTGAAAAATTATATTCAGAGAAATTTTGTTTTTAACATTGGGTTGCCTAGATAATATTTAGAATTTTTTTGATTCGCTTACATATAGGATTTCTGTATTTTACATGAGAGAGCATACTGAGTTGGTGTATATACTCCAAAACAGAGTAGAATAGAGCATTGTATATTTTCTCTGACAGATTATATTCAGAGCAATTTTGTTTTTAACATTGGGGTGCCTGGATAATATTTAAATTTTTTTGATTCACGTAAAATTAGAATTTCGGTATTTTACATGAGTGAGCATACTGAGTTGGTGTATATACTCCAAAACAGAGTAGAATTGGAGATTGTATATTTTTTCTTACAGATTATATTCAGAGCAATTTTGTTTTTAACATTAATGTGCCTAGATAATATTTAGATTTTTTCGATTCGGGTAAAATTAGAATTTCTGTATTTTAAATGAGAGAGCGAATTGAGTTGGTGTATATACTCGAAAACAGAATAGAATAGGGCATTGTATATTTTTTCTGACAGATTTTATTCAGAGCAATTTTTCTTTTAACATTAAGGTGCCTATATAATATATATTTTTCTGATTCGCTTAAATATAGAATTTCTGTATTTTACATGAGAGAGAATATGGAGTTGGTGTATATACTCCAAAACAGAGTAGAATAGGGCATTGTATATTTTTTATGACAGATTATATTCAGAGAAACTTTGCTTTTAACATTCGGGTGCCTAGATAATATTTAGATTTTTTTCGATTCACGTAAAATTAGAATTTCGATATTTTACATTAGAGAGCCTACTTATTTGGTGTATATACTCCAAAAGAGAATAGAATAGGGCATTGTATATTTTCTCTGACAGTTTATATTCAGAGCAATTTTGTTTTTACCATTGAGGTGCCTAGATAATATTTATATATTTTCGATTTGGGTAAAATTAGTATTTCTGTATTTTACATGATAGAGCGTATTGAGTTGGTGTATATACTCCAAAACAGAATAGAATAGGGCATTGTATATTTTTTTGACAGATTTTATTCCGAGCAATTTTGCTTTTAACATTAAGGTGCCTATATAATATATAGATTTCTTTCGATTCGCTTAAATATAAAATTTCTGTATTTTACGTGAGAGAGAATATGGAGTTGGTGTATATACTGCAAAAGAGAGTAGAATTGGGCGTTGTATATTTTTTCTGACAGATTATATTCAGAGCAATTTTTTTTAAACACTGGGTTGCTTAGATAATATTTAGATTTTTTTCGATTCACGTAAAATTAGAATTTCAGTATTTTACATGAGAGAGCATATTGAGTTGGTGTATATACTCCCAAACATAGTAGAAAAAGGCATTGTATATTTTTTTATACAGATTAAATTCAGAGCAATTTTTTTTTTAATATTGGGGTACCTAGATAATATTTAGATTTTTTCGATTCGGGTAAAATTAGAAATTTTTGTATTTTAAATGAGAGAGTATATTGAGTTTGTGTATATACTACAAAACAGACTAGAAAAGGGCATTGTATATTTCTTCTGACAGATTATATTCAGAACAATTTTGCTTTAAACATTGGGGTACTTAGATAATATTTAGATTTTTTTCGATTCACGTACAATTAGAATTTCCGTATTTTACATGAGAGAGCATACTGAGTTGGTGTATATACTCCAAAACAAAGTAGAATAAGGCATTGTATATTTTTTATAACAGACTATATTCAGAGTCATTTTCTTTTAACTTTCGGGCGCCGAGATATTGTTTAGATTTCTTTCAATTTGCGTAAAATTAGAATTTCCGTATCTTACATGAGGGAGCATATTGATTTGGTGTATATACTACAAAACAGAGTAGAAAAGGGCATTGTATATTTTCACTCACAAATTACATTCAGAGCAATTTTGCTCTTAACATAGGGCTGCCTAGATAATATTGAGATTTTTTTCGATTTGCTTATATTTAGAATTTCTTTATTTTACATGAGAGAGCTTATGTAATTGGTGTATATACTCAAGAACAGAGTCGAATAGGTCATTGTATTTTTTTTCTGACAGATTGTATTCAGAGCAATTTTGTTTTTAATATTGGGGTGCCTAGATAATATTTAGATTGTTTTCGATTCACGTAAAATTCGCATTTCGGTATTTTACATGAGAGAGCATACTGATTTGGTGTATATACTCCAAAACCATGTAGAATAAGGCATTGTATATTTTTTCTAAAAGAGTATATTTTGAGCCATTTTCTTTTTACTTTGGGGCGCCTGGATATTATTTATATTTTTTTCGATTGGCGTAAAATTTTAATTTCGGTATTTTAATTGAGAGAGCATATTGAGTTTGTTTATATACTACAAAACAGCGTAGAAAAGGGCATTGTATATTTTTTCTGACAGACTGTATTCACAGCAATTTTGCTTTTAACATTGGGGTTCCTAGATAATATTTAGATTTTTTTCGATTCGCTTAAATATTGATATTTGGTATTTTACATGAGAGAGCATATGGAGTTGGTGTATATACTCCAAAACAGAGTATAGTAGGGCATTGTATAGTTTTTCTGACAGATTATATTCAGAGCAATATTGTTTTTAAAATTTGGGTACCTAGATAATATTTAGATATTTTTCGATTCACGTAAAATTAGAATTTTGGTATTTTATATGAGATAGCATACTGAGTTGGTGTATATACTCCAAACATAGTAGAATAAGGCATTGTATATTTTTTCTAACAGACTATATTCAGAGTCAGTTTCTTTTAACTTTGGGACGCCGAGATATTGTTTAGATTTTTTTCGATTTGCGTAAAATTAGAATTTCTGTATCGTACATGAGAGAGCATATTGAGTTGGTGTATATACTACAAAACAGAGTAGAAAAGGGCATTGTATATTTTCACTGACAGATTATATTCAGAGCAATTTTGCTTTTAACATAGAGGTGCCTAGATAATATTGAGATTTTTTTCGATTTGCTTAAATATAGAATTTCTTTATTTTACATGACAGAGCATATGGAGTTGGTGTATATACACAAAAACAGAGTCTAATAGGTCACTATATATTTTTTCTGACAGATTTTATTTAGAGCAATTTTGTCTTTAACATTGGGGTGCCTAGATAATATTTAGATTGTTTTCGATTCACATAAAATTATAATTTTGGTATTTTACTTGAGAGAGCATATTGAGTTGGTTTATATACTACAAAACCGCGTAGAAAAGGGCATTGTATATTTTTTCTGACAATTTATATTAACAGCAATTTTTCTTTTAACATTGGAATTCCTAGATGATATTTAGATTTTTTTAAATTCGCTTGAATATTGATATTCGGTATTTTAAATGAGAGAGCATATGGAGTTGGTGTATATACTCCAAAACAGAGTAGAATAGGCCATTGTATATTTTTCCTGACAGATTATATTCAGAGACATTTTGCTTTTAGCATTCGGGTGCCCAGATAATATTTAGATTTATTTCAATTCTCTAAAGCATAGAATTTCTGCATTTTACATGAGAGAGCATTCTGAGTTGGTGTGTATACTCCAAAACAACGTCGAAAAGGGCATTGTTTATTTTTTCTAACCGATTACATTCAGAGCAATTTTGCTTTTAACATTTGGGTGCCTAGATAATATTTAGATTTTTTTTGATACGCTTAAATATAGAATTTCTGTATTTTACATGAGAGAGCATATGGAGTTGGTGTATATGCTCCAAAACAGAGTAGAATAGGGCATTTTATTTTTATTGTGACTGATTATATTCAGAGTAGTTTTGTTTTTAACATTGGGGTGCCTAGATAATATTTAGATTTTTTTTGATTCACGTAAAATTAGCATTTTGGTATTATACATGAGAGAGCATACTGAGTTGGTGTATATACTCCAAAACAAAGTAGAATAAGGCAATGTATATTTTTTCTAACACACTATATTCAGAAACATTGTCTTTCAACTTTGGGGCACCTAGATATTATTTATATTTTTTTGATTCGCTTAAAATTAGAATTTCGGTATTTTACATGAGAGAGCATGGTGAGTTTGTGTACATACTCCAAAACAGAGTAGAATAAGGCATTGTATGTTTATTCTGACAGATTATATTCAGAGCAATTTTGCTTTTATCATTAAGATGCCTAGATAATATTTAAATGTTTTTCAAATCTCTTAAAATGGAATTTTTTTATTTTACATGAGAGAGCTTATGAAGTTAGGGTGTGTACTCCAAAACAGAGTAGAAGAGAGCATTGTATATTTTATCTGACAGATTAAATTCAGAGAAATTTTTTTTTAACATTGGGGTGCCTAGATATTATTTAGATTTTTTCGATTCACTTAAATATGTAACTTCTGTATTTTACATAAGAGAGCATATGGAGTAGGTGTATATGCTCCGAAAAAGAGTAGAATAAAGCATTGTATATTTTTTCTAACAGACTATATCCAAAGCCATTTTGTTTTTAACATTTTGGTGCCTAGAAAATATTTAGATTTTTTTCGATTCACATAAAATTAGAATTTCGGTATTTTACATGAGAGAGCATACTGAGTTGGTTTATATAATCCAAAACAGCGTAGAAAAGGGCATTGTATATTTTTTCTGTCAGATTATATTCAGAGCAATTTTACTTTTAACATTTTGGTGCCTAGATAATATTTAGATTTTTTTCGATTCGCTTAAATATAGAATTTCTGTATTATACATGAGAGAGCATATGGAGTTGGTGTATATACTCCAAAACAGAGTAGAATAGGGCATTGTATATTTTCTCTGACAGATTATATTCAAAGCAATTACGTTTTTAACATTGGGGTGCCTAGATTATATTTAGATTTTTTCGATTTACGTAAAATTTTAATTTCTGTATTTTACATGAGAGAGCATACTGAGTTGGTGTATATACTTCAAAATAGAGTAGAATAAGGCATTGTATATTTTTTCTGACAGAATATATTTAGAACAATTTTGCTTTTAACATTAAGATGCCTAGATAATATTTAGTTTTTTTCGAATCTCTTAAAATTGGAATTTCTGTATTTTACATGAGAGAGCTTATGGAGTTGGGGTATATACTCCAAAACAGAGTAGAAAAGGGCATTGTATATTTTCTCTGACACATTATATTCAGATAATTTTTTTTTAACATTGGGGTACCTAGATAATATTTAGATTTCTTTCGATTCACTTAAATATAGAATTTCTGTATTTTACATGAGAGAGCATAGTTAGTTGGTGTATATACCTTAAAACAGAGTAGAATAGGGCATTGCATATTTTTTCTGACAGAATATATTCAGAGCAATTTGGTACTTAACATTGGGGTGCCTAGATAATATTTAGTTTTTTTTCAATTCTTGTAAAATTAGAATTTCGGTATTTTACATGAGAGAGCATATTGAGTTGTTGTATAGACTCAAAACAGAGTAGAATAGGGCATTGTATATTTTTTCTGACAGATTATATTCAGAGCAATTCTGTTTTTAACATTGGGGCGCCTAGATGATATTTAGATTTCTTTCATTCGGGTAAAATTAGAAATTTTTTATTCTACATGAGAGAGCATAGTGAGTTGGTGTATACACTCCTAAAGAGAGTAGAGTAAGGCATTGTATATTTTTTCTAACAGACTTTATTCAGAGCCATGTTCTTTTAGATTTTTTTCGATTCACATAAAATTAAAATTTCGATATTTTACATGAGAGAGCATATTGAGTTGGTGTATTTACTCCAAAACAGTGTAGAAAAGGGCATTGTATAATTTTTCTGACAGATTAAATTCGGAGCAATTTTGCTTTTAACATTGGGGTGCCTAGATAATATTTAGATTTTTTTCGATTCCCGTAAATTTAGAATTTCGGTATTTTACATGAGAAGCATACTGAGTTGGTGTATATACTCCACAACAGAGTAGAATAGGGCATTGTATATTTTCACGAACAGATTATATTCAGAGCAATTTTGTTTTTACCATTGGGGTGCCTAGATAATATTTAGATTATTTCGATTTGGGTAAAATTAGAATTTCTTCATTTTACATGAGAGAGCATATTGAGTTGGTGTATATACTCCAGAACAAAGTAGAAAAGGGCATTATATATTTTTTCTGATATATTAAATTCAGAACAATTTTGCTTTTAACATTGGGGTGCCTAAATAATATTTAGATTGTTTTCGATTCATGAAAAATTAGAATTACGGTATTTCACATGAGAGAGAATATTTAGTTGGTGTATATACTACAAAAATAAGTAGAAAAGGCATTGTATATTTTTTCTCACAGGTAATATTCAGAGCACTTTTGCTTTTAACATTGGGGAGCCTCGATAATATTTAGATTTTTTTGATTTGGGTAAAATTATAATTTCTGTATTTTACATGAGAGAGCATAGTGAGTTGGTGTATATACTCCAAAACAGAGAAGAGCAGGGCATTGTATATTTTTTCTGACAGATTATATTCAGAGCAATTTTGTTTTAACATTGGGGTGACTAGATAATATTTAGATTTTTTTCGATTCACATAAAATTAGAATTTCTGTATTTTACATTAGAGGGCATACTGAGTTGGTGTATATACGCCAAAACAAAATAGAATAAGGCATTGTTTTTTTTTTTCAACAGACTATATTCAGAGCCATTTTCTTTTAACTTTGGGTCGCTTAGATATTATTTAGATTTTTTTCGATTCGAGTAAAATTAGACTTTCGGTATTTTACATGAGAGAACATATTGAGTTCGTGTATATACTACAACAAAGAGTAGAAAAGGGCATTGTATATTTTTTCGGACAGATTATATTCAGAGCAATTTTGCTTTAAACATTGGGGTACCTAGTTAAGATTTAAATTTTTTCCATTCAAGTAAAATTAGAAATTATTTATTTCAAATGAGAGAGCATATTGAGTTGGTGTATATACTCCAAAACAGAGTAGAACAGGGCATTGTATTTTTTTTGTGCTTTACTATATTCAGAGTAATTTTGTTTTTATCATTGTGGTGCCTAGATTATATTTAGATGTTTTCGATTCGGGTAAAATTATACTTTCTGTATTTTACATGAGAGAGCATGCTGAGTCGGAATATATACTCCAAAACAGAGTAGAATAAAACATTGTATATTGTTTCTAACAGACTATATTCAGAGCCATTTTCTTTTTACTTTGGGGTGCCTAGATATTATTTAGATTTTTTTCGATTCACGTAAAATTAGAATTTCGGTATTTTACATGAGAGAGCAAATTTGTTTTTAACATTGTGGTGCCTACTTAATTTTTAGATTTTTTTTGATTCTGGTTTAATTAGAATTTCTGTATTTTACATGAGAGAGCATACTGCGTTTCTGTATATACTCCAAAACAAAGTAGAATAAGGCATTGTATATTTTTTCTAACAGACTATATTCAGAGCCACTTTCATTTAACTTTGGGGCGACTAGAGATTATTTAGATTTATTTCGATTCGCTTAAATATAGAATTTCTATATTTTACATGAGAGAGCCTATGGAGTTGGTGTATATACTCCAAAACAAAGTAGAAAAGGGCATTGTATATTTTTTCTGACAGAATATATTGAGAGCAATGTTGTTTTTAACTTTGGGGTGCCTAGATAATATTTAGATATTTTCGATTCGGGTAAAATTAGAATTTCTTTATTTTACATGAGAGAGACAATTGAGTTGGTCTATATACTACAAAACAGAGTGGAAAAGGGCATTGTATATTTTCTCTGACAGATTATATTCAGAGCAATTTTTCTCTTAACATTGAGGTGCATAGATAACATTTAGATTTTTTCGATTCACTTAAATATAGAATTTCTATATTTTACATGAGAGAGCATATGGAGTTCGTGTATATACTCCAAAACAGAGAAGAATAAGGCATTGTATATTTTTTGTGACAGATTATATTCAGAGCAATTTTGTTTTTAACATTGGGTTGCCTAGATAATTATATTTTTTTCCATTCACGTAAAATTAGCATTTCGGTATTTTACATGAGAGAGCATACTGAGTTGGTGTATATACTCCAGAACAGAGTAGAATAAGGCATTGTATATTTTTTCTAACAGACTATATTCAGAGCCAATATCTTTTAACTTTGGGTCACCTAGATATTATTTAGATTTTTTTCGATTCGCGTAAAATTAAAATTTCGGTATTATACATGAGAGAGCATATTGAGTTGGTGTATATACTCCAAAACAGAGTAGAAAAAAGAATTGTATATTTTTTCTGACAGATTATATTCAGAGCAATTTTGCTTATAACATTCGGGTGCCTAGACAATATTTCGATATTTTTCGATTCTCTTAAATATAGAATTATTTTATTTTACGTAATAGAGCACATGGAGTTGGTGTATATACTCCAAAACAGAGTAGAATAGGGCATTGTATATTTTTTCTGAGAGATTATATTCAGAGAAATTTTGTTTTTACCATTGGGGTGCCTAGATTATATTTAGATTTTTTCCATTTGGGTAAAATTAGAATTTCTGTATTTTACATGAGAGAGTATACTGTGTTTGTGTATATACATTAAAACAGAGTAGAATAAGGCATTGTATATTTTTCCTAACATAGTATGTTCAGAGCCATTTTCTTTTAACTTTGGGGCGCCTAGATATTATTTAGATTTATTTCGATTCTGGTAAAATTAGAATTTTCGTATTTTACAAGAGAGAGCATATTGAGGTGGTTTATAAACTACAAAAGAGAGTAGAAAAGGGCATTGTATATATTTTTTACCAGATTATATTCAGAGCAATTTTGTTTTTACCCTGGGGGTGACTAGATAATATTTAGATATTTTCGATTCGGGTAAAATTAGAATTTCGGTATTTTACATGAGAGAGCATACTGTGTTGGTGTATATACTCCAAAACAGAGTAGAAATGTCCATTGTATATTTTTTCTGAAAGATTATATTCAGAGCAATCTTGCTTTTAACATTGGTGTGCCTAGATAATATTTGAATTTTTCGATTAACGTAGAATTTGAATTTCAGTATTTTACATGAGAGAGCATACTGAGTTGGTGTATATACTCCAAAACATAGTAGAATAGGGGATTGTATATTTTTTCTGACAGATTGTATTCAGAGCAGTTTTGTTTTTAACATTGGGGTGCCTAGATAATATTTACATTTTTTGATTCGGGTAAAATTAGAATTTCTGTATTTTACATGAGAGAGCATATGGAGTTGGTGTATATACTCCAAAACAGACTAGAATAGGGCACTGTATATTTTTTATGACAGAATTTATTCAGAGCAATTTTTTTTTAACATTGGGGTGCCTAGATAATATTTAGATTTTTTCGATTTCAGTAAAATTAGAATTTCTGTATTTTACATGAGAGAGCAGACTGAGTTGGTGTATATAATTTAAAGCTGAGTAGAATAAGGCATTGTATATTTTGTTTAGCAGACTATATTCAGAGCCATTTCCTTTTAACTATGGGTGCCTAGATATTATTTAGTTTTTTTTCGATTCGCGTAATATTAGAATTTCGGTATTTTACATGGGAAAGCATACTGAGTTGGTGTATATACTCCAAAACAGAGTAGAATAAGGCATTGTATATTTTTTCTAACAGACTATATTCAGAGCCATTTTCTTTTAACTTTGAAGCACCTAGATATTATTTAGATTTTTTTCGATTCGCGTAAAATTAGAATTTCGGTATTTTACATGAGAGAGCATGTTGAGTTGGTGTATATACTCCAAAACAGAGTAGAAAAGAGCATTGTATATTTTTTCAGAAATATTATATTTAGAACTATGTTGCTTTTAACATTGAGGTGCCTAGATAATATATAGATTTTTTGATTCGTGTAAATTAGAATTTCGGTATTTCAGATGGAAAAACATATTGAGTTGGTGTATATACTTTAAAACAGAGTAGAAAAGGGCGTTGTGTATTTTCTCTGCCAGATTTTATTCAGAGAAATTTTGTTATTTACATTGGGGTGCCTAGATGATATTTAGATTTTTTTCGATTTGCGTATACTTAGAATTTCTGTATTTTATAATAGAGAGCATATTGAGTTGGCTTATATACTCCAAAATACAGTAGAAAATGGCATTGTGTATTTTCTCTAACAGATTATATTAAGAGCAATTTTGCTTTTAACATTGGGGTGCCTAGATAATATTTAGATCTTTTTGGTTCGTGTAAATTAGAATTTCGGTATTTTACATGAGAGACCCTATTGAGTTGGTGTATATACTCCAAAACAAAGTAGAATCGGGCATTGTATATTTTTTCTGCAAGATTATATTAACAGCAATTTTGTTTTTAACATTGTTGTGCCTAGATAATATTTAGATTTCTTTCGATTCACGTAAAATTAGAATTTCAGTATTTTACATGAGAGAGCATATTGAGTTGGTGTATATACTCCAAAAAAAAGTAGAAAAAGTGCATTGTGTATTTTCTCTGACAGATTATATTCATAGCAATTTTACTTTTAACATTAGGGTGCCTAAATAATATTTAGACTTATTTCGATTCACGTAAAATTAGAATTTCGGTATTTTACATTACAGAGCATATTGAGTTGGTGTATATACTCCAAAAGAAAGTGGAAAAAAAACATTGTATGTTTCTTCTAACAAATTATATTCAGGGCAATTTTGCTTTTAGCATTGGGGTGCCTAGATACTTTTGAGATTATTGTTGATACATGTAAAATTAGAATTTCAGTATTTTACATGAGAGAGCATATTGAGATGGTGTATATACTCCAAAACAGAGTAGAATAGGGTATTGTATATTTTCTCTGACACATTATATTCAGAGTAATTTTGCTTTTAAAATTGGGGTTCTTAGATAATATTCAGATTTTCTTCGATTCACCTAAATTTAGAATTTTGATATTTTATATGAGAGACCATATTGACTTGGTGTATATACTCCATAACAAAGTAGGAAATGGCATTGTATATTTTTTTGACAAATTATATTCAGAGCAATTTTGCTTTTAACATTGTGGAGCGTAGATAAGATTTTCTTCGATTCGCGTAAAATTAGAATTTTGGTATTTTACATGAGAGAGCATACTGATTTGGTGTATATACTCCAAATCAATGTAGAATAAGGCATTGTATATTTTTTCTGACAGATTATATTCAGAGCCATTTTCTTTTAACCTTGGGGTTTCTAGATAATATTTAGATTTTTTTCGATTCGCATAAAATTAGAATTTCGGTATTTTGCATTAGGGAGCATATTGAGTTGGTGTATATACTCCAAAACAGTGTAGAAAAGGGCATTATATATTTTTTCTGACAGATTATATTCAGAGAAATTTTGCCTTTATCATTGGTTTACCTAGATAATATTTAGATTTTTTTCGATCCGTGTAAATTTTGAATTTCGGTATTTTACATGAGAGAGCATATTTTGTTGGGGTATATACTCCAAATAGAGTAGAAAAGGGCATTGTATATTTTTTCTGACCGATAACCATCAGAGATATTTTGCTTTTAACATTAAGGTGCCTACATAATATTTAGATTTTTTTCGATTCGGGTAAATTAAGAATTTCGCTATTTTACATGAGAGAGCATACTGAGTTGGTGTACATACTCCAAAACAGAGTATAATAGGGCATTGTATATTTTGTCTGACAGATTATATTCAGAGCAATTTTGCTTTTAACATTGGGGTTCCTAGATAATTTTTAGATTTTTTCGATTCACGTAAATTTAGAATTTCGGTATTTTACATGAGAGAGCATATTTAGTTGGTTTATATTCTCCAAAACAAAGTAGAATAAGGCATTGTATATTTTTTTTGACAGATTATATTCAGAGCAATTTTGCTTTTATCATTGGGGTACGTAGATAATATTTAGATTTTTTTCGATTTGCGTAAATTTAAAATTTCGGTATGTTATATGAGAGAGCATATTGAGTTGGTGTATATACTCCAAAACAGAGTAGAAAAAGGCATTGTATATTTATTTTCTCTGCCAGATTTTATTCAGAGAAATTTTGCTTTTTACACTGGGGTGCCTAGATGATATTTAGATTTTTTTCGATTTGCGTTTATTTAGAATTTCTGTATTTTACATTAGATAGCATATTGAGTTTGCTTATATACTCCAAAACAGAGTAGAAAAGGGCATTGTGTATTTTCTCTGACAGATTATATTCAGAGCAATTTTCCTTTTAACATTAGGGTGCCTAGATAATATTTAGATTTTTATCGATTCGCATAAATTAGAATTTCGGTATTTTACATGAGAGAGCATATTGATTTGGTGTATATACTCCAAACCAAAGTGGAGAAAATATTGTATGTTTCTTCTGACTAGTTTAACTCAGAGCAATTTTGCTTTTAACATTGGCGTGCCTTGATAATATTTAGATTTTTTAGATTCACGTAAAATTAGTATTTCGGTATTTTACATGAGGGAGCGTATTGAGTTGGTGTATATTACGCAAAACAATGTAGAAAAGGGCATTGTATATTATTTCTGAAAGATTATATTCAGAGCAATTTTGCTTTTTGTATTGGTGTTTCTAGATAATATTTAGATTTTTTTTGATTCTTGTAAAATTAGAATTTGGTAATTTACATGCGAGAGCATATTGAGTTGGTGTATATACTCAAAAACAGAGTAGAATAGGGCATTGTCTATTTTTTTCTGACAGATTATATTCAGATCCATTTTCTTTTTACATTTGGGTGCGTAGATAATATTTAGAATTTTTTCGATTCGCATAAAAGTAGAATTTCAGTAATTTACCTGAGAGAGCATATTGTGTTTGTGTATATACTCTAAAACAGAGTAGAAAAGGGCATTGTATATTTTTTCTGAAAGATTATATTCAGAGCAATTTAGCTTTTATCATTCGGGTGCCTAGATAATATTTAGATTTTTTTCGATTCGCTTAAATGTAGAATTTCAGTATTTTACATGAGAGAGAATATTGAGTTGGTTGATATACTCTAAAACAGAGTAGAAAAGGGCATTGTGTATTTTTCTTGATAGATTATAATCAGAGCAATTTTGCTTTTAACATTGGGATGCCTAGATAATAGTTAGATTTTTTTCGATTCAGGTAAAATTAGAATTTTTGTATTTTACATGAGAGAGCATATTGAGTTGGTGTATATACTCCAAAAAAGAGTCAAAAACGGCATTGTGTATTTTCTGTGACATACTCTATTCAGAGCAATTTTGCTTTAACATTGGGTTGCCTAGATAATATGGAGATTTTTTTCGATTCGCATAAATATAGAATTTCGGTATTTTAAAAAAGGGAGCATATTGCGTTGGTATATATACTCAAAGAATAAGTAGAAAAAAGCATTGTATATTATTTCTGACAGATTATATTCAGAGCAATTTCCCTGTTATCATTGGGGTTTCTTGATAATATTTACATTTTTTTCGATTCCCGTTAAATTAGAATTTTGCTATTTTACATGAGGGAGCATATTGAGTTGGTGTATATACTCCAAAACAGAGTAGAATAGGTCATTGTATATTTTGTCTGACAGATTATATTCAGAGCAATTTTACTTTTAACATTAGGGTGCCTAGGTAATATTTAGATTTTTTTCGATTCACGTAAATTTAGAATTTCTGTATTTTACATGACAGAGCATACTGAGTTGGTGTATAAACTCCAAAACAGAGTAGAGTAAGGCATTGTATATTTTTACTAACAGACTATATTTAGACACATTTTCTTTTAACTTTGGGGCGCCTAGATATTATTTAAATTTTTTTCGATTCGCGAAGTTAGAATTTCTGTATTTTATATGAGAGAGCATATTGAGTTGGTGTATATATTCCAAAACGAAGTAGAATATGCCATTGTATATTTTTTCTAACAGACTATATTCAGAGCCATTTTATTTTTACAATGGGGCACTAAGATATTACGTAGATTATTTTCGATTCACGTAAAATTATAATTTCTGTATCTTACATGATAGAGCATATTGAGTTGGTGTATATACCCCAAAACAGAGTAGAAAAGGGAATTGTATATTTTTTGTGACAGATTATATTCAGAGAAATTTTGCTTTTAACATTCGGGTGCCTAGATAATATTTAGATTTTTTTCGATTCATGTAAAATTAGAATTTCGGTATTTTACATGAGAAAGCATATTGAGTTGGTGTATATACTCCAAAGAAGAGTAGAAAAGGCCATTGTATATTTTTTCTGACAGATTATATTCACAGCAATTTTGCTTTTAACATTGGTGTGCATAGATAATATTTAGATGTTTTTCAAATCACGTAAAATTAGAATTTCGGTATTTTTCATGAGAAAGCATACTGAGTTGGTGTATATTCTCCAAAACAAAGTAGAATAAAACATTGTATACTTTTTCTGACAGATTATATTCAGAGAAATTTTGCTTTTAATATTAAGGTGCCTAGATAATATTTAGATTTATTTCAATTCAGGTAAAATTAGAATTTTCGTATTTTACATGAGAGAGCATACTGAGTTGGTCTATGTACTCCAAAACAAAGTAGAAAAGGGCATTGTATATTTTTTCTGACAGATTACCTTCAGAGATATTTTTCTATTAACATTGTGGTGCCTAGATAATATTTACATTTATTTCGATTCACATAAATTTAAAATTTCGGTATTTTACATGAGAGAGTATACTTAGTTGCTGTATATATTCCAAAACAGAGTAGAAAAGGGCATTGTATCTTTTTTTATGAAAGATTATATTCATAGAAGTTTTGCTTTTTACATTGTGGTGCTTAGATAACATTTAAATTTACTTTGATTAACGTAAATTTATAATTTTGGTATTTTACATGAGAGAGCATACTGAGTAGGTATATGAACTCCAAAAAAGAGTAGAAAAGGGCATTGTATATTTTTTCTGACAGATTATATTTAGAGCCATTTTCTTTCAACATTTGGGTGCCTAGATAATATTTAGATTTTTTTCGATTCACGTAAAATTAGAATTTCGGTATTTTACAAGAGAGAGCATACTGAGTTGGTGTATATACTCCAAAACAGAGTAGAATAAGGCGTTGTATACTTTCTCTAACAGACTATATTAAGAGCCATTTTCTTTTAACTTTGGGGCGCCTAGATATAATTTAGATTTATTTCGATTCACGTAAAATGAGTTCGATATTATACATGAGAGAGCATATAGAGTTGGTGTATATACTACAAAACACAGTAGAAAAAGGCATTGTATATTTTTGCTGACATTATATTCATAGCAATTTTTCTTTTCACATTGGGGTGCCTAGATAATATTTAGATTTTTTTAATTCACTTTAATATAGAATTCCTATATTTTACATGAGAGAACATATGGAGTTGGTGTATATACTCCAATACAGATTAGAATAAGGCAATGTATATTTTTTATGGCATATAATATTCAGAGAAATTTGGTTTTTAACATTGGGGTCCCTAGATGATATTTAGATTTTTTTGATTCGGGTAAAATTAGAATTTCGGTATTTTACATGAGAGAGCATACTGAGTTGGTGTATATACTCCAAAACAGAGTAGAATAAGGCATTGTATATTTTTCCTAACAGACTATATTGAAAGCCAATTTCTTTTAACTTTGGGGCACCTAGATATTATTTAGATTTTTTTCGATTCGCGTAAAATTAGAATTTCGGTATTTTAGATGAGAGAGCATATTGAGTTGGTGTATATACTTTAAAACAGAGTAGAAAAAGGCATTGAATATTTTTTCTGACAAATTTTATTCAGAGCAATTTTGCTTTTTTCATTCTGCTGCATAGATAAGATTAAGATTTTTTTCGATTCATGTTAAATTCGAATTTCGGTATTTTAAATGAGAGAGCATACTGAGTTGGTGTAAATACTCCAAAATAGAATAGAATCAGGCATTGTATATTTTTTCTACCAGACTATATTTAGAGCCATTTTCTTTGAACTTTGGGTCGCCTAGATATTATTTAGTTTTTTTTCGATTCGTGGGATATTAGAATTATGGTATTTTACATGAGAGAGCATATTGAGTTGGTGTATATATAACAAAACAGAGTAAAAAAGGGCATTGTATATTTTTTCTGACAGATGATATTCAGAGCAATTTTGCTGTTAACATTGGGGTGCCCAAATGATATTTAGATTTTTTTCGATTCGCTTAAATATAGAATTTCTGTATTTTACAAGAGAGAGCACATGGAGTTGGTGTATATACTCAAAAACAGAGTCGAAAAGGGCATTGTATATTTTTTCTGACAGATTATATTCAGAGAAATTTTGCTTTTAACATTGGAATGCCTAGATAATATTTAGATTTTTTTCTATTCACGTAAAATTAGAATTTCGGTAGTTGACATGAGAGAGTATACTGAGATGGTGTATATACTCCAAAACAGAGTAGAATAAGGCATTATATATTTTCTCTAACAGATTATATTCAGAGCAATTTTGTTTTTAACATTGGGGTGCGTAGATAATATTTAGATATTTTCGATTCAAGTAAAATTAGAATTTCGGTATTTTACATGAAAGACCATATTGAGTTGGTGTATCTTCTCCAAGAAAGAGTAAAAAAGGGCATTGTATGTTTTTTCTGATAGGTTATATTCAGAGCAATTTTGATTATAACATTGGGGTGTCTAGATAATATTCAGATTTTTTCGATTCGGGTAAAATTAGAATTTCTGTGTTTTACATGAGAGAGCATATTTAGTTGGTGTATATACTTTAAAACAGAGGAGAAAAGGGCATTGTGTATGTTTTCTGACAGACTATATTCAGATCAATTTTGCTTTTAACATTGTGGTTCTTAAATAATATTTAGATTTATTTCGATTCACGTAAAATTAGAATTTCGGTATTTTACATGGGAGAGCATACTGAGTTCGTGTACATACTCCAAAACAAAGTAGAATAGGGCATTGTATATTTTTTCTGACAGATTATATTCAGAGTAATTTTATTTTTAACATTGGGGTGCCTAAAATATACTTCGATTTTTTCGATTCGGGTACAATTATAATTTCTGTATTTCATATGAGAGAGCTAATTAAGTTGGTGTATATACTCCAAAACAGAGTAGAAAAGGGCATTGTAAATTTTTTCTGACAGATTATTCTCCGAGATATTTTGCTTTTAACATTCGGGTGCCTAGATAATATTTAGATTTTTTTCGATTTGTGTAAAATTAGAATTTCGGTATTTTACATGAGAGAGCATATTGAGTTAATGTATATACTCCAAAACAAAGTAGAAAAGGGCATTGTATATTTTTTCTGACAGATTATATTCAGAGCAATTTTTATTTTAACATTGGGGTGCCTAGATAATATTTAGATTTTTTCCGATTTGCTTAAATATAGAATTTATGTATTTTACATGAGAGAGCATATGGAGTTGGTGTATATACTCCAAAACAGAGTAGAATAGGGCATTTTATATTTTTTCTGACAGACTATATTCAGAGCAATTTTGTTTTTAACTTTGGGGTGCCTAGATAATATTTAGATTTTTTTCGACTCGCATAAATATAGAATTTCTGTATTTTACATGAGAGAGAATGTGGAGTTGATGTATATACTCCAAAGCAGAGTAGAATAGGGCATTGTATATTTTTCCTGACAGATTTCATTCAGAGCAATTTTGTTTTTAACATTGGGGAGCCTAGATAATATTTTCATTTTTTTTGATTCATTTAAAATTATAATTTCGGTATTTTACATGAGAGAGCATACTGAGTTTGTGTATATACTCCAAAACAGAGTAGAATAGAACATTGTATATTTTTTATGACAGTTTATATTCAGAGCAATTTTGTTTATAACGTTGGCGTGCCTAGATAATATTTAGATTTTTTTCGATTCGCTTAAATATAGAATTTCTGTATTTAACATGAGAGAGCATATGAAGTTGGTGTATATACGCCAAAACAGAGTAGAATAAAGCATTGTATATTTTTTATGACAGATAATATTCTGAGAAATTTTGCTTTTAACATTGGGGTGCCTTGATAATACTTAGATTTTTTCGATTCCGGAGGAATTAGAATTTCTGTATTTTACATGACAGAGCATATTGAGTTGGTGTTTATACTACAAAACAGAGTAGAAAATGGCATTGTATATTTTTTCTGACAGATTATATTCAGAGAAATTTTGCGTTTAACATTGGGGTGCCTAGATAATATTTAGATTTTTTCGATTTGGGTAAAATTAGAATTTCTGTATTTTACATGAGAGAGCATATTGAGTTGGTTTATATACTCCAAAACAGAGTAGAAAAGGGCATTGTATATTTCTTCTGAAAGATTATATTCAGAGGAATTTGGTTTTAACATTGGGGTGCCTGGATAATATTTAGATTTTTTTCGATTCTCTTAAATATAGATTTTCAGTATTTTACATGAGAGAGCACACTGAGTTGGTGTATATACTCCAAAACAGAGTAGAATAGGGCATTGTATAATTTTTCTGACAGGTTATATTCACAGCAATTTTGTTTTTGACCTCGGGGTGCCTAGATAATATTTAGATTTCTTTCGATACACGTAAAATTAGAATTTCTGTATTTTACATGAGAGAGCATATGGAGTTGGTGTATATACTACAAAACAGAGTAGAAAAGGGCATTGTATATTTTTTCTGACAGATTATATTCAGAGCCGTTTTGCTTTTAACATTGGGGTGCCTAGATAATATTTAGATTATATTAGATTCGCTTAAATGTAGAATTTCTGTATTTTTCATAAAAGAGCATATTGAGCTGTTGTATATACTTTAAAACAGATTAGAATAGGGCATTGTATATTTTCTCTGACCGATTATATTAAGAGCAACTTTGTTTTTAACATTAGTGTGCATAGATAATATTTAGATTTTTTTCGATTCAAGTAAAATTAGAATTTCGGTTTACATGAGAGAGCATACTGAGTTGGTGTATATACTCCAAAACCGAGTAGAATAGGTCATTATATATTTTTTCGACAGATTATATTCAGAGCAATTTTGTTTTTAACATTGGGGTGCCTCGATAATATTTAGATTTTTTCGATTTTGGTAAAATTAGAATTACTGTATTGTACAAGAGAGAGCAAATTGAGTTGGTGTATATACTACAAAAAAGAGTAGAAAAGGGCATTGTATATTTATTCTGACAGATTATATTCAGAGCAATTTTTTTTTTAACATTCGGGTGCCTAGATAATATTTAGATTTATTTCGATTCGCGTAAAATGAGAATTTCGGTATTTTACATGAGAGAGCATATTGATTTGGTGTATACACCTCAAAACAGAGTAGAAAAGAGCATTGTATATTTTTTCGTACAAATTATATTCAGAGCAGTTTTGCTTTTTACATTGGGGTGTCTAGATAATATTTAAATTATTTTCGATTCGATTAAACATAGAATTACTTTATTTTACATGAGATAGAAGTTATAGTTGGTGTATATACTCAAAAACTGAGTAGAATAGGGCATTGTATATTTTTTCTGACATATTCAGAGAAATTTTTTTTTAACATTGGCGTGCCTAGATAATATTTAGATTTTTTCGATTCACGTAAAATTAGAATTTCGGTGTTTTACATGAGAGAGCATACTGAGTTGGTGTATATAGCTACAAAACAGAGTAGAATAAGGCATTGTATATTTGTTCCAACAGACTATATACATAGATATTTTCTATTAACTTTGGGGCGCCTAGATATTATTTAGATTTTTTTTTCGATTTGTGTAAAATTAGAAATTCGGTATTTTACATGAGAGAGCATATTGAGTTGGTGTATATATTCCAATACCGAGTACAATAGGGCTTTGCATATTTTTTCTGACAGAATATATTGAGAGCAATTTTGCTTTTACCGTTGGGGTGCATACATAATATTTAGATTTTTTTCGATTGACTTAAAATTAGAATTTCGGTATTTTACATGAGACAGCATACTGAGGTGGTGTATATACTCCAAAACAGAGTAGAATAGGGCATTATATATTTTTTCTGACAAAATATATTCAGAGCGATTTTTTTTTTAACATTGGGGTGCCTAGATAATATTTAGTTTATTTCGTTTCGGGTAGAATTAGAATTTCTGTATTTTACATGAGAGAGCATATGGAGTTGGTGTATATACTTTAAAACAGAGTAGAATAGAACATTGTATATTTTTTCTGACACATTATATTCAGAGCAATTTTGCTTTCAACATTGGGGTGCCTAGATAATATTTAGATTATTTCGGTTCGGGTAAAATTAGAATTTCTGTATTTTACATAAGAGAGCATATTGAATTGGTGTATATACTACAATACAGAGTAGAAAAGTGCATTGTATATTTCTTCTGACAGATTATATTCAGAGCAATTTTGCTTTTAACATTGGGGTGCCTAGATAATATTTAGATTTTTTTTTGATTCACTTAAATATAGAATTTCTGTATTTTACATGAGAGAGCATACTGAGTTGGTGTATATACTCCAAAACAGAGTAGAATAGGGCATTGTATAATTTTTCTGACAGATTATATTCAGAGCAATTTTGTTTTTAACATTGGGGTGCGTAGAGGATATTTAGATTTTTTCGATTCGGGTGAAATTAGTATTTCTGTATTTTACATGAGAGAGCATCCTGAGTTGGTGTATATTCTCCAAAACACAGTAGAATAAGGCATTGTATATTTTTTATTACACACTATATTCAGAGCCATTTTCTTTAATTTTTGCGGCGCCTAGATATTATTTAGATTTTTTTTGATTCGCCTACAATTAGAATTTCGGTATTTTACATGAGAGAGCATATTGAGTTGGTGTATGTACTACAAAACAGAGTAGAAAAGGGCATCTTATATTTTTTCTGACAGATTGTATTCAGAGCAAATTTGCTTTTAACATTGGGGTGCCTAGATAATATTTAGATATTATTCGATTCGCTTAAATATAGGATTTCTGTATTTTATATGAGAGAGCATATGGAGTTGGTGTATATAGTCCAACACAGAGTAGAAAATGGCATTTTGTATTTTCTCTGACAGATTATATTCAGAGCAATTTTTCTTTTAACATTGAGGTGCCTATATAATATTTAGATTTTTTTCGATTCGCTTAAATTTAGAATTTCTGTATTTTACATTAGAGAGCATATGGAGTTGGTGTATATACTACAAAACAGAGTAGAATGGGGCATTGTATATATTTTCTGACAGATTATATTCAGAGCAATGTTGCTTTTAACATTGGGTTGCCTAGATAATATTTAGATTTTTTTCGATTCAGGTAGAATTAGAATTTCAGTATTTTACATAAGAGAGCATATTGAGTTGGTGTATATAGTACAAAACAGAGTAGAAAAGGGCATTGTATATTTTTTCTGACAGATTATATTCAGAGCAATATTGCTTTTAACATTGTGGTCCCTAGATAATATTTAGATTTTTTTCAGTTCGCTTAAATATGGAGTTTCTGTATTTTACATTAGAGAGCATATGGAGTTGGTGTATATACTCCAGAACAGAGTAGAATAGGGCATTGTATATTGTTTCTGACAGATTATATTCAGAGCAATTTTGTTCTTAACATTGCAGTGCCTAGATAATATTTAGATTTTTTTTCGATTCGCTTAAATAGAGAATCTCTGTATTTTACATGGGAGATCATATTGAGTTTGTGTATATACTACAAAACAGAGTAGAAAAGGGCATTGTATATTTTTTCTGACACATTATATGCAGGGCAATTTTCTTTTAACATTCGGGTGCCTAGATAATATTTAGATTTTTTTTGATTCACGTGAAATTAGAATTTCGGTATTTTATATGAGAGAGCATACTGAGTTGCTCTATATACTCCAAAACAGAGTAGAATAGGGCATTGTATATTTTCTCTAACATACTATATTCAGAGCCATTTTCTTTTAAGTTTGGGGCGCCTAGATATTATTTAGATTTTTTTCGATTCGCGTAAAATTACAATTTCGGTATTTTACATGAGAGAGAATTCTGAGTTGGTCTATATACTCCAATACAGAGTAGAATAGGGCATTGTATTTTTTTCTGACAGATTATATTCAGAGCAGTTTTGCTTTTAACATTGGGGTGCCTAGATAACATTTAGATTTTTTCGATTCGGGTAAAATTAGAATTTCTGTATTTTACACGAGAGAGCATACTGTGGGTGTATACAGTCCAAAACATAGTAGAATCAGCCATTGTATATTTTTTCTAACAGACTATATTCAGAGCCATTATCTTTTTACTTTGGGGCGCCTAGATCATATTTAGATTTATTACGATTCGCATAAAATTAGAATTTCGGTATTTTACATGAAAGAGCATATTGATTTGGTGTATACACCCCAAAACAGAATAGAAAAGGGCATTGTATATTTTTTCTTACAAATTATATTCAGAGCAATTTTGCTTTTAACATTTGGTTGCCTAGATAATATTTAAATTATTTTCGATTCGATTAAATATAGAATTACTTTATTTTACATGAGATAGAAGGTAGAGTTGGTGTATATACTCAAAAACAGAGTAGAATAGGGCATTGTATATTTTTTTTGCCAGATTATATTCAGAGAAATTTTGTTTTTAACATTGGGGTGCATATATAATATTTAGATTTTTTTCGATTCACGTAAAATTTGAATTTCGGTATTTTACATGAGAGAACATACTGAGTTGGTGTATATACTGCAAAAAAGAGTAGAATAAGGCATTGTGTATTTTTTCCAACAGACTATATTCATAGACATTTTCTATTAACTTTGGGGCGCCTAGATATTATTTAGATTTTTTTTTGATTCGCGTAAAATTAGAAATTCGGTATTTTACATGAGAGAGCATACTGAGTTGGTGTATATATTACAAAACAAAGTAGAAAAGGGAATTTTATATTTTTTCTGACAGATTATATTCAGAGAAATTTTGCTTTTAACATTGGGGTGCCCACATAATACTTAGATTTTTTTCGATTCGCTTAAATATAGAATTTCTGTACTTAACATGAGAGAGCATATTGAGTTGGTGTATATTCTCCAAAACAGAGTAGAATAGGGCATTGTATATTTTTTCTGACAGATTATATTCAGAGCAATTTTGTTTTTAACATTAGAGTGCCTAGATAATATTTAGATTTTTTCGATTTGGGTAAGATTAGAATTTCGGTATTCTACATGAGAGAGCATATTGAGTTGGTGTATATACTCCAAAACAGAGTAGAAAAAGGCATTGTATCTTTTTTCTAACAAACTATATTCAGAGCCATTTTCTTTTAACTTTGGGGCACCTAGATATTATTTAGAGTTTTTTAGATTCGCGTAAAATTAGAATTTCTGTATTTTGCATGAGAGAGCATATTGTGTTGGTGTATATACTACAAAACAGAGTAGAAAAGGGCATTGTATATTTTTTCTGACAGATTATGTTCAGAGCAATTTTGCATTTCACATTCGGGTGCCTAGATAATATTTCCATTTCTTTCGATTCACGTAAATTTAGAATTTCGGTATTTTACATGACAGAGCATATTGAGTTGTTTTATATACTACAAAACGGAGTAGAAAAGAACATTGTATATTTTTTCTGTCAGACTATATTCAGAGCAATTTTGCTTTTAACATGTGGTGCCTAGGTAATATTTAGATTTTTTTCGATTCGCTTAAATATAGAATTTACGTATTTTAAATGAGAGAGCATATGGAGTTGGTGTATATACTCCACAACAGAGTACAATAAGGCATTGTATATTTTATCTAATATACTATATTCAGAGCCATTTTCTGTTAACTGTGTGGTGTCTAGATATTATTTATATTTTTTTCTATTCACGTAAAGTTAGAATTTCTGTATTTTACATGAGAGAGCATTCTGAATTGGTGTATATGCTCCAAAACAGAGTAAAATAAGGCATTGTATATTTTTTCTAACAGACTATATTCAGAGCCATTTTTTGTAACTTTTAAGCGCCTAGATATTATTTAGATTTTTTTCGATTCGCATAAAATTAGAATTTTTTTATTTTACATGAGAGAGAATATTGAGTTGGTGTATATACTCCAAAACAGAGTACAAAAGGGCACTGTATAATTTTTATGACAGATTATATTGAGAGAAATTTTGCTTTCAACATTGGGGTGCCTAGATAATATTTAGATTTTTTTTGATTCGCTTAAATATAGAATTTCTGTATTTTACTTGAGAGAGCATATGGAGTTGGTGTATATACACCAAAACAGAGTAGAATAGGGCATTGCACATTTTCTCTGACACATTATATTCAGAGCAATTTTGTTTTTAACATTGGAGTGCCTACATAATATTTAGATTTATTTCGATTCGCATAAATATAGAATTTCTGTATTTTACATGACAGAGCATATGGAGTTGGTGTATATACTCCAAAATAGAGTAGAATACGGCATTGTATATTTTTTCTGACAGATTATATTCAGGGCAATTTGTTTTTAACATTGGATTGCCTAGATAATATTTAGATTTTTAGATTCGTTTAAAATTAGAATTTCTTTATTTTACATGAGAGAGCACACTGAGTTGGTGTATATACTTCAAAACACAGTAGAATAAGGCATTGTATATTTTTTAAAACAGACCATATTCAGAGCCATTTTCTTTTAACTTTGGGCGCCTCGATATTATTTAGATTTTTTTTCGATTCGCATAAAATTAGAATTTGGTATTTTACATGAGAGAGCATATTGAGTTGGTGTATGTACTACAAAACAGAGTAGGAAAGGGCAACTTATATTTTTTCTGACAGATTGTATTCAGTGAAAATTTGCTTTTACCATTGGAGTGCCTAGATAATATTTAGATTTTATTCGATTCGCTTAAATATTGAATTTCTGTATTTTACATGAGAGAGCATATGGAGTTGGTGTATATAGTACAACACAGAGTAGAAAATGGCATTTTGTATTTTCTCTGACAGATTATATTCAGAGCAATTTTGCTTTTAACATTGAGGTGCCTAGATAATATTTAGATTTTTTTTCGATTCGCTTAAATTTAGAATTTCTGTAATTTACATGAGAGAGAATATGGAGTTCTTGTATATACTTCAAAACAGAGTAGAATAGGGTATTGTATATTTTTTCTGACAGATTATATTCAGAGCAATTTTGTTTTTAACAAGGGGTGCCTAGATAATATTTAGAATTTTTTCAATACGCTTAAATATAGAATTTCTGTATTTTACATCAGAGAGAATATTGAGTTGGTGTATATAGTACAAAACAGAGTAGAAAAGGGCATTGTATATTTTTTCTGACAGATTATATTCAGGGCAAGGTTGCTTTTAACATTGTGGTCCCTAGATAATATTTAGATTTTTTCAATTCACTTAAATATGGAGTTTCTCTATTTTACATGAGAGAGCATATAAAGTTAGTGTATATACCCCAAAACAGAGTATAATAGAACATTGTATATTTTTGCTGACAGATTATATTCAGAGCAATTTTGTTCTTAACATTGCGGTGCCTAGATAATATTTAGATTTTTTTTCTCTTTGCTTAAATATAGAATTTCTGTATTTTACATGAGAGAGCATACTGAGTTGGTGTATATACTCCAAAAAAAGTAGAATAGGGCATTGTATATTTTTTCTAACACACTATATTCAGAGCCAATTTCTATTAAGTTTGAGGTGCTTAGATATTATTCAGATATTTTTCGATTCGCGTAAAATTAGAATTTCGGTATTTTACATGAGAGAACTTATTGAGTTGGTGTACATACTCCAAAACAGAGTAGAATAGGGCATTGTATATTTTTTCTGACAGATTATATTCAGAGCAATTTTGCTTTTAACATTGGGGTGCCTAGATAATATTTAGATATTTTTCGATTTGCTTAAATATAGAATTTCTGTATTTTAGATTAAAGAGCATATGGAGTCGGTGTATATACTGCAAAACAGAGTAGAATAGGGCATTCTATATTTTTTCTGACAGATTATATTCAGAGAAATTTTGTTTATAACATTGGGTTGAGTAAATAATATTTAGATTGTTTCGATTTGGGTAAAATTAAAATTTCTGTATTTTACATGAGAGAGCATACTGAGTTGGTG
Organism: Callithrix jacchus; assembly: GCF_049354715.1. Taxonomy (NCBI): domain Eukaryota; kingdom Metazoa; phylum Chordata; class Mammalia; order Primates; family Cebidae; genus Callithrix; species Callithrix jacchus. Next base: position 53,576,643 of record NC_133519.1, read on the forward strand.
TATATACTCCAAAACAGAGTAGAATAAGGCATTGTATATTTTTTCTAACAGACTATATTCAGAGCCATTTTCTTTTAAGTTTGGGGCGCCTAGATATTATTTAGATTTTTTTCGATTCACGTAAAATTACAATTTTACATGAGAGAGAATACTGAGTTGGTGTATATACTCCAATACAGAGGAGAATAGGGCATTGTAATTTTTTCTGACAGATTATATTCAGAGCAATTTAGCTTTTAACATTGGGGTGCCTAGATAACATTTAGATTTTTTTCGGTTCGCTTAAATATAGTATTTCTCTATTTTACATGAGAGAGCAGGTAGAGTTTGTGTATATACTCAAAAACAGAGTAGAATTGGGCATTGTATATTTTTTCTGACAGATTGTATTTAGAGCAATTTTGTTTTTAACATAAGGTGCCTAGATAATAATTAGATTTTTTCGATTCGGGTAAAATTTGAATTTCTGTATTTTACACGAGAGAGCATACTGTGTTGGTGTATATCCTCCAAAACATAGTACAATAAGGCATTGTATATTTTTTCTAACAGACTATATTTAGAGCCATTATCTTTTTACTTTGGGGCGCCTAGATAATATTTAGATTTATCTCGATTCGCGGAAAATTAGAATTTCGGTATTTTACATCAGAGAGCATATTGATTTGGTGTATACACCCCAAAACAGAGTAGAAAACGGCATTGTATATTTTTTCTTGCAAATTATATTCAGAGAAAGTTTGCTTTAACATTGGGGTGCCGAGATAATATTTAAATTATTTTTGATTCGATTAAATATAGAATTACTTTATTTTACATGAGATAGAAGGTAGATTTGGTGTATATACTCAAAAACAGAGTAGAAAAGGGCATTGTATATTTTTTCTGACAGATTATATTCAGAGCAATTTTGCTTTTAACATTGGGGTGCCTAGATAATACTTAGATTTTTTTTTGATTCACGTATAATAAAAATTTCGGTATTTTACATAAGAGAGCATACTGAGTTGGTGTATATTCTCCAAAAGCGAGTAGAATAGCGCATTGTATATTTTTTCTGAGAGATTATATTCAGAGCAATTTTGTTTTTAACATTGGGTTGCCTAGATAATATTTAGAGTTTTTCGATTCGGGTAAAATTAGAATTTCTGTATTTTACATGAGAGAGCATACTGATTTGGTGTATATATTCCAAAAGAGAGTAGAATAAGGCATTGTATATTTTATCTAACAGACTATATTCGGAGCCATTTTCTTTTAACTTTGGGGCGCCTAGGTATTATTTAGATTTTTTTCGATTCACGTAAAATTAGAATTTCGGTATTTTACATGAGAGAGCATATTGAGTTTGCGTATGTAGTACAAAACAGAGTATAAACGGGCATTGTATATTTTTTCTGAAAGATTATATTTAGAGCAATTTTGCTTTTAACATTGGGGTGCCTAGATAATATTTAGATTTTTTTTGATTCACTTAAATATAGAATTTTTGTATTTTACATGAGAGAACATATGGAGTTGGTATATATACTCCAAAACAGAGTAGAATAGGGCATTGTATATTTTTTCTGCCAGACTATATTCAGAGCAATTTTGTTTTTAACATTGGGGTGCCTAGATAATATTTAGATTTGTTTCTATTCTCTTAAATATAGAATTTTTGTATTTTACATAACAGAGCATATGGAGTTGTTTTATATACTACAAAACAGAGTAGAATAGGATATTGTATATTTTTTCTGACTGATTATATTCAGAGCAATTATGTTTTTAACATTAGGGTGCTAGGATAATATTTAGATTTTTTTTATTCGCGTAAATTTAGAATTTCACTATTTTACATGAGAGAGCATATTGAGTTGGAGTATATACTCCAAATATGGTAGAAAAGAGTATTGTATATTTTAACTGAGAGATTATATTCAGAGCAATTTTGATTTGGATATTGAGGGGCCTAGATAATATTTAGCTTTTTTTCGATTCACATAAATTTCGAATTTCGGTATTTTACATGGGAGAGCATATTGAGTTGGTGTATATACTCCAAAATAGAGTAGAAAAGGGCATTGTATGTTTCTTCTGACAGACTATTTTCAGAGCAATTTTGCTTTTAACATTGAGGAGCCTAGATAATATTTAGATTTTTTTTCGATTCGCTTAAATTTAGAATTTCTGTAATTTACATGAGAGAGAATATGGAGTTCTTGTATATACTTCAAAACAGAGTAGAATAGGGTATTGTATATTTTTTCTGACAGATTATATTCAGAGCAATTTTGTTTTTAACAAGGGGTGCCTAGATAATATTTAGAATTTTTTCAATACGCTTAAATATAGAATTTCTGTATTTTACATCAGAGAGAATATTGAGTTGGTGTATATAGTACAAAACAGAGTAGAAAAGGGCATTGTATATTTTTTCTGACAGATTATATTCAGGGCAAGGTTGCTTTTAACATTGTGGTCCCTAGATAATATTTAGATTTTTTCAATTCACTTAAATATGGAGTTTCTCTATTTTACATGAGAGAGCATATAAAGTTAGTGTATATACCCCAAAACAGAGTATAATAGAACATTGTATATTTTTGCTGACAGATTATATTCAGAGCAATTTTGTTCTTAACATTGCGGTGCCTAGATAATATTTAGATTTTTTTTCTCTTTGCTTAAATATAGAATTTCTGTATTTTACATGAGAGAGCATACTGAGTTGGTGTATATACTCCAAAAAAAGTAGAATAGGGCATTGTATATTTTTTCTAACACACTATATTCAGAGCCAATTTCTATTAAGTTTGAGGTGCTTAGATATTATTCAGATATTTTTCGATTCGCGTAAAATTAGAATTTCGGTATTTTACATGAGAGAACTTATTGAGTTGGTGTACATACTCCAAAACAGAGTAGAATAGGGCATTGTATATTTTTTCTGACAGATTATATTCAGAGCAATTTTGCTTTTAACATTGGGGTGCCTAGATAATATTTAGATATTTTTCGATTTGCTTAAATATAGAATTTCTGTATTTTAGATTAAAGAGCATATGGAGTCGGTGTATATACTGCAAAACAGAGTAGAATAGGGCATTCTATATTTTTTCTGACAGATTATATTCAGAGAAATTTTGTTTATAACATTGGGTTGAGTAAATAATATTTAGATTGTTTCGATTTGGGTAAAATTAAAATTTCTGTATTTTACATGAGAGAGCATACTGAGTTGGTGTATATACTCCAAAACAGAGTAGAATAAGGCATTGTATATTTTTTCTAACAGACTATATTCAGAGCCATTTTCTTTTAAGTTTGGGGCGCCTAGATATTATTTAGATTTTTTTCGATTCACGTAAAATTACAATTTTACATGAGAGAGAATACTGAGTTGGTGTATATACTCCAATACAGAGGAGAATAGGGCATTGTAATTTTTTCTGACAGATTATATTCAGAGCAATTTAGCTTTTAACATTGGGGTGCCTAGATAACATTTAGATTTTTTTCGGTTCGCTTAAATATAGTATTTCTCTATTTTACATGAGAGAGCAGGTAGAGTTTGTGTATATACTCAAAAACAGAGTAGAATTGGGCATTGTATATTTTTTCTGACAGATTGTATTTAGAGCAATTTTGTTTTTAACATAAGGTGCCTAGATAATAATTAGATTTTTTCGATTCGGGTAAAATTTGAATTTCTGTATTTTACACGAGAGAGCATACTGTGTTGGTGTATATCCTCCAAAACATAGTACAATAAGGCATTGTATATTTTTTCTAACAGACTATATTTAGAGCCATTATCTTTTTACTTTGGGGCGCCTAGATAATATTTAGATTTATCTCGATTCGCGGAAAATTAGAATTTCGGTATTTTACATCAGAGAGCATATTGATTTGGTGTATACACCCCAAAACAGAGTAGAAAACGGCATTGTATATTTTTTCTTGCAAATTATATTCAGAGAAAGTTTGCTTTAACATTGGGGTGCCGAGATAATATTTAAATTATTTTTGATTCGATTAAATATAGAATTACTTTATTTTACATGAGATAGAAGGTAGATTTGGTGTATATACTCAAAAACAGAGTAGAAAAGGGCATTGTATATTTTTTCTGACAGATTATATTCAGAGCAATTTTGCTTTTAACATTGGGGTGCCTAGATAATACTTAGATTTTTTTTTGATTCACGTATAATAAAAATTTCGGTATTTTACATAAGAGAGCATACTGAGTTGGTGTATATTCTCCAAAAGCGAGTAGAATAGCGCATTGTATATTTTTTCTGAGAGATTATATTCAGAGCAATTTTGTTTTTAACATTGGGTTGCCTAGATAATATTTAGAGTTTTTCGATTCGGGTAAAATTAGAATTTCTGTATTTTACATGAGAGAGCATACTGATTTGGTGTATATATTCCAAAAGAGAGTAGAATAAGGCATTGTATATTTTATCTAACAGACTATATTCGGAGCCATTTTCTTTTAACTTTGGGGCGCCTAGGTATTATTTAGATTTTTTTCGATTCACGTAAAATTAGAATTTCGGTATTTTACATGAGAGAGCATATTGAGTTTGCGTATGTAGTACAAAACAGAGTATAAACGGGCATTGTATATTTTTTCTGAAAGATTATATTTAGAGCAATTTTGCTTTTAACATTGGGGTGCCTAGATAATATTTAGATTTTTTTTGATTCACTTAAATATAGAATTTTTGTATTTTACATGAGAGAACATATGGAGTTGGTATATATACTCCAAAACAGAGTAGAATAGGGCATTGTATATTTTTTCTGCCAGACTATATTCAGAGCAATTTTGTTTTTAACATTGGGGTGCCTAGATAATATTTAGATTTGTTTCTATTCTCTTAAATATAGAATTTTTGTATTTTACATAACAGAGCATATGGAGTTGTTTTATATACTACAAAACAGAGTAGAATAGGATATTGTATATTTTTTCTGACTGATTATATTCAGAGCAATTATGTTTTTAACATTAGGGTGCTAGGATAATATTTAGATTTTTTTTATTCGCGTAAATTTAGAATTTCACTATTTTACATGAGAGAGCATATTGAGTTGGAGTATATACTCCAAATATGGTAGAAAAGAGTATTGTATATTTTAACTGAGAGATTATATTCAGAGCAATTTTGATTTGGATATTGAGGGGCCTAGATAATATTTAGCTTTTTTTCGATTCACATAAATTTCGAATTTCGGTATTTTACATGGGAGAGCATATTGAGTTGGTGTATATACTCCAAAATAGAGTAGAAAAGGGCATTGTATGTTTCTTCTGACAGACTATTTTCAGAGCAATTTTGCTTTTAACATTGAGGAGCCTAGATAATATTTAGATTTTATTCGATTCGCGTAAAATTAGAATTTCAGTATTTTACATGAGAGAGCATATTGAGTTGGTGTATATACTCCAAAACAGAGTAGAAAAGGTCATTGTATATTTTTTCTGACAGATTACATTTGTAGCAATTTTCCTTTTATCATTGGGGTGCCTAGATAATATGTAGATATTTTTCGATTGGCTTAAATTTAGAATTTCGGTATTTTACAGGAGCGAGCATATTCAGTTGGTGTATATTCTCCTTATCAGAGTAGAAAAGGGCGTTGTATATTTTTGCTTTGTGATTATATTCAGAGAATTTGGATTATTACATTGGGGTGCCTAGATAATATTTAGATTTTATTCGATTCACGTAAATTTAGAATTTCTGTATTTTACATGAGAGAGCATATTGAGTTGGTGTATATACTCCAAAACACAGTAGAAATGGGCATTGTATATTTTTTCTGACAGATGATATTCAGAGCAATTTTGCTTTTAACATTGAGGTGCCTAGATAATACTTGAATTTTTTTCGATTTGTGTAAATTTAGAATTTTGGTATTTTACATGAGGGAGCATTTTAAGTTTGTGTCTATACTTTAAAACAGAGTAGAAAAGAGCATTGTAGATTTTTTCTGAGTGATTATATTCAGAGCAATTTTTCTTTTAATATTGGGGTGCCTAGATAATATTTAGATTATTTTTGATTCGCGTAAAATTATAATTTCTCTATTTTACATGAGAGAGCCTATTGAGTTGGTGTATATACTCCAAACAGAGTAGAAAAAGGCATTGTATATTTTTTCTGACAGATGCTATTCAGTGCAATTTTGCTTTTAAGATTGGGGTGCCTAGATAATATTTAGATTTTTTTATATTGGCGTAAATTTAAAATTTCGTTACTTTGCATGAGAGAGCCTATTTATTTGGTGGATATACTCCAAGAAAGAGTAAAAAAGGGCATTGTATATTTTCTCTCACACAGTATGTTATGTGCAATTTTGCTTTTAACGGTGGTGTACATAGGAAATATTTATATTTTTGTAACCGCGTAAATTGAGAATTTAAATATTTTACATGAGAGAGCTTATTGATATGGTGTATATACTCCCAAACAGTGTAGAAAAGGGCATTGTATATTTTTTGGAACAGATTTTCTTTAGAGCAATTTTGATTTTAACGTTGTGGTACATAGATAATATTTATATATTTTTTTATCTGCGTAAGTTTAGAATTTTAATATTTTACATGAGAGAGCATGTTGATTTGGTGTATATACTCCAAAAGAGTGTAGAAAAGGGCATTGTATATTTTTTCATACAGATTATCATTAGAGCAATTTTGCTTTCAGCATTTGGGTAAATAGATAATATTTACATGTTTTTCTATTCACGTAAATTTAGAATTTTGGTATTTTACATGGCAAAGAATATTCAGAATGTGTATATACTCCAAAAGAATGTAGAAGAGGGCATTGTATATTTTTTATAACAGATTATTTTTCGAGCAATTTTGCTTATATCATTCGGGGACATAGAGGATATTTATATTTATTTCTAACAGCGTAAATTTAGATTTTCAGTATTTTACATGAGGGAGAATATTGAGATGCTATATATACATCATAAGAGAGTAGAAAAGCGCATTGTATTTTTTTTCTAACAGAGTATCTTCCACGCAATTTTGTTTTTTACATTGTGGTGCAGAGAGAATATTTATATTATTGTCTAACCACGTAAATTTAGAATTTTTGTATTTTACATGTGAGAGAATATTGAGACTGTGTATATACTAAAAAAGATAGTAAAAAAAAGCATTGTGTATTTTTTCTAACAGAGTGTCTTTAGAGTAATTTGGTTTTTAACATTGAAGTCAAAAGGAAATACTTACATTTTCTCTATCCCCGTAATAATAGAATTTCCATGTTTTACAAGAGGGAATATGGAGATGGTGTATATACTTTAAAACAGAATAGAAAAGGGCATTGTATATTTTTTCTAACAGAGTATTGTCAGAACAATTTTGTTTTTAACGTTGGGGTAAAAAGAATATTTATATTTTTAGTAATTTTGTGTTTAACATTTGTGTTAAAATGAGTATGTATATATTCTGTAACCGCATAAAATTAGAATTTCCATATTTTACAAGATAGAGAATATTGAGTCGGTGCATATACTTTAAAACATAGTAGAAAATTGCATTGTATATTTTTTCTATCAGAGTGTCTTCAGAGTAAATTTTTTAAGGTTAAATTAGAGTATTTATATTTTCTGTAACTGCATAAAAATAGAATTTTTGTATTTTACAAGACAGCCAATATTGAGACGGTGTATATACTTTAAAATAGTGTAGAAAAGGGCCTTGTATATTTTTTCTAACACAGTATTTTCATCGTAATTTACATTGTGTGTGGGGAGCAAATTTCTCAAATCCCTTTGAACATATTCTCCCTCTCCCCTGTTTTTCTCTTTGCTCACTATTGAATCATGTTCAGGTGTCTTGATTTCTTATCTTTTCCCGATGAGCATTTTAGCTTCTGTCCACTTCTACATTCAGAATTCTTCAGCTACCAAGACCCACCTCCTCAGAGAGTTGCTGGAGATTTTAGTAACAAAAATTTTCTCTGTCACATTTAGGAGACGTGCTTCCTTATCTTTATTCTATCAAGCTGGGTGAATTTACACAAAACAATTTATATCTTAGAACCAGTTTCCTCTCTGTAGAATGTAGCTAACCTCTATTCTGTGGTCACAAGGATCCTCAAAATAAAAAATAATCATAGTTAATATGTGTGGCTTACTAACCATGTTCTAGAAACCATGTCAAGTGCTTTCTGCAGATGGTTCCACTTTTATTTTACTATTGGAACTATCGTCAACCCTACTTCGCAGACTACTAAATTGAGTGTCTGAGCTGCTAAGCCACTTGTCCAACGATATACAGCCAGTAAGTAACAGAATGAGGATCAGCATTTGAGATAGAAATATTCTACACAAAATGTACTGTTAGAGTGAAACTAGAGTGGTATCATCTCAGATGAGCGTTCATGCCTGTTCGTTTATCGAATCTGCGGAATACATTCAATGCATTCAGGAGATTGGGAGACATTGTTTAAATTTTCCCCAAAACCCAGAAGAACTCAAAAGTACTCATTGTCTTGGCCTTATTGGTATTTGACTATGAATACAATAGATCCCACAGAAGCAAGTCTAGTAGAGTGGCCTTGGAAAAAGGCTGGGATTTAGGAGCAGGTTTAGGCAACTCGAGCCTTCTCGGCTTCCATTTTCTCATCTGTACTTTCATAATTCTGATTTTTAAGAGCACCTTTGTTGAAAGTAAAGGTTCAGTGAAACAGCACAGATGAAGTCCTTCCTATTTGGTCTGGCAGGTAGTAGTTGCTCAACACGTCTTGTCTATTAATGACGACGACAATGATCATAGTGGACTAATAATGAATTGATAAAATATGATTATGTAAGTTCAAATGAGTTTTGATCTCGCCCCTCTCCTCTGTTTCAGAGGCTGTATGTTTTTTATGTTCTACATTGTATGGCTTAACGTTGGCAGGTGGGGGATTTTGATAGACACATGATAAAATAAGAAACCCCAAGACTTGTATTTTCATCACAGAAATGTATTACTTCCTTGAGTTGTGACCTGGAGAGAGTTACTTTGTCTAAGTTAACCTTACTTGTAAAAATAATCATAAATATACCTGCCCTTTCTCGTCATCTCAACCTCTCCGCAGTCAGTGTGAGGTACCATTGGTATAGTGTATATGAAGGGGTTTGCAAGCTCTGGAGTGCTGTATGTATGCTATTTTGCCTCTTCAATTGTGAGTGGTGTTTTTCCATTCTCCTTAAATGACCCAACACTACGCTCTTGGTAAAATAAATGCATTTTTGCATGATCATTTGGCAAATAATAAGAGCTGCATTTGCAAGAATTTTTCCCTTGTACAGCCAAGTGAGCCACTATGAGCTGCACTGTAGCAGTGACATTTACAATAATTTGTTCAGAAGAGCAATTGCCAACTTGCCTATTTGACTAGTATGGAGTACTATACGTTGTTTAGGGTGATGAGATCAGTAAACCAGCAATTTGGTAGAGCCATCAGAGAAGAGGATGAAAAGAAATGAATATCTGAGATCCTGAGTTTCCAATCAGATCAAGAAAAAGAAGCCTATAAGAATAGGTCCCATTTATTTGGGGGAGAAACACACCGCTTTGTATGAAGGCTTCATTTTCTAGGAATATTTTATAATGCTTTCAAAAACATTGTGATATATGTAGGACTATTCCCATTTTACAGATGAGAAAACTGAGGCTATGAGGTTTAAGTCACTAGTCTGCTCTTTCTTCCATTCTGGTTTTTAGAAAATGGTGCCACCACCTATCCAGTCACACAAGCCAAAGTCCTATGAGTGAGCTCTGGTTTATCCCTTTCTCTCTCACTTCTCATATCCAACTTACCATTCAGGCCTGCTGATTTTAGTTCTTAAATATCCCTTAGCTTCTGTTTTTTCTTTCCATTAAAATTCTCATTGCAGCCCTTCTGTGGATTACCTCCTGGCCTTCCACCTGTGTGTCTGTGTCCATGTTGTCTCCAGTCTGTCCTCCACGTAAGTCAGACCATGCCCCATACCTCCCAGTCCTTCTTAGAATGAGGACAAACCTCCTCACGATGGCCACAGTCTTCTTTCCATTTCTCTGTCCTCATGGCGTGCCCCTCCTCTCTGCTCTGCACTGCAAAGACTCAGCATCTTGTACTGGCCAAGGTCCAGGTCCCTCTGCACCACATATTTGCCAGGAATGCCAGATCGTCCTTACTTTGCCCACTTACTGCCCACTCACGCTTCTGATCTCGGTCCCTCCCTAGGGGAAACCTTTCCTGACATTTGTAACTAAAGCGAAGCCTTCTCCTGGGTGCTCTCATTGTTCCAGAGACCTGCCTGCACAGCACTTGTACCAGTTAAACCTTTACATTAACTGGAGTGACAGATATGTTAGTGTCCACTGCTGCCTCGCAGGAATAAAGCCAGAAAAGGTAAGGCCCTATCTGTGTGCATTTCTACACTCTAGTGTGCTTAGTGAGATATTGTTTAAGAAGAATGAGTTGGACATGACAGCATGGCTGGAAAGTGATGGATTGAGGATTGAAACATACTTCTTTCTGGTTCTAGAGAGTTGGCTGCTAACACTATTCACTTTGGGACAGTGTCATTTTAGGACTGATAAGGGTACTTTTTGCTAAGATCAAATATATTTTGGGTCCATCAGATGAAGTTTGATAAAAGTGGGTTATTAAGAACCCACTGATAAGCAGAGCTGCCTGACCAAGATTTTCAGATTTTGCATCAAAGAGAAAAGTAATGAAAGTGGGCTGATGGGAGGGGAAGGAGGGCTGAAAAGTGAAGCAGGAACAGCTATTTCTATAGTGCCCTTGACCCTGCCTTTCTCTGTTCTTCACTCTGGCTGAAATTGACCACGCTGAGTGCGTTCAGATAATGATAAATTATCTCTGTCACACTGTGTGTGTGTGTGTGTGTGTGTGTGTGTGTGTGTGTGTGTGTGTGTGTGTTTGGCTATGTAGAAAAGAGGCAGCTTCTGTGAATAAATGAAGCCTTGTAATTAAGGAATTTGTTGTAAATGGCAAGATGCATTGGTGCTTGGTCCTTAGTACTCCTCGCTGAGGCCACATTTCCTTGAACTGGCTTGTATTTGCCACTGACACTACTAGCAGCAGGATGGAGGGGAGGAAGGAAGACACCAGGTGTTGCAATGCTTAGCGCCTGCTTTCAGCTTTGCTGCAAACTAAAACACTGACTGACTTTGGTTAACCCCCTAACCTCTTTGAGCCTCAGTTTTTTCATCTGAAAATATCAAAGATGGTTTGAATTTCTTCCGAATATGACATTCAGTTAACTCTCTCTCCATTGTGGAAGCACTGGGAGCTATTGTTCTCCTGTCTCTGGTGGCCGTTATGATTTCTGCATTATCAAGGAGCCCTCACTAACCTAAATAACCCCCCAAAGAAATTAAGTTTGTAATCATTTCTGCCTGGTAAGCGAAATGACAAGAGAAAAGAGCTAGTTGTCAATAGCCCTGTGGATGGCGAATTAATGGGATCTGTGCGAACAGTTGCTTATAGAGCCATAATTTGCCTTCCGTTTTCCTTTGCAACTCAGAAAAAAGTGAATAATTTTCAAAGAGCCTCTCGAACATATTTTTTAAAAACATGTCATTGGCAAAAGGGGCACTTGGTTGCTTGATTGCCATATATCTCTGAGTATGTGGAACAGTTATATTTAGCTGGGGGTAACTAGCTGAGAAGAAAGCTGCAGCATCTTGGAGGCAGAAGAATCTTTGTATGTCTTATGTTGGCATGGAGAAAGCAAAGCGAAAGGGCAGAGTATAAAAGGTTGTTAACTAGATAAGGGGTCAGCTGCATTTCCTCTGGCTGCTCAGAGGTGAGGCACTAAACAATGGAGACAACATTGTGGGTGGGAATGTGTTTGCAGGGTCTAATTAGTTTACCCAAGAAAAGCAAAAAAGAGAAAGGGCTAAAAATATGTAGATTGTAAAATTCATGGCTTCATTTGCTCTTCCTTGCCTTTGAAACCTTTTAAAAACCTTATAGTAGAACAATTTGTAATCCTTGAAGCCTTTTTGCTACCACTCTTGTCAGCTTGTCTAAGGCCACCATAACTTATCAGCTACTGGGGAAAGTTGTTTAAACTCTCTAAGCCTCCTTTTTTCCCAATGGTTCACTTAGGGGCACCAATTCCTAATGTTTCAGCCTGAGTTATTGTTTTTCAGATCCCATAATTGTTTGCATATGTGCTCTATAAGATGCGTCACCTAGCACACGTTGTGGGCAACCTCAGGTGTAGAAGTTAGGACATCTTTGTGCCTGCATTTGGCTGTTACTAACAAGACGGAACGGGGAGGAAGGGCAGAGTAGACTACTGTAGAATTTTTCTGGATTCTTTTGGTTTCTCCAGAAAATGATACTGTTCTTATATTTAAAGATAACTATCTGCCTAGGCATATTGAAATTCTAAGGTTGACACCACTTTGCATTGATCCTAGGGCAGGGTTTCAGGATTGCTGGAGCAGCATCATCCTTTTACAGTATAGATTTCAGTCAGCAGGCTGGTCATGGCCTCCTCAGTGTGCAATCTTCTTACTGATGGTGGGCGTCAGTGGGCTGGACTCACAGTTTCCATCTCTTAGGCTGGGCAGGCCCATGGTGGCAATGGTAAAAATTTCATGGGAACATACATCAGAAGTAATAAGAAATCCATCTTCTTAAAGCCTTCATAGGAGATTTCCTGAAGATTTATAAAAGGCACTTCATTGATCAAATGACTCTGATGTTTCCCCTCACTGGAAGAAATTCAGGTCACCAGCCCACTTAAAATCATTGTGTTCTCCTTTTGCAGTAACCTCTGCTCATATAATTTCTTTATGGCATATTATATACTATTTACCTAATATCCTGATTAGTGGAGCTAGCAAACACTCAGTATCACTATAAACTGCAGTATCATAACTGGCTTCCTTTAAAAATCATCTAATGTTTCTTTAAAATCACTGGTGCTTTTGTAAAGTAGTTCATATTTAGGAATATGAACATTTTATCATGCTGGAAAATTATTTGAATTCCTTTTCATTTAAAACCTATAGCTTTCTATTTAATCTAGCTTTCACAAATATTTTATTTGCCCACTATAGAAAAATCGAGTTTAGAGATAAATGTAAAGTCACTCATAGCTCCATCCAAAAGTCAACAACTCTTCATATCATTATTTTTGTTCTTGTTCTCAGTATTTTTGCTGAATCTATGTTTCGTAGAGTTTCATCATATGTCAGATAAAACTGCATATATATGAGTTTTTAAACAATACATTTTTATTGTCATAAATGAAACACACATTTAATATGGTATGACTAGGACATATAGAGAGATATAACAAAGAAAATTAAAGTCATTTAAAATCTTACCAAATCTAACAACCATAAACCTTTCGATGTATTTTCTCAGAATACTTTTTCCTATGCCTTTTATATTTTCTTGATTATCAAGTACTTCAAGCTTATAGAAAAGACAGAAACTAATATAAGCAGCAATGGAAAATTTTAAAATATGGGTATTTTTCTGCATGTGTTTCAGATTGTTTAGTTTTTGTTGTCCTTTGCCCTCCCCACGTGTCCCTTTATTTTCCTGGCTAAACAAAGCATTACAGATATAGTTGCAGCTTCCTATACTCCATTTTATTTTTCTAAAACTTATTGATATTGAAATGTCTACCTCTGGTCTACTTACTTTCCCTGCCGAATAATACTTTACCATATGGAAATACCACGATGTACAATTACATGCATAGTGCCATATACATTTGTTTACAGGTTTCTTGGGAAGAATCTCTCTTACTGTGTTCCCAGAAGAGGGATTGGTAAATTGTAGGGGAGGCTTGTCTTCATTTTTACTATGAATTTCCAATTGTTTAAAGTAGTTGTAACAATTGGTATTCCCACACGAAATGTGGGGAAACTTGTTTTGTGTTTGGCTTCACTTGATATTCCTAGGCTTTTACTTTTTGTTTGTCAATCTTATGAATGTAAAATGGTATGTTTTAATTTATATTGTGCGCAGACTTTATTATTCGGGACACATGTAACCTTTCTCATGCACCACTGTCATGGATTTGTTTTCAATTTAACTCATTTATTAAACACGGAAAATTGTGAGGTTTCTCAAAGATGGCGATGAGAACTGCTGATGGATTTGCTGCATTAGATCCACCCTCTCCAGCTCTGGCCCTCTAGTGTCAGTATTTCTGCCTTCCATTTATAGTGCTTCCTCTTTTCAGGTTCTGGGAACATTCTGGCTGTAGAAATCAGTTGCAGTAACTGGAAGAACTTTTACTAAAGTGACTTACTTGTCTTCTTACTTGGTAATTATGCAGACTGTAAAATATATTTATGAAAAAATTCAAGTTATATACAAAACCAGACACTACCAAAGCATATACAAAGTTCATGATCCCTTTTATTTTTCTCTTCTTCCTCTTCCAATATATAACCACTTGTAGAGAGCCCCTACTATTTCCTTTGTATTTATGTTTCTGTCCAAATGCAATAGATATTCTCTAACATATCTCCTTGGATCCATGAGAAGAAGGTGAATGTAATTTTTAAAAATGAATATGATATCTCTACATCAGCACAGTATTGCATTATACGGAAATAAGAGAAAGAATCTAACTCTTCCATGGACATTTAGGTGGCTTGTAGTTTTCTATTATTTTAAACAGTGTTGTGGAAAACATTCTTGTAAATGTCTTTGGACATCGATGTGAAAATTGTCTCAGGAGATATTTGTAGAAATGCTATTTACATGGTCTTTTTTGCCTACTTTATTTATTTTTATTTAGAACATTTTATAGAACTTTAGGAATTGGTGACTTCTAAGTAGGTGTAAAACACAGTACCGGGCCAGGTATGGTGGCTCACACCTGTAATCCCAGCACTTCGGGAGGCCGAGGCGGGTGGATCACGAGGTCAAGGGATCGAGACCATCCTGGTCAACATGGTGAAACCCCATCTCTACTAAAGATACAAAAAATTAGCTGGGCATGGTGGTGCGTTCCTGTAGTCCCAGCTACTTGGGAGGCTGAGGCACGAGAATTGCCTGAACCCAGAAGGCGGAGCTTGCAGTGAGCCGAGATCACGCCATTGCACTTCAGCCCGGGTGGCATGAGCGAAACTCCGTCTCAAAAAAAAAACAAACAGAAAAAACACAGTACCTGGATTCTCTGAGCTTTATGTTCTGTTTGAAGCAGGGGAAGTGACAGTAACTACCTGTTAGGGTGATTTTGAGGATTAAATGAGATACTGTGTACAAAGTTTATAGCATGGGTTTTGGATCACAGCAGAGACTAGAAAGTTCAGTTTTGCCTCCTCTTAGTCGGTCCCGAACCCAAATATACTTTTAAATATTCTTTCAGCACAGATTTTAAAGTTTGATAGAAATAGAATTATATAGTGATCACTCCATATGTAAGGTTTCTTTTAGTCAAGAAAATGTTTTTGATATTCAGCCATGTTGTTGCACATGTCAATAGTTCTTTCCTTTTTTATCCTCCTATCTCAGGTCTTAAAAAAGGAATACTGCAAAAGAAAAATGAAACAATATTTCCACTTGTATTCGGTTTTGGTCTACAGTTGACATTGTTCTCAAGTATCACTAACAGGTTCCCATGGAGAGAAAAATTTATTTTCTGTCCACAACATAACAGGAATTATAACAGATGCAGAAGGCCTACTAGCCCTGTGTGAAAATCATCATGTTGACTATATTTCTCAAAAGTTAAACTCAGGTGTAGGGGCAGCTGTCAGTCTTTGTTTCCTCACTATCAATCCCACCACTTTTATTTTTTCATTTGGGGAAAATAATAATGACTGTAAGAACAATGAAAAATAATAAAAGGACAGTAAAAAGGTTGAATGCACTGGCTGTGGCAGGGAGCAATCAGAAATGGTTTGTTATTTCCCTTCACTTTATCAAAGTTGCTACGTGGACTCATTCTTACCCACCTGTTGGGTAGAATCTTTGATATTTTCTATTTCACTGAGCAATTTAAGATATTAAGAAATTTTGTCTAGTACAAAACAGGAGCAGAAAACCAAGCACCACACTTTCTCACTCATAATTGGGAGTCGAACAGTGAGAACACATGGACACAGGGAGGGAACAACACACATTGGGGCCAGTTGGGGGTCAGAGGAGGGTTAGACGGGGAGACGATTAGGACAAATAGCTAGTGCATGTGAAGCTTAAAACCTAGATGAACGGTTGATAGGTGCAGCAAAGCACCATGGTACACATATACCTATATAATAAACCTACACATTCTGCACCTGTATCCTGGAACTTCAGAAAAATCCTGTTTAGTTTAATTTCCAAACTCAAAAATCTCATTCAGCTGAAAACTTAACCCTTTTTTACATATTTTAACACATAAAATAATCAACAATGAAAACAGGTAGAAGTTGAGCATCTCTGATCCATAAACCCCAAAATCCAAAATATTCCAAGATCTGAAATTCATCCACATCGATGGCTGAGATAGCGATATGTGTGCTTTCTGATGGTTCAATGTATACAAACTTTGATTCGTGCACAAAATTGCTAAAAATATGTAAAATTTTATTTGCGTTATGTGTATGAGGTGTACGTAAACATAGGTGAATTTTGTGTTTAGACTTCAGTTATATCTTTAAGAGATCTCTTTATGTATATGTAAATGTTCCAAAATATGAAAAAAGTTTAAAATCCAAAACACTTCTAGTCCCAAGGAATTCAGATAAGGAATATTCAACAACTACATCTAATAAGTCATGGATACTTTAAAATGAAATTTTAAAAGTATTTAAAGAGTCCAAAAGACATCAGGATAAAAGGGACAGGACAAAAATTGGGGAAGGGGATGCAAACAAAAACAAACAAAATAATGAAACAAACCATTAAATTGTAAGCTTGAATCCAATTACATCATTCAAGCACTAATAAATCTATATTTAATAACGTTAAATGTTAATGAATCATACCACATACTCCAATTCAAGTGCAGAGATTGCCAGAATTGATTTAAAAAACCCACAAGACCCAGTGCTGTATATGAACTACACACTTTGAATAGAAAAAAAAAGACAAATATACGTAGGTCTAAATAAGTACATTTGAATTTTTTTAAGACAGTGTCCTACTCTATCTCCCAGGCTGGAGTACAGTGGTGCGATCTCTGCTCACTGTAAACTCCGCCTCCTGTGTTCGAGCAATTCTCCTGCCTCAGCCTTTTGAGTAGCCAGGAATACGGAAACCTGCCACCACGCCTAGCTAAATGTTGGGGTATTTTTAAGAAAGCTGGGGTTTCACTGCATTGGATAGGCTTGTCCTAAACTTTTGACCTCAAGTGATCTACCTGCCTCAGCCTCCCAAAGTGCTGGGATTGCAGGTGTGAGCCACTGTACCTGACCCTAAATGAGTACATTTAAAATGACATACTATGCAAACAGTCAGTAATGGAAGTGTGAAGAAGCTATATTAATACCAAATAAAATATGCTTAAGTCAAAACAGTATTTCCAAAGATAAAGAGGGATAGTTCATGATTACAGAAGAGTCATTTCATCAAAAAATGGATTAAAAATAATTTGTGTGTCAATTTGAACAAAACAAAATTGAACTAAAGGAATAAACAAACAATCCACAATTTTGATTGGTGATTTTAATACCCATCTCCCACGCAATTGATAGATAAACTAGACAAAATCTTAGTCAAGATGCAGATGACCTGAACAACACTCTCCACCATCTTAAACAAACCAGTGGAAGACGACACCCTATAACCACAGAATACTGTATGTTTCAAGTACATGTAGTGTTCACTAGGATAGGTCACATGCTAGGTCATAAAACAAGACCGAATAGATTAAATCAAATTGAATTCATGCAGTGTATGTTACCTGACCACAATAGGATTAAAACAGAAATTAACAATAAGAGAACTAGGAAAGCTCCAAGTACTTGGAGATTAAATATAATACACAAGCCCAAGAAGAAATCAAAAGGTAGAATATAAAATATTTTATTCTAAGGGATAATCAAAATACAACATGCCAACACTTATGAATTACAGCGATGGGAGTTCCCAGAGGGAAGTATAGCCGTACATGCTTATACTGCAATAGAAGAAAAAGAGAAAGGTCTAAAATCAATAACGTAAATGTTCACCTAAAGAGGATTGAAAACACACACACACACACACACACACACACACACAGAGCAAAGAAAACTCCAACGAAGTAGTAAGAAGGAAACAATAAAGGTAAAAGTTCAGAGATAAACCAAATTGAAGACAGACAAAATAATAGAGAAAACTAACAAAGCAAAGAAGCTGGTTGTTTTAAAATATCAACATTAATAAACCTTAACCTACTCTGATCATGAAAAAAAGAGAGGAAACACAAATGGTCAGTATCAATATCAGAAGTGAAAGCGAAGTGAAACTATCACTACAGATCCTGCAGACGTGAAAAGGATAATAAGAGACTATCATAAACAACGTCATGGTGACAAATTCTGCACCTTAGATGAAATGAACAAAGTATCTGAAAAATACAACAAAAACTAACACAAATTTTGCAGAAAATGTGTCTGGGAAAATTTAAAGATACATTAAACAAAAGAATATGCAAGCCACAGCCTGACAGAAAATGGTCATAAATCTATTTTCAATAAAGAGCATGATTTCCAGAATATAGAAAGCAGTTTTATAACCTGAAAATTAGGCTGGGCACAGTGGCTCACACCTGTAGTGCCAGTACTTTGGGAGGCCGAGGAGGATGAATGGCTTAAGGCCAGGAGTTTGAGACTAGTCTGGGCAACATGGTGAGACCCTGACACCTAGTATAAGTACAAAAAATTAGCCTTGTATGTTGGCTAATATCAATACAAAAAGTTAGCCTGGTATCAGCTAATTGGGAGACTGAGGTGGGAGGATCGCTTGAGCCCAGGAAGCAGAGGCTGTAGTGAGCCAAGATTGCACCATTGCCTTCCAGCCTGGATGACAGAACAACTAAAAGAAAAAAAGATAACAATTACTGTTTAGAAGGGGAAAAAATTTGAGGAGCCACTTTGCAAAGATAATATACAAGTGGGAAAAAATAATTAACATCAAGGAAATGCAGATTAAAACCACAGTGAGATACTACTACACACCCCACAAAATAACTAGGTTGGGAAAGACTAAACACCAAATGTTGGCAAGAATACAGCACAACTATAACTATTGCTAATGGGACTATAAAACAGTACAACTACTTTGTCAAATTTCTGGAATTTTCTTACAGAACGAATATACATCTCATCTATAATAAATTTCCGAGTTAGGAATCTACCCCAATTAGTGAAAATACATGTTAATAAAAATACTTATAGAAGACCACAATAGCTTTACTCATAATAATCAAAAATTGAAAATGTTTCTGGTGACCACAAATAGAGGATCAGGTAGCGAACTACGTTATTTCATAGCATGAAATACTACTCAGCAATAAAAATGAAACAGATACTGATATGTGTAACCTGACTGATAAATATAAAAATTATTTTGTGGACTGAAGGGAGCCTTATATATAGGGTTATCACAACATGATTCAAGTTACGTGGAATTTCTAAAGTTGGCAAACTTAGTCTACAATGAAAAAAATCCAAGGGTACAGAGCTGGAGACTGAGACAAGTCATGAGGAAACTTTCTGGGATTGTATTAGTCCGTTTTTTCACTGCTGATAAAGACATACGTGATACTGGGTACTTTATTCAAA
The DNA here is from genome assembly GCF_049354715.1 of Callithrix jacchus. Classification (NCBI taxonomy): domain Eukaryota; kingdom Metazoa; phylum Chordata; class Mammalia; order Primates; family Cebidae; genus Callithrix; species Callithrix jacchus. The sequence continues at coordinate 53,596,393 of NC_133519.1, forward strand.
AAAGGTTTAAGGGACTCACAGTTGCACCTGGCTGGGGAGGCCTCATCATCATGGCAGAAAGTCAAAGGGACATCTTACATGGTGGCAGACAAGAGAGAAATGAGAAACAAGCAAAAGGGCTTTCCTCTTATAGAAGCATCAGCTCTTGTGAGACTTATTCACTATCACAAGAACAGTATGGGGGAAACTGTCACCATGATTAAATTCTCTCCCACCAGGTCCCTCCCACAACACGTGGGAATTCTGGGAGCTACAATTCAAGAAGAGATTTGGGTGAGGACACAGCCAAACCATATCAGGGATTATAGTAATGTTCTTTATTTATAGAGTTTTGGGTTACACATATGTATACTTTTGTCAAAATTCGGTAAATACATACTTACAATTTTTGCATTTCATCATTTGTAAACTTTACACCAAAAGGAAAAAAAAAGGTACCAAATTCTAGTTAATGCACTTTGAGTTACTGATGTCTGCAATTTACTTTAAAATGCCTAAAAACTATAATGGATTACTGGATGGATAGAAAGATGCATCTATGGATGGACATGAGATAAAACAAGACTCCAAGTTGGTGAAGATACAGTTAAAGTGTTCACTGTAAAGTTTTTTCAACTTTGCTGTACGTTCATAAATGTTCATGATAAAATATCAACGAAAACAATTTTCATCCCTCCTCCTCTGTGACAGCCTCAACCTGAGAAACCCACAGTGGGAAGGGAAAGGAGGGCAGTGTGTTTGTTTATGACCACCCACCCTCACTTCTTAGCAGTGCTTTCTGGCTCTTCTAGGGTTGGATAGGGGCAGGGAGAAAGAGACAGAGGAACAGATAGGGCCTTATTGAATAGTTCAGCTGTATTATGGCGTCACATTTTAGGAGCAGGCATGCAGTTTTGGGCCCTTTCTCATGCGTTCCTGAGAAATTCTCCTGGTAGGGATCTCTGACAGCAGTTCACTACCTCAGGTAATACAGTTTCTAGGAAGCCACTAAGAGCCCTCCTACCACCTGCCTCTGGGGGTCCTGGGCAGCCTCTTCCTTACCCCTGGCAGGAAGCTTTTCAGGGCAGCGTCCTCCTTAAAATCAATGGTTTTCTCTATTATGGAATTCCTATTTGACCCATATAAAACATGCAAACACCTTTGTTTGGCTTAACTTGAAGTACGGGCCACTCCCAGCTCCAGTCTTTATCGCTTCTATCAGCCCCATTATTTCAACTGGGCCACAGCCTTTTGCCTTTGGATTGTATTCAGATGGGATAGCAGTTCCTGTGTTCTCCAGCCTTCAGGGACGTGAGCTAATCGGTTTGAATGGTTAATTAGAAGTTCCTGTTCAGGCAGCTCATTAGCTTTAAAATGAAGCAGCAGCATTTTCCCATCCATGAGAATTGGGTGAGGAGGGAGTTCATACAACACACAACCCTTTCAAAAGTCTTCAGTGTAATTAAAAAAAATGCCCAGCGTGGTGGCTCACATCTGTAATCCCAGTACTTTGGGCAGCTCAGGTAGGCAGATCATAAGGTCAGGCTTTGGAGACTACCCTGGCAAACATGGGGAGACCCTGTCTCTACTAAAAATTCAAAAATTAGCTGAGTGTAGTGGTGGGCCCCTGTAATTCCAGCTACTCAGGAGGCTTAGGCAGGAAAATCACTTCAACCTGAGAGGCAGAAGTTGTAGTGAGCCGAGATCATGCCACTGCACTCCAGCCTCGGGAACAGAGCAAGACTCTGTCTTAAAAAAGAGAATTTTTAGTCCTGTCCTATAAAGGTAAGAGGCAGATAATAACCTATTCTGGCAAAACTGGTTCTTGCCCACACCATTTGCAAAGTCTACAACCTGATTGTAAATGAAAGGATTCTTGACAACTACTGTTTGGCGCTTGATCTTTGACTCCAATGCCAAACGTGGAGAAGACGGCATGTTTCCACTGTTCTGAAAACAGTAGCTAATCTGTGCTTCCCTTTGCTGTCTCGAGTATAGTAAAACATTTATGAGGTACAGAGGCTTGCAGAAAAGTATTTTAGAAGTGGAGTCATAACTCTACTGTGGAAAGGGGGCTGAGAGAATCATGAATCCGATTCCTTCTCTTGCCAGAGGAGACTCAGATTTGTGATGTGGTTTCTCTGGGTAAACATGAGTCAGTAACAGAAGAGATCAGTAAAACTCTGGTCCACTGCTTAGAAATTAGTGTTTTCTGACCTCCCCTCTGCCAGGGAAATAAGCATGAAGACAGCGCTTTTCCTCCCACTATTTTTAAAACTCAGATGAGCAGGTGTTCTATTGCTCCACGTGGTGCGCTTTTGAACTGAGAGGGACTGAGCACGGAGAAGCCCGAGTAGCACTGCCCCCACCCCGTGCCACCTGAAACTCATCATGCTGCTTTCTTTGGAGCGGCTGCTCATTTAAAAGAAGACTTAAGGGGTTTCATTTGGCTCTGTGATTCTGCTGGAAGGAAGCCTGAGTAAGGTTGAGCTGAGGTTGCAGAGGAAAGGAGCCGTTTGTCCCACAACCTGAACAAAACAGAACTACGATGAAGCAGCATTGTCCATCTGAGGTAATACCCAAGGTACATTGCCTCATGTCAAGAAAATCAAGGACGTGAATACACATGGAGTGAGGTTAAGAATGGAGGTTTTACAGGCAAAAGAAGAAAAGAGAACATCTCTCTCTTCTGCAGAGAGAGAGAGGGGCTTCTGAGTGTGTTTTCTGGTGAACTGCACAAGGTTTTATAGACTTGTTGAGGAGGTGGTGTTTGATTTACATAGGGTCCAAATATGGGTTGGACCAGGTGAGAGCTTTACATAGCTCGTGAAGAAGCTGGCTATCCACCCGAATCTTCTTATGCATATAGGTTTTCTACTTGGCCAGTGCATGTTGTCTGTCCCTTACTGCACTTGTGTTTGATAAAGAAAAAGGAAGATAAAGCCGTCAGGTTGAGCATGCCTGGCACCCAAGTAGCCTCCTATTGTTACAGCTGCTGGCATTCGCCTGTGCAAGCTTCCAGCATGCTTGTCTATATCTGCAGCTCGATTTTACAGGCCGCTCTTTGTTAGAAATGGTTTTGGGGCTGCTTTTTATTCAAAGGGAAACCTTACCAAAGACTTCCTTACTTTCAATCTCTGACTAAATAATTTCTTTAGAACTCCTGTATCAATGGGACTTCTGGATTACAGTTGAAGTAGTTTTGGCTGATCATCAACTCTGCCTCCACTTAATAGTGAATGCTTTTATTTTCTATGTTTCAAGGAGGGTCTCTTTGCTTCTTGCCCTTCTTCAGAATAGCAGTGTGGAAATTGCACTTAAGAACACCTGTTGGATACAGTGGCTCACACCTGTAATCCTATAAATTTAGGAGGCTAATATGGGAAAATTGCTTCAGGCAAGGAATTTGAGAGCAGTCTGGGCAACATAGCGGTACCCCATCTCTCAAAAAAAAAATTACTGGGTGTGGGGATGCATACCTGCTGCCCTGTTGGCCCAGCTTCTGTCAGGAGGCCATGGCAGAAAGGTCACTTGAGCTCAGGAGTTTGGGGCTGCAGTGAGCTATGGTCATGCCACTTTACTCCAGCCTGGGTGACTCCATCTCTTGAAAAACACAACAAAAACCAACAAAAGCCCACTTTCTATCTGGAATGGGAACTGGTAGAGCCTTATGACAGTGAGTGACTCAGAGGCAGAGCAAACGTTTGGCCACAGTTTTAATGGTGCAATTTGAACCCTGTGTTTGTCCTACTGACCAAGGCTGTGGCTGTCTTAGGGTACTCCATATGGTCTGGCCTTGGAGGAGAGGAAACTCTTCTTGTTCAACACTTTCTGTTTGTGGAGCCTAAGATAAGAACTTTATGTTTGTTTCACAGATGAGAGGGTGCTAAATAGCTTGCTTAGAATCACACAAGTCAGAGGTAGGAGGGCCACGTTCTTTAACCAGTTTGTGAGTAGATGTCTTCCCAAGAACGTACAGCTGATGGCATAATGCTGACCTTAAGCCTAGGTTAATCAAATTGATGTTTAATGAAAAGCAATAGATTTCCTCCTGTAGCCCAAGAAAGAGCCACTTGACTACACCTAATCGGTGAGAGAAATACCTCTATCAAAGGAATAGGTGATCAGAATTCATGGGCAGCAATGGGACATAGGAATGTGGAAATGAGAGGTGTGGGCTCCAGGGATGCTGGAGAAAACTCCTCCTCCAGTATTCCATAACTCTTGAATGCTGCTGTCTTTTCAATACAAATACACACCCACTCTGTTGTTTTGCACTGCCCCGTGCCCTGAATCTCTTGTTTGTGGACTGTATCCTCCAGTAACTTATTCAAGCAAGGATACACTGAAGCAAATTGTTCTGAAATATGACTTTATTTCTTCTTACACTTACATGACTGGTGGGGCATAGAATTTTTGATTGAAAATAATTTCCCATTCAAGTTTTAAAGATACTACTCCATTATTTCCCAGCTTCTGGTAGTGCTGTTGAGAAGCCTGAAATCATTCTGATTTCTGATTCTTTGTAAATACTGTTTTTAAAAAAAACTTTTCTGAAAACTTAGGAGAGCTGTTTTCCTTTGTCATATATTGCAGATTTTCAAGACAATGTTCCTTGGTGTGAGTTTGTGTTCATGTGTTTAAACCTAGGAGGTTATGTTATTCAACTTGAGAAGTTGCCTTTTTTTTTTAACTTTTATTTAACTCCAAAGGTTCAAGCACAGGTTTGTTATTTAGGTAAAGTCTGTCATGAGGTTTGTTGTACAGATCATTTCATTACTCCGGTATTAAGCCTAGTCCCATTTAGTTGTTTTTCCTGATCTTCTTCCTTCTCTCATTCTCCACTCTCTGAAAGGCTCTAGTGTGTGTTGTTCTTCCGCCTGTTGTATGTTCCTGTGTTCTCCTCGTTTAGCTCCCACTTGCAAGTGAAAATATCTGGTATTTGGATTTTGTGTTCCTGCGTTAGTTTGCTAAGAATAATAGTCTCCAGCTTCATCTATGTCCCTGAAGAGAACATGATCGCATTCTTTTGTGGCTGCCTAGTGTTTTTTGTGGTATATGTACCACATTTTCTTTATCCAGTCTACCATTGATGGGCATTTAGCTTGATTCCATATTTTTGCTATTGTGAACAGTGCTGCCATGGACATATGCGTGCACATGTCTCTATAACAGAAGGATTTATATTCCTTTGGGTACATACCTAGTAACCCATTACTAGGTTTGCTGAATCAAATGGTATTTCACTCTTTAGGTCTTTGAGGAATCATGACACTTTTTCACAATGGCAGAACTAATTTGCATTCCCGAATACAGTGTGTAAGTGTTGTTTTTCTCTCTAACCTTGCCAGTATGTGTTTTTTTTTTTTTTGCTTTAATAATTGCCATTATGACTGGTGTGAGATGGTATCTTATTATAATTTTCATTTGCATTTCTCTAATAATCAGTGACGTTGAGCTTTTTTAATATGATTGCTTGTTGCATATATGTCTTGTTTTAAAAGTGTCTGTTTATGTTCTTTGCCCACCTTTTTATGGGTTGTTTGTTTTCCTCTTGTAAATTGAATTTCCCTACCGATGTTTGATATTAGATTTTTGTGGAATGCATAGTTTACAAACATTTTCTCACATTCTGTAGGTTGTCAGTTTTCTCTGTTGATAGTTTATTTTGCTGTGTGAAAGTTTCTCATTTTAATTTGACCCCAGTTTTCAATTTTGCTTTTGTTACCTTTTCTTTTGGCATGTTCATGATGAAATCTTTGCCTGTGCTTAGGTTTTGAATGGCATTGTCTCGTGTCTTGCAGAGCTTTTATAGTTTTTGGTTTTACATATCAGTGTTTAATCTATCTTGAGCAAATTTTTGTATGTAATGTAAAGAAGGGGTCTATTTTCAGTCTTTTGCATATGGCTATCCAGTTATCCTGGCATCGTTTATTGAATAGGGAGAATCTTTTCCCCCTTGCTTGTTTTTGTTAAGTTTGCCAAAGATCAGATAGTTGTAGAAGCTTGGTTTTGTTTCTGGATTCTCTATTCTGTTCCATTAGTCTATGTGTTTGTTTTTGTACCAGTACTATGCCGTTGTTTCCTGTAGCCCTGTAATGCAGTTTGAAGTCTGGTAGCGTGTCGCTTCCACCTTTGCTCTTCTTGCTTAGGGTTGCCTTGGCTGTTTTTGGTTCCACATAAATTTTTCAAAAGCTGGTTTTCTGAAAAAAATAATAAAACTCAACCTACTTCTTAACATTTTTCAAGAACCCAAATGAAATCATGACTGCTCTTGGAGATGGCACTCTGTATGTTTCAATTTACTACCCAGTAACTGGTCTATTAAAATCATACTGGTTAAAAAATAATAAACTTGAAGCTAGACCAATGAAGGAGAAAGGGAAGAGATTCAAATAACCACCATCAAAAACAATAAGGGCAATATTACCACTGACCCCACAGAAATACAAACCACCCTCAGAGAATATTATGTACAACTGTAGGCACTATTTTTTCTTTAATTTTGAGATGAAGTTTTGTGCTTGTTGCTCAGGCTGGAGGGCAATGGTGAGATCTCGGCTTAGTGCAACCTCTGCCTCCTGAGTTCAAGCTATTCTCCTGCCTCAGCTTCCTGAGTAGCTGGGATTACATGCATGTGCCACCATGTCTGGTTAATTGTGTATTTTTAGTAGACATGGGGTTTCTCCATGTTGATCCAGCTGGTCTTGAACTCCCAATCTCAGGTGATCAACCCACCTTGACCTCCCAAAGTTCTGGGATTGCAGATGTGAGCCACTGAACCTGAAAAAATTGAGAAATCTAGAAGAAACCGATCAATTCCTGGTCACAACCACCCTCCCTGAGATGCAAGTTTGGTTTCACATATGCAAATTGATAAATGTCATCGTCACATAAACAGAACTAAAGAAAAAAAATTACCCACATGATTATCTCAATGGATGCAAAAACAGCTTTTGATAAAATTCAACTTTCATGTGTGTTAAAAACTCTCAATAAACCAGGTATTGAAGGAACATACCTCAAAATAATAAGAGCCACATGTGACAAAACCACAGCCAGCATCATACTGAATGGACAAAAGCTGAAAGCATTCCCCTTAAAAATTAGCACAAGATAGAGATGCCCTCTCTCCCCACTCCCATTCAGCATAGCTTTGAGGGTGTTCTTTGCTCTTGGGTTTCTAATTCTTTTAATTGTGATGTTGGGTAGTTAACTTGAGATCTCAATTTTGTTTTTGAGATGGAGTGTTGTTCTCTCAACCAGGCTGGAGTGCACTGGTGTGATATGGGCTCACTGCAACATTTATCTCCTGGGTTCAAGCAGTTCTCCTGCCTCAGCCTCCTGAGTACCTGGGATTAGAGGTATGTGCCACAACACCAGCTAATTTTGGTATTTTTAGTAGAATGGGGTTTCACCATGTTGGTCAGGCTGGTTTCAAACTCCTGACCTTGTAATCTGCCCGCCTTGGCCTCCAAAAGTGCTGAGATTACAAGAGTGAGTCACCGCAGCTGTCCCGAGTTCTCACTTCTCGATGTGAGCATTTAGTACTATAAATTTTTCTCAACACTACTTGACTAGCTGCATCCCAGAAACTCTGGTAAGTTGTACCTTTGTTCTCATTACTTTCAAAGAACTTCTTAAACTTCTTGATTTCTGCCTTAATGTCATTATTTACCCAGGAGTCATTCAGGAGCAAGTTACTCAGTTTCCATGTAAGTGTATGGTTTTGAATGAATTTCTTAGTCCTGATTTCAAATGTGATTGCATCTGCTTTGTGACCTAAGGTATCTTCTATACTTATGAATGATCTATGTGTTGAGTTGAAAAAATGTGTATTCTGCAGTCATTGGATGAAATGTTCCTTGAATATCAGTTCCATTTGGTCTGTAGTAAAGATTAAATTTCATGTTGATTGGTTGGTTTTCTGTCTGGAAGATCTGTCCAGTGCTGAAAGTTGGGTGTTGTAGTCTCCAGCAATTACTGTGTTAGGGTTTCTCTCTCTCTTTCTTATTTGCTGCGTGTGTCTGTTCTTTTTTCTCTCTCTCTGTCTGTCTCTATTTCTATCTTTGGAATTCTGATCATTTTAGTGTTGAACCTGTTCAAATTTTCTTCCGGATTTCAACTTTTTTCTTATCGCTATTTCTGGAAGACATAAGGTTCATCTACTCAACTTTGTTGTCTTACTATTCTAACAAGAATTTTTTACAAGTTCTGCTGTCATATTTTTAATTTCTAAGCGTTTACTTTTTCTTTAAATTTGGTTCTTGTTTCATGAAAATGGTAACACTTTTATCTCTTCGAGAACATTCATATGGGTTTCAGAAGGTCTTATCTCCTAGCACAGTCCTCATTCAGGCTGCATTTATGTGTCTTGTTGCTCTGGTCTCGGCCATTCGTGTTAGAAGCTTTGCTCAGATGCCTGGTGACCCTTAGCTGTCTGTGTCTGTTAGAAAAAAATGGAGCACTGAAAAGCTAAAAGCTGATGGAAGTTCTGTGATTGTAACATTTTGTGGGCGGTGGTCTTGCTGGGTCAGACCTTTTCTTCTTGAGCAAGAGAGATTCTCTCTAGAGAAAAATCATCTTAACTTCTGACCAAGTGTATCGGCCACCCTCATTGGAACTCAGTGGTAGGAAAACCTGGAGGATCTCAGTGTTCAGTGTGTACATTTAAGCACTTGTGTCTAGAGAGCTCCTGCCTAGAGACACCAAATTTTACCCTATAGAGAGGAAACCTCCACCCTGCCACCACCGTGGGATGCAGTCACCGATTCTAGGGAGAGGATCTGGGATCTACCTACTACTGAAACATAAATTCCCTAGGTAAATATAGCTGCCAACTCTTGAACCGTTGGGGATCCTGGTTGCCTTCCTGCCACTGGCTTGGGATTTAGCATCTCTGGGTCTACTGTCAGGTGTCACTGACAGCTTCTGCTTGCCAGTTTTCTATATGCTGAAGGGATTGTCTTTATTTTCTTTTTATCTTTGTTGGTTTATTTATTTTTAATCATCCCGTGTTAATGTGGTTTAATGATGGAGTGAAGGCATATGCAGGTATTCAACCAAACATCTTAGCTGAAGTCTGTGTAATTCTCTTGTAGTAAAATCTTGATCATTCTATGTTTCAGTTAATCAAATTTTTATATATGCATTCTGATTTGGGGATGATGTGAGGGAAGAGAGAGAGAAAGAAAGAGAGACTCAGACGGACAGAGACAGGGTGAGAGAGAGAGGCTACTGTGACAAATCTGTGGGTCTGTGTATTTGGAAGCCAATAGGAATTTAGCCCTGTTTTCTGTCTAAAAAGCAGGAGTGTCCAGACAATGGATCTTGAACTAGGCTAAGAATCTTTGAGGCAATGGCGCAGATCCAGTTGTGTTCAATTTTTAGTCCTTAGGCTGAAAGGGAAAATAACGTAAAACACATTTTAAAAAATTTCTGGCTGGGCGCGGTGGCTCAAGCCTGTAATCCCAGCACTTTGGGAGGCCGAGGTGGGTGGATCACAAGATCAAGAGATCGAGACCATCCTGGTCAACATTGTGAAACCCTGTCTCTGCTAAAAATACAAAAAATTAGCTGGGCATGGTGGTGCGTGCCTGTAATCCCAGGTACACGGGAGGCTGAGGAAGGAGAATTGCCTGAACCCAAAAGGTGGAGGCTGCGGTGAGCCGAGATTGTGCCGTTGCACTCCAGCTTGGGCAACAAGCGCGAAACTGCATTTCTAAAAAAAAAAAAAATTTTTCTGAAAGTGGTGTTGTCTGATTTGCCCTCAGATAATTAGATATAGAAGGTAGCCATACATTTTTGGCTAACTCAGCATTCGTTGCTCCATTCAGCGAATTCATCTTTATATTCATGTTCTTTCTCTCCAGCTTAATATCCAAAATTTAAAAGTGAGGAATGCAGAATAGTTGAACTAAAAGAACAGATCAACCACAACCTGCCTCTTCTTCCTCTCACCCAAAGAAAACCATTGTTAACATTTTGCTATATTCTCTTTATGTACTTTTCTCAGGTACTTTTATTCGAATATATTTTTGATTATAAAATTGTCTTAGACAATAAGTTGTCAGAGAAGAACACCCACTCTTTTTACACTCCAGGCTTCCAGCTTGAAGGTGACTGACTTGGGAATCCTGTATTTTAACAAGATATGATGTTGATATGGTATCTTTTATTTGACTGTTCTGAGGTGTTCTCTTTTTAGCATACTCTCCTTCATCCCCTTCTTCCCTGCTATACATACACATACACATTCACACATACACGCATTCTTTCTTTCTCTCTCACATGCACATTCTCATACGCAAATACAAGCATACTCATACACATGTGCACACACACAGGCACGTGCATGCACACACTCACACTCATATGAACCAACATGCACATACACACTCTCCTTCATCTCTTTCCTCCCTGCTACACACACATACTCTAACACTCATGCACATGTGCACACACACATATGTACAACATGCAGTGTGTCAGAAGGCCATGTAGAAAATGATTGTTACTCTCCAAAAGGAAGGACACCCACACATTTGCAATGGGAAAAAACAGCTCTGTTTTTGTAAAAAAAAAAAAAAAAAAAAGAATTTTCTATTAGGCCTAGAAAGAAACTTAAAAAGTGTTTCTTCTTTTATCTAATCGGAACTTGTGTATGTGCACACACCCGTGTGACAGAAAGAGCCAGGGAGAGAGGGAGGGAGAGGAGGTGAAGGCAAGAAGAGAGAGGGCAATTAAAAAGCAAGTGCACTGTGGCAAGCTCGTCTGGACTAAGTGAGAAGCAGGCGGTTGTGGTGATGAGATAGGAGCTTGGAATGCTTCCTGGTACCAAGACTGTCATAAGTGGAATTGGGGTCTGAAAAAGTGACAGCAAAATTCAGCGTTCCTTTGACAACCACTCAGAAAATAGAATGTGAGGAAGCAGGAGGAAGGGAAGGTGTGGGGCCAGCCATGAGAATGCACCCCGCTGCTCCACGGATGCCTAGAAATGCTGGTCACTTATAGGGCACAGGTGAGGGGAAGTCTGGACTGGTGGCAGTAGTGCTGCCAAGCCATGTAGCCTGCTCTCTCAAGGGTGAATGTTCTTGCATAAGTAGTGGTGAAGACTATTCCCTAGTTTATATAGGCCCCATTTGTCCTAGACACAGATTTTAATGTTCTCAGGTGATCGCTTGCTTGATTGTCTGTGTAAAAGATCAGCAATCCTTTTTTTTTTTCTGGAAAGGTCTAGGCAGTAAATATTTTAGGCTTGGCAGCCCATATGGTCTCTGTCACAGCTACTTATCTCTGTGGTTGTGGTGTGAAAGCAGCCATAGAAATGGGTAATAAAGGAGTGGGGCTGAGTTCCAAAGTACTTTTATGAGAACTGAAAATTGCATTTTATGTAATTGTTGACATGTCCCAAAATATTGTTACTTTTTTGAATTCTTTCACATTCGTGGTTCATGAGCTGTCTGACAAGAGAAAACAGGCAGGAATTGGTGGATGGGCCATGGTTGCCCAAACCCTGTGTCCAAATCATGGCATTGTACAAGCAGGAGGGATCTCTGACCCTGTCTTTTTTTCCTCTTTTCTTCTTTTCAGTTTCTCATTGTGCTGATTTGGAAACCAGAAATCGAAAGCTCTGGGAAGTGAACTCTTTCTGACTTAACCTGTTAGTGGCAGTGTTAGGATAAAATGTCAGGTCTCAAGGAGCACTTCTTAGAGCCCAGATCAGACTGAATGCTGCTTTTGTGATTGCAGAAGGCGTACCATCCTCTGGTACACTAGCTCCTTAGCGTCACCCTGAATCTGAAACTTAGTTCTTCATAAAGTCTTTTGTTCTATGATTCCTCAGTGCATCATTTGCTAATTTGTGCCAGTTATTCTGTTTAACACAACTGAGATATAGACATAAGCAAAGTTCCTACCCTTTAGGAACTCACTTCTTCAGGGCCTGGTTTTGATAATCCAGACAAAGGTACTTAAATGTAGTTTTATCCTTAAAAGCAAAATCGGCTGCACTTATGTAAGTTACAATAATAATTAGAATTTAGGAAAAATCCATTCTTAAAACAAGAAGGCAAAGAGAATAAAAAATAAACATCCAAGTCACCCTCTGACTGTGCGTTGGTTTTAAAACAACAAGACTATTATTTTAAGTGAACACAAGGAAAATTTTGCTACCAAGCGAGTACAATTTCTAACAGGTGATACATCGACTCCTCTGATTCCAGACATTTCCGAAAGTGCCCTTACTACCTACATTACTTCCTTCTGTAAAGCTCTACTGATTAAGACTTTATCTTTTGTGGTTGGATTTTTGCTTTTGGAATTACAACCTGCTTTTCAAGTCACATTTTGTAAATTAGTTGAGGTATCTTGCTGAGTGATAAAGTCTGAGTCAAAAACTTCCTGAAAAGTGCCTCGTGAACTCGTGAGGCATCATGGCAAAGATCCCAATTGTTGGACTGAGGCAGAGAGGTAGAAAGAAGAACACAGACTTTAAGGTCTGACAGATGTAAGTGTATAGGTCCCACCTCCACCACGTATTGGATGTGTAATGTTAAATGAGCTACTATACCTCTTTGAACCTCAGCTTTCCTCTCTGTAAAAAGAAGATGTTAAACCTTTCCTTGCACTATTGTTGTAGGGATTAGAGATGATGTCAATAAAAATGTTTCCAGCATGCTCTGTATTCAACGTACCTTGGATAGACTTATTTGGCCAGTTCACTGCAAAGGGTAATATACACGAGTAAGATTTTTTCTTTTCTTCAAAATAGACTTTTTGGGATTAAACTCTAAAAAAGTGTTAAATAAATGAATCAAGATATTTTTCATTTCTGTTGTTGAAGTATTTGCCTTCTTATGTTTGGTAATGTTAGGATTTTCCACAGAAGAAGTTGACACTTTCCTTCTTAATCATACTGGCAATACCAGGTTTCAACACTAGTTACTATTTTCTTTTCGAAAAGTGTCATTTGTCTAGCTTCCCTTGAAAGATCAGCTAAATGTCACATTATCCCTGCTTCTGCTAATCTTTCAAAATGCTCACCACCATAGTCATAACATTTTCTTCATGCTCAAGTTGATTTAAAAAATGTTCTAAAGACAGTGTTGCTGAATTTTTATTTGTTTAATAAAAATTAGGCTTTTAAATATAAAAATATAGATTTATTATAAAGCCTCTAGAAAGCAAAGAAAAATAGATTTGAAAAATACCTTGTTTAATCACATAAAGCTAGGCAGAGTTAAATCACTGTTTCCATTTTGGTACATTTTATTTTAATCTTTTCACTATTTTAATGTCTTTCTTTATATCCATAATGGTGATAACATGATGTATATATTATATAAATATATAAAATACATAAATATATCTTTTAAAAATGGTATCTGTAGGCCGGGCGCGGTGGCTCAAGCCTGTAATCCCAGCACTTTGGGAGGCCGAGGCGGGTGGATCACGAGGTCAAGAGATCGAGACCATCCTGGTCAACATGGTGAAACCCCGTCTCTACTAAAAATACAAAAAATTAGCTGGGCTTGGTGACGCGTGCCTGTAATCCCAGCTACTCAGGAGGCTGAGGCAGGAGAATTGCCTGAACCCAGGAGGTGGAGGTTGCAGTGAGCCAAGATCGCGCCATTGCACTCCAGCCTGGGAAACAAGAGTGAAACTCCGTCTCAAAAAATAAATAAATCAATCAATAATAAAAAATAAAATGGTATCTGTTTATTTATTATATATAAATATATATCTAATGACTATATATCTACATATCTACATCTATATTTATATATCTCCATGATAGAAGTTGGAAAATACTGAAAACTGTAGAGGAGTTCGGAGAAACAACCTATAATCTTATTATAGAGAAATAATTTTCTTCCCTTTTGCTTCTCCACATTTTGGCTTAGATCAAATTTAGAAATGATTTTCTTAACGTTCTTGGTATTGTGTTTTTAGAGTATCAAGATGTTGCTGCATATTCTGATTTTTATGTATAGTTGTGACAGGAACACCCACAAAAATAATTGTTCTAGAAAAGAATTTGTTAACAAATAATTTCTTCCAGGAAGTGGTGTATTCGCGTTTTAAAAGAAACATTTCTGGACGTCAAAGTAGACATTGGGCTTATATCAACAGCTCAATCTTTTTTCAAATACGCTTTATTTTTAGGGCAGTGTAAAGTTAATAGTGAGGCATAGTGGAAAGTACAGAGAGTTCCTACATTCCCACCTCCCCAAATGCACAGCCTCCTCCACTATCAGCCTTCCTCACTAGAGAGGTACATTTGTTACAATGGATGAACCAACATTGACTTATCACTGTCACCCATCGTTTATAATTGACATTAGGGACCATTCTTGCTGTCGTATATTCAGTGAGTTTTGACAAGGGTGTAATGGCATGTGTCTACCATTATAGTAACACACAGAGTAGTTTCATTGCCCTAAACATCCTCTATGCTCTGCCCATTTATCCTTTCCCACTTTTCAACCCCCAGCAATCACTGAACGTTTTGATGTCTCTATAGTTTTGCCTTTTCCAGAATGTCATATAGTTGGATTCATATAGTAAGTGGTCATTTGAGATTGGTTTCTTTCACTTAGTAGTATGTATTTGAGTTTCCTCTATGTCTTTTAATGGCTTCATAGCTCACGTGCTTTTTTTCTGCAACAAAAGCCACATTCAAAGATTATTGCTTTCATTGCTGAATAATATTCCACTGTGTCGATGTAGACGTTTGTTTATCCAGGCACTTACGAGTCTATAGTAACCAGTGTGGAGCCTGGGGAAGCCATAAATGGCCTGGTTGTGGCGAAGGCCTGGAGCCTATGTCGGTAGGAGCCATGGAGGTTGGAGGCATTAGATCTTAGAGCCATAGGGGAAGGCCTGGAGCTTGGGTTGACAGGGTCTGTCCCATAGCCTGTGGCTATAGAAACCTGCCTGGTGTTGAGTTCACTGAATTGTGCCTGGCATTACAGTTGATGTTGAAGTCAGGTGTTACATTTACTCTCCTCTCTGCACATACATCGTATCTCTTTCCATGCTGCACTACGCAGGTTTAGGGGCGGGGTAATGCAGATAATAGAAAACTCTCTTTTATACTCTATTTTATGCCGTTTTTCTTACTTTTCTACTCCACAAACGTGCTATAACCTCTCACCTGGATTCCTTGTCTCTTTTGAAGACACTTTGATGCACGGATGGCTGTTCAAATTGATGTTTCTGTGAAGGAATAAGTGCTGAAAAGTTCTGTTTTGTCATTTTGTCCATGGCATTCTTCTCTGTTAACTGAAAAAATACTTTTACTGAATAACATGTTGTTAAAAATTGTCAGACCCTTGGTTTAGCTCTGGAAGTTTCTCCTTTAGAGCAAGTTCCTTTCATAGTTCTCTATAGAAAGACTATAGTTGTAAAATGTTGGTAGAGATGATATTTTGTGTGTGGAATTAAGGACCGATTACACATAAATGTTTAGCGGACAGTAAACATTTGTGAGTAATTTGCTCTTACACACAAAAAGAAGGTCTATAGCTTTAGGAAAGGGAAAATTATCTAGGTTATTCAGACAATATAAAATGAGTTGAGAAAATTGAAGGGAATGTTTATACTTGAATGAGACCTCATGGAGAAAGACAAAATAAGGAAGCCATGGGAGAATATTTGCATTCTCGGAACCACAAAAGTGAGGAAAGCCAAGAGCACAGCTGGAGTTGCACCAGATCAAGTAGACATTCCATCAGAGCCTGAACTGAGAATGCACCATTCCTAGTCACCTTGATAACAGCCCCATTTTCTGTTAATAATACTCTATGAGAAAAATCTTGCAAAAATAGTCAGAAAAGGCAGAGTCACATGCGGTTCAGTGTGTTCCACCTTGGCAGACGGTCTTAGGAGGAGTTTTGGAAGGATCGTGCTGCAGGCAATGGATGAGATAATGATGAGAAATTTTCCAGCTCTGTATAAAAAGGCAAGCGAAATATATGCTTGTGAATTTTTGGCTGCTTTTTTATGCTGTATTTTCAGATCAATTTTATCCCAGTTAATGTGAATATAAACTCTGATTGTTATGGCTATCTCTCGTGGGGTGTCTATTATTTTGTCAGAAATTGTATCAGGAACTTTATATAAATCACTAAATTACACATTTCCAAGCTGCATATGAATTAGGTATTACTATGATCATTTTACAGATGAAGAAGATGAGACTCAGAGCAATACATAAGTTGCCCAAGGTCAGAGAGCAAGTAAGTACCAGAAATAAAAGCCAGATAAATCTTATTCCCATATCCTTGCTCTTTCAATGATGTTTCAGAGTTGATTACAAAAGGAATTGTTCTGTGTGCTCAGGATAATTTGCTACCTACTAAATTTAACCATAGGGCAGTCTTATAAACAGGGTAGAGTATGCAGTTAAGATAAAATTTGAGAGGAAATAATTAAATTAAAATAGTACATAACCAATGATCAGAATATTCTCTCAGTATTTTAGAAATTTATGTAAGAATAAACTAGATACTGATAAAAAAAGTCACATTCTTTATGCCCAAATCCTGTAAGTAGCTACTGTTAAAGAGAGGATATTATTTACCTAGAAGAAAGTGGGGTTGTCAACCACTATATAACCATTCGTGGGGTGAATGTCTTTTTTATTTTAGGCCTCTGGCTGATGGATCCAAGAGGTAGATGCGTGATGTCAAAATATTCTCTTTTATAGGTAATTACAATTTACAATGGAAGATACAGAGGCCACAAGGTAGTAGAGTTGAGTTATATTAACAGAAAACCTTGTTAGAGAAAAGAACCTCCTCTCACTATCATGTTCAATGGCAAAGATCAATAGAAGGTACAGCAAAATGGACACACATGCGAGTATACCCACATTGATATTGGAAGTAACTTTTTTCTTATATACTATAAATCATATCCCAGAATATACTCATAATGTGTACACTTATTGGGATATTACAATCAACGTACAAAATATGTACCATATGTACATTGACTGTGATGTACATATGTGTACACAATACAGATGTACAAAAAATGTACATAATCTGTACAATATGTACATTTATATGTACATAATGTGTACACAGTAGGTATGTACATAATGTGTACAATATGTAAATATATTGTAATATTACAATGATTTCATATAATCACAACAGCATATATAATCACAATACACATATAATACATAATATCAATATAAATGTACATATTGCACACATTATGTACATTTACATTTATTGTGATATGATATGTACACATGTACATCATGCACACGTGCAGATTTGCGGTATATACACGTGTACATAAGTGTGCACAGTATGTACATATGTACACTACACATATGTTCATATAATGTAGATATGTACCTTCTGTACAGGAGTACACAGTATGTACAATATATACACGTATATACTAGGTACACATATAGGTGTATACCCACTTTGGTAACCGGAGAGATTTCTATCTAGTATACTAAATATAAAATCCCAGAATGTAGTCATAGTGTGTACATTTATTGTCGTATTGTGATAAATGTATTAAATAGGCACAATCTGTACATGTACTCTGCTGTACATAGGTGTACACAATGCACATGTACAAAAAATGTACATAATCTGTAAAATATGTACCTATATATTTGTATAATGTGTACACAATGCATAGGTACATAATGTGTACACTATGCCCATTCCTTAAAATATCAGTGATAAAATATATATAATCACAGTAAGATATATAATCACACTAATATATATATGTCGTGTAATATCACCAAAAAGTACGTATTGTACACATTAGGTATGTATTAGGTAGATATGTATAGTGCACATATTATGAAAATATATATGTATCATGATAACACCGTACGTACACGTATACAAATATGTGCCTACTATTTAAACAATGTACACATGCAGAAATAGGTGCAAACTTCATACCTATGCACAGCAGGCTATTACTACGGTTCTGCTCGTAGCAGCCTCAATGCCCACCCTGGCTGCTTAAAGACCCCCGGCTAGGGGGCTGTACCCACAGCCCCCGCCAGAGGGCCCATAACAGCTACCAGGCCCACGCTGGCTGCTTAGGGACCCCCTGCCTAGGGCGCTGTGCCCACAGCTGCTGGGGCCCGGCTATTTTGAAAATGTGGTGTAATATGATACTGGCAACCATATCACACAGAAATGATAATGTTATTGTGGTTCTTTACATATTAGGCAATAGTTCTAGTTACACATTTGGCATATTGACAAAAATGTCATCCTCACCCCATTGACATTAGAATTGAAAGCATAGGAGGGTTTCACCCCTTGCAATGTTTAATTCAATATAATTGTTTTCTTGTTTACATTAGTGACCATATCAGAGCACGGTGTACATCTCTTGCAGTATTCAGAATATTTCTCTACGGGCAGCAACATTTTTCTCTCCTTATCTGGATATTAGGAAGAATATCACAGGACCGGCTTACAGCGCCAGTCACATCGTGAGCAATGTCATCTGTAATCCCCTAGTTATTAAGAACAATGTAACGGGGGTCTCGTGTGCTTTTGGAGATATTTGGAGTAATATCCTTTTAGTTTCTGGATATTAGAAACAATACTACAGTGGTGGTGTACACTTCCTGCGATATTAAGAGTATACTCATCCTCTGTCCCTGGGATATTAGGAACTACATCGCAGAAGCCTTGCACTTTGCCTATAATATTGGAACAATCACAGAGTGTACACCTTCTTTCATTGTGCGGGAAATACCTACTTAGGATATGATGGATAATATCACAAAATGGACACACATGGCTATATACCCACTGTGATATTGGAAGTCATTTTTATCTAATATACTAAATGTCATAACCCAGAAAAAACTCATAATGTGTACACTTATTGGGATATTACACTCAATGTACAGAATATGTAACATATGTACATTGACTGTGATGTACATACATGTACACAATACAGATGTATAATAAATGTACATAAACTATCATTTGTACGAATATATGTACAAAATGTGCACACAATAGGTATGCACATAATGTGTACAATATGTACATTTATTGTAATATCACAATGTTATATAATCACAACTGCATATAAAATCACAATACACATGTAATATGTAATATCAATATAAATGTACATATTGCAAACATGTACATTTACATTTATTGTGATATGATATGTAAACATGTACATCATGTACCCATTATGTACAGATGCACAATATATGCAAGCGTACATATGTGGGTACAGTATGTACATATGTACACTACACATGTGTACATATAATGTAGATATGTACCTTCTGTACCCGAGTACATTCTATGCACAATATGTACGCATATAAACTATGTACACACCTGGGTGTACAACCACTTTGGTAACCGGAGAAATTTCTATCTAATATACAAAATATAATAATTCAGAATGTAGTAATAGTGTGTACATTTATTGGCACATTGCAATAAATGTATAAAATAGGTACAATCTGTATATTTACCCTGCTGTACATATGTGTACACAATGCACATGTACAAAAAATGTACATACTCTGTAAAATATGTACCTACATATTTCTATAATGTGTAAACAATGTATAGGTACATAATGTGTACACTATGCACATTCCTTAAAATATCAGTGATAAAATATATATAATCAAAATAACGCATATAATCACAGTAATATATATATATATATCATGTAATATCACAAAAAAGTACATATTGTTCACAGTAGGTACGCATTAGGTCTATATGTATTGTGCACATACGTACATATATATTTATCATAACACCATGTGTACACTTATACAAATATGTGTTCATTATTAAAACTATGTACCTGTGCAGAACAGGCTATTACCACAGCCCCCCTCGTAGCAGCCCCAAGGCCCACCCTGGCTGCTTAAAGACCCCCTGGCTAGGGAGCTGTAACCACATTCCCCGCCAGAGGGCCCGTAACAGCTCCCAGGATGACGCTGGCTGCTTAGGGACCCCCTGGCTAGGGCACTGTGCCCGGCTATTTTGAAAATGTGGTGTAATATGATGCTGGCGACCATATCATATGGAAATGATGTTATCCTGGTTTTTTATATACTAGGCAATAGTTCTAGTTACACCTCTGCCATATTGACAAAAATGTCATCCTCACACCCCTGGACATTAGAATTGAAATCATAAGGGGGTTTCACCCCTTGCAATGTTAAATTCAATAGAATTGTTTTCTTGTTTACATTAGTGACCATATCAGAGCACAGTGTACTCCTCTTGCCGTATTCAGAGGATTTGCCTATGGGCAGCAACATTATTCTCTCTTTCTCTGGATATTAGGAACAATATCACAGGACCGGCGGACAGCCCCAGTCATATCGTGAGTAATGTCATCTGTAATCCCTTAGTTATTAGAAAAAAATATCACGGGGGTCTTGTGTGCTTTATCAGATACTTGGTGTAATATCTTTTCCGTTTTTGGATATTAGACACGATACTACAGTGGTGGTGTACACTTCCTGCGATATTCATGGTATAATAATCTTTTGTCCCCAGGATATTAGGTAGTACATTAAAGAAGCCTTGTACTTTGCCTGTGATATTGGAACAATCACAGAGTGAACACTTGCTTTCAAAATGAGAGTAATACCTACTTAAAATATGATGGATAATATAAAAAAATGGACACACATGGGTGTATACCCACTTTGATATAGAAATTTTTATCTAATATACTAAAAATCATATATCACAATATACTCATAATGTGTACACTTATTGAGATGTTACAATCAATGTGCAGAATACATACCATATGTACATAGAGTGTTATGTACATATGTGTACACAATACAGATGTACCAAAAACGTACATAATCTGTACAATATGTGCAATTACAGGTACATAATGTGTACACAATAGGTATGTACGAAATGTGTGCAATATATACATTTATTGTAATATTACAATGATATCATATAATCACAACAGCATATAAAATCACAATACACAAGTAATACATAATATAAATGTACATATTGCACACATCGTGTACATTTACATTTATTGTGGTATCACGGTGTGTACACATGCAAATCATGTACCCAATATGTACACATGTACAAAATATGCACATGTACATATGTGTGAACAGTATGTACATGTGCACACTATGTACACATAAATACATATAATGTTGACATGTACATTTTGTACATGAGTACCTAATATGCACAATATGTACACGTATAAACTATGTACACACCTGGGTGTACACCCACTTTGGTCAATGGAGTAATTTCTAATATGGTAAAAATTATATTTTAGAATGTACTCATGTGTACATTTATTGGCATATCACAAGAAATGTATAAAATAGGTACAGTCTGTACATTTACTCTGCTGTGCATAGGTGTACACAATACACATGTAGAAAAAGTGTACATAATCTGTAAAATATGTACCTATAGATTTCTATATTGTGTACACAATACATAGGTATATAATGTGTACACTATGCACATTCCTTAAAATATTAGTGATAAAATATATTTAATCACAATAAGATATATAATCACAGTAATATATATTGTCTAATATTACAAAAAAGTACATATTGTACACATTAGGTATGCATTAGGTACATATGTATTTTGCACATATTATGTAAATATAAATTTATCGTGATAACACCATATGTATGCATGTACATATATATACCCGATATTAAAACTATTTACACATGTAGTAATAGGTGCAAACTATGTACCGATGCACAGCACGCTATTACCAAAGCCCCCCTTATAGCAGCCCCCAGGCCCAGCCTGGCTGCTTAGAGACCCCCTGGCAATTGGGCTGTGCCCACAAACACTGCTCGAATGCCTGTAGCAGCCCCCATGCCCACCCTGGCTGCTTAGGGACCCCCTGACTAGGTGTCTGTGCCCACAGCCCATGCCAGAGTGCCCGTAGCGGCCCCCAGGCCAACCATGGCTGATCAGGGACCCCTGGCTGGGTCGATGTGCTCACAGACCCCACCAAAAAGCCCAGAGCAGCCCCCAGGCCCACCCTGGCTGCTTAGGGGTCCCCTCGCTTGTGGGCTCTGCCCACAGCTGCTGAGGCCCAGCTATTTTGCAAATCAGGTGTAATATGATACCGGCAACCATATTATATAAAAATGATAATCTTATTCTGTTTTTTTGTATATTAGGCAATAGCTCCAGTTACACCTCTGCCATATTGACAAAAATGTCATCCTCACCCCCATTGACATTAGAATGAAAATCATAGGGGAGTTTCATTCCTTGCAATGCTTAATTCAATGTAATTGTTTTCTTGCTTACATTAGTGACCATATCAAAGCATGGTGTACACCTCTTGCCGTATTAAGAGTATTTCCCTATGGGCAGCAACATTTTCCTCTCCTTCTCTGGATATTAGGAACAATATTCCAGGACCAGAGTACAGCCCCAGTCACGTCGTGGGTAATGTCATCTGTAATTCTCTAGTTATTAGAAACAATATCACGGGGGGCTTGTGTGCTTTCTGAGATATTTGGAGTAATATCCTTTCCGTTTTTGAACATTAGAAACAATACTACAGTGGTGGTGTACACTTCCTGCGATATTCAGGGTATGGTCATCCTTTGTCCTCAGGATATTATTAACTACATCACAGACGAGTTTTAGTTTGCCTTGATATTGGAGCAATCCGAGAGTGTAAACCTGCTTTCACAATGAGAGAAACACCTACTCAGGATATGATGGATAATATCACAAAATGGACACACATAAGTGTATACCCACTTTGATATTGAAAGTAATTTTTATCTAACATACTAAAAATCATATCCTAGAATATACTTATAATGTGTACTCTTACTGAAATATTACAAACAATGCACAGAATATGTACCATATGTACGTTGACTGTGATGTACATATGTGTGCACCATACAGAGGTACAATAAATATACATAATCTGTACAATATGTACATTTATGTGTACATAATATGTACGCAATAGGTATGTCCATAATGTGTACAATATGTACATTTGTAATATCACAATGATATCAGAACAGCATATACAATCACAATACACATGTAATACATAATATAAATGTACGTATTTCACACATTATGTACATTTCCATTTATTGTGGTATGACGATGTGTTTACATGTACAGCATGGACCCATTATGTACGGATGTACAATAAATTCAGGTGTAGATATATGTACATAGTATGTACATATGTATGCTCTGTACCCATACATACATATAATGTAGATATTTACCTTCTGTACACACGTACATAATATGCACAGTATGTACATGTACAAAGTATGTGCACACATAAGTTTACACCCACTTTGGTAACCAGAGTAATTTCTAGCTTATATTCTAAATGTAATATCACAGAATGTACTCATAATGTATACATTTATTGGCATATCACAATAAATGTCTAAAGTAAGATCTGTACATTTACTCTGTGTACCCAATACACAAGTAAATAAAATGTACATAACCTGTAAAATATGTTTCTTTCTATAATCTGTGCACAATGCATAGGTACATAATGTCTATAATATGTACATTTGTAATGTCACAATGATATCACAACAGCATATATAATCACAATAAATGTAATACATAATATAAACGTACATATTGCAAACATTATGTATATTTACATTTATTGTGATATGATGTGTACACATGTACATCATGTACCCATTATGTACAGATGTACAATATATGCACGTGTATATATGTGTGCACAGTATGTACATATGTATGCTGCGTACAGCTATGTATATATAATGTAGACATGTACATTCTGTACATGAGTACATAATATGCACAACATGTACATGTATAAACTATGTGCGCACCTGGGTGTAAACCCACTTTGGTCACCGGTGTAATTCCTATCTAATATGCTAAAAATTATATCCCAGAATGTACTCATGTGTACATTTATTGACATATCACAATAAATGTATAAAATAGGTATAGTCTGTACATTTACTCTGCTGTACATATGTGTACAAAATACACATGTAGAGAAAATGTACATAATCTGTAAAATATGTACCTATTTATTTCTATAATGTGTACACAATGCATAGGTACATAAAGTGTACTCTATGTATATTTCTAAAAATTTCAGTGGTAACATACATATTATCACAATAAGATATATAATCAATAATATGTAGATATCACATAATATCACCAAAAAGTACATATTGTTTATATTAGGTACGTATAAAGTACATATTTATTGTACACATATTATGTACATATATGTTTATTGTGATAATATATGTACAGGTGTACAAATATGTGCCCATTATGTAAACGATCTACACATGTAGAAATAGGTGCAAACTGTACCTGTGAACAGCAGGGTATCACCACACCTCCCGCCAAAGGGCCTATAGCAGCTTCCAGCTCCACCCTGGCTACGTAGGGACCCTCTGGTTAGGTGGCTGTGCCCATAGCCCCTGCCAGAGTGTCAGTAGCAGCCTCCAGGCCCTCCCTGGATGCTGAGAAACCCTCTGGCTATGTGGCTGTTACCACAGCCACCGCCAGAGGGCCCGTAGCAGCCCCCAGACAAACCACAAAGAGCCCGTAGCAGCTGCAATGCCCAACCTGGTTGCATAGGAACACCCTCGCTTGGCTGCCATGCCCACAGCTGCTGGGGCCCAGATATTTTAAAATGTGGTGTAATATGATACTGGCAATCATATCATATGTAAATAATAATTTTATCCTTTTTTATTATATAGTAGGCAATAGCTGTAGTTACACCTCCGCCATGTTGACAAAAATGTCCTCCTCACGCCCTTGAAATTAGAAGAAAAATTATAGGGGGGGTTAACACCTTGCAATATTTAATTCAATATAATTGTTTTCTTGTTTACATTAGTGACCATATCACAGCATGGTGTACTCCTCTTGCCGTATTCAGAGGATTTGCCTATGGGCAGAAACAATCCCCTCTCCTTATCTGGATATAAGAAACATTATCACAGGACCGGTAAAAAGCCGCATTCATATCGTGAGTAATGTCATCTGTAATCCCGTAGTTATAAAAAACAACAACACGGGGGTCTCGTGCACTTTATGAGATACTTAGAGTAATGTTAGGATTTGGGTATTTTACATAAAAGAGCATATTGAGTTTGTGTATATACCCCAAAACAGAGTAGAAAAGAGCATTGTATATTTTCTCTGACAGATTATATTCAGAGGAATTTTGCTTTTAACATTGGGATGCCAAGATAATATTTAGATATTTTTCGATTTGCGTAAAATTAGAATTTTCGTATTTTACATGAGAAAGCATATTGAGTTGGTGTATATACCCCAAAACACAGCAGAAAAGGGCATTGTATATTTCTTCTAACAGATTATATTCAGAGCAATTTTGCTTTTAACATTGGGGTGCCTAGATAATATTTAGATTTTTTTCCATTCGCCTAAATTTAGAACTTCGGTATTTTACATGAGAAAGCATATTGAGTTGGTGTATATACTCCAAAACAGTAGAAAAAAGCATTGTCTATTTTCCCTGACAGATTATATTCAGATAAATTTTCTTTTAACATTGGGGTGCCTAGGTAATATTTAGATTTGTTTCGATTTGCGTATAATTAGAATTTCAGTATTTTACATTACAGAGCATATTGACTTGGTGTATATACTCCAAAACATAGTAGAAAAGGGCATTGTATAATTTCTCTGACAAATTATATTCAGAACAATTTTGCTATTAACATTGGGGTGCCTAGATAATCTTTAAATTTTTTTTGATTTGCATAAATTTAGAATTCCGGTATTTTACATGAGAGAGCATATTTAGTTGCTGTATATACCCCAAAGCAGAGTAGAAAAAAGCATTGTGTATTTTTTCTGACAGACTACATTCAGAGCAATTTTGGTTTTAACATTGGAATGCCTAGATAATATTTAGAATTTTATCGGTTCGTGTAAAACAAGAATTTCTGCAATTTACATGAAAGAGCATATTGAGTTGCTGTATATACTCCAAAACAGAGTAGAAAAAGGCATTATATATTTATTTTGACAGATTACATTCAGTGCAATTTTGCTTTTAACATTGGGTTACCTAGATAATATTTAGATTTTTTTCGATTAGCGTAAAATTAGAATTTCGGTATTTTACAAGAGAGAGCATATTGAGTTGGTGAATATACGACAAAACAGAGTAGAAAAAAGCATTGTATATTTTTACTGACAGATTATATTCAGAGCAATTTTGCTTGTAACATTGGGGTGCCTAGATAATATTTAGATATTTTTCGATTCGCTTAAATATAGAATTTCTGTATTTTACATGAGAGAGAATATGGAGTTGGTGTATATACTCCAAAACAGAGTAGAATAAGGCATTGTATATTTTTTCTGGCAGATTATATTTAGAGCAAATTTTTTTTTAACATTGGGTTGCCTAGATAAGATTTAGATTTTTTTCGATTCACGTAAATTTAGAATTTCGGTATTTTACATGAGAGAGCTTATGGAGTTGGTGTATATACTACAAAAGAAAGTAGAAAAGGGCATTGTATATTTATTCTGACAGATTATATGCAGAGCAATTTTGCTTTTAACATTGGGGTGCCTACATAATATTTAGATTTATTGGATTTGGGTAAAATTAGAATTTCTGTATTTACATTAGAGAGCATATAGAGTTGGTGTATATACTAAAAAACAGAGTAGAAAAGGGCATTGTATATTTTTTCTGACAGATTATATTCAGCGGAATTTTGCTTTTAACATTGGGGAGCCTAGATAATATTTAGATTTTCTTCGATTCGTTTAAATATAGAATTTCTGTATTTTACATCGGAGAGCATATGGAGTTGGTGTATATACTCCAAAACAGAGAAGAATATGGCATTGTATATTTTTTCTGACAGATTATATTCAGAAAAATTTTGTTTTTAACATTGTGGTGCCTAGAAAATATTTATATTTTCTTCGATTCATGTAAAATTAGAATTTTTGTATTTTACGTGAGAGAGCAGATTGAGTTGGTGTATATACTCCCAAAATAAGTAGAATAAGGCATTGTATATTTTTTCTAACATACTATATTCAGATACATTTTCTTTTAACTTTGGTGCGCCTAGATATTATTTAGACTTTTTTCGATTTGCGTAAAATTAGAATTTCTGTATTTCACATGAGAGAGCATATTGTGTTGGTGTATATACCCCAAAACAGAGTAGAAAAGGGCATTGTATATTTTCTCTGACAGATTATATGCAGAGCAATGTTGCTTTTAACATTGGGGTGCCTAGATAATATTTAGATTATTTTCGATTCACGTAAAATTAGAATTTTGGTATTTTACATGAGAGAGCATACTGAGTTGGTGTATATACCCCAAAAAAGAGTAGAAAAGGGCATTGTATATTTTTTTGTGACAGACTGTATTCAGAGAAATTTTGCTTTTAACATTGGGGTGCGTAGATAATATTTAGATTGTTTTGATTCGGGTAAAATTAGAATTTCTGTATTTTACATGAGAGAGCATACTGAGTTGGTGTATATACTCCAAAAGAGAGTAGAATAAGGCATTGTATATGTTTTCTAACAGAGTATATTCAGAGTCATTTTCTTTTAACTTTGGGGCGCCTAGATATTATTTATATTTTTTACGAATCACGTAAAATTAGAATTTCGGTATTCTACATGAGAGAGCATACTGAGCTGGTGTATATACTCCAAAACCGAGTAGAATAAGGCATTGTATATTTTTTCAAACAGACTACATTAAGATCTATTTTCTTTTAACTTTGGGGGGCCTAGATATTATTTAGATTTTTTTCGATTTGCGTAAAATTAGAATTTCTCTATTTTACATTAGAGAGCATAGAAAGTTGGTGTATATACTACAAAACAAAGTAAAAAACGGCATTGTATATTTTTTCTGACAGATTATATTCAGAGCAATTTTGCTTTTAACAATGGGGAGCCTAGATAATATTTAGATTTTTTTCGATTCGTTTAAATATAGAATTTCTGTATTTTAAATGGGAGAGCATATGGAGTTGGTGTATATACTCCAAAACAGAGTAGAATAGGACATTGTATATTTTTTCTGACAGATTATATTGAGAACAATTTTGTTTTTAACATTGTGGAGCCTAGAAAATATTTAGATTTTTTTCGATTCACGTAAAATTTGAAATTCTGTATTTTACCTGAGAGAGCATATTGAGTTGGTGCATATACTCCAGAACAGAGTAGAATAAGGCATTGTATATTTTTTCTAACATACTATATTCAGAGCCATTTTCTTTTAACTTTGGGGCACCTAGATATTATTTAGATTTATTTCGATTCGCGTAAAATTAGAATTTCTGTATTTTAAGTGAGAGAGAATATTGAGTTAGTGTATATACTAGAAGAGAGAGTAGAAAAGGGCATTGTATATTTTCTCTGTCAGATTATATTCAGAACAATGTTGCTTTTAACATTGGGGTGCCTACATAATATTTAGATATTTTTCGATTCGCTTAAATATAGAATTTCTGTATTTTACTTTAGGCAGCATATAAAGTTCGTGTATATACTCCAAAACAGAGTAGAATAGTTCATTGTATATTTTGTCTGACAGATTATACTCAGAGCAACTTTTTTTTTAACATTGGGGTGCCTAGATTATATTTATATTTTTTTCGATTAATGTAAATTTAGAATATCTGTATTTTACATGAGAGAGCATACTGAGTTGGTGTATATACTCCAAAACATAGTAGAATAAGGCATTGTATATTTTTTCTAACATACTATATTCAGAGCCATTTTCGTTTAACTTTGGGGAACCTATTTATTATTTAGATTTTTTTTGATTTGCTTAAATATAAAATTTCTGTATTTTACATAAGAGAGCATGTAGAGTTGGTGTATATACTCAAAAAAAGAGTATAATAGGGTATTGTATATTGTTTCTGACAGATTACCTTCAAAGCAATTTTGTTTTTAACATTGGGGTGCCAGATAATATTTAGATTTTTTCGATTTGGGCAAAATTATAATTTCTGCATTTTACGTATGAGCATACTGAGTTGGTGTATATACTCCAAAACAGAGTAGAACAAATTATTGTATATTTTCCTTAAAAGACTAGATTCAGAGCCATTTTCTTGTAACTTTTTTGCACCTAGACATTATTTAGATATTTTTCGTTTCTCTTAAATATATAATTTCTATATTTTACATGAGAGAGCATATGGATTTGGTGTATATACTCCAAAACAGAGTAAAAAGAGCACTGTATATGTTTTCTGACAGATTATATTCAGAGCAATTTGCTTTTAACATTGGGGTGCCTCCATAATATTTAGATTTTTTTCGATTCGCTTAAATATAGAATTTCTGTATTTTACATGAGAGAGCATACGGAGTTGGTATATATACTCCAAAACAGAGTAGAATAAGGCATTGTATATTTTTTCTAACACATTATATTCAGAGCCATTTTCTTTTAACTTTGGGGCGCCTAGATATTATTTAGATTGTTTTCGATTCGCCTAAATATAGAATTTCAGTATTTTACATGAGAGAGCATATGGAGTTGGTGTATATACTCCTAAATAGAGTAGAATAGGGCATTGTATTTTTTTTCTGACAGATTATATTCAGAGCAATTTTGTTTTTGACATTCAGGTACCTTGATAATATTTATATTTTTTCGATACGGGTAAAATTAGAATTTCTGTATTTTACATGAGAGAGCATAGTGAGTTGGTGTATATACTCCAAAACAGATTAGAATAAGGCATTGTATATTTTTTCTGACATATTATATTCAGAGAAATTTTGTTTTTAATATTGGCATGCCTAGATAATATTTAGATTTTTTTCGATTCGTTTAAATGTAGAATTTCTGTATTTTACATGAGAGAGCATATTGAGTTGGTGTATATACTACAAAACAGAGTAGAAAAGAGCATTGTATTTTTTTTCTGACAGATTATATTCATAGCAATTTTGCTTTTAACATTGGGTTGCCTAGATAATATATCGATTTTTTTTGATTCACTTAAATATAGTATTCCTGTATTTTACATGAGAGAGCATACGGAGTTGGTGTATATACACCAAAACAGAGTAGAATAAGGCATTGTATATTTTTCCTAACAGAGTATATTCCGAGCCATTTTCCTTTAACTTTCCGGCGCCTAAATATTATTTAGATTTATTTCGTTTCCCGTAAATTTAGAATTTCGGTATTTTACATGAGAGAGAATATTTAGTTGGTGTATATACTCCAAAACAGAGTAGAAAATCGCATTATCTATTTTTTCTGACAGATTTTCTTCGGAGCTATTTTGCTTTTAACATTGGGGTGCCTAGATAATATTTAGATATTTTTTGATTCGCTTTAATATAGAATTACTGTATTTTACATTAGAGAGCATATAAAGTTCGTGTATAATCTACAAAACAGAGTAGAATAGGGCATTGTATATTTTTTGTGACAGATTATATTCAGAGCAATTTTGCTTGTAATATGACGACGCCTAGATAATATTTAGATTTTTTCCGATTCGCTTAAATATAGAATTTCGGTATTGTACATGAGAGAGCATACTGAGTTGGTGTATATACTGCAAAACAGAGTAGAATAAGGCATTGTATATTTTTTTAACAGACTATATTCAGAGCCCTTTTCTTTTAACTTTAGGGCTCCTAGATATTATTTAGATATTTTTCGATAGACGTAAATTAGAATGTCGGTATTTTACATGAGAGAGCATATTGAGTTGGTATATATACTCCAAAACAGAGTAGAAAAGTGCATTGTATATTTTTTCTGACAGATTATATTCAGAGCAGTTTATTTTTAACATTAAGGTGCCTAGATAATATTTAGATTTTTTTTCGATTCGCTTAAATATAGAATTTCTGTATTTTAAATGAGACAGCATATGGAGTTGGTGTATGTACTCCAAAACAGAGTAGAATAGGGCATTGTATATTTTTTCTGACTGATAATATTCAGAGCAATTTTGTTTTTAACATTGCGGTGCCTAGATTATATTTAGATTTTTTCGATTGGGGTCAAATTAGAATTTCTGTATTTTACATGACAGAGCATACTGAGTTGGTGTATATTCTCCAAAACAGAGTAGAATAAGGCATTGTATATTTTTTGTAACAGCCTTTATTCACAGCCATTTTCTTTTAACTTGGGGCGGCTAGATAATATTTAGACTTTTTTCGATTCACTTAAATATAGAATTTCTTTATTTTACATGAGAGAGCATATGGAGTTGGTGTATATAGTCCAAAACAGAGTAGAATAGGGCATTGTATATTTTTTTCTGACAGATTATATTCACAGCAATTTTGTTTTCAACACTCGGGTGCCTAGATAATATTTAGATTTTTTCGATTCGTGTAAAAATAGAATTTCTGTATGTTACAAGAGAGAGCAGACGGCGTTGGTGTATATATTCCAAAGCAGAGTAGTATAAGACATTGAATATTTTTTCTAACAGAAAATATTCAGAGCCATTTTCTTTTAAATTTTTGCAGCCTAGATATTATTTAGATTTTTTTAATCTAAATATTTTTTAAAATTAGAATTTCTGTATTTTATATGAGACAGCATATTGTGTTGGAGTATATACTGCAAAACAGTGTAGAAAAGGACATTGTATATTTTTTCTGACAGATTATGTTCAGAGCAATTTTGCTTTAAACATTGGGGTGCCTAAATAATATTTAGAATTTTTTCGGTTCACCTAAAATTATAATTTCAGTGTTTTACAGGAGACAGCAAACTGAGTTGGTGTATATACTCGAAAACAGAGTAGAATAAGGCATTGTATATTTTTTTGACAGATTATATTATTTTTAACATTGGGGTGCCTAGATAATATTTAGATTATATCGATTCGGGTAAACTTCGAATTTCTGTGTTTTACACGAGAGAGCATATTGAGTTGGTGTATATACTCCAAAACAGAGTCGAATAGGGCATTGTATATTTTTTCTGACAGACTACATTCAGAGCAATTTTGTTTTTAATATTCGGGTGCCTAGATAATATTTAGATTTTTCTTGATTCACGTAAAATTACAGTTTCTGTATTTTACATGAGAGAGCATACTGAGTTGGTGTATATACTCCAATACAGAGTAGAAAAAGGCATTGTATATTTTTTCTGACAGATTTTCTTCGGAGCAATTTTGCTTTTAACAGTGGGGTGCCTAGATAATATTTAGATTTTTTTTGATTCGCTTTAATATAGAATTACTGTATTTTACATTAGAGAGCATATAAAGTTCGTGTATATTCTCCAAAACAGAGTAGAAAAGGGCATTGTATATTTTTTGTGACAGATTATATTCAGAGAAATTGTGCTTGTAATATTACGACGCCTAGATAATATTTAGATTTTTTCCGATTCGCTTAAATATGGAATTTCGGTATTTTACATGAGAGAGCATTCTTAGTTGGTGTATATACTCCAAAAAAGAGTAGAATAAGGCAGTGTATATTTTTTTAACAGACTATATTCAGAGCCCTTTTCTTTTAACTTTAGGGCTCCTAGATATTATTTAGATTTTTTTCGATAGACGTAAATTAGAATGTCGGTATTTTACATGAGAGAGCATATTGAGTTGGTATATATACTCCAAAACAAAGTAGAAAAGTGCATTGTATATTTATTCTGACAGATTATATTCAGAGCAGTTTATTTTTAACATTAAGGTGCCTAGATAATATTTAGATTTTTTTTCAATTCGCTTAAATATAGAATTTCTGTATTTTAAATGAGACAGTGTATGGAGTTGGTGTATGTACTCCAAAACAGAGTAGAATAGGGCATTGTATATTTTTTCTGACTGATAATAATCAGAGCAATTTTGTTTTTAACATTGCGGTGCCTAGATTATATTTAGATTTTTTCGATTGGGGTCAAATTAGAATTTCTGTATTTTACATGACAGAGCATACTGAGTTGGTGTATATTCTCCAAAACAGAGTAGAATAAGGCATTGTATATTTTTTGTAACAGCCTATATTCACAGCCATTTTCTTTTAACTTGGGGCACCTAGATAATATTTAGATTTTTTTCGATTCACTTAAATATAAAATTTCTGTATTTTACGTGAGAGAGCATATGGAGTTGGTGTATATAGTCCAAAACAGAGTAGAATAGGGCATTGTATATTTTTTTCTGACAGATTATATTCACAGCAATTTTGTTTTCAACACTCGGGTGCCTAGATAATATTTAGATTTTTTCGATTCGTGTAAAAATAGAATTTCTGTATGTTACAAGAGAGAGCAGACGGCGTTGGTGTATATATTCCAAAGCAGAGTATTATAAGACATTGAATATTTTTTCTAACAGACAATATTCAGAGCCATTTTCTTTTAAATTTTTGCAGCCTAGATATTATTTAGATTTTTTTAATCTAAATAATTTTTAAAATTAGAATTTCTGTATTTTATATGAGACAGCATATTGTGTTGGAGTATATACTGCAAAACAGTGTAGAAAAGGACATTGTATATTTTTTCTGACAGATTATGTTCAGAGCAATTTTGCTTTAAACATTGGGGTGCCTAAATAATGTTTAGAATTTTTTCGATTCACCTAAAATTATAATTTCAGTGTTTTACAGGAGACAGCAAACTGAGTTGGTGTATATACTCGAAAACAGAGTAGAATAAGGCATTGTATATTTTTTTGACAGATTATATTTTTTTTAACATTGGGGTGCCTAGATTATATTTAGATTATTTCGATTCGGGTAAACTTCGAATTTCTGTATTTTACATGAGAGAGCATATTGAGTTGGTGTATATACTTCAAAACGGAGTAGAATAAAGCATTGTATGTTTTCTATGAGAGAGTATATTCATAGCCATATTCTTTTAACTTTGGCGCACGGAGATATTATTTAGATTTTTTTTGATTCCCGTAAAATTTGATTTTCTGTATTTTATATGAGAGAGCATATTGAGTTGGTGTGAATACTCCAAAACAAAGTAGCAAAGGGCATTGTATATTTTTTCTGACAGATTATATTCATAGCAATATTTTTTTTTTACCATTGAAGTGCCTAGATAATATTTAGATTTTTTTCGATTCGGGTAAAATTAGAATTTCTGTATTTTACATGAAAGAGCATATGGAGTTGGTGTATATACTCCAAAACAGAGTAGAATAGTGCATTGTATATTTTTTGACAGATTATATTCACAGCAATTTTGCTTTTAACATTGGGGTGCCTAGATAATATTTAGATTTTTTTCTATTTTTTTTAAATATAGAATTTCTGTATTTTACATGAGAGAGCATATTTAGTTGGTGTATATACTCCAAAACAGAGTAGAATATGGTATTGTATATTTTTTCTGACAGATTACCTTCAAAGCAATTTTGTTTTTAACATTGGGGTGCCTAGATAATATTTAGATTTTTTCAATTTGGGTAAAATTATAATTTCTGCATTTTACATATGAGCACACTGAGTTGGTGTATATACTTCAAAACGGAGTAGAATAAAGCATTGTATGTTTTCTATGAGAGAGTATATTCATAGCCATATTCTTTTAACTTTGGCGCACGTAGATATTATTTAGATTTTTTTTGATTCCCGTAAAATTTGATTTTCTGTATTTTATATGAGAGAGCATATAGAGTTGGTGTGAATACTTTAAAACAAAGTAGCAAAGGGCATTGTATATTTTTTCTGACAGATTATATTCATAGC
This sequence comes from Callithrix jacchus, assembly GCF_049354715.1. Classification (NCBI taxonomy): domain Eukaryota; kingdom Metazoa; phylum Chordata; class Mammalia; order Primates; family Cebidae; genus Callithrix; species Callithrix jacchus. The sequence continues at coordinate 53,631,162 of NC_133519.1, forward strand.
AATTTTTTTTTTTTTACCATTGAAGTGCCTAGATAATATTTAGATTTTTTTTGATTCGGGTAAAATTAGAATTTCTGTATTTTACATGAGAGAGCATATGGAGTTGGTGTATATACTCCAAAACAGAGTAGAATAGTGCATTGTATATTTTTTGACAGATTATATTCACAGCAATTTTGCTTTTAACATTGGGGTGCCTAGATAATATTTAGATTTTTTTCTATTTTTTTTAAATATAGAATTTCTGTATTTTACATGAGAGAGCATATTTAGTTGGTGTATATACTCCAAAACAGAGTAGAATATGGTATTGTATATTTTTTCTGACAGATTACCTTCAAAGCAATTTTGTTTTTAACATTGGGGTGCCTAGATAATATTTAGATTTTTTCAATTTCGGTAAAATTATAATTTCTGCATTTTACATATGAGCACACTGAGTTGGTGTATATACTCCAAAACAGAGTAGAACAAGGCATTGTATATTTTTTCGAAAAGACTAGATTCAGAGCCATTTTCTTGTAACTTTGGGGCGCCTAGACATTATTTAGATTTTTTTCGATTCGCCTCAAATTAGAATTTCGGTATTTTAACTGAGAGAGCATACTGAGTTGGTGTATATACTCCAAAACAGAGTAGAAAATGGCATTGTATATTTTTTCTGACAGATTATATTCAGAGTAATTTTGCTTTTAACATTGGGGTGCCTAGATAATATTTAGATTTTTTCAATTCGGGTAAGTTAGAATTTCGGTATTTTACATGAGAGAGCATACTGAGTGGGTTTATATACTCCAAAATAGAGTAGAATAAAGCATTCTATATTTTTTCTAACTGACTATATTCAGAGCCATTTTCTTTTAACTTTGGGGTGCCTAGATGTTATTTAGATTTATTTCGATTCCTGTAAAATTAGAATTTCGTTATTTTACATGAGAGAGCATATTGAGTTGGTGTATATACTCTAAAACAGAGTAGAAAAGGGCATTGTATATTTTTTCTGACAGACTATATTCAGAGTAATTTTGCTTTTAACATTGGGGTGCCTAAATAATATGTAGATTTTTTTCGATTTGCTTAAATATAGAATGTCTGTATTTTACATGAGAGAACATATGGAGTTTGTGTATGTACTCCAAAACAGAGTAGAATAGGGTATTGTATATTTTTTCTGACAGATTATATTCAGAGCAATTTTGTTTTTAACATTGGGGTGCCTAGATAATATTTAAATTTTTTTCGATTCTCTTAAATATATAATTTCTATATTTTACCTGAGAGAGCATATGGATTTGGTGTATATACTCCAAAACAGAGTAGAAAAGAGCATTGTATATTTTTTCTGACAGATTTTCTTCGGAGCAATTTTGCTTTTAACATTGAGGTGCCTAGATAATATTTAGAAATTTTTCGATTCGCTTTAATATAGAATTACTGTTTTTTACATTAGAGAGCGTATGGAGTTCGCGTATATTCTCCAAAACAGAGTAGAAAAGACCATTGTATATTTTTTCTGATAGATTATATTCAGAGCAATTTTGCTTGTAATATTAAGACGCCTAGATACTATTTAGATTTTTTCCGATTCGCTTAAATATGGAATTTCGGTATTTTACATGAGAGAGCATACTGAGTTGGTTTATATACTCCAAAACAGAGTAGAATAAGGCATTGTATATTTTTTTAACAGACTATATTCAGAGCCCTTTTCTTTTAACTTTAGGGCTCCTAGATATTATTTAGATTTTTTTCGATAGACGTAAATTAGAATGTCGGTATTTTACATGAGAGAGCATCTTGAGTTGGTATATATACTCCAAAACAGAGTAGAGAAGTGCATTGTATATTTATTCTGACAGATTATATTCAGAGCAGTTTTGTTTTTAAAATTAAGGTGCCTAGATAATATTTACATTTTTTTCGATTCGCTTAAATATAGAATTTCTGTATTTTAAATGAGAGAGCATATGGAGTTGGTGTATGTACTCCAAAACAGAGTAGAATAGGACATTGTATATTTTTTCTGACTGATAATATTCAGAGCAATTTTGTTTTTAACATGGCGGTGCCTAGATACTATTCAGATTTTTTCGATTGGGGTAAAATTAGAATTTCTGTATTTTACATGACAGAGCATACTGAGTTGGTGTATATTCTCCAAAACAGAGTAGAATAAGGCATTGTATATTTTTTGTAACAGCCTATATTCACAGCCATTTTTTTTAACTTTGAGGCACCTAGATAATATTTAAATTTTTTTCGATTCACTTAAATATAGAATTTCTGTATTTTACATGAGAGAGCATATGAAGTTGGTGTATATACTCCAAAACAGAGTAGAATAGGGCATTGTATATTTTTTCTGACAGATTATATTCAGAGCAATTTTGTTTATAACGTTGGTTTGCCTAGCTAATATTTAGATATTTTTCGATTCGCGTAAAATTAGAATTTCAGTATTTTACATGAGAGAGCATACTGACTTGGTTTATATACTCCATAACAGAGTAGAATAAGGCATTGTATATTTTTTCTGACAGATTATATTCAGAGCAATTTTGTTTTTAAAATTGGGGTGCTTAGATAATACTTAGATTTTTTCCATTCGGGTAAAATTAGAATTTCTGTATTTTACATGAGAAAGCCTATGGAGTTGGTGTATATACTACAAAACAAAGTCGAATAAAGCATTGGATATATTTTATGACAGACTACATTCAGAGCAATTTTGTTTTTTACATTCGGGTGCCTAGATAATATTTACATTTTTTCGATTCAGGTGAAATTAGAATTTCTGTATTTTACATGAGAGAGCATACTGAGTTGGTGTATATACTCCAAAACAGAGTAGGATAAGGCATTTTATATTTTTTCTAACAGACTATATTCAGAGTCATCTTCTTTTAACATTGGGGCACCTAGATATTATTTAGAATTTTCTCGATTCACGTAAAATTAGAATATCGGTATTTTACATGAGAGGGTGTATTGAGTTGGTGTATATACTACAAAACAGAGTAGAAAAGGGCATTGTATATTTTTTTCTGACAGAATATATTCAGAACAATTTTGCTTTTAACATTGGGGTGCCTAGATAATATTTAGATTTCTTTCGATTCACATAAAATTAGAATTTCGGTATTTTACATGAGAGAGCATACTCAGTTTGTGTATATACTCCAAAACAAAGTAAAAAGGGCATTGTATTTTTTTTCTAACAGACTATATTCAGAGCCATTTTCTTTTAACTTTCGGGTGCCTAGGTAATATTTAGATTTTTTTTGATTCGTTTAAAATTACAATTTCGTTATTTTACATTAGAGAGCATACTGAGATGGTGTATATACTCCAAAACATAGTAGAATAAGGCATTGTATATGTTTTTTTACAAACTATATTCAGAGGTATTTTCTTTTAACTTTGGGGCGCCTAGATATTATTTAGGTTTTTTTCAATTCTCGTAAAATTATAATTTCGGTATTATACATGAGAGAGCATATTGAATAGGTGTATATATTACAAAACAGAGTAGAAAAGGCTATTGTATATTTTTTCCAACCCATTATATTCAGAGCAATTTTGTTTTAACATTGGGGTGGCTAGATAATATTTAGATTTTTTTCAATTCGCTTAAATATAGAATTTCTGTATTTTACGTAAGAGAGCATATGGAGTTGGTGTATATACTCCAAAACAAAGCAGAATCTGGCATTGTATATTGTTTCTGACAGATTATATTCAGAGCAATTTTGTTTTTAACATTGTGGTGCCTAAATAATATTTAGATTTTTTTCGATTCGTTTAAGTATGGAATTTCTGTATCTTACCTGAGAGAGCATATTTAGTTGGTGTATATACTCCAAAACAGAGTAGAATAGGGCATTGTATATTTTTTCTGAGCGATTATATTCAGAGCAATTTTGTTTTTAACATTGGGGTGCTTAGATAGTATTTAGAATTTTCGTGTTGGGTAAAACTAGAATCTCTGTATTTTACATGTGAGAGCACACTGAGTTGTGTATATACTCCAAAAAAGCGTAGAATAAGGCAGAGTATATTCAAAGCCATTTTTTCAATTATAGGGCGGCTAGATATTATTTAGATTTTTTTCGATTCACATAAAATTATAATTTCGGTATTTTACATGAGAGAGCACACTGAGTTGGTGTGTATACTCCAAAACGGAGTAGAATGAGGCATTGTATATTTTATCTAACAGACTATATTTAGAGCTATTTTCTTTTAACTTTGGGGTGCCTAGATATTATTTAGATTTTTTTCGATTCACGTAAAATTAGAATTTCCGTATTTTACATGACAGAGCATATTGAGTTGGAGTATATACTCCAAAAAAGAGTAGAAAAAAGCATTGTATATTTTTTAAGACAGATTATATTCAGAGCAATTTTCCTTTTAACATTGGGGTGCCTAGATATTATTTAGATTTTTTTCGGTAATCGTAAAATTAGAATTTTAGTATTTTACATGACAGAGCATATTGAGTTGGTGTATATACTCCAGAAAAGAGTAGAAAAAAGCATTGTATATTTTTTCAGACAGATTATATTCAGAGCAATTTTCCTTTAAACATTGGGGTGCCTAGATTATATTTAGACATTTTCTATTCGGGTAAAATTAGAATTTTTGTATTTTACATGAGAGAGCATACTGAGTTATTGTATAGACTCCAAAACAGAGTAGAACATGGCATTGTATATTTTATCTAACAGACTATATTCAGAGCCATTTTCTTTTAACTTTGAAATGCCTAGATATTATTTCGACTTTTTTCGATTCACTTAAACATAGAATTTCTGTATTTTTCATGAGAGAGCATATTGAGTTGGTGTATATACTCCAACAAAGAGTAGAAAAAAGCATTGTATATTTTTTCAGACGGATTATATTCAGAGCAATTTTCCTTTTAACATTGGGGTGCCTAGATATTATTTAGATTTTTTTCGGTTCGCGTAAAATTAGAATTTTAGTATTTTACATGACAGAGCATATTGAGTTGGTGTATATACTCCAAAAAAGAGTAGAAAAGGGCATTGTATATTTTTTCAGACAGATTATATTCAGAGCAATTTTCCTTTAAACATTGGGGTGCCTAGATAATATTTAGACATTTTCTATTCGGGTAAAATTAGAAATTTTGTATTTTACATGAGAGAGCATACTAAGTTTGTGTATAGACTCCAAAACAGAGTAGAACATGGCATTGTATATTTTATCTAACAGACTATATTCAGAGCCATTTTCTTTTAACTTTGAAATGCCTAGATATTATTTTGATTTTTTTCGATTCACTTAAACATAGAATTTCTGTATTTTTTATCAGAGAGCATATGGAATTGGTGTATGTACTCCAAAACAGAGTAGAATAGGGCATTGTATATTTTTTCTGACAGATGAAATTCAGAGCAATTTTGTTTTTACCATTGGGGTGCGTAGATAATATTTAGATTTTTTCGATTCGGTTAAAATTAGAATTTCTGTATTTTACATGAGAGAGCATGTGGAGTTGGTGTATATACGCCAAATCAGAGTAGAATAGGGCGTTGTATATTTTTTCTGACAGATTATACTCAGAGCAATTTTGTTTTAACCATTGGATGCTTAGATAATATTTAGATTTTTTCAATCTGGGTAAAATTAGAATTTCGGTATTTTACATGAGAGAGCATACTGAGTTGGTGTATATACTCCAAAACAGAGTACAATAAGGCATTGTATAGTTTTTCTGACAGATTATATTCAGAGAAATTTTGCTTTTAATATTGGGGTGTCTAGATAATATTTATATTTTTTTCGATTCGCTTAAATATAGAATTTCTGTATTTTACATGAGAGAGCATATGGAGTAGATGTATATACTCCAAAACAGAGTAGAAGAGGGAATTATATATTTTTTTCTGACAGATTATATTCAGAGCCATTTTCTTTTAACTTTGGGGCACTAGATGTTATTTAGATTTTTTTCAATTCGCCTAAATATAGAATTTCGGTATTTTACATGAGAGAGCCTATGGAGTTGGTGTATATACTCCAAAAAAGTTTAGAATAGAATATTGTATATTTTTTCTTACAGATTACATTCAGAGCAATTTTGCTTTTAACATTGGGGTCCCTAGATAATATTTACATTTACTTCGATTCACGTAAAATTAGAATTTCGGTATTTTATATGAGAGAGCATACTGAGTTGGTGTGTATACTCCAAAATTAAGTAGAATAATGCATTGTATATTTTTTCTAAAAGTCTATATTTAGAGCCATTTTCGTTGAACTTTGGGGCGCCTAGGTATTATTTAGATTTTTTCGATTCGCGTAAAATTAGAATTTCGGTATTTTAAAGGAGAGAGCATATTGAGTTGGTGTATATACTACAAAACAGAGTAGAAAAGGGCGTTGTATATTCTTTCTGACAGATTATAATCAGTTAAATTTTGCTTTTAACATTGGGGTGCCTAGATCATAGTTAGATTTTCTCAATTCTGGTAAAATTAGAATTTCTGTATTTTACATGAGAGAGCATACTGAGTTGGTGTATATACTCCAAAACAAAGTAGAATAAGGCATTGTAAAATTTTTCTAACAGACTATATTCAGAGCCATTTTGTTTAAACTTTGGGTCGCCTATATATTATTTAGATTTTTCTTGATTCGCGTAAAATTATAATTTCTGTATTTTTTATGAAAGAGCATATTGAGTTGGTTTATATACTCCAAAACAAAGCAGAAAAGAGCATTGTATATTTTTTCTGACAGATTATATTCAGAGCAATTTTGCTTTTACAATTCGGGTGCCTAGATAATATTTAGATGTTTTTCGATTCACGTAAATTTAGTATTTCGGTATTTTACATGAGAGAGCATACTGAGTTGGTGTATATACTCCAAAACAGGGTAGAATAAGGCATTGTGTATTTTTTCTGACAGATTATATTCAGAACTATATTTCTTTTAACATTGAGTTGCCTAGATAATATTTAGATTGTTTTCGATTCGCTTAAATATAGAATTTCTGTATTTCACATGAGAGAGCATATGGAGTAGGTGTATATACTCCAAAACAGAGTAGAATAGGGCATTGTGTATTTTTTCTGACATGTTACATTCAGAGCAATATTGTTTTTAACACTGGGGTTTCTAGATAATATATAGATCTTTTTGATTTGCTTAAATATTGAATTTCGGTATTTTTCATGAGAGAGCATAAGGAGTTGGTGTATATACTACAAAACAGAGTAGAATTAGTCATTGTATATTTTTTATAGCAGACTATATTCAGAGCCATTTTCTTTTAAATTTGGGGCACCTCGAAATTATTGAGATTTTTTTTGATTTGCGTAAAATTAGGATTTCTGTATTTTACATGAGAGAGCATATTGAGTTCGTGTATATACTCCAAAACAGAGTAGAAGACGGCATTGTATACTTTCTCTGACAGATTATATTCAGCGAAATTTTTTTTAACATTGGGGTGCCTAGATAATATTTAGAAATTTTCGATTCGGGTAAAATTAGAATTTCTGTATTTTACATGAGAGAGCATATTGAGTTGGTGTATATAGTCCAAAACAGAGTAGAATAAGGCATTGTATATTTTTTATAACAGACTATATTGAGAGCCATTTTCTTTTAACATTGGGTCGTGAAGATATTATTTAGATTTTTTTCGATTCGCGTAAAATTATAATTTATGTATTTTACATGAGAGAGCGTATTGAGTTGATGTATGTACTATAAAACAGAGTAGAAAAGGGCATTGTATATTTTTTCTGACAGATTATATTCAGAGCAATGTTGATTTTAATATTGGGGCGCCTAGATATTATTTCAATTTTCTTCGATTCACGTAAAATTTTAATTTCTGTATTTTACAAGAGAGAGCATATTGGGTTGGTATATGTACTCCAAGACAAAGTAGAAAAGGGCATTGTACATTTTTTCTGACAGATTATATTCAGAGCAATTTTGCTTTTAACATTAGGGTGCCTGGATAATATTTAGATTTTTTTCTATTCGCTTAAATATAGAATTTCTGTATTTTACATTTGAGAGCATACTGAGTTGGTGTATATATTCCAAAACAGAGTAGAATAGGGCATTGTATATTTTTTCTAACAGACTATATTCAGAGCCATTTTCTTTTAACATTGGGGCGCCTATATATTAATTAGATTTTTTTCTGGTCTCGTAAAATTAGAATTTCTGTTTTCTACATGAGAGAGGATATTGAGTTGGTTTATACACTACACAGCAGAGTAGAAAAGGGTATTGTAAATTTTGTCTGACACATTATATTCATAGCAATTTTGCTTTTAACATTCGGGTGCCTAGATAATTTTTAGATTTTTTTTGATTCACTAAAATATGGAATTTCTGTATTTTACATGAGAGAGCATATGGAGTTGGTGTATATACTCCAAAAGAAAAAAGAAAAGGGCATTGTATATTTTTTCTTACAGATTATATTCAGAGCAATTTTGTTTTTAAACTTGGTGTGCCTAGATAATATTTAGATTTTTTCGATTCACGTTAAATTAGAATTTCTGTATTTTACATGAGAGAGCATTCTGAGTTGGTGTATATACTCCAAAACAGAGTAGAATAAGGCATTGTGTATTTTTTCTAACAGACGATATTTAGAGCCACTTTCTTTAACTTTGGGGTGCCTTGATATTATTTAGATTTTTTTCAATTGTCGTAAAATTAGAATTTCGGTATTTCACATGAGAGAGCATATGGAGTTGGTTTATATACTCCAAAACAGAGTAGAAAAGGGCATTGTATATTTTTTGTGACAGATGATATTCAGAGCAATTTTGCCTTTAAAATTGGGGTTCCTAGATAATATTTAGATTTTTTTCGATTCACGCAAAATTAGAATTTCGTTATTTTACAAGACAGAGCAGATGGAGTTGGTGTATATACTCCAAAACAGAGTAGAATAGGGCATTGTATATTTTTTCTGACAGATTATATTAAGAGAATTTTTTTTTTTAACATTGGGGTGCCTAGATCATTTGTAGATTTTTTCGATTCGGGTAAAATTTGAATTTTTGTATTTTACATGAGAGAGCATACTGAGTTGGTGTATATACTCCAAAACAGAGTAGAATCAGGCATTGTATATTATTGCAAACAGAATATATTCAGAGCCATTTTCTTTTAACTTTGTGGCGCCTACATAATAGTTGGATTTTTTTCGATTCACGTAAAATTAGAAATTCGGTATTTTACATGAAAGAGCATATTGAGTTGGTGTATATACTCCAAAAAAGAGTAGAAAATGTCATTGTATATTCTTTCTGACAGATTATATTCAGAGCAATTTTGCTTTTAACATTCAGGTGCCTAGATAATATTTAGATTTTTTTTTATTCACGTAAAATTAGAATTTCGGTATTATACATAAGAGAGCATACGGAGTTGGTGTATATCCTCCAAAACAGAGTAGAATAAGGCATTGTATATTTTTTTCTGACAGATTATATTCAGAGCAATTTTGCTTTTAACATTAAGGTGCCTAGATAATATTTAGATATTTTTTTCGATTCGCTTAAATATGCAATTTCTGTATTTGACATGAAAGAGCATATGAAGTTGGTGTATATACTGCAAAACAGAGTAGAAAAGGGCACTATATTTTTTTTGACAGATTATATTCAGAGCAATTTTGCTTTTAACATTCGGGTGTTTAGATTGTATTTAGATTTTTTCGATTCGCTTAAATATAGAATTTCTGTATTTTACATAAGAGAGCGTATGGGGTTGGTGTATATACTCCTAAATAGAGTAGAATAGGGTATTGTATATTTTTTCTGACAGATTATATTCAGAGTAATTTTGCTATTAACATTGTTGTGCCTGGAAAACATTTAGATTTTCTTTGATTCACGTAAAATAAGTATATCGGTTTTTTACATGAGAGAGCATACTGAGTTGGTGTATATACTCCAAGACAGAGTAGAATAGGGCATTGTATATTTTCTCTAACAGAATTTATTCAGAGCCATTTTCTTTTAACTTTGTGGCACCTAGATATTATTTAGATTTTTTTTGATTCACGTAAAATTAGAATTTCGGTATTTTAAATGAGAGTGCATATTGAGTTGGTGTATATACTCCAAAACATAGAAGAAAAGGGCATCGTATATTTTTTCTGACGGTTAATATTCAGAGAAATTTTGCTTTCAACATTCAGGTGCCTAGTTAATATTTAGATTTTTTTGATTCACGTAAAATTAGAATTTCTGTATTTTACATGAGAGAGCATACTAAGTTGGTGTATATACTCCAAAACAGAGTAGAATAAGGCATTGTTTATTTTTTCTGACAGATTATATTCAGAGCAATTTTGCTTTTAACATTGGGGTGAATAGATAATATTTAGATTTTTTTCGATTCGCTTAAATATAGAATTTTTGTATTTTAAATGAGAGAGCATATGGAGTTGGTGCATATAGTCCAAAACAGTAGAATAGGGTATTTTTTATTTTATCTGACAGATTATATTCAGAGCAATTTAGTTTTTAACATTGGGGTCCCTAGATATTATTTAGATTTTTTTCGATTCACATAAAATTAGAATTTCCGTATTTTACATGAGAGAGCATACTGAGTTTGTGTATATACTCCAATACAGAGTAGAATAAGGCATTGTATATTTTCCCTAACAGACTATATTCAGAGCAATTTTCTTTTAACTTTGGGGCACCTAGATATTATTTAGATTTTTTCGATTCGCCTAAATATAGAATCGCTGTATTTTACATGAGAGAGCATATGGAGTTGGTGTATATACTCCACAGAAGAGTAAAATAGAACATTGTATATTTTTTCTGACAGATTATATTCAGTGCAATTTTGTTTTTGACATTGGGGTATCTTGATAATATTCATATTTTTTCGATACGGGTAAAATTAGAATTTGTGTATTTTACATGAGAGAGCATACTGAGTTGGTGTATATACTCCAAAACAGAGTAGAATAAGGCATTGTATATTTTCTCTAACAGAGCATATTCAGAGCCTTTTTGTTTTGTCTTTGGGGCGCCTAGATATTATTTAGACTTTTTTCGATTCGTGTAAAATTTGAATTTCTGTATTTTACCTGAGAAAGCATATTGAGTTGGTGTATATGCTCGAAAACAGAGTAGAAAACGGCAGTGCATATTTTTTCTTACAGATTATATTGAGAGCAAATTTTCTTTTAACATTGGGGAGCCTAGATAATATTTAGATTTTTTTCGATTTGTTTAAATATAGAATTTCTGTATTTCACATGAGAGAGCATATTGAGTTGGTGTATATACTACACAACAGAGTAGAAAAGTGCATTGTATTTTTTTTCTGACAGATTATATTCAGAGCAATTTTGCTTTTAACATTGGGTTGCTTAGATAATATTTAGATTTCTTTCGATTCCCTTAAATATAGAATTTGTGAATTTTACATGAGAGAGCATACGGAGTTGGTGTATATACTCCAAAACAGAGTAGAATAAGGCATTGTACATTTTTCCTAACAGACTATATTTCGAGCCATTTTCCTTTAACTTTCGGGTGCCTAGATATTATTTAGATTTTATTCGATTCCCGTAATATTTGAATTTTAGTATTTTACATGAGAGAGCCTATTTAGTTGGTGTATATACTCCAAAACAGAGTAGAAAATCGCATTATATATTATTTCTGACAGATTTTCTTCGGAGAAATTTTGCTTTTAACATTGGGGTGTCTAGATAATATTTAGATATTTTCGATTCGCTTTAAAATAGAATTACTGTTTTTTAAATTAGAGAGGATATGGAGTTCGTGTATATTCTCTAAAACAGAGTAGAAAAGGGCATTGTATATTTTTTCTGATAGATTGTATTCAGAGCAATTTTGCTTGTAATGTTAAGTCGCCTAGATAATATTTAGATTTTTTTCGATTCGCTTAAATATAGAATTTCGGTATTTTACCTGAGAGAGCATACTGAGTTGGTGTATATACTCCAAAACAGAGTAGAATAAGGCATTGTATATTTTTTTAACAGATTATATTCAGAGCCATTTTGTTTTAACTTTAGGACTCCTAGCTATGATTTAGATTTTTTTCGATAGACGTAAATTAGAATGTCGGTATTTTACATGAGAGAGCATCTAGAGTTGGTATATATACCCCAAAACAGAGTAGAAATGTGCATTGTATATTTATTCTGACAGATAATATTCAGAGAAGTTTTGTTTTTAACATTACTGTGCCTAGATACTATTTAGATTTTTTTCAATTCGCTTAAATATAGAATTTCTGTATTTTAAATGAGAGAGCATATGGAGTTGGTGTATGTACTACAAAACAGAGAAGAATAGGGCATTGTATGTTTTTTCTGACTGATAATATTCAGAGCAATTTGTTTTTAACATTGCAGTGCCTAGATAATATTTAGATTTTTTCGATTCGGGTAAAATTTGAATTTCTGTATTTTACATGAGAGAACATACTGAGTTGGTGTATAGATTCCAAAACAAAGTAGAATAAGGCATTTTATATTTTTTCTAACAGACTATATTCAGAGGCATTTTCGTTTAAGTTTGGGGCGCCTAAATATTATTAAATTTTTTTCGATTCGTGTAAAATATAATTTTTGTATTTTCCACGAGAGAGCATATTGAGTTGGTGTATATACACCAAAACGGAGTAGAAAAGGGCATTGTATATTTTTTCTGACAGATGATATTCAGAGCAATTTTGCTTTTAACATTGGGGTGCCTAGATAATATTTAAATTTTTTTCGATTCACGTAAAAGTAGAATTTCTGTATTTCACAAGAGAGAGCATACTGAGTTGGTGTATATACCCCTAAACAGAGTAGAATAGGGCATTGTATATTTTTTCTGACAGATTATATTCAGAGCATTTTTGTTTTTAACATTAGGGTGCCTATATAATATTTATATTTTTTTGATTCACGTAAAATTAGAATTTCTGTATTTTATATGAGAGAGCATACTGAGTTTGTGTATATAGTCCAATATAGAGTAGAATAAGGCAATGTATATTTTTTCTAACAGACTATATTCAGAGCCATTTTTTTTTAACTTTGGGGTGCCTTGATATTATTTAGATTTTTTTCGATTCGCGTAAAATTAGAATTTCGGTATTTTACATTAGAGAGCATATTGAGTTGGTGTATATACTCCAAAACAGTAGAAAAGGGCATTGTATATTTTTTCTGACAGAAAATATTCAGTGCAAATTTGCTTTTAACCTTGCGTTGCCTAGGTAATATTTAGAATTTTTTTATTCACGTAAAATTAGAATTTCGGTATTATACATGAGAGAACATACTGAGTTGGTGTATATACTCCAAAACAGAGTAGAATAGGGCATTGTATATTTTCTTTAACAGACTATATTCAGAGCCATTTTATTTTAACTTTGTGGCGGCTATATATTATTTAGATTTTTTCAATTTGCGTAAAATTAGTATTTCGGTATTTTACATGAGAGCGCATATTGAGTTGCTGCATATACTCCAAAACAGAGTATAAAAGGGCATTGTATATTTTTTCTGACATATTATATTCAGAGCAATTTTGCTATGAAAATTCTGGTGCCTAGTTAATATTTAGATTTTTTTCGATTCACGTAAAATTAGAATGTCGGTATTCTACATGAGAGAGCATACTGAGTTGGTGTATATACTCCAAAACAGAGTATAATAAAACAGTGTAGATTTATTCTAACAGACAATATTCAGAGCCATTTTCTTTTAACTTTGGGGCACCTAGATATTATTTAGATTTTTTTCGATTAGCGTAAAATTAAAATTTTTGTATTTTACATGAGATAGTATATTGTTGGTGAATATACTACAAAACAGTAGAAATAAGCATTGTATATTTTTTCTGACAGATTATATTCAGAGCAATTTTTCTTTTAACACTGGGGTGCCTAGATATTATTAAGTTTTTTTTTGATTCGGTTAAATGTAGAATTTCTGTATTTTATATGAGAGAGCATATGGAGTTGGTGTATATACTCCAAAACAGAGTAGAATAGTGCATTGTATATTTTTTCTGACAGACTATATTCAGAGCAATTTTATTTATAACATTGGGGTGCCTAAATAATATTTAGATATTTTTCGATTCATGTAAAATTAGAATTTCTGTATTTTACATGAGAGAGCATACTGAGTTGGTGTACATACTTCAAAACAGAGTAGAAGAGGGAATTGTTTATTTTTTCTGATAAATTATTTTCGGAGGAATTTTGATTTTAACATTCGGGTGCCTAGATAATATATAGATTTTTTTCGATTTGCTTAAATATGGAATTTCTGTATTTTACATGAGAGAGCATATGGAGTCGGTGTATATACTCCAAAATAGAGTAGAATAGGGCATTGTATATTTTTTATGACAGATTATATTAAGAGCAATTTTGCTTTTAACGTTGGGGTGCTTACATAATATTTAGATTTTTTCGATTCGGGTTAAATTAGTATTTCTGTATTTTACATGAGAGAGCATACTGAGTTGGTTTATATACTCCAAAACCGAGTAAAATAGGGCATTGCATATGTTTTCTGACATATTATATTCAGAGAAATTTTGTTCTTAACATTCGGGTGCCAAATAATATTTAGATTTTTTTGATTCGGGTTAAATTAGTATTTCTGTATTTTACATGAGAGAGCATACCGAGTTGCTTTATATACTCCAAAACAGAGTAGAATAAGGCATTGTATATTTTCTCTAACAGACTATATTCAGAGACATTTTCTTTAAAATTTGGGGCACCTAGATATTATTTAGACTTTTTTCAATTCACGTAAAATTAGAATTTCCGTATTTTACCTGAGAGAGCATTTTGAGTTTGTGTATATACTCGAAAACAGAGTAGAAAAGGGCATTGTATATTTTTTCTGACAGATTTTATTCAGAGCAATTTTGCTTTTAACATTGGGGTGCCTAGATATTATTTAGATTTATTTCGATTTGGTTAAATATAGAATTCCTTTATTTTACATGAGAGAGTATATGGAGTTGGTGTATATACTCCAAAACAGAGTAGAAAAGGGCATTGTATATTTTTTATGACAGATTATATTCAGAGCAATTTTGTTTATAACATTGGGGTGCCTAAATAATATATAGATATTTTTCGATTCACGTATAATTAGAATTTCAGTATTTTACATGAGAGAGCCTACTGACTTGGTGTATATACTCCAAAACAGAGTAGAATAAGGCATTGTATATTTTTTCTGAAAGATTATATTCAGAGCAATTTTGTTATTAACATTGGGGTACCTACATTACATTTCAATATTTTTCGATTCGGAAAAAATTAGAATTTCAGTATTTTACATGAGGGAGCAAACTGTGTTGGTGTATATACTCCAAAATAGAGTAGAATAAAACATTGTATATTTTCTTTAAAAGATTATATTCAGAGACATTTTCTTTTAACTTTGGGGTGCCTAGGTATTATTTCAATTTTTTTCGATTCACGTAAAATTAGAATTTCGGTATTTTACATGAGAGAGCATATTGAGTTGGTGTACTTTCTGCAAAACAGAGTGAAAAAGGGCATTGTATATTTTTTCTGACAGATTATATTCAGAACAATTTTGCTTACAACATTAGGGTGCGTAGATAATATTTAGATTTTTTTCGATTCGCTTAAATACAGAATTTCTGTATTTTATATGAGAGAGCATATGGAGTCGTTTTACATACCTCAAAGCAGAGTATAATAGGGCATTGTATATTTTTTTCTGACAGATTATGTTCAGAGCAATTTTGTTTTTATCATTGTGGTGCCTAGATATTATGTAGATTTTTTTCGATTCACATGAAATAAGAATTTCGTTATTTTACATCAGAGAGCATATTGAGTTGTTTATACACTCCAAAACAAAGTAGACAAAAACATTGTACATTTTTTCAGACAGATTATATTCAGAGCAATTTTGCTTTAAACATTGGGGTGCCTAGATAATATTTAGATTTTTTTCGATTCACGTAAAATTAGAATTTCAGTATTTTACATGACAGAGCATACTGAGGTGGTGTATATACTCCAAAACAGAGTAGAAAAAGGCATTGTATATTTTTTCTGAAAGATTATATTCAGAGCAATTTTGTTTTTAACATTGGGGTGCCTAGATTATATTTAGAATTTTTTCGATTCGCTTAAATATAGAATTTCTGTATTTTACATGAGACAGTATGTAGAGTTGGTGTATATACTCAAAAACAGAGTAGAATAGGGCATTGAATATTTTTTCTGAGAGTTTATATTCAGAGCAATTTTGTTTTTAACATTGCGGTGCCTTGATAATATTTAGATTTTTTCGATTAGGGTAAAATTAGAATTTCTGTATTTTACACGAGAGAGCATACTGAGTTGGTGTATATACTCCAAAACATAGTAGAATAAGGCATTGTATATTTTTTCTAACATACTATATTGAGAGCCATTTTCTTTTAACTTTGGGGAACCTAGATATTATTTAGATTTTTTTTATTCGCTTAAATATAGAATTACTGTATTTTATATAAGAGAACATGTAGAGTTGTTGTATATACTTAAAAAAAGAGAAGATTAGGGCATTGTATATTTTTTCTGAGAGTTTATATTTACAGCAATTTTGTTTTTAACATTGGAGTGCCTTGATAATATTTAGAATTTTTCGATTCGGGTAAAATTAGAATTTCTGTATTTTACACGAAAGAGCATACTGAGTTGGTGTATATACTCAAAAACGTAGCAGAATAAGGTATTGTATATTTTTTCTAACATACTATATTCAGAGCCATTTTCTTTAAACTTTGGGGCGCCTAGATATTATTTAGATTTTTTTCGATTCACCTAAATATAGAATTTCTGTATTTTACATGAGAGAGCATATTGAGTTCGTGTATATACTCCAAAACTGAGTAGAAAGGGGCATTGTATATTTTTTCTGACAGATTATATTCAGAGGAATTTTTGCTTTTAACATAGGGGTGCCTAGATAATATTTAGATTTTACTCGATTCACGTAAATTTAGAATTTTGGTATTTTATATGAGAGAGCAAATTGATTTCGTTTATATACTAAAAAACAGAGTAGAAAATTGCATTGTATATTTTTTTGACAGATTATACTCAGAGAAATTTTGTTTTAAACATTGGGGTGCCTTGATAATATTTAGATTTTTTCGATTCGGGTGAAATTAGAATTTCTGTATTTTACATGAGAGAGCATACTGAGTTGGTTTATATACTCCAAAACAGAGTAGAATAAGGCATTGTATATTTTTTCTAACAGACTATATTCAGAGCCATTTTCTTTTAAATTTGGGGCGCCTAGATATTATTTAGACTTTTTTCAATTCGCGTAAAATTAGAATTTCCGTATTTTACCTGAGAGAGGATATTGAGTTGGTGTATATACTCGAAAACATAGTAGAAAAGGGCATTGTATATTATTTCTGACAGATTTTATTCAGACCAATTTTGCTTTTAACATTAGGTTGCCTATATAATATTTAGATTTATTTCAATTCACGTTAAATTAGAATTTCGGTATTTTACATCAGAGAGCATACTGAGTTGGTTTATATACTCCAAAACAGAGTAAAATAGGGCATTGCATATGTTTTCTGACAGATTATATTCAGAGATATTTTGTTTTTAACATTGGGTTGCCTAGATAATATTTAGATTTTTTCGATGCGGGTGAAATTAGAATTTCTTTATTTTACATGGGAGAGCATACTGAGTTGGTGTATATACTCCAAAAAAAAGTAGAATAAGGCATTGTATATTTTCTCTAACAGACTATATTAAGAGCCATTTTGTTTTAAATTTGGGGTGCATAGATATTATTTAGACTTTTTTCGATTCCCATAAAATTAGAATTTCAGTATTTTACCTGAGAGAGCATATTGAGTTGGTGTAT
The DNA here is from genome assembly GCF_049354715.1 of Callithrix jacchus. Lineage (NCBI taxonomy): Eukaryota > Metazoa > Chordata > Mammalia > Primates > Cebidae > Callithrix > Callithrix jacchus. The sequence continues at coordinate 53,649,115 of NC_133519.1, forward strand.
ATACTCGAAAACAGAGTAGAAAAGGGCATTGTATATTTTTTCTGACAGATTATATTCAGAGCAATTTTGCTTTTAACATTCGGGTGCCTAGATAATATTTTGGGTTTTCTCTATTCGCTTAAATATAGAGTTTCTGTTTTTAACATGAGAGAGCATATGGAATTGGTGTATATACTCCTAAACAGAGTAGAATAGGGCATTGTATATCTTTTCTGACATATTATATTCAGAGCAATTTTGCTTTTAACTTTGGGGTGCCTAGATAATATTTAGATTTTTTTAGATTCACGTAAAATTAGAATTTCTCTATTTTATATGAGAGAGCATACTGAGTTGGTGTATATACACCAAAACAGAGTAGAATAGGCCATTGTATATTTTTTCTGACAGATTATATTAAGAGCAATTTTGTTTTTAACATTGGGGTGCCTAGATAATATTTAGATTTTTTAATTCGGGTAAAATTTGAATTTCTGTGTTTCACATGAGAGAGCATATTAAGTTGGTGTATGTACTCCAAATCAGAGTAGAAAAGGGTATTGTATATTTTTTCGTACACATTATTTTAAGGGCAATTTTGCTTATAACTTTCGTGTGCCTTGATAATATTTAGATTTTTTTCGATTCACGTATAATTAGTATTTCGGAATTTTACATGAGAGAGCATACTGTGTTGGTGTATATACTCCAAAACAGGGTAGAATAGGGCATTGTATATTTTTTCTTACAGATTACATTCAGAGCAATTTTGTTTTTAACATTGGGGTGCCAAGATAATATTTAGGTTTTTTCGATTTATGTAAAATTAGAATTTTGTTATTTTACATGAGAGAGCATACTGAGTTGGTGTATATACTCCAAAACAGAGTAGAATAAGGCATTGTATATTTTCTGTAAAAGACTATATTCAGAGCCATTTTCCTTTAACTTTGGGGCGCCTTCATAATATTTAGATTATTTCGATGCGCGTAAAATTAGAATTTCGGTATTTTACATCAGAGAGCATACTGAGTTGGTGTATATACTCCAAAATATAGTAGAATAGGGCATTGTATATTTTTTCTGACAGATTATATTCAGAGCAATTTTGCTTTTAACATTCGGTTGCCTTGATAATATTTAGATTTTTTTTGATTCGCTTAAATATAGAATTTCTGTATTTTTCATGAGAGAGCATATAGAGTTGGTTTATATACTCCAAAACAGAGTAGAATAGGGCATTGTATATTTTTTCTGACAGATTATATTCAGAGCCATTTTTTTTTAACATTGGGGTGCCTAAATCATATTTAGATTTTTTCGATTCTGATAAAATTAGAATTTTTAATTTTACATGAGAGAGCATAGTGAGTTGGTGTATATACTCCAAAACATAGTAGAATAGGGCATTGTATATTTTTTCTGACAGATTATATTCAGAGCAATTTTTCTTTTAACATTTGGGTGCCTAGATAATATTTAGATTTTTTCGATTCACGTAAATTTAGAATTTCGGTATTTTACATAAGAGAGCATACGGAGTTGGTGTATATTCTCAAAAACAGAGTAGAATAAGGCATTGTATATTTTTTCTGACAGATTATATTCAGAGCAATTTTGCTTTTAGTATTAAGGTGCCTAGATAATATTTAGATTTTTTTTGATTTGCTTAAATATAGAATTTCTTTATTTTACATGAGAGAGCATATGAAGTTGCTGTATATATTCCAAAACAGAGTAGAATAGGGCATTGTATATTTTTCTGACAGATTATATTCAGAGAAATTTTCTTTTTAAGATTGGGGTGCCTAGATAATATTTAGATTTTTTTCGATTCAGGTGAAATTAGAATTTCTGTATTTTACATTAGAGAGCATACTGAGTTCGTGTATTTATTCCAAAACAGAGTAGAATAAGGCATTGTATATTTTTTATAACAGAATATATTCAGAGCCATTTTCCTTTAACTTTGAGGCACCTAGATATTATTTAAAATTTTCGATTCACGTAAAATTAGCATTACAATATTTTACAAGAGAGAACATATTGAGTTGGTGTATATACTCCAAAATAGTGTAGAAAAGGGCATTGTATATTGTTTCTGACAAATTATATTCAGATCAATTTTGCTTTTATCATTGTGGTGCCTGGATAATATTTAGATTTTTTTTTGATTCACGTAAAATAAGAATTTCGGTATTTTACATGAGAGAGCATACTGAGTTGGTGTATATACTCTTATAGAGAGTAGAATAAGGTATTTTATATTTTCTTTAACAGACTATATTCAGAACCATTTTCTTTTAATTTTGGGGTCCCTAGATAATATTTAGATTTTTTTCGATTCCCTTAAAATTAGAATTTCAGTATTTTACATGAGAGAGCATATTAAATTGGTGTATATACTTTAAAACAGAATAGAAAAGGGCATTGTATATTTTTTTCACAGATTATATTAAGAGCAATTTTGCTTTTAACATTCGGGTGCCTAGATAATATTTAGATTTTTTTCAATTCACGTAAAATTAGAATTTCGGTATTTTACATGAGAGAGCATACTGAGTTGGTGTATATTCTCCAAAACAGAGTACAATAAAACTTTGTATATTTTTTTCTGACTGATTATATTAAGAGCAATTTTGCTTTTAACATTAAGGTGCCTAGATAATATTTAGATTTTTTTCGATTCGCTTAAAAATAGAATTTCTGTATTTTACTTGAGAGAGCATATGGAGTTGGTGTATATACTTCAAAACAGAGTAGAATAGGGAACTGTATATTTTTTCTAACAGATTATATTCAGAGGAATATTGTTTTAATCATTGGTGTGCCTAAGTAATAGTTAGATTTTAAGTATTCCGGTAAAATTAGAATTACTGTATTTTACATGAGACAGTGAACGAAGTTGGTTTATATTCTCCAAAACAGAGTAGAAAAAAACATTGTATATTTTTTCTAACAGACTATATTCAGAGCCATTTTCTTTTAACTTTGGGGCGCCTAGATATTATTTAGATTTTTTTCGATTCACGTAAAATTAGAATTTCGCTTTTTTACATGAAAGAGCATACTGAGTTTGTGTATATTCTCCAAAACAAAGTAGAAGAAGTCATTGTATATTTTTTCTAACAGTCTATATTAAGATCCATTTTTTTTTAACTTTGGGGCCCCCAGATATTATTCAGATTTCTTTCGATTTGCGTATAATTAGAATTTCCGTATTTTACATGAGAGAGCATATTGAGTTGGTTTATATACTCCAAAACAGAGTAGAAAAGGGCATTGTATATTTTTTATGACAGATTATATTCAGAGCAATTTTGCTTTTAACTTTGGGGTGCCTAGATAGCATTTAGATTTATTTCGATTTGCTTAAATATAGAATTTCTGTATTTTACATGAGAGAGCATATGGAGTTGGTGTATGTACTCCAAAACAAAGTAGAATAGTGCATTGTATATTTTTTTCTGACAGATTATATTTAGAGAAATTTTGTTTTTAAAATTGGGTTGCCTTAATAATATTTAGATTTTTTCGATTCGGGTAAAATTAGAATTTTTGTATTTTACATGACAGAGCATACTGAGTTGGTGTATATACAAGAAAACAGAGTATAAATGGGCATTGTATATTTTTACTGACAGATTATATTCAGAGCAATTTTGCTTTTCACATTGGGGTGCAAGGATAATATTTAGATTTTTTTCGATTCTCTTAAATATAGAATTTCTGCATTTTACATGAGAGAGCATATGGAGTTGGTTTATATACTCCAAAACAGAGTAGAATAGGGCATTGTATATTTTTTCTGACAGATAATATTCAGAGCAATTTTGTTTTTAACATTGGGGTGCCTAGACAATATTTATATTTTTTCGATTCAAGTAGAATTAGAATTTTTGTATTTTACCCGAGAGAGCATATTGAGTTGGTTTATATATTCCAAAACAAAGTAGAATAAGGCATTGTATATTTTCTCTAACAGAGTATATTCAGAACTATTTTTTTGGTATGTTGTGGCGCCTAGTTATAATTTTGATTTATTTCGATTCGCGTAAAATTAGAATTTCGGTATTTTACATGAGAGAGCATATGGAGTTTCTGTATATACTCCAAAAAAGAGTAGAATAAAGCATTGTATATTTTTTCTGACAGATTATATTCAGAACAATTTTGTTTTTAATATTGGGGTGCCTACGTAATATTTGGATTTTTTTGATTCGGGTAAAATTAGATTTTCTGTATTTTACAAGAGAGAGTATATTGAGTTGGTGTATATACTAAAAACAAAGTAGAAAAGGGCATTGTATATTTTTTCTGACAGATTATATTCAGAGGAATTTTGCTTTTACCATTCAAGTGCCTAGATAATATTTAGATTCGTTTCAATTCGCTTAAATATACAATTTCTGTATTTTACATGAGAGAGCATACTGAGTTGGTTTACATACTCCAAAAGAGAGTAGAATAAGGCATTGTATATTTTTTATAACAGACTATAGTAAGAGCCATTTTCTTTAAACTTTGGGACGCCTAGGTATTATTTAGATTTTTTTCAATTCGCGTAAACTTAGAATTTTGGAATGCTACATGAGAGAGCATATTGATTTGGTGTATATACTACAAAACAGACTAGAAAATGGCATTGTGTATGTTTTCTGACAGATTATATTCATAGAAATTTTGCTATTTACATTGGGGTGCCTAGATAATATTTAGATATATTTTGTTTTCCTTAAATATAGAATTTCTGTATTTTACATGTGAGAGCATATATAGTTGGTGTATATACTCCAAAAAAAAGTAGAATAGGGCATTGTATATTTTTTCAGACGCATTATATTCAGAGCAATTTTGTTTTTAATATTGGGGTGCCTAGATAATATTTAGATTTTTTTCGATTCACGTAAATATAGAAGTTCTGTATTTTACATGAGAGACCATATTGAGTTGGGTTATGTGCTACACAATCGAGTAGAAAAACGCATTGTATTTTTTATCTCACAGATTATATTCAGAGCAATTTTGCTTTTAACATTGGGGTGCCTAGATAATATTTAGATTTTTTTCATTTCGCTTATATATAGAATTTCTGTATTTTACGTGAGAGAGCATATGGAGTTGGTGTATATACCCCAAAACAAAGTAGAATAGGGCATTGTATATTTTTTCTGACAGACTACATTCAGAGCAATTTTGTTTTAACATTGGCGTGCCTAGATAATATTTCGATTTTTTTCGATTCACGTAAAATTAGAATTTCGGTATTTTACATGAGAGAGCATTCTGAGTTAGTTTATATACTCCAAAAAAGAGTAGAATAAGGCATTGTAAATTTTTTCTATCAGACAATATTCAGAGCCATTTTCTTTTAACTTTGGGGCACATAGATATTATTTACATTTATTTCGATTCGCGTAAATTTAGGATTTCTGTATTTTACATGAGAGAGCATATTGAGTTGGTGTATATACTTCAAAACAGAGTAGAAAAGGGCGTTGTATATTTATTGTGACAGATTATATGCAGAGAAATTTTGTATTTAACATTGTGGTGCCTGGATAATATTTAGATTTTTTTCGATCCGCTTTAATATAGAATTTCTTTATTTTACATGAGAGAGCATATGGAGTTGGTGTATATAACCAAAAATAGAGTTGAATAGGGCATTGTATATTTTTTCTGACAGATTATATTCAGAGAAATTTTGTTTTTAACTTTGTGGTGCCTAGATAATATTAAATTTTTTTAAATTAACGTTAAATTATAATTTCTCTATTTTACAGGAGAGAGCATACTGAGATTGTGTATATACTCCAAAACAGAGTAGAATAAGGCATTGTATATTTTTTCTAACAGACTGTATTCAGAGACATTTTCTTTTAACTTTGGGGCGCCTAGATATTATTTAGGTTTTTTTCAATTAGCGTAAAATTAGAATTTCTGTATTTTACATGAGAGAGCATATTGAGTTTGTGTATATACTCCAAAAAAAAAGTATAAAGGGGCATTGTATATTTTTTCTCAGAGATTATATTCAGAGCAATTTTGCTTTTAACATTCGGGTGCCTAGATAATATTTAGATTTTTTTCGATTCGCTTAAATATAGAATTTCTGTATTTTATATGAGAGAGCATATTGAGTTGGTGTATATACTCCAAAAAAGAGTAGAATAGGGCATTGTATATTTCTTCAGACACTATATATTCAGAGCAATTTTGTTTTTAACATTGGGGTGCCTAGATAATTTTTAGATTTGTTTCGATTCGCTTAAATATAGAATTTCTGTATTTTACATGAGAGAGCATATGGAGTTGGTGTATATACTGCCAAATAGAGTAGAATAAGGCATTGTATATTTTTTCTGACCGATGATATTCAGAACAATTTTGTTTTTAACATTGCGGTGCCTAGATAATATTTAGATATTTTCAATTCGGGTGAAATTTGAATTTCTGTATTTTACATGAGAGAGCATACTGAGTTGGTGTATATACTCCAAAACAGAGTAGAATAAGGCATTGTATGTTTTTTCTACCAGGCATTATTCAGAGCCATTTTCCTTTAACTTTGGGGCGCATAGATATTATTTACATTTATTTTGATTCACGTACAATTAGAATTTCTGTATTTTACATTAGAGAGCATATTGAGTTGGTGTATATACTTCAAAATAGAGTAGAAAATGGCATTGTATATTTTTTGTGACAGATTATATGCAGAGCAATTTTGCATTTAACATTGTGGTGCCTAGATAATATTTAGATTTTTTTCAATTCACTTAAATATAGAATTTCTGTATTTTACATGAGAGAGCATATGGAGTTGCTGTATATACTCCAAAACAGAGTAGAATAGGGCACCGTATATTTTTTCTGACAGATTATATTCAGAGCAATTTTGTTTTTATCATTAGGGTGCCGAGATAATATTTAGATTATTTTGAGTCACGTAAATTTAGAATTTCGGTATTTTACATGAGAGAGCATATTGAGTTGGTGTATATACTCCAAAACAAAGTAGAAAAGGGCATTGTATATTTTTTCTGACAGATTATGTTCAGAGCAATTTTGCTTTTATCATTGGGGTGCCTAGATAATCTTTAGATTTTCTTAGATTCACGTAAAATTAGAATTTCTCTATTTTACAGGAGAGAGCATACTGAGTTGGTTTATATACTCCAAAACAAAGTAGAATAAGACATTGTATATTTTCGCTAACAGACTATATTCAGAGACATTTTCTTTTAAATTTGGGGCGCATAGATATTGTTTAGATTTTTTTCAATTCGCGTAAAATTTGAATTTTGGTATTGTACAGGAGAGAGCATATTGAGTTGGTGTTTATAGTCCAAAGCAGAGTAGAAAAGGCATTGTATATTTTTTTCTGACAGATTATATTCAGAGCAATTTTGCTTTTAACATTCGGGTGGCTAGATAATATTAATATTTTTTTTGATTCACGTAAAATTATAATTTCGGTATTTTGCATGAGAGAGCATACTGAGTTGGCTTATATACTCCAAAAGAGAATAGAATAGGGCATTGTATATTTTTTCTGACAGATTATATTCAGAGCAATTTTTTTTTTTAACATTGGCGTGCCTAGATAATATTTAGATGCTTTCGATTTGGGTAAAATTAGAATTTCTGTATTTTACAGGAGAGAGCATATGGAGATGTATATACTCCAAAAAAGAGTAGAATATGGCATTGTATATTTTTTCTGACAGATTATATTCAGAGAATTTTGTTTTTAACATTGGGGTGCCTAGATTATATTTAGATATTTTTCAATTCGCTGAAATATAGAATTTCTGTATTTTACATAAGAGAGCATATGGAATTGGTGTATATACTCCAGAAAGAGTAGAATAGGGTATGGTATATTTTTTCTGACACATTATGTTCAGAGCAAATTTTTTTTTGACATTGGAGTACCTTGATAATATTTATATTTTTTCGATATGTGTAAAATTAGAATTTCTGTATTTTACATTAGAGAGCATACTGAGTTAGTGTATATACTCCAAAACAAAGTAGAATAAGGCATTGTATGTTTTCTCAAACAGAGGATATTCAGAGCAATTTTGTTTTTAACATTGGGGTACCTAGAAAACATTTAGTTGTTTTCAATTTGGGTAAAATTAGAATTTCGTAATTTTACATGAGAGAGCATACTGAGTTGGTGTATATACTCCAAAAGACAGTAGAATAAGGCATTGTATATTTTTTCTAACAGACTATATTAAGAGCAATTTTTTTTAACTTTGGGTCGCCTAGATATTATTTAGGTTTTTGCATTCGCGTAAAATTAAAATTTCGGTATTTTACATGAAAGGAGAATAGGGAGTTGGTGTATATACTCCAAAACAGAGTAGAATAGGGCATTGTATATTTTCTCTGACAGATTATATTCAGTGCAATTTTGTTTATAACATTGGGGTGCCTAGGTAATATTTAGATATTTTTCGATTCGCGTAAAATTAGAATTTCAGTATTTTACATGAGAGAACATACTGACTTGGTGTATATACTCCAAAACAGAGTAGAATAAGGCATTGTATATTTTTTCTGATAGAATATATTCAGAGCAAGTTTGGTTTTAACATTAGGGTGCCTAGATAATATTTAAATTTTTTTGAATCGGGTAAAATTAGAATTTTTGTATTTTACATGAGAGGGCATAGTGAGTTGGTGTATATACTCCAAAACAGAGTAGAAAAAGGCGTTGTATATATTTTCTAAGAGAATGTATTCAGAGCAATTTTGTTTTTAACATTGGGGTGCCTAGATAATATTTAGTTCTTTTTGATTCGGGTAAAATTAGAATTTCTGTATTTTATATGAGAGAGCATATGGAGTTGGTGTATATACTCCAAAACAGAGTCGAATAGGGAATTGTATATTTTTTCAGACAGACTACATTCAGAGCAATTTTGTTTTTAACATTCGGGTGCCTAGATAATATTTAGATTCTTTCGATTCACGTAAAATTACAATTTCGGTATTTTACATGAGAGAGCATACTGAGTTGGTGTATATACTCCAAAACAGAGTAGAAAAAGGCATTGTATATTTTTCCTAACAGACTATATTCAGAGTCATTATCTTTTAACTTTCGGGCACCTAGATATTATTTAGATTTTTTTCAATTCGCGTAAAATTAGAATTTCGGTATTTTAGAAGAGAGAGCATATTGAGTTGGTGTATATACTACAAAAAAGAGTAGAAAAGGGCATTGTATATTTTTTGTGACAGATTATATGCAGAGCAACTTTGCATTTAACATTGTGGTGCCTAGATAATATTTAGATTTATTTCAATACGCTTAAATATACAATTTCTGTATTTTACATAAGAGAGCATATTGCGTTGGTCTATATAGTCGAAAAAAAAGTAGAATACGGCATTGTATACTTTTTCTGACAGATTATATTCAGAGCAATTTTGTTTTTAAGATTGCGGTGCCGAGATAATATTTAGATTATTTTCGATCCACGTAAATTTAGAGTTTCGATATTTTACATGAGAGAGCATATTGAGTTGGTGTATATACTCCAAAACAGAGTAGAAAAGGGCATTGTATATTTTTTATGACAGACTGTATTCAGAGCAATTTTGCTTTTAAACTTTGGGTCCCTTTATAATATTTAGATTTTTTTTGATTCGGGTAAATTTTTAATTTTGGTATTTTACATGAGAGAGCATACTGAGCTGGTGTATATATTCCAAAACAGAGTAGAATAGGGCATTGTATATTTTTTATGACAGATTATATTCAGAGCAATTTTGCTTTTAAAATTGGAGTGCCTAGATAATGTTTAGATTTTACTCTCCTCGCTTATATATAGAATTTCTGTATTTTACATTAAAGAGCATATTGAGTTGGTTTATATACTTCAAAAGAGAGTAGAATAAGGCATTGTATATTTTTTCTGACAGATTATATTCAGAAAAATTTTGCTTTTGACTTTGGGGTGTCTAGATAATATTTAGATTTTTTCAGATTCACGTAAATGTAGAATTTCTCTATTTTACAGGAGATAGCATTGTGAGTTTGTGTATATACTCCAAAACAGAGTAGAATAAGGCATTCTATATTTTTTCTAACAGACTATATTCAGAGACATTTTCTTTGAACTTTGGGGCGCCTAGATATTATTTAGATTTCTTTTGATTCTCGTAAAATTAGAATTTCGGTATTTTACATGAGAGAGCATATTGAGTTGGTGTATATACTCCAAATCAGAGTAGAAAAGGGCATTGTATACTTTTTCAGACACGTTGTATTCAGAGCAATTTTGCTTTTTACATTCGGTTGCCTACATAATATTTAGATTTATTTCGATTCACGTAAAATTAGAATTTCGGTATTTTACATGAGAGAGCATACTGAGTTGGTTTATATACTCCAAGACAAAGTAAAATAGAACATTGCATATGTTTTTTGACAGATTATATTCAATGAAATTTTGTTTTTAACATTGGGTGCCCAGATAATGTTTAGATTTTTTCGATTCGGGTGAAATTAGAATTTCTGTATTTCACATGAGAGAGCATACTGAGTTGGTGTGTATACTCCAAAACAGAGTAGAATAAGGCATTGTATATTTTTTATTACAGACTATATTCAGAGCCCTTTTCTTTTAAATTTGGGGCACCTAGATATTATTTAGACTTTTTTCAATTCGCATAAAATTAGAATTTTGGTATTTTACCTGAGAGAGCATATTGAGTTCGTGTATATTCTCGAAAACAGAGTAGAAAAGGGCATTGTATATTTCTTCTGACAGATTATATTCGGAGCAATTTTGCTTTTAATTTCGGGGTGCATAGATAATATTTAGATTTTTTTAGATTCACGTAAATTTAGAATTTCTCTATTTTACAGGAGAGAGCATACTGAGTTGGTGTATATACACCAAAACAGATTAGAATAGGCCATTGTATATTTTTTCTGACAGATTATATTCAGAGCAATTTTGCTTTTAATTTCGGGGTGCATAGATAATATTTAGATATTTTTAGATTCACGTAAATTTAGAATTTCTCTATTTTACATGAGAGAGCACACTGAGTTGGTGTATATACACCAAAACAGAGTAGAATAGGCCATTGTATATTTTTTCTGACAGATTATATTCAGAGCAATTTTTTTATTAACATTGGGGTACCTAGATAATATTTAGATTTTTTTTGATTCAGGAAAAACTAGAATTTCAGTATTTTACATGAGGGAGCACACTGAAATGGTGTACATACTCCAAAATAGAGTAGAATAAAGCATTGTATATTTTCTCTATAAGACTATATTCAGAGCCATTTTCTTTTAACTTTGGGGTGCCTAGATATGATTTAGATTTTTTTCGATTCGGGTAAAATTTGAATTTTGTTGTTTTACATGAGAGAGCATATTGAGTTTGTGTATATACTCCAAAACACAGTAGAAAAGGGTTTTGTATATTTTTTCTGACAGATTGTATTCAGACCAATTTTTCTATTAACATTGGGGTGCCTAGATAATATTTAGATTTTTTCGATTCGGGTAAAATTAGAATTTTTGTATTTCACACGAGAGATCATATTGAGTTGGTGTATATACTACAGAACAGAGTAGAAAAGAGCATTGTATATTTTTTCTGACAGATTATATTCACAACAATTTTGCTGTTAACACTGGGGTGCCTAGATAATATTTAGATTCCTTTCGATTCACGTAAAATTCGAATTTCGGTATTTTACATGAGAGAGCATACTGAGTTGGTGTATATAGTCTAAAACAGAGTAGAAAGGGATGTTGTATTTTTTTTCTGACAGATTGTATTCAGAGTAATTTTGTTATTAACATTGGGGTGCCTAGATAATATTTAGATTTTTTTTGATTCACTGAAAAATAGAATTTCTGTATTTTACATGAGAGAGCACGTAGACTTGGTGTATATACTCAAAAAAAGAGTAGAATAAGGCATTGTATATTTTTTCTGACAGTTTGTATTCAGAGCAATTTTGTTTTCAAAATTGGGGTTCCTAGATAATATTTAGATTTTTTCGATTCTGGTAAAATTAGAATTTCTGTATTTTACGTGAGAGAGGATACTGAGTATGTGTATTTACTCCAAAACAGAGTAGAATAAGGCATTGTATTTTTTTTCTAACAGACTATATTCAGAGGCATTTTCTTTTAACTCTGGAGCATATAGATATTATGTAGATTTTTTTCGATTCACGTAAAATTATAATTTCCATATTTTACCTAAGAGAGCATATTGATTTGGTGTATATACACGAAAAGAGAGTAGAAAAGAACATTTTATATTGTTTCTGACAGATTATATTCAGAGGAATTTTGCTTTTAACATTCGGGTGCCTAGATAATATTTAGGTTTTTTTCGATTCACGTAAATTCAGAATTTCGGTATTTTACATGAGAGAGCATGCTGAGTTGGTGTATATACTCCAAAACAGAGTAGAATAGGGCATTGTATAGTTTTTCTGACAGATTATATTCAGACCAATTTTGTTTTTAACGTTGGGGTTACAAGATAATATTGAGATTTCTTCGATTCGGGTAAAATAAGAATTTCTGTATTTTACATGAGGGAGCATACTGAGTGGGTGTGTATACTCCAAAACAGAGTAGAATAAGGCATTGTATATTTTCTATAACAGACTATATTCAGAGCCATTTTCTTTTAACTTTGGGGCGCCTTCATAATATTTAGATTTTTTTCGATGCACGTAAAATTAGAATTTCGGTATTTTACATCAGAGAGCATAGTGAGTTGGTGTGTATACTCCAAAGCAGAGTAGAAAAGGGCATTGTATATTTTTTCTGACAGATTATATTCAGAGCAATTTTCCTTTTAACATTCGATTGCATAGATAATATTTAGATTTTTTTCGATTCACTTAAATATAGAATTTCTGTATTTTTCATGAGAGAGCATATGGAGTTGGTTTATATATTCCAAAACAGAGTACAATAGGGCATTGTATATGTTTTCTGACAGATTATATTCAGAGAAATTTTTTTTTGACATTGGGGTGCCTAGATCATATTTAGATTTTTTCGATTCTGATAAAATTATAATTTTTGTATTTTACATAAGAGAGCATATTGAGTTGGTGTATATACTCCAAAACAGAGTAGAATAGGACATTGTATATTTTTTCTGACAGATTATATTCAGAGCAATTTTGCTTTTAACATTTGGATGCCTAGATTATATTTAGATTTTTTTCGATTCACGTAAATTTAGAATTTTGATATTTTACATAAAAGAGCATACAGAGTTGGTGTATATCCTCAAAAACAGAGTAGAATAAGGCATTGTATATTTTTTCTGACAGATTATATTCAGAGCAATTTTGCTTTTAATATTAAGGTGCCTAGATAATATTTAGATTTTTTTTGATTCGCTTAAATATAGAATTTCTTTATTTTACATGAGAGAGCATATGAAGTTGGTGTATATACTCCAAAACAGAGTAGAATAGGGCATTGTATATTTTTCTGACAGATTATATTCAGAGCAATCTTCTTTTTAAGATTGTGGTGACTAGATAATATTTAGATTTTTTTGATTCGGGTGAAATTAGAATTTTTGTATTTTACATTAGAGAGCATACTGAGTTCGTGTATTTATTCCAAAACAGAGTAGAATAAGGCATTGTACATTTTTTCTAACAGAATATATTCAGAGCCATTTTCCTTTAACTTTTAGGCACCTAGATGTTATTTAAAATGTTCGACTGACGTAAAATTAACATTACGGTATTTTACAAGAGAGAGCATATTGAGTTGGCGTATATACTCCAAAACAGAGTAGAATAAAACATTGTATATTTTTTCTAACAGACTATATTCAGAGCCATTTTCTTTTAACTTTGGGGCGCATAGATATTATTTACATTTTTTCCGATTTGCGTAAAATTAAAATTTCGGTATTTTACATTAGAGAGCATATTGAGTTTGTGTATATACTTCAAAATAGAGTAGAAAAGGGCATTGTATATTTTTTGTGACAGATTATATGCAGAGCAATTTCGCATTTAACATTGTGGTGCCTAGATCATATTTAGATTTTTTTCAATTCGCTTAAAAATAGAATTTCTGTATTTTACATGAGAGAGCATACAGAGTTGGTGTATATACCCCAAAACAGAGTAGAATAGGGCACCGTATATTTTTTCTGACAAATTATATTCAGAGAAATTTTGTTCTGATCATTGGGGTGGCGAGATAATATTTAGATTATTTCGAGTCACGTAAATTTAGAATTTCGGTATGTTACATGATATAGCATATTGAGTTGGTGTATATACTCCAAAACAAAGTAGAAAAGGGCATTGTATATTTTTTCTGACAGATTATGTTCAGAGAAATTTTGCTTTTAACTTTGGGGTGCCTAGATAATATTTAGATTTTCTTAAATTCACGTAAATTTAGAATTTCTCTATTTTACAGGAGAGAGCATACTCAGTTTGTGTATATACTCCAAAACAGAGTAGAATAAGACATTGTATAATTTAACAGACTATATTCAGAGACATTTTCTTTTAACTTTGGGGCGCATAGATATTATTTAGATTTTTTTCAATTCACGTAAAATTAGAATTTCGGTATTGTACAGGAGAGAGCATATTGAGTTGGTGTATATAGTCCAAAGCAGACTAGAAAAGGGAATTGTATATTTTTTTCTGACAGATTATATTCAGAGCAATTTTGCTTTTAACATTCGGGTGGCTAGATAATATTTAGATTGTTTTCGATTCACGTAAAATTAGAATTTAGGTATTTTACTTGAGAGAGCATACTGAGTTGGCTTATATACTACAAAAAAGAGTAGAATAGGGCATTGTATATTTTTTCTGACAGATGATATTCAGAGCAATTTTGTTTTTAACATTGGGGTGCCTAGATAATATTTAGATGTTTTCGATTTGGGTAAAATTAGAATTTCTGTATTTTACATGAGAGAGCATATGGCGTTGGTGTATATACTCCAAAAAAGAGTAGAATAGGGCATTGTATATTTTTTCTGACAGATTATATTCAGAGAAAATTTGTTTTTGACATTGGGGTATCTTGATAATATTGTATTTTTTTGATACGGGTAAAATTAGAATTTCTGTATTTTACATGAGAGAGCATACTGAGTTGGTGTATATACTCTAACAGAGTATATTCAGAGCCATTTTCTTTTAACTTTGGGGTGCCTAGATATTATTTACACTTTTTTCGAGTCACGTAAAATTAGAATTTCGGTATTTTAACTGAGAGAGCATATTGAGTTGGTGTATATACTCCAAAATAGAGTAGAATAGGCCATTGTATATTTTTTCTGACAGATTGTATTCAGAGCAATTTTGTTTTTAACATTGGCGTGACTAGATTGTACTTAGATTTTTTCGATTCGGGTAAAAATTGAATTTCTGTATGTTACAAGAGAGAGCAGACTGAGTTGGTTTATATACTCCAAAGCAGAGTAGTATAAGGCATTGTATATTTTTTCTAACAGACGATATTCAGAGCCATTTTCTTTTAACTTTTTGCAGCCTAGATATTATTTAGATTTTATTCGATTCGCGTAATATTAGAATTTCTGTATTTTATATGAGACAGCATATTGTGTTGGTGTATATACTCCAAAACAGTGTAGAAAAGGACATTGTACATTTTTTCTGACAGATTATATTCAGAGCAATTTTGCTTTTAACATTGGGGTGCCTAAATAATATTTAGAATTATTTCGATTCACGTAAAATTATAATTTCGGTATTTTACAGGAGACAGCAAACTGAGTTGGTGTATATACTCCAAAACAGAGTAGAATAAGGCATTGTATATTTTTTTGACAGATAATACTTAGGGCAATTTTGTTTTTAACATTAGAGTGCCTAGATTATATTTAGATTATTTTGATTCGGGTAAAATTAGAATTTCTGTATTCTGCCTGAGAGAGCATATTGAGTTGGTGTATATACTCCAAAACGGAGTAGAATAAAGCATTGTATATTTTCTATGACAGACTATGTTCATAGCCATATTTTTTTAACTTTGGCGCTCCTAGATATTATTTAGATTTTTTTCCATTAGCATAAAATATGATTTTCTGTATTTTATATGAGAGAGCATATTGAGTTGGTGTGTATACACCAAAACAAAGTAGCAAAAAACATTGTATATTTTTTATGACAGATTATTTTCATAGCAATTTTGTTTTTACCATTGGGGTGCCTAGATAATATTTAGATTTTTTTTGATTCGGGTAAAATTAGAATTTCAGTAGAGCATATTGAGTTGGTGTATATACTACAAAAAAGAGTAGAAAAGGGCATTGTATATTTTTTGTGACAGATTATAAGCAGAGCAACTTTGCATTTAACATTGTGTTGCCTAGATAATATTTAGATTTATTTCAATACGCTTAAATATACAATTTCTGTATTTTTCACGAGAGAGCATAGGGAGTTGGTCTATATACTCCAAAAAAGAGTAGAATACGGAATTGTATATTTTTTCTGAAAGTTTATATTCAGAGCAATGTTGTTTTTAAGATTGGGGTGCCGAGATAATATTTAGATTATTTTCAATTCACGTAAATTTAGAATTTCGGTATTTTACATGAGAGAGCATATTGAGTTGGTGTATATAATCCAAAACAGAGTAGAAAAGGGCATTGTATATTTTTTATGACAGATTATATTCAGAGCAATTTTTCTTTTAACACTGGGGTGCCTAGATATTATTTAGATTATTTTCGATTCGGTTAAATATAGAATTTTTGTATTTTACATGAGAGAGCATATGGAGTTGGTGTATATACTCCAAAACAGAGTAGAAATAGGCATTGTATATTTTTCCTAACAGACTATATTCAGAGTCATTAACTTTTAACTTTCGGGCGCCTAGATATTATTTAGATTTTTTTGTATTCGCGTAAAATTAGAATTTCAGTATTTTACAAGAGAGAGCCTATTGAGCTGGTGTATATACTCGAAAACAGTGTAGAAAAGGGCATTGTATATTTTTTCTGACAGATTATATTCAGAGCAATTTTGCTTTTAACATTTGGGTGCCTAGATAATATTTAGATTTTTTTCCAATCATGTAAACATAGAATTTCTGTATTTTACATCAGAGAGCATATTGAGTTGGTGTATATACTCCAAAACAGAGTAGAATAAGGCATTGTATATTTTTCCTAACAGATTATATTTCGAGCCATTTTCCTTTAACTTTCGGGCGCCTAGATATTATTTTGATTATTTTCAATTCCCGTAAAATTTGAATTTCGGTATTTTACATGAGAGAGCCTATTTAGTTGGTGTATATACTCCAAAACAGAGTAGAAAAGCGCATTATATATTTTTTCTGACAGATTTTATTCGGAGCAATTTTGCTTTTAACATTGGTGTGGCTACATTATATTTAGATTTTTTCGATTCTCTTTAATATAGAATTAGTGTTTTTTACATTAGAGAGGATATGGAGTTCGTGTATATTCTCTAAAACAGAGTAGAAAAGGGCATTGTATATTTTTTCTGATAGATTGTATTCAGAGCAATTTTGCTTGTAATATTAAGACGCCTAGATAATATTTAGATTTTTTTCGGTTCGCTTAAATATAGAATTTCGGTATTTTACCTGAGAGAGCATACTGAGTTGGTATATATACTCCAAAACAGAGTAGAATAAGGCATTGTATATTTTTTTAACAGACTATATTCAAAGCCATTTTCTTTTAACTTTAGGGCTCCTAGATATTATTTAGATTTTTTTCGATAGACGTAAATTAGTATGTCGGTATTTTACATGAGAGAGCAACTTGAGTTGGTATATATACTCCAAAACAGAGTAGAAAAGTGCATTGTATATTTATTCTGACAGATAATATTCAGAGCAGTTTTGTTTTTAACATTACGGTGCCTAGATAATATTTAGATTTTTTTCGATTCGCTTAAATATAGAATTTCTGTATTTTAAATCAGAGAGCATATGGAGTTGGTGTATGTACTCCAAAACAGAGTAGAATAGGGCATTGTATACATTTTCTGACTGATAATATTCAGAGCAATTTTGTTTATAACATTGCAGTGCCTAGATAATATTTAGAATTTTTCGATTCTGGTAAAATTAGAATTTCTGTATTTTACATGAGAGAGTATACTCAGTTGTTATATAGACTTAAAACAAAGTAGAATAAGGCATTTTATATTTTTTATAACAGACTATATTCAGAGGCATTTTCGTTTAAATTTTGGGCGCCTAAATATTATTAAATTTTTTTCGATTCGTGTAAAAGTATAATTTCCGTATTTTCCACGAGAGAGCATATTGAGTTGGTGTATATACACCAAAATGGAGTAGAAAAGGGCATTGTATATTTTTTCTGACAGATGATATTCACAGCAATCTTGCTTTTAACATTGGGGTGCCTAGATAATATTTAAATTTTTTTCAATTCACGTAAAATTAGAATTTCTGTATTTCAGAAGAGGGAGCATACTGAGTTGGTGTATATACTCCTAAACAGAGTAGAATAGAATATTGTATATTTTTTCTGACAGATTATATTCAGAGCAATTTTGTTTTTATCATTGGGGTGCCTAGATAATATTTAGATTTTTTTGATGCAGGTAAAATTAGAATTTTTGTATTTTACATAAGAGAGCACACTGTTTTAGTGTATATACTCCAAAGCAGAGTATAATAAGGCATTGTATATTTTCTCTAACAGACTATATTCAGAGCCATTTTATTTTAGCTTTGTGGCTCCTAGATATTATTTAGAATTTTCGATTCGCATAAAAATAGAATTACGCTACTTTACATGAGAGAGCATATTGAGTTCGTGTATATACTCAAAAACAGAGTAGAATAGGGCATTGTACATTTTTTCTGACAGATTATATTCAGAGTAATTTTGCTTTTAACATTGTGGTGCCTGGAAAATATTTAGATTTTTATTGATTCATGTAAAATTATTATTTCGGTATTTTACATGAGAGAGCATACTGAGTTGGTGTATATACTCCAAAACAGAGTAGAATAGGGCATTGTTTATTTTCTCTAACAGAATATATTCAGAGCCATTATCTTTTAACTTTGGGGCGCCTAGATATTATTTAAATTTTTTTCGATTCACGTAAAATTAGAATTTCGGTATTTTACATAAGAGAGCATATTGAGTTGGTGTAGATACTCCAAAACAGAGTAGAAAATGGCATTGTATATTTTTTCTGACAGACTATATTCAGAACAATTTGCTTTTAACATTGGGGTGCCAAGATAATATTTAGAATTTTTTCGATTCACGTAAATTTAGGATTTCAGTATTTTACATGAGAGAGCATATTGAGTTAGTGTATATACTACAAAAAAAAGTAGAAAAGGGCATTGTATATTTTTTCTGACAGATTATATTCAGAGCAATTTTGCTTTTAACATTGTGGTGCCTAGATAATAATTAGATTTTTTCGATTCGCTTAAATATAGAATTTCTGTATTTTACATGAGAGAGCACATGGAGTTGGTGTATATACTCAAAAACAAAATAGAATGAGGCATTGTATATTTTTTCTGACAGATTATAATCAGAGCAATTTTGTTTCTAACATTGGGATGCCTAGATAATATTTAGATTTTTTCGATTCGGGTAAAATTAAAATTTCTGTATTTTACATGAAAGAGTACACTGAGTTCGTGTATATACTCCAAAACAGAGTAGAAGAAGGCATTGTATATTTTTTTAACAGACTATATGCAGAGCTATTTTCTTTTAACTTTGGGGCACCTAGATATTATTTAGATTGTTTTCGATTCGTGTAAAATTAGAATTTCGGTATTTTACATGAGAGAGCATACTGAGTTGGTGTCTATACTTCAAAACAGAGTAGAATAAGAGATTGTAATTTTTTTCTAACAGGCTATATTCAGAGCAATTTTCTTTTAACTTTGGGGCGCCAAGATATTCTTTAGATTTTTTTCGATTCGTGTAAAATTAGAATTTAGGTATTTTACATGAGAGAGCATATTGAGTTGGTGTATATACTCCAAAAAAGAATAGAATAGGGCATTGTATATTTTTTCAGACAGATTATATATATTCAGAGCAATTTTGCTTTTAAACTTCGGGTCCCTAGATAATATTTAGATTTTTTTCAATTCGGGTAAATTTAGAATTTCGGTATTTTACATGAGAGAGCATACTGAGTTGGTGTATCTATTCCAAAACAGAGTAGAATAAGGCATTGTATATTTTTTCTGACAAATTATATTCAGAGCAATTTTGCTTTTAAAATTGGGGTGCCTAGATAATATTTAGATTTTTCTCTCCTCGCTTAAATATAGAATTTCTGTATTTTACATTAAAGAGCATATTGAGTTGGTGTATATACTCCAAAACAGAGTAGAATAAGGCATTGTATATTTTTTCTGACAGATTATATTCAGACCAATTTTGCTTTTAACTTTGGGCTGTCTAGATTATATTTAGATTTTTTCAGATTCACGTAAAATTAGAATTTCTCTATTTTACAGGAGAGAGCATACTGAGTTTGTGTATATACTCCAAAACTGAGTAGAATAAGGCATTCAATATTTTTTCTAACAGACTATATTCAGAGACATTTTCTTTGAAGTTTGGGGCGCATAGATATTATTTAGTTTTTTTCGATTCTCGTAAAATTAGAATTTCGGTATTTTATATGAGAGAGCATATTGAGTTGGTGTATATACTCCTAAACAAAGTAGAAAATGGCATTGTATATTTTTTCTGACACATTGTATTCAGAGCAATTTTGTTTTTAACATTCAGTTGCCTATATAATATTTAGATTTATTTCGATTCACGTAAAATTAGAATATCGCTATTTTACATGAGAGAGCACACTGAGTTGGTTTATATACTCCAAAACAGAGTAAAATAGGGTATTGCATATGTTTTCTGACAGATTATATTCAGAGAAATTTTGTTTTTAACATTGGGATGCCTAGATAATATTTAGATTTTTTCGATTCGGGTTAAATTAGAATTTCTGTATTTTACATGAGAGAGCATACTGAGTTGGTGTATATACTCCAAAACAGAGTAGAATAGGGCATTGTATATTTTCTATGACAGATTATATTCAGAGTAATTTTGTTTTTAACAGTGGGGTACCTAGATTATATTTTGATTTTTTCAATGTGGTAAAATTAGAATTTTGTTATTTTACATGAGAGAGCATACTGAGTTGGTGTATATACTCCAAAACAGAATAGAATAAGGCATTGTATATTTTCTTTAACAGACTATATTCAGAGCCGTTTTCTTTTATCTTTGGGGTGACTAGATATTCTTTAGATTCTTTTCGATTCGCGTAAAATTAGAATTTCGGTATTTTACATGACGGAGCATATTGAGTTGGTGTATACACTCCAAAATAGACTAGATCAGGGCATTGTATATTTTTTTTGAAAGACTATATTCAGAGAAATTTTGCTTTTAACATTCGGGTGCCTAGATAATATTTAGATTATTTTGGATTCACGTAAAATTAGAATTTCGGTATTTTACATGAGAGAGGATACTGAGTTGGTGTATATACTCCAAAACAGAGTAGAATAAGGCATTGTATATTTTTTCTCACAGACTATATTCAGAGCCATTTTCTTTTAACTTTGGGATGCCTAGATGTTATTTACATTTCTTTCGATTCGCGTAAATTTAGAATTTCGGTATTTTACATGAGAGAGCATATTGAGTTGGTGTATATTCTCCAAAACAAAGTAGAAAAGGGCATTGTATATTTGTTCTGACAGATTATATTCAGAGAAATTCTGCTTTTAACATAGGGATGCATAGATAGTATTTAGATTTTTTTCGATTCGCTTAAATATAGAATTTATGTATTTTCTATTAGAGAGCATATTGAGTTGGTGTATATACTCCAAAACACAGAAGAATAAGGCATTGTATATTTTTTCTAACAGACTATATTCAGAGCCGTTTACTTTAAACTTTGGGGCGCCTATATATTATTTAGAGTTTTTGGATTCGTGTAAAATTTGAATTTCGTTATTTTATATGAGAGAGCATACTGAGTTGGTGTATATACTCCAAAACAGAGTAGAATAAGGCATTGTATATTTTTTCTAACAGACTATATTCAGAGCCATTTTCTTTTAACTTTGGGTCGCCTAGATAATATTTAGATTTTTCTCGATTCGCGTAAAATTAGAATTTCGGTATTTTACAGGAAAGAGCATATTGAATTGGTGTATATACTCCAAAACAAAGTGGAAAAGGAAATTGTATATTTTTTCTGACAGACTATATTCAGAGAAATTTTGCTTTTAACATTGGGGTGACTAGGTAATATTTAGATTTTTTTCGATTCACTTAAATATAGAATTTCTGTATTTTCCATGAGAGAGCATATTGAGTTGGTTTATATGCTCCAAAAAGTAGTTGAAGAGGGCATTGTATATTTTTTCTGACAGTTTATATTCAGAGCAATTTTGATTTTAACATTAGGGTGCAAAGATAATATTTAGATTTTTTTCGATTCGCTTAAATATAGAATTTCTGTATTTTACATGAGAGAGCATATGGAGTTGGTGTATATACTCCAAAACAGAGTCGAATAGGGCATTGTACATTTTTTCTGAGAGATTATATTCAGAGCAATTTTGATTTTCACATTAAGGTTCCTAGATAATATTTAGATTTTATTTGATTCGCTTAAATCAAGTATTTTTGTACCTTACATAAGAGAGCGTATGGAGTTGGTGTATATACTCCACAATAGAGTAGAATATGGCATTGTATATTTTCTCTGACAGTTTATATTCAGAGCAATTTTGATTTCAACACTGGGGTGCCTAGATAATATTTAGATTTTTTCGATTCGCTTAAATATAGAATTTCTGTATTTTACATTAGAAAGCATATGGGGTTGGTGTATATACTCCAAAGCAGAGTAGAATAGGGCATTGTATATTTTTTCTGACAGATTATATTCCGAGTAATTTAGTTTTTAACATTGGGGTGCCTAGATAATATTTAGATGTTTTCGATTCGGGTTAAATTAGAATTTCGGTATTTTACATGAGAGAGCATACTGAGTTGGTGTATATACACCAAAACAGAGTAGAATAAGCTATTGTATATTTTTTCCAACAGACTATATTCAGAGCCATTTTCTTTTAACTTTGGGGTTCCTTGATATAATTTATATTTTTTTCGATTCATGTACAATTAGAATTTTGGTATTTTACATGAGAGAGCATACTGAGTTGGTGTATATACTCCAAAAAATAGTAGAATAAGGCATTGTATATTTTTTCTAACAGACTATATTCAGAGCCGTTTTCTTTTAACTTTGCGGTGTCTAGTTGTTATTTAGATTTTTTTCGATTCGCGTAAATTTAGAATTTCGGTATTTTACATGAGGGAGCATACTGAGTTGGTGTATATACTGTAAAACAGAGTAGAATAAGGCATTGTATATTTTGTCTAACAGACTATATTTAGAGCCATTTTCTTTTAACGTCTGGGCGCATAGATATTATTTAGATGGTTTTCGATTCGTGTAAAATAAAAATTTTAGTATTTTACATGAGAGAGCATATTGAGTTGTTGTATATACCCCAAAATAGAGTAGAAAAGGGCATTGTATATTTTTTCTGACAGATTATATTCAGAGCCATTTTGCTTTTAACATTCGGGTGCCTAGATAATATTTAGATTATTTTGGATTCACGTAAATTTAGAATTTCTGTATTTTACATGAGAGAGGATACTGAGTTTCTTCATATACTCCAAAACAGAGTAAAAAAAGGCATTGTATATTTTTTCTAATAGACTATATTCAGAGCCATTTTTTTAACTTTGGGGCATCTAGATATTATTTAGGTTTTGTCCATTTGCATAAAATTAGAATTTCGGTATTTTACATGAGAGACCATATGGTGTTGGTGTATATCCTCCAAAACAGAGTAGAAAAGGGCATTATATATTTTTTCTGACGGATTATATTCAGAGCAATTTTGCTTTTAACATTCGGGTGCCTAGATAATATTTAGATTTCTTTCGATTCGCTTAAATAATTTCTGTATTTTACATGAGAGAGCATATTGAGTTGGTGTATGTACTCCAAAACAGAGTAGAATATGGCATTGTATACTTTTTCTGACAGATTATATTCAGAGCAAGTTTGTTTTTAACATTAGGGTGCCTAGATAATATTTAAATTTTTTCAAATCGGATAAAATTAGAATTTTGGTATTTTACATGAGAGAGCATACTGAGTTCGTATATATACTCCAAAACAGAGTAGAATAAGGCATTGTATATTTTTTATAAGAGAATATATTCATAGCCATTTTCTTTTAACTTTAGGGCTCATAGATATGATTTAGGTTTTTTTCGATTAGTGTAAAATTAGTATTTCGGTATTTTATATAAGAGAGCATATTCAGTTGGTGTATATACTACAAAACAGAGAAGAAAAGGGCATTCTATATATTTTTTATGACAGATTCTATTCAGAGCAATTTTGCTTTTAACATTGGGGTGCCTAAATATTATTTAGATTTTTTCGATTCGCTTAAATATAGAATTTCTGTATTTTACATGAGAGAGCATACTGAGTTGGTGTATATACTCCAAAACAGAGTAGAATAAGGCATTGTATATTTTCTGTAACAGACTATATTCAGGGCCATTTTATTTTAAATTTGGGGTGCCTAGATATTATTTAGACTCTTTTTGATAAATGTAAAATTAGAATTTCGGTATTTTACTTGAGAGTGCATATTGAGTTGGTGTATATACTCGAAAACAGAGTAGAAAAGAGCATTGTATATTTTTTCTGACACACTATATTCAGAGCAATTTTGCTTTTAACATTCGGGTGCCTAGATAATATTTAGATTTTTTCCAATCACGTAGATTTAGAATTTCGGTAATCTATAGGAGAGAGCATACTGAGTTGGTGTATATACTCCCAAACAGAGTAGAATAAGGCATTGTATATTTTTTCTAACCGAGTATATTCATAGCCATTTTCTTTTTACTTTGGGGCGCCTAGATATTATTCGGATTTTTTTCGATTCACGTAAAATTAGAATTTCGGTATTTTACATGAGATAGCATATTCAGGTAGTGTATATACTACAAAACAGAGTAGAAAAGGCCATTGTATATTTTTTCTGACAGATCATATTCAGAGCAATTTTGCTTTTAATATTGGGGTGCGTAGATATTATATAGATTTTTTTTGATTCGGTCAAATATAGAGTTTTTGTATTTTACATGAGAGAGCATACTGGGTTGGTGTATATACTCCAAAACAGAGTAGAATAAGGCATTGTATACTTTCTCTAACAGACTATATTCAGAGCCATTTTCTTTTAAATTGGGGGTGCCTAGATATTATTTAAACTATTTTCCATTCACGTAAAGTTAGAATTTCTGTATTTTACCTGAGAGAGCATATTGAGTTGGTGTATATACTCGAAAACAGAGTAGAAAAGGGCATTGTATATTTTTTCTGACAGGTTATATTCAGAGCAATTTTGCTTTTAACATTCGTGTGCCTAGATAATATTTAGAATTTTTTCCAATCACTTAAATTTAGAATTTCGGTATTCTATAGGAGAGAGCATACTGAGTTGGTGTATATACTCCAAAACAGAGTAGAATAAGGCATTGTATATTTTTTCTAACCGAGTATATTCATAGCCATTTTCTTTTTACTTTGGGGCGCCTAGATATTATTCGGATTTTTTTCGATTCACGTAAAATTAGAATTTCGGTATTTTACATGAGATAGCATATTCAGGTAGTGTATATACTACAAAACAGAGTAGAAAAGGCCATTGTATATTTTTTCTGACAGATCATATTCAGAGCAATTTTGCTTTTAATATTGGGGTGCGTAGATATTATATAGATTTTTTTTGATTCGGTCAAATATAGAGTTTTTGTATTTTACATGAGAGAGCATACTGGGTTGGTGTATATACTCCAAAACAGAGTAGAATAAGGCATTGTATACTTTCTCTAACAGACTATATTCAGAGCCATTTTCTTTTAAATTGGGGGTGCCTAGATATTATTTAAACTATTTTCCATTCACGTAAAATTAGAATTTCTGTATTTTACCTGAGAGAGCATATTGAGTTGGTGTATATACTCGAAAACAGAGTAGAAAAGGGCATTGTATATTTTCTCTGATAGATTATATTCAGAGCAATTTTGTTAATATCATTGGGTTGACTAAATAATATTTAGATATTTTCGATTCGGGTAAAATTAGAATTTCTGTATTTTACATGAGAGATCATACTGAGTTGGTGTATATACTCCAAAACAGAGTAGAATAAGGCATTGTATTTTTTTTCTAACAGACTATATTGAGAGCCATTTTCTTTTAACTTTGGGGCGCCTACATATTATTTAGATTTTTTTTGATTCGCGTGAAATTAGAATTTCGGTATTTTACATGAGAGAGCATATTGAGTTGGTGTATATACTCCAAAACAGAGTAGAATAAGGCATTGTATATTTTTTCTAACAGACTATATTCAGAGCCATTTTCTTTTAACTTTGGGGTGCATAGATATTATTTAGATTTTTTTAGATACATGTAAAATTAGAATGTCTTTATTTTACATGAGTGAGCATACTGAGTTGGTGTATATACACCAAAACAGAGTAGAATAGGGTATTGTATATTTTTTCTGACAGATTATATTTAGAGCAACTTTGTTTTGAACATTTGGTTGCCTAGATAATATTTAGATTTTTTCGATTCAGGTAAAATTAGAATTCCTGTGTTTTACAAGAAAGAGCATATTGAGTTGGTGTATATACTCCAAAACAAATTACAAAAGGGCATTGTATATTGTTTCTTGCACATTATATTCAGAGTAATTTTGCTTATAACCTTCTGGTGCCTAGATAATATTAAATTTTTTTCGATTCGCTTAAATATAGAATTTCTGTATTTTACATGAGAGAGCATATGGAGTTGGTGTATATACTGCAAAAAAGAGTAGAATAGGGCATTGTATATTTTTACAGACACATTACATTCAGAGCAATTTTGTTTTTAATATTCGGGTGCCTAGATAATATTTAGATTTTTTTCGATTCGCTTAAATATAGAAGTTCTGTATTTTACATGAGAGAGGACACTGAGTTAGTGTATATACTCCAAAACAAAATATAATAAGGCATGGTATATTTTTTCTAACAGAGTATATTCAGAGCCATTTAGTTTTAAATTTGGGGCACCTAGATATTTACAATTTTTTTGATTCGCTTAAAATTAAAATTTCGGTATTTTACATGAGAGAGCATACTGAATTAGTGTATATACTCCAAAAAAGAGTAGAATAAGGCATTGTATATGTTTTCTGACAAATTATATTCAGAGCAATTTTGCTTTTAACTTTGGGGTTTCTAGATAATTTTTAGATTTTTTCAGATTCACGTAAAATTAGAATTTCTCTGTTTTACAGAAGAGTGCATACTGAGTTTGTATATATACTCCAAAACAGAGTAGAATAAGGCATTCTATATTTCTTCTAACAGACTATATTCAGAGACATTTTCTTTGAACTTTAAGGCACATAGATATCATTTAGAATTTTTTCGAATCTTTTAAAATTAGAATTTTGGTATTTTATATGAGAGAGCATATTGAGTTGGTGTATATACTCCAAAACAGAGTAGAAAAGGGCATTGTATATTTTTTCTGACACATTGTATTCAGAGCAATTTTGCTTTTAACATTCGGTTGCCTATATAATATTTAGATTTATTTCGATTCACGTAAAATTAGAATTTCCGTATTTTACATGAGAGAGCATACTGAGTTGGTTTATATACTCCAAAACAGAGTAAAATAGGGCATTGCAAATATTTTCTGACAGATTATATTCAGAGAAATTTTGTTTTTAACATTGGGGTGCCTATATAATATTTAGATTTTTTCAATTCGTGCGAAATTAGAATTTCTGTATTTTACATGAGAGAGCATACGGAGTTGGTGTATATACTCCAAAACGGAGTGGAATAAGGCATTGTATATTTTTTCTGACAAATTATATTCAGAGCAATTTTGCTTTTAACTTTGGGGTTTCTAGATAATATTTAGATTTTTTCTGATTCACGTAAAATTAGAATTTGTCTATTTTACAGAAGAGAGCATACTGAGTTTGTATATATACTCCAAAACAAAGTAGAATAAGGCATTCTATATTTTTTCTAACAGACTATATTCAGAGACATTTTCTTTGAACTTTGCGGCTCATAGATATTATTTAGAATTTTTTCGAATCTCTTAAAATTAGAATTTTGGAATTTAAATGAGAGCGCATATTGAGTTGGTGTATATACTCCAAAACAGAGTAGAAAAGGGCATTGTATATTTTTTCTGACACATTGTATTCAGAGCAATTTTGCTTTTAACATTCGGTTGCCTATATAATATTTAGATTTATTTCGATTCACGTAAAATTAGAATTTCGGTATTTTACATGAGAAAGCATACTGAGTTGGTTTATATACTCCAAAACAGAGTAAAATTGGGCATTGCATATATTTTCTGACAGATTATATTCAGAGAAATTTTGTTTTTAACATTGTGGTGCCTATATAATATTTAGAATTTTTCAATTCGGGTGAAATTAGAATTACTCTATTTTACATGAGAGAGCATACTGAGTTGGTGTATATACTCCAAAACAGAGTAGAATAAAGCATTGTATATTTTCTCTAACAGACTATATTCCGAGCCATTTTCTTTTAAATTTAAGGCACCTAGATATTATTTAGACTTTTTTCGACTCACGTAAAATTAGAATTTTCGTATTTTACCTGAGAGAGCATATTGAGTTGGTGTATATAGTCGAAAACAGAGTAGAAAAGAACATTTTATATTGTTTCTGACAGATTATATTCAGAGCAATTTTGCTTTTAACATTCGGGTGCCTAGATAATCTTTAGATTTTTTTGATTCATGTAAATTTAGAATTTCGGTATTTTACATGAGAGAGCATACTGAGTTGGTGTATATACTCCAAAACAGAGTAGAATAGGGCATTGTGTATTTTTTCTGACAGATTATATTCAGACCAATTTTGCTTTTATCATTCGGGTTACAACATAATATTGAGATTTCTTCGATTCTGGTAAAATAAGAATTTCTGTATTTTACATTTGAGAGCATACTGAGTTGGTGTATATACTGCAAAACAGAATAGAATGAGGAATTGTATATTTTCTCTAACAGACTATATTCAGAGCCATTTTCCTTTAACATTCGGGCACCTAGATATTATTTACATTTTTTTCGGGTCTCGTAAAATTAGAATTTCGGTTTTTTACATGAGAGAGCATATTGAGTTCGTGTATACACTACACAGCAGAGTAGAAAAGGGTATTGTATATTTTTTCTGACAGATTATATTCAGAGCAATTTTGCTTTTAACATTCGGGTGCCTAGATAATTTAAAATTTTTTTTGATTTGCTAAAATATGGAATTTCTGTATTTTACATGAGAGAGCATATGGAGTTGGTGTATATTCTCCAAAACAAAGAAGAAAAGGGCATTGTATATTTTTTCTTACAGATTATATTCAGAGCAATTTTGTTTTCAGCATTGGGGTGCCTAGATAATATTTAGATTTATTTCGATTCGCTTAAATATAGAATTTCTGTATTTTACATTAGAGAGCATATGGAGTTGGTGTATATACTACAAAACAGAGTAGAATAAAGCATTGTATATTTTTTCTGACAGATTATATTCAGACAGATTTTGTATTTAACATTGGGGTGCCTATATTATATATAGATTTTTTTGATTCGGGTAAAATTAGAATTTCGGTATTTTACATGAGAGAGCAAATGGACTTGGTGTATATACTCCAAAAAAGAGTAGAATAGGGCATTGTATATGTTTTCTGACAAATAGTATTCAGAATAATTTTGTTTTTAAGATTTGTGTGCCTACATAATATCTAGTTTTTTTTGATTCGCTTAAATAGAGAATTTCTCTATTTTACACGAGAGAGCATATGGAGTTGGTGTATATACCCGAAACAGAGTAGAACAGGGCAATGTATATTTTTTCTGACACACTATATTCAGAGCAATTTTGTTTTTAACATTGGGTTGCCTAGATAATATTTAGATTTTTTTCGATTCACATAAAACTTGAATTTCGCTATTTTGCATGAGAGAGCATACTGAGTTGGTGTATATACTCCAAAAAATAGTAGAATAAGGCATTGTATATTCCTTCTAACAGACTATATTCAGAGCCATTTTCTTTTAACTTTGGGGCGCCTAGATTTTATTTAGATTTTTTTCGATTAACGTAAAATTAGAATTGCGGTATTACACATGAGAGAGCATATTGAGTTGGTGTGTATACTCCAAAACAGAGTAGAATAGGGCATTGTATATTTTTTCTGGCAGGTTATATTCAGAGCAATTTTGCCTTTAACATTGGGGTTTTTAGATAATATTTAGATTTTTTTCGATTCACGTAAAATTAGAATTTCGCTATTTTACAAGACAGAGCATATGGAGTTGATGTATATACTCCAAAACAGAGTAGAATAGGGCATTGTATATTTTTTCTGACAGATTATTTTCAGAGAAATTTTGTTTTTAACATTGGGATGCCTAGATCATATGTAGATTTTTTCGATTCGGGTAAAATTTGAATTTTTGTATTTTACATGAGAGAGCATACTGAGTTGTGTATATACTCCAAAACAGAGTAGAATCAGGCATTGTATATTTTTACAAACAGACTATATTCAGAGCCATTTTCCTTTAACTTTGAGGCACCTAGATATTATTTAAAATGTTCGATTCATGTTAAATTAGCATTACGGTATTTTACAAGAGAGAGCATATTGAGTTGGTGTATATAATCCAATATAGTGTAGAATAGGGCATTGTTTATTGTTTCTGACAAATTATATTCAGATCAATTTTTCTTTTAACATTGTGGTGCCTGGATATTATTTAGATTTTTTTTGATTCACGTAAAATAAGAATTTCTGTATTTTACATGAGAGAGCATACTGAGTTGGTGTATATTCTCCAAAAGAGAGTAGAATAGTGCATTTTATATTTTCTCTAACAGACTATATTTAGAACCATTTTCTTTTAATTTTGGGGTGCCTAGATAATATTTAGATTTTTTTCGATTCCCTTAAAATTAGAATTTCAGTATTTTACATGAGAGAGCATATTAAGTTGGTGTATATAGTTTAAAACAGAGTAGAAAAGGGCATTGTATATTTTTTTGACAGATTATATTCAGAGCAATTTTGCTTTTAACATTCGGTTGGCCTAGATAATATTTAGATTTTTTTCGATTCACGTAAAATTAGAATTTCAGTATTTTACATGATAGAGCATACTGAGTTGGTGTATATACTCCAAAACAGAGTAGAATAAGACATTGTATATTTTTTCTGACATATTATATTAAGAGCAATTTTGCTTTTAACATTAAGGTGCCTAGATAATATTTAGATTTTTTTCGATTCGCTTTAATATAGAATTTCTGTATTTTACTTGAGAGAGCATATGGAGTTGGTGTATATACTTCAAAACAGAGTAGAATAGGGAACTATATATTTTTTCTGACAGATTATATTCAGAGCAATTTTGTTTTAAACATTGGTGTGCCTAAGTAATAGTTAGATTTTAAGTATTCCGGTAAAATTAGAATTACTGTATTTTACATGAGAGAGTAAACGAAGTTGGTGTATATACTCCAAAACAGAGTAGAAAAAAACATTGTATATTTTTTCTAAGAGACTATATTCAGAGCCATTTTCTTTTAACTTTGGGCGCCTAGATATTATTTAGATTTTTTTCGATTCACCTAAAATTAGAATTTCGCTTTTTTACATGAAAGAGCATACTGAGTTGGTGTATATTCTCCAAAACAAAGTACAATAAGGCATTGTATATTTTTTCTAACAGTCTATATTAAGATCCATTTTCTTTTTACTTTGGGACCCCCAGATATTATTTAGATTTCTTTTGATTCGCGTATAATCATAATTTCCGTATTTTACATGAGAGAGCATATTGAGTTGGTGTATATACTCCAAAACAGAGTAGAAAAGAACATTGTATATTTTTTCTGACAGATTATA
The DNA here is from genome assembly GCF_049354715.1 of Callithrix jacchus. NCBI lineage: Eukaryota > Metazoa > Chordata > Mammalia > Primates > Cebidae > Callithrix > Callithrix jacchus. Next base: position 53,681,286 of record NC_133519.1, read on the forward strand.
TTCAGAGCAATTTTGCTTTTAACTTTGGGGTGCCTAGATAATATTTAGATATATTTCGATTCGCTTAAATATAGAATTTCTGTATTTTACATGAGAGAGCATATGGAGTTGGTGTATATACTCCAAAACAAAGTAGAATAGTGCATTGTATATTTTTTTCTGACAGATTATATTTAGAGAAATTTTGTTTTTAACATTGGGTTGCCTTAATAATATTCAGATTTTTTCAATTCGGGTAAAATTAGAATTTTTGTATTTTACATGACAGAGCATACTGAGTTGGTGTATATACAACAAAACAGAGTATAAAAGGGAATTGTATATTTTTACTGACAGATTATATTCAGAGCAATTTTGCTTTTCACATTGGGGTGCAAGGATAATATTTTGATATTTTTCGATTTTCTTAAATATCGAATTTCTGTATTTTACATGAGAGAGCATATGGAGTTGGTGTATATACTTTAAAACAGAGTAGAAGAGGGCATTGTATATTTTTTCTGACAGATTATATTCAGAGCAATTTTGTTTTTAACATTGGGGTGTCTAGACAATATTTATATTTTTTCGATTCAAGTAGAATGAGAATTTTTGTATTTTACACGAGAGAGCATATGGAGTTGGTGTATATATTCCAAAACAAAGTAGAATAAGGCATTGTATATTTTTTCTAACAGAGTATATTCAGAGCCATTTTTTTGGAACGTTGGGGCGCCTAGATATAATTTAGATTTTTTTTGATTCATGGAAAATTAGAATTTCGGTATTTTACATGAGAGAGCATATGGAGTTTCTGTATATACTCCAAAAAAGAGTAGAATAAAGCATTGTATATTTTTTCTGACAGATTATATTCAGCACAATTTTGTTTTTAATATTGGGGTGCCTACATAATATTTGGATATTTTCAATTCGGGTAAAATTAGAATTTCTGTATTTTACAAGAGAGAGCATATTGAGTTGGTGTATATACTAAAAACAAAGTAGAAAATGGCATTGTATATTTTTTATGACAGATTATATTCAGAGGAATTTTGCTTTTAACATTCGTGTGCCTAGATAATATTTAGATTTGTTTCGATTCGCTTAAATATACAATTTCTGTATTTTACATGAGAGAGCATACTGAGTTGGTGTATATACTCCAAAACAGAGTAGAATAAAGCATTGTATATATTTTTTTACACACCATTGTAAGAGCCATTTTCTTTAAACTTTGGGACGCCTAGGTAGTATTTAGATTTTTTTTAATTTGCGTAAACTTATAATTTTGAAATTTTACATGAGAGAGCATATTGAGTTGGTGTATATACTACAAAACAGAGTAGAAAATGGCATTGTGTATGTTTTCTGACAGACTATATTCAGAGAAAGTTTTCTTTTTACATTGGGGTTCCTTGATAATATTAGATATATTTTGTTTTCCTTAAATACAGAATTTCTGTATTTTATATGAGAGAGCATATGGAGTTGGTGTATATACTCCAAAACAGAGTAGAATAAGGCATTGTATATTTTTTGTGACAGATTATATTCAGAGAAATTTTGCTTTTAACATTGAGGTGCCTAGATAATATTTAGATTTTTTTCATTCGCTTAAATATAGAATTTTTTTATTTTACATGAGAGCGCATACCGAGTTGCTGTATATACTCCAAAACAGAGTAGAATAGGGCATTGTATAATTTTTCTGACAGATAATATTCTGAGCAATTTTGCTTTTAACATTGGGGTGCCTAGATAATATTTGGATATTTTTCGATTCACGTAAAATTAGAATTTCTGTATTTTACATGAGAGAGCATACTGAGTTGGTGTATATACTCCAATACAAAGTAGAATAGGGCATTGTATATTTTTTCTGACAAAGTATATTCAGAGCAATATTGTTTTTATCATTGGCGTGCCTTCATAATATTTAGATTTTTTCGATTGGGTTTGTGTATATAATACAAAACAGAGTAGAAAATGGCATTGTGTATTTTCTCTGACACATTATATTCAGAGCAATTTTGCGTTTAACATTGGGGTGCCTAGATAATATATAGATTTTTTTTTGGTTCACGTTAAATTAGAATTGCGGTATTTTACATTAGAGAGCATACTCAGTTGGTATATATACAACGAAACAGAATATAAAATGGCATTGTGTATTTTTATTGACAGATTATATTGAGAGCAATTTTGCTTTTAACATTGGGGTGCCTAGATAATATTTAGATATTTTTGGATTCGCTTAAATATAGAATTTCTGTATTTTAGATGAGAGAGCATATGGAGTCGGTGTATATACTCCAGAAAACAGTAGAATAGGGCATTGTATATTTTCTCTGATAGATTATATTTAGAGCAATTTTGTTAATATCATTGGGTTGATTAAATAATATTTAGATTTTTTTGATTCGCGTAAAATTAAAATTTCTGTATTTTACATGAGAGATTATACTGAGTTGGTGTATATGCTCCAAAACAGAGTAGAATAAGGCATTGTATATTTTTTCTAACAGACTATATTCAGAGCCATTTTCTTTTAACTTTGGGGTGCATAGATAATATTTATATTTTTTAAGATACATGTAAAATTAGAATTTCTTTATTTTACATGAGTGAGCATACTGAGTTGGTGTATATACACCAAAACAGAGTAGAATAGGGCATTGTATTTTTTCTGACAGATTATATTTATAGCAACTTTGTTTTTAACATTTGGTTGCCTAGATAATATTTAGATTTTTTCGATTCACGTAAAATTAGAATTTCTGTGTTTTACAAGAGAGAGCATATTGAGTTGGTGTATATACTCCAAAACAAATTACAAAAAAGCATTGTACATTTTTTCTTGCACATTATATTCAGAGTAATTTTGCTTATAACCTTCGGGTGCCTAGATAATATTTAAATTTTTTTCGATTCGCTTAAATATTGAATTTCTGTATTTTACATGAGAGAGCATATGGAGTTGGTGTACATACTCCAAAACAGAGTAGAATAAGGCATTGTATATTTTTTCTGACAGATTATATTCAGAGAAATATTGCTTTTAACATTGAAGTGCCTAGATAATATTTAGATTTTTTTTGATTCGCTTAAATGTAGAATTTCTGTATTTTACATGAGAGAGCATACGGAGTTGGTGTATATACTGAAAAACAGAGTAGAATAGGGCATTGTATTGTTTCTCTGACGGATTATATTCAGAACAATTTTGTTTTTAACTTTGGGGTGCCTAGATAACATTTAGATTTTTTTCGATTCATGTAAAATTAGAATTTCGGTATTTTACATAAGAGAGCATACTGAGTTGGTGTATATACTGCAAAACAGATTAGAATGGGGCATTGTATATTTTTTCTGACAAATTATATTCAGAGCAATTTTGTTTTTAACATTGTGTTGCCTAGATAATATTTAGTTTTTTTTGAAACGGGTAAAATTAGAATTTCTATATTTTACATTAGAGAGCATCCTGAGTTGGTGTATATACTCCAAAACAGATTAGAATAAGGCATTGTAAATTTTTTTAACAGACTATATTCAGAGCCATTTGCTTTGAACTTTGAGGCGCCTAGATATTATTTAGATTTATTTCGATTTGCATAAAATTATAATTTCGGTATTTTACATGAGAGAGCATATGGAGTTGGTGTATATACTCCTAAACAGAGTAGAATCGGGCATTGTATATTTTTTCTGACAAATTATATTCAGAGCAATTTTGTTTTTAACATTGGGGTGCCTAGGCAATATTTAGAAATTTCCGATTCAGGTAGAATTAGAATTTCTGTAATTTACATAAGAGCATATTGATTTGGTGTATATATTACAAAACAGAGTAGAAAAGGGCATTATATATTTTTTTCTGACAGAATATATTCAGAGCAATTTTGCTTTTAACCTTGTGGTGCCTAGATAATATTTAGATTTTTTTCGATTCGATTACATGTGGAATGTCTGTATTTTACATGAGAGAGCATATGGAGTTGGTATATATTCTCCAAAACAGAGTAGAATAGGGCATTTTATATTTTTTCTGACAGATTATATTCAGAGCAATTTTGTTTTAAACATTGGGGCACCTACATAATATTTTCACTTTTTCAATTTGGGTAAAATTAGAATTTCTGTATTTTACATGAGAGAGCATATTGAACTGGTGTATATACTAAAAACAGGGTAGAAAAGGGCATTGTATATTTTTTCTGACAGATTGTATTCAAAGCAATTTTGCTTTTAACATTCGGGTGCCTAGATAATATTTAGATATATTTCGATTCAAGTAAAATTAGAATTTCGGTGTTTTACATAAGAGAGCATACTGAGTTGGTGTATATACGCCAAAACAGAGTAGAATAGGGCATTGTATATTTTTTCTGACAGATTATATTCAGAGCAATTTTGTTTTTATCATTAGCGTGCCTTCATAATATTTAGATTTTTTCGATTCGGGTAAAATTACAATTTCTGTAATTTACTTGAAACAGCATATTGGGTTTGTGTACATAATACAAAACAGAGTAGAAAATGGCATTGTGTATTTTCTCTGACAGATTATATTCAGAGCAATTTTGCGTTTAACATTAGGGTGGCTAGATAATATATAGATTTTTTTCGATTCACGTTAATTTAGAATTGCGGTATTTTACATTAGAGAGCATACTGAGTTGGTGTATATAAAACGAAACAGAGTAGAAAATGGCATTGTGTATTTTTTTGACAGATTATATTCAGAGCAATTTTGCTCTTAACATTGGGGTTCCTAGATAATATTTAGATATTTTTCGATTCGCTTAAATATAGAATTTTTGTATTTTAGATGAGAGAGCATATGGAGTCGGTGTATATTCTCCAAAACAGAGAAGAAAAGGGCATTGTATATTTTTCTGACATATTATATTCAGAGCAAATTTGTTTTTGACATTGGGGTACCTTGATAATATTTATATTTTTTCGATATGGGTAAAATTAGAATTTCTGTATTTTACATGAGAGAGCATACTGAGTTGGTGTATATACTCCAAAACAGAGTAGAATAAAACATTGTATATTTTCTCTAACAGAGTATATTAAGAGCCATTTTCTTTTATCTTTGGGGTGCCTAGATATTATTTAGACTTTTTTCGATTCATGTAAAATTAGAATTTCGGTATTTTACCTGAGAGAGCATATTGAGTTGGTGTATATACTCCAAAACAGAGTAGAAAAGGGCATTGTATATTTTTTCTGACAGATTATATTCAGAGCAATTTTGCTTTTAACATTGGGGAGCCTAGATTATATTTAGATTTTTTTTGATTCGTTTAAATATTGAGTTTCTGTATTTTACATGAGAGAGCATATTGAGTTGGTGTATATAATACAAAACAGAGTAGAAAAGGGCATTGTATGTTTTTTCTGACAGATTATATTCAGAGCAATTTTGCTTTTAACATTGGGTTGCCTAGATAATATTTAGATTTTTTTCGATTTGCATAAATATATAATTTCTGTGTTTTACATGAGAGAGCATACAAAGTTGGTATATATATTGCAAAACAGAGTAGAATAAAGCATTGTATATTTTTCCTAACAGACTATATTCCGAGTCATTTTCCTTTAACTTTGGGGCGCCTAGATATTACTTAGATTTGTTTCGATTCACATAAAATTAGAATTTTGGTATTTTATATGGGAGAGCATATTGAGTTGGTGTATATACCCGAAAAAAGAGTAGAAAAGGGCATTGTATATTTCTTCTGACAGATTATATTCAGAGCAGTTTTGCTTTTAACATTCGGGTCCCTAGATAATATTTAGATTTTATTCAGTTCGCTTAAATATAGAATTTCTGTATTTTACTTGAGAGAGCATATGGAGTTGGTGTATATACTCCAAAACAGAGTAGAATAAAGCATTGTATATTTTCTCTCACCCATTATATTCAGAGCAATTTTGTTTTTAGCATTGGGGTACCTAAATAATATTTATATTTTTTTGGATTCGCTTAAATTTATAATTTCTGTATTTTACATGAGAGAGCGTATGGAGTTGGTGTATACACTCCAAAACAGAGTAGAATAGGGCATTTTATATTTTTTCTAACAGATTATTTTCAGAGCAATTTTGTTTTTAACATTTGGGTGCCTAGATAATATTTAGATTTTTTTCGATTTGATTAAATATAAAATTTCTGTATTTTAAATGAGAGGGCATATTGAGTTGGTGTATATACTCCAAAAATGAGTAAAATAGAGCATTGTATATTTTTTCTGACAAATTATATTCACAGAAATTTTGCTTTTAACATTGGGGTGCCTAGATAATATTTAGATTATTTTCGATTCATGTAAATTTAGAATTCCGGTATTTTACAAGATAGAGCATACTGAGTTGGTGTATATACTCCAAGAAACAGTAGAAAAAGGCATTGTATATTTTTTCTGACAGATTATAATCAGAGCAATTTTGTTTTTAACATTGGGGTGCCTGGATAATATTTAGATTTTTTCGATTCGGGTAAAATTAGATTTTCTGTATTTTACATGAGAGAGCATATTGAGTTGGTGTATATACTCCAAGAAAGGGTAGGATAGGGCATTGTATATTTTTTCTGACAAATTATATTCAGAGAAATTTTGCTTTTAACATTAGGGTGCCTAGATAATATTTAGATTTTTTTCGATTCGCTTAAATATAGAATTACTTTATTTTACATGAGAGAGTATATGGAGTTGGTGTATATACTCCAAAACAGAGTAGAATAGGGCATTGTATATTTTTTCTGACATACTATATTCAGAGAAATTTTGTTTTTCACATTGGGGTGCCTAGATAATATTTAGATTTTTTCGATTTGGGTGAAAGTAGTATTTCTGTATTTTACATGAGAGAGCATACTGACTTGGTGTATATACTCCAAAACAGAGTAGAATAAGGCATTGTATATTTTTTCTAACAGACTATATTCAGAGCCATTTTCTTTTAACTTTGGGGTGCCTAGATATTATTTAGATTTTTATCGATTCGTGTAAAATTGGAATTTCTGTATTTAACATGAGAGAGCATATTGATTTAGTGTATACACTACAAAACAGAGTAGAGAAGTGCATTTTATATTTTTTTCTGTCAGATTATATTCAGAGCAGTTTTGCTTTTAACAGTGGGGTGCCTAGATACTATTTAGATTTCTTTCGATTTGCTTAAGTATAAAATTTCTGTATTTTACATGAGAGATCATATTGAGTTGGTGTATATACTCCAAAACAGAGTAGAATAAAGCATTGTATATTTTTTCTGACAAATTATATTCAGAGCAATTTTGTTTTTAACACTGGGGTGCATAGATAATATTTAGATTTTTTCGATTCGGGTAAAATTAGAATTTCTGTATTTTACATGAGAGCATATGGAATTGGTGTATATACTCGAAAACAGAGTAGAATAAGGCATGGTATACATTTTCTAACAGACTATATTCAGAGCCATTTTCTTTTAATTTTGGGGCTCCTAGATATTACTTAGATTTGTTTCGATTCACGTAAAATTAGAATTTTGGTATTTTATATGGGTGAGCACATTGAGTTGGTGTACATACTGCAAAACAGTGTAGAAAAGGGCATTGTATATATTTTTTTCTGTCAGATTATATTCAGAGCAGTTTTGCTTTTAACATTGGGGTGCCTAGATAATATTTAGATTCTTTTCGATTCACGTAAATTTAGAATTTCGGTATTATACATAAGAGAGCATACTGACTTGGTGTATATACTCCAAAACAGAGTAGAATAAAGCATTGTATATTTTTTATGACTCATTATATTCAGAGCAATTCTGTTTTTAGCATTGGGGTGCCTAAATAATATTTATATTTTTTTGGATTCGCTTAAATTTATAATTTCTGTATTTTACACCTGAGAGCGTATGGAGTTGGTGTATATACTCCAAAACACAGTAGAATAGGGCATTTTATATTTTTTCTGACCGATTATTTTCAGAGCAATTTTGCTTTTAACATTTGGGTGCCTAGATAACATTTTGATTATTTTTCGATTCGATTAAATATAGAATTTCTGTATTTTACATGAGAGAGCATATTGAGTTGGTATATATACTCCAAAACAGAGTAGAAGAAGGCATTGTATATTTTTTCTGCCAGAATATATTCAGAGCCATTTGCTCTTAACTTTGGGGCACCTAGATATTATTTAGATTATTTTCGAGTCGTGTAAAATTAGAATTTCGGTATTTTACATGAGAGAGCATATTGAGTTTGTTTATATACTCCAAAACAGAGTAGAAAATTTTTTCTGACAAATTATATTCAGAGCAATTTTCCTTTTAACATTTGGGTGCCTAGATAATATTTGCATTTTTTTGATTCGCTTAAATATAAAATTACTGTATTTTACATGAGAGAGCATATGGAGTTGGTGTGTATACTCCAAAACAGAGTAGAATAGGGCATTGTATATTTTTTCTGACAGATTATATTCAGAGGAATTTTGTTTTTAACACTGGGGTGCCTAGATTGTATTTAGATTTTCTCGATTTTGGTTAAATTTGAATATCTGTATTTTACAAGAGAGAGCATGCTGAGTTGGAGTATATCCTCTAAAGCAGAGTACAAGAAGACATTGTATATTTTTTCTAACAGACTATGTTCATAGCCATTTTCTTTTAACTTGGGGGCGCCTAAATATTATTTACATTTTTATCCATTTGTGTAAAATTAGAATTTCTGTATTTTACATGAGAGAGCATATTGAGTTGGTGGATATACTTTAAAACATAGTAGAAAAGGGCATTGTATATTTTCTTCTGACAGATTATATTAATAGCAGTTTTGCTTTTAACATTCGGGTGCCTAGATAAATTTTAGAATTTTTGATTCCTAAAATATGGAATTTCTGAATTTTACATGAGAGAGCATATTATGTTGGTGTATATACTCCAAAACAGAGTAGAAAAGAGCATTGTATATTTTTTTCTGACAGATTATATTCAGAGCAATTTTGCTTTTAACATTGGGGTGCCTAAATGTTATTTAGATTTTTTCGATTCACTTAAATATAGAAATTCTGTATTTTACATGAGAGAGCATAATGAGTTGGTGTATATACTCCAAAACAGAGTAGCATAAGGCATTGTATATTTTGTCTAACAGACTATATTCACAGCCATTTTCTTTTAACTTTGGGGTGCCTCTATATTAGTTAGATTTTTTTCTATTCACGTAAAATTAGAATTCTGGTATTTTACATGAGAGAGCATACTGAGTTGGTATATATACTTCAAAACAGAGTAGAAAAGAGCATTGTATATTTTTTATGACAGATTATATTCAGAGCAATTTTGCTTTTAACATTGGGGTGCCTAGATAATATTTAGATTTTTTTCGATTCTCTAAAATGTAGAAGTTCTGTATTTTACATGAGAGAGCACACTGAGTTTGTGTATATACTCCAAAACAGAGTAGAAAATGGCATTGTATATTCTTTCTGACAGATTATATTCAGAGCAATTTTGCTTTTAACATTCGGGTGCCTAGATAATATTTAGATTTTTTTTATTCACGTAAAATTAGAATCTTGGTATTATACATAAGAGAGCATACGGAGTTGGTGTATATCCTCCAAAACAGAGTGGAATAAGGCGTTGTATATTTTTTCTGACAGATTATATTCAGAGCAATTTTGCTTTTAACATTAAGGTGCCTAGATAATATTAAGATTTTTTTTCGATTTGCTTAAATATACAATTTCTGTATTTGACATGAAAGAGCATATGAAGTTGGTGTATATACTCCAAAACAGAGTAGAATAGGGCATTGTATATTTTTATGACAGATTATATTTTGAGCCATTTTGTTTTTAACATTGGGGTGCCTAGATAATATTTAGAGTTTTTTCGATTCTCTAAAATGTAGAAGTTCTGTATTTTACATGAGAGAGCACACTGAGTTTGTGTATATACTCCAAAACAGAGTAGAAAATGGCATTGTATATTCTTTCTGACAGATTATATTCAGAGCAATTTTGCTTTTAACATTCGGGTGCCTAGATAATATTTAGATTTTTTTCGATTCACGTAAAATTAGAATTTCGGTATTTTTCATGAGAGAGCATACTGAGTTGGTGTATATACTCCAAAACAGAGTAGAATAAGGCATTGTATATTTTCTCTAACAGACTATATTGAGAACCAATTTCTTTTATCTTTGGGGCGCCTAGATATTATTTAGATTATTTTCGATTCGCGTAAAATTAGAATTTCGGTATTTTACATGGGAGAGCATACTGAGTTGGTGTATATTCTCCAAAACAGAGTAGAATAGGGCATTGTATATTTTTTCTGACAGATTATATTCAGAGTAATTTTGCTTTTAACATTGGGGTGCCTAGATAATATTTAGATTTTTTTCTCTCTGCCTAAATATAGAATTTCTGTATTTTACATGAGAGAGCATATGGAGTTGGTGTATATACTCCAAAGCAAAGTAGATTAGAGCATAGTATATTTTTTCTAACGGACTATAGTCAGTGCTATGTTCTTTTAACTTCGGAGGCCTAGATATTAAGATTCTTTTCGATTCGTGAAAAATTCAAATTTCGGTATTTTACATGAGAGAGCATATTTAGTTGTTCTATATACTCCCAAACAGAGTAGAAAAGTGCATTGTATATTTTTTCTGACAGATTATATTCAGAGAAATTTACTTTTAACATTCGGTTGCCTAGATAATAATTAGATTTTTTTCGATTCACGTAAAATTAGAATTTCGGTATTTTACATGAGGGAGCATACTGAGTGGGTGTATATACTCCAAAACAGAGTAGAATAAGGCATTGTAAATTTTCTCTAACACACTATATTCAGAGCCATTTTCTTTTAACTTTGGGGCGCCTACATAATATTTAGATTTTTTTCGATTCGCTTAAATATAGAATTTCAGTATTTTACTTGAGAGAGCATATGGAGTTGGTGTATATACTTCAAAACAAAGTAGAATAGGAAAGTGTATATTTTTTCTGACAGATTAAATTCAGAGCAATTTTGTTTTAAACATTGGGGTGCCTAGGTAATAGTTAGATTTTAAGTATTCTGGTAAAATTAGAATTACTGTATTTTGCATGAGAGAGTAAATAAAGTTGGTGTATATACTCCAAAACAGAGTAGAAAAAAACATTGTATATTTTTTCTAACAGACTATATTCAGAGCCATTTTCTTTTAACTTTGGGGCGACTAGATATTATTTAGATTTTTTCGATTCACGTAAAATTAGAATTTCGCTTTTTTACATGAAAGAGCACACTGAGTTGGTGTATATTCTCCAAAACAGAGTAGAATAAGGCATTGTATATTTTTTATGACAGACTATATTCAGAGCTATTTTTCTGGAATGTTGGGGCGCCTAGATATAATTTAGATTTTTTTCGATTCGCGTAAAATTAGAATTTCGGTATTTTACATGAGAGAGCATATGGAGTTTCTGTATATACTCCAAAAAAGAGTAGAATAAAGCATTGTATATTTTTTCTGACAGATTATATTCCGAGAAATTTTGCTTTTAACCTTGTGGTGCCTAGATAATATTTAGATTTGTTTCGATTTGCTTAAGTATACAATTTCTGTATTTTACAGGAGAGAGCATACTGAGTTTGTGTATATACTCCAAAACAGAGTAGAATAAAGCATTGTATATTTTTTCTAACAGACTATATTAAGAGCCATTTTCTTTAAAATTTGGGATGCCTAGGTATTATTTAGATTTTTTTCAATTCGCGTAAAATTAGAATTTGGGAATTTTACATGAGAGAGCATATTGAGTTGATGTATATACTACACAACAGAGTAGAAAGTAGCATTGTGTATTTATTCTGACAGAGTATATTCAGAGAAATTTTGCTATTTACATTGGGGTGCATAGATAATATTTAGATATTTTTTGTTTTCCTTAAATATAGAATTTCTGTATTTTACATGAGAGAGCATATGGAGTTGGTGTATATACTCCACAACAGAGTAGAATAAGGCATTGTATATTTTTTCTGACAGATTATATTCAGAGAAATTTTGCTTTTAACATTGAGGTGCCTAGATAATATTTAGATTATTTTTGATTCGCTTAAATGTAGAATTTCTGTATTTTACATGTGAGAGCATACTGTGTTGGTGTATATACTCCAAAACAGAGTAGAATGGGGCATTGTATATTTTCTCTAACAGAATATATTCAGAGCCATTTTCTTTCAACTTTGTGGCGCCTAGATATTATTTAGATTTTGTTCGATTCACGTGACATTAGAATTTCGGTATTTTAAATGAGAGTGCATATTGAGTTGGTGTATATACTCCGAAACATAGAAGAAAAGGGCATCGTATATTTTTTCTGACAGATTATATTCAGAGAAATTTTGCTTTTAACATTCGGGTGCCTAGGTAATATTTAGATTTTTTTGATTCCCGTAAAATTAGAATTTCTGTATTTTACATGAGAGATCATAGTCAGTTGGTGTATATACTCCAAAACAGAATAGAATAAGGCATTGTATATTTTCTCTAACAGAGCATATTCAGAGCCTTTTTCTGTTAACTTTGGGGCGCCTAGATATTATTTAGACTTTTTTCGATTTGCGTAAAATTAGAATTTCGGTATTTTTCATGAGAGCGCATATTGAGTTGCTGCATATACTCCAAAACAGAGTATAAAAGGGCATTGTATATTTTTTCTGACAGATTATATTCAGAGCAATTTTGCTTTAACATTGGGGTGCCTAGATAATATTGAGATTTTTTTCGATTCGCTTAAATATAGAATTTGTGTATTTTACATGAGAGAGCATATGGGGTTGGTGTATATACTCCAAAACAGAGTAGAATAGGTCATTCTATATTTCATCTGACAGATTATATTCAGAGCAGTTTTGTTTTTAACACTGGGGTGCCTTGATAATATTTAGATTTTTTCGATTCGGGTAAAATTAGAATTTTTTATTTTACATCAAAGAGCATATTGAGTTGGTGTATATACTGCAAAACAGAGTAGAAAAGGGCATTGTGTATTTTCTCTAACAGATTATACCCAGAACAATATTGTTTTCAACATTGGGGTGCCTAGATAATATTTAGATATTTTTTGATTTGCGTAAAATTTGAATTTCAGTATTTTACATGAGAGAGCCTACTGACTTGGTGTATATAGTCCAAAACAGAGTAGAATAAGTCATTGTATATTTTTTGTGACGGATTATATTCAGAGCAATATTGTTTTTAACATTGGGGTGCCTAGATAATATTTAGATTTTTTCGATTCGGATAAAATTAGAATTTCTGTATTTTAGATGAGAGAGCCTATGGAGTTGGTGTATATACTCCAAAACATTGTAGAATAGGGCATTTTATATTTTTTCTGACAGACTACATTCAGAGAAATTTTGCTTTCAACGTTGGGGTGCCTAGGTAATATTTAGATTTTTTTCGATTCACGTAAAATTAAAATTTTGGTATTTCACATGAGAGAGCATACTGAGTTGGTGTATATACTCCAAAACAGAGTAGAATAAGGCATTGTATACTTTTGCTAACAGACTATATTCAGAGACATTTTCTTTTAACTTTGGGGCGCCTAGATATTATTTATATTTTATTCAATTCACGTAAAATTAGAATTTCGGAATTTTACTTGAGAGATCATATTGAGTGTGTGTATATACTCCAAAACAGAGTAGAAAAAGGCATTGTATATTTGTTCTGAGAGGTTATATTCAGAGTAATTTTTCTTTTAACATTGGGTGCCTAGATAATATTTAGATTTTTTTCGATTCACGTAAAATTTGAATTTTGTTAGTTTATACAAGAGAGCATACTGAGTTGGTGTATATACTCCAAAACACAGTATAATAGTGCATTGTATATTTTTTATGACAAATTATATTCAGAGCAATATAGTTTTTAATATTGGGGTGCCTAAATAATATTTAGAATTTTTTCGATTCATGTAAAATGAGAATTTCGATATTTTACATGAGATAGCAAACTGAATTGGTGTATATATTCCAAAACAAAGTAGAATAGGGCATTGTATATTTTTTCTGAGAGATTATATTTAGAGCAATTTTGCTTTTAACATTGGATTGCATAGATAACATTTAGATTTTTTTCGATTCGCTTAAATATAGAATTTCTCTATTTTATATGAGAGAGCATATGGAGTTAGTGTATATACTCCAAAACTGAGTAGAATAAAGCATTGGATATTTTTTTTGACAAATTATATTCAGAGCAATTTTGGTTTTAACATTGGGGTGCCTAGATAATATTTAGATTTTTTTTCGATTCACGTCAAATTATAATTTCGATATTTTATATGAGAGCATATTGAGTTGGTGTATATACAGCAAAACAAAGTAGAATAGGGCATTTTATATTTTCTCTGAAAGATTGTATTCAGAGCAATTTTGCTTTTAACATTGGGGTGCCTAGATAATATTTAGATTTTCTCAATTCGGGTAAAATTTGTATTTCTGTATTTTCCATGGGAAAGTATATTGAGTGGTTTATATACTGTAAATCAGAGTAGAAAAGGGCATTGTATATTTTTTCTGACAGATTATATTCAGAGCCATATTCTTTTAACATTGGGGTGCCTAGGTAATATTTAGTTTTTTCAATTCGGGTAAAATTAAAATTTTTGTGTTATACATGAGAGAGCCTATTGAGTTGGTGTATCTACTCCAAAAAAAGTAGAAACGGGCATTTTGTATTATCTCTGACACATTATATTCAGAGTAGTTTTCCTTTTAAGATTGGGGTGCCTAGATAATATTGAGATTTTTTTCAATTCACGTAAAATTAGAATTTCGGTATTTTACATGAGAGAGCATATTGAGTTTGTGTATATACTCCATAACAGAGTAGAAAAGAGCATTGTATATTATTTCTGACAGATTATATTCAGAACAATTTTTCTTTTAATAATTGGGTTCCTACATAATATTTAGATTTTTTTCGATTCCCTTAAATTCAGAATTTCTGTATTTTACATGAGAGAGCATATTGAGTTTGTGTATATACTCCAAAACAGAGTAGAATAGGGCATTGTATATTTTTTCTGACAGATTATATTAAGAGCAATTTTGCTATAACCATTGGGGTGCCCAGATAATATTTAGATTTCATTTGATTAGCGTAAATTTAGAATTTCGGTATTTTACATGGGAGAGCATATTGAGTTTTTGTGTATACTCGAAAACAGAGTAGAATAATGCATTGTATATTATTTCTGATAGATTATATTTAGCGCCATTTTTTATTAACGTTGGGGTGCCTAGATAATATTTAGATTTTTCCGATTCGAATAAAATTTGAATTTTGTTATTTTACATGAGAGCGCATATTGGGTTGCTGTATATACCTCAAAACAGAGTAGAAAATGGCATTGTATATTTTTTTGACAGGTTATATTCAGAGCAATTTTCCTTTTAACATTGGGGTGCCTAGATTATATTGAGATTTTTTTCTATTCGCGTAAATATAAAATTTCGGTATTTTACATCAGAGAGTATATTGAGTTGGTGTATGTACTCCAAAACAGATTAGAAAAGTACATTGTATATTTTTTCTGACAGAATATACTCAGAGCAAATTTGCTTGTAACATTGCGGTGCCTAGATAATATTTAGATTTTTTTCGATTCGTCTAAATTTAGAATTTCGGTATTTTCCATGAGAGAGTATATTTAGTTGGTGAATATACTTCAAAACTGAGTAGGGTATTGCATTGTAATTTTTTCTGTCAGATTATATTCAGAGAAATTTTGCTTTCAACGTTGGGGTGCCTAGGTAATATTTAGATTTTTTTCGATTCACGTAAAATTACAATTTTGGTATTTTATATGAGAGAGCATATTGAGTTGGTGTATATACTCCCAGACAGAGTAGAATAGGGCATTGTATATTATTTCTGACAGATTATATTCACAGCAATTTTGCTTTTTTCATTGTTGTGCCTAGATAATGTTTAGATTTTTTTCGATTTGAGTTAATTTAGAATTTCGGTATTTTATATGAGAGAGCATATTGAGTTCGTGTATATACCCCAATACAGAGTACAAAAGGGCGTTGTATATTTTTTCTGTCAGATTATATTCAGAGAAATTTTGCTTTTAACGTTGGGGTGCCTAGGTAATATTTAGATTTTTTTCGATTAATGTAAAATTACAATTTCGGTATTTTACATGAGAGAGCATATTGAGTTGGTGTATATACTCCAAAACAGAGTAGAATCGGGCATTGTATATTATTTCTGACAGATTATATTCAGAGAAATTTTGCTTTTTTCATTGGGGTGCCTAGATAATATTTAGATTTTTTTCGATTTGAGTTAATTTAGAATTTCGGTATTTTACATGAGAGAGCATATTGAGTTCGTGTATATACCACAAAACTGTAGAAAATGGTATTGTATATTTTATCTGACAGATTATATTCAGAGCCATTTTCTTATAATATTGGGGTGCCTAGATATTATTTTGATTTTTTTCGATTCCCGTAAAATTAGAATTTTTGTATTGTACATGAGAGAGCATATTGAGTTTGTGTAGGTACTCCAAAACAGAGTAGAAAAGGGCATTGTATATTTTTTCTGGCAGATTACACTCAGAGCAAATTTGCTTTTAACATTGTGGTGCCTAGATAAAGTTTAGATTATTTTCGATTCGCGTAAATTTAGAATTTCTGTATTTTACGTGAGAGAGCATATTGAGTTGGTGTATATACTCCACAAAAAGAAGAAAAGAGCATTGTAAATTTTTTCTGACAGATTATATTCAGAACAATTTTTCATTTAACGTTGGGTTGAGTAGGTAATATTTAGATTTTTTTCGATTTGCATTAATTAAAAATTTCTGTATTTTACATGATTGAGCATATTGAGTTGGTGTATATACTCCATAACTGAGGAGAGAAAAGCATGGTATATTTTTTCTTACCGATTATATTCAGATAAATTTTGCTTTTATTGTTGGGGTGCCTAGGTAATATTTAGATTTTTTTCGATTTGCGTAAATTTAGAATTTCGGTATTTTATATAAGAGAGCATATTGCGTTGATGTATATACTCCAAAACAGTGTAGGGAAACGCATTCTGTATTTTCTCTTACACATTATATTCAGAGAAATTTTGTTTTTAACATTGGGGTGCCTAGGTAATATTTAGTTTTTTCAATTCGGGTAAAATTAGAATTTTTGTATTTTATATGAGAGAGCCTATTGAGTTGGTGTATATACTCCAAAAAAGAGTAGAAACGGGCATTGTGTATTATCTCTGACAGATTATATTCAGAGTAATTTTCCTTTTAATATTGGCATGCCTAGATAATATTTAGATTTTTTTCGATTTGAGTTAATTTAGAATTTCAGTATTTTACATGAGAGAGCATATTGAGTTCGTGTATATACCCCAAAACAGAGTACAAAAGGGCATTGTATATTTTTTCTGTCAGATTATATTCAGAGAAATTTTGTTTTTAACGTTGGGGTGCCTAGGTAATATTTAGATTTTTTTCGATTCACGTAAATTTACAGTTTCAGTATTTTACATGAGAGAGCATATTGAGTTGGTGTATATACTCCAAAACAAAGTAGAATAGGGCGTTTTATATTATTTCTGACAGATTATATTCAGAGCAGTTTTGCTTTTTTCATTGGTGTGCCTAGATAATATTTAGATTTTTTTTGATTTGAGTTAATTTAGAATTTCGGTATTTTACATGAGAGAGCATATTGAGTTCGTGTATATACTCCAAAACAGAGTAGAAAAGGGCATTGTATATTTTTTCTGACAGATTATATTAAGAGGAAGTTTGCTATTACCATTGGGGTGCCTAGATAATATTTAGATTTCATTTGATTAGCCTTAATTAAAATTTCGGTATTTTACAAGAGAGAGCATATTGAGTTGGTGTATATACTCCAAAACAGAGTAGAAAAGGGTATTGTATATTTTCTCTGACAGATTTAATTCAGATCCATTTTCTTTCCACATTGGGGTGCCTAGATAAGATTTATATTTTTTTCGATTTGCGTAAATTTAGAATTTTGGTGTTTTACATGAGAGAGCATATTGAGTTGGTGTATATACTCCAAAACAATGTAGAAAAGGGCATTGTACATTTTCTCTGACAGATTATATTCAGAACAATTTTTCTTTTAACGTTGGGGTTCCTAGGTAATATTTAGATTTTTTTTGATTCGCATTACTTTAAAATTTCAGTATTTTACATGAGAGAGCATATTGAGTTGGTGTATATACTCCAAAACCGAGGAGAGAAAAGCATTGTATATTTTGTCTGACAGAGTATATTCAGCGAAATTTTGCTTTTGACGTTGGGGTAACTAGGTAATATTTAGATTTTTTTCGATTAGCGTATATTTAGAATTTCGGTACTTTACATGAAAGAGAACATTGAGTTGGTTTATATACGCCAAAACAACATAGAAAAAAGCATTGTATATTTTTTTCTGAGAGATTATATTCAGAGCAATTTTGCTTTTAACATTGGGATGCCTAGATAATATTTAGATTATTTTCTGTTCGTGTAAAATTAGAAATTCGGTATTTTACATGAGAGAGCATATGGAGTTGTTGTATACACTCCAAAACAGAGTAGAAAAAAGCATTGTATTCTTTCTCTGCCAGATTTTATTCAGATAAATTTTGCTTTTAACATTGGTGTGACTAGATAATATTTAGATTTTTTTCGATTCACGTGAAATTAGAATTTCGGTGTTTTAAATGAGAGAGCATATTGAGTTGGTGTATATACTCAAAAACAGAGTAGAAAAGTGCATTGTATATTTTTTCTGACAGATTATATTCAGGGAAATTTTGCTTTTAAAATTGGGGTACCTGGAAAATATTTAGATTTTTTTCGATTCGCTTAAAATTAGAATTTCGGTATTTTATATGAGAGAGCATATTGAGTTGATGTATATACACCAGAACAAAATAGAAAAGGGCATTGTGTATTTTTTCTGAAAGATTATATGCAGAGCAATTTTTATTTTAATATTGGGGTACCTAGATAATATTTAGTTTTTTTCGATTTGCGTAAATATTGGATTTCGGTATTTTACAAGAGAGAGCATATTGAATTGGTGTATATACTCCAAAACAGAGTAGAAAAGGGCATTGTATATTTTTTCTGATATATTATATTTAGAGCGATGTTGCTATTAACATTCGGGTGCCTAGATAATATATAGATTTTTTCAGTTCGCGTATATTTAGAATTTCGGTATTTTACATGAGAGAGCATATTGAGTTGGTGTATATAGTACTAAACAGAGTAGAAAAGGGCATTGTATATTTTTTTCTGACGGATTATATTCAGAGCAATTTTGCTTTTCACATTGGGGTGCCCAGATAATATTTAGATTTTTATCAGTTAGCGTATAATTATAATTTTGGTATTTTACATGAGACAGCATATTGAGTTGGTGTAAATACTCCAAAACAAAGTAGAATAAGGCATTGTATAATTTTTCTGACAGATAATATTCAGAGACATTTTCTTTTAACCTTGGGGTGCCTAGATAATATTTAGATTTTTTTCGATTCACGTAAAATTAGAATTTAGGTATTTTACATGAAAAAGCATATTGAGTTGGTTTATATACTCCAAAAAAGAGTAGAATAAGGCATTGTATAATATTTCTGACAGATTATATTCAGAGCCATTTTCTTTTAACGTTCGGGTACCTAGAAAATATTTACTTTTTTTTCGATTCACATAAAATTAGAATTTTGGTATTTTATATGAGAGAGAATATTGAGTTGGTATATATACTTCAAAACAGAGTAGAAAAGGGCATTGTATATTTTTTCTGACACATTATATTCAGAGCAATTTTGCTCTTAACATTGGGGTGCCTAGATAATATTTAGATTTTTTTCGATTCGCGTAAATTTAGAATTTCGGTATTTTAAATGAGAGAGCATATTGAGTTACTGTATATACTCCAAAACAGAGTAGAAAAAGGCATTGTATATTTTCTCTGACAGAATTTATTCAGAGCAATTGTTCTTTTAACATTGGGGTGCCTAGAAATTAGATTTTTTTCGATTCACATAAATTTAAATTTTTGGTATTTAACATGAACGAGCATATTGAGTTGGTGTATGTACTCCAAAACAGAGTAGAAAGGGGCATTGTGTATTTCTTCTGACAGATTATATTCAGAGCAATGTTGCTATCAACATTGGTGAGCCTAGATTATATTTAGTTTCTTTCGATTTGCTTAAATATACAATTTTGTATTTTACATGAGAGAGCATATTGAGTTGGTGTATATACTACAAAACAGAGTATAAAAGGGTATTGTATATTTTTTATGACAGATTGTGTTCAGATCAATTTTGCTTTTAATATTGGGGTGCCTAGATAATATTTAGATTTTTTTCGATTTACTTAAATATAGAAATTCTATATTTTACATGAGAGAGCATATGGAGTTGGTGTATATGCTCCAAAACAGAGAAGAATCAGGTATTGTATATTTTTTCTGACAGATTATATTCAGAGCAATTTTGTATTTACCATTGGGGTGCCCAGATAATATTTAGATTTTTCGATTCGGGTAAAATTACAATTTCTCTATTTTACATGAGAGAGCATATGGAGTTGGTGTATATATTCCAAAACAGAGAAGAATAGGGAATTGTATATTTTTTCTGACACAGTACATTCAGAGAAATTTTGTTTTTAACATTGGTGTGCCCAGATAATTTTTAGATTTTTATCAATTCATGTAAAATTATAATTTCTGTATTTTACATTAGGGAGGATACTGAGTTGGTGTATATACTTCAAAACAGAGTAGAATATGGCATTGTATATTTTTTCTGACAGCCTATATTCAGAACCATTTTATTTTAACTTTGGGGCGCCTAGATATTATTTAGACATTTTCGATTCATGTAAAATTAAAATGTCGATATTTTACATGAGAGAGCATATTGAGTTGGTTTATATACTCCAAAACAGAGTAGAAAAGGGCATTGTATATTTTCTCTGACAGATTATATTCAGAGCAATTTTGCTATTAACATTGGGGTGCCTAGATAATATTTAGATTTTTTTCAATTGACGTAAAACTAGAATTTCGGTATTTTACATGAGAGAGCATACTCAGTTGTGGTATATACTCCAAAACAGAGTAGAATAAGGCATTGTATATTTTTTCTAACAGACTATATTGAGAGTCATTTTCTTTTATCTTTGGGGCACCTAGATATTATTTAAATTTTTTTTGATACGTGTAAAATTAGAATTTCTTTATTTCACATGAGAGAGAATATTGAGTTGGTTCATATACTACAAAACAGAGTAGAAAAGGGCATTGTATATTTTTTCTGACAGATTATATTCAGAGCAATTTTCCTTTTAACATTGGGGTGCCTAGATAATATTTAGATTTTTTTTGATTCACGTAAAACTAGAATTTCTGTATTTTATATGAGAGAGCATACTCACTTGGTGTATATACTCCAAAACAGAGTAGAATAAGGCATTGTGTATTTTTTCTAACAGACTATATTCAGTGCCGTTTTCTTTTAACTTTGGGGCGCCTAGATATTATTTAGATTTTTTCCGATTCGCTTAAATGTAGAATTTCGGTATTTTACATGAGAGAGCATACTGAGTTGGTGTATATACTCTAAAATAGAGTAGAATAAGGCGTTGTATATTTTTTCTAACAGACTATATTCAGAGTCATTTTCATTTAATTTTGGGGCACCTAGATATTATTTAAATTTTTTTTGATTCACGTAAAATTCGAATTTCGGTATTTTACATGAGAGAGTATATTGAGTAGGTGTATATACCCAAAAAAGAGTAGAAAAGGGCATTGTATATTTTTTCAGACAGATTATATTCAGAGATATTTTGCTTTTAACATTGGGTTGCCTAGATAATACCTAGATTTTTTTCGATTCACTTAAATATAGAATATCTGTATTTTACAAGAGAGAGCATACTGAGTTGGTGTATATACTCCAAAACAGAGTAGAATAAGGCATTGTATATTTTCTTCAACAGACTATATTAAATACCATCTTCTTATAACTTACAGGCTTCTGGATATTATTACATTTTTTTGATTCGTGTAATATTAGAATTTCGCTATTTTACATGAGAGAGCATATTGAGTTGGTCTATATACTCCGAAACAGAGTCGAAAACAACATTGTATGTTTTTTTTTTGACAGATTATATTCACAGCAATTTTGCTATTAACATTCGGGTGCCTTGATAATATTTAGATTTATTTCAATTCCCATAAAATTTGAATTTCGGTATTTTACATGAGAGAGCATACTGAGTTGGTGTATATACTCCAAAACAAAGTAGAATAAGGCATTCTATATTTTTTCTAACAGACTATATTTAGAGCCATTTTCTTTTTACAATGGGGCGCCTAGATTTTATTTGGATTTCTTTTGATTCGCGTAAAACTAGAATTTCGGTATTTTACATGAGAGAGCGTATGGTGTTGGTGTATATACTCCAAAACAAAGTAGAATAAGGCATTGTATATTTTATTTAACAGACTGTATTCAGAGCCATTTTCTTTTAACTGTGGGGCGCCTATATATTATTACATTTTTTTCGATTCGTGTAAAATTAGAATTTTGGTATTTTACATGAGAGAGCATATTGAGTTGGTGTATATACTCCAAAACGGAGTAGAAGAGGGCATTGTATATTATTTCTGGCAGATTATATTCAGAAAAATATTGCTTTTAACATTCGGGTACCTAGATCATATTTAGATTTACTTCGATTCATGTAATATTAGAATTTCGGTAATTTACATGAGAGAGCACACTGAGTTGGTGTATATTCTCCAAAACAAAGTAGAAAAGGGCATTGGATATTTTTTCTGACAGAATATATTCAGTGCAATTTTCCTTATAAAATTCAGGTGCCTAGATATTATTTAGATATTTTTCGATTCGCTTAAAATTAGAAATTCGGTATTTTACATGAGAAAGCATACTGAGTTGGTGTATATACTTCAAAAGAGAGTAGAATAAGGAATTGTATATTTACTCTAACAAACTATACTCAGAGCCATTTTCTTTTAACTTTGGGGTGCCTTGATATTATTTATATTTTTTTTCGATTAGTGTAAAATTAGAATTTCGTTATTTTACATGAGATAGCATATTGAGTTGGTGTATATACTCGAAAACAGAGTAGAAAAAAATATTGTATATTTTTTCTGACAGATTATATTCAGAGCAATTTTGCTTTTAACACCGGGATGCCTAGATAATATTTAGATTTTTTTCGATTCCGTAAAATTAGAATTTCTGTATTTTACATGAGACAGCAGGTGGGGTTTGTGTATATACTTCAAAACAGAGTAGAATAGGGCATTGTGTATTTTTTATGACAGATTATATTCAGAGAAATTTTTTTTTTTACCATTGGGGTGCCTATATAATATCTACATTTTTTTCGATTCACGTAAATTTCGAATTTCTTTATTTTACATGAGAGAGCGTACTGAGTTGGTGTATATACTCCAAAACAAAGTAGAATAAGGCACTGTATATTTTTTTAACAGACTATATTCAGAGAAATTTTCTTTTGACTTTGGGGTGCCTAGATATTATTTAGATATTTTCGTTTCACATAAAATTTGAATTTCAGTATTTTACATCAGAGGGCATATTGAGTTGGTGTATATGCTCCAAAACAGAGTAGAAAAAAGCATTGTATATTTTTTCTGACAGATTTTATTCTGAGAAATTTTGCTTTTAACATTCGTGTGCCTAGATAATATTTAGATTTATCTATTTCACATAAAATTAAAATTTCGGAATTTCACATGAGAGAGCATACTGAGTTGGTGTATATACTCCAAAATTGAGTAGAATAAGGCATTGTATATTTTTTCTAACGGATTATATTTAGAGCCATTTTTTATTAACATTGGGTCGCCTAGATGTTATTTAGATTTTTTTCGATTCGTGTAAAATTAGAATTTCGGTATTTTACATGAGAGAGCATATAGAGTTCGTGTATATACCCCAAAACTGAGTAGAAAAGGGCATTGAATATTTTTTCTGACAGATTATATTCAGAGCAATTTTGCTTTTAACATTAAGGTGCCTAGATAATATTTACATTTTTTTCAATTCGCTTAAATATAGAATTTCTGTATTTTACATGAGAGAGCATACTTAGTTGTTGTATATACTCCAAAACAGAGTAGAATAAGGCATTGTATATTTTATTTAACAGACTATATTCAGAGACATTTTCTTTTATCTTTAGGGCACCTAGATATTATTAAATAATTTTCGATTCGCGAAAAATTAAAATTTCGGTATTTTACTTGAGAGAGCATATTGACTTGGTGTATATACCCCAATACACTGTAGAAAAGGGCATTGTATCTTTTTTCTGACAGAATATATTCAGAGCAATTTTGCTTTTAACATTCGGGTGCCTAGATAATATTTAGATTCTTTTCGATTAACGTAAAATTAGAATTTCTGTATTTTACATGAGAGAGCACACTAAGTTGATGTATATACTCCAAAACACAGTAGAATAAGGCATTGTATATTTTTTCTAACAGACGATATTCAGAGCCTTTTTCTTTTAACTTTGGGGTGCCCAGATTTTATCAAGATTTTTTTCGATTTGCATACAATTAGAATTTTGGTATTTTACATGAGAGAGCATATTGAGTTGGTTTATATTCTCCAAATTAGAGTAGAAGAGAGCATTGTGTATTTTTTCAGACAGACTATATTCAGAGCAATTTTGCTTTTAATCTCTGGGTACCTAGATAATATTTAGATTTTTTCAATTCGTGTAAAATTAGAATTTCGGTATTTTACATGAGAGAGCATATTGAGTTGGTATATATACTCAAAAACAGAGTAAAAAAGGGCATTGTATATTTTTTCTGACAGATTGTATTCAGAGCAATTTTGCTTGTAATATTAAGACGCCTAGATAATATTTAGATTTTTTTCGATTCGCTTAAATATAGAATTACTGTATTTTACGTCAGAGAGCATATGGAGCTGGTGTATATACTCCAAAACAGAGTAGAATAGGGCATTATATATTTTTTCTTACAGAGTGTATTAAGAGCCATTTTCTATTTACTTCGGGGCGCCTAGATATTATTTAGATTTTTTTCGATTCGCGTAAAATTTCAATTTAGGTATTTTACATGAGGGAGCATACTGAGTTTGTGTATATAGCCCAAAATAGAGTAGAATAAAGCATTGTATATTTTTTCTAACAGACTATATTCAGAGCCATTTTCTTTTTACATTTGGGGTGCCTGGATATTATTTAGATTTTTTTCGATTCACTTAAATATAGAATTTTTGTATTTTACATGAGAGAGCATATGGAGTTGGTGTATATACTCCAAAACAGAGTAGAATAGGGTATTGTATATTTTTTCTGACAGATTACATTCAGAGCAATTTTGTTTTTAACATTGGGGTGCCTAGTTAATATTTAGATTTTTTTGGTTCGCGTAAAATTATAATTCTGTATTTTACATGAGAGAGCATATTGAGTTGCTGTATATACCCCAAAACAGAGTAGAATAAGGCATTGTATATTTGTTCAAACAGACTATATTCAGATCCATTTTATTTTAACTTTGGAGCACCTAGATATTATTTAGATTTTTTTCGTTCCACTTAAATATTGAATTTTTGTATTCAATATGAGAGAGCATATTGAGTTGGTGTATATACTTTAAAACAGAGTAGAATAGGGCATTGTATATTTACTCTGACAGATTATAGTCAGAGTAATTTTGCTTTTAACATTGGGGTGCCTAGATAATATTTAGATTTTTTTTGATTCAAGTAAAATTAGAATTTCGGTATTTTACATGAGAGACCATACTGAGTTGGTGTATATACTCCAAAACAGAATAGAATAAGGCATTCTATATTTTTAAAAAGAAACTATATTTAGAGCCATTTTCTTTTAACTTAGGGGCCCCTAGATAATATTTAGATTTTTTTCGATTGGCGTAAAATTATAATTTCTGAATTTTACATGAGAGAGCGTATTGAGTTGCTGTATATACTCCAAAACGGAGTAGAAAACGGCATTGTATATTTTTTCTGACAGACTATATTCAGAGCAATTTTGCTTCTAACATTCGGTTGCCTAGATAGTATTTAGATTTTTTCCGATCACTTAAAATTAGAATTTCGGTATTTTACATGAGAGACCATACTGAATTGGTGTATATACTCCAAAACAACGCAGAATAAGGCATTGTATATTTTTTCTGTCAGATTATATTCAGAGCAATTTTGTTTTTAACATTGGGGTGCCTTGATTATAATTAGATTTTTTTCGATTCACGTAAATTGAGAATTTCGGTATATTTTATCTAACAAACTATATCCAGAGCCATTTTCTTTTTACTTTGGGGCGCCTATATATTATTTAGATTGTTTTTCCTTCACGTCAAATTATAATTTCGGTATTTTATATGAGAGAGAATGTTGAGTTGGTGTATATACTCCAAAACAGAGTAGAAATGGGCATTGTATATTTTCTCTGACAGATTATACTCAGAGCAATTTTGCTTTTACATTCGGGTGCCTAGATAATATTTAGATTTTTTTCGATTCACGTAAAGTTAGAATTTCGGTATTTTACCTGAGAGAGCATACTGAGTTGGTGTATATACTCCAAAACAGAGTAGAATAAGGCATTGTGTATTTTTTCTAACCGACTGTATTCAGAGCCATTTTTCTTTAACTTTGGGGCGCCTAGATATTATTTAGATTGTTTTCGATTCGCGTAAAATTAGAATTTCGGTATTTTACATGAGAGAGCATACGGAGTTGGTGTATATACTCCAAAACAGAGTAGAAAAAAGCATTGTATATTTTTTCTGACAGATTTTATTCAGAGCAATTTTGCTTTTAACATTGGGTGTCCTAGGTAATATTTATATTTCTTTTATTCACGTAAAATAAGAATTTTGGTATTTTACATGATAGAGCATACTGAGTTTGTGTATATACTCTAAAACAGAGTAGAAGAGGGCATTGTATATTTTTTCTGACAGATTATATTCAGAGAAATTTTGTTTTTAACATTGGGGTGCCTAGATAATATTTAGATCTTATTCGATTCACGTAAAATTAGAATTTTGGTATTTCATATGACAGAGCATACTGAGTTGGTTTATATACTCCAAAACAGAGTAGAATAAGGGATTGTATATTTATTCTAACAGACTATATTCAGAGCCATTTTCTTTTACGTTTGGGGCACCTAGATATTATTTAGATTATTTTCGATTCACGTAAAATTACAATTTCGATATTTTACATGAGAGAGCATATTGAGTTGGTGTATATACTACAAAACAGAGTACAAAAGGGCATTGTATATTTTTTCTGACACATTATATTCAGAGCAATTTTTCTTTTAACATTGGGGAGCCGAGATAATATTTAGATTGTTTCGATTCGCTTAAGTATAGAATTTCTGTATTTTACATGAGAGAGCATACTGAGTTGGTGTATATACTCCAAAACAGAGTAGAATAGGGCATTGTATATTCTTTCTGACAGATTATATACAGAGCAATTTTGTTTGTACATTGGGGTGCCTAGATAATATTTAGATTTTTTTCGATTTGCTTAAATATAGAATTTCTGTATTTTACATGAGAGAGCATATGGAGTTGGTGTATATACTCCTAAACAAAGTAGATAAGAAAATTCTATATTTTTTATGACAGATTATATTCAGCGCAATTTTGTTTTTAACATCAGGGTGCCTAGATAATGTTTAGATTTTTTCGATTCAGGTAAAATTAGAATTTCTATATTTTACATGAGAGAGCATATTGAGTTACTGTATATACTCCAAAAAAGAGTAGAATAAGGCATTGTATATTTGTTCTAACAGACTATATTCAGAGACCTTTTCTTTCAACTTTAAAGTGCCTACATATTATTTAGATGTTTTCGATTCTCTTAAATGTAGAATTTCTGTATTTTACATAAGAGAGCATGTGGAGTTTGTGTATATACCCCAAAACAGAGTAGAATAGGGCATTGTATATTTTTTCTGACATATTATATTCAGAGCAATTTTGTTTTTAACATTGGGGTGCCTAGATAATATTTAGATCTTATTCGATTCACGTAAAATTAGAATTTTGGTATTTTATATGACAGAGCATACTGAGTTGGTTTATATACTCCAAAACAAATTTGAATAGGGCATTATATGTTTTTTTCCACAGACTGTATTCAGAGCCATTTTCTATTAACTTTGGGGCGCCTAGATATTATTTAGATTTTTTTCGATTCGCGTAAATTTCAATTTAGCTATTTTACATGAGAGAGCATATTGAGTTGGTGTATATACTAAAAAACAGAGTAGAAAATGGCATTGTACATTTTCTCTGACAGATTATATTCAGTGCAATTTTGCATTTAACATTGGGGTGCCTAGATAATATTTAGAGCTTTTTCGACTCACGTAAAATTTGAATTTCGGTATTTTACATGAGAGAGCATATTGAGTTGGTGTATATACTCCAAAAAAGAGTAGAAAAGAGCATTGTGTATTTTTTCTGACAATTTGTATTCAGAGCAATTTTGCTTTTAAAATTGGGGTGCCTAGACAATAGTAAATTTGTTTCGATTCGCATAATTTTAGAATTTTGGTATTTTACCTGAGAGAGCATATTGAGTTGGTATATATACTCCAAAACAAAGTAGAAAATGGCATTGTATATATTTTCTGACAAATTGTATTCAGAGCAATTTTGCTTTTAACATTGGGGTGCCTAGATATTATTTACATTTATTTGTATTCACGTAAATTTAGAATTTCGGTATTTTACACGAGAGAGCATATTGAGTTGGTGTATATACTCCAAAACAGAGTAGAAAAGGGCATTGTACATTTTTTCTGACAAATTGTATTCAGAGCAATTTTGTTTTTAACATTGGGTTGCCCAGATAATATTAAATTTGCTTCGATTTGCATAATGTTTGAAATTCGATATTTTACCTGAGAGAGCATATTGGGTTGGTGTATATACTCCAAAACAAAGTAGAAACGGGCATTATATATTTTTTCTGACAGGTTATATTCAGAACAATTTTGCTTTTAAAATTGGGGTTCCTAGATAATATTTAGATTTTTTTCGATTCGTGTAAATTTAGAATTTCAATATTTTACATGGGAGAGCATATTGAGTTGGTGTATATACTTCAAAAAATAGTAGAAAAAGGCATTGTATATTTTTACTGACAGATCATCTTCACAATTTTTTTTTTAACATTGGGGTGCCTAGATAATATTTAGATTTTTTCGATTCTTGTAAAATTAGAATTTCGGCATTTTACATGAGAGAGCATATTGAGTTCGTCTATATACTCCAAAACAAAGTAGAAAATAGCAGTGTATATTTGTTATGACAGATTATATTAGGAGCCATTTTCTTTTAACATTGGTGTGCCTAGATAATATTTAGATATTTTTTGATTCACGTAAAATTAGAATTTCGGTATTTTACATGAGAGGGCATATTGAGTTGGTGTATATACTCCAATACAGAGTAGAAAAAGACATTGTATATTTTTTCTGACAGATAATATTTAGAGCAATTTTGCTTTTAACATTGGGGTGCCTAGATAATATTTAGACTTTTTCGATTCGCGTAAAATTAGAAATTCGGTATTTTACATGGGAGAGCATATTGAGTTGGAGTACATACTCGAAAACAAAGTATAAACGGGCATTGCATATATTTTCTGACAGATTATTTTCAGAGCAATTTTGCATTTATCATTGGATTGCCTATATAATATTCAGATTTTCTTCGATTCTCCTAAAATAAGAATTTCGTTTTTTTACATGGGAGAGCATATTGATTTGGTGTATATACTACAAAAAAAAGTAGAAAAGGTCATTTTATATTTTTCTTTACAGATTATATTCAGAGAAATTTTGCTTTTAACATTGGGTTCCCTAAATAATATTTAGATTTTTTTCGATTCCTGTAAAGTTAGAATTTCGGTATTTTACATGAGAGAGCATATTGAGTAGGTGTTTATACTGCAAAACAGAGTAGAATAGGGCATTGTATATTTTTTCTGACAGATTATTTTCAGAGCAATTTTGCTTTTAACATTGGAATGCCTAGATAATATTTAGATTTATTTCAATGTGCGTAAAATTACAATTTCGGTATTTTACATAAGAGAGCATATTAAGTTGGTGTTTATATTCCAAAACAAAGTAGAAAATGGCATTGTATAATTTTTTCTGACAGATTATTTTCAGAGCCATTTTCTTCCGTCATTCAAGTGCCTAGATAATATTTAGATTTTTTTCGATTCGCGTAAAATTGGAATTTCGGTAGTTTACATGGGAGAGCATATTGAGTTGGTGAATATACCCCAAAACAGAGTAGAAAAGGCCATGGTATATTTTTTCTGTCAGATCATATTCAGAGCCATTTTGCTTTTAACATTGGGGTGCCTAGATTATATTTACATATATTTTGATTTGCATAAATTTAGAATTTCAGTATTTTATATGAGGGAGCATTTTGAGTTGGTGTATACACTCCAAAACAAAGTAGAAAAGGGCATTGTATTTTTTTTCTGACAGATTATATTCAGCGCAATTTTGATTTTACCATTGGGATGCCTAGATAATATTTAAATTTTTTTCGGTTCCCGTAGAATTAGAATTTCCGTATTTTACATGAGAGAGCATATTGAGTTGGTGTATATACTCCAAAAAATGTAAAAACTGACATTGTGTATTATCCCTGACAGATTATATTCAGAGCAATTTTCCTTTTATTATTGGGGTGCCTAGATAATATTTATAATTTTTTCAGTTCGTGTAAAATTTGCATTTCGGTATTTTACATGGGAGAGCATATTGCGTTGGTGTATATACTCCAAAACAGAGTAGAAAAGAGCATTGTGTACATTCTCTGATAGATTATATTCAGAACAATTTTTCCTTTTTTTTTTTTTATTTTTTTTTTTATGTTTTTTTTTAATTTTTTATTGGATTATAGGTTTTGGGGTACATGAGCAGAGCATGCAAGGCAGTTGTGTGGGTACACACATGGCAGTGTGCTTTGCTTTCCTTCTCCCCTTCACCCACATTTGGCATTTCTCCCCAGGCTATCCCTCCCCACCTCCCCCTCCCACTGGCCCTCCCCTTTTCCCCCAATAGACCCCAGTGTTTAGTACTCCCCTTTCTGTGTCCATGTGTTCTCATTTTTCATCACCCACCTATGAGTGAGAATATGCGGTGTTTCATTTTCTGTTCTTGTGTCAGTTTGCTGAGGATGATGTTTTCCAGATTCATCCATGTCCCTACAAACGACACGAACTCATCATTTCTGATTGCTGCATAATATTCCATGGTGTATATGTGCCACATTTTTCCAATCCAGTCTATCATCAATGGGCATTTGGGTTGATTCCAGGTCTTTGCTATTGTAAACAGTGCTGCAATGAACATTCGTGTACATGTGTCCTTATAGTAGAACGATTTATAGTCTTTTGGATATATACCCAGTAATGCGATTGCTGGGTCAAATGGAATTTCTATTTCTAAGGCCTTGAGGAATCGCCACACTGTCTTCCACAATGGTTGAACTAATTTACACTCCCACCAACAGTGTAAAAGTGTTCCTTTTTCTCCACATCCTCTCCAGCATCTGTTGTCTCCAGATTTTTTAATGATCGCCATTCTAACTGGCGTGAGATGGTATCTCAATGTGGTTTTGATTTGCATCTCTCTGATGACCAGTGACGATGAGCATTTTTTCATATGATTGTTGGCCTCATATATGTCTTCTTTCGTAAAGTATCTGTTCATATCCTTTGCCCACTTTTGAATGGGCTTGTTTGTTTTTTTCCTGTAAATCTTCTTGAGTTGTTTGTAAATTCTGGATATCAGCCCTTTGTCAGATGGGTAGACTGCGAAAATTTTTTCCCATTCTGTTGGTTGCTGATCCACTCTAGTGACTGTTTCTTTTGCCGTGCAGAAGCTGTGGAGTTTGATTAGGTCCCATTTGTCTATTTTGGCTTTTGTTGCCAATGCTTTTGGTGTTTTGTTCATGAAGTCCTTGCCTACTCCTATGTCCTGGATAGTTTTGCCTAGATTTCCTTCTAGGGTTTTTATGGTGCCAGGTCTTATGTTTAAGTCTTTAATCCATCTGGAGTTAATTTTAGTGTAAGGTGTCAGGAAGGGGTCCAGTTTCTGCTTTCTGCACATGGCTAGCCAGTTTTCCCAACACCATTTGTTAAACATGGAATCCTTGCCCCATTGCTTGTTTTTGTCAGGTTTATCAAAGATTGTATAGTTGTATGTATGTTGTGTTGCCTCCGGTGCCTCTGTTTTGTTCCATTGGTCTATATCTCTGTTTTGGTACCAGTACCATGCTGTTTTGATTACTGTAGCCTTGTAGTATAGTTTGAAATCCGGTAGTGTGATGCCCCCCGCTGTGTTCTTTTTGCTTAGAATTGACTTGGCTATGCGGGCTCTCTTTTGGTTCCATATGAAGTTCATGGTGGTTTTTTCCAGTTCTGTGAAGAAAGTCAATGGTAGCTTGATGGGGATAGCGTTGATTCTGTAAATTACTTTGGGCAGTATAGCCATTTTCACGATACTGATTCTTCCTAACCATGAACATGGAATGTTTCTCCATCTGTTTGTGTCCTCTCTAATTTCGTTGAGCAGTGGTTTGTAGTTCTCCTTGAAGAGGTCCCTTACGTTCCTTGTGAGTTGTATTCCAAGGTATTTTATTCTTTTTGTAGCAATTGCGAATGGCAGTTCGCTCTTGATTTGGCTTTCTTTAAGTCTGTTATTGGTGTAGACGAATGCTTGTGATTTTTGCACATTGATTTTATATCCTGAGACTTTGCTGAAGTTGTTTATCAGTTTCAGGAGTTTTTGGGCTGAGGCGATGGGGTCTTCTAGGTATACTATCATGTCGTCTGCAAATAGAGACAATTTGGCTTCCACCTTTCCTATTTGAATACCCTTTATTTCTTTTTCTTGCCTGATTGCTCTGGCTAGAACTTCCAGTACTATATTGAATAGGAGTGGTGAGAGAGGGCATCCTTGTCTAGTGCCAGATTTTAAAGGGAATGCTTCCAGTTTTTTCCCATTCAGTATGATATTGGCTGTTGGTTTGTCATAAATAGCTTTTATTACTTTGAGATACGTTCCATCGATACCGAGTTTATTGAGGGTTTTTAGCATAAAGGGCTGTTGAATTTTGTCAAATGCCTTCTCTGCGTCAATTGAGATAATCATGTGGTTTTTGTTTTTGGTTCTGTTTATGTGGTGAATTACGTTGATAGACTTGCGTATGTTGAACCAGCCTTGCATCCCTGGGATGAATTTTACTTGATCATGATGAATAAGTTTTTTGATTTGCTGTTGCAATCGGCTTGCCAATATTTTATTGAAGATTTTTGCATCTATGTTCATCATGGATATGGGCCTGAAGTTTTCTTTTCTCGTTGGGTCTCTGCCGGGTTTTGGTATCAGGATGATGTTGGTCTCATAAAATGATTTGGGAAGGATTCCTTCTTTTTGGATTGTTTGAAATAGTTTTAGAAGGAATGGTACCAGCTCCTCCTTGTGTGTCTGGTAGAATTCGGCTGTGAACCCATCTGGACCTGGGCTTTTTTTGTGAGGTAGGCTCTTAATTGCTGCCTCGACTTCAGACCTTGTTATTGGTCTATTCATAGTTTCAGCTTCCTCCTGGTTTAGGCTTGGGAGGACACAGGAGTCCAGGAATTTATCCATTTCTTCCAGGTTTACTAGTTTATGTGCATAGAGTTGTTTGTAATATTCTCTGATGATGGTTTGAATTTCTGTGGAATCTGTGGTGATTTCCCCTTTATCATTTTTTATTGCATCTATTTGGTTGTTCGCTCTTTTCTTTTTAATCAATCTGGCTAGTGGTCTGTCTATTTTGTTGATCTTTTCAAAAAACCAGCTCTTGGATTTATTGATTTTTTGAAGGGTTTTTCGTGTCTCAATCTCCTCCAGCTCAGCTCTGATCTTAGTAATTTCTTGTCTTCTGCTGGGTTTTGAGTTTTTTTGATCTTGCTCCTCTAGCTCTTTCAATTTTGACGATAGGGTGTCAATTTTGGATCTCTCCATTCTCCTCATATGGGCACTTATTGCTATACACTTTCCTCTAAAGACTGCTTTAAATGTGTCCCAGAGGTTCTGGCACGTTGTGTCTTCATTCTCATTGGTTTCGAAGAACTTCTTTATTTCTGCCTTCATTTCGTTGTTTACCCAGTCAACATTCAAGAGCCAGTTGTTCAGTTTCCATGAAGCTGTGCGGTTCTGGGTCGGTTTCTGAATTCTGAGTTCTAACTTGATTGCACTATGGTCTGAGAGGCTGTTTGTTATGATTTCAGTTGTTTTGCATTTGTTGAGCAGTGCTTTACTTCCAATTATGTGGTCAATTTTAGAGTAGGTGTGATGTGGTGCTGAGAAGAATGTGTATTCTGTGGATTTGGGGTGGAGAGTTCTGTAAATGTCCACCAGGTTTGCTTGCTCCAGGTCTGAGTTCAAGCCCTGGGTATCCTTGTTGATTTTCTGTCTGGTTGATCTGTCTAGTATTGACAGTGGAGTGTTAAAGTCTCCCACTATTATTGTGTGGGAGTCTAAGTCCTTCTGTAAGTCATTAAGAACTTGCCTTATGTATCTGGGTGCTCCTGTGTTGGGTCCATATATGTTTAGGATCGTTAGCTCTTTTTGTTGTATCGATCCTTTTACCATTATGTAATGGCCTTCTTTGTCTCTTTTGATCTTTGTTGCTTTAAAGTCTATTTTATCAGAGATGAGAATTGCAACTCCTGCTATTTTTTGCTTTCCATTAGCTTGGTAAATCTTCCTCCATCCCTTTATTTTGAGCCTTTGTGTATCCTTGCATGCGAGATGGGTTTCCTGGATACAGCACACTGATGGGTTTTGGATTTTTATCCAATTTGCCAGTCTGTGTCTTTTGATTGGTGCATTTAGTCCATTTACATTTAGGGTTAATATTGTTATGTGTGAATTTGATACTGCCATTTTGATTCTAAGTGGCTGTTTTGCCTGTTAGTTGTTTTAGATTCTTCATTATGTTGAAGCTCTTTAGCATTCAGTGTGATTTTGGAATGGCTGGTACTGATTGATCCTTTCTATGTGTAGTGCCTCTTTCAGGAGCTCTTGTAAAGCAGGCCTGGTGGTGACAAAATCTCTGAGTACTTGCTTGTTCGCAAAGGATTTTATTCTTCCTTCACTTCTGAAGCTCAGTTTGGCTGGATATGAAATTCTGGGTTGAAAGTTCTTTTCTTTAAGAATGTTGAATATTGGCCCCCACTCTCTTCTGGCTTGTAGTGTTTCTGCCGAGAGATCTGCTGTGAGTCTGATGGGCTTCCCTTTGTGGGTGACCCGACCTTTCTCTCTGGCTGCCCTTAGTATTCTCTCCTTTATTTCAACCCTGTTGAATCTGACGATTATGTGCCTTGCGGTTGCTCTTCTTGCGGAATATCTTTGTGGTGTTCTCTGTATTTCCTGCAATTGAGTGTTGGCTTGTCTTGCTAGGTGGGGGAAATTTTCCTGGATGATGTCCTGAAGAGTATTTTCCAGCTGGGATTCATTCTCTTCGTCCCCTTCTGGTACACCTATCAGACGTAGGTTAGGTCTTTTCACATAGTCCCACATTTCTTGGAGACTTTGTTCATTCCTTTTTGCGCTTTTTTCTCTGGTCTTGGTTTCTCGTTTTATTTCATTGATTTGGTCTTCGACTTCAGATATTCTTTCTTCTGCTTGGTCAATTCGGCTATTGAAACTTGCGTTTGCTTCGCGAAGTTCTCGTATTGTGTTTTTCAGCTCCTTTAATTCATTCATATTCCTCTCTAAGGTATCCATTCTTGTTATCATTTCCTCGAATCTTTTTTCAAATCTTTTTTCAAGGTTCTTAGTTTCTTTGCATTGATTTAATACATGATCTTTTAGCTCACAAAAGTTTCTCATTATCCATCTTCTGAAGTCTAATTCCGTCATTTCGTCACAGTCATTTTCCGTCCAGCTTTGTTCCCTTGCTGGTGAGGAGTTTTGGTCCTTTCTAGGAGGCGATGTGTTCTGGTTTCGGGTGTTTTCCTCTTTTTTGCGCTGGTTTCTTCCCATCTTTGTGGATTTGTCCGCTGGTCGTCTGCGTAGTTGCTGACTTTTCGTTTGGGTCTCTGAGTGGACACCCAGAATGTTGATGATGAAGTATTTCTGTTGCTTGGTTTTCCTTCTATCAGTCTAGCCCCTTTGCTGTACGACTGTTGAGGTCCGCTCCAGACCCTGCTTGTCTGGGGTGCACCTCTAGTAGCCGTGGCACAGCGAGGGATGCTACCAGTTTCTTTTTCTGCTCTCTTTGTCCCAGGATGATGCCTGCCTAATGACAGTCTTTTGGATATAGAGGGGTCAGGGAGCTGCTTGAGGAGACAGTTTGTACTTTATAGGGGTTTAATTGCTGAGCTGTGCACTCTGTTGTTCATTCAGGGCTGTTAGGCTGCTATGTTTGATTCTGCTGCAACACAGCTCATTAAACAACCCTTTTTTTTTTCTCAAATGCTCTGTGTTGAGGGGTTTGGGCTTTATTTTTGGATGTCCGATCAGGTGTCCTGCCCAGCTCAAAGGCAGACTAGGCACTGTTTGGCTGCCGAGGCTCCGCCCTGCTGTTGTGTGATTCGCGCTGTTCCTGCCGGCTCTGCTGTGGTCTCCGCCACGCCCTGCGGTGGAGTCTCTTCGTTGTAGCGTGTTGCCTCAGCAACGGCAGGCTGCGTCAGCAGTGGGCGTGTATCTCAGTTGGGGCGGGTTGCCTCGGCAACGGCTGGCTGCCTCAGCAGTGGGCGTGTATATCAGTTGAGGCAGGTTGCCTCCGTAGTGGTGGACGCCCCTCCCCCACAGAGTGTCTCGGACCATCTGCCCGGGATAGTTTGAAATCGCGGTTTTGTTCGTCCCACTGGGTATCCCAAACGATGTGTCCCTGCAATCCCCTGGGCTGGGCTACTGTGCAAGTCTCGTTCAGTCTCAAGTCCAGCCCTCTCAAGTCTCAGGTTGCCGGTTCAACAAGGCACCCGGACAAGCGCGCCCTGTGGGGATTGCTGGGTAGGGCCGGCCGCCGCCGCCCCGGCTGCCGGCTTCGCCAGGCAGACCTACTGCCTGGCGTCCCGTGTCTTTTTATACTTGGGAGTTTCCCCGTTCTGTGGGCAACAAAGATCAGTCTGGAAATGCAGCACTGACTCACCGTTTGCGAATTCAACGCAGGCTCCAATCCTGGGTTGTTCTCTCAGCGCCATCTTGAGTCCCCTCCTTCGGGTATCTGAGTTAGTGTATATACTCCAAAACAGAGTAGAATAGGGCATTGTATATTTTTTTCTGACAGATTATATACAGATAGATTTTGTTTTTAACAATGCGGTGGCTAGATAATATTTAGATTTTCTTCGATTCGCTTAAATACAGAATTTCTGTATTTTACATGAGACAGCTTATGTAGTTGGTGTATATACTCCAAAACAGAGTAGAATAGGGCATTGTATATTTTTTCTGACGGATTATATTCAGAGCAATTTTT
This sequence comes from Callithrix jacchus, assembly GCF_049354715.1. Lineage (NCBI taxonomy): Eukaryota > Metazoa > Chordata > Mammalia > Primates > Cebidae > Callithrix > Callithrix jacchus. The sequence goes on from NC_133519.1 coordinate 53,718,978, forward strand.
TATTTAACACTGGGGTGCCTAGATATTATTTTGATTTTTTTGATTCGCCGAAAATTAGAATTTCGGTATTTTACATGAGTGAGCATATTGAGTTGGTGTATATACTCCAGAACAGACTAGAAAAGGGCATTGCATATTTTCTCTTACAGATGATATTCAGAGCAATTTTGCTTTTAACATTGGGGTGCCTAGATAATATTAAATTTTTTTCGATTCGCTTAAATATCGAATTTCTCTATTTTACATAAGAGAGCATATTGAGTTCGTGTATATACTACAAAACAGAGTAGAAAAGGGCATTGTATATATTTTCTGACAGATTATATTCAGAGCAATTTTGCTTTTATCATTCAGGTGCCTAGATTATATTTAGATTTTCTTCGATTCTCTTAAATATAGAATTTTTATATTTTACATGAGAAAGCGTATGGAGTTGGTGTATATACTCCAAAACAGAGTAGAATAGGGCATTGTATATCTTTTCCGACAGAATATATTCAGAGAAATTTTGTTTTTAACATTGGGGTGCCTAGATAATATTTAGATTTTTTCGATTCTGGTAAAATTAGAATTTCCGGATTTAACGTTAGAGAGCATACTGAGTTGGTGTATATACTCCAACATAGAGTAGAATACGGCATTGTGTATTATTTCTAACCGACTATATTCATAGCCATTTTATTTTAACCTTGGGGCGCCTCGATGTTGTTTAGATTTTTTTCGATTTGCGTAAAATTAGAATTTTTGTATTTTACATGAGAGAGTAGTTAGAGTTGGCGTGTATACTCAAAAACAGAGTACAATAGGGTATTGTATATTTTTTCTGACAGATTTTATTCAGAGCAACTTTGTTTTTAAGATTGGGGTGCCTAGATAATATTTAGATTTTTTTCGATTCGCTTAAATAATGAATTTCTTTATTTTACCTGAGAGTGCATATGGAGTTGGTGTATATACTCCAAAACAAAGTATAAAAGGGCATTGTATATTTTTTATGACAGATTATATTCAGAGCAATTTTGTTTTTAACATTGGAATGCCTTGATAATATGTAGATTTTTTTCGATTCGCTTAAATATAGAATTTCTGTATTTTACATGAGAGAGCATATGAAGTTGGTGTATATACTCCAAAAAAAAGTAGAAAAGAGCATTGTATATTTTTTCTGACAGATTATATTCAGAGCAATTTTGTATTTAACATTGGGTGCCTAGAAAATATTTAGATTTTTTCGATTCGAGTAAAATTAGAATTTCTGTATTTTACATGAGAGAGCATATTGACTTGGTGTATATACCCCAAAAGAGAGTAGAAAAGGGCATTGAATATTTTTTCTGACAGATTATATTCAGAGAAATTTTACTTTTAACATTGGTGTGCCTAGATAATATTTAGATTATTTTCAAAACACCTAAAATAATAATTTCGTTATTTTACATGAGAGAGCATACTGAGTTGGTGTATATACTCCAAAACAGAGTAGAATAGGGCATTGTATATTTAATCTGACAGATTATATTCAGAGCAATTTTGTTTTCAACATTGGGTTGCCTAGATAATATTTAGATTCTTTCGATTTGGGTAAAATAAGAATTTCTGTATTTTACATGAGAGAGCATATTAAGTTGGTGTATATACTACAAAACAGAGTAGAGAAGGGAATGGTGTATTTTTTCTGACAGATTATATTCAGAGCAATTTTGTTTTTAACAGTGGGGTGCCTAGATAATATTTAAATTTTTTTCGATTCTCATACAATTAGAATTTCTGTATTTTACATGAGAGAGCATATGGAGTTGGTGTATATACTCCAAAACAGAGTAGAATAGGGCATTGTATATTTTTTCTGACAGATTATATTCAGAGGAATTTTGATTTTATCATTGGGATTCCTAGATAATATTTAGATATTTTCGATTCGTGTAAAATTAGAATTTCTATATTTCACACGAGAGAGCATACTGAGTTGGTGTATGTGCTCCAAAACATAGTAGAATAAGGCATTGTATATTTTTTCTAACAGACTATATTCAGAGCCATTATCTTTTACCTTTGGTGCGCCTATATATTATTTACATTTTTTTTGATTGGCGTAAAATTAGAATTTCGGTATTTCACATGAGAGAGCTTAACTAGTTGCTGTATATACTCCAAGGCAGAGTAGAATAAAGCATTGTATATTTTCTCTAACACACTATATTCAGAGCCATTTCCTTTAAACTTTGGGGAGCCTAGATATTGTTAAGAGTTATTTCAATTCGCGTAAAAATAGTATTACAGTATTTTAGATGACAGAGCATATGTAATTGGTGTATATACTCTAAAAGAGAGTAGAAAAGATCATTGAATATTTTTTCTGACTGATTATATTCAGAGAAATTTTGCTTTAACATTGGGGTGCCTAGATAATATTTAGAGTTTTTTCGATTCGCTTAAATATAGAATTTCTCATGAGAGAGCATATGGAGTTGGTGTATATACTTTAAAACACAGAAGAATAGGGCATTGTATATTTTTTCTGACATATTATATTCATAGCAATTTTATTTTTAACATTGGGGTGCCTAGATAATATTTAGATTTTTTTCGATTCGCTTGAATATATAATTTCTTTATTTTATATGAGAGAGCATATGGAGTTGGTGTATATACTCCAAAGCACAGTAGAAAAGGGCATTGTATATTTTTTCTGACAGATTATATTCCGAGAAATTTTGTTTTTATCAATGGGCTGCCTAGATAATGTTTAGATGTTTTCTATTCAGATAAAATTAGAATTTCGGTATTTGACATGAGAGAGCATACTGAGTTGGTGTATATACCGGAAAACATAGTAGAATATAATATTGTATATTTTTTCTAATAGACTATATTCAGAGCCATTTTCTTTCAACTTTGGTTCGCCTAGATATTATTTAGATTTTTTTCTATTTGTGTAAAATTAGAATATCAGTATTTTACTTGAGAGAGCATATTGAATTGCTGTATATACTCCAAAACAGAGTAGAAAAGCGCATTGTATATTTTGCATGACAGATTATATTTAGAGCAATTTTGCTTTTATCATTGGGGTGCCTAGATAATATATAGATTTCTTTCGGTTCACGTAAAATTAGAATTTCAATATTTTACATGAGAGAGCATACAGAGTTGGTGTATATAATCTAAAACAGAGTAGAACAGGGCCTTGTTTATTTTTTATGACAGATTATATTCAGAGCAATTTTTCTTTTAACATTGGGGCGCCTAGATATTATTTAGATTTTTTTAGATTCGCTTAAATATAGAATTTCTGTATTTTACATGAGAGAGCATATTGAGTTGGTGTATTTAGTACAAAACAGAGTAAAAAAGGGAATTGTATATTTTTTCTGACAAATTATATTCAGAGCAATTTTGTCTTTAACACTGGGGTGCCTAGATATTATTTAGATTTTTTTAGATTCGCTTAAATATAGAATTTCTGTATTTTACCTGAGAGAGCATATGGAGTTGGTGTATATAGTCCAAAACAAAGTATAATAGGGCATTGTATATTTTTTATGACAGATTATATTCAGAGCACTTTTGTCTTTAACACTGGGGTGCCTAGATAATATTTAGATTTTCTTCAATTCACATAAAATTACAATTTCAATATTTTACATGAGAGAGCATACTGAGTTGGTGTATATACTCCAAAACAGAGTAGAATAAGGCATGGTATATTTTTTATAACAAACAATATTCAAAGCCATTTTCTTTTAACTTTGGGAAGACGAGATATTATTTAGATTTTTTTTGATTCGCGTAAAATTAGCATTTCTTTATTTTATATGGGAGAGCATATTGAGTTGGTGTATATACTACAAAACAGAGTAGAATGGGGCATGGTATATTTTTTCTGACTGATTATATTCAGAGCAATTTTGCTTTTAACATTGGGGTGCCTAGAATAAATTTAGATTTTTTTCGATTCACGTAAAATTTGAATTTCGGTATTTTACATGAGAGAGCATACTGAGTTGGTTTATATACTCCAAAACAGAGTAGAATAAGGCATTGTATATTTTGTCTAACAGACTATATTCAGAGCCATTTTCTCTTAACTTTGGGGCGCCGAGATATAATTTAAATTTATTTCAATTCGGGTAAAATTCGAATTTCAGTATTTTACATGGGAGAGCATATTGAGTTGGTGTATATACTCCAAAACAGAGTAGAAAAGGGCATTGTATATTTTATATGACTGATTATATTCAGAGCAATTTTGCTTTTACCATTCGGGTGCCTAGATAATATTTAGATTTTTTTCAATTCACGTAAAATTAGAATTTCGGTATTTTACATGAGAGAGCATACTGAGTTGGTGTATATACTCCAAAACAGAGTAGAATAAGGCATTGTATATTTTTTATAACAGACTATATTTAGAGCCAATTTTTTTTAACTTTGGGGCACCTAGATACTATTTAGATTTTTTTCGATTCACGTAAAATTAGAATTTCTGTATTTTGCATGAGAGAGCATATTGAGTTGGTGTATATACTACAAAACAGAGTAGAAAACGGCATTGTATATTTTTTCTGACAGATTAGATTCAGAGAAATTTTGCTTTTAACATTGGGGTGCCTAGATAATATTTAGATATTTTCGATTCGGGTAAACTTAGAATTTCTGTATTTTACGTGAGAGACCATATTGAGTTGGTGTATATACTACAAAACAAAGTAGAAAAGGATTTTGTATATTTTTTCTGACAGATTATACTCAGAGCAATTTTGATTTTAACATTGGGGTGCCTAGATCATATTTAGATTTTTTATGATTCCCTTAAATATAGAATTTCTGTATTTTACATGAGAGAGCATATGGAGTAGGTGTATATACTCCAAAACCGAGTAGAATAAGGCATTGTATGTTTTTTCTGACAGATTATATTCAGAGCAATTTTGTTTTTAACATTGGGTTACCTAGATAATATTTAGATTTTTTCGATTCGGGTAAAATCAGAATTTCTGTGTTTTACAAGAGACAGCATACTGAGTTGGTGTATATACTCCAAAACAAAGTAAAAAGGGGCATTGTATTTTTTCTCTGACAGATTATATTCTCAGTAATTTTGGTTTTAACATTGAAGTGCCTAGATAATATTTAGATTCATTTTCGATTCACGAAAATTTCGAATTTTGATATTTTACATGAGAAAGCATATTGAGTTGGTGTATATACTAGAAAACAAAGAAGAATAAGGCATTGTATATTTTTTCTAAAGGACTATATTAAGAGCCATTTTATTTTAACTTTGGGGCGCCTAGATATTATTTAGATTTCTTTTGATTTGCGTAAAATTAGATTTGCGGTATTTTACATGAGAGAGCATAGTTAGTTGGTGTATATACTCCAAAACAGAGTTGAAAAAAACATTGTATATTTTTTCTGACACATTATATTCAGAGCAATTTTGATTTTATCATTCGAGTGCCCAGATAATATTTAGATATTTTTCGATTCACGTAAAATAAGAATTTCGGTATTTTACATGAGAGAGCATACTGAGTTCGTGTATATACTACAAAACAGAGTAGAAAAGGGAATTGTGTATTTTTTCAGACAGATTATATTCAGAGCAATTTTGCCTTTATTATTGGGATGCCCAGATGACATTTAAATTTTTTTCGATTCACCTAAAATTAGAATGGATGTATCTTACATGAGAGAGCATACAGAGTTGGTGTATATACTCCAAAACACAGTAGAATAAGGCATTGTATATTTTTTCTAACAAAATATATTCAGAGTCATTTTCTTTTAACTTTGGGGCCAGTAGATATAATTTAGATTTTTTTCAATTTGTTTAAAATTAGAATTTTGGTATTTTACATGAGAGAGCATATGGAGTTGGTGTATATACACCAAAACAGAGTAGAAAAGGGCATTGTATATTTTTACTGACAGATTATATTCAGAGGAATTTTGCCTTTAACATTGGGGTGCCTAGATAATATTTAGATTCTTTTCGATTCACGTAAAATTAGAATTTAGGTATTTTACATGAGAGAGCATACTGAGTTGGTGTATATACTCCAAAACAGAGTAGAATCAGACATTGTATATTTTTTCTAACAGACTATATTAAGAGCCATTTTCTTTTAACTTTGGGACGCCTAGATATTATTTAGATTTTGTTTGATTCACGTAAAATTAGAATTTTGGTATTTTACATAAGAGAGCATATTGAGTTGGTGTATATACTCCAAAACAGAGTAAAAAAGGGCATTGTATATTTTTTCTGACACCTTATATTCAGAGAAATTTTGATTTTATCATTGGGGTGCCCAGATAATATTTAGATTTATTTCGATTCACGTAAAATTAGAATTGATGTATCTTACATGAGAGAGCATACTGAGGTGGTGTGTATACTCCAAAACAGAGTAGAATTAGGCATTGTATATTTTTTCTTACAGACTATATTCAGAGTCATTTTCTTTTACCTTTGGGGCGCCTAGATATTATTTAGATTTTTTCGATTTGCGTAAAATTAGAATTTCGGGATTTTACATGAGAGAGCATACTGAGTTGGTGTATATACACCAAAACAGAGTAGAAGAGGGCATTGTGTATTTTTTCTGACAGATTATATTCAGAGGAATTTTGCGTTTAACATTGGGGTGCCTAGATAATATTTAGATTTATTTCGATTCACGTAAAATTAGAATTTCTGTATTTTACATGAGAGAGCATACTGAGTTAGTGTATATGCTACAAAACAACGTAGAAAAGGGCATTGTCTATTTTCTCTGACAGATTATATTCAGAGCAATTTTGCTTTTAACATTGGGGTGCCTAGATAATACTTAGATTTTTTCGATTCGTTTAAAATTAGAATTTCTGTATTTTACATGTGAGAGCATACTGAGTTTGTGTATATACTCCAAACCAGAGTAGAATAAGGCATTGTATATTTTTTCTAACAGACTATATTAAGAGCCATTTTTTTTTAACATTGGGTCGCCTAGATATTATTTAGATTTTTTTTGATTCGCGTAAAACTAGAATTTTGGTATTTTACATGAGAGAGCGTATTGAGTTGGTGTATATAGTCCAAAACAGAGTAGAAAAGGGCATTGTATATTTTTCTGAGAGATTATATTTAGAGCAATTTTTCTTTTAACATTGGGGTGCCTAGATAATATTTATATTTTTTTCGATTCACGTAAAATTAGAATTTATGTATTTTACATGTGAGAGCATACTGAGTTGGGGTATATACTCCAAAACAGAGTAGAATAGGGCATTGTATATTTTTTCTGACAGATTATATTCAGAGAAATTTTGTTTTTAACATTGGGGTGCCTAGATAACATTTACATTTTTTTCAATTCACATAATATTAGAATTTCGGTATTTTACATGAGAGAGCATACTGAGTTGGTGTATATACTCTAAAGCAGAGTAGAATAGGGCATTGTATATTTTCTCTAACAGACTATATTCATAGACATTTTCTTTTAACTTTGTGGCCCCTAGATATTATTTAGATTTTTTTCGATTCGTGTAAAATTAGAATTTCGGTATTTTACATGACAGAGCATATTGAGTTGGTGTATATACTCCAAAACAGAGTAGAAAAGGGCATTGTATTTTTTTTCTGACTGATTATATTCAGAGCAATTTTGCTTTTAACATTGGGGTGCCTAGATAATATTTGAATTTTTTCGATTCAAGTGCAATTAGAATTTCGGTATTTTAAATGAGAGAGCATACTGAGTTGGTGTATATACTCCAAAATAGAGTAGAAAAAAAATTTTATGTTTTTTCTAACAGACTATATTTAGAGTCATTTTTTTTTAACTTTGGGGTGCCTAGATATTATTTAGATTTTTATTTATTCGCATAAAAGTAGAATTTCGATATTTCACCTGAGAGAGCATATTGTGTTGGTTTATATACTACAAAACAGAGTAGAAAATGGCATTGTATATTTTTTATGACAGATTATATTCAGAGCAATTTTGCTTTTAACATTGGGGTGCCTAGATAATATTTAGATTTTTTTCGATTCGCTTAAAATGAATTTCGGTATTTTACAAGAGAGAGCATATGGAGTTGGTGTATAAACTCCAAAACAGAGTAGAATAAAGGATCGTATATTTTTTATGACAGATTATATTCAGAGCACTTTTGTTTTTAACATTGGGGTGCCAAGATAATATTTAGATTTTTTCGATACGGGTAAAATTAAAATTTCGGTATTTTACATGAGAGAGCCTACTTAGTTCGTGTATATAATCCACAACAGAGTAGAATAAGGCATTGTATATTTTTTTAACAGACTCTATTAAGAGCCATTTTCTTTTACCTCTGGGGCGCCTAGATATTATTTAGATTTTATTCGATTGACATAAATGTAGAATTTTGGTATTTTATATTAGAGAGCATATTGAGTTGGCGTATGTACTACAAAACAGAGTAGAAAAGAGCATTGTATTTTTTTCTGACAGATTATATTCAGAGCAGTTTTGTTTTTAACATTGGGTTGCCTAGCTAATATTTAGATTCTTTTCGATTCGCTTAAATAGAGGATTTCTGTATTTTACATGAGAGACCATATCGAGTTGGTGTATATACTCCAAAACAGAGCAGAATAGGGCATTGTATAATTTTTCTGACAGATTATATTCAGAGAAATATTGCTTTTAACATTGGGGTGCCTAGGTAATATTTAGATTTTTTCCGATGTACGTAAATTTAGAATTTCGTTATTTTACATGAGAGAGCATACTGAGTTGGTGTATATACTCCAAAACAGAGTAGAAAATGGCATTGTTTATTGTTTCTAACAGATTCTATTCAGAGCAATTTTGCTTTTAATATTGGGGTGCCTAGATCATATTTAGATTTGTTTCAATTCGCTTAAATATATAATTTCTGTATTTTACAACAGAGAGCATATGGAGTTGGTGTATATACTCCAAAACAGAGTAGAATAAGGCATTGTATACTTTTTATGACACATTATGTTCAGAGCAATTTTGATTTTAACATTGGGGTGCCCAAATAATATTTAGATTTTTTTCGATTTATGTAAAATTAGAATTTTGGTATTTCACATGAGAGAGCATACTGAGTTGGTCTATATAATCGAAGATAAAGTAGATTAAGGCATTGTATATTTTTTCTAACAGACTATATTCAGAGCCATATTCTTTTACCTTTGCCGTGTCGAGATATTATTTAGATTTTTTTTGATTGGCGTAAAATTAGAATTTCGGTATTTTACATGACAGAGCATATTTAGTTGGTGTACATACTCCAAAACAAAGTAGAAAAGGGCAATGTATATTTTTTCTGTCAGATTATATTCAGAGTAATTTTTCTTTTAACATTGGGGTGTCTAGATAATATTTAGATATTATTCATTTCGCTTAAATATAGAATTTCTGTATTTTACATGAGAGAGCATACTGAGTATGTGTATATACTCCAAAACAGAGTAGAATAAAGCATTATATATTTTTTTGACAGATTATATTCAGAGTAATTTTTTTTTTATCATTGGGTTACCTAGATAATATTTAGATGTTTTTGATTCGGGTAAAATTAGAATTTCTGTATTTTACATGGGAGAGCATATTGAGTTGGTGTATATACCACAAAACAAAGTAGAAAAGAGCATTGTATAATTTTTCGGATATATTATATTCAGAGCAATTTTTCTTTTAACATTGTGGTGTCTAGATAATATTTAGATTTTTTTCGTTTCGCTTAAATATAGAATTTCTGTATTTTACATGAGAGGGCATACTGAGTATGTGTATATACTCCAAAACAGAGTAGAATAGGGCATTGTATATTTTTTCAGACAGATTATCTCAGAGTAATTTTTATTTTTACATTGGGGTGCCTAGAAAATATTTAGAATTTTTCAATTCGGATAAAATTAGAATTTCGGTATTTTACAAGACAGAGCATACTGAGTTGGTGTATATACTCCAAAACAGAGTTGAATAAGGCATTGTATATTTTTTCTGACAGACTATGTTCAGAGCCATATTCTTTTAACTTTGGGGCGCCTAAATATTATTTACTGTTTTTTTGATTCTCCTAAATATGGAATTTCTGTATTTTACATGAGAGCATATGGAGTTGGTGTATATACTCCAAAACAGAGTAGAATAGGGCATTGTATACTTTTTCTGACAGATTATATTCAGAGCAATTTTGTTTTTAACTTTGGGGTGCCTAGATAAAATTTAGATTTTTTAGATTCGGGTAAAATTAGAATTTCTGTATTTTACATGAGAGAGCATACTGAGTTGGTGTATATACTCCAAAACAGTGTAGAATAAGGCATTGTATATATTTTCTGACAGATTATGTTCAGAGCAATTTTCTTTTAACTTTGGGGCGCCAAGATATTATTTAGATTTTTTTTGGTTCACGTAAAATTAGAAATTCGGTATTTTACATGAGATAGCATATTGAGGTAATGTATATACTCCAAAACTGAGTAGAAAAGGGCATTGTATATTTTTTCTGACATATTACATTCATAGCAATTTTGCTTTTAACATTGGGGTGCTTAGATTATATTTAGATTTTTTTCGATTCACTTAAATATAGTATTTCTCTATTTTACATGAGAGAGCATATGGAGTTGTTTTATCTACTGCAAAAAAGGGTACAATAGGGCATTGTATATTTTTTATGACAGATTATATTCAGAGTAATTTTGTTTTTAACATTGGGGTGCCTAGAAAAAATTTAGATTTGTTTTCGATTCGCATAAATATAAAATTTGTGTATTTTACATGAGAGAGCATATTGTGTTGGTGTATATACTCCAAAACAGACTAGGAAAGGGCATTCAAATTTTTTCTTACAAATTATATTCAGAGCAGTTATGCTTTTAACATTGGGGTGCCTAGATAATATTTAGATTATTTAGGATTCACGTAAATTTAGAATTTTGGTATTTTACATGAGAGAGCATACTGAGTTGGTGTATATACTCCAAAACAGAGTAGAAAAGGGCATTGTATATTTTTTCTGACAGATTATATTCAGAGAAATTTTGCTTTTAATATTGGGGTGCCTAGATCATATTTAGATTTTTTTCAATACACGTAAAGTTATAATTTCGGTATTTTACATGAGAGAGCATACTGATTTGGTGTATATATCACAAAACAGGGTAGAATACGACATTGTATATTTTTTCGGACAGATTACATTTAGAGCAATATTGTTTTTAATATTGGGGTGCCTAAATAATATTTAGATTTTTTTCGATTCACTTAAATTTAAATTTCTCTATTTTACATGAGAGAGCATACTGATTTGATGTATGTACTCCAAAAAAGAGTAGAATAAGGCATTGTATGTTTTTTATAACAGACTATATTCAGAGCCATTTTCTTTTAAATGTGGTATGCCTAGATATTATTTAGATTTTTTTTGAATTCGCGTAAAATTAAAATTTCGGAATTTTATATGAGAGAGCATATTGAGTTGGTGTATATACTCCAAAATAAAGTAGAATAGAAAATGTATATTTTCTCTCACAGATTATATTCAGAGCAATTTTGTTTTTGACATTGGGGTGCCTAGATAATATTTAGATTTTTTTTCGATTCGCTTAAATATAGAATTTCTGTATTTTACAAGGAAGAGCATATGGAGTTGGTGTATATACTCGAAAACAGAGTAGAATAGGGCATTGTATATATTTTCTGACAGATTATATTCAGAGCAATTTTTTTTTAACATTGGGGTGCCTAGATAATATTTAGATTTTTTTCGATTCGGGTAAAATTAGAATTTCTGTATTTTACATGAGAGAGCATACTGAGTTGGTGAATATACTTCAAAACAGAGTAGAATAAGGCATTGTATATTTTTTCTAACAGACTATATTCAGGGACATTTTCTTTTAACTATGGGGCACCTACATATGATTTCAATTTTTTTCAATTCGCGTAAAATTAGAATTTTGGTATTTTACATGAGAGAGCATACTGACTTGGTATATACACTCCAAAACAGAGTAGAAAAGGGCATTGTATATTTTTTCTGAGAGATTATATTCAGAGAAATTTTGCTTTTAACATTGGGGTGCCTAGATAACATTTAGATTTATTTCGATTCTCGTAAAATTTGAATTTCATTATTTTACATTAGAGACCATACAAAGTTGGTGTATATACTCCACAACAGAGTAGAATAAGGCATTATATATTTTTACTAAAAAACTATATTCAGAGCCATTTTCTTTTATCATTGGGGTGCCTAGATATTATTTAGATTTTTTTCAATTTGCGTAAAATTGGAATTTTGTTATTTTACATGAGAGAGCATATGGAGTTGGTGTATATACTCAAAAACAGAGTAGAATAGGGCACTGTATATTTATTCTGACAGATTATATTCATAGCAATTTTGTTTTTAACATTGGGTTGCCTAGGCAATATTTAGATTTTTTAATTCCGGTAAACTTAGAATTTCTGTATTTTATATGAGAGAGGACACTGAGTTGGTGTCTATACTCCAAAACAGAGTAGAATTAGGCATAGTATATTTTTTCTAACAGACTACATTCAGAGCCATTTTCTTTTAACTTTCGGGCGCCTAGATATTATTTAGATTTTTTTTGATTCGCATTAAATTAGAATATTGATATTTTACATGGGAGAGCATATTGAGTTGGTGTATATACTCCAAAACAGAGTAGAAAAAAGCACTGTATATTTTTTATGACAGATTAATTTAAGAGCAAATTTGCTTTTAACATTGGGGTGCCTAGATAATATTTAGATTTTTTTCAATTCGCTTAAATATAGAATTTCTGTATTTTACATGAGAGAGCATATGGAGTTGGTCTATATACTTTCAAACAGAGTAGAATAGGGCACTGTATATTTTTTATGACAGATTATATTTAGAGCAATTTGGTTTTTAACATTGGGGTTCGTAGATAATATTTAGATTTTTCGATTCGGGTAAAATTAGAATTTCTGTATTTTACATGAGAGAGCACACTGATTTGGTGTATATACTCCAAAACAGAGTAGAATAGGGCACTGTATATTTCTTCTGACAGAGTATATTCAGAGCAATATTACTTTTAACATTGGGGTTCTTAGGTAAAATTTAGATTTTTTTCAATACACGTAAAATTAGAATTTCAGTATTTTACATGAGAGAGCATACTGAGTTGGTGTATATACTCAAAAAAAGAGTAGAATAAGGCATTGTATATTTTTTGTAACAAACTATATTCAGAGACATTTTCTTTTAACTTTGGGGCGCCTAGATATTATTTTGATTTTTTTTGATTCGAGTAAAATTAGAATTTCGGTATTTTACATGAGAGAGCATATGAAGTTGTTGTATTTACTACAAAACAAAGTAGAAAAGCACATTGTATATTTTTTCTGACCGGTTATTTTCAGAGCAATTTTGCTTTTAACATTGGGGTGCCTAGATAATATTAAGATTTTTTTCGATTCGGGTAAATTTAGAATTTCGTTATTTTATATCAGAGAGCATACTGAGTTAATGTATATACTCCAAAACAGAGTAGAATAAGGCATTGTATATTTTTTATGACAGATTATATTCAGAGCAATTTTGCTTTTAACATTGGGGTGCCTAGATTATATTTAGATTTTATTCGATTCACGTAAAATTAGAATTTCGGTATTATATATGAGAGAGCATATTGATTTGGTGTGTATACTAAGAAACGGAGTAGAAAAGGGCGTTGTATATTTTTTCTGACAGTTTATATTTAGAGCAATTTTGCTTTTAACATTGGATTGCCTAGATAATATTTAGATTTTTTTCGATTCGCTTAAATATAGAATTTCTCTATTTTAAATGAGAGAGCATATGGAGTTGGTGTATATACTACAAAACAGAGTAGATTAGGGCATTTGATATCTTTCCTGACAGATTATACTCAGAGCAATTTTGTTTTTAACATTGGGGGGCCTAGATAATATTGAGATTTTTTTTGATTGGCCTAATTATAGAATTTCTGTATTTTATATGAGAGAGCAAATTGAGTTGGTGTATATACTTCAAAACAGAATAGAATAAGGCATTGTATATTTTTTCTGACAGATTATATTCAGAGCAATTTTCTTTTTAACTTTGACGTGCCTACATAATATTTAGATTTTTTCGATTCTTATAAAATTAGAATTTCTGTATTTTACATATGATAGCATATTGAGTTTTTTTGTATACTACAAAACAGAGTAGAAAATGGTATTGTGTATTTTTTCTGACAGATTATATTCAGAGCCATTTTGCTTTTTACATTGGGGTGCCTAGATAATATTTAGATATTTTTCGATTTGCTTAAATATCGAATTTCTGTATATTAGATGAGAGAGCATTTGGAGTCGGTGTATATACTGCAAAACAAAGTAGAATGGGGCAATGTATATTTACTCTCACAGATTATATTCAGAGCAATTTTTTTTTAACATTGGGTTGACTAAATGATATTTAGATTTTTTCGATTCGGGTAAAATTAGAATTTCTGTATTTTACATGATAGATCATACTGAGTTGGTGTATATACTCCAAAACAGAGTAGAGTAAGGCATTGTATATTTTTTCAACAGACTATATTCAGAGCCATTTTCTTTTAACTTTGGGGCACCTAGATATTATTTAGATTTTTTTTGATTCGCGTAAAATTAGAATTTCGGTATTTTACATGAGAGAGCATATTGATTTGGTGTATATACTCCAAAACAGTGTAGAATAAGGCATTGTATATTTTTTCTGACAAATTATATTCAGAGCAATTTTGTTTTTAACATTGGGTTGACTAAATAATATTTAGATTTTTTTGATTCGGGTAGAATTAGAATTTACGTATTTTACATGACAGAGCATATTGTGTTGGTGTATAAACTACAAAACAGAGTAGAAAAGGGCATTGTATATTTTTTCGGACATATTATATTCAGAGCAATTTTTCTTTTAACATTGGGGTGCCTAAATACTATTTAGATTTTTCTCGATTCGCGGAAAATTAGAATTTCTGTATTTTACATGACAGAGTATATTGTGTTGGTGTATAAACTACAAAACACAGTAGAAAAGGGCATTGTACATTTTTTCTGACAGATTTTAGTCAGAGCAATTTTGATTTTAACATTGCGGTGCCTAGATAATATTTAGAAACTTATCGATTCACTTAAAATAAGAATTTCAGTATTTTACATGAGAGAGCATACAGAGTTGTTGTATATACTCCAAAACAGAGTAGAATAGGGCATTGTATATTTTCTCTGACAGATTTATTCAGAGAAATTTTGTTTTTAACATTGGGGTGCCTAGATAATATTTAGATTTTTTTCAATTCGCTTGAATATAGAATTTATGTATTTTATATGAGAGAGCATACTGAGTTGGTGTATATACTCCAAAACAGAGTAGAATAAAGCATTGTATAATATTTCCTACAGATTATATTCAGAGAAATTGTTTTTAACATTGGGGTGCCTAGATAATATTTAGATTTGTTTCGATTTGCGTAAAATTAGAATTTCTCTATTTTACATGAGAGAGCATACTGAGTTGGTGTATATACTCCAAAACAAAGTAGAATAAGGCATTGTATTTTTATTCTAACAGACAGTATTCAGAGCCATTTTCTTTTAAGTTTGGGGCACCTAGATATTATTTAGTTTTTTTCGATTCACGTAAAATTTGAATTTCTGTATTTTACATGGGAGAGCATATTGAGTTGGTGTATATACAACAAAACGGAGTAGAAAAGTGCATTGTATATTTTTTCTGACTGATTATATTAAGAGCAATTTTGCTTTTCACATTGGGGTGCCTAGATAATATCTAGAATATTTTCGATTCGCTTAAATATAGAATTTCTGTATTTTACTTGAGAGAACATATGGAGTTGGTGTATATACTCCAAAACAAAGAAGAATAAGGCATTGTATATTTTTTTTTATAGACTATATTTAGAACCATTTTCTTTTAACTTTGGGGCGCCTAGATATTGTTTATATATTTTTTGATTTGCGTAAAATCGGAATTTCGGTATTTGACATGAGAGAGCCTATGGAATTGCTGTATATACTCCGAAACAGAGTAGAATAGGGCATTGTATATTTTTTCTGACAGCTTGTATTCAGAGCAACTTTTTTTAACATTGAAGTGCCTAGATAATATTTAGATTTTTTTCGATTCACGTAAAATTAAAATTTCTGTATTTTACATGAGAGAGCATACTGAGTTGGTGTATATACTCCAAAACAGAGTAGAATAGGGAATTGAATATTTTTTCTGACTGATTATATTCAGAGCAATTTTGTTTGTAACATTGGGTTGACTACATAATATTTTGATTTTTTCGTTTCGGGTGAAATTACAATTTCGGTATTTTACATGAGAGAGCATACTGAGTTGGTGTATATACTCCAAAACAGAGTAGAATAGGGCATTGTATATTTTTTCTGAAAGATTATATTCAGAGCAATTTTATTTTTAACATTGACGAGCCTACATAATATTTAGATTATTTCGATTCGGATAAAATTAGAATTTCTCTATTTTACATGAGAGAGCATACTGAGTTGGTGTATATACTCCAAAACAGAGTAGAATCAGGCATTGTGTATTTTTTTTAACAGACTATATTCAGAGACATTCTCTTTTAACTTTTGGGCACCTAGATATTATTTAGATTTCTTTCGATTTGCATAATATTAGAATATTGTTATTTTACATGAGAGAGCATATTGAGTTAATGTATATACTTCAAAACAGAGTAGAAGAGGGCATTGTATATTTTTTCTGACCGATTATATTCACAGCAATTTTTCTTTTAACATTGGAGTGCCTAGATAATATTTAGATTCTTTTCGATTCGCTTAAATATGGAATTTCTGTATTTTACATGAGAGAGCAAATGGAGTTGGTGTATATACTCAAAAACAGAGTAGAATAAGGCTTTGTATATTTTTTCTGACAAATTATTTTCAAAGCAATTTTCTTTTTAACATTGGGGTGCCTAGATAATATTTAGATTTTTTCGATTCCTGTAAAATTAGAATTTGGGTATTTTACATGTGAGAGCATACTGATTTGGTGTATATACTCCAAAACAGTAGATTAAGGCATTGTATATTTTTTCTGACAGATTATATTCAGTGCAATTTTGCTTTTAACATTCGGGTGCATAGATAATATTTAGATTTTTTTGGATTCACGTAAGATTAGAATTTCGGTATTTTACATGAGAGAGCATATTGAGTTGGTGTATATACCCCAAAACAGAGTAGAAAAGGGCATTGTATATTTTATTTGACAGATTCTAATGAGAGCAATTTTACTTTTAACATTCGGTTTCCTAGATAATATTTAGATTTTTTTTTGATTCACGTAAAATTAGAATTTCGGTATTTTACATGAGAGAGCATACTGATTTGGTGTATATACTCCAAAATAGAGTAGAATAAGGCATTGTATATTTTTTCTAACAGACTATATTCAGCGCCATTTTCTTTTAACTTTGGGGTGCCTAGATATTATTTAGATTTTTTTGATTCACGTAAAATTAGTATTTCAGTATTTTACATGAGAGTGCATACTGAGTTCGTGTATATACTCCAAAACAGATTAGAATAGGGCATTGTATATTTTTTCTGACAGATTATATTAAGAGCAATTTTTTTGTAACATTGGGGTGCCTAGATAATATTTAGATTTTTTTCGATTCACGTAAAATTAGAATTTCGGTATTGTACATGAGAGAGCATACTGAGTTGGTGTATATACTCCAAAACAAAGTAGAATAAGGCATTGTATATTTTTTCTGATAGATAATATTCAAAGCAATTTTGTTTTTAACATTCGGGTGCCTATATAATACTTAGATTTTTTGACTCGGCTGAAATTAGAATTTCTGTATTTTAAATGAGAGAGCATATTGAGTTGGTGTATATACTCCAAAACAGAGTAGAAAATGGCATTGTATATTTTTTCTGACATTATATTCAGAGTAATTTTGCTTTTAACATTGTGGTCCCTAGATAATATTTAGATTTTTTTCGATTCACTTAAATATATAATTTCTGTGTTTTACATGAGAGAGCAAATGGAGTTGGTGTATATACTTTAAAATAGAGTAGAATAGGGCATAGTATATTTTTTATGACAGATTACATTAAGAGCAATTATGGTTTTAACATTGGGGTGCCTAGATAATATTTGGATTTTATTCGATTCACGTAAAATTAGAATTTCGGTATTGTACATGAGAGAGCATACTGAGTTGTTGTATATACTCCAAAACAAGGTAGAATAAGGCACTGTATGTTTTTTCTGACAGACTATATTCAGAGCAATTTTCTTTTAACTTTTGGACGCCTACATGTTATTTAGATTTTTTTAGATTCGGGTAAAATTAGAATTTCGGTATTTTACATGAGAGACTTATTGAGTTGGTGTATATACTCCAAAAAAAAGTAGCAAAGAACAGTGTATATTTTTTCTGACAGATTATATTCAGTGCAATTTTGCTTTTGCCATTCGGGTGCCTAATTAATATTTAGGATTTTTCAATTCATGTAAATTTTGAATTTTGTTATTCTACATAAGAGAGTATAATTAGTTGGTGTATATACTCCAAAACAGAGTAGAATAAGACATTGTATATTTTTTCTAACACATTACATTGAGAGCCATTTTCTTTTAATTTTGGGGCGCCTAGATATTATTTAGATTTTCTTCAATTCGCTTAAATATAGAATTTCTGTATTTTACATGAGAGAGCATATGGAGTTGGTGTATATACTCCAAAACAGAGTAGAATAGGGCATTGTATATTTTCTCTGACAGATTATATTCAGAGCAATATTGTTTTTAAAATTGGGGTGCCTAGATAATATTTAGATGTTTTTTGATTCACGTAAAATTAGAATTTTGGTATTTTACATGAGAGAGCATACTGAGTTGGTGTATATACTCCAAAACAGAGTAGAATAGGGCATTGTATATATTTTCTGACAGATTATATTCAGAGCAATTTTGTTTATAACATTGTTGTGCCTACATAATATTTAGATTTTTTCTATTCGGGTAAAATTAAAGTTTCTGTATTTTACAAGAAAGAGCATATTGAGTTGGTTTATATAATACAAAACAGAGTAGAAAATGGCATTCTGTATTTTATCTGACAGATTGTATTCAGAGCAATTTTGCTTTTAACATTGAAGTGCCTAGATAATATTTAGATATTTTTCGATTTGCTTAAATATAGAATTTCTGTATTTTACATGAGAGACGATATGCAGTTGGTGTATATACCCCAAAACAGAGTAGAATAAAGTATTGTATATTTTCTCTGACAGATTATATTCAGAGAAATTTTGCTTTTAAAATTGAGGTGCCTAGATAATATTTAGATTTTTTTCGATTCGCTTAAATATAGAATTTCTGTATTTTACATGACAGAGCATACTGAGGTGTTGTATATACTCCAAAACAGAGTAGAAAAAGGCATTGTATATTTTTTCTGACAGATTATATTCAGAGAAATTTTGTTTCTAACATTGTGGTGCCTAGATAATATTTTGATTTTTATCGATTCACGTAAAATTAGAATTTCTGTATTTTAAATGAGAGAGCATATGGAGTTGGTGTATATACTCCAAAACAGAGTAGAATAGGGCATTGTATATTTTTTCAGACAGATTATGTTCGGAGCAATTTTGCTTTTAACATTGGGGTGTCTAAAAGTATTTAGATTTTTTTCGGTTCACGTAAAATTAGAATTTCGCTTTTTTACATGAGAGAGCATACTGAGTTGGTGTATATACTCCAAAATAGGTTAGAATAGGGCATTGTATATTTTTTCTGACAGATTATATTCAGAGCAATTTTGCCTTTCACATTGCGGTGCCTCGATAATATTTAGATTGTTTCGATTCGGGTAAAATTAGAATTTCGGTATTTTACAAGAGAGAGCATATGTAGTTTGTTTATGTACTCCAAAAAAGTGTAGAATACAGCATTGTATATTTTTTCTGACAGATTATATTCAGAGCAGTTTTGTTTTTAGCATAGGGGTGCCTAGATAATATTTAGATTTTTTCCAATTCATGTAAAATTAGAATTACTGTATTTTACATTTGAGAGCATACTGAGTTGGTGTATATACTCCAAAACAGAGTAGAATAAGGCATTGTATGTTTTTCTAACAGACTATATTTAGAGCCATTTTCTTTTAACTTTGGGTCGCTTAGGTATTTAGATTTTATTCGATCCTCGTAAAATTAGAATTTCGGTATTATACATGAGAGAGCATATTGAGTTGGTGTATACACTCCAAAACAGAGTAGAAAAAATCATTGCATATTTTTCTGACAGAATATATTTAGAGCAATTTTGCTTTTAACATTGGAGTGCCTAGATAATATTTAGATTATATTTCGGTATTTTACATGAGAGAGGATACTGAGTCAGTTTATATACTCCAATACAAAGTAGAATAAGGCATTGTATATGTTTTCTAACAGACTATATTCAGAGCCATTTTCTTTTAAATTTGGGGTGCGAAGATATTATTTACATTTTTTTCGATTCGCGTAAAATTATAATTTCGATATTTTACATGAGAGAGCATGCTGAGTTGGTGTATATACTCCAAAACAGAGTAGAATAAGGCATTGTTTATTTTTTCGAACAGACTATATTTAGAGACATTTTTTTTAAACTTTGGGTCGCCTAGATATTATTCAGAATATTTTTGATTCGTGTAAAATAAGAATTTTGTTATTTTACATGCGAGAGCGAATTGAGTTGGTGTATATAGTAAAAAAGATAGTAGAAAAGGGCATTGTATATTTTTTCTCACAGGTTATATTGAGAGCAATTTTTTTTTAACGTTGGAGAGCCTAAATATAGAATTTCTGTATTTTACATGAGAGAGCATATGGAATTGGTGTATATATTCCCAAAAAGAGTAGAATAGGGCATTGTATATTTTTTTAACAGATTATATACAGAGAAATATTGTTTTTTACATTAGGGTGCCTAGATAATATTTAGATTTTTTTCATTGACATAAATTTAGAATTTTGATATTTTACCTGAGAGAGCATACTGAGTTGGTGTATATACTCCAAAACAGAGTAGCATAAGGCATTGTATATTTTTTTTAACAAACTATATTCAGAGCCATTTTCTTTTAACTTTGGGGCACCTAGATATTATTTAGATTTTTATTGATTCGGGTATAATTAGATTTTCGGTATTTTGCTTGAGAGAGCATATTGAGTTGGTGTATATACTCCAAAACAAAGTAGAATAGGGCACTGTATATTTTTTCTGACACATTATATTCAGAGCAATTTTGTTTTTAACATTGGGGTGCCTAGATAATATTTAGATTTTTTTCAATTCACGTAAAATTAGAATTACGGTATTTTACATTAGAGAGCATACTGAGTTGGTGTATATCCTCCAAAACAGAGTAGAATAGGGCATTGTATAATTTTTCTAACAAACTATATTCAGAGCCATTTTCTTTTAATTTTGGGGCCCCTAGATATTATTTAGATTTTTTTCGATTGGCGTAAAATTAGAATTTCGGTATTTTACATGAGAGAATATGGAGTTGGTGTATATATTCCAAAACAGAGTAGAATAGAACATTATATATTTTTTCTGACAGATTATATTCAGAGCAATTTTGTTTTTCAAATTGGGGTTCCTAGATCATATTTAGGTTATTTTCGATTCACTTAAACATAGAATTTTTGTATTTTACATGAGAGAGCTTATCGAGTTGGTGTATATACTCCAAAAAAGAATAGAACAGGGCATTTTATATTTTTTCTGACAGATTATATTCAGAGCAATTTTGTTTTTAGCATTGGAGTCCCTAGATAATATTTAGATATTTTCGATTCAGGTAAAATTAGAATTTCTGAATTTTATATGAGAGAGCATACTGAGTTGGTGTATATACCACAAAACAGAGTAGAATAGGGCATTGTATATTTTTTCTAACAGACTATATTCAGAGCCAATTTCTTTTACCTTAGGGGATCCTAGATATTATTTAGATTTTCTTCGATTCTCGTAAAATTAGAATTTCGGTATTTTACATGAGAGAGCATACTGAGTTGGTGTATATACTCCAAAACAGAGTAGAATAAGTCATTGTATATTTTTTATAACAGACTACATTCAGAGCCATTGTCTTTTAACTTTGGGACGACTAGATATTATTTAGATTTTTTTTGATTCGGGTAAAATTAGAATTTCGGTGTTTTACATGACAGAGCATATTGAGTTGGGGTATGTACTCCAAAACAGGAGAATCGGGCACTGTATATTTTTTCTGACATATTATATTGAGAGAAATTTTTTTCTTAACATTGGGGTGCCTAGATAATATTTAGATTTTTTCCAATTCATGTAAAATTAGAATTATGGTATTTTACTTTAGAGAGCATAGTGAGTTGGTGTATATACTCCAAAACAGAGTAGAATAAAGCATTGTATATTTTCTCTAACAGACTATATTCAGAGTCATTTTCCTTTAACTTTGGAGCACATAGATATTATTTATATATTTTTCGATTCGCTTAAAATTAGAATTTCGGTATTTTATATCAGAGAGCATATTGAGTTGGTGTATATACTCCAAAACAAAGTAGAAAAGGGCATTGTATATTTTTTCTGACAGATTATATTCAGAGAAATTTTGCTTTTAACATTGGGGTGCCTAGAAAATATTTAGATTTTTTTAGATTCACGTAAAATTCAAATTTCTTTATTTTATATGAGAGAGCATAGTGAATTGCTGTATATACTCCAAAACAGGGCAGAATTGGACATTGTATATTTTTCCTGACATATTATATTCAGAGCAATTTTGTTTTTTACATTGGGGAGCCTAGATAATATTTAGATTTTTTTGATTCGGGTAAAATTAGAATTTCTGTATTTTACATGAGAGAGCATACTGAGTTGGTGTATATACTCCAAAACAGAGTAGAATAAGGCATTGTATATTTTCTCTAACAGACTATATTCAGGGCCATTTTCTTTTTACTTTGGGGCGCCTTGATATTATTTAGATTTTTTTCAATTCGCTTAAATATAGAATTTCGGTATTTTACATGAGAGAGCATATTGAGTTGTTGTATATACTCCAAAACAGAGTAGAATGGGGCATTGTATATTTGTTCTGACAGATTATATTCAGAGCAATTTAGTTTTTAACATTGGGGTGCCTAGATAATATTTAGATTTTTTTCGATTTATGTAAAATTAGAATTTCGGTATTTTACATGAGAGAGCAAAATTAGTTGGTGTATATACTCTAAAACAAAGTAGAATAGGGCATTTTATATTTTTTCTGACACATTATATTCAGAGAAATTTTGTTTTTAACACTGGGAAGCATAGATAATATTTAGATTATTTCAATTCGGGTAAAAATAGAATTTCTTGATTTTACATGAAAAAGCATATTGAGTTGGTGTATATAATGCAAAACAGAGTAGAAAAGGGCATTGTGTTTTTTTTCTGACAGATTATACTCAGAGCAATTTTGCTTCTAACACAGGGGTGCCTAGATAATATTTAGATTTTTTCGATACGTTTAAGATTAGAATTTCTGTATTTTACATGAGAGGGCATACTGAATT
The DNA here is from genome assembly GCF_049354715.1 of Callithrix jacchus. Classification (NCBI taxonomy): domain Eukaryota; kingdom Metazoa; phylum Chordata; class Mammalia; order Primates; family Cebidae; genus Callithrix; species Callithrix jacchus. The sequence goes on from NC_133519.1 coordinate 53,742,668, forward strand.
TGTGTATATACTTCAAAAGAGAGTAAAAAAGGGCATTGTATATATTTTCTGACAGATAATATTAGGAGTAATTTTGCTTTTAACATTTGGGTGCCTAGATAATATTTAGATTTTTTTCAATTCGCTAAATATGGAATTTCTGTATTTTACTTGAGAGAGCATATGGAGTTGGTGTATATACTCCAAAACGAAGTATAATAAGGCATTGTATATTTTCTCTAACAGACTATATTCAGAGCCATTATCTTTTAACTTTGTGGCACCTAGATATTATTTAGATTATTTTCGATTCGCATAAAATTAGAATTTTTTATTTTACATGAGAGAGTATATTGAGTTCGTGTATATACTACAAAACAGAGTAAAAAAGGGCATAGTATATTTTTTCTGACAGATTATATTCAGAGCAATTTTGTTTTTAACATTGGGGTGCCTAGATATTATTTAGATTTTTTTCGATTCGTGTAAAATTAAAATTTTGGTATTTTACATGAGAGAGAATATTGAGTTGGTGTATATCCTCCAAAGAGAGTAGAAAAAAGCATTGTATATTTTATCTAACAGATTATATTCAGAGAAATTTTGTTATAACATTTGTGTGCCTAGATAATATTTAGATTTTTTTGATTTGCTTAAATATAGAATTTCAGTATTTAACATGAGAGATCATATGGAGTTTGTGTATATACTCCAAAACAGAGTAGAATAGGGCATTGTATATTTTCTCAGAGAGTATATTCAGAGCAATTTTGTTTCTAACATTGAAGTGCCTAGATAATATTTAGATTTTTTTCGATTTGCTTAAATATAGAATTTCTGTATTTTACACGAGAGAGCATATGGAGTTTGTGTATGTACTCCAAAACAGAGTAGAAAAGTGCACTGTATGTTTTTTCTGAAAGATTATATTTAGAACAATTTCCTTTTAACATTGGGGTGCCTAGATAATATTTAGATTTTTTTCGATTCACTTAAATATAGAACTTCTGTATTTTACATGAGAGAGCATATGGAGTTGGAATATATACTCCAAAACAGAGTAGAATAGGGCATACTATATTTTTTCAGAAAGATTATTTTCAGAGCAATTTTGTTTTGAACATTGGGGTTCCTAGATAATATTCAGATTTTTTTCAATTCACTTAAATACAGAATTTATGTATTTTACATGAAAGAGCATACTGAGTTGGTGAATATTATCCAAAACAGAGTAGAATGGGGCATTTTATATTTTTTATGACAGATCATATTCAGAGCAATTTTGTTTTTAACATTGGGGTGCCTAGATAATATTTAGATTTTTTCTATTCGGGTAAGATTATAATTTCGGTATTTTACATGAGAGAGCATGCGTAGTTGGTGTATATACTCCAAAGCAGAGTAGAATAAGGCATTGTATATTTTCTCTAACAGACTATATTCAGAGCCGTTTTCTTTTAACTTTGGGCCGCTTGGATATTATTTAGATTATTTTTGATTCACGTAAAATAATCATTTCTGTATTTTACATGAGAGAGCATATTGATTTGGTGTACATACTCCAAACAGAGTATAAGAAAGCATTGTATATTTTTTCTATCAAATTATATTCAGAGCAATTTTGCTATAACTTTGCGGTGCCTACATAATATTTAGTTTCTTTCGATTCACATAAATTTAGAATTTCGGTATTTTACATGATAGAGCATACTGAATTGGTGTGTATACTCCAAAACAGAGTAGAATAAGGCATTGTATATTAGCTCTAACAGACTATATTCAGAGCCTGTTTCTTTTAACTTTGGGGCGCCTAGATATTATGTAGATTTTTTTCGATTCGCGTGAAATTTGAATTTTGTTATTTTACCGGAGAGAGCAAATTGAGTTGGTGTATATACTCCAAAACAAAGTAGAAAAGGGCATTGTACATTTTTCTGAAAGATTAGATTCAGAGCAATTTTGCTTTTAACATTGGGGTACCTAGATAATATTTAGACTTTTTTCGATTTGCTTAAATATAGAATTTCAGTATTTAACCTGAGAGAGCATATGGAGTTGGTGTAGATACTTTAAAACAGAGTGGAATAGGGCATTGTATATTTTCTCTGACAGACTATATTCAGAGCAATTTTTTTTTTAACATTTTGGTGCCTAGATTATATTTAGATTTTTGCGATTCACGTAAAGTAATAATTTCCGAATTTTACATGAGAGAGCATACTTAATTGGTGTATATACTCCAAAACAAAGTAGAATAGGGCCTTGTATATTTTCTTTGACAGATTATATTCACAGCAGTTTCATTTTTAACATTGTGGTGCCTAGATAATATTTAGATTTTTTCGATTCATGTAAAATTAGAATTTCGGAATTTTACATGACAGAGCATACTGAGTTTTGTATATAATTTTAAACAGAGTAGAATAGGGCATTGTATATTTTTTCTCACAAATTATATCCAGAGCAATTTTGCTTTTAACCCAGGGGTGCCTAGATAATATTTGGATTCTTTCGATACGGGTAAAATTAGAATTTCTGCATTTTACATGAGAGAGAATACTGAATTGGTTTATATACTCCAAAAGAGAGTAGAAAAGGACATTGTATATATTTTCTGACAGATTATATTCAGAGCAATTTTGCTTTTAACATTGGGGTGCCTAGATAATATTTAGATTTTTTTCGATTCGCTAAATATAGAATTTCTGTATTTTACTTGAGAGAGCATATGAAGTTGGAGTATGTACTCCAAAACAAAGTATAATAGGGCATTGTATATTTTCTTTAACAGACTATATTTAGAGCCATTTTATTTAACTTTGTGGCACATAGATATTATTTAGTTTATTTTCGATTCGCATAAATTTAGAATTTTGTTATTTTACATGAGAGCATATTGAGTTCGTGTATATACTACAAAACAGGGTAGAATAGGGCATTCTATATTTTTTCTGACAGATTATATTCAGAGCAATTTTGCTTTTAACATTGTGGAGCCTAGATAATATTTAGATTTTTTTCATTTCGCTTAAATATAGAATTTCTGTTTTTTACATACGAGAGCATATGGAGTTGGTGTATATACTCCAAAACAGAGTAGAAAGTGGCATTTTATATTTTTTCTGACAGATTATATTCAGAGCAATTTTTTTTTAACATTGTGGTGCCGAGATTATATTTAGATTTTTTCGATTCACGTAAAATAAGAATTTCCGAATTTTACATGAGAGAGCATATTGAATTGGTGTATATACTCCAAAACAGAATAGAATAAGGCATTGTATATTTTTTCTAACACACTAAATTCAGAGCCATTTTCTTTTAACTTTGGGGCACCTAGATATTATTAAGATTTTTTACTGATTCGCGTAAAATTAGAATTTCGGTATTTTACAGAAGAGAGCATATTGAGTAAATGTATATACTCGAAAACAGAGTAGAAAAGTGTATTGTATATTTTTTTGACAGATTATATTCAGAGAAGTTTTCCTATAACATTGGGGTGTCTTGATAATATTTAGTTTTTTTCGATTCACGTAAATTTAGAATTTCGGTATTTTACATGAGAGAGCATACTGAGTTGGTGTATATACTCCAAAACAGAGTAGAATAGGGTATTGTATATTATCTCTGACAGATTATATTCAGAGCAATTTTGTTTTTTACATTGGGGTGCATAGATAATATTTAGATTTTTTTTGATTTGCATAAATATAGAATTTCTGTATTTTACATGAGAGAGCATATGAAGTTGGTGTATATACTCCAAAACAATGTAGAAAAGGGGATTGTATATTTTTTCTGAAAGATTATATTCAGAGCGATTTTGTTTTTAACATTGGAGTGCCTAGATAATATTTAGATTTTTTGGATTTGTGTAAAATTAGAATTTCTGTATTTTACATGAGAGAGCATATTGAGTTTGTGTTTATACTACAAAACAAAGTAGAAAAGGTCATTGTATATTTTTTTCTGACAGATTATATTCAGAGCAATTTTGCTTTTAACATTGGGGTGCCTAAATAATATTTAGATTCATTTCGATTCGCTTAAATATAGAATTTCTGTATTTTACCTGATAGAGCATATGGAATTGGTGTATATACTCCAAAACAGAGTAGAAAAGGGCATTTTATAGTTTTTCTGACAGAATATATTCACAGAAATTTTGTTTTGAACATTGGGTTGTCTAGATAATATTTATATTTTTTTCGATTCACGTAAAATTTGAATTTAGGTATTTTACATGAAAGAGCATACTGAGTTAGTGTATATACTCCAAAAGAGAGTAGAATAGAGCATTGTATATTTTTACTGACAGATTATATTCAGAGCAATTTTACTTTTAACATTGGGGTGCCTAGATAATATTTAGATATTTTTCGATTAGCTTAAATTTAGAATTTCTGTATTTTACATGAGAGAGCATATGGAGTTGATGTATATAATCGAAAACAAAGTAGAATATGGCATTGTATATTTTTCCTGACAGATTATATTCAGTGCAATATTGTTTTTAACATTGGGGTGCCTAGATAATATTTACATTTTTTTCTATTCCCGTAAAATTAGAATTTCGGTATTTTACATGAGTGAGAATACTGAGTTGGTTTATATACTCCAAAAGAGAGTAGAATAGGGCATTGTATATTTTTTTGACAGATTATATTCAGAGCAATTCTGTTGTTATCATTGGGGTGCCTAGATAATATTTAGATTTTTTTCTATTCACGTAAATGTAGAATTTTGGTATTTTACATGACAGAGCATACTGAGTTGGTGTATATACTCCAAAAGAGAGTACAATAAGGCATTGTATATAGTTTCTAACAGAGTATATTCAGAGCCATTTTCTTTTAACTTTGGAATGCCTAGATATTATTTAGATTTTATTCGATTCACGTAAAATTAGAATATCTATATTTTACCTGAGAGAGCATATTGAGTTGGTGTATATAGTACAAAAAAGAGTAGAAAAGGGCATTGTATATTATTTCTGACAGATTATATTGAGGGCAATTTTCCTTATAACATTGGGGTGACTAGATATTATTTACATTTTTTTCAATTCGCTTAAATATAGAATTTCTGTATTTTACATAAGAGAGCATATTTAGTTGGTGTATATAATCCAAAACAGAGTAAAATAGGGCATTGTATAATTTTTCTGATAGATTATATTCAGAGAAATTTTGTTATTAACATTGGGGTGCCTGGATAATATTTATATTTTTTTCAATTCGCTTAAATATAGAATTTCTCTATTTTACATGAGAGAGCATATGGAGTTGGTGTATGTACTTCTAAACAGAGTAGAATACGGCATTGTATATTTTTTCTGACAGATAATATTCAGAGCAATGTTGCTTTTAACATTGGGGTGCCTAAATAATATTTAGATTTTTTCGATAGGGGTAGAATTAGAATTCTTGTATTTTACATGAGAGAGCATATTGAGTTGGTGTATATACTACAAAACAGAGTAGAAACGGCATTGTATATTTTTTCTGACAGATTATATTCGGAGCAATTTTTCTTTTAACATTGGGGTGCCTAGATAATATTTAGATTTTTTTTGATTCATGTAAAAATAGAATTTCTGTATTTTACATGACAGAGCATACTCAGTTGGTGTATATACTCCAAAACAGAGTAGCATAAGGCATTGTATATTTTTTCTAACAGAGTATATTCAAAGCCATTTTCTATTAACTTTGGGGCGCCTAGATATTATTTAGATTTTTTTCGATTCACGTAAAATTAGAATTTTTTTATTTTACATGACAGAGCATATTGAGTTGATGTATATACTCCAAAACAGAGTAGAAAAGGGCATTGTATAATGTTTCGGACAGATTATATTCAGAGCAATTTTGCTTTTAACATTAAGGTGCCTAGATCATATTTAGATTTTTTCGATTTGGGTAAAATTATAATTTCGGTATTTTACATGAGAGAGCATACTGAGTTGGTGTATATACTCCAACACTGAGTAGAATAAGGCATTGTATATTTTTTCTAACAGACTATATTCAGAGCCATTTTCTTTTGTTTTTTGGGCGCCTAGATATTATTTAGATTTATTTTGATTCGCGTAAAATTAGAGTTTCTTTATTTAACATGAGTGAGTGTATTGAGTTGTTGTATATACCCCAAACAGAGTAGATAAGGGCATTTTATATTTTTTCTGACAGATTATATTCAGAGCAATTTTGCTTTTAACATTGGGGTGCCTAGATAATATTTAGAATTTTTTCTATTCACGTAAAATTAGAATTTCTGTATTTTACGTGAGATAGCATACTAAGTTGGTGTATATTTTCCAAAAGAGAGTAAATTAAGGTATTGTATATTTTTTATGACAGACTATATTCAGAGCCATTTTGTTTTAACTTTGGAACGCCTAGATGTTATTTAGATTTTTATTGATTCGCTAAAATATAGAATTTCTGTGTTTTACATAAGAGAGCCTATGGAGGTGGTGTATATACTCCAAAACAGAGTAGAATAGGGCATTTTATATTTTCTCTAACAAGTTATATTCGGAGGAATTTTGATTTTAACATTGGGTTGCCTAGATAATATTTAGATTTTTTGATTCGGGTCAAATTAGAATTTCGATATTTTACATAAGAGAGCATACTGAGTTGAAGTATATACTCCAAAAAGAGTAGAATAAGGCATTGAATATTTTTCCTAACAGACTATATTTAGAGCCATTTTCTTTTAAATTTGGGGCGCCTAGATATTATTAAGATTTTTCCCGATTTACGTAAAATTAGAATTTCGGTATTTTACATAAGAGAGCATACTGAGTTGATGTATATACTCCAAAACAGAGTAGAAAAGGGCATTGTATATTTTTTCTGACAGATTATATTCAGAGCAATTTTGCTTTTAACACTTGGGTGCCTAGACAATATTTAGATTTTTTCAATTCTGGTAAAATTAGAATTTCTGTATTTAACATGAGAGAGCAAACTGAGTTGGTTTATATACTCGAAAACAGAGTAGAAAAAAGCATTGTATATTTTCTCTGAGAGATTATATTCAGAGCAATCTTGTTTTTAACATTGGGGTGCCTATATAATATTTAGATTTTTTTGGATTCACGTAAAATTAGAATTTCTGTATTTTACATGAGAGAGCCTACTGAGTTGGTGTATATACTCCAAAACAGAGTAGAATATGACATTGTATATTTTTTCTAACAGAATATATTCAGAGCCATTTTCCTTTATCTTTGGGGCACCTAGATATTATTTAGATTTTTTTTGATTCGCGTAAAATTAGAATCTTGCTATTTTACATGAGAGAGCATACTGATTTGGTGTATATATTACAAAACAGAGTACAAAAGGTCATTGTATATTTTGTCTGACAGATTATATTCAGAGGAATTTTGCTTTTAACATTGGGGTGCCTAGAAAATATTTAGATTTTCTCCGATTCGTGTAAAATTAGAATTTCTGTATTTTACATATGAGAGCATATTGAGCTGGTGTATATAGTACAAAACAGAGTAGAAATGGGAATTGTATATTTTTTCTGACAGATTATAATCAGAGCAAGTTTGCTTTTAAGCTTGGGGTACCTAGATAATATTTAGACTTTTTTTGATTGGCTAAAATGTAGAATTTCTGTATTTTACATGAGAGAACATACTGAGTGTGTGTATATACTCCAAAACAGAGTAGAATAGGGCATTGAATATTTTTTCTGACAGTTTATATTCACAGCAATTTTGTTTTTTACATTGGGGTACCTTGATAATATTTAGATTGTTTTTGATTCACGTAAAATTTGAATTTCGGTATTTTACATGAGAGAGCATACTGAGTTTGTGTATATACTCCAAAACAGAGTAGAAGAAGGCATTGTGTACTTTTTTTAACAGACTATATTCAGAGCCATTTTCTTTTAACATTAGAGCTCCTAGATATTATTTAGTTTTTTTTCGATTTGCGTATAATTAGAATTTTGGTATTTTATATGAGAGAGCCTATTGAGATGGTGTATATACTCCAAAACCGAGTAGAATAAGGCATTGTATATTTTTTCTAACAGACTATATTCAGAGCCATTTTCTTTGAACTTTGGATCAACTAGATATTATTTAGACTTTTTTCGATTTGCGTAATATTAGAATTTCTGTATTTTACATGACAGAGCATACTCAGTTGGTGTATATACTCCAAAACAGAGTAGCATAAGGCATTGTATATTTTTTCTAACAGAGTATATTCAAAGCCATTTTCTATTAACTTTGGGGCGCCTAGATATTATTTAGATTTTTTTCGATTCACGTAAAATTAGAATTTTTTTATTTTACATGACAGAGCATATTGAGTTGATGTATATACTCCAAAACAGAGTAGAAAAGGGCATTGTATAATGTTTCGGACAGAGTATATTCAGAGCAATTTTGCTTTTAACATTAAGGTGCCTAGATCATATTTAGATTTTTTCGATTCGAGTAAAATTATAATTTCGGTATTTTACATGAGAGAGCATACTGAGTTGGTGTATATACTCCAAAAAAGAGTAGAAAATGGCATTTTATATTTTTTCTGAGACATTATATTCCGATCAATTTTGCTTTTAACATTAGGGTGCCTAGATAATATTTAGATTTCTTTCGATTCGCTTAAATACAGAATTTCTATATTTTACATTAGAGAGCATATGGAGTCGGTGTATGTACTCCAAAACAGAATAGAAAGGGGCATTGTATATTTTTGATGACAGACTATTTTCAGAGCCATTTTCTTATAACTTGGGGGTGCCTAGATATTATTAAGTTTTTTACCGATTCACGTAGATTTAGAATTTCAGTATTTTACATGAGAGAGCATATTGAGTTTTTGTATATACTTCAAAACCGAGTAGAAAAGGGCATTGTATATATTTTCTGACAGATTATATTCAGAGCTATTTTCATTTTAACATTGGGGTGCCTAGATTATATTTAGATTTTTTTCTATTCACGTAAAATTAGAATTTCTGTATTTTACATGAGAGAGCATACTGAGTTGGTGTATATACTCCAAAATAAAGTAGAATAAGGCATTGTATATTTTTTCTAACAGACTATATTCAGAGCAATTATCTTTTAGCTTTGGGGCGCCTAGATATTATTTAGATTTTTTTCGATAAACGTAAAATTAGAATTTCTGTATTTTACATGACAGAGCATACTGAGTAAATGTATATACTCCAAAACAGAGTAGAATAAAACATTGTAGATTTTTTCTGACATATTATATTCAGACCAATTTTGCTTTTAACATTGGCGTGCCTAGATAATATTTAGATTTTTTTCGATTCGCTTAAATATAGAATTTCTATATTTTACATGAGAGAGCATATGGAGTTGGTGTATATACTACAAAACGGGGTAGAATAGGGCATTGTATATTTTTTCTGACAGATTATATTCAGAGCAATTGTGTTTTTAACATTGGGGTGCCTAGATAATATTTAGATTTTTGCGATTCGGGTAAAATTAGAATTTCTGTATTTTACATGAGAGAGCATATGGATTTGGTGTATATACTCCAAAATAGAGTAGAATAAGGCATTGTAAATTTTTTCTAACAGACTATATTCAGAGTCATTTTCTTTTAACTTTGGGGCACCTAGATATTATTAAGCTTTATTACCAATTCACGTAAAATTAGAATTTCGGTATTTTACATGAGAGAGCATATTCTGTTGGTGTATATACTGCATGAAAGAGTAGAAAAGGGCATTGTATATTTTTTCTGAGAGATTATATTCCGAGCAATTTTGCTTTTAACATTGGGGTGCCTAGATAATATTTAGAATTTTTTCGATTTGCTTAAATATAGAATTTCTGTATTTTACACGAGAGAGCATATGAAGTTGGTGTATGTACTCCAAAACAGAGTAGAAAAGGGCATTGTATATATTTTCTTACAGACTATATTCAGAGCCATTTTCTTTTAACTTTGGGGCGCCTCGATATTATTAAGATTCTTTACCGATTCGCGTAGAATTAGAATTTCAGTATTTTACATGAGAGAGCATATGGAGTTGGTGTATATACTTTAAAACAGAGTAGAAAAGGTCATTGTATATATTTTTTGACAGATTATATTCAGAGAAATTTTGCTTTTAACATTGGGGTGCCTAGATAATATTTAGATTATTTTCGATTCACGTAAAATTAGAATTTCTGTGTTTTACATGAGAGAGCGTACTGAGTTGGTGTATATACTTTAAAACAGAGTAGAATAAGGCATTGTATATTTTTTCTAATAGAGTATATTCAGAGCCTTTTTCTTTTACCTTTGGGGCGCCTAGAAATTATTTAGATTTTTTTCGATTCACATAAAATTAGAATTTCGGTATTTTACATGAGAGAGCATATTGAATTAGTGTATATAATGCAAAACAGAGTAGAAAAGAGCATTGTATATTTTTTTTGACAGATTATATTCAGAGCAATTTTGCTTTTAACATTGGGGTGCCTTGATAATATTTAGATTTTTTTTGTTTCGCTTAAATATAGAATTTCTGTATTTTACATGAGAGAGCATATTTAGGTGGTGTATATACTCCAAAACAAAGTAGAATAGGGCCTTTTATTTTTCTTCTTACAGATTATATTCAGAGCAATTTTGTTTTTAACATTGGGTGTCCTAGATAATATTTAGATTTTTTTCGATTCACCTAAAATTAGGATTTCGGTATTTTACTTGACAGACCATATTGAGTTGGTGTATATACTCCAAAACAGAGTAGAATAAGGCATTGTATATTTTTTCTAACAGACTATATTTAGAGGCATTTTCTTTTTTTTTTATTTTTTATTGGATTATAGGTTTTGGGGTACATGAGCAAAGCATGCAAGACAGTTGCGTAAGTACCCACATGGCAGTGTGCTTTGCTTTTCTCCTCCCCTTCACCCACATTTGGCATTTCTCCCCAGGCTATTTCTTTCCACCTCCCCCTCCCACTGGCCCTCCCCGTTTTCCCCCAATAGACCTTAGTGTTTAGTACTCACCTTTCTATATCCATGTGTTCTCATTTTTCATCACCCACCTATGAGTGAGAATATGCGGTGTTTCATTTTCTGTTCTTGTGTCAGTTTGCTGAGGATGATGTTCTCTAGATTCATCCATGTCCCTACCAATTACACAAACTCATCATTTCTGATTGCTGCATAATATTCCATGGTGTATATGTGCCACATTTTTCCAATCCAGTCTATTATCAATGGGCATTTGGGTTGATTCCAGGTCTTTGCTATTGTAAACAGTGCTGCAATGAACACTCGTGTACATGTGTCCTTATAGTAGAACGATTTATAGTCTTTTGGATATATACCCAGTAATGGGATTGCTGGGTCAAATGGAATTTCTATTTCTAAGGCCTTGAGGAATCGCCACACTGTCTTCCACAATGGTTGAACTAATTTACACTCCCACCAACAGTGTAAAAGTGTTCCTTTTTCTCCACATCCTCTCCAGCATCTGTTGTCTCCAGATTTTTTAATGATCGCCATTCTAACTGGCGTGAGATGGTATCTCAATGTGGTTTTGATTTGCATCTCTCTGATGACCAGTGACGATAAGCATTTTTTCATATGATTGTTAGCCTCATATATGTCTTCTTTCGTAAAGTATCTGTTCATGTCCTTTGCCCACTTTTGAATGGGCTTGTTTGTTTTTTTCCTGTAAATCTGTTTGAGTTGTTTGTAAATTCTGGATATCAGCCCTTTGTCAGATGGGTAGACTGCGAAAATTTTTTCCCATTCGGTTGGTTGCCGATCCACTCTAGTGACTGTTTCTTTTGCCGTGCAGAAGCTGTGGAGTTTGATTAGGTCCCATTTGTCTATTTTGGCTTTTGTTGCCAATGCTTTTGGTGTTTTGTTCATGAAGTCCTTGCCTACTCCTATGTCCTGGATAGTTTTGCCTAGATTTCCTTCTAGGGTTTTTATGGTGCCAGGTCTTATGTTTAAGTCTTTAATCCATCTGGAGTTAATTTTAGTGTAAGGTGTCAGGAAGGGGTCCAGTTTCTGCTTTCTGCACATGGCTAGCCAGTTTTCCCAACACCATTTGTTAAACATGGAATCCTTGCCCCATTGCTTGTTTTTGTCAGGTTTATCAAAGATTGTATAGTTGTATGTATGTTGTATTGCCTCCGGTGCCTCTGTTTTGTTCCATTGGTCTATATCTCTGTTTTGGTACCAGTACCATGCTGTTTCGATTACTATAGCCTTGTAGTATAGTTTGAAATCCGGTAGTGTGATGCCCCCCGCTGTGTTCTTTTTGCTTAGAATTGACTTGGCTATGCGGGCTCTCTTTTGGTTCCATATGAAGTTCATGGTGGTTTTTTCCAGTTCTGTGAAGAAAGTCAATGGTAGCTTGATGGGGATAGCGTTGATTCTGTAAATTACTTTGGGCAGTATAGCCATTTTCACGATATTAATTCTTCCTAACCATGAACATGGAATGTGTCTCCATCTGTTTTTGTCCTCTCTGATTTCGTTAAGCAGTGGTTTGTAATTCTCCTTGAAGAGGTCCCTTACGTTCCTTGTGAGTTGTATTCCAAGGTATTTTATTCTTTTTGTAGCAATTGCAAATGGCAGTTCGCTCTTGATTTGGCTTTCTTTAAGTCTGTTATTGGTGTAGACGAATGCTTGTGATTTTTGCACATTGATTTTATATCCTGAGACTTTGCTGAAGTTGCTTATCAGTTTCAGGAGTTTTTGGGCTGAGGTGATGGGGTCTTCTGGTATACTATCATGTCGTCTGCAAATAGAGACAATTTGGCTTCCACCTTTCCTATTTGAATACCCTTTATTTCTTTTTCTTGCCTGATTTCTCTGGCTAGAACGTCCAGTACTATATTGAATAGGAGTGGTGAGAGAGGGCATCCTTGTCTAGTGCCAGATTTCAAAGGGAATGCTTCCAGTTTTTGCCCATTCAGTATGATATTGGCTGTTGGTTTGTCATAAATAGCTTTTATTACTTTAAGATACGTTCCATCGATACCGAGTTTATTGAGGGTTTTTAGCATAAAGGGCTGTTGAATTTTGTCAAATGCCTTCTCTGCGTCAATTGAGATAATCATGTAGTTTTTGTTTTTGGTTCTGTTTATGTGGTGAATTACGTTGATAGACTTGCGTATGTTGAACCAGCCTTGCATCCCCGGGATGAATCCTACTTGATCATGATGAATAAGTTTTTTGATTTGCTGTTGCAATCGGCTTGCCAATATTTTATTGAAGATTTTTGCATCTATGTTCATCATGGATATTGGCCTGGAGTTTTCTTTTCTCGTTGGGTCTCTGCCGGGTTTTGGTATCAGGATGATATTGGTCTCATAAAATGATTTGGGAAGGATTCCCTCTTTTTGGATTGTTTGAAATAGTTTTAGAAGGAATGGTACCAGCTCCTCCTTGTGTGTCTGGTAGAATTCGGCTGTGAATCCATCTGGACCTGGGCTTTTTTTGTGTGATAGGCTGTTAATTGCTGCCTCAACTTCAGATCTGGTTATTGGTCTATTCATAGTTTCAGCTTCCTCCTGGTTTAGGCTTGGGAGGACACAGGAGTCCAGGAATTTATCCATTTCTTCCAGGTTTACTAGTTTATGTGCATAGAGTTGTTTGTAATATTCTCTGATGATGGTTTGAATTTCTGTGGAATCTGTGGTGATTTCCCCTTTATCATTTTTTATTGCATCTATTTGGTTGTTCTCTCTTTTTTTTTTAATCAATCTGGCTAGTGGTCTGTCTATTTTGTTGATCTTTTCAAAAAACCAGCTCTTGGATTTATTGATTTTTTGAAGGGTTTTTCATGTCTCAATCTCCTCCAGCTCAGCTCTGATCTTAGTTATTTCTTGTCTTCTGCTGGGTTTTGAGTTTTTTTGATCTTGCTCCTCTAGCTCTTTCAATTTTGACGATAGGGTGTCAATTTTGGATCTCTCCATTCTCCTCATATGGGCACTTATTGCTATATACTTTCCTCTAGAGACTGCTTTAAATGTGTCCCAGAGGTTCTGGCACGTTGTGTCTTTGTTCTCATTGGTTTCGAAGAACTTCTTTATTTCTGCCTTCATTTCGTTGTTTACCCAGTCAACATTCAAGAGCCAGTTGTTCAGTTTCCATGAAGCTGTGCGGTTCTGGGTCGGTTTCTGAATTCTGAGTTCTAACTTGATTTCACTATGGTCTGAGAGGCTGTTTGTTATGATTTCAGTTGTTTTGCATTTGTTGAGCAGTGCTTTACTTCCAATTATGTGGTCAATTTTAGAGTAGGTGTGATGTGGTGCTGAGAAGAATGTGTATTCTGTGGATTAGGGGTGGAGAGTTCTGTAAATGTCTATCAGGTTTGCTTCCTCCAGGTCTGAGTTCAAGCCCTGGATATCCTTGTTGATTTTCTGTCTGGTTGATCTGTCTAGTATTGACAGTGGAGTGTTAAAGTCTCCCACTATTATTGTGTGGGAGTCTAAGTCCTTTTTTAAGTCATTAAGAACTTGCCTTATGTATCTGGGTGCTCCTGTGTTGGGTCCATATATGTTTAGGATCGTTAGGTCTTCTTGTTGTATCGATCCTTTTACCATTATGTAATGGCCTTCTTTGTCTCTTTTGATCTTTGTTGCTTTAAAGTCTATTTTATGAGAGATGAGAATTGCAACTCCTGCTTTTTTTTGCTTTCCATTAGCTTGGTAAATCTCCTCCATCCCTTTATTTTGATCCTTTGTGTGTCCTTGCATGTGACATGGGTTTCCTGGATACAGCACACTGATGGGTTTTGGATTTTTATCCAATTTGCCAGTCTGTGTCTTTTGATTGGTGCATTTAGTCCATTTACATTTAGGGTTAAGATTGTTATGTGTGAATTTGATACTGCCATTTTGATGCTAAGTGGCCGTTTTGCCTGTTGGTTTTTGTAGATTCTTCATTATGTTGAAGCTCTTTAGCATTCAGTGTGATTTTGGAATGGCTGGTACTGGTTGATCCTTTCTATGTGTAGTGCCTCTTTTAGGAGCTCTTGTAAAGCAGGCCTGGTGGTGACAAAATCTCTGAGTACTTGCTTGTTCGCAAAGGATTTTATTTTTCCTTCACTTCTGAAGCTCAGTTTGGCTGGATATGAAATTCTGGGTTGAAAGTTCTTTTCTTTAAGAATGTTGAATATTGGCCCCCACTCTCTTCTGGCTTTTAGTGTTTCTGCCGAGAGATCTGCTGTGAGTCTGATGGGCTTCCCTTTGTGGGTGACCCGACCTTTCTCTCTGGCTGCCCTTAGTATTCTCTCCTTTATTTCAACCCTGTTGAATCTGAAGATTATGTGCCTTGGGGTTGCTCTTATTGCGGAATATCTTTGTGGTGTTCTCTGTATTTCCTGCAATTGAGTGTTGGCCTGTCTTGCTAGGTGGGGGAAATTTTCCTAGATGATGTCCTGAAGAGTATTTTCCAGCTTGGATTCATTCTCTTCATCCCCTTCTGGTACACCTATCAAACGTAGGTTAGGTCTTTTCACATAGTCCCACATTTCTTGGAGACATTGTTCATTCCTTTTTGCGCTTTTTTCTTTAATCTTGGTTTCTCGTTTTATTTCATTGAGTTGGTCTTCGACTTCAGATATTCTTTCTTCTGCTTGGTCAATTCGGCTATTGAAGCTTGTGTTTGCTTCGCGAAGTTCTCATATTGTGTTTTTCAGCTCCTTTAATTCATTCATAATCCTCTCTAAGTTATCCATTCTTGTTATCATTTCCTCGAATCTTTTTTCAAGGTTCTTAGTTTCTTTGCATTGTTTTAATACATGATCTTTTAGCTCACAAAAGTTTCTCATTATCCATCTTCTGAAGTCTAGTTCCATCATTTTGTCGCAGTCATTCTCCATCCAGCTTTGTTGCCTTGCTGGTGAGGAGTTTTTGTCCTTTCTAGGAGGCAAGGTGTTCTGGTTTCGGGTGTTTTCCTCCTTTTTGCGCTGGTTTCTTCCCATCTTTGTGGATTTGTCCGCTGGTCGTCTGCGTAGTTGCTGACTTTTCGATTGGGTCTCTGAGTGGACACCCAGAATGTTGATGATGAAGTATTTCTGTTGCTTGGTTTCCCTTCTACCAGTCTAGCCCCTTCGCTGTGTGACTGCTGAGGTCCGCTCCAGACCCTGCTTGTCTGGGGTGCACCTCTAGCAGCTGTGGCACAGCGAGGGATGCTACCAGTTTCTTTTTCTGCTATCTTTGTCCCAGGATGGTGCCTGCCTAATGTCAGTCTTTTGGATATAGAGGGGTCAGGTACCTGCTTGAGGTACCACTCAATTGCAGTACAGTTTGTACTTTATATGGGCTTAATTGCTGAGCTGTGAGCTCTGTTGTTCATTCAGGGCTGTTAGGCTGCTATGTTTGATTCTGCTGCAATAGAGCTCATTAAAAAACCCTTTTTTTTCTCAAATGCTCTGTGTTGAGGGGTTTGGGCTTTACTTTTGGATGTTCGATGAGGTGTCCTGCCCAGCTAGAAGGCAGACTAGCCACTGTTTGGCTGCCGAGGCTCCGCCCTGCTGTTGTGTGATTCGCCCTGTTCCTGCAGGCTCTGCTGTGCTCTCCGCCACACACTGTGGAGGAGTCTTTTCGTTTTAGTGTGTTGCCTCGGTAACGGCAAGCTGCATCAGCAGTGGGCGTGTATCTCAGTAGGGACGGGTTGCCTCGGCAACGGCTGGCTGCATCAGCAGTGGGCGTGTATCTCAGTTGAGGTGGGTTGCCTCTGTAGTGGTGGACGCCCCTCCCCCACCGAGCGTCTTGGACCGTCTGCTCGGGATAGTTTGAAATCGCGGTTTTGTTCGTCCCACTGCGTATCCCAAACGATATGATCCTGCAATCCCCTGGGCTGGCCTACTGTCCAAGTCTCATCCAGTCTCAAGTCCAGCCCTCTCAAGTCTCAGGTTGCCGGTTCAACAGGGCACCCAGACAAGCGCGCCCTATGGGGATTGCTGGGTACGGCCGGCCGCCGCCGCCCCGGCTGCCTGGCGTCCCGTGTCTTTTTTATACTTGGGAGTTTCCCCGTTCTGTGGGCAACAACGATCAGTCTGGAAATGCAGCTCAGACTCACCGTTTGCGGATTCAACGCGAGCTCCAATCCTGGGTTGTTCTCACAGCGCCATCTTGAGTCCTCCCGCCTCAGAGCCATTTTCTTTTAACTTTGGGGCACCTAGATATTATTTAGATTTTTTTCGATTCGTGTAAAATTAGAATTTCGGTATTTTACATGAGAGAGCAGACTGAGTTGGTGTATATACTACAAAACAAAGTTGAAAAGGGCATTGTAAATTTTTTCTGACAGTTTATATTCAGAGCAATTTTGCTATTAACAATCGGGTGCCTAGATAATATTTAGATTTTTCTGGATTCACGTTAAATGATAATTTCGGTATTTTACTTGAGAGAGCATACTGAGTTGGTGTATATACTCCAAAACAGAGTAGAATAAGGAATTGTTTATTTTCTCTAACAGACTATATTCAGAGCCATTTTCTTTTAACTTTGGGGCAACTACGTATTTTTAAGATTTTTTTGGATTCGCGTAAAATTAGAATTTCTGTATTTTACATGAGAGACCATATTGAGTTGGTGTATATATTCCAAAACAGAGTAGAACAGGGCATTGTATATTTTTTCTGACAGATTATATTCAGAGCAATTTTGCTTTTAACATTTGGGTGCCTAGATAATATTTAGATTTTTTTCAATTCACGTAATATTAGAATTTTGGTATTTTACATGAGAGAGCATACTGAGTTGGTGTATATACTCCAAAACAGAGTAGAATAAGACATTGTATATTTTTTCTAACAGACTATATTCAGAGACATTTTCTTTTAACTTTGGGGCGCCTAGATAGTATTTAGATTTTTTTGATTTGCGTAAAATTAGAATTTCGGTATTTTACATGAGAGCATATTGAGTTTGTGTATATACTCCAAAAAAAAGTAGAAAAGGGCATTGTATATTTATTCTGACAGATTATATTAAGAGCAATTTTGTTTTTAACATTGGGGTGCCTGGATAATATTTAGATTTTTTTCGATTCACGTAAAATTAGAATTTGAGTATTTTACATGAGAGAGCAAACTGAGTTGGTGTATATACTCCCAAACAGAGTAGAATAGTTCATTGTATGTTTTTTCTGACAGATTTTATTCAGAAAAATTTAGTTTTAAACCTTGGTGTGCCTAGATAATATTTAGATATTTTCGATTCGGGAAAAATTAGAATTACTTTATTTTATATGAGAGAGCATATTGAGTTGGTGTATATACTACAAAACAGAGTAGAAGAGGGCATTGTATATTTTCTCTGATAGATTATATTCAGAGCAATTTTGCTATTAACATTGTGGTGCCTAGATAATATATAGATTTTTTTCGATTTGCTTAAATATAGAATTTCTGTATTTTACATGAGAGAGCATACGGAGTTGGTGTATATACACCAAAATAGAGTAGAATAAGGCATTGTATATTTTTTCTAACAGACAATATTCAGAGCCATTTTGATTAAACTTAGGGGCGCCTAGATATTATTTAGATTTTTTTCGATTCATGTAAAATTAGAATTTCAATATTTTACATGACAGAGCATATTGAGTTGGTGTATATACTCCAAAACAGAGTAGAAAAGGGTATTGTATATATTTTTCGACGGATTATATTCAGAGCAATTTTGCTTTAACATTGGGGTGCCTAGATAATATTTAGATTATTTTCGATTCATGTAAAATTCGAATTTCGGTATTTTATATGAGAGAGCATACTGAGTTTGTTTATATACTCCAAAACAGAGTAGAATAGGGCATTGTATATTTTTTCTGAAAGATTATATTCAGAGAAAATTTGCTTTTAACATTCGGGTTCATAGATAATATTTAGATTTTTTCGATTCGGGTAAAATTATAATTTCTTTATTTTACATGAGAGAGCATACTGTGTTGGTGTATATACTTCAAAACAGAGTAGAATAAGGTATTGTATATTTTTTCTAGCAGATTATATTGAGAGCCATTTTCTTTTAACTTTGGGCGCCTTGATATTATTTAGATTTCTTCGATTCGTGTAAAATTAGAATTTCGGTATTTTACAGGAGAGAGCATATTGAGTTGGTGTATATACTGCAATACAGAGGAGAAAAGAGCATTGTATATTTCTACTGACAGATTATATTCAGAGCAATTTTGCTTTTAACATTGGAGTGCTTAGATAATATTTAGATTTCTTTCGATTCGCTTAAATATATAATTTCTGTATTTTACATGAGAGAGCATATGCAGTTTGTGTATATACTCCAAAACAAAGTAGAATAGGGCATTATATATTTTTTCTGACAGATTATATTCAGAGAAATTTTGCTTTTAACATTGGGGTGCCTAGAT
This sequence comes from Callithrix jacchus, assembly GCF_049354715.1. Classification (NCBI taxonomy): domain Eukaryota; kingdom Metazoa; phylum Chordata; class Mammalia; order Primates; family Cebidae; genus Callithrix; species Callithrix jacchus. The sequence continues at coordinate 53,762,034 of NC_133519.1, forward strand.
AATATTTAGATATTTTTCGTTTCACGTAAAATTAAATTTAGGTATTTTAAATGAGAGAGAATACTTAGTTAATGTATTTCCTGCAAAATAGAGTAGAAAAAGGCATTATATATATTTTCTAACAGACTATATTCAGAGACAATTTCTTTTAACTTTGAGGCGCCTAGATATTATTTAGATTTTTATCGATTTGCGTAAAATTAGAATTTCGGTATTTTAAATGAGAGAGCATAGAAAGTTGGTGTATATACTACAAAACAGAGTAGAAAAGGGCATTGTATATTTTTTCTAACATAGTATACTCAGAGACATTTTCTTTTAGCTTTGGAACGCCTAGATATTATTTAGATTTTTATCGATTCACGTAAAATTAGAATTTCGGTATTTTAAATTAGAGAGCATATGGATTTGGTGTATAGACTCCAAAACAGAGTAGAATAGGGAATTGTATATTATTTCTGACAGAATATATTCAGAGAAATTTTGTTTTTAACACTGGGGTGCCTAGATAATATTTAGATTTATTCGATTAGGGTAAAATTAGAATTTCTGTATTTTACAAGAGAGAGCATACTGAGTTGTTGTATATACACCAAAACGAAATAGAGTAAGTCATTGTATATTTTTTCTAACAGACTATATTCAGAGCCATTTTATTTTATATTTCGGGCGCCTAGATATTATTTAGGTTTATAACGATTCGCATAAAATTATAATTTCTGTATTTTACATGAGAGAGTATATTGAGTTGGTGTATATACTCCAAAACAGAGTAGAATAGGGCATTGTATATTTTTTCTGACAGAATATATTCAGAGCAATTTTGCTTCTAACATTGGGGTGCCTAGATAATATTTAGATTTTTTTCTTTTCATGTAAAATTAGAATTTCTGAAATTTACATGAGAGAGCATACTGATTTGGTGTATATACTCAAAAACATAGTACAATAGTGCATTGTATATATTTTCTGACAGATGATATTCAGAGGAATTTGTTTGAAACATTGGGGTGCCTAGATAATATTTAGATTTTTTTCGATTCGCTTAAATATAGAATTTCTGTATTTTACATGAGAGAGCATATGGAGTTGGTGTATATACTCCAAAACAGAGTAGAATAAGGCAATGTATATTTTTTATGACAGATTATATTCAGAGCAATTTTGTTTTTAATATTGGGGTACCTAGATAATATTTAGATTTTTTCAATTCGGGTAAAATTAGAATTTCTGTATTTTATATGAGAGAGTATATTGAGTTGGTGTATATATTACAAAACATAGTAGAAAAAAGCATTGTATATTTTCTCTGACAGATTATATTCAGAGCAATTTTGTTTTAACATTGGGGTGCCTAGATAATATACAGATTTTTTTTCATTTGCTTAAATATAGAATTTCTGTATTTTACATGAGAGAGAATATGGAGTTGGTGTATATACACCAAAACAGAGTAGAAATGGGCCTTGTATGTTTGTTCTGACAGATTATATTCAGAGCAATTTTGCTTTTACATTCGGGTTCCCAGATAATATTTAGATTTTTTTCATTTTACGTAAAATTATAATTTCGGTATTTTACTTGAGAGAGCATACTGAGTTGGTTTATATACTCCAAAACAGAGTAGAATAAGGTATGGTATATTTTTTCTAACAGACTATATGCAGAGCCATTTTCTTTAAACTTTGGTGCACCTAGATATTATTTAGATTTTTATCGATTTGCGTAAAATTAGAATTTCTGTATTTTACATGAGAGAGCATATTGAGTTTGTCTATATACTACAAAAGAGATTAGAATAGGGCATTGTATATTTTTTCTGACAGATTATATTCAGAGCAATTTTGCTTTTAAAATTGGAGTGCCATGATAATATTTAGATTTTTATCGTTTCACGTAAATTTAGAATTTCGGTATTTTACATGAGAGAGCATACTGAGCTAATGTATATACTCCAAAATAGAGTAGAAAAAGGCATTGTATATATTTTCTTTCAGACTATATTTAGAGACATTGTCTTTTAACTTTGGGGCGCCTAGATATTATTTAGATTTTTATCGATTTGCCTAAAATTACAATTTCGGTATTTTAAATGAGAGAGCATATTGAGTTGGTGTATATACTACAAAACAGAGTAGAAAAGGGCATTGTATATTTTCTCTGACAGATTGTATTGAGAGCAATTTTGCTTTTAAAATTGGGGTGCCGTGATAATATTTAAATTTTTTTCGTTTCACGTAAAATTAGAATTTCATTATTTTACTTGAGACAGCATACTGAGTTAATGTATATGCTCCAAAACAGAGTATAAAAAGGCATTGTATATAATTTCTAACAGACAATATTCAGAGACCTTTTCTTTTAACTTTGGGGCGCCTAGATATTTTTTAGATTTTTATCAATTCACGTAAAATTAGAATTTCGGTATTTTACATGAGAGAACATATTGAGTTGGTGTATAAAATCCAAAACAGAGTAGAATAGGGCATTGTATATTTTTTCTGACAGATTATATTCAGAGCAATTTTGCTTTTAATATTGGGGTGCCTAGATAATATTTAGATTTCTTTCGTTTCACGTAAAATTAGAATTTCGGTATTTTACATGAGAGAGCATACTGAGTTTATGTATATACATCAAAATAGAGTAGAAAAAGGCATTGTATATATTTTCTAACGGACTATATTCAGAGACATTTTCTTTTAACTTTGGGACGCCTAGATATTATTTAGATTTTTATGGATTTGCGTAAAATTAGAATTTCGGTATTCTAAATGAGAGAGCATATTGAGTTGGTGTATATACTACAAAACAGAGTAGAAAAGGGCATTGTATATTATTTCTGACAGATTATATTCAGAGAAATTTTGCTTTTAACATTGGGGTGCCTAGATAATATTTAGATTTTTTTCGATTCGCTTAAATATAGAATTTCTGTATTTTACATGAGAGAGCATACTGATTTGGTGTATATACTCCAAAACAGAGTAGAAATGGGCATTGTATATTTAATCTGACATATTATAATCAGAGCAATTTAGTTTTTTTCATTGGGGTGCTTAGATAATATTTAGATTTCTTTCGATTCGAGTAAAATTAGAATTTCGGTACTTTACATGGGAGAGCATACTGAGTTGGTGTATATACTCCAAAACAGAGTAGAATAAGGCATTATATATTTTTTCTAACAGACTATATTCAGAGCCATTTTCTGTTATCTTTGAGGTGCCTAGATATTATTTAGATTTCTTCAATTCGCGTAAAATTAGAATTTCGGTATTTAACATGAGCACATATTGAGTTGGTGTATATACTCCAAAACAGAGTAGAAAATGACATTTTATATTTTCTGACAGATTATATTCAGAGCAATTTTGCTTTTAACATTCGGGTGCCTAGGTAATATTTAGATTTTTTTCGATTCACGTAAAATTAGAATTTCGGCATATTGCATGAGAGAGCATACTGAGTTGGTGTATATACTCCAAAAGAAAGTAGAATTGGGCATTGTATATTTTTTCTGACAGATTATATTCAGCGAAATTTCGCTTTTATCATTGGGGTGACTAGATAATATTAAATTTTTTTCGATTCGCTTAAATATAGAACATCTGTATTTTACATGAGAGAGCATATGGAGTTGGTGTATATACTCCAAAACAGAGTAGAATAGGGCATTGTATATTTTTTCTGAAAAGTTATATTCAGAGAAATTTTATTTATAACATTGGGGTGCCTAGATAATATTTAGATTTTTTCGATTTGGGTAAAATAAGTATTTCTATATTTTACATGAGTGAGCATACTGAGTTGGTGTATATATTCCAAAACAGAGTAGAATAAATCATTGTATATTATTTCTTACAGACTATATTCAGAGCCATTTTCTTTTAAATTTGGGGTGCCTAGATATTATTTAGATTTTTTCAATTCACTTAATATTAGAATTTCGCTATTTTACATGAGAGAGCATATTGAGTTTGTGTATATACTCCAAAACAGCGTAGAAAAGGGCATTATATATTTTTTCAGACAGATCATATTCACGGCAATTTTGCTTTTAACATTGACGTGCCTAGATAATTAGATTTTTTCGATTCGGGTAAAATTAGAATTTTGGTATTTTACATGAGAGGGCATACTGAGTTGATGTATATACTCCAAAACAGAGTAGAATAAGGCATTTTATATTTCTTCTGAAAGATTATATTCAGAGCCATTTTGTTTTAACATTGGGTTGCCTAGATAATATTTAGATTTTTTTCGATTCACATAAATTTTGAATTTCGGGATTTTACATGGGAGAGCATATTGTGTTGGTGTATATACTACAAAACTAAGTAGAATAAGGCATTGTATATTTTTTCCAACAGACGATATTCAGAGCCATTTTCTTTTAACTTTGGGGCCACTAGACATTATTTAGATTTTTTTCAATTCGCATAAAATTAGAATTTCGGTACTTTTCATAAGAGAGCATACTGAGTTGGTGTATATACCCCAAAACAGAGTAGAAAAGGGAATTGTCTATTTTATCTGACAGATTATATTCAGAGCAATTTTGCTTTTAACATTGGGGTGCCTAGATAATATTTAGACTTCTTTCGATTCGCTTAAATATAGAATTTCTGGATTTTACATGAGAGAGCATATGGCGTTGGTGTATATAATCCAAAACAGAGTAAAATAGGGAATTGTATATTTTCTCTGAAAGATTATATTTAGAGGAATTATGTTTTTGAAATTGGGGTGCCGAGATAATATTTAGATTTTTTTCTATTCACGTAAATTTAGAGTTTCGGTATTTTACATGAGAGAGCATACTGAGTTGGTGTATATACTCCAAAACAGAGTAGAATTAGGCATTGTATATTTTTTATAACAGATTATATTCAGAGAAATTTTCTTTTAACTTTGGGGTGCCTAGATATTATTTAAATTTTTTTTGATTCGCGTCAAATAAGAATTTCGGTATTTTACATGAGAGAGCATATTCAGTTGGTGTATATACTCCAAAACAGAGTAGAATAGGCATTGTATATTTTTTCGGACAGATTATATTCAGAGCAATTTTATTTTTAGCATTGGGGTGCCTAGATAATATTTAGATTTTTTTCAATTTACCTAAAATTAGAATTTCGGTATTTTAAATGAGAGAGCATAGTGAGTTGCTGTATATACTCCAAAACAAAGTAGAAAAGGGCATTATATATTTTTTCTGACAGATTATATTCAGAGCAATTTTGCTTTTAACATTGGGGTGCCTAGATAATATTTAGATATTTTTCGATTCGCTTAAATATAGAATTTCTGTATTTTACATGAGAGAGCCTAAGGAGTTGGTGTATATATTCCAAAACAGAGTAGAATAGGGCATTGTATATTTTTTCTGACAGATTATATTCAGAGCAATTTTGTTTTTATCCTTGGGGTGCCTAGATAATATTTAGATTGTTTCAATTCGGGTAAAATTAGAATTTCGGTATTTTACATGAGAGAGAATATTGAGTTGGTATATATACTACAAACCAGAGTAGAAAACGGCATTATATATTTTTCTGACAGGTTATATTCAGAGCAATTTTCCTTTAACATTGGGGTGCCTAGATAATATTTAGATTTTTTTCGATTCGCTTAAATATAGAATTTCTGTATTTTATATGAGAGAGCATATGGAGTTGGTCTATATACTCCCAAACACAGTAGAAAAGGGCATTGTATATTTTTTCTGACAGATTATATTCAGAGCAATTTTGCTTTTAACGTTGGGGTGCCTAGATAATATTTAGATTGTTTTCGATTCGCTTTAATATAGAATTTCTGTATTTTACATGAGAGAGCATACTGAGTTGGTGTATATACTTCAAAACAGAGTAGAAAAGGTTATTGTATATTTTTTCTGACAGATTATATTCAGAGCAATTTTGCTTTAATATTGCGGTGCCTAGATAATATTTAGATTTTTTTTTATTCCCGTAAAATTAGAATTTCGCTATTTTACATGAGAGAGCATACTGAGTTTGTGTATATACTTTAAAAGAGAATAGAATAAGGCACTGTACAGTTTTTCTAACAGAATATATTCAGAGCCATTTTTTTTTAAGTTTGGGGCACCTAGATATTATTTAGATTTTTTTCGATTCACGTAAAAGTAGAATTTCTTTATTTTATATGAGAGAGCATATTGCGTTGGTGTATATACTCGAAAAAAGAGTAGAAAAAGGCATTGTATATTTTTTCTGACAGATTATATTAGGAGCAGTTTTGCTTTTAACATTGGGGTGCCTAGATAATATTTAGATATTTTTCGATTCTCTTAAATATAGAATTTCTGTATTTTACATGAGAGAGCTTATGGAGTTGGTGTGTATACTCCAAAACAGAGTAGAATAGGGCATTGTATATTTTTTCTGACAGATTATCTTTTTTTTCAATGTTATTTTATTTTTATTTTTATTTATTTATTTATTTTTTTAAATTTTTTATTGGATTATAGGTTTTGGGGTACATGAGCAGAGCATGCAAGACAGTTGCGTAGGTACACACATGGCAGTGTGCTTTGCTTTTCTTCTCCCCTTCACCCACATTTTCCATTTCTCCCCAAAATTGCACTTAAGATAATCTGTCAGCTGGAAATGCTGACAGATTATCTTAAGAGCAATTTTGTTTTTAACATTAAGGTGCCTAGATAATATTTAGAATTTTTGATTCTGGTAAAATTAGAATTTCTGTATTTTACATGAGAGAGCATATTGAGTTGGTGTATGTACTCCAAAATAGAGTAGAAAAAAGCATTGTATATTTTTTCTGACAGATTATATTCAGAGCAATTTTCCTTTAACATTGGGGTGCCTAGATAATATTTAGATATTTTTGTTTCGGGTAAAATTAGAATTTCGGTATTTTACATGAGAGAGCATACATAGTTGATGTATATATCCAAAACAGAGTAGAATAAGGCGTTGTATTTTTTTCTAACAGACTATATTCACAACCATTTTTTTAACTTTCGTGCACATTGATATTATTTAGACTTTTTTCGATTTGCATAAAATTAAGATTTCGGTATTTTACATGAGAGAGCATATTGAGTTGGTGTATATACTCCAAACAGAGTAGATAAGGGCATTGTATATTTTTTCTGAAGGATTATATTCACAGCAATTTTGCATTTAAAATTAAGGTGCCTATATAATATTTAGATTTTTTTCGATTTGCATAAAATTAAGATTTCGGTATTTTACATGAGAGAGCATATTGAGTTGGTGAATATACCCCAAACAGAGTAGAATAAGGCATTGTATATTTTTTCTAACAGACTATATTGCAAGCCATTTTCTTTTAACTTTGGGGCGCCTAGATATTATTCAGATTTTTTTCGATTCTTGTAAAACTATAATTTTGGTATTTTACTTGAGAGAGCATATTGAGTTGGTGTAAATATTACAAAACAAATTAGAAAAGGGCATTGTATATTTTTCATGACAGATTATATTCAGATCAATTTTGCTTTTTACATTTGGGTACATAGATAATATTTAGATTTTTTTCGATTCGCTTAAATATAGAATTTCTGTATTTTACATGAGAGAGCATATGGAGTTGGTGTGTATACTTCAAAACAGAGTAAATTAGGGCATTGTATATTTTCGCTGAAAGATTATATTCAGAGGAATTATGTTTCTAACATTGGGTTGCCTAGATAATATTTAGATTTTATTCAATTCTCTTAAATATAGAATTTCTGTATTTTACATTAGAGAGCCTAAGAGTTGGTGTATATACTCCAAAACAGAGTAGAATAGGGTATTGTATATTTTTGCTGACATACTATATTCAGAGCAATTTTGCTTTTAACATTGATGTGCATAGATAATATTTAGATTTTCTATTCGCTTAAATATGCAATTTCTGTATGTTACAAGAGAGAGCATATTGAGTTGGTGCATATACTCCAATACAGAGTAGAATAGGGCATTGAATATTTTTTCTGACAGATTATATTCGGAGCAATTTTGCTTTTAACTTTGGGGTGCCTAGATAATATTTAGATTTTTTTCAATTCACGTAAAATTTGAATTTCTCTATTTTACATGGGAGAGCATACTGAGTTAGTTTATATACTTTAAAAAAGAGTAGAATAAGGCATTGTATATTTTTTCTAACAGACTATATTCAAAGCCATTTTCTTTTAACTTTGGGGCACGTATATATTTTTTAGATTTTTTTCGATTCGTGTAAAATTAGAATTTCGTTATTTTACAGGACAGAGCTAATTGAGTTGATGTATATACTCCAAAACAGAGTAGAAAAGGGCATTGTATATTTTGTTTGACAGATTATATTCAGAGCAATTTTGCTTTTAACATTGGGGTGCCTGGATAATACTTAGATTTTGTTCGATTCACGTAAAATGAGAATTTCGGTATTTTACATGAGAGAGCATACTGAGTTGGTGTATGTACTCCAAAATAGAGTAGAAAAGGGCATTGTATATTTTTTCTGACAGATTATATTCAGAGCAATTTTGCTTTTAACAGTGGTGTGCCTAGATAATATTTTGATTTTTTTCTATTCAAGCAAAATTAGAATTTCGGTATTTTACATGAGAGATGATACTGAGTTGGTGTATAAACGTCAAAACTAACTAGAATAAGGCATTGTATATTTTTTCTAACAGACTATATTCACAGCCATTTTCTTTTAATTTTGAGGCTCCTAGATATTTTTTAAATTTTTTTCAATTCACGTTAAACTAGAATTTCTGTATTTTACATGAGAGAGCATATTGAGTTGGCGTATATACTACAAAACAGAGGAGAAAAGGGCATTGTATATTTAGTCGGACACATTACATTCAGAGCAATTTTAATTTTAACATTGGGGTGCCTAGATAATATTTAGATTTCTTCAATTCGCTTAAATATAGAATCTCTCTATTTTACATGAGAGAGCATATTGAGTTGGTGTATATACTCCAAAACAGAATAGAATAGGGCATTGTATTTTTTTTCTGAAAGATTAGATTCAGAGCAATTTTGTTTTAAACATTGGGGTGACTAGATACTATTTAGATTTCTTTCGATTCGCTTAAATATAGAATTTCTGTATTTTACATGAGAGAGCATATGGAGTTGGTGTATATACTCCAAAACAGAGTAGAGTAGGGCATCGTATATTTTTTCTGACAAATTATATTCAGTGTAATTTTGTTGTTAACATTGGGTTCCTAGATAATATTTAGATTTTTTTGATTCGGGTGAAATTTGAATTTCGGTATTTTACATAAGAGAGCACACTGAGTTGGTGTATATACTCCAAAACGGAGTAGAATAAGGCATTGTATATTGTTTCTAACAGACAGTATTCAGAGCCATTTTCTTTTAACTTTGGGGCGCCTAGGTATTATTTAGATTTCTTTCGATTCGCGTAAAATTTGAATTTCCGTATTTTACATGAGAGAGCATACTGAGTTGGTGTATGTACTGCAAAACAGAGTAGAAAAGGGCATTGTATATTCTTTCGGACACATTATATTCAGAGCAATTTTGCTTTTAACATTGGGATGCCTAAATAATATTTAGAATTTTTCGATTCGCTTAAATATTGAATTTCTGCATATTACATGAGAGAGCATATGGAGTTGGTGTATATACTCCAAAAAAGAGTAGAAAAGGGCATTGTATATTTTTTCTGACAGATTATATTCAGAGCAATTTTGTTTTTAACATTGGGGTGCCTAGATAATATTTAGATTTTTTTTTCGATTCACGTTAATTTAGAATTTCTGTATTTTACATGAGAGAGCCTACTGAGTTCGTGTATATACTCCAAAACAGGGTAGAATAAGGTATTGTATATTTTTTCTAACAGAATATATTCAGAGCCATTTTCTTTTATCTTAGGGACGTGGTGATATTATTTAGATTATTTTCGATTCACGTACAATTAGAATTTCGGTATTTTACGTGAGAGAGCATATTGACTTGGTGTATATACTCCAAAACAGAGTAGAAAAGGGCATTGTATATTTTTTCTGACCGATTATATTCAGAGTACGTTTGCTTTTAACATTGGGGTGCCTAGATAACATTTAGATTTTCTTCGACTTGCATAAAATTATAATTTCGGTATTTTACGTGAGAGAGCATATTGATTTGGTGTATATACTCCAAAACAGAGTAGATGAAGGCATTGTAAATTTTTTATAAGAGACTATGTTCAGAGCCATTTTTTTTTTTTACCTTGGGGCGCCTAGATATTCTTAAGATTTTTTACCGTTTCGCGTAAAATTAGAATTTCTGGATTTTACATGTGAGAGCATACTGAGTTGACTTATATACTTTAAAACAGAGTATAATAAGGCATTGTATATTTTTTCAGACAGATTATATTCAGAGAAATTTTGTTTTTAACACTGGGGTGCCTAGATAATATTTAGATTTTTTTGATTCGGTTAAAATTAGAATTTCTGTATTTTACATGAGAGAGCATACTGAGTTGGTTTATATACTCCAAAACAGAGTAGAAAAGGGCATTGTAGATTTTTTCTGACAGATTATATAAAGAGCAATTTTTCTTTTATCATTGGTGTTCCTAGATAATATTTATGTATTTTTCGATTGGCTTAAATCTAGATTTTCTGTATTTTACATGAGAGACCATGTGGAGTTGGTATATATACTCCAAAAAAAAGTAGAATAAATCATTGTATATTTTTTCTGAAAGATTATATTCAGAGCAAGATTGCTCTTAACATTGGGGTGCCTAGATAATATTTAGATATTTTTCGATTCACTTAAATACCGAATTTCTGTATTTTACATGAGAGAGCATATGGAGTTGGTGTATATACTTTAAAACAGAGTAGAATAGGGCATTGTATATTTTCTCTGACAGACTTTATTCAGAGCCATTTTATTTTAACTTTGCGGCGCCTAGATATCATTTACTTTTTTGTCGATTTGTGTAAAATTAGAATTATTGTATTTTACATGAGAGAGCATATTGAGTTGGTGTATATACTCCAAAGCAGAGTAGAATAAGGCATTGTATATTTTTTCCAACAGAATATATTCAGAGCCATTTTCTTTTATCTTTGGGGCACCTAGATACTATTTAGATTTATTTCAATTCGCGTAAGATTAGAATTTCGGTATTTTACATGAGAGAGCATATTGAGTTGGTGTATATACTCCAAAACAGAGTAGAAAAGGGCATTGTATATTTTTTATGACTGATTATATTCAGAGCAATTTTGCTTTTAACATTGGTATGCCTAGATAATATTTAGATTTTTTTCGATTCACATAAAATTAGAATTTCTGTATTTTTCATTAGAGAGCATACTGAGTTGGTGTATATACTCCAAAACAAAGTAGAATAAGGCATTTTATTTTTTTCTAACAGACTATATACAGAGCCATTTTCTTTTAACTTTGGGATTTCTAGATATTATTTAGATTTTTTTCAATTCGCTAAATATAGAATTTCTGTATTTTACATAAGACAGCATATGAATGAGGTGTATATACACAAAAACAGAGTAGAAAAGGGAATTGTATAATTTTTTTGACAGATTATATTCAGAGCAATTTTGCTTTTAACATTGTTGTGCCTAGATAATATTTAGATATTTTTTGATTCACGTAAATTTAGATTTTCCGTATTTTACATGAGAGAGCATACTGAGTTGGTGTATATACTCCAAACAGAATAGAATAGAGCAGTGTAAATATTTTCTGACAGATTATATTCAGAGCAATTTTGCATTTAACATTCGGGTGCCTAGATAATATTCAGATTTTTTCGATTCGGGTAAAATTATAATTTCTGTATTTTACATGAGAGAGCGTACTGTTTTGGTGTATATACTAAAAAACAGAGTAGAAAAGGGCATTGTATATGTTGTCTGACAGATTATATTCAGAGCAATTTTGCTTTTAACATTGGGGTGCCTAGATAATATTTAGATATTTTTCGATTCACTTAAATATAGAATTTCTGTATTTTACAGGAGAGAGCATAATGAGTTGGTGTCTATACTTTAAAACAGAGTAGAATAGGTCATTGTATATTTTCTCTAACAGATTATATTCAGAGAAATATTGTTTTTAACGTTGGGGTGCCTAGATAATATTTAGATTTTTTTCGATTCACGTAAAATTACAATTTCGGAATTTTACATAAGAGAGCCTACAGAGTTGGTTTGTATACTCTAAAACAGAGTAGAATAACGCATTGTATATTTTGTCTAACAGACTATATTCAGAGCAATTTTCTTTTAACTTTGGAACGCCTAGATATTATTTAGATTTTTCTCGATTCGTGTAAAATTAGAATTTCGGTACTTTACATGAGAGAGCATATTGAGTTGGTGTATATACCACAAAACTGAGTAGAATAGAGCAATGTATACTTTTTCTGACAGATTATATTCAAAGCAATTTTTCTTTAAACATTGGGGTGCCTAGATAATATTTAGAGTTTTTTCCTTTCACGTAAAATTAGAATTTTGGTATTTTACATGAGAGAGCATACTGATTTGGTGTATATAGTCCAAAACATAGTAGAATATGGCATTGTATATTTTATCTGACAGATTATAATCAGAGAAATTTTGTATTTAACATTGGGGTGCTTAGATAATATTTAGGTATTTTTCGATTCACGCAAAATTAGAATTTTGTTACATTACATGAGAGCATAGTGAATTGGAGTATATACTCCAAAACAGAGTAGAATAAGGCATTGTATATTTTTTCTAACAGACTATATTCAAAGCCATTTTTTTTAACTTTGGGGCGCCTAGATATTATTTATATATTTTTTTGATTCTCGTAATATTAGAATTTTGGTATTTTACATAAGAGGTTATATTGAGTTGGTGTATATACTACATAACAGAGTAGAAAAGGGCATTGTATATTTTTTCTGACAGATTATATTCAGAGCAATTTTGCTATTAAAATTCGGGTGCCTAGAAAATATTTAGATTTCTTTCAATTCACGTAAAATTAGCATTTTGGTATTTTACATAAGAGAGCATACTGAGTTGGTGAATATAGTCCAAAACAGAGTATAATAAGGCATTGTATATTCTTTCTAACAAACTATATTCAACGCAATATTCTTTAAACTCTGGGACGCCTAGATATTATTTAGATTTTTTTCGATTGAACTAAAATTAGAATTGCTGTATTTTACATGAGAGATCCTATTGAGTTGGTGTATATACTACAAAAAATAGTAGAAAAGGGCATTGTATATTTCTTCTGACAGATTATATTTAGAGCAATTTTTCTTTTAACATTGGGGTGCCTAGATAATATTTAGACTTCTTTCAATTTGCTTAAATATAGAATTATTGTATTTTACATGACAGAGAATATGGAGTTGGTTTATATACTCCAAAACAGAGTAGAATTGGGCATTGTATATTTTTTCTGACAGATTATATTCAGAGCAATTTTGTTTTAACATTGGGGTGCCTAGATAAAATTTAGATTTTTTTCAATTCACGTAAAATAGAATTTCGGTATTTTACATGAGAGAGCATACTGAGTTGGTGTATATACTCCAAAATATAGTAGAATAAACCATTGTATATTTTGCCAATAGACTATATTCAGAGCCATTTTCTTTTAACTTTGGGGCGGCTAGATAATATTTAGATTTATTCGATTCGGGTAAAATTATAATTTCTTTATTTTACATGAGAGAGCATACTGAGTTTGTGTATATACACCAAAACAGAGTAGAAATGGGCATTGTATATTTTTTCTGACAGATTATATTCAGAGCAATTTTGTTTTAACATTGGGGTGCCTAGATAATATTTACAATTTTTTCGATTCACTTAAATATAGAATTTCTGTATTTTACATGAGAGAGCATATGGGGTTGGTGTATATACTCCAAAACGAAGTAGAATAGGGCATTGTATATTTTATCTGACTGAATATATTCAGAGCAAATTTGTTTTTAAAATTGGGGTGCCTAGATAATATTTAGATTTTTTCGATTTTGGTACAATTAGCATTTCTGTATTTTACATGAGAGAGCATAATGAATTGGCGTATATACTCCAAAAAATAGTAGAATAAGGAATTGTATATTTTTTCTAACAGACTATATTCAGAGGCATTTTCCTTTAACTTTGGGGTGCCTAGATATTATTTAGATTTTTTTCGATTCGCGTAAAATTAGAATTTCGTTATTTTACATGAGAGAGCATATTGACTTAGTGTATATACTACAAAACAGAGCAGAATAACGCATTGTAAATTCTTTCTAACAGACCATATTCAACGCAATTTTCTTTGAACTCTGGGACGCCTAGATATTATTTAGATTTTTTTCGATTAAAGTAAATTTAGAATTTCTCTATTTTACATGAGAGAGCATATTGAGTTGGTGTATATACTAGAAAACGGAGTAGAAAAAAGCATTGTATATTTTTTCTGACAGATTATATTCAGAGCAATTTTTCTTTTAACATTGGGGTGCCTAGATAATATTTAGATTTCATTCAATTTGCTTAAATATAGAATTTCTGTATTTTATATGAGAGAGCATATTGAGTTGGTGTATATACTCCAAAACAGAGTAGAATAGGGCATTGTATATTTTTACTGACAAATTATATTAAGAGAAATTTTGCTTTACACATTGGGGTGCCTAGAAAATATTTAGATTTTTTTCGATTCACGTAACATTAGAATTTCGGTATTTTACTTGAGAGAGCATACTGAGTTGGTGTATATACCCCAAAACAGAGTAGAACAGGGCATTGTATATTTTTTTCTAAAAGATTATATTCAGAGCAATTTTGCTTTTAACATTGTGGTTCTTAAATAATATTTAGATTTTTTTCGATTCAGGAAAAATTAGAATTTCTGAATTTTACATGAGAGAGCATACTGAGTTGGTGTATATACTCCAAAACAGAGTAGAATAGGGCATTGTATATTTTTTTTGACAGATTTTATTCAAAGCAATTTTGCTTTTAACATTCGGCTGCCTTGATAATATTTAGATATTTTTGATTCTGGTAAAATTATTATTTCTGTATTTTAACTGAGAGAGTATACTGAGTTGGTGTATATACACCAAAACAGAGTAGAATAAGGCATTGTATTTTTTTATAACAGACTATATTCAGAGTCATTTTCTTTTAACTTTGTGGCTTCTAGATATTATTAAGATTTTTTACCATTTTGCGTAAAATTAGAATTTTGGTATTTTACATGAGAGGGCATATTGAGCTGGTGTATATACTATAAACAGAGTAGAAAAGGGCATTGTATATTTCCTCTGAAAGATTGTATTTAGAGCAATTTTGCTTTTTACATTGGGGTGCCTGGATAATATTTAGATTTCGTTCAATTCGCTTAAATATAGAATTTCTGTGTTTTAAATGAGAGAGCATATGGAGTTTGTGTATATACTCCAAAACGGAGTAGAATAGGGCATTGTATATTTTTTCTGACAGATTATATTCAGAGCAATTTTGTTTTTCACATTAAGGTGCCTAGATAATATTTAGATTTTTGCGATTCTGGTAAAATTTGAATTTCTGTATTTTTCATGAGTAAGCATACTTAGTTGGTGTATATAATCCAAAAGAAAGTAGAATAAGGCATTGTATAATTTTTCTAACAGACTATATTTGGAAACATTTTCTTTTTTATTTGGGGCACCTGTATAATATTTAGGTTTTTTTCCATTCGCATAAAATTAGAATTTCGGTATTTTACATGAGAGAGCACATTGAGTTGGTGTATATACTCCAAAACAGAGTAGAAAAGGGCATTGTATATTTTTTTCAACAGATTATTTCAGAGCAATTTTGCTTTTAACAATGGGGTGCCTAGATAATATTTAGATTTTTTTCGATTCACGTAAAATTAGAATTTCGGTGTTTTACATGAGAGAGCACACTGAGTTGGTTTATATACTACAAAACAGAGTAGAAAAGGGCATTGTATATTTTTTCTGACAGATTATATTCAGAGCAATTTTGCTTTTAACATTCAAGTTCCAGTATGAGATTTAGATTTTTTCGATTTGTGTAAAATTTTAATTTCTGTATTTTACATGAGAGAGGATACTGAGTTGGTGTATATACTCCAAAACAGAATATAATAGTGCATTGTATATTTTTTCTGAGAGATTATATTGAGAGCAATTTTGTTTTTAACATTGGTGTGCCTAGATAATATTTAGATTTTTTCGATTTGGGTAAAATTAGAATTTCTGTATTTTACATTAGAGGGTATACTGAGTTGGTGTATATACTCCAAAACAGAGTAGAATAAGGCATTGTATATATTTTATAACAGACTATATTCAGAGCCAATTTTCTTTAACTTTGGAGCGCCTAGATATTATTTAGAATTATTCGATTCGTGTAAAATTTGAATTTCGATATTTTACATAAGAGCATATTGAGTAGGTGTATATACTCCAAAACAGAATAGAAA
The DNA here is from genome assembly GCF_049354715.1 of Callithrix jacchus. NCBI lineage: Eukaryota > Metazoa > Chordata > Mammalia > Primates > Cebidae > Callithrix > Callithrix jacchus. Next base: position 53,778,518 of record NC_133519.1, read on the forward strand.
ATGGCATTGTATATTTTTCCTGACAGACTATATTCAAATCAATTTTGCTTTTATCATTGGGGTGCCTAGATAATATTTAGATTTTTTTTGATTTGCTTAAATATTAAATTATTGTATTTTACATGAGAGAGCATATGGAGTTGGTGTATATACTCCAAAACAGAGTAGAATAGGGTATTTTATATTTTCTCTGACAGATTATATTCAGAGCAATTTGGTTTATAACTTTGGGGTGCCTAAATAATATTTAGATTTTTATTCGATTCACGTAAAATTAGAATTTTGGTATTTTACATGACAGAGTATACTGAGTTGGTGTATATACTCCAAAATAAAGTAGAATAAGGCATTGTAAATTTTTTCTAACAGACTATATTCAGCGCCATTTTCTTTTAACTTTGGAGCGTCTAGATATTATTTGTATTTTTTTCGATTCGCGTAAAATTAGAATTACGGTATTTTACATGAGAGAGCACATTGAGTTGGTGTATATACTCCAAAACAGGGTAGAAATAGGCACTATATATTTTTTCTAACAGATTATATTCAGAGTAATTTTGCTTTAAACATTGGGGTGCCTAGATAATATTTAGAATTTTTTCGTTTCACGTAAAATAAGAATTTCAGTATTTTACATGAGAGAGCATACTGAGTTGGTGTATATACTCCAAAACAGATTAGAATAAGGCATTGTATATTTTTTCTACCAGACTATATGCAGAGCCATTTTCTTATAACTTTGGGGCTCCTAGATATTGTTTAGATTTTAATCGATTCATGTAAAATTAGAATTTTGATATTTTACATCAAAGAGCATATTGAGTTGGTGTATAAACTTCAAAACAGAGTAGAAAAACGCATTGTATATTTTTTCTGACAGACTACATTTAGAGCAATTTTGCTTTAACATTGGGGTGCCTAGATAATATTTAGAATTTTTTTGATTCGGTTAAATATAGAATTTCTGTATTTTACATGAGAGAGCGTATGGAGTTGGTCTATATACTCTAAAACAGAGTAGAATAGGGCCTTGTATATTTTTTCTGACAGATGATATTCAGAGCAATTTTGTTTTTAACATTGGGGTGTCTAGAAAATATTTTTATTTTTTTTGATTCACGTAAAATTTGAATTTCGGTATTTTACATGAGAGGCAATACAGAGTTGGTGTATATACTCCAAAACAGAATAGAATAGGGCATTGTATATTTTTCCTCACAGATTATATTCAGAGCAATTTTGTTTTTTACATTGGGGTGCCTAGATAATATTTAGATTATTTTGATTTGGGTAAAATTAGAATTTTTGTATTTTACAAGAGAGAGCATAAAATGTTGGTGTATATACTCCAAAACAGAGTAGAATAAGGCATTGTATATTATTTCTAACAAACTATTTTCAGAGAAATTTTCTTTTAACTGTGGGGCGCCTAGATATTATCTAGATTTTTTTCGATTCGCGTAGAATTAGAATTTTGTTATTTTACATGAGAGAGCACATTGAGTTTTTGTCTATACTCCAAAACAGAGTAGAATAAGGCCTCGTATATTTATTCTAACAGACTATATTCAGAGCCATTTTCTTTTAATTTTGGTGCACCTAGATTTTATTTAGATTTGTTTCGATTGGCATAAAATTAGAATTTCGGTATTTTACATGGGAGAGCATACTGAGTTGGTGTGTATACTGCAAAATAGAGTAGAATAAGGCATTGTATATTTTTTCTAACAGACTATATTCAGAGCCATTTTCTTCTAGTTTTGGGGCACCTAGATATTATCTAGATTTTTTTCGCTTCACGTAAATTTAGAATTTCTCTATTTTACATGAGAGAGCATATTGATTTGCTGTATATACACCAAAACAGAGTAGAAAAGGGCATTGTATATTGTTTCTGACAGATTATATTCAGAGAAAATTTGCTTTTAACATTGGGGTGCGTAGATAATGTTTAGATATTTTTCGATTTGCTTAAATATAGAATCTCTGTATTTTACAAGAGAGAGCATATGGAGTTGGTCTATATACTTTAAAAAAGAGTAGAATAGGACATTGTATATTTTCTCTTACAGATGATATTCAGAGCAATTTTGTTTTTAACATTGGGGTGCCTAGATAATATTTAGATTTCTTTCGATTCACATAAAATTAGAATTTCAATATTATACATGAGAGCATATTGAGTTGTATATACTACAAAACAGAGTAGAAAACAGCATTGTATATTTTTTATGACAGATTATATTCAGAGCAATTTTGTTTTAACATTGGGGTGCGTAGATAATATTTTGATTTTTTTCGATTCAGGTAAATATAGAATTTCTGTATTTTACATGAGAGAGCATACAGAGTCGGCGTATATACTCCAAAACAGAGTAGATTAAGGCATTGTATATTTTTTCTAACAGACTATATTCAGAGCCATTTTCTTTTAACTTTGGGGTGCCTAGATATTATTTAGATTTTTTTCGATTTGCGTAAAATTAGAATTTCGGCATTTTATATGTGAGAGCATATTGAGTTGGTGTATATACTGCAAAACAGAGTAGAAAAGGGTATTGTATATTTTGTCTGACAGACTACATTCAGAGCAATTTTGCTTTTATCTTTAAGTTGCCTAGATAATATTTAGATTATTTTGCATTCGGGTAAAATTAGAATTATTCTATTTTACATGAGAGAGCATACTGAGTGGGTGTGTGTACATTAAAACAGTGTACAATAAGGCATTGTATATTTTTTTCTAACAGGCTATATTCAGAGCAATTTTTCTTTTACTTTGGGGCGCCTAGATATTATTTAGATTTCTTTTGATTCACTTAAATACAGAATTTCCGTATTTTACATGAGAGAGCATACAGAGTTGTTGGATATACTCCAAAACAGAGTAGAATAAGGCATTGTATATTTTTTCTAACAGACTATATTCAGAGCCATTTTCTTTCAGCTTTGGGTCGCCTAGATATTATTTAGATTTTTTTCGATTCACGTAAAATTAGAATTTCGGTATTTTACATGATAGAGCATATTGAGTTGGAGTATATACTACAAAATAGAGTTTAAAAGGGCATTGTATATTTTTTCTGACAGATTGTAATCAGAGCAATTTTGATTTTAACATTGGGGTGCCTAGATAATATTTAGATGTTTTTCGATTCGCTTAAATTTAGAATTTCTGTATTTTATATGAGAGAGCATATGTAGTTGGTGTATATACTACGAAACAGAGTAGAATAGGGCATTGTATATATGTTCTGACAGATTCTATTTAGAGCAATTTTGTTTTAAACATTGGGGTGCCTAGATAATATTTTGATTTTTTTCGATTCGCTTAAATATAGAATTTCTGTATTTTACATGAGAGAGTATATGGAGTTGGTGTATATACTCCAAAATAAGGTAGAATAGGGCATTGTATATTTTTTATGACAGATTATATTCAGACCACTTTTGTTTTTAACATTGGGGTGCCTAGATAATATTTATATTTTTTTCGATTCACTTAAATATAGAATTTCTGTATTTTACATGATAGAGTATATGGAGTTGGTGTATATACTACTAAACAAAGTAGAATAGGGCATGTATATATTTTCTGACAGATTATATTCAGAGCAATTTTATTTTTAATGTTGGGGTGCCTAGATAATATTAAGATTTATTCTATTCGGGTAAAATTTGAATCTCTGTATTTTACATGAGAGAGCATACTGAGTTGGTGTATATACTCCAAAACAAAGTAGAATATGGCATTGTATATTATTTCTTACAGACTATATTCAGAGCCATTTTCTTTTAACTTTGGGGCTCCTAGATATTATTTAGATTTTTTTCGATTCGCGTAAAATTAGAATTTCTGTATTTTACATGACAGAGCATATTGATTTGGTGTATATACTACAAAACAGAGTAGTAAAGGGCCTTGTATATTTTTTCTGACAGATTATATTCAGCGCAATTTTGCTTTTAACATTGGGATGCCTAGATAATGTTTAGATTTTTTCGAATATCTTAAATATACAATTTCTTTATTTTACATGAGGGAGCATATGGAGTTGGTGTATATACTCCAAAACAGAGTAGAATAGGGCATTGTATATTTTCTCTGAGATATTATATTCAGAGCAATTTTGTTTTAAAAATTAGGGTGCCTAGATAATATTTAGATTTTTTCAATTCGGGTAAAATTAGAATTTCTTTATTTTAAATGAGAGAGCATACTGAGTTGGTGTATGTACTCCAAAACAGAGTAGAATAAGGCATTGTATATTTTTTCTAACAAACAATATTCAGAGCCATTTTCTTTTATCTTTGGGGCGCCTAGATATTATTTAGATTTTTATCGATTCGTGTTAAATTAGGATTTCTGTATTTTACATGAGAGAGCATATTGAGTTGGAGTATATACTACAAAACAGAGTAGAAAAAAGCATTTATATTTTTTCTGAAAGATTATATTCAGAGAAATTTTGCTTTTAACATTGGGGTGCCTAGATAGTATTTAAATTTTTTTTATTCGGGTAAAATTAGAATTTCTGTATTTTACATGAGAGAGCACACTTTGTTGGTGTATATACTCCAAAACAAAGTAGAATAAGGCATTGTATATTTCCTCAAAGTACATTCAGAGCCAATTTCTTCTTACTTTGTAGCGCATAGATATTAATTAGATTTTTTTCTATTCGCGGAAAATTAGAATTTCGGTATTTTACATGAGAGAGCATATTGAGTTGGGGTATATATTCCAAAATAGAGTAGAAAAGGGCATTTTATATTTTTTTTGAAAGATTATATTTAGAGCAATTTTGCTTTTAATATTGGGGTGCCTAGATAATATTTTGATTTTTTTCGATTAGCTTAAATATAGAATTTCTGTATTTTACATGAGAGAGTATATGTAGAGTGTGTATATACTCCAAAACAAGGTAGAATAGGGCATTGTATATTTTTTCTGACAGATTATATTCAGACCAGTTTTGTTTTTAACATTGGGGTGCCTAGATAATATTTAGATTTTTTCCATCCAGGTAAAATTAGAATTCCTTTATTTTCCATGAGAGAGCATACTGAGTTAATGTATATACTCCACAATAGAGTAGAATAAGGCATTGTATATTTTTTCTAAAAGACTATATTCAGAGCCATTTTCCTTTAACTTTTGGGCGCCTAGATATTATTTAGATTTTTTTTGATTCACTTAAATACAGAATTTTCGTGTTTTACATGAGAGAGCACACTGAGTTGTTGTATATACTCCAAAACAGAGTAGAATAGGACATTGTATATTTTTTCTAACAGACTATATTCAGAGCCATTTTCTTTTAACTTTGGGTCGTCTAGATATTATTTAGATTTTTTTCAATTCGCGTAAAATTTGAATTTCGTATTTTACATGAGAGAGCATATTGAGTTGGTGTATATACTACAAAATAGAGTAAAAAAGGGCATTGCATATTTTTTCTGACAGACTATATTCAGAGCAATTTTTCTTTTAACATTGGGGTGCCTAGATAATATTTAGATTTTTTTCAATTCGCTTAAATATAGAATTTCTGTATTTTACATGAGAGAGCATATGGAGTTGGTGTATATACTACGAAACAGAGTAGAATAGGGCATTGTATATATTTTCTGAAAGATTATAATCAGAGCAATTTTGTTTTTAATATTGTGGTGCCTAGATAAAATTTAGATTTTTTTCGATGCGGGTAAAGTTATGGCTTCTTTATTTTACATGAGAAAGCATATTGAGTTGGTGTATATACTAAAATACAGAGTAGAAAAGGGCATTGTATATTTTTTTCCGACAGAGTATATTCAGAGCAATTTTGCTTTTAACACTGAAGTGCCTAGATAATATTTAGATTTTTTCGATTCGGGTAAAACTAGAATTTCTGTATTTTACGTGAGAGAGCATATTGAGTTGGTGTATATAATAAAAAACAGAGTAGAAAAGGGCATTGTATATTTTTTCTGACAGATTATATTCAGAGCAATTTTCTTTTTAACATATGGGAGCATAGAAAGTATTTAGATGTTTATCGATTCACTTAAATACAGAATTTCTGTATTTTACATTAGAGAGCATATGGAGTTGGTGTATGTACTATGAAACAGAGTAGAATAGGGCATTGTATATATTTTCTGAAAGATTATATTCAAAGCAATTTTGTTTTTAACGTTGGGGTGCCTAGATAATATTTAGATTTTTTTCTATTCGCTTAAATATAGAATTTCTGTATTTTACATGAGAGAACATACTGATTTGGTGTATATACTCCAAAACAAAGTAGAATAAGGCATTGTATATTTTTTCTAACAGACTATATTAACAGCCATTTTCATTTAACTTTTGGGTGCCTAGATATTATTTAGATTTTTTTCGATTCACGTAAAATTTTAATTTCTGCATTTTACATGAAAGAGCATATTCAGTTGATGTATATACTCCAAAACAGAGTAGAGAAGGGTATTGTATATTTTTTCTGACAGATTATATTTAGAGCAATTTTGCTTTTAACATTGGGGTGCCGACATAATATTTAGATTATTTTCGATTCACGTAAAATTAGAATTACGGTATTTTACATGAGAAACCGTAATGATTTGGTGTATATACTCCAAAACAGAGTAGAAAAGGGCATAGTATATTTGCTATGACAGATTATATTCAGTACAATTTTTCTTATAACCTTGGGGTTCCTAGATAATATATAGATATTTTTCGATTCCCTTAACTATAGAATTTCTGTATTTTACATGAGAGAGCATATTGAGTTGGTGTATATACTCCAAAACAGAGTAGAATAGGGCATTGCATATTTTTTCTGACAGTCTATATTCAGAGGAATTTTGATTTTAACATTGGTGTGCCTAGATAATATGTAGATTCTTTTGATTTGGGTAAAATTATAATTTCTGTATTTTACGTGAGAGAGCATAGAGAGTTTGTGAGTATACTACAAAACAGAGTATAATTAGGCATTGTATATTTTTTCTAACAGACTCTATTGAGAGCCATTTTCTTTTAAATTTGGGGCGCCTAAATATTATTCAGATTTTTCTCAATTAGCAGAAAATTAGAATTTCGGTATTTTACATGAGAGAGCTTATTCAGTTTGTGTATATACTCCAAGAAAGTCCAGAAAAGGGCATTGTATATTTTTTCTGACTGATTATATTCAGACCAATTTTGCTTTTAACATTCGGGTGACTAGATAATATTTAGATTTTTTTCGATTTACATAAATTAGAATTTAAGTATTTTACATGAGAGAGCATATTGAGTGGGTGTATATACTCCAAAACAGTGTAGAATAAAACATTGTATATTTTTTTCTGACAGACTATATTCAGAGCAATTTTGTTTTTAACGTTGTGGTGTCTAGATAATATTTAGATTTTTTTCGATTCACATAAAATTCGAAGTTCGGTATTTTACATGAGAGAGCATATTGAGTTGGTTTATATACGCGAAAACAGAGTAGAAAAGGGCATTGTATATTTTTTCTGACAGATTATATTCAGAGTAATTTTGCTTTTAACATTGGGGTGCCTAGATAATATTTAGATTTTTTGAGAATCGATTAAATACAGACAATCTGTTTTTTACATGAGAGAGCATATGGGGTTGGTGTATATACTCCAAAACAGAGTAGAATAGGGCATTGTATATTTTTTCTGACAGATTATATTCAGGGCAATTTTTTTTCAACATTGGGGTGCCTAGATCATATTTAGATTTTTTGAGAATCGATTAAATACAGACAATCTGTTTTTTACATGAGAGAGCATATGGAGTTGGTGTATATACTCCAAAACAGAGTAGAATAGGGCATTGTACATTTTTTCTGACAGATTATATTCAGAGCAATTTTTTTTTAACATTGAGGTGCCTAGATAATATTTAGATTTTTTCGATTCGGGTAAAGTTAAAATTTCGATATTTTACATGAGAGGATACTGAGTTTGTGTATATACTCGAAAACAGATTAGAATAAGGCATTGTATATTTTTTCTAGCCGACTATGTTCAGAGCCATTACTTTTAACTTTGGGGTGGCTAGATATTATTTAAAATTTTTTCGATTCGGGTAAAATTCGAATTTCGGTATTTTACATGAGAGAGCATATTGAGTTGGTGTATATACTCCAAAAAAGAGTAGAAAGGGGCATTGTATATTTTTTCTGACAGATTATATTCAGAGCAATTTTTCTTTTGACCTTGGGGTGCCTAGATAATATTTAGATTTTTTTCGATTCCCTTAACTATAGAATTTCTGTATTTTACATTAGAGAGCATATGGAGTTGGTGTATATACTCAAAAACAGATTAGAATAGGGGATTGCACATTTTTTCTGACAGAGTATATTCAGAGCAATTTTGCTTTTAACATTGGGGGGCCTAGATAATATTTAGATTCTTTCGATTTGGGTAAAATTAGAATTTCTGTATTTTATATGAGATAGCATACTGAGTTGTTGTATATACTCCAAAACAGAGTAGAAGTAGGCATTGTATATGTTTTCTAACAGACTATATTCAGAGCCATTTTCTTTTAAGTTTGGGGCGCCTAGATTGTATTTAGATTTTTCTCAATTCGTGTAAAATTAGAATTTCGGTATTATACATGAGAGAGCATATTCACTTTGTGTATATACCCCAAAAAGACCAGAAAAGGGCATTGTGTATTTTTTATGACAAATTATATTCAGAGCAATTTTTCTTTTAACATTCTGGTGCCTAGATAATATTTAGATTTTTTTAGATTCACGTACATTTAGAATTTCAGTATTTTCTATGAGAGAGCATATTGAGTGGGTGTATATACTCCAAAACAGAGTAGAATATAACATTGTATATTTTTTCTGACAGACTATATTCAGAGCAATTTTGTTTTTAACATTGTGATGCCTAGATAATATTTAGATTTTTTTCGATTCGCTTAAATATAGAGTTTCTGTGTTTTACAGGAGAGAGCATATGGAGTTGGTGTATATACTCCAAAACAGAGTAGAATAGGGGACTGTATATTTTTTCTAACAGACTATATTCAGAGCCATTTCTTTAATTTTAAGGTACCTGGATATTATTTAGATTTTTTTCTATTCACGTAAAATTTTAATTTCGGTATTTTACATGAGAGATCCTATTGAGTTGGTGTATATATTTCAAAACAGAGCAGAATCGGGCATTTTATATTTTTTCTAACAGACTATATTCAGAGCCATTTCTTTAACTTTGGGGTGCCTAGATATTATTTGGATTTTTTTTGATTCGCGTACAATTAGAATTTCGGTATTTTAAATGAGAGAGCTTATTGAGTTGGTGTATATACTCCAAAAGAGAGTCAAAAAGAACATTGTATATATTTTCTGACAGAGTATATTCAGAGCAATCTTTCTTTTAACATTGGGGTGCCTAGATAATATTTAGATTTTTTTCAATTCGCTTAAGGATGGAATTTTTGTATTTTACGTGAGAGAGCATATAGAGTTGGTGAATATAATCGGAAACAGAGTAGAATAGGGCATTATATATTTTTTATGACAGACTATATTCAGAGCAATTTTGTTTTTAACAGTGGGGTTCCTAGATAATATTTAGATTTATTCGATTTGGGTAAAATTAGAATTTCGGTATTTTACATGAGAGAGCATACTGAGTTGGTGTATATACTCCAAAACAGAGTAAAATAAGGCATTGTATATTTTTTCTAACAGACTATATTCAGAACCATTTTCTTTTGACTTTTAGGCGCCTAGATATTATTTAGATTTTTTTTGATTTGCGTAAAATTGGAATTTCAGTATTTTACATGAGACAGCATATCGAGTTGGTGTATATGCTCCAAAACAGAATAGAAAAGGGCATTGTATATTTTTTCTGACAGATTATATTCAGAGCAATTTTGCTTTTAACATTCGGGTGCCTAGATAGTATTTAGATTATTTTCGATTTACGTATAATTAGAATTTCGGTATTTTACATTAGAGAGCATGCTGAGTTGGTGTATATGCACCAAAACAGAGTAGAATAAGGCATTGTGTATTTTTTCTAACAGACTATATTTAGACCCATTTTCTTTTATCTTTGGGGAGACTAGGTATTATTTAGATTGTTTTCGATTCGCGTAAAATTAGAATTTCGGTGTTTCACATGAGAGAGCATATTGAGTTGGGGTATATACTCCAAAACTGAGTAGAAAAGGGCATTGTATATTTTTTCTGACAGAATATATTCGGAACAATATTGCTTTTAACATTGTGGTGTCTAGATAATATTTAGATTTTTTTCGATTCTCATAAAATTAAAAGTTCCCTATTTGACATGAGAGAGCATATTGAGTTTGTTTATATACTCGAAAACAGAGTAGAAAAGGGCATTGTATATTTTTTTGACAGATTATATTCAGAGAAATCTTGCTTTTAACATTGGGGTGCCTAGATAATATTGAGATTTTTTTTTAGATTCGATTAAATACAGTATATCTCTTTTTTACATGAGAGAGTATATGGAGTTGTTATATATACTCCAAAACAGAGTAGAATAGGGCATTGTATTTTTTTTCGGACAGATTATATTCAGAGCAATTATTTTTTAACATTGGGGTGCCTAGATAATATTTAGATTTATTTAGATTTGCTTAAATATAGAATTTCTGTATTTTATATGAGAGAGCATATGGAGTTGGTTTATATATTCCAAAACAGAGTAGAATAGGGCATTGTATATTTTTTCTGACAGATTATATTCAGAGCAATTTTGTTTTTAACATTGAGGTCCCTAGATAATATTTAGATATTTTCGATTCGGGTAAAATTAGAATTTCGATATTTTACATGAGAGATTATACTGAGTTGGTGTATATACTCCAAAACAGAGTAGAGGAAGGTATTGTATATTTTTTCTAATGGACTCTATTCAGAGCCATTACTTTTAACTATGGGGTGCCTAGATATTATTTAAAATTTTTTTGATTCTGGTAAAATTCAAATTTCGGTATTTTACATGAGACAGCATATTGCGTTGGTGTATATAAACCAAAACAGAGTAGAAAAGGCCATTGTATATTTTTTCTGACGTATTATATTCAGAGAAATTTTGCTTTTAACATTGGGGTGCCTAGATAATATTTAGATTTTATTCGATTCAAGTAAAATTAGAATTTCAGTATTTTACATGAGAGAGCATAGTGAGTTGGTGTATATACTCCAAAACAGAGTAGAATAAGGGATTGTATATTTTTTCTAACAGACTATATTCTGAGCCATTTTCTTTTAACTTTTGGGCGCCGATATATTATTTAGATTTTTTTCGATTCACGTAAATTTAGAATTTCTGTATTATACATGAGACAGCATATTGAGTTGGTGTATATATTCCAAAACTAAGTAGAAAAGAATATTGTATATTTTCTCTGACTGATTATATTCCGGGCAATTTTGCTTTTCACATTGGGGTGCCTAGATAATATTTAGATTTTCTTCGATTCACGTAAATTTAGAATTTCGGTATTTTACATGAGAGAGCATACTGAGTTAGTGTATATACACCAAAACAGTGTAGAATAAGGCATTGTATATATTTACTAAGAGACTATATTCAGAGCAATTTTCTATTATACTTGGGGTGCCTAGATAATATTTAGATTTTTTTCGATTTGCATAAAATTAGAATTTTGGTATTTTACATGAGAGACCATAGTGAGTTTGTGTATATACTCCAAAAGAAAGTAGAAAAGGGCATTGTATATTTTTTCTGACAAATTTTATTCAGAGCAATTTATCTTATAACCTTTGGGTGCCTAGATAATATTTAGATTTTTTTCGATTCCCTTAACTATAGAATTTCTGTATTTTATATCAGAGAACATATGGAGTTCGTGTATATACTTCAAAACAGAGTAGAATAGGGCATTGCATATTTTTTCTGACAGACTATATTCAGAGCAATTTTGTTTTTAACATTGGTCGCCTAGATAATTTTTAGATTCTTTCGATTTGGGTAAAATAAGAATTTCGTTATTTTACAGGAGAGAGCATACTGAGTTGGTGTATGTACTCCAAAACAGAGTAGAAGTAGGCATTGTATATTTTTTCTAACAGACTATATTCAGAGCCATTTTCTTTTAACTTTGGGGTGCCTAGATATTATTTAGATTTTTTTCAATTCGCGGAAAATTAGAAGGTCGGTATTTTACATGAGAGAGCATATTCAGTTTGTTTATATACTCCAAAAAAGACCAGAAAAGGGCATTGTATATTTTTTATGACAGATTATATTCAGAGCAATTTTGCTTTTAACATTCGGGTGCCTAGATAATATTTAGATTTTTTTTCGATTCACGTAAAATTAGAATTTCAATATTTTACGTGAGAGAGCATATTGAGTGGGTGTATATACTCCAGAACAAAGTAGAATAAAACATTGTATATTTTTTCTGACAGACTATATTCAGAGAAATTTTGTTTTTAACATTGTGATGCCTAGATAATGTTTATATTTTTTTCGATTCGCTTAAATATAGAATTTCTGTGATTTACAGGAGAGATCATATGGAGTTGGTGTATATACTCCAAAACAGAGTAGAATAGGGCATTGTATATTTTTTGTAACAGACTATATTCAGAGACATTTTTTTTTAACTTTGGGTCACCAGATATTATTTAGATTTTTTTTGATTTGAGTAAAATTAGAATTTCGGTATTTTACATGAGAGAGCACACTGAGTTGGTGTATATACTCTAAAACAGAGTAGAATAAAGCATTGTATATTTTTTCTAACAGACGATATTCAGAGCCATTTTGTTTTTAACATTGTGATGCCTGGATATTATTTAGATTTATTCGATTTCCTTTAATATAGAATTTTTTTTTTACATGAGAGAGCATATGGAGTTATTGTATATACTTCAAAAAAGAGTAGAATAGGGCATTGTATATTTTTTTCTGACAGATTATATTCAGAGCAATTTTTTTTTCACATTAACTTGCCTAGGTAATATTTAGATTTTTACGATTCGGGTAAAATTAGAATTTCGGTATTTTATATGAGAGAGAATACTGAGTTGTTGTATATACACCAAAAGAGAGTAGAAGAAGACATTGTATATTTTATCAAACAGACGATATTCAGAGCCATTTTCTTTTATCTTTGGGGCGCCTAGATATTATTTAGATTTTTTTTGATTCGCGTATATTTAGAATTTCGGTATTTTACATGAGAGAGCATATTGAGTTGGTTTATATACTCCAAAACACAGTAGAAAGGGCATTGCATATTTTTTCTGACAGATTATATTCAGAGAAATTTTGCTTTTAACATTGGGGTGCCTAGATAATATTTAGATTTGTTTCGATTCGCTTAAATATAGAATTTCTGTATTTTACATGAGAGAGCAAATGGAGTTGGTGTATATACTCCAAAACAGAGTAGAATAGGGCATTGAATATATTTTCTGACAGATTATATTCAGAGCAATTTTGTTTTTTACTTTGGCATGCCTAGATAATAATTAGATTTTTTGGATTCGGGTAAAATTAGAATTTCTGTATTTCACATGAGAGAGCAGGCTGAGTTGGTGTATATACTTTAAAACAGATTAGAATAAGGTATTGTATATTTTGTCTAACAGAACATATTCAGAGCCATTTTTATTTAACTTTGGGGCGCCTAGATATTATTTAGATTTTTTTCGATTCGCTTAAATATAGAATTTCGGTATTTTACCTGAGAGAGCATACTGAATTGGTGTATATACTCCAAAACAAAGTAGAATAAGGCATTGTGTATTTTTTCTAACAGAATATATTTAGAGTTATTTTTTTTTAACTTTGGGGCCCCTAGATATTATTTAGAGTTTTTTCAATTCGTGTAAAATTAGAATTTTTGTATTTTACATGAGAGAGCATATTGAGTTGGTGTATATACTCCGAGACAGGGTAGAAAAAAGCATTGTATATTTTTTCTGACAGATTATATTCAGAGCAATTTTGCTTTTAAAATTCAGGTTCCTAGATAATATTTAGATTTTTTTGATTATCGTAAAATAAGAATTTCGGTATTTTACATGAGAGAGCATATTGAGTTGGTGTATATACTCCAAAACAGAGTAGAATATTGCATTGTATATTTTCTCTAACAGATTGCATTCAGAGCAATTTTGCTTTTATCATTCGGGAGCCTAGATAATATTGAGATTTTTTTCGATTCGCTTAAATATCGAATTTTTGTATTTTACGTCAGAGAGCATACTGAGTTGGTGTATATACCCCAAAACAGAGTAGAATAGGGCATTGTATATTTTTTCTGACAGATTGTATTCAGAGCAATTTTTCTTTTAACATTGGGGTGCCTAGATAATATTTAGATTTCTTTCAATTCGCTTTAATATAGAATTTCTGTATTTTACATGAGAGAGCATATTGAGTGGTGTATATACTCCAAAATAGAGTAGAATAGGGCATTGTATATTTTTTCTGACAGAATATATTCAGAGCTCTTTTGTGTTTAACATTGGGTTACCTAGATAGTATTTAGAATTTTTCGATTCGGGTTAAATTAGAATTACTGTATTTTATATGAGAGAGCATACTGAGTTGGTGTATATACTTTAAAACAGAGTAGAATAGGGCATTGTATATTTTTTCTAACAGAATATATTCAGAGCTCTTTTGTTTTTAACATTGGGGTACCTAGATAGTATTTAGAATTTTTCGATTCGGGTTAAATTAGAATTTCTGTATTTTATATGAGAGAGCATACTGAGTTGGTGTATATACTTTAAAACAGAGTAGAATAGGGCATTGTATATTTTTTCTGACAGATTATATTTAGAGCAATTTTGCTTTTAACATTAGGGTGCCTAGATAATATTTAGATTTTTTTCAATTCACGGAAAATCAGAATTTCGGTATTTTACATGAGAGAGCATACTGAGTTGGTATATATAATACAAAATAGAGTAGAATAAGGCATTGTATATTTTTTCTAACAGGCCATATTTAGAGCCATTTCCTTTTAACTTTGAAGCACCTAGATATTATTTAGATTTTTTTCGATTCACGTAATATTATAATATCAGAATTTTACAGGAGAGAGGATACTACGTTGGTTTATATTCTCCAAAACAGAGTAGAATAAGGCATTGTATATTTTTTCTAACAGACTATATTCAGAGCCATTTTCTTTTAACTTTCGGGTGCCTAGATATTATTTTGATTTTTTTCGATTCGCATAAAATTAGAATTTCTGTATTTTACATGAGACAGCATATTGAGTTGGTGTATATACTCCAAAACTGAGTAGAAAAGAAGGTTGTATTTTTTTCTGACACATTGTATTCAGAGCAATTTTGCTTTTAACATTGGGGTGCCTAGATAATATTTAGATTTTTTCTATTTGGGTTAAATTATAATTTCTGTATTTTACATTATAGAGCATACTGAGTTGGTGTATATACTCTAAAACAGAGTAGAAAAAAGCATTGCATATTTTTTCTAACAGACTATATTCAGAGCCATTTTCTTTTAACTTTGGAGCGCCTAGATATTATTTAGATTTTCTTCGATTCACGTAAAATTTGAAGTTCGGTATTTTACATGAGAGAGCATATTGAGTTGGTGTATATACTCCAAAAAAGAGTAGAAAAGGGCATCGTATATTTTTTCTGACAGATTATATTCAGAGCAACTTTGCTTTTAACATTGGGGTGCCTAGATAATATTTAGATTTCTTTCGATTCACGTAAAATTAGAATTTTGCTATTTTACATAAGAGAGCATACTGAGTAGGTGTATATACTAAAAAACAAAGTAGAATAAGGTATTGAATATTTTTTCTAACAGACTACATTGAGAGACATTTGATTTTAACTATGGGGCATCTAGATATTATTTAAATTTTTTTAAATTCGCGTAAAATTTGAATTTCCGTATTTTATATGAGAGAGCATATTTAGTTGGTGTATATACTCCAATACAGAGTAGAAAAGGGCATTGTATATTTTTTCTGATAGATTTTATTCAGAGCAATTTTGCTATTAACATTGGGGTGCCTGAATAATATTTAGATTCTTTTCGAATCTCTTAAATATAGAATTTGTGTATTTTACATGAGAGAGCATATGGAGTTGGTGTATATACTCTAAAACAGAGTAGAATGGGGCATTGTGTATTTTTTCTGAGAGATTATATTCAGACCAATTTTGCTTTTAACATTGGGGTGCCTATATAATATTTAGATTTATTTCAATTCACGTAAATTTAGAATTTCGGTATTTTACATGAGAGAGCATACTGAGTTGGTGTATATATTCCAAAAGAGAGTAGAATAAAACATGGTATATTTTTTCTGACAGATTATATTCAAAGCAATTTTGTTTTTAACATTGGGGCGCCTAGGTGATATTTAGATTTTTTTGATTCAGGTAAAATTGGAATTTCTGTATTTTACAAGAGAGAGCATACAGAGTTGGTGTATATACTTAAAGAAAAAGTAGAATAAGGCATTGTATATTTTTTCTAACAGACTTATTATATTCAGAGCAATTTCGCTTTTTTACATCTGGGTGCCTAGATAATATTTAGATTATTTTCGATTCGCTTAAATATAGAATTTCTGTATTTTACATGAGACAGCATAGGGAGTTGTTGTATATACCACAAAACAGAGTAGAAAAGAGCATTGTATATTTTTTCTGACAGATTATATTCAGAGCAATTTATTTTTAACATTGGTGTGCCTAGATAATATATAAATGTTTTCGATTTTGGTAAAATTAGAATTTTCGTTTTTATATTAGAGAGCAAACTGATTTGGTGTATATACTCCAAAACAGAGTAGAATAAGGCTTTGTATATTTTTTCTAACAGACTATATTCAGAGCCATTTTGTTTTAACTTTGGGGCGTGTAGATATTATTTAGATTTATTTCGATAAACGTAAAATTAGAATTTCAGTTTTTTACATGAGAGGGCATACTGAGTTGCTGTATATGCTCCAAAACAGAGTAGAATAAGGCATTGTATATTTTTTCTAAAAGAGTATATTCAGAGCCATTTTCTTTAACTTTGGGTTGCCTAGATAATATTTAGATGATTTTCGATTCACTTAAATATTGAATTTCTCTATTTTACCTGAGAGAGCTTATGGAGTTGGTGTCTATACTGCAAAGCAGAGTAGAATCGGGCATTGTATATTTTTTCTGACAGATTGTATTCAGAGCAAATTTGCTTTTAATATTGGAATGCCTAAATAATATCTAGATTTTTTCGATTTTGGTAACATTAGAATTTCTCTATTTTACAGGAGAGAGCAAACTGTGTTGGTGTATATACTCCAAAACAGAGTAGAATAAGGCATTGTATACTTTTTCTAAATGACTGTATTCAGAGCCATTTCCTTTTGACTTTGGAGTGCCTAGATATTATTTATATTTTTTTCATTTCGCATAAGATTAAAATTTCATTATTTTACATGAGAGAGCATATTGAGTTGATGTATATACTCAAAAACAGAGTAGAAAAGGGCATTGTATATTTTTTCTGTCAGATTATATTCAGAGAAATTTTGCTTTTAACATTCGGGAGCCTAGATAATATCTATATTTTTTTCGATTCACTTAAAATTAGAATTTCGGTATTTTACATGATAGAGCATACTGAGTTTGTGTATATTCCCCCAAAAATGTATAATAAGGCATTGTATATTTTTTCTAACAGACTATATTCAGAGCCATTTTCGTTTAACTTTGGGGCGCCTAGATATTATTTAGATTTATTTCGATTAGCTTAAATATAGAATTTCTGTATTTTATATGAGAGAGCATATGGAGTGGGTTTATATTCATCAAAACACAGTAGAATAAGGCATTGTATATTTTTTCTAACAGACTATATTGAGAGCCATTTTCTTTTAATTTTGAG
This sequence comes from Callithrix jacchus, assembly GCF_049354715.1. Taxonomy (NCBI): domain Eukaryota; kingdom Metazoa; phylum Chordata; class Mammalia; order Primates; family Cebidae; genus Callithrix; species Callithrix jacchus. The sequence goes on from NC_133519.1 coordinate 53,796,446, forward strand.
GCGCCTAGATGTTATTTAGATTTATTTCGATTAGCTTAAATATTGAATTTCCGTATTTTACATGAGAGAGCATACTGACTTTGTGTATATACTCCAAAACAGAGTAGAATAGGGCTTTCTATATTTTTTCTAACAGATTATATTCAGAGCAATTTTTTTTTAAACATTGGGGTGCCTAGAAAATATTTAGATTTTTTGGATTTGTATAAAGTTTGAATTTCGGTATTTTACATGAGAGAGCATATTGAGTTGGTGTATATACTCCAAAAAAGAGTAGAAAAGGGCATCGTATATTTTTTCTGACAGATTATATTCAGAGCAACTTTGCTTTTAACATTGAGGTGCCTAGATAATAGTTAGATTTTTTCGATTCGGGTAAAATTAGAATTTCTCTATTTTACACGAGAGAGCATACTGTGTGGGTGTATATACTCCAAAACAGAGTAGAATAAGCCATTGTATATTTTTTCTTACAGACAATATTCAGAGCTATTTTCTTTTAACTTTGGGGCGCCTAGATATTATTTAGATTTTTTTCGATTCACGTAAAATTTGAATTTCGGTATTTAAATGAGAGAGCATATTGAGTTGGTGTATCTTCTCCAAAACAGAGTAAAATAGGGCATTGTATATTATTTCTGACAGATTATATTCAGAGCAATTTTGATTTTAACATTGGGGTGTCTAGATTATATTTAGATTTTTTCGATTTGGGTAAAATAAGAATTTCTGTGTTTTACATGAGAGAGAATATTTAGTTGGTGTATAAACTACGAAACAGAGTAGAAAAGAGCATTGTATATTTTTTCTGACAGATTATATTCAGAGCAATTTTGCTTTTAACATTGGTTGCCTAGATAATATTTAGACATTTTCGATTCGGGTAAAATTAGAATTTTTGTATTTTACATGAGAGAGCATATTGACTTGGTGTATATACTACAAAGAAGAGTAGAAAATGGCATTGTATTTTTTTTTCTGACAGATTATATTCAGACAAATTTTGTTTTTAATATTGGGGTGCCTAGATAATATTTAGATTTTTTTCGATTCACTTAAATATAGTATTTCTGTATTTTACATGAGAGAGCATATTGATTTGGTGTATGTATTCCAAAACAGAGTAGAATAGGGCATTGTATATTTTTTCTGACAGATTATATTCAGGGAAATTTTGTGTTTAACATTGAGGTGCCTAGATAATATTTAGATTTTTCAATTCGGGTAAAATTAGAATTTCTGTATTTTACATGATAGAGGATATTGAGTAGGTGTATATACTCCAAAACAGAGTAGAAACGGGCATTGTATATTTTTTCTGACAGATTATATTCAGAGCAATTTTGTTTTTAACATTGGGGTGCCTAGATAATACTTAGATTTTGTCGATTTGTGTAAAATTAGAAATTTAGTATTTTAGATGAGAGAGCATACTGAGTTAATGCATATACTCCAAAGCAGAGTAGAATAAGGCTTTGTATATTTTTTCTAACAGACTATATTCAGAGCCATTTTCCATTAACTTTGGCGAGCCTAGATATTATTTAGATTTTTTTTGGTCCACGTAAAATTAGAATTTCAGTATTTTACATGAGACAGCATACTGAGTTGGTGTATATACTAAAAAAAAGAGTAGAATAAGGCATTGTATATTTTTTCTAACATACTATATTTCGAGCCATTTTCTTTTACCTTTTGGGCGCCTAGATATTATTTAGGTTTTGTTCGATTCGCGTAAAATTAGAATTTCTGCATTTTACCTGAGAGAGCCTATTGAGTTTGTGTATAATCCAAAACAGAGTAGAAAAGAGCATTGTATATTTCTTTTGACAGATTATATTCAGAGCAATTCTGCTTTTAACATTGGGGTGCCTGGATAATATTTAGAATTTTTACGATTCGCTTAAATTTAGAATTTCTCTATTTTACATGACAGAGCATACTGAGTTGGTGTATATACTCCAAAACAGAGTAGAATAAGGCATTGTATATTATTTCTGACAGATTATATTCAGAGCAATTTTGTTTTTAACATTAGGGTGCCTAGATTATATGTAGATTTTTTTCGATTCGCTTAAACATAGAATTTCTGTATTTTACATCAGAGAGCATATGGAGTTGGTGTATACACTCCAAAACAGAGTAGAATAGGGCATTGTATATTTTTTCTGACGGATAATATTCAGAGGAGTTTTGTTTTTAATATTGGTGTGCCTAGATTAAATTTAGATTTGGTCATTTAGGGTAAAATTAGAATTTCAGTATTTTACGTGAGAGAGCATACTGAGTTGGTGTATATACTCCAAAACAGAGTAGAATAAGGCATTGTATATTTTCTCTAACAGACTACATTCAGAGCCAATTTTTTTTAACTTTAAGGCACCTAGATATTATTTAGATTTTTTTCGATTCGCGTAAAATTAGAATTTCAGTTTTTTACGTGAGAGAGCATATGGAGTTGGTGTATATACTCCAAAACAGAGTAGAATAAGGCATTGTATATTTTCTCTAAAAGACTATATTCAGAGCCAGTTTCTTTTAAATTTGGGGCTCCTAGATATTATTTATATTTCTTTTGATTCGGGTAAAAGTAGAATTTCGGTTTTTTACAAGAGAGAGCATATTGAGTTGGTGTATATAATCCAAAACAGAGTAGAAAAGGGCATTGTATATTTTTTCTGAACAGGTTATATTCAGAGCAATTTTTCTTTTAACATTCGGGTGCCTAGATAATATTTAGATTTTTTTCGATTCACGTAAATTTAGAATTTTGGTATTTTACATGAGAGAGCACACTGAGTTGGCGTATATACTCTAAAACAGGGTAGAATAAGGCATTGTATATTTTTTCTGACAGATTAAATTTAGACCAATTTTTCTTTTAACATTTGGGTGCCTAGATAATATTTAGGTTTTTGTCGATTCCCTTAAACATAGAATTTTTGTATTTTACATGATAGAGCATATGGAGTTGGTGTATATACTTCAAAACAGAGTAGAATAGGGCATTGTATATTTATTCTGACAGTTTATATACAGAGCAATTTTGCTTTTAACATTCGGGTGCCTAGATAGTATTTAGATTTTTTTCGATTCACGTAAATTTAGAATTTCGGTATTTTACATGAGAGAACACACTGAGCTGGCGGATATACTCCAAAACAGGGTAGAATAAGGCATTGTATTTTTTGTCTAACAGACTATATTCCGAGCCATTTTCTTTTAACTTTGGGGTGACTAGATATTATTTATATTTTCTTCAATTCACGTAAAATTATAATTTCGGTATTTTACATGAGAGGGCATACTGAGTTGATGTATATACTCCAAAACAGAGTAGAATAAGGCATTGTATATTTTTTCTGACAGATTATATTCAGAGCAATTTTGCTTTTAACATTGGGGTGCCTAGATTATCTTTAGATATTTTTCAATTCGCTTAAATATAGAATTTCTGTATTTTATATGAGAGAGAATATGGAGTTGGTGTATATACTCCAAAACAGAGTAGAAAAGGGCATTGAATATTTTTTCTGACAGATTATATCTAGAGCAATTTTGTTTTAACATTGGGGTGGCTATATTATATTTAGATTTTTACGATCCAAGTAAAATTAGAATTTCTGTATTTTACATGAGAGAGCGTACTGTGTTGGTGAATATACTACAAAACAGAGTAGAATAAGGAATTGTATATTTTTTCTAACAGACTATATTCAGAGCCATTTTTTTTAACTTTGGGGTGCCTAGATAATATTTAGATTTTTTTCGATTGACATAAAATTAGAATTTCGGTATTTCACATGAGAGAGCATATTGAGTTGGTGTATATACTCCAAAACAGAGTAGAAAAGGGTATTGTATATTTTTTCTGACAGTTTATATTCAGAGCAGTTTTGCTTTTACCATTCGGGTGCCTAAACAATATTTAGATTTTATTCGATTCACGTTAGAATTTCGGTATTTTACATGAGAGAGCATACTGAGTTGGTGTATATACTCCAAAACAGAGTAGAATAAGGCATTGTATATTTTTTCTGACAGATTATATTCAGAGCAATTTTGTTTTTAATATTGGGGTGCCTAGATAAGATTTAGATTTTGTCGCTTTTGGTAAAATTATAATTTTGGTATTTTACATGAGAGAGCATACTGTGTTGGTGTATATACTCCAAAACAGAGTACAGTAAGGCATTGTATATTTTCTCTAACATAATACATTCAGAGCCAGTTTCTTTTAACTTTGGGGTGCCTGGATATTATTTAGATTTTTTTCGATTCGCGTAAAATTAGAATTTCAGTTTTTTACCTGAGAGAGCATATGGAGTTGGTTTATATACTCCAAAACAGAGTAGAATAAGGCATTGTATATTTTCTCTAACAGACTATATTCAGAGCCAGTTTCTTTTAACTTTGGGGCGCCTAGGTATTATTTAGATTTCTTTTGATTCGGGTAAAAGTAGAATTTCGGTTTTTTATAAGAGATAGCATATTGAGTTGGTGTATATAATCCAAAACAGAGTAGAAAAGGGCATTGTATATTTTTTCTGAACAGATTATATTAAGAGCAATTTTGCTTTTAACATTCGGGTGCCTAGATATTATTTAGATTTTTTTCGATTCACGTAAATTTAGAATTTCGGTATTTTACATGAGAGAGCAAACTGAGTTGGTGTATATACTTCAAAAAAGATTAGATTAAGGCATTGTATATTTTTTCTGACAGAATACATTCAGAGCAATTTTGATTTTAACATTGGGCTGCCTAGATTATATTTAGATATATTTCGATTCGCTTAAATACAGAATTTCTGTATTTTACATGAGAGAGAATATGGAGTTGGTGTATATACTCCAAAACAGAGTAGAAATGGGCATTGAATATTTTTTCTTACAGGTTATATTCAGAGAAATTTTGTTTTCAACATTGGGGTGCCTAGATATTATTTAAATATTTTCGATTCGGATAAAATTAGAATTTCTGTATTTTACAGGAGAGAGCATACTGAGTTGGTGTATATATTCCAAAACAGAGTAGAATAAGGCACTGTATATTTTTTCTAACAGACTATATTCAGAGCCATTTTCTTTTAACATTGGGGTGCCTAGATTATATTTAGATATTTCTCAATTCGCTTAAATATTGAATTTCTGTATTTTACATGAGAGAGCATACTGAGTTGGTGTATATACTTTAAAAAAGAGTATAATAAGGCTTTGTATATTTATTGTGACAGATTATATTCAGAGCAATTTTGCTTTGAACATTGGGGGGCCTAGATTATCTTTAGATATTTTTCGATTCGCTTAAATATAGAATTTCTGTGTTTTACATGAGAGAGAATATGGAGTTGGTGTATATACTCCAAAACTGAGTAGAAAAGGGAATTCAATATATTTTCTGACAGATTATATTCAGAGCAATTTTGTTTTAAACATTGGTGTGCCTAGATTATATTTAGATTTTTTTGATTCACGTTAGAATTTCTGTATTTTAAATGATAGAGCATACTGAGTTGGTGTATATACTCCAAAACAGAGTAGAATAAGGCATTGTATATTTTTTCTGACAGTTTATATTCAGAGCAATTTTGCTTTTGCCACTCGGGTGCCTAAATAATATTTAGATATTTATCAATTCACGTAAAATTAGAATTTCGGTATTTTACATGAGAGAGCATACTGAGTTGGTGTATATACTCCAAAGAAGAGTAGAATAAGGTATTGTATATTTTTTCTAACAGAATATATTCAGAGCCATTTTCTTTTAACTTTGGGGCTCCTGGATATTATTTAGATTTTTTTCGATTCGTGTAAAATTAGAATTTCAGTATTTTACATGATAGAGCATATGGAGTTGGTGAATATACTCCAAAACAGAGTAGAATAGGGCATTTTATATTCATTCTGACAGATTGTATTCAGAGCAATTTTGTTTTTAACATTGGGGTGCCTAGATAAAATTTAGATTTTGTCGATACGGGTAAAATTAGAATTTTGGTATGTTACATGAGAGAGCATACTGAGTTGGTGTATATACTTCAATACAGAGTAGAATAAGGCATTGTGTATTTTTTCTGAGAGATTATATTCAGAGCAATTCTGCTTTTAACATTGGGGAGCCTAGATAATATATAGATTTTTTTCGATTCACGTTAGAATTTTGTATTTTACATGAGAGAGCATACTGAGTTGGTGTATATACCCCAAAATAGAGTAGAAATGGGCATTGAATATTTTTTATGAGAGATTATATTCAGAGGAACTTTGTTTTTAACACTGAGGTGCCTAGATAATATTTAGATTATTTTGATTCGGGTAAAATTAGAATTTCTGTATTTTACAAGAGAGAGCATACTGAGTTGGTGTATGTACTCCCAAACATAGTAGAATACGGCATTGTATATTTGCTCTAACTGACTATATTCAGAGCCATTTTCTTTTAACGTTGGGGCGCCTAGTTATTATTTAGATTGTTTTCGATTCGTGTAAAATTAGAATTTCGGTATTTTATATGAAAGAGCATATTGAGTTGGTGTATAGTCCAAAACAGAGAAGAATCGGACATTGTATATTTTTTATGACAGATTATATTCAGAGCAATTTTGTTTTTAACATTGGGGTGCCTAGATAATATTTAGATTTTTTCGATTCGGGTAAAATTATAATTTCTGTATTTTACATGAGAGAGCATACTGAGTTGGTGTATATACTCCAAAACAGAGTAGAATAAGGCATTGTATATTTTGTCTAACAGACTATATTCAGATCCAGTTTCTTTTAACTTTGGGGCGCCTAGATATTATTTAGATTATTTTCGATTCACGTAAAATTAGAATTTCAGTATTTTACATGAGAGAGCATATTGAGTTGGTGTATATACTCCAAAACAGAGTAGAAAAGGTCCTTGTATATTTTTTTTGATAGATTATATTCAGAGCAATTTTGCTTTTATCATAGGGGTGCCTAGATAATATTTAGATTTTTTCGATTCGGGTAAAATTAGAATTTCTGTATTTTACATGAGAGAGCATACTGAGTTGGTGTACATTCTCCAAAGCAGCGTAGAATAAGGCATTGTATATTTTCTCTAACAGACGGTATTCAGAGCCATTTTCTTTTATCTTTGAGGCGCCTAGATATTATTTTGATTTTTTATGATTCACGTAATATTAGAATTTCGGTATTTTATATGAGAGAGCATATTGAGTTGATGTATATACTACAAAACACAGTAGAAAATGGCATTAAATTTTTTTCTAACAGATTATATTAAGAGCAATTTTGCTTTTAACATTGGAGTGCCTAGATAATATTTAGATCTTTTTCGATTCGCTTAAATATAGAATTTCTGTATTTTACATGAGAGAGCATATGGAGTTGGTTTATATACTCCAAAACAGAGTAGAATAAAGCATTGTATATTTTTTCTGACAGATTATATTCAGAGCAATTTTTTTTACCACGGGGTGCCTTAATAATATTTAGATTTTTTTCGATTCACACAAAATTATAATTTCGTTATTTTACATGAGAGAGCACACTTAGTTGGTGTATATACTCCAAAACAGAGTAGAATAGGGCATTGTATGTTTCTTCTAAAAGACTATATTCAGAGAAATTTTTTTTTTATCATTCGGGTGCCTAGATAATATATAGATTTTTTCGACTCGGGTAAAAGTTGAATTTCTGTATTTTACATGAGAGAGCATATTGAGTTGGTGTATATACTCGAAAACAGAGTAGAAAAGGGCATTGTATATTTTTACTGACAGATTATATTCAGAGCAATTTTGCTTTTCACGTTGGGGTCCCTACATTATATTTAGATTTTTGTCGATTCACTTAAATATAGAATTTCTGTATTTTACATGAGAGAGCATATAGAGTTGGTGTATATACTCAAAAAAAGAGTAGAATAGGGCATTGTATATTTTTTCTGAGAGTTTATATTCAGAGCAATTTTGTTTTTAACATTGGGATGCCTTGATAATATTTAGATTTTTTCTATTCGGGTAAAATTATAATTTTTGTATTTTACATAATAGAGCATACTGAGTTGGTGTATATAGTCCAAACCATAGTAGAATAAGGCATTGTATATTTTTTCTAACATACTATATTCAGAGCCATTTTCTTTTAACTTTGGGGCACCTAGATATTATTAAGATTGTTTTTGATATGCCTAAATATAGAATTTCTGATTTTACATGAGAGAGCATATGTAGTTGGTGCATATACTCCAAAACAGAGTAGAAAAGGGCATTGTATATTTTTTTGACAGATTATATTCAGAGAAATTTTGCTTTTATCACAAAGGTGCCTAGATAATATTTAAATTTTATTTGATTCGTGTAAAATTAGAATTTCAGTATTTTATATGAGAGAGCATATAGATTTTGTGTATATACTAAAAAAAAAAGTATAAAAGTGCATTGTATATTTTTTCTGACATTTTATATTCAGAGAAATTTTGCTTATAACATTAAAATGCCTAGATTATATTTAGATTTTTTTCAATTCGCTTAAATATAGCATTTCTCTATTTTATATGAGAGAGCATATGTAGTTGGTGTATATACTACAAAATAGAGTAGATTAGGGCATTGTATATTTTTTCTGACAGATTATATTCAGAGCAATTTTGCTTTTAACATAGGGGTGTCTAGATACTATTTAGATTTTATTCGATTTGCGTAAAGTTAGAATTTCTGTATTTTATATGAGAGCATATAGATTTGGTGTATATACTAAAAAGCAGAGTAGAAAATGGCACTGTATATTTTTTCTGACAGTTTATATTTAGAGCAATTTTGTTTTTAACATTGGGGTGCCTAGATAATATTTAGATTATTTTCGATTCGGGTAAAATTAGAATTTCTGTATTTTACATGAGAGAGCATATTGAGTTGCTTTATATACTACAAAACAGAGTAGAAAAGGGCATTGTGTATTTTTTCTGACAGATAATATTCAGAGCAATTTTGCTTTTAACATTGGGATGCCTAGATAATTTTTAGATTTTTTTCCATTCGCTTAAATACAGTATTTATGTATTTTACATGAGAGAGCATATGGAGTTGGTTTATATACTTCAAACAGAGTAGAATAGGGCATTGTATTTTTTTTCTGACAGATTATATTCAGAACAATTTCTTTTTACATTGGGTTGCCTAAATAATATTTAGATTTTTTCGATTCAGGTAAAATTAGAATTTGTGTGTTTTACATGAGAGAGCATACTGAGTTGGTGTATATACTCCAAAAGAGAGTAGAATAGGGCATTGTATATTTTTTCTAAAAGATTATATTCAGAGCAATTTTGTTTTTATCATTGGGGTTCCTACATAATATTTAGATCTTTTTGATTCGGGTAAAAGTAGAATTTCTGTATTTTATATGAGAGAGCATATTCAGTTGGTGTATATACTACAAAACAGAGTAGAAAAGGGCATTTATATTTTTTCTGACAGATTATTTTCAGAGCAATTTTGCTTTCCACGTCGGGTGCCTATATAATATTTAGATTTTTTTCGATTGCCTTAAATATAGAATTTCTGTATTTTACATGAGAGAGCATATGGAGTTAGTATATATACTCCAAAAGAGAGTAGAATAGGGCATTGTATATTTTTTCGGACAGATTATATTCAGAGCAATTTTGTTTTTACCATTCAGGTGCCTAGACAATATTTATATTTTTTCGATTAGGGTAGAATTAGAATTTCAGTATTACACATGAGAGAGCATACTGTGTAGGTGTATATACTCCAAAAGAGAGTAGAATAAGGCATTGTATATTTTTTCTAACAGACTATATTCAGAGCCATTTTTGTTGAACGTTGGTGCGCCTAGATATTATTTAGATTTATTTCGATTTGCGTAAAATTATAATTTCTGTATTTTAAATAAGAGAGCATATAGAGTTGCTGCATATACTCCAAAACAAAGTAGAATAGGGCATTGTATGTTTTTTCTGACAGATTATATTCAGAGCAATTTTATTTTTATCATTGAAGTGCCTAGATAATATTTAGATTTTTTTCGATTCCCATAAAATTAGAATTTCGGTATTTTACATGAGAGAGCATACTGAGTTGGTATACATACTCAAAAACAGTGTAGAATAGGGCATTGTATATTTTTTATGACAGATTATATTCAGAGCAATTTTTATTTTAACATTAAGGTGCCTAGATAATATTTTGATTTTTTCGATTTGGGTAAAATTAGAATTTCTGTATTTTACATGAGAGAGCATATTGAGTTGGTGTTTATACTACAAAACAGAGTAGAGTAAAAAAGGGCATTGTATATTTTTTCTGACATATTATATTAAGAGCAATTATGCTTTTCACATTGGGGTGCCTAGATAATATTTAGATTATATCGATTTGGGTAGAATTAGAATTTTTTTATTTTACATGAGAGAGCATATTGTGTTGTTGTATATACTACAAAACAGGGAAGTAAAGGGCATTGTATATATTACCTGACAGAGTATATTAGAAGCAATTTTGCTTTTCACATTGGGGTGCCTAGATAATATCTAGAATTATTTCGATTCGCTTAAATATAGAATTTCGGTATTTTACATGAGAGAGCATACTGAGTTGGTGTATATACTTCAAAAAAGAGTAGAATAAGGCATTGTAAATTTTATCTAACAGACTATATTCAGAGCCATTATCTTTTAACTTTGGGGCGTCTAGATATTATTTAGATTTTTTTCGATTCGTGTGAAATAAGAATTTCGGTATTTTACATGAGAGAGCATATGGAGTTGGTGTATATACTCCAAAACAGAGTAGAATAGGGCATTGTATATTTTTTCTGACAGATTATACTCAGAGCGATTTTGTTTTTAACTTTGGGGTGCCTAGATAATATTTAGATTTTTTTCGATTCGCTCAAATATAGAATTTCTGTATTTTACATGAGAGAGTATATGGACTTGGTGAATATACTCCAAAACAAAGTGGAATAAGGCCTTGTATATTTTTTGTAACAGACTATATTCAGAGCAATTTTTATTTAACACTGAGGTTCCTAGATAATATTTAGATTATTTTCTATTCAGGTAAAATTAGAATTTCGGTATTTTACATAAGAGAGCATCCTGAGTGGGTGTATATACTCCAAAACAGAGTAAAATAAGGCTTTGTATATATTTTTTTTAACAGACTATATTCAGAGCCATTTTCTTTTAACTTTGGGGAGCCTAGATATTATTTAGATTTTTTTGATTCACCTAAAATTAGAATTTCCGTATTTTACATGAGAGAGCATGTTGAGTTGCTGTATATACTCAAAAACAGAGTAGAAAAAGGCATTGTATATTTTTTCTGACAGATTTTATTCAGAGAAGTTTTGCTTTTAACATTGGGGTGCCTAGATAATATTTAGATTTTTTCGATTTGGGTAGAATTAGAATTTCTGTATTTTACATGACAGAGCATATTGAGTTGGTGTTTATACAACAAAACAGAATAGAAGAGGGCATTGTATATTTTTTCTGACAGATTATATTCAGAGCAATTTTGCTGTTAACATTGGGGTGCCTAGATACTATTTAGATTTTTTCGGTTCAGGTAAAATTAGAATTTCTGTATTTTACATGAGAGAGCATATTGATTTGGTGTATACACTACAAAACAGAGCAGAAAAAAGCATTGTATGTTTCTTCTGACAGATTATATTCAGAGCAATTTTGCTTTTAACACTGGGGTGCCTAGATAATATTTAGATTCTTTTCGATTTGCTCAAATATACAATTTCTGTATTTTACATGAGAGAGCATACTGAGTTGGTGTATATACTCTAAAAACGAGTAGAATAGGGCATTGTGTAATTATTGTGACAGATTATATTCAGAGCAATTTTCTTTTTAACATTTGGGTGCCTAGATAATATTTAGATTTTTTTCGATTTACGTAAAATTAGAATTTCTGCATTTTACATGAGAGAGCATAATGAGTTGGTGTATATACTCCAAAACAGAGTAGAATAAGGTATTGTATATTTTTTCTAACAGACTATATTAAGAGCCATTTTCTTTTAACTTTGGGGCGCCTAGATATTATTTAGATTTTTTTCGATTCGTGTAAAATTATAATTTCTGTATTTTACACGAGAGAGCATATGGAGTTGGTGTATATACTCCAAAATAGAGTAGAATAGGGCATTGCATATTTTTTCTGACAGACTATATTCAGAGTAATTTTGTTTTTAACATTGGGGTGCCTAGATAATATTCAGATCTTTTCGATTTGTGTAGAATTAGAATTTTGGTATTTTACATGAGAGAGCATATTGAGTTGGTTTATATACTACAAAACCGCGTAGAAATGGGCATTGTATATTTTTTCTGACAGACTATATTCAGAGCAATTTCGATTTTAAAATTGTGGTGCCTAGATAATATTTAGATTTTTTTCGATTCGCTTAAATATAGAATTTCTGTATTTTACATGAGAGAGCGTATTGGGTTGGTGTATATTCTTTAAAACAGTTTAGAATAGGGCATTTTATATTTTTTTTGACAGATTATATTTAGAGCAATTTTGTTTTTAACATAGGGGTGCGTAGATAATGTTTAGATTTTTTTTGATTCACTTGAAATTTGAATTGCTCTATTTCACATGAGACAGCATACTGAGTTGGTGTATATACTCCAAAACAGAGTAGAATAAGGCATTGTATATGTTTTGTAACAGACTATATTCAGAGTCAATTTTTTTTAACTTTAGAACGCCTAGATATTATTTAGATTCTTTTCGATTCGCGTAAAGTAAGAATTTCTGTATTTTACATGAGAGAGCATATGGAGTTGTTGTATATACTCCAAAACAAAGTAGAAAAGGGCATTGTATATTTTTTCTGACAGATTATATTCAGTGGAAGTTTGCTTTTAACATTGGGGTTCCTAGATAATATTTAGATTTTTTTCTATTCGCAGAAATATAGAATTTCTGTATTTTACATGAGAGAGCATAAGGAGTTGGTGTATATACTCCAAAACAGAGTAGAATAGGGCAATGTATATTTTTTCTGAGAGATTATATTCAGAGCGATTTTGTTTTTAACATTGTGGTAACTAGATAATATTTATATTCTTTTCCATTCGCTTAAATATAGAATTTCTGTATTTTACATGAGAGAGCATATGGAGTGGGAGTGTATAATCCAAAACAGAGAAGAATAGGGCATTGTATATTTTTTCTGATGGATTATATTTAGAGCAATTTTTTTTTAACACTGGGGTGCCTAGATAAAATTTAGATTTTTTTGATTTGCGTAAAATTAGAATTCCTGTATTTTACATGAGAGAGCATCCTGAGTTGGTGTATATACTCCAAAACAGAGTAGAATAAGGCATTTTATATTTTTTCGAACAAACTATGTTCAGAGCCATTTTATTTTAACTTTCTGGCGCCTATGTATTATTTTGCGTCTTTTTGATTCGCCTAAAATTAGAATTTCGGTATTTTACATGAGAGAGCATATTGACTTTGTGTATATACTCCAAAACAGAGTAGAAAAGGGCATTGTATATTTTCTCTTACAGATTATATTCAGAGAAATTCTGCTTTTACCATTGGGGTGCCTAGATAATATTTAGATTTTTTCGATTCGGGTAGAATTAGAATTTCTGTATTTTACATGACAGAGCATATTGAGTTGGTGTATATACTACAAAACCGAGTTGAAAAGGGCATTGTATATTTTTTCTGGCAGATTATATTCAGAGCAATTTTGCTTTTAACATAGGGGTGCCTAGATAATATTTAGATTTTTTTTATTCGCTTAAATATAGAATGTCTGCATTTTACATGAGAGAGCATATTGACTTGGTGTATATACTTTAAAACAGATTAGAATAGGGCATTGTATATTTTTTCTGACAGATTACATTCAGAGCAATTTTGTTTTTAACATTGGGGTGCATAGATAATATTTTGATATTTTTGATTCACATAAAATTAGAATTTCTTTATTTTACATAAGAGGGCATCCTGAGTTGGTGTATATACTCCAAAACAGAGTAGAATAAAACATTGTATATTTTTTCTAACAGACTATATTCAGAGCCATTTTGTTTTAACTTTGGGGCGCCTAGATATTATTTACATCTTTTTTGATTCGTGTAAAATTAGGATTTCTATATTTTACATGAGAGAGCATACTGAGTTGATGTATATACTACAAAACAGAGTAGAAAAGGGCATTGTATATTTTGTCTGACAGACTTCATTCAGAGCAATTTTTTTTTTAACATTGGGGTGCCTAGATAATACTTACATTATTTTCGATTCATTTAAAGTTAGAATTTCGGTATTTTACATGAGAGAGCATGATGAGTTGGTGTATATACTCCAAAAGAGAGTAGAATAGAACATTGTATATATTTTGACAGAATATATTCAGAGAAATTTTGTTTTTAACATTTAGGTGCCTAGATAATATTTAGATTTTTTTGATTCTGGTAAAATTAGAATTTCTGTATTTTACATGAGAGAGCAAACTGAGTTGGTGTATATACTCCAAAACATAGTAGAATAAGGCATTGTATATTTTTTTTAACAGATTATATTCAGAGCAATTATCTTTTATCTTTGGGGCACCTAGATATTATTTAGATTTTTTTCAATTCACGTAAAATTAGAATTTCGGTATTTTACATGAGAGAGCATATTGAGTTTTTGTATATACTACATAACAGAGTAGCAAAGGGCACTGTATATATTTTCTGACAGATTATATTCAGAGCAATATTGCTTTTAAAATTGAAATGCCTAGATAATATTTAGATTTGTTCGATTCGCTTAAATATAGAATTTCAGTATTTTACATGAGAGAGCATATGGAGTTGGTGTATGTACTCCAAAACAGAGTAGAATAGGGCATTGTATATTTCTTCTGCCAGAATATATTCAGAGCAATTTTGTTTTTAACATTGGTGTGCCTAGATAATATTTAGATTTTTTTGATTCACGTAAAATTAGAATTTCTGTATTTTACATGATAGAGCACTTTGAGTTCGTGTATATACACCAAGAAAGACTAGATTAAGGCATTGTATATTTTTTCTTACAGACTATATTAAGAACCATTTTCTTTTAACTTTGGGGTGCCTAGATATTATTTAGATTCTTTTCGATTTGCATAAAATTAGAATTTCGTTATTTTATATGAGAGAGCATATTGAGATGGTGTATATACTACAAAACAGAGTAGAAAAGGGCATTGTATATTTTCTCTGACAGATTATATTCAGCGCAATTTTTCTTTTAACATTGGGGTGCCTAGATAATTTTTAGATTTTTTTCAATTCCATTAAATATAGAATTTCTGTATTTTACATGAGAGAGCATATGGAGTTGGTGTATATACTACAAAACACAGAAGTAAAAAGCATTGTATATTTTTTCTGACAGATTACATTCAGAGCAATTTTTATTTTAACATTGGGGTGCCTAGGTAATATTTAAATTTTTTTCGATTCGCTTATATATAGAATTTCTCTATTTTACTGGAGAGAGCATATGGAGTTGGTGTATATACTCCAAAACAGCGTAGAATAGGGCATTGTTTATTTTTTCTGACAGATTATATTCAGAGCAATTTTCTTTTTAACACTGAGGTGCCTAGATAATATTTAGATTTTTTTCAATTCGGGTAAAAATTAGAATTTCTGTATATTACATGAGGAGCATCCTGAGATGGTGTATATACTCCAAAATAGAGTAGAATAAGGCATTGTATATTTTTTTCTAACAGACTATATTAAGAGCCATTTTCTTTTAAGTTTGGGGCGCTTAGATATTATTTAGATTTTTGTCGATTCGTGTAAAATTAGAATTTCGGTATTTTATATGAGAGAGCATATTGAGTTGGTGTTTATACTACAAAACAGAGTAGAAAAGAGCACTGTATATTTTTTCGGGCAGATTATATTCAGAGCAATTTTGCTTTTAACATTGGGGTGCCTACATAATATTTAGATTTTTTATTCGGGTAAAATTAGAATTTTGGTATTTTACATGAGAGAGCATATTGAGTTGGTATACATGCTACATAACAGAGTAGAAAACGGCACTGTATATTTTTTCTGACAGATTTTATTCAGTGCAATTTTGCCTTTAACATTGTGGTGCTTAGATAATATTTAGATTTTTTTCGATTTGCTTACATATAGAATTTTTGTATTTTACATGAGAGAGCGTATAAAGTTGGTGTATATACTCCAAAACAGAGTAGAATAGGGCATTGTATATTTATTTTTTCTGCCAGATCATATTCAGAGCAATTTTTTTTTCTAAATATTTTATTGGATTTTAGGTTTTGGGGTACATGAGCATAGCATGCAAGACAGATGCGTAGGTACACACATGGCAGTGTGCTTTGCTTTTCTTCTCTTCTTCACCCACATTTGGCATTTCTCCCCAGGCTATCCCTGCCCACCTCCCCCTCCCACTGGCCCTCCCCTTTTCCCCCCAATAGACGCCAGTGTTTAGTACTTCCCTTTCTGTGTCCATGTGTTCTCATTTTTCATCACCCACCTATGAGTGAGAATATGCGGCGTTTCATTTTTTGTTCTTGTGTCAGTTTGCTGAAGATGATGTTCTCCAGATTCACCCATGTCCCTACAAACGACACAAACTCATCATTTCTGATTGCTGCATAATATTCCATGGTGTATATGTGCTACATTCTTCTAATCCAGTCTATTATCAATGGGCATTTGGGTTGATTCCAGGTCTTTGCTATTGTAAACAGTGCTGCAATGAACATTCGTGTACATGTATCCTTATAGTAGAACGATTTATAGTCTTTTGGATATATACCCAGTAATGGGATTGCTGGGTCAAATGGAATTTCTATTTCTAAGGCCTTGAGGAATGGTCACACTGTCTTCCACAATGGTTGAACTAATTTACACTCCCACCAACAGTGTAGAAGTGTTCCTTTTTCTCCACATCCTCTCCATCATCTGTTGTCTCCAGATTTTTTAATGATCACCATTCTAACTGGCGTGAGATGGTATCTCAATGTGGTTTTGATTTGCATCTCTCTGATGACCAGTGACGATGAGCATTTTTTCATATGATTGTTGGCCTCATATATGTCTTCTTTCGTAAAGTGTCTGTTCATATCCTTTGCCCACTTTTGAATGGGCTTGTTTGATTTTTTCCTGTAAATCTGTTTGAGTTCTTTGTAAATTCTGGATATCAGCCCTTTGTCAGATGGGTAGACTGCGAAAATTTTTTCCCATTCGGTTGGTTGCCGATCCACTCTAGTGACTGTTTCTTTTGCCGTGCAGAAGCTGTGGAGTTTGATTAGGTCCCATTTGTCTATTTTGGCTTTTGTTGCCAATGCTTTTGGTGTTTTGTTCATAAAGTTCTTGCCTACTCCTATGTCCTGGATAGTTTTGCCTAGATTTCCTTCTAGGGTTTTTATGGTGCCAGGTCTTATGTTTAAGTCTTTAATCCATCTGGAGTTAATTTTAGTGTAAGGTGTCAGGAAGGGGTCCAGTTTCTGCTTTCTGCACATGGCTAGCCAGTTTTCCCAACACCATTTGTTAAACATGGATTCCTTTCCCCATTGCTTGTTTTTGTCAGGTTTATCAAAGATTGTATAGTTGTATGTATGTTGTGTTGCCTCCGGTGCCTCTGTTTTGTTCCATTGGTCTATATCTCTGTTTTGGTACCAGTACCATGCTGTTTGGATTACTGTAGCCTTGTAGTATAGTTTGAAATCCGGTAGTGTGATGCCCCCCGCTGTGTTCTTTTTGCTTAGAATTGACTTGGCTATGCGGGCTCTCTTTTGGTTCCATATGAAGTTCATGGTGGTTTTTTCCAGTTCTATGAAGAAAGTCAGTGGTAGCTTGATGGGGATAGCGTTGATTCTGTAAATTACTTTGGGCAGTATAGTCATTTTCACGATATTAATTCTTCCTAACCATGAACATGGAATGTTTCTCCATCTGTTTGTGTCCTCTCTGATTTCGTTGAGAAGTGGTTTGTAGTTCTCCTTGTAGAGGTCTCTTACGTTCCTTGTGAGTTGTATTCCAAGGTATTTTATTCTTTTTGTAGCAATTGCGAATGGCAGTTCGCTCTTGATTTGGCTTTCTTTAAGTCTGTTATTGGTGTAGAAAAATGCTTGTGATTTTTGCACATTGATTTTATATCCTGAGACTTTGCTGAAGTTGCTTATCAGTTTCAGGAGTTTTTGGGCTGAGGCAATGGGGTCTTCTAGGTATACTATCATGTCGTCTGCAAATAGAGACAATTTGGCTTCCACCTTTCCTACTTGAATACCCTTTATTTCTTTTTTTGCCTGATTGCTCTGGCTAGAACTTCCACTACTATATTGAATAGGAGTGGTGAGAGAGGGCATCCTTGTCTAGTGCCAGATTTTAAAAAGAATGCTTCCAGTTTTTGCCCATTCAGTATGATATTGGCTGTTGGTTTGTCATAAATAGCTTTTATTACTTTGAGATATGTTCCATCGATACCGAGTTTATTGAGGGTTTTTAGCATAAAGGGCTGTTGAATTTTGTCAAATGCCTTCTCTGCGTCGATTGAGATAATCATGTGGTTTTGTTTTTGGTTCTGTCTATGTGGTGAATTACGTTGATAGACTTGCGTATGTTGAACCAGCCTTGCATTCCTGGGATGAATCCTACTTGATCATGAATAAGTTTTTTGATTTGCTGTGACAATCGGTTTGCCAATATTTTATTGAAGATTTTTGCATCTATGTTCATCATGGATATTGGCCTGAAGTTTTCTTTTCTCGTTGGGTCTCTGCCGGGTTTTAGTATCAAGATGATGTTGGTCTCATAAAATGATTTGGGAAGGATTCCCTCTTTTTGGATTGTTTGAAATAGTTTTAGAAGGAATGGTACCAGCTCCTCCTTGTGTGTCTGGTAGAATTCAGCTGTGAACCCGTCTGGACCTGGGCTTTTTTGTGTGGTAGGCTGTTAATTGCTGCCTCAACTTCAGACCTGGTTATTGGTCTATTCATAGTTTCAGCTTCCTCCTGGTTTAGGCTTGGGAGGACACAGGAGTCCAGGAATTTATCCATTTCTTCCAGGTTTACTAGTTTATGCGCATAGAGTTGTTTGTAATATTCTCTGATGATGGTTTGAATTTCTGTGGAATCTGTGGTGATTTCCCCTTTATCATTTTTTATTGCATCTATTTGGTTGTTCTCTCTTTTCTTTTTAATCAATCTGGCTAGTGGTCTGTCTATTTTGTTGATCTTTTCAAAAAACCAGCTCTTGGATTTATTGATTTTTTGAAGGGTTTTTCTGTCTCAATCTCCTCCAGCTCAGCTCTGATCTTAGTTATTTCTTGTCTTCTGCTGGGTTTTGAGTTTTTTTGATCTTTCTCCTCTAGCTCTTTCAATTTTGACGATAGGGTGTCAATTTTGGATCTCTCCATTCTCCTCATATGGGCACTTATTGCTATATACTTTCCTCTAGAGACTGCTTTAAATGTGTCCCAGAGGTTCTGGCATGTTTTGTCTTTGTTCTCATTGGTTTCGAAGAACTTCTTTATTTCTGCCTTCATTTCGTTGTTTACCCAGTCAACATTCAAGTTCCAGTTGTTCAGTTTCCATGAAGCTGTGCAGTTCTGGGTCGGTTTCTGAATTCTGAGTTCTAACTTGATTGCACTATGGTCTGAGAGGCTGTTTGTTATGATTTCAGTTGTTTTGCATTTGTTGAGCAGTGCTTTACTTCCAATTATGTGGTCAATTTTAGAGTAGGTGTGATGTGGTGCTGAGAAGAATGTGTATTCTGTGGATTTGGGGTGGAGAGTTCTGTAAATGTCTATCAGGTTTGCTTGCTCCAGGTCTGAGTTCAAGCCCTGGATATCCTTGTTGATTTTCTGTCTGGTTGATCTGTCTAGTATTGACAGTGGAGTGTTAAAGTCTCCCACTATTATTGTGTGGGAGTCTAAGTTTTTTTTTAAGTCATTAAGAACTTGCCTTATGTATCTGGGTGCTCCTGCATTGGGTCCATATATGTTTAGGATCGTTAGCTCTTCTTGTTGTATCGATCCTTTTACCATTATGTAATGGCCTTCTTTGTCTCTTTTGATCTTTGTTGCTTTAAAGTCTATTTTTTCAGAGATGAGAATTGCAACTCCTGCTTTTTTTTGCTTTCCATTAGCTTGGTAAATCTTCCTCCATCCCTTTATTTTGAGCCTTTGTGTATCCTTGCATGTGAGATGGGTTTCCTGGATACAGCACACTGATGGGTTTTGGATTTTTATCCAATTTGCCAGTCTGTGTCTTTTGATTGGTGCATTTAGTCCATTTACATTTAGGGTTAATATTGTTATGTGTGAATTTGATACTGCCATTTTGATGCTAAGTGGCTGTTTTGCCTGTTAGTTGTTGTAGATTCTTCATTATGTTGAAGCTCTTTAGCATTCAGTGTGATTTTGGAATGGCTGGTACTGGTTGTTTCTTTCTATGTGTAGTGCCTCTTTTAGGAGCTCTTGTAAAGCAGGCCTGGTGGTGACAAAATCTCTGAGTACTTGCTTGTTCGCAAAGGATTTTATTTTTCCTTCACTTCTGAAGCTCAGTTTGGCTGGATATGAAATTCTGGGTTGAAAGTTCTTTTCTTTAAGAATGTTGAATATTGGCCCCCACTCTTTTCTGGCTTTTAGTGTTTCTGCCGAGAGATCTGCTGTGAGTCTGATGGGCTTCCCTTTGTGGGTGACCCGACCTTTCTCTCTGGCTGCCCTTAGTATTCTCTCCATTATTTCAACCCTGTTGAATCTGACGATTATGTGCCTTGCGGTTGCTCTTCTTGCGGAATATCTTTGTGGTGTTCTCTGAATTTCCTGCAATTGAGTGTTGGCCTGTCTTGCTAGGTGGGGGAAATTTTCCTAGATGATGTCCTGAAGAGTATTTTCCAGCTTGGATTCATTCTCTTCGTCCCCTTCTGGTACACCTATCAAACGTAGGTTAGGTCTTTTCACATAGTCCCACATTTCTTGGAGACTTTGTTCATTCCTTTTTGCGCTTTTTTCTCTGATCTTGGTTTCTCGTTTTATTTCATTGAGTTGGTCTTCGACTTCAGATATCCTTTCTTCTGCTTGGTCAATTCGGCTATTGAAACTTGCGTTTGCTTCGCGAAGTTCTCGTATGGTGTTTTTCAGCTCCTTTAATTCATTCATATTCCTCTCTAAGTTATCCATTCTTGTTATCATTTCCTTGAAACTTTTTTCAAATCCATTTTCAAGGTTCTTAGTTTCTTTGCATTGATTTAATACATGATCTTTTAGCTCACAAAAGTTTCTCATTATCCATCTTCTGAAGTCTAGTTCCGTCATTTCATCACAGTCATTCTCTTTCCAGCTTTGTTTCCTTGCTGGTGAGGAGTTTTGGTCCTTTCTAGGAGGCGAGGTGTTCTGGTTTCGGGTGTTTTCCTCCTTTTTGTGCTGGTTTCTTCCCATCTTTGTGGATTTGTCCGCTGGTCGTCTGTGTAGTTGCTGATTTGTCGATTGGGTCTCTGAGTGGACACCCAGAATGTTGATGATGGAGTATTTCTGTTGCTTGGTTTTCCTTCTACCAGTCTAGCCCCTCGCTGTACGACTGCTGAGGTCTGCTTCAGACCTTGCTTGTCTGGGGTGCACCTCTAGCTGCTGTGGCCCAGCGAGGGATGCTACCAGTTTCTTTTTCTGCTATCCTTGCCCCAGGATGATGCCTGCCTAATATCAGTCTTTTGGATATAGAGGGGTCAGGGAGCTGCTTGAGGAGACAGTTTGTACTTTATAGGGGTTTAATTGCTGAGCTGTGCGCTCTGTTGTTCCTTCAGTGCTGTTAGGCTGCTATGTTTGATTCTGCTGCAACAGAACTCATTAAAAAACCCTTTTATTTTTTTCTCAAATGCTCTGTATTGAGGGGTTTGGGCTTTATTTTTGGATGTTCGATGAGGTTTCCTGCCCAGCTAGAAGGCAGACTAGCCACTGTTTGGTTGCCAGGCTCCGCCCTGCTGTTGTGTGATTCGCCCTGTTCCTGCAGGCTCTGCTGTGGTCTTCGCCACGCCCTGCGGCGGAGTCTCTTCATTGTAGGGTGTTGCCTCAGCAAAGGCAGGCTGCTTCAGCAGTGGGCGTGTATCTCAGTAGGGACGGGTTGCCTCGGCAACGGCTGGATGTGTCAGCAGTGGACGTGTATCTCAGTGGGGCGGGTTGCCTCGGTAGTGGTGGACGCCCCTCCCCCACAGAGCGTCTTGGGCCGTCTGCTTGGGATAGTTTGAAATCGCGGTTTTGTTCGTCCCACTGGGTATCCCAAACGATCTGTCCCTGCAATCCCCTGGGCTGGGCTACTGTGCAAGTCTCATTCAGTCTCAAGTCCAGCCCTCTCAAGTCTCAGGTTGCCGGTTCAACATGGCACCCGGAGAAGCGCGCCTTGTGGGGATTGCTGGGTAGGGCCGGCCGCTGCCACCCCAGCTGCTGGCTTCACCAGGCAGACCTACTGCCTGGCGTCCCGTGTCTTTTTATACTTGGCAGTTTCTCCGTTCGGTGCGCAACAAAGATCAGTCTGGAAATGCAGCACTGACTCACCGTTTCCAGATTCAACGCGGGCTCCAATCCTGGGTTGTTCTCACAGCGCCATCTTGAGTCCCCTCTCGCAATTTTGTTTTTAACATTGGGGTGCCTAGACAATATTTAGATTATTTCGTTTCGGGTAGAATTTAATTTCTGTATTCTACATGAGAGAGCATATGCAGTTGGTGTATATACTTTAAAACAGAGTAGAATGGGGCATTGTATATTTTTTCTGACAGATTATATTTAGAGAAATTTTGCTTTTAACATTGGGGTGCCTAGATAATATTTAGGATTTTTTTATTCCGGTGGAATTCGAATTTCTGTATTTCACATGACAGAGCATATTGTGTTGGTGTTTATACTACAAAACAGAGTAGAAAAGGGCCTTGTATATTTTTTATGACAGATTATATTCAGAGCAATTTTGCGTGTAACATTGTGGTGCGTAGTTAATATTTAGATTTTTTCGATTTGGGTAAAATTAGAATTTCTGTATTTTACATGAGAGAGCATATGGAGTTGTTGTATATACTCGAAAACAGTAGAATAGGGCATTGTATATTTTTTCTGACATATTATATTCAGAGCAATTTTGTTTTTAACATTGAGGTGCCTAGATAGTATTTAGATGTTTTCGATTCGGGTAAAATTAGAATTTCGGTATTTTACATGAGAGAGCATATTGAGTTGATTTATATAATCCAAAGCAGTGTAGAAAAGGGCATTGTATACTTTTTCTCACAGATTATATTCAGAGCAATTTTGCTTTTAACATTGGTGTGCCTAGGTAATATTTAGAATTTTTTCGATTCGCTTAAATATTGAATTTCAGTATTTTACATGAGAGAGCATATGGAGTTGCTGTATATACTCCAAAACAGAGTAGAATACGGCATTGTATATTTTGTCTAACAGACTATATTCAGAGCCATTTTCTTTTAACTTTGGGGCGCATAGATATTATTTAGACTTTATTCGATTCGCGTAATATTTAATTTCCGTATTTTACCTGAGAGAGCATATTGAGTTTGTGTATATACTCCAAAACAGGGTAGTAAAGGACATTGTATATTTTTATGACAATATATGCAGAGCAGTTTTGCATTTAACATTGTGTTGCCTAGATAATATTTAGAATTTTTTCGATTCGCTTAAATATAGAATTTCTGTATTTTACATGAGAGAGCAGATGGAGTTGCTGTATATACTGCAAAACAAAGTAGAATAGGGCATTGTATATTTTTTCTGAGAGATTATATTCAGAGCAATTTTGTTTTTAACATTGGGGTGCCAGGATAATATTTAGATTTTTTTCGATTCACATAAATTAATAATTTTGGTATTTTACATGAGAAAGCATTTTGAGTTGGTGTATATACTTCAAAACAGAGTAGAAAAGGGCATTGTATATTATTTCTGACAGATTATATTCAGAGCAATTTTGCTTGTAATCTTCGGGTACCTAGATAATATTTAAATTTTTTTCGATTCGGGTAAAATTAGAATTTCGGTATTTTACATGAGAGAGCATACTGAGTTGGTGTATTTACACCAAAACGGAGTAGAGTAGGGCATTGTATATTTCTTCTGACAGATTATATTCAGAGCAATTTTACTTTTAACATTTGAGCCATTTTCTTTTAACTTGGGGCGTCTAGATGTTATTTACATTTCTTTCGATTCGCGTAAATTTAGAATTTCGGTATTTTACATGAGGGAGCATACTGAGTTGGTGTATATACTGTAAAACAGAGTAGAATAAAGAATTGTATACAGACTATATTCAGAGTCATTTACTTTTAACTTTGGGGCGCGTAGATATTATTTAGGTTTTTTTCGATTCCCGTAAACTGAGAATTTCGGTATTTTACATGAGAGAGCATATTGAGTTGGTGTATATACACCATAACAGAGTAGAAAAGGCCATTGGATATTTTTTCTGACAGATTATATTCGGAGCAATTTTGCTTTTAACATTGGATTGCCTAGATAATATTTAGATTTTCTCTGTTCGCTTAAATATAGAATTTCTGTATTTTACATGAGAGAGCATATGGAGTTGGTGTATATACTCCAAAACAGAGTAGAATAGGGCATTGTATATTTTTTCTGACAGATTATATTCATAGCAATTTTGCTTTTAACTTTGGGGTGCCTAGATAATATTTAGATTTTTTTAGATCCACGTGAATTTAGAATTTCTCTATTTTACATGAGAGAGCATACTGAGTTGGTTTATATACACCAAAAAAGAGTTGAATAGGGCATTGTATATTTTTTCTGACAGATTATATTCAGAGCAATTTTGTTTTTAACATTGGGGTGCCTAGATCATATTCAGATTTTTTCGATTCGAGTAAAATTAGAATTTCGGTATTTTAAATGAGAGAGCATACTGAGTTGGTGTATATACTCCAAAATAAAGTAGAATAAGGCATTGTATATTTTTTCTTACAGACTTTATTTTGAGCCATTTTCCATTATCTTTGGGGCACCTAGATCATATTTAGATTTTTTCGATTTGGGTAAAATTAGTATTTCTGTATTTTACATGAGAGAGCATACTGAGTTGATGTATATACTCCAAAACAGAGTAGAATAAGGCATTGTTTTTTTTATCTTACAGACTATATTCAGAGCCATTTTCTTTGAAGATTGGGGCGCCTAGATATTCTTTGGTTTTTTTTTTCCATTCACTTAACGTTAGAATTTCGGTATTTTACATGAGAGAGCATATTGAGTTGGTTTATATACTCCAAAACAGATTAGAATAGGGCATTGTATACTTTTTCTGACAGATTATATGCCGAGAAATTTTGCTTTTAACCTTGGGGTGCCTAGATAATAATTAGATGTGTTTCGATTCACTTAAATATAGAATTTCTGTATTTTACATGAGAGAGCATATTGAGATGGTGTGTATACTCCAAAGCAGAGTAGAATTAGGAATTGTATATTTTTTCTGACAGAATATATTTAGAGCAATTTTGCTTTTTACATTTGTGTGCCTAGAGAATATTTAGATCTCTTTCGATTCCGTTAAATATAGAATTTCTGTATTTTACATTAGAGAGCATATGGAGTTGGTGTATATACTCCAAAACA
This sequence comes from Callithrix jacchus, assembly GCF_049354715.1. NCBI lineage: Eukaryota > Metazoa > Chordata > Mammalia > Primates > Cebidae > Callithrix > Callithrix jacchus. The sequence goes on from NC_133519.1 coordinate 53,822,122, forward strand.
GAGTAGAATAGATAATTGTATATTTTTTCTGACAGATTATATTCAGAGCAGTTTTGTTTTTAACATTGTGGTGCTTTGATAATATTTAGATATTTTCGATTCGGGTAAAATTAGAATTTTTGTGTTTTACGTGAAAGAGCATATTGAGTTGGTGTATATACTACAAAACAGAGTAGAAAAGGGCATTGTATATTTTCTCTGACAGATTATACCCAGAACAATATTGTTTTAGACATTGGGGTGCCTAGATAATATTTAGATTTTCTCTATTCGCTTAAATATGGAATTTTTGTATTTTACATGAGAGAGCATATGGAGTTGGTGTATATACTACAAAACAGAGTAGAATAGGGCATTGTATATTTTTTCTGACAGATTATATTCAGAGCAATTTTGCTGTTAACTTTGGGGTGCCTAGATAATATTTAGATTTTTTTAGGTCCACGTAAATTTAGAATTTCTCTATTTTACATGAGAGAGCATACTGAGTAGGTTTATATACACCAAAATAGAGTAGAATAGGGTATTGTATATTTTTTCTGACAGATTATATTCAGAACAATTTTGTTTTTAACGTTGTGGTGCCTAGATCACATTTAGATTTTTTCGATTCGGGTGAAATTAGAATTTCGGTATTTTACATGAGAGAGCATACTGAGTTGGTGTATATACTCCAAAACAGAGTAGAATAAGGCATTGTATATTTTTTTTACACACTATATTCAGAGCCATTTTATATTAACTTTGGGGCGCCTAGATATTTTTTAGGTTTTTTTCCATTCACGTAAAATAAGAATTTCAGTATTTTACATGAGAGAGCATATGGAGCTGGTGTATATATTCCAAAAAGAGAGTAGAATATGGCATTATATATTATTTCTGACAGATGATATTCAGAGCAATTTTGCTTTTAACCTTCGGGTGCCTAGATAATATTTAGATTTTTTTTATTCGCTTACATATAGAATTTCTGTATTTTACATGAGAGAGCATATGGAGTTTGTGTATGTACTACAAAACAGAGTAGAATAGGGCATAGTTTACTTTTTCTGACTGATTATATTCAGAGCCTTTTTGTTTTTAACGATGGAATGCCTAGATAATATTTAGATTGTTTCTATTCGTGTAAAATTAGAATTTCTGTATTTTACATGAGAGAGCATATGGAGTTGGTGTATATACTCCAAAAAAGAGTAGAATAGGGCATTGTATCTTTTTTTCTGACATATTATATTCAGAGCAGTTTTGTTTTTAACATTGGGGTGCCTAAAGAATATGTAGATTTTTTTGATTAGGGTAAAATTAGAATTTCTCTATTTTCTTTCAGAACGCAAACTGAGTTGGTGTATATACTCCTAAACAGAGTAGAAAAGGGCATTGTATATTTTTTCTGACAGATTATATTCAGAGAAATTTTGTTTTTAACATTGGGGTGCCTAGATAATATTTAGATTTTTTTCGATTCGCTTAAATATAGAATTTCTTTATTTAAATGATACAGCAAATGGAGTTGGTGTATGTACTCCAAAACAGAGTAGAAAATGGCGTTGTATATTTTTTATGACAGATTATGTTCAGAGCAATTTGGTTTTTAACATTGGGGTGCCTAGATAATGTTTAGATTTTTTTGATTCGGGAAAAATTAGAATTTCTGTATTTTACATGAGAGAGCATACTGAGTTGTTGTATATACTCCAAAACAGAGTAGAATAAGGCATTGTATATTTTTTCTAACAGACTATATTTAGAGCCGTTTTCTTTTATATTTGGGGTGGCTACATATTTGTTAGATGTATATCGATATGCATAAAATTAGAATTTCGGTATTTTACATGGGAGAGCATACTGAGTTGGTGTATATACTCCAAAATAGAGTAGAATAAGGCATTGTATATTTTTTCTAACAGACTATTTTCAGAGCCATTTTCTTTTAACTTTGGGGTGTCTAGATATTATTTAGATTTTTTTCGATTCGCTTAAATATAGAATTTCTGTATTTTACATGAGAGAGCATATGAAGTTGGTGTATATACTCCAAAACAGAGTAGAATAGGGCATTTTATATGTTCTCTGACAGACTATATTCAGAGCAATTTTGTTTTTAACATTGGTGTTTCTAGATAATATTTAGATTTTTTCAATTCGGGTAAAATTAGAATTTCTGTATTTTACATGAGAGAGCATACTGAGTTGGTGTATATACTCCAAAACAGAGTAGAATAAGCTATTGTATATTTTTTCTAACAGACTATATTTAGAGCCATTTTGTTTTAACTTTGGGGTGCCTAGATATTATTTAGATTTTTTTCGATTCACGTAAAATTAGAATTTCAGTATTTTACCTGAGAGAGCATATGCAGTTTTTGTATATACTCCAAAACAGAGTAGAATAGGGCATTGTGTATTTTTTCTGACTGATTATTTTCAGAGCAATTTTGTTTTTAACATAGGGGGGCCTAGATAATATTTAGATTTTTTCGATTCGAGTAAAATTAGAATTTCTGTATTTTACGTGAGAGAGCAAATGGAGTTGGTGTATATACTCCAAAAAAGATTAGAATAGTGCATTGTATATTTTATCTGACAGATTATATTTGGAGCAGTTTTGTTTTTAACATTGTGATGCCTACAGAATATTTATATTTCTTCGATTTGGGTAATATTAGAATATCTGTATTTTATTTGAGGGCGCAAACTGAGTTGGTGTATATACTCCAAACCAGAGTAGAAAAGGGCATTTTATATTTTTTCTGCCAGATTATATTGAGAGAAATTTTGTTCTTAACATTGGGGTGCCTAGATAATATTTAGAATTTTTCGATTTGGGTAAAATTAGAATTTCTCTATTTACATGACAGAGCTTATGGAGTTGGTGTATATACTCCAAAAACGAGTAGAATAGGGCATTGTATATTTTTTCTGAGAGATTATATTCAGCGCAATTTTGTTTTCAACATTGGGGTGCCGGGATAATATTTAAATTTTTTTCGATTCACGTAAATAAATAATTTCGGTATTTTACATGAGAGAGCATATTGAGTTGGAGTATATACTCCAAAACAGAGTAGAAAAAAGCATTGTATATTTTTTCTGACAGATTATATTCAGAGCAATTTTGCTTTTAATCTCTGGGTACCTAGATAATATTTAGATTTTTTTCGATTCGGGTAAAATTAGAATTTCGGTATTTTACATGAGAGAGCATATGGAGTTGGTGTATATACTCCAAAACAGAGTAGAATAGGGCATTGTATATTTTTTCTGACAGATTATATTCAGAGCAACTTTGCTTTTTACTTTGGGGTGCCTAGATAATATTTAGATTTTTTCAATTCGGGTAAAATTAGAATTTCTGTATTTTACATGAGAGAGCATACTGAGTTGGTGTATATACTCCAAAACAGAGTAGAATAAGCTATTGTATATATTTTCTAACAGACTATATTCAGATCCATTTTGTTTTAACTTTGGGGTGCCTAGATATTATTTAGATTTTTTTAGATTCACGTAAAATTAGAATTTCGGTATTTTATCTGAGAGAGCATATGCAGTTTTTATATATACTCCAAAACAGAGTAGAATAGGGCATTGTATATTTTTTCTGACTGATTATTTTGAGAGCAATTTTGTTTTTAACATAGGGGTGCCTAGAAAATATTTAGAATTTTTCGATTCGAGTAAAATTAGTATTTCTGTATTTTACATGAAAGAGCAAATGCAGTTGGTGTATATACTCCAAAAAAGAGTAGCATTGTGCATTGTATATTTTATCTGACAGATTATATTCAGAGCAGTTTTGTTTTTAACATTGTGGTGCCTACAGAATATTTAGATTTTTTCGATTTGGGTAATATTAGAATTTCTGTATTTTACATGAGGGTGCAAAGTGAGTTGGTGTATATACTCCAAACCAGAGTAGAAAAGGGCATTTTATATTTTTTCTGCCAGATGATATTGAGAGAAATTTTGTTCTTAACATTGGGGTGCCTAGATAATATTTATATTTTTTCGATTCGGGTAAAATTAGAATTCCTGTATTTTACATGACAGAGCATATGGAGTTGGTGTATATACTCCAAAAACGAGTAGAATAGGGCATTGTATATTTTTTCTGAGAGATTATATTCAGAGCAGTTTTCTTTTTAACATTTGGGTGCCTAGATAATATTTAGATTTTTTCGATTCGGGTAAAATTAAAATTTCGGTATTTTACATGAAACAGCATATTGAGTTGGTGTATATACTCCAAAACAGAGTAGAATAGGGATTGTATATTTTTTCTGACAGACTATATTCAGAGCAATTTTGCTTTTAATCTCCGGGTACCTAGATAATATTTAGATTTCTTTCGATTCGGGTAAAATTAGAATTTCGGTATTTTACATGAGAGAGCATACTGAGTTGGTGTATTTACACCAAAACCGAGTAGAATAGGACATTGTATATTTTTTATGACAGATTATATTCAGAGCAATTTTGCTGTTTACTTTGGTTTGCCTAGATAATATTTAGATTTTTTTAGATTCACGTAAATTTAGAATTTCTCTATTTTACATGGGAGAGCATAATGAGTTGGTGTATATACACCAAAACAAATTAGAATAGGGGATTGAATATTTTTTTGTGACAGATTATATTCAGAGCAATTTTGTTTCTAACATTGGGGTGCCTAGATAGTATTTAGATTTTTTCAATTAGTGTAAAATTAGAATTTCAGTATTTTACATGAGAGAGCATACTGAGTTGGTGTATATACTCCAAAACAGATTAGAATGAGGCATTGTATATTTTTTCTAACAGACTATATTCAGAGCCATTTTCTTATAACTTGGGGCGTCTAGATGTTATTTACATTTTTTTCGATTCGTGTAAATTTAGAATTTCGGTATTTTACATGAGGGAGCATACTGAGTTAGTGTATATACTGTAAAACACAGTAAAATAGGGTATTGCATATTTTTTTTAACAGACTATATTCAGAGCCATTTCCTTTTAACTTTGGGGCGCGTAGATATTTTTTAGATTTTTTTCGATTCACGTAAATTTCGAATGTCTGTATTTTACGTGAGAGAGCATATTGAGGTGGTGTATATACTACAAAAGAGCGTAGAAAAGGGCATTTTATATTTTGTCTGTCTGATTATATTCAGAGCAATATTGCTTTTAACATTGGGTTGCCTAGAAAATATTTAGATTTTTTCGTTTCTGGTAAAATTAGAATTTCGATATTTTTCATGAGAGGGCATAATGAGTTTGTGTATATACTCCAAAAAAGAGTACAAAAGGGCATTGTATATTTTATATGACAGATTATATTCAGAGCAATTTTGCTTTTAACATTGGGGTGCCTAGATAATATTTAGATTTTTTTAAGATTCACGTAAATTTAGAATTTCTCTATTTTACATGAGAGAGCATAGTGAGTTGTTGTATATACTCCAAAACGGAATAGAATAAGGCATTGTTTGTCTTATCTTACAGACTATATTCAGAGCCATTTTCTTTAGCTTTGGAGTGCCTAGATATTATTTATATTTTTTACAATTCGCATAAAATTAGAATTTCTGTATTTTACATGAGAGCGCATATTGAGTTGCTGCATATACTCCAAAACAGAGTAGAATAGGGAATTGTATATTTTTTCTGACAGATTATATTAAGAGCAATTTTACTTTTAACATTTGGGTGCCTAGATAATATTTAGATTTCTTTCGATTCACTGAAATATAGAATTTCTGTATTTTATATTAGAGAGCATATGGAGTTGGTGTATATACTCCAAAACAGAGTAGAGTATGTCATTGTATATTTTTTCTGACAGATTATATTTAGAGCAGTTTTTTTTTTAACATTGGGGAGCTTTGATAATATTTAGATATTTTCGATTAGGGTAAAATTAGAATTTTTGTATTTTTCATGAAAGAGCATATTGAGTTGGTGTATATACTAAAAAACATTGTAGAAAAGGGCATTGTATATTTTCTCTGACAGATTATACCCAGAACAATATTGTTTTCAACATTGGGGTGCCTAGATAATATTTAGATTTTCTCGATTCACTTAAATATAGAATTTCTGTATTTTACATGAGAGAGCATATGGAGTTGGTGTATGTACTCCAAAACAAAGTAGAATAAGGCATTGTATATTTTTTCTGACAGACTATATTCAGGGCAAGTTTTTTTTTAACATTGGGGTGCCTAGATAATATTTAGATTTTTTCGATTCGGGTAAAATTAGAATTTTGATATTTTACATGAGAGAGCATACTGAGTTGGTTTATATACTCCAAAACACAGTAGAATCAGGCATTGTGTATTTTTCTTAACAGACTATATTCAGAGCCATATTCTTTTAACTTTAGGGCGCCGAGATATTATTTAGATTTTTTTCGATTCACGTAAATTTCGAATTTCTGTATTTTACGTGGGAGAGCATATTGACGTGGTATATATACTACAAAAGAGAGTAGAAAAGGCCATTTTATATTTTTTCTGTCAGATTATATTCAGAGCAATATTGCTTTTAACATTGGGGTGCCTAGAAAATATTTAGATTTTTTACTCTTCTGGTAAATTTAGAATTTCGGTATTTTAGATGAAAGGGCATATTGAGTTGGTGTATATACTCCAAAACAGAGTAGAAAAGGGCATTGTGTATTTTGTCAGACAGATTATATTCAGAGCAATTTTTCTATTAACATTGGGGTGCCTAGATAATATTTAGATTATTTTCGATTCACGTAAAATTAGAATTTTGGTATTTTACATGAGAGAGCATACTGAGTTGGTGTATATACTTTAAAACAGAGTGGAAAAGGGCATTGTATATTTTTTCTGACAGATTATATTCTGAGTAATTTTGCTTTATACATTGAGGTGCCTAGATAATATTTAGATTTTTTTCGATTCGCTTATATATAGAGTTTATGTATTTTATATTAGATAGCATATGGAGTTGGTGTATATTCTCCAAAAAAAGTAGAATAGGGCATTTTATATTTTTTCTGACAGATTATATTCAGAGCAGTTTTGTTTTTAACATTGGGCTGCCTAGAGAATATTTAGATTTTTTCGATTCGGGTAAAATTAGAATTTCTGTATTTTACATGAGTGAGCATATGGAATTGGTGTATATACTCCAAATAAGAGTAGAAAAGGGCATTGTATATTTTTTCTGACTGATTATATTCAGAGAAATTTCGTTTTTAACATTGGGGAACCTAGATAATATTTATATTATTAAGATTCGGTTAAAATTAGAATTTCCGTATTTTACATGAGGGAGCATATTGAGTTGGTTTATATACTGTAAAACAGAGTAGAATACGGCATTGTATATTTTCTCTAACAGACTATATTCAGAGCCATTTTCTTTTAACTTTGGGGCACGTAGATATTATTTAGATTTTTTTCGATTCACGTAAAATTAGAATTTTGGTATTTTACATGAGAGAGCATACTGAGTCGGTGTATATACCCCAAAACAGAGTAATATAAGGCATTGTATATTTTTTCTAACAGTCTATATTAACAGCCGTTTTCTATTAACTTTGTGGTGCCTAGATATTATTTAGATTTTTTTCGATTCTCGAATAATAAGAATTTTTGTATTTTACATGAAAGAGCATATTCAGTTGGTGTATATACTACAAAAGATAGTAGAAAACGCATTGTATATTTTTTCTGACAGATTTTATTCAGAGCAATTTTGCTTTTAACATTGGGGTGCCTAGATAATATTTAGATTTTTCTCGATTCACGTAAAATTAAAATTTCGTTATTATACATGAGAGTGTATATTGACTTGGTCCATATACTACAAAACAGACTAGAAAAGGGCATTGTATATTTGTTCTGACAGATTATATTCAGAGGAATTTTGTTTTTAACATAGGGGTGCCTAGATAATATTTAGATATTTTTTGAGTCTCTTAAATATAGAATTTCTGTATTTTACATGAGAGAGCATATGGAGTTAATGTATAGTCCAAAACAGAGAAGAATCGGGCATTGTATATTTTTTCTGACAGATTATATTCAGAGCAATTTTGTTTTTAACATTGGGGTGCCTAGATAATATTTAGATTTTTTCGATTCTGGTAAAATTAGAATTTCTGTGTTTTACATGAGAGAGCATACTGAGTTGGTGTATATACTCTAAAACAGAGTAGAATAAGGCATTGTATATTTTCTCTAACACACTATATTCAGAGCCATTTTCTTTTAAGTTTGGGGCGCCTAGATATTATTTAGATTGTTTTTTGATTCACGTAAAATCTGAATTTTGGTATTTTACGTGAGAGAGCATATTAACTTGGTGTATATACTACAAATCAGAGTCTAAAAAAGCATTGTATATTTTTTCTGACAGATTATATTCAGAGCAATTTTGCTTTTAACATTGGGGTGCCTAGATAATTTTTAGATTTTTTTCCATTCCCTTAAATACAGAATTTTTGTATTTTACATGAGAGAGCATATGGAGTTGGTGTATATACTCCAAAACAGAGTAGAATAGGGCAATATATATTTATTCTGACAGATTATGTTCAGAGCAATTTTGCTTTTAACATTGGGGTGCCTAGATAATATTTAGATTTCTTTCGATCCGCTTAAATATAGAATTTCTGTATTTTACATAAGAGAGCATATGGATTTGGTGTATATACTCCAAAACAGAGTAGAATAGGGCATTCTATATTTTTTCTGACAGATTATATTCAACGTAATTTTGTTTCTCACATAGGGGTGCCTAGATTATATTTAGGTTTATTCGATTCGGGTAAAATTATAATTTCTGTATTTTACATAAGAGAGCATATTGAGTTGATGTATATACTACAAAACAGAATAGAAAATGGCATTGTATATTTTTTCTGACAGACTATATTCAGAGAAATTTTACTTTTAACACTGGGGTGCCTAGATAATATTTAGATTTTTTTTTGATTCTCTTAAATATAGAATTTTTGTATTTTATAAGAGAGAACATACTGAACTGGTGTATATACTCCAAAATAGAGTAGAATAAGACATTGTATATTTTTTCTAACAGACTATATTCAGACCCATTTTCTTTTAACTTTGGGGCGCTGTGATATTATTCAAATTTTTTCCGATTCACGTAAAATTAGAATTTCGGTTTTTACATGAGAGAGCATATTTTGTTGGTGAATATACTCAAAAACAGATTAGAAAAGAGCATTGTATATTTTTTTCTGACAGATTATATTTGGAGCAATTTTGCTTTTTACATTGGGGTGCCTAGATAATATTTAGATTTTTTTCAATTCGCTTAAATATAGAATTTATGTATTTTTTATTTGAGAGCATATGAAGTTGATGTATATACTCCAAAACAGAGTAGAATAGGGCATTGTATATTTTTTATGACAGACTATATTCAGAGCAATTTTGTTTCTAACATTGGGGTGCCTAGATAATATTTAGGTTTTTTAGATTAGGGTAAAATTAGAATTTCTTTGTTTTCCATGATAGAGCATACTGAGTTGGTGTATATACTCCAAAACAGAGTAGAATAAGGCATTGTATGTTTTTTCTAACAGAGTATATTCAGAGCCATTTTCTTTTAACTTTGGGGCGCCTAGATAATATTTAGATTTTTTTCGATTCACGTAAAATTAGAGTTTCGGTATTTTACATGAGAGAGCATATGGAGTTGTTTTATATACCCCAAAACAGAGTAAAATAGGGCATTGTATGTTTTTTCTGACAGATCATATTCAGAGTAATTTTGATTTTATCATTGGGGTGCCTAGATATTATTTAGATTTCTTTCAATTCGCTTAAAATATGAATTTCGGTATTTTACATGAGAGAGCATATAGAGTTGGTGTATACACTCCAAAACAGAGTAGACAAGGACATTGTATATTTTGTCAGACAGATTATATTCAGAGCAATTTTGCTTTAAACACTGCAGTACCTAGATAATATTTAGATTTTTTTCGATTCAGGTAAAATTAGAATTTCGGTATTTTACATGAGAGAGCATACTGAGTTGGTGTATATACTCCAAAACAGAGTAGAATAGGGCATTGTTTATTTTTTCTGACACATTATATTCAGAGGAATTTTGATTTTAACATTCAGGTGCATACATGATATATAGATTTTTTTCGATTTGCTTAAATATGGAATTTCTGTATTTTACATGATAGAGCATATGTAGTTGGTGTATATACCCCAAAACAGAGTAGAATAGCGCATTGTGTATTTTTTCTGACAGATTATATTCAGAGCAATTTTGTTTTTAACATTGGAGTGCCGAGATAATATTTAAATTATTTTTGATTCACTTAAATATAGAATTTCTGTATTTTACATGATAGAGCATATGCAGTTGGTTTATATACTTTAAAACAAAGTAGAATAGTGCATTGTATATTTTTTCTGACTGATTGTATTCAGAGCCATTTTCGTTGACCGTTGGGGCGCCTAGATATTATTTAGATTTTTTTTGATTCGCGTAATATTATAATTTTTGTATTTTACATGAGAGAGCATATAGAGTTGCTGTATATACTCCAAAACAGAGTAGAAGAGGGCATTGTATATTATTTCTTACAGATTATATTCAGAGCAATTTTGTTTTTATCATTGAAGTGCCTAGATATTATTTAGATTTTTTTCAATTCACGTAAAATTAGAATTTCGTTATTAAACATGAGAGGGCATACTGAGTTGGTGTATATACTCCAAAACAGAGTAGAATAGGGCATTGTATATTTTTTCTGACAGATTTTATTCAGAGCAATTTTGTTTTTAACATTGGGGTGCCTACATAATATTTTGATTTTTTTGAATCGGGTAAAATTAGAATTTCGGTATTTTACATGAGAGAGCATACTGAGTTGGTGTATATACTTTAAAACAGAGTAGAAGAGGGCATTGTATATTTATTCTGATAGATTATATTTAGAGCAATTTTTTCTTTAACATTGGCGTGCCTATATAATATTTAGATTTTTTCGATTCGGGTAAAATTAGAGTTTCTGTATTTTACATGGAAGAGCATATTGAGTTTGTTTATATAATACAAAACGGAATAGAAAATGGTATTTTATATTTTTTCTGACAGACAATATTCAGAGCTATTTTGGTTTTAACATTGGGGTGCCTAGATAATATTGAGTTTTTTTCGATTCGCTCAAATATAGAATTTCTGTATTTTACATGAGAGAGCATATGGAGTTGGTGTATATACTCAAAAACAGAGTAGAATAGGGCATTGTATATTTTTTCTGACAAATTATATTCAGAGCAATTTTGTCTTTAACATTGGGGTGCCTAGATAATTTTTAGATTTTTTCGATTCGGGTAAAATTAGAATTTCGGTATTTTACATGACAGAGCATATTGAGTTGGTGTATATATTCCAATACAAAGTGGAAAAGGGCATTGTATATATTTTCTGACAGATTATATTCAGAGAAATTTTTCTTTTAACATTGGGGAGCCTAGATAATGTTTAGATTTTTTTTGACCGGTTAAATATAGAATTTCTGTATTTTACATGACAGAGCATATAGAGTTGGTGTATATACTCCAAAAAAGAGTAGAATAAAGCATTGTATATTTTTTCTGACAGTTTATATTCAGAGCAATTTTGCTTTTAACATTGGGGTGCCTAGATAACATTTAGATTTTTTTCGATTCGCTTAAATATAGAATTTCTGTATTTTACATGAGAGAGCATATTGAGTTGGTTTATATTACACAAAACAGAGTAGAAAATGGCATTGTGTATTTTCTCTGACAGATTATATTCAGAGAAATTTTGTTTTTAATATTGGGGTGCCTAGATAATATTTAGATATATTTCGATTCGCTATAATATAGAATTTCTGTATTTTACATGAGAGAGCATATGCAGTTGGTGTATATACCCCAAAACAGAGTAGAATAGGGTATTGTATATTTTCTCTGACAGATTATATTCAGAGCAATTTTGTTTTTAACATGGGGTGCCTAGATAATATTTAGATTTTTTTCAATTTGCTTAAATATAGAATTTCTGTATTTTACATGAGAGAGCATATTGAGTTGGTGTATATACTCGAAAACAGAGTAGAATGGGCATTGTATATTATTGCTGACATATTATATTCAGAGCAATTTTGTTTTTAACATTGTGTTGCCTAGATAATATTTAGATATTTTCGAATCGGGTAAAATTTTAATTTCTCTATTTAACATGAGAGAGCATCCTGAGATGGTGTATATACTCCAAAACAGATTAGAATAAGGCATTGTATATTTTTTTCAACCGACTTTATTCAGAGCCATTTCCTTTGAACTTTGAGGCGCCTAGATATTATTTAGATTTTTTTTGATTCGCATAAAGTTAGAATTTCGGTATTTTACATGAGAGAGCATATGGAGTTGGTGTATATACTCCAAAACAGAGTAGAATCGGGCATTGTATATTTTTTCTGACAGATTGTATTCAGAGCAATTTTACTTTTAACATTGGGGTGCCTAGATAATATTTAGATTTTTTTCGATTCACGTAAAATTAGAATTTCTGTATTTTACCTGACAGAGCATACTGAGTTGGTGTATATACTCCAAAGCAGAGTAGAATAGGGCATTGTTTATATTTTCTGAAAAATTATATTCAGAGCAATTTTGTTTTTAACATTGGGGTGCCTAGGCAATATTTAGATATTTCTGATTCGGGTAGAATTAGAATTTCGGTAATTTACATAAGAGAGCATATTGATTTGGTGTATATACTACAAAACAGAGTAGAAAAGGGCATTATATATTTTTTCTGACGGATTATATTCAGGGAAATTTTGCTTTTAATTTTGTGGTGCCTAGATAATATTCAGATTTTTTTGGATTCGCTTAAATATGGAATTTCTGTATTTTACATGAGAGAGCATATGGAGTTGGTGTATATAGTACAAAACAAAGTAGAAAATGGCATTGTGTATTTTCTCTGATAGATTATATTCAGAGAAATTTTGCTTTTAACATTCGGGTGCCTAGATAATATTTAGATATTTTTCGATTCACTTAAATATAGAATTTCTGTATTTTACATGAAAGAGCATATTGAGTTGGTGTATAAAATAGAAAACAGAGGAGAATAGGGCATTGTATATTTTTTCTGACAGATTATATTCAGAGCAATATTGTTTTTAACATTGAAGTGCCTAGATAATATATAGATTTTTTTCGATTCACGTAAAATTAGAATTGCGGTATTTTACATTAGAGAGCATACTGAGTTGGTGTATATACTACAAAACAGAGTAGAACATGGCATTGTGTATTTTTTCTGACAGATTATATTCGGAGCAATTTTGCTTTTAACATTGGGGTGCCTAGATAATATTTAGATTTTTTTGATTCGCTTAAATATAGAATTTCTGTATTTTAGATGAGAGAGCATTTGGAGTCGTTGTATATACTCGAAACAAAGTAGAATAGGGAATTGTATATTTTCTCTGACAGATTATATTCAGAGCAATTTTCTTTTTACCATTGGGTTGACTAAATTATATTTAGATTATTCCCTTTCGGGTAAAATTAGAATTTCTGTATTTTACATGAGAGATCATACTGAGTTGGTGTATATACTCCAAAACAGAGTAGAATAAGGCATTGCAAATTTTTTCTAACAAACTATATTCAGAGCCATTTTCTTTTTACGTTGGGGCGCTTAGATATTATTTTAATTTTTTTCGATTCGCGTAAAATTAGAAATTCGGTATTTTACATGAGAGAGCATATTGAGTTGGTGTATATACTCAAAAAAAAAGTAGAAAAAGGCATTGTATATTATTTCTGACAGATTATATTCAGAGCAATTTTGTTTTAACATTGGGTTGACTAAATAATGTTTAGATTTTTTCGACTCGGGTACAATTAGAATTTCTGTATTTTACATGACAGAGCATATCGTGTTGGTGTATATACTACAAAACAGAGTAGAAATGGGCATTGTATATTTTCTCTAACATATTATATTCAGAGCGATTTTTCCTTTAACATTGGGGTGCCTAGATAATATTTAGATATTTCTCGATTCGCGGAAAATTAGAATTTCTGTATTTTACATGATAGATCATATTGAGTTGGTGTATATACTACAAAACATAGTAGAAAAGGGCATTGTACATTTTGTCTGACAGATTTCTTTCAGACCAGTTTTGTTTTTAACATTTCGGTGCCTAGATAATATTTAGAAACTTATCGATTCACTTAAAATTAGAATTTCGGTATTTTACATGAGAGAGCATACTGAGTTATTGTATATACTCCAAAACAGAGTAGAATAGGGCATTGTACATTTTTTCTGACAGATTATATTCAGAGAAATTTTGTTTTTAACATTGGGGTGCCCAGATAATATTTAGATATTTTTCAATTTGCTTAAATATAAAATTTCTGTATTTTATATGAGAGAGCATACTGAGTTGGTGTATATACTCCAAAACAAAGTAGAATAGGGCATTGTATAATTTTTCTGAGAGATTATATTCAGATAAATTTTGTTTTTAACATAGGGGTGCCTAGATAATATTTACATTTTTTTCGATTCACCTAAAATTAGAATTTCTGTATTTTACATGAGAGAGCATACTGAGTTGGCGTATATTCTCCAAAACAGAGTAGAACAAGGCATTGTATATTTTTTCTAACAGACTATATTCAGAGCCATTTTCTTTTAACATTGGAGCGCCTAGATATTATTTAGATTTTTTTCGATTCACGTAAAATTAGAATTTCGGTATTTTACATGAGAGAGCGTATTCAGTTGGTTTATATAGTACAAAACCGAGTAGAAAAAAGCATTGTATATTTTTTCTGACAGATTATATTCAGAGCAATTTTTATTTTAACATTGGGGTGCCTACATAATATTTAGATTTTTTTCGAATTGCTTAAATATAGTATTTCTGTATTTTACTTGAGAGAGCATACTGAGTTGGTGTATATACTCTATAACAGAGTAGAATAGGGCATTTTATAATTATTGTGACAGATTATATTCAGAACTATTTTGTTTTTAACATTGGGTTGCTTAGATAATATTTAGATTTTTTTCGATTCACGTAAAATTAGAATTTCTGTATTTTACATGAGAGAGCATACTGAGTTGGTGTATATACTCCAAAACAGAGTAGAATAAAGCATTGTATATTTTTTGTAACAGACTATATTTAGAGCCATTTTCTTTTAACGTTGGGGCACCTATATATTATTTAGATATTTTTTGATTCACCTAAAATTAGAATTTCGGTATTTTACATGAGAGAGCATATAGAGTTGCAGTATATACTCCAAAACAGAGTAGAAAAAGGCATTGTATATTTTCTATGACAAATTATATTCAGAGCTATTTTGCTTTTAACATTGGGGTTCCTTGATAATATTTAGATTTTTTTCGATTCGGGTAGAATTAGTATATCTGTATTTTACATGACAGAGCATATTGAGTTGGTGTTTATACTACAAAACAGAATAGAAGAGAGCATTGTATATTTTTTGTGACAGATTATATTCAGAGCAATTTTGCTTTTAACATTGGGGTGCCTAGATAATATTTAGATTTTTTCGGTTCGGGTAAATTTAGAATTTCTGTATTTTACATGAGAGAGCATATTGAGTTGGTGTATATACTACAAAACAGAATAGAAAAGGGCATTGTATATTTTTTCTGACCGATTATATTCTGAGCAATTTTGCTTTTAACATTGGGGTGCCTAGATAATATTTAGATTTTTTTCGATTTGCTTAAACATTGAATTTCTGTATTTCACATGAGAGAGCTCACTGAGTTGCTGTATATACTCCAAAACCGAGAAGAATAGGGTGTTGTATAATTATTGTGACAGATTATATTCAGAGCAATTTTGTTTTTAACATTGGGTTGCCTAGATAATATGTAGATTTTTTTTGATTCACGTAAAATTAGAATTTCTGTATTTTACCTGAGAGAGCAGACTGAGTTGGTGTATGTACTTCAAAAAAGAGTAGAATAAGGAGATGAATTTTTTTCTCTAACAGACTATATTCAGAGCCATTTTCTTCTATCTTTGGGGCATTTAGATTTTATTAAATTTTTTTCAATTCGCGTAAAATTTGAATTTCTGTATTTTACATGAGAGAGCATATTGAGTTGGTGTATATACTCCAAAACAGAGAAGAATAGGGCATTGTATATTTTTTCTTACAGAGAAATTTTTCTGTTAACATTGAGGTGCCTAGATAATATTTAGATTTTTTTCGATTCGCTTAAATATAGAATTTCCGTATTTTACATGAGAGAGCATATGGAGTTGTTGTATATACTCCAAAACAGAGTAGAATAGGACATTGTATAATTTTCCTGACAGATGATATTCAGAGCAATTTTGTTTTTAACATTGAGATGCCTAGATAATATTTAGATTTTTTTCGATTCACGTAAAATGAGAATTTTTGTATATAACATGAGAGAGCATACTGAGTTGGTGTATGTACTCCAAAACAGAGTAGAATAGGGCATTGTATTTTTTTTCTGACAGATTATATTCAGAGCAATTTTGTTTTAACATTGGCGTGCCTACATAATATTTAGATTTTTTAGATTCGGGTAAAATTAGAATTACTGTATTTTACATGAGAGAGCATCCTGAGATGGTGTATATACTCCAAAACAGATTAGAATAAGGCATTGTATATTTTTTCTAACAGACTATATTCAGAGCCATTTTCTTTGAACTTTGGGGCGCCTAGATATTATTTAGATTTTTTTCGATTCGCGTAAATTTGGAATTTCGGAATTTTACATGAGAGCTTATGGAGTTGCTGTATATACCGCAAAACAGAGTAGAATAGGGCATTGTATTTTTTTTCTGACAGATTATATTCTGAGCAATTTTGTTTTTAACATTGAAGTGCCTAGATAATATTTAGATATTTTTCGATTCACGTAAAATTAAAATTTCGGTATTTTACTTTTAGAGAGCATACTGTGTTGGTGTATATACTCCAAAACAGAGTAGAATAGGGAATTGAATATTTTTTTCTGCCAGATTATATTCAGAAAAATTTTGTTTGTAACATTGGTTTGCCTACATAATATTTTGATTTTTTCGATTCGGGAAAAATTAGAATTTCGGTATTTTATATGAGAGAGCATACTGAGTTGGTGTATATACTCCAAAACAGTGTAGAATAGGGCATTGTATATTATTTTTGAAAGGTTATATTCAGAGCAATTTTGTTTTTAACATTGACGTGCCTACATAATATTTAGATTATTTCGATTCGGATAAAATTAGAATTTCTGTATTTTACATATCATAGCACATTGAGTTGGTGTATATACTACAAAACAGAGTAGAAAATGGCATTGTGTATTTTTTCTGACAGATTATATTCAGAGCAATTTTGTTTTTAACATTGAGGTGCCTAGATAATATTTAGATTTTTTCGATTCGGGTAAAATTAGAATTTCTATATTTTACATGAGAGAGCATCCTGAGTTGCTGTATATACTCCAAAACAGAGGAGAATAAGGCATTGTATATTCTTTCTAACAGACTATATTCAGAGCCATTTTCTTTTAACTTTGGGGCACCTAGATATTATATAGATCTTTTTGATTCGCCTAAAATTAGAGTTTCGGTATTTTACATGAGAGAGCATATGGAGTTGGTGTATATATATCAAAACAGAGTAGAATAGGGCATTGTATATATTTTTGACAGATTATATTCATAGCAATTTTGTTTTTAACATTGGGGTGCCTAGATAATATTTAGTTTTTTTTCGATTCGCTTAAATATACAATTTCTGTATTTTACATGAGAGAGCATATTGAGTTCGTGTATATACTCCAAAACACAGTAGAATAAGGCATTGTATATTTTTTCCAGCAGACTATATTCAGAGCCATTTTTTTTAACTTTGGGGCGCCTAGATATTATTTAGATTTTTTTTGATTTGCTAAAATATAGAATTTCGGTACTTTACATGAGAGAGCATATTGAGTTGGTGTATACACTCCAAAACAGATTAGAAAAGGGCATTGTATATTTTTTCTGACAGATTATATTCAGAGCAATTTTGTTTTAACCATTGGGTTGCCTAGGTAATATTTAGATTTAACTATTCTGGTAAAATTAAAATTTCTATATTTTACATAAGAGAGTACACGAAGTTGGTGTATATACTCCAAAACAGTGTAGAATAAAACACTGTATATTTTTTTAACAGACTATATTCAGAGACATTTTCTTTTAACTTTGGGGCGC
This sequence comes from Callithrix jacchus, assembly GCF_049354715.1. Taxonomy (NCBI): domain Eukaryota; kingdom Metazoa; phylum Chordata; class Mammalia; order Primates; family Cebidae; genus Callithrix; species Callithrix jacchus. The sequence goes on from NC_133519.1 coordinate 53,840,402, forward strand.
CTAGAAATTATTTAGATTTTTTTTGATTCACGTATAATTATAATTTCCATATTTTACATGAGATAGCATATTACGTTGGTGTATATACTACAAAACAGAGTAAAAAAGGGCATTGAATATTTTTTCTGACAGATTATATTCAGAGAAATTTTGCTTTTAACATTGGGTTGCCAAGATATTATTAAAATTTTTCCGATTGGCTTAAAGATAGAATTTCTCTCTTTTACATGAGAGAGTATATGGAGTTGATGTATATACTCCAAAACAGGGTAGAATAAGGCATTGTATATTTTTTATGACAGATTATATTCAGAGCAATTTTGCTTTCAACATTAAGGTGCCTAGATAATATTTATATTTTTTTCAATTCGCGTAAATATAGAATTTTTGTATTTTACATAAGAGAGCATACGGAGTTGGTGTATATACTCCAAAACAGAGTAGAATACGTCATTGTATATTTTTTCTGACAGATTATATTCAGAGCAATTTTGTTGTTAACATTGGGGTGCCTAGATAATATTTAGCTTTTTTCGATTCGGGTAAAATTAGAATTTCGATATTTTACATTAGAGAGCATACTGAGTTGGTGTACATACTACAAAACAGAGTAGAATAAGGTATTGTGTATTTTCTCGAACAGACTATATTCAGAGCAACTGTCTTTTAACTTTGGGGCGCCTAGATATTATTAAGATTTTTTTCGATCCTCATATAATTAGAATTTCAGTATTTTATATGAGAAAGCATATTGAGTTGGTGTATATACTCCAAAACAGAGTAGAAAAGGGCATTGTATATTTTTTCTGACAGATTATATTCAGAGCAATTTTGCTTTTAACATTCGGTTGCCTAGATAATATTTAGATTATTTTTGATTCGCTTACATATAGAATTTCTGTATTTTTTATGGGAGAGCATATGGAGTTGGTGTATATACTCCAAAAGGTAGTAAAATAGGGCATTGTATATTTTTCTTGAAAGGTTATATTCAGAGCAATTTTGTTGTTAACATTGGGGTGCCTAGATTATATTTACATTTTTGATTCGGGTAAAATTAGAATTTCTCTATTTTACATGAGAGAGCATATTGAGTTGGTGTATATACTACAAAACAGAGTAGAAACGGGCATTGTATATTTCTTCTGACCGAATATATTCACAGCACTTTTGCTTTTAACGTTGGCGTGCATAGAGAATATTTAGATTTTGTTTGATTCGCTTAAATATAGAATTTCTGTATTTTACGTGAGAGAGCATATTGAGTTGGTGTATATACTCCAAAACAGAGTAGAATAGGGCATTGTATATATTTTTTGACAGATTATATTCAGAGCCATTTTGTTTATAACATTGGGGTGCCTAGATCATATATAGATTTTTTCGATTCAGGTAAAATTTGAATTTTTGTATTTTTCATGAGAGAGCATACTGAGTTGGTGTATATACTCCAAAACAGAGTAGAGTCAGGCATTGTATATTTTTTCTAACAGACTATATTCAGAGCCATTTTCTTTTAACCTTGGGGCGCCTACGTAATATTAAGATTTTTTTATTCACGTAAAATTAGAAATTCGGTATTTTACATGAGAGAGCATATTAAGTTGGTGTATATACTCCAAAACAGAGTAGAAAATGGCATTGTATATTTTTTCTGACAGATTATATTCACAGCAATTTTGCTTTTGACATTCGGGTGCCTAGATAATATTTCGATTTTTTTCGATTCACGTAAAATTAGAATTTCGGTATTATACATAAGAGAGCATACTGAGTTGGTGTATATCCTCCAAAACAGAGTATAAAAGGGCATTGCATATTTTTTTGGACAGACTATATTCAGAGCAATTTTGCTTTTAACATTGGGGTGCCTAGATAATATTTAGATTTTCTTCGATTCGCTTAAATATAGAATTTCTGTATTTTACATGAGACAGCATGTGGGGTTGGTGTATATATTCCAAAACAAAGTAGAATAACACATTGTATATTTTCTCTAACAGACTATATTTACAGCCATTTTCTTTATCTTTGGGGCGCCTAGACATCATGTAGATATTTTTCAATTTGCATAAAATTAGAATTTCGGTATTTTACATTAGGGAGCATACTGAGTTGGTGTATATACCCCAGAACAGAGTAATATAAGGCATTGTATATTTTATCTAACAGTGTATATTACGAGCCATTTTCTATTAACTTTGGGGCACCAGGTTATTATTTAGATTTTTTTCGATTCACGTAAAATTAGAATTTTGGTATTTTACATGAGAGAGCATACTGAGTTGGTGTATAATACTCCAAAACAGAGTAGAATAAGGCATTGTATTTTTTTCTAACAGAATATATTCCCAGCCATTTTCTTTCACCTTTGGGTCGCCTAGATATTATTTATATTTTTTTCATTCGTGTAAAATCAGAATATCGGTATTTTACATAAGAGAGCATATTGAGTTGGAGTATATACTGCAAAATAGAGTAGCAAAGGGCATTGTATATTTTTTATGACAGATTATATTCAGAGCAATTTTGTTTTTAACATTGAGGTGCCTAGATAATATTTAGATTTTTTTCGTTTCACGTAAATTTAGAATTTCTGTATTTTACATGAGAGAGCATACTGAGTTGTTGTATATAATCCAAAACAAAGTAGAATAAGGCATTGTATATTTTTTCTAACAGACTATATTCAGAGGCATTTTCTTTTAAATTGGTAACGCCTAGATATTATTTAAATTTTTTTCGAATTGCATAAAATTCGAATTTCACAAGTTTACATGAGAGAGCATATTGAGTTGGTGTATATACTCCAAAACAGAGTAGAAAAAAGCATTGTATATCTTTTCTGACAGATTATATTCTCAGTAATTTTGCTTTTAACATTTGGGTGCCTAGATAATATTTAGATTTTTTTCGATTCACGTAAAATTAGAATTTTGGTATTTTACATGAGAGAGCATACTGAGTTGGTTTATAAACTGTAAAACAGAGTAGAATAAGGCATTGTAAATTTTTTCTAACAGACTACATTCAGAGCCATTTTCCTTTTACTTTGCGATGCCTAGATATTATTTAGGTTTTATTCGATTCGCGTAAAATTAGAATTTCTGTATTTTTCATGAGAGAGCATATTGAGTTGGGATATGTACTACAAAACAAAGTAGAAAAGGGCATTGTATATTTTTTCTGACAGATTATATTCAGAGAAATTTTGCTTATAACATTGGTGTGCCTAGATACCATTTTCATTTTTTTTGTCTCACCTAAATTTAGAATTTCTGTATTTTACATGAGAGAGCATATGGAGTTAGTGTATATACTCCAATAAAGAGTAGGATAAAGCATTGTATATTTCTTCTGACAGATTATATTCAGAGAAATTTTGTTTTAAACATTGATGTGCCTAGATAATATTTAGATTTTTTCTATTTACGTAAAATTAGAATTTCGCTATTTTACATGAGAGAGCATATTGAGTTGGTGTATATACTCCAAAACAGAGTACAAAAGGGCATTGTATATTTTTTTCTGACAGATTATATTCAGTGAAATTTTGCTTTTAACATTGGGGTGCCTAGATAATATTTAGATTATTTTCGATTCGTTTAAATATAGAATTTCTGTATTTTACATGAGAGAGCATACTGAGTCGGTGTATATACTCCAAAACAAAGTAGAATATGGCATTGTATATTTTTTCTGACAGATTATATTCAGAGCAATTTTGTTTTTAACAATGGGGTGCCTAGATAATATTTAGATTTTTCCAATTCGGGGTAAATTAGAATTTCTGTATTTTACATGAGAGAGCATTTGAGTTCGTGTATATACATACTACAAAACAGAGTAGAAAAGGGCATTGTATACTTTTTCTCACAGATTATATTCAGAGCAATTTGGCTTTTAACACTGGATTGTCTAGATAATATTTAGATTTTTTTCGATTGGCTTAAATACTGAATTTCTGTATTTTACATGAGAGAGCATATGGAGTTGGTGTAGATACTCCAAAACAGAGTAGAAAAGGCCACTGTATATTTTCTCTGACAGACTTTATTCAGATCAATTTTGTTTTTTACATTGGGGTGCCTAAATAATATTTAGATTTTTTCGATTCGGGTAATATGAGAATTTCTCTATTTTACATGAGAGAGCATACTGAGTTGGTGTATATACTCCAAAACTCAGTAGAATAAGGCATTGTATATTTTTTCTGACAGACTATATTTAGAGCCATTTTCTTTTAACTTTGTGGAGCCTAGATATTATTTACATTTTTTTCGAATTGCGGAAAATTAGAATTTTGGTATGTTACAAGAGAAAGCATTTTGAGTTGGTGTATATACTACAAAACAAAGTAGAAAAGGGCATTGTATATTTTTTCTGATAGATTATATTCAGCGTAATTTTGCTTTTAACATTGGGGTGCCTAGATAATATTTAGATTTGTTTTCGATTCTGTTAAATATATAATTTCTGTATTTTACATGAGAGAGAATATGGAGTTGGTGTATATACTCCAAAACAGAGTAGAATAGGGCATTGTATATTTTTTCTGACAGATTATATTTAGAGCAATTTTGTTTCTAACATTGGGGTGCCTAGATTATATTTAGATTATTTCGATTTGGGTAAAATTAGAATTTCTGGATTTTACATGAGAGAGCATACTGAGTTGGTGTATATACACCGAAACAGTGTAGAATAAGGCATTGTATATTTTTTCTTACAGACTATATTCAGAGCCATTTTCTTTTAACTTTGCGGCGCATACATATTATTTATATCTTTTTCGATTTGCGTAAAATTAGAATTTCGGTATTTTCCATTAGAGCGCTTATTGAGTTGGTGCATATACTACATAAAAGAGTAGAAAAGGGCATTGTATATTTTTTCTGACAGATTATATTCAGAGCAATTTTGCTTTTTACATTGCGGTGCCTAGATAATATTTAGATTTTGTCAATTCGCTTAAATATAGAATTTCTTTATTTTACAGAAGAGAGCATATGGAATTGGTGTATAAACTCCAAACAGAGTAGAATAGGGCATTGTATATTTTTTCTGACAGATCATATTCAGAGAAATTTTGCTTTTAACATTGGGGAGCCTAGATTATATTTAGATTTTTATCGATTCACGTAAAATTAGAATTTCGGTATTTTACTTGAGAGAGCATACTGAGTTGGTGTATATACTCCAAAACAGAGTAGAATAAGGCATTGTATATTTTTTCTAACAGACTATATTCAGAGCCATTTTCTTTTAACTTTGGGGAGCCTAGATATTATTTAGATTTTTTTCGATTGGTGTAAAATTAGAATTTCGGTATTTTACATGAAAGAGCATATGGATTTGGTGTATATACTCGAAAACAGAGTAGAGTGGGGAATTGTATGTTTTCTCGGACAGATTATATTTAGAGCAATTTTGTTTTTATCATTGGGGTGCCTAGATTATATTTAGATTATTTTCGATTCGCTTAAATATAGAATTTTTGTATTTTACATGAGAGAGCATATGGAGTTGGTGTATGTACTCCAAAACAGAGTAGAAAAGGGCATTGTATATTTTTTCTGACAGATTATATTCAGAGCAATTTTTCTTTCAAACTGGGGTGCCTAGATAATACTTAGATTTTTTTCGATTCGTGTAACATTAGAATTTCCGTATTTTACATGAGAGAGCATATTGAGTAGGTGTATATACTCCAAAACAAAGTAGAAAGGGCATTGTATACTTTTTCGGACAGATTGTATTCAGAGTAATTTTGTTTTTAACATTGGGATGCTTAGGAAATATTTAGATTTTTGTAGATTCGCCTAAATATAGAAGTTCTCTATTTTACATGAGAGAGCATATGGCGTTGGGCTATATACTCAAAAACAGAGTAGAATAGGGCATTGTATATTTTTTCTGACAGATTATGTTCAGAGAAATTTTGCTTTTAACATTGAAGTGCCTAGATAATATTTAGGATTTTTTCGATTTGCTTAAATAGAGAATTTCTGTATTTTACATGTGAGAGTATATGTAGTTGCTGTATATACTCCAAAAGAGAGTAGAATAGGGTATTGTATATTTTTTCTGAGAAATGATATTCAGTGCAATTTTGTTTTTAACATTGGGGTGCCTAAATAATATTTAGATCATTTTGATTCGCTTAAATATAAAATTTCTTTATTTTACATGAGAGCATATGGAATTGGTGTATTTACTCCAAAAAAGAGTAGAATAGGGTATTGTATATTTCTTCTGACAGATTATATTAAGAGCAATTTTGTTTTTAACATTGGGGTGCCTAGATTATATTTAGATTTTTTCGATTCGTGTAACATTAGAATTTCCGTATTTTACATGAGAGAGCATATGGAGTTGGTGTATTTACTCCAAAAAAGAGTAGAATAGGGTATTGTATATTTCTTCTGACAGATTATATTAAGAGCAATTTTGTTTTTAACATTGGGGTGCCTAGATTATATTTAGATTTTTTCGATTTGGGTAAAATAAGAATTTCTGGATTTTACATGAGAGAGCATACTGAGAGGGTGTATATACTCCGAAACAGTGTAGAATAAGGCATTGTATATTTTTTCTTACAGACTATATTCAGAGCCATTTTCTTTTAACTTTGTGGCGCATAAATATTATTTAGATCTATTTTGATTCGCGTAAAATTAGAATTTCAGTATTTTCCATGAGAGCGCATATTGAGTTGGTGCATATAGTACAAAACAGAGTAGAAAAGGGCATTGTATATTTATTCTGACAGAATATATTCAGAGCAATTTTGCTTTTTACATTGGGGTGCCTAGATAATATTTAGATTTTTTCGATTTGCCTAAATATCGAATTTCTGTATTTTACCGGAGAGAGCATATTGAGTTGGTTTATATACTCCAAAACAGAGTAGAATAGGGCATTGTATATTTTTTCTGACAGATTATGTTCAGAGAAATTTTGCTTTTAACATTGAAGTGCCTAGATAATATTTAGGATTTTTTCGATTTGCTTAAATAGAGAATTTCTGTATTTTACATGTGAGAGTATATGTAGTTGCTGTATATACTCCAAAAGAGAGTAGAATAGGGTATTGTATATTTTTTCTGAGAAATGATATTCAGTGCAATTTTGTTTTTAACATTGGGGTGCCTAAATAATATTTAGATCATTTTGATTCGCTTAAATATAAAATTTCTTTATTTTACATGAGAGCATATGGAGTTGGTGTATTTACTCCAAAAAAGAGTAGAATAGGGTATTGTATATTTCTTCTGACAGATTATATTAAGAGCAATTTTGTTTTTAACATTGGGGTGCCTATATTATATTTAGATTATTTGCGATTCGCTTAAATATAGAATTTTTGTATTTTACATGAGAGAGCATATGGAGTTGGTGTATGTACTCCAAAACAGAGTAGATAAAAGCATTGTATATTTTTTGTTACAGATTATATTCAGAGCAATTTTTCTTTTAAACTGGGGTGCCTAGATAATATTTAGATTTTTTTTGATTCGCGTAAGATTAGAATTTCGGTATTTTACATGAGAGAACATAGGGAGTTGGTGTATATACTCCAAAACAGAGTAGAATAAGGCGTTGTATGTTTTTTCTAACAGACTATATTCAGAGCCATTTTCTTTCAACTTTGGGCGGCTAGATATTATTTAGATTTTTTTCGATTCACGCAAAATTAGAATTTCGGAATTTTACATGAGAGAGCATATTGAGTTGGTGTATATACTACAAAACAGAGTAGAAAAGGGCATTGTATATTATTTCTGACAGATTATATTCAGAGCAATTTTGCTTTTAACATTCGGGTGCCTAGATTTTATTTAAATTTTTTCGATTCACGTAAAATTAGAATTTCGGTATTTTACATGAGAGAGCATAATGAGTTGGTGTATATACTCCAAAACAGAGTAGAAGAAGGCATTGTATATTATTTCTGACAGATTATATTGAGAGCAATTTTGCTTTAACATTGGGGTGCCTAGATTATATTTAGATTTTTGTCGATTCGCTTAAATATAGAATTTCTGTATTTTACATGAGAGAGCATATGGAGGTAGTGTATATACTCCAACACAGAGTAGAATAAGTCATTGTGTATTTTTTCTGAAAGATTTTCTTCAGAGTAATTTTGTTTTTAATATTCAGGTGCCTAGATCAAGTTTAGATTTTTTCGATTCGGGTAAAATTAGAATTTCTTTATTTTACATCAGATAGCATATGAAGTTGGTGTATATACTCCAATAAAGAGTAGAATAAAGCATTGTATATTTTTTCTGACAGATTATATTCAGAGCTATTTCGTTTTTAACATTGGGGTGCCTAGATAATATTTAGATTTTTTCAATTCGGGTAAAATTAGAATTTCTGTATTTTACATGAGAGAGCATACTTTGTTGGTTTGTATACTCCAAAACAGAGTAGAATAAGGCACTGTGTATTTTTTCTAACAGATTATAATCAGAGCCATATTCTTTTATCTTCCGGGCGCCTAGATATTACTTAGATTTTTTTCGATTTGCAAAAAATTAGAATTTCGTTATTTAAAATGAAAGAGCATACTGAGATGGTGTATATACTCCAAAACAGAGTAGAATAAGGCAATGTATATTTCTTTAACAGACTATATTCAGAGAAATTTTCTTTTAACGTTGGGGTGCCTAGATATTATTTAGATTTATTTCAATTTGTGTAAAATTAGAATTTGGGTATTTTACATAAGAGAGCATATTGAGTTGGTATATATACTCCAAGACAGAGTAGAATAGGGCATTGTATATTTTCTGTGACAGATTATATTCAGAGCAATTTTGTTTTTAACATTGGGTTGCCTAGATAATATTTAGATTATTTTCGATTCTCTTAAATATAAAATTTCTGTATTTTACATGAGGGAGCATATGGAGTTGGTGTATGTACTCCAAAACAGAGTAGAAAAGGGCATTGTATATTTTTTCTGACAGACTATATTCAGCGCAAATTTGCTTTTAACACTGGGTTGCCTAGATAATATTTAGACTTTTTTCGATCCACGTAAAATAAGAATTTTGTTATTTTACATGAGAGAGCATATGGTGTTCGTGTATGTAATCCAAAAAAAAGTAGAATAAGGCATTGTATATTTTTTCTAACAGGCTATATTCAGAGCCATTTTTGTTTAACATTGGGGTGCCTAGGTATTACTTAGATTTTTTTCGATTTACGTAAAATTAGAATTTCGGTACTCTACATGAGAGAGCATTTTGAGTTGGTGTATATACTACAAAACATAGTAGAAAAGGGCATTGTATATTTTTTATGACAGATTATATTCAGAGCTATTTTGCTTTTAACGTTGGGGTGCCTAGATAATATTTAGATTTTTTTCGATTCGCTTAAATATAGAGTTTTTGTATATTACATGAGAGAACATATCAAGTTGGTGTATATACTCCAAAACAGAGTAGAATACGGCATGGTATAATTTTTCTTACAGACTATATACAGAGCAATGTTGTTTTTATCATTGGGGTGTCTAGATAATATTTAGATTTTTTCAACTCGGGTAAAATTAGAATTTCTGCATTTTACATGAGAGAGCACACTGAGTTGGTGTATATACTCCAAAACAGAGTAGAATAAGGCAGTGTATATTTTTTCTAACTGACTATATTCAGAGCCATTTTCTTTTTACTTTTGGGTGCCTAGATATTATTTATATTTTTTTCAATTCGCATAAAATTAGAATTTCGGTATTTTACATCAGAGAGCATACTGAGTTGGTGTATATACTCCAAAACAGAGTAGAATAAGGCATTGTATATTTTTTCTGACAGCGTATATTCAGAGCAATTTTGCTTTTAACATTAAGGTGCCTAGATAATATTTAGACTTTTTTCGATTCGCTTAAAGATAGAGTTTCAGTATTTTACATGAGAGAGCATATGGAGTTGGTGTATATAGTCCAAAGCAGAGTAGAATAGCGTATTGTATATCTTTTCTGAGAGATTATATTCACAGCAATTTTGTTTTTAACATTGGGGTGCCTAGATCATATTTAGATTTTTTCGATTCGAGTAAAATTAGAATTTTGGTATTTTCCCTGAGAGAGCATACTGAGTTGGTGTATATAATCCAAAACTAAGTAGAATAAGGCATTGTATATTTTTTTCTAACAGTCTACATACAGAGTCATTTTCTTTTAACTTTGGGGCACCTAGATATTATTTAGATTTTTTTCAATTCCCGTTAAAATAGAATTTCGGTATTTTACATGAGAGAGCATACTGATTTGTTGTGTATACTCCAAAACGGAGCAGAATATGGCATTTTATATTTTTTCTAACAGACTATAATCAGAGCCATTTTCTTTTAACTTTGGGGCGCCTAGATATTATTTAGATTTTTTTCGAATCACGTAAAATTAGAATTTCGGTATTTTACGTGAGAGAGCATATTGAGTTGGTGTATATGCTCCAAAACAGAGTAGAATAGGGCACTGTATATTTTTTCTGACAGTGTATATTCAGAGCAATTTTGCTTTTAACATTGGGGTGCCTAGAGTATATTTAGATTTTTTAGATTTGGGTAGCATTAGAATCTGTATTTTACATGAGAGAGCACACTGAGTTGGTGTATATACACCAAAACAGAGTAGAATACGGCATTGTATATTTTTTCTAACAGACTATATTCAGAGCCATTTTCTTTTAACTTTGGGGCGCCTAGATATTATTTAGATTTTTTTCGATTCACGTAAATTTCGAATTTCGGTATTTTACATCAGAGAGCATACTGAGTTGTTGTATATACTCCAAAACAGAGTAGAAATAGGCATTGTATATTTTTTCTTAGAGACTATATTCAGAGAGGGTTTCTTTTAATTTTGGGGCACCTAGATAATACTTAGATTTTTTCGATTCACATAAAATTAAAATTTTCGTATTTCACATGATAGAACATATTGAGTTGGTGTATATACTCCAAAACAGAGTAGAAAAGGACATTGTATATTTTTTCTTACAGGTTATATTCAGAGCAATTTTACTGTTATTATTCGGTTGCCTAGATAATATTTAGGTTTTTTTCGATTCACGTAAAATTAGAATTTCTGTATTTTACATGAGAGAGCATACTGAGTTGGTGTATATACTTCAAAACAGAGTAGAATAAGGCATTTTATATTTTTTCTAAGAGACTATATTCAGAGCCATTTTCTTTTAATTTTGGGGCGCCTAGATATTATTTAGTTATTTTTGGATTCACGTAAATGTAGAATTTTGTTATTTTTCATGAGAGAGCATATAGAGTTGGTGTATATACTCCAAACCAGAGTAAAAAGGGGCGTTGTTTATTTTTTCTGACAGATCATATTCAGAGCAATTTTGCTTTTAACATTGGGGTGCCTAGATAGTATTTAGATATTTTTCGATTTACTTCATTATAGAATTTTTTAATTTTAAATGAGAGAGCACATGGAGTTGGTGTATATAATCCAAAATAGATTAGATTAGTTCATTGTATATTTCTTCTGACAGATTATATTCAGAGCAATTTTGTTTTTATCATTGGGGAGCCTAGATAATATTTAGATTTTTTCGATTCGGGTAAATGTAGAATTTTTGTATTTTACATGAGAGAGCAGAGTATGTTGCTGCATATACCCCAAAACAAAGTAGAATAAGGCATTGTAAATTTTGTCTAACAGACTATATTCAGAGCCATTTTCTTTTTACTTTGGGGCGCCTAGATATTATTTAGATTTTTTTTGATTCCCATAAAATTAGAATTTCGGTATTTTACATAAGAGAGCATATGTAGTTGTTGTATATACTCCAAAGCAGAGTAGAATAGGTCATTGTATATTTTCCCTGACAGATTATATTCAGAGCAATTTTGTTTTTAACATTGGGGTACCTAAATAATATTTAGATTTTTTCGATTCGGGTAATATTAGAATTTCTCTATTTTACATGAGAGAGCCTAATGAGTTGGTGTATATACTCCAAAACTCAGTAGAATAAGGCATTGTATATTTTTTCTGACAGAGTATATTCAGAAATATTTTCTTTTAACTTTTGGGCGCCTAGATATTATTTAGATTTTCTTCGATTCACGGAAAATTAGAATTTCGGTATTTTACAAGAGAGAGCATATTGAGTTGATGTATATACAACAAAACAAAGTAGAAAAGATCATTGTATATTTTTTCTGATAGATTATATTCAGCGCAATTTTGATTTTAACACTGGGGTGCCTAGATAATATTTAGATTTTTTTCGATTCTGTTAAATATAGAATTTCCGTATTTTACATGAGAGAGAATATGGAGTTGGCGTATATACTCCAAAACAGAGTAGAATAGGGCATTGTATATTTTTTATGACAGATTATATTCAGAGCAAGTTTGTTTTTAACATTGGTGTGCCTAGATCATATTTAGATTTTTTTGATTCGGGTAAAATTTGAATTTCTGTATTTTACATGAGAGAACATAGGGAGTTGGTGTATATACTCCAAAACAGAGTAGAATAAGGCGTTGTATGTTTTTTCTAACAAACTATATTTAGAGCCATTTTTTTTTAACTTTGGGCGCCGAGATATTATTTAGACTTTTTTCGATTCACGCAAAATTAGAATTTCGGAATTTTACTTGAGAGAGCATATTGAGTTGGATTATATACTACAAAACAGAGTAGAAAAGGGCATTGTATATTTTTTCTGACAGCTTATATTCAGAGCAATTTTGCTTTTAACATTCGGGTGCCTAGATAATATTTAAATTTTTTTCGATTCACGTAAAATTAGAATTTCGGTATTTTACATGAGAGAGCATAATGAGTTGGTGTATATACTCCAAAACAGAGTAGAATAAGGCATTGTATATTTTTTCTGACAGATTATATTGAGAGCAATTTTGCTTTTAACATTGGGGTGCCTAGATTATATTTAGATTTTTGTCGATTCGCTTAAATATAGAATTTCTATATTTTACATGAGAGAGCATATTGAGTTGGTGTATATACTCCAAAACAGAGTAGAATAGGGCACTGTATATTTTTTCTGACAGATGATATTCAGAGCCATTTTGTTTTTAACATTGGGGTGCCTAGAGTATATTTAGATTTTTTCGATTTGAGTAGCATTAGAATCTGTATTTTACATGAGAGAGCATACTGAGTTGGTGTATATACTCCAAAACAGAGTAGAATAAGGCATTGTATATTTTTTCTAACAAACTATATTCAGAGCCATTTTCTTTTCACTTTGGGGCGCCTAGATATTATTTAGATTTTTTTCGATTCACGTAAATTTCGAATTTCGGTATTTTACATCAGAGAGTATACTGAGTTGGTATATATACTCCAAAACATTTTATAATAAGGCATTGTATATTTTTTCTGACAGCGTGTATTCAGAGATATTTTGCTTTTAACATTAAGGTGCCTAGATAATATTTAGATTTTTTTCGATTCGCTTAAATATAGAATTGCTGTATTTTACATGAGAGAGCATATGGAGGTGGTGTATATACTCCAACACAGAGTAGAATAAGTCATTGTATATTTTTTCTGACAGATTTTGTTCAGAGCAATTTTGTTTTTAATATTCAGGTTCCTAGATCATATTTAGATTTTTTCGATTTGGGTAAAATTAGAATTTCTGTATTTTACATGAGAGAGCACACGGAGTTGCTTTATATACTCCAAAACAGGGTAGAATAATGTATTGTATATTCTACCTAACAGACTATATTCAGAGCCATTTTCTTTTAGCTGTGGTATGCCTAGATATTATTTAGATTTTTTTCGATTCGCGTAAAATTAGAATTTTGGTAGTTTACATGAGAGAGCATACTGAGTTGGGGTATATACTCCAAACAAGAGTAGAAATAGGTATTGTATATTTTTTCTTACAGACTATATTTAGAGACGGTTTCTTTTAATTTTGGGGCACCTAGATAATACTTAGATATTTTCGATTCACGTAAAATTACAATTTCCCTATTTTACATGAGAGAACATATTGAGTTGGTGTATATACTCCAAAACAGAGTAGAAAAACACATTGTATATTTTTTCTGACAGATTATATTCAGAGCAATTTTAATTTTATTATTCGGTTGCCTAGATAATATTTAGATTTTTTTCGATTCACGTAAAATTAGAATTTCGGTATTTTACATGAGAGCGCATATTGAGTTGGTGTATATACTCCAAAACAGAGTAGAGTAAGGCATTCTATATTTATTCTGACAGATTATATTCAGAATAATTTTTCTATTAACATTAAGGTTCCTAGATAAAATGTAGATTTTTTTCGATTCGCTTAAATATAGAATTTCTGTATTTTACATGAGAGAGCATATGGAGGTGGTGTATATACTCCAACACAGAGTAGAATAGGGCATTGTATATTTTTTCTGACAGATTTGGTTCAGAGAAATTTTGTTTTTAATATTGGGTGGCCTAGATCTTATTTAGATTTTTTCGATTCTGGTAAAATTAGAATTTCTGTATTTTACATGAGAGAGCATATGGAGTTGTTGTATATACTCCAAAACAGAGTAGAATAAGGTATTGTATATTTTATCTAACAGAATATACTCAGAGCCATTTTCTTTTAGCTGTGGGACGCCTAGATATTATTTAGATTTTTTTCGATTCACGTAAAATTAGAATTTCGGTATTTTACATGAGAGAGCATATTTAGTTGGTGTATATAATGCAAAACAGAGTAGAAAAGGGCATTGTATATTTTTTATGACAGATTATATTCAGAGCAATTTTCCTTTTTACATTGGGGTGCCTAGATAATATTTATATTTTTTTCGATTCGCGTAAAATTAGAATTTTGGTAGTTGACATGAGAGAGCATATTGAATTGGTGTATATACTCCAAAACAGAGTAGAAAAGGGCATTGTATATTTTTTCTGACAGATTATATTCACAGCAATTTTGCTTTTATCATTGGGGTGCCTAGATAATATTTAGATTTTTTCCATTTGCATAAAATTAGAATTTCCGAATTTTCTCTGAGAGAGCATATTGATTTGGTGTATATAATCCAAAACTAAGTAGAATAAGGCATTGTATATTTTTTCTAACAGTCTACATTCAGAGCCATTTTTTTTTAACATTTAGGGTACCTAGATATTATTTAGATTTTTTTCGATTCACGTTAAAATAGAATTTCAGTATTTTACATGAGAGAGCATACTGAGTTGGTGTATATACTCCAAAGCGGAGTAGAATAAGGCATTGTATATTTTTTCTAACAGACTATACTCAGAGCCATTTTCTTTTAACTTTGCGGCGCCTAGATATTATTTAGATTTTTTTCGATTTGCATAAAATTAGAATTTCGGTATTTTACATGAGAGAGCATATTGAGTTGGTGTATATACAACAAAACAGAGTAGAAAAGAGCATTGTATATTTTTGCTGAGATTATATTCAGAGCAGTTTTGTTTTAACATTGGGGTGCCTAGATATTATTTAAATTTTTTTCGATTCGCTTAAATGTAGAATATCTCTGTTTTACCTGAGAGAGCATAAAGAGTTGGTGTATATACTCCAAAACAGAGTAGAATAAGGCATTGTATATTTTTTCTTACAGACTATATTCAGAGCCATTTTCTTTTAACTTTTGGGCGCCTAGACATTTTTTAGATTTTTTTCGATTCGCATAAAATTAGAATCTCGGTATTTTACATGATAGAGCATATTGAGTTGGTGTATATACACCAAAACAGAGTGGAAAAGGGCATTGTAAATTTTTTTTTCACAGATTATATTCAGAGCAATTTTGCTTTTAACATTGGAGTACCTGGATAATATTTAGATTTTTTCCATTCGCTTAAATATAGAATTTCTGTATTTTATATGAGAGAGCATATTTTGTTTTTTTATATACTCTAAGAAAGAGTAGAATAGGCCATTGTATATTTTTTCAGACAGATTATATTCAGAGAAATTTTGTTTTTAACATTGGGGTGGCTAGATAATATTTAGATTTTTAAAATTTGGGTAAAATAAGAATTTCTGTATTTTACATGAGAGAACATACTGAGTTGGTGTATATACTCCAAAATAGAGTAGAATAAGGCATTGTATATTTTTTCTAAGAGACTATATTCAGAGCCATTTTCTTTTAATTTTCGGGCACCTAGATATTATTTAGTTATTTTTCGATTCACGTAAATGTAGAATTCCGTTATTTTTCATGAGAGAGCATATAGAGTTGGTGTATATACTCCAAACCAGAGTAAAAAAGGGCATTGTATATTTTTTCTGACAGATTATATTCAGAGCAATTTTGCTTTTAACATTGGGGTGCCTAGATAGTATTTAGATTTTTTTCGATTCGCTTCATTATAGAATTTTTTTATTTTACATGAGAGAGCACATGGAGTTGGTGTATATACTGCAAAACAGAGTAGAATAGGGCATTGAATATTTTCTCTGACAGATTATATTCAGAGCAATTTTGCTTTTAACATTGAGGTGCCTATATAATATTTAATTTTTTTTCGATTTTCGTAAATTTAGAATTTTTGTATTTTACATGAGGGAGCATATTAAGTTGGTGTCTATACTTTACAACAGAGTAGAAAGAGCATTGTAGATTTTTTCTGCGAGATTATATTCAGAGCAATTTTGCTTTTAATATTGGGGTGCCTCGATAATATTTAGGTTATTTTCGATTCGCGTAAAATTAGAATTTCTGTATTTTACATCAGAGAGCATATTGAGTTGGTGTATATACTCCAAACAGAGTAGAAAAAGGCATTGTATATTTTTTCTGACAGATGCTATTCAGTGCAATTTTGCTTTTAAGATTGGGGTGCCTAGATAATATTTAGATTCTTTTGTATTGGCGTAAATTTATAATTTCGTTACTTTGCATGAGAGAGCCTATTTATTTGGTGGATATACTCCAAGAAAGAGTAGAAAAGGGCGTTGTACATTTTCTCTTACACACTATATTATGTGCAATTTTGCTTTTAACGGTGGTGTACGTAGGAAATATTTATATTTTTTGTAACCGCGTAAATTGAGAATTTAAATATTTTACATGAGAGAGCTTATTGATATGGTGTATATACTCCCAAACAGTGTAGAAAAGGGCATTGTATATTTTTTCTGACAGACTATATTCTGAGAAATTTTGCTTTTTTCCTTGGTATACCTAGTTAATATTTAGATTTCTTTCGATTTGCGTAAAGTTAGAATTTCGGCATTTTACATGAGAGAGCCTATTGAGTTGGTGTATATACTCCAAACAGAGTAGAAAAGGGCATTGTATATTTTTTCTGACAGATTATATTCAGAACAATTTTTCTTTTCTCAATGGGGTGCGTAGATTATATTTACTTTTTTTCGATTTACGTAAATTTAGATTTTCTGTATTTTACATGAGAGAGCATATTGAGTTGGTGTATGTACTCCAAAACAGAGTAGAAGAAGGCATTGTATATTTTTTCTGACAGATTTTATTCAGAGCAATTTTGATTTTAACATTGGGGTGCCTAGATAACATTTATATTTTTTTGATTCTCGTAATATTAGAATTTCGGTATTTTACATGAGACAGCATATTGATTTGGTGTATATACTCCAAAACAGAGTAGAAAAGGGCGTTGTGTATTTTTTCTGACAGATGATATTCAGTGCATTTGTTCTTTTAACATTGGGGTGCCTAGATAATATTTAGATTTTTTTCTATTTGCGTAAATTTAGAATTTCGGTATTTTGCATGAGAGAGCTTATTGATTTGGTGTATATACTCCAAGAAAGAGTAAAAAAGGGCATTGTATATTTTCTCTTACACATTATATTATGTGCAATTTTGCTTTTAACGTTGGTGTACATAGGAAATATTTATATTTTTTGTAACCACATAAATTGAGAATTTATATATTTTACATGATTGAGCTTATTGATATGGTGTATATACTCCAAAACAGAGTAGAAAAGGGCATTGTATATTTTTTGGAACAGATTTTCTTTAGAGCAATTTTGCTTATAACATTGTGGTACATACATAATATTTATATATTTTTTTATCCGGTAAATTTAGAATTTTAATATTTTACATGAGAGAGCGTATTGATTTGGTGTATATACTCCAAAAGAGTGTAGCAAAGGACATTGTATATTTTTTCATACAGATTATTATTACAGCAATTTTGCTTTCAGCATTTGGGTAAATATATAATATTTATTTGTTTTTCTATTCATGCAAATTTAGAGTTTTGGTATTTTACATGACAAAGAATATTGAGATAGTGTATATACTCCAAAAGAATGTAGTAGAGGGCATTGTATATTTTTTCTAACAGATTATTTTTCGAGCAATTTTGCTTATATCATTCGGGGACATAGAGGATATTTATATTTATTTCTAACAGCATAAATTTAGATTTTCAGTATTTTACATGAGAGAGAATATTGAGATGGTATATATACACCATGAGAGAGTAGAAAAGAGCATTGTATTTTTTTTCTAACAGATTATCTTCCACGCAATTTTGTTTTTTACATTGGGGTACATAGAGAATATTTCTATTTTTGTCTAACCACGTAAATTTTGAATTTTTTTATTTTACATGTGAGAGAATATTGAGATTGTGTATATACTAAGAAAGATAGTAAAAAAAGCATTGTGTATTTTTTCTAACAGAGTGTCTTAGAGTAATTTGGTTTTTAACATTGAAGTCAAAGGAAATACTTACATTTTCTCTATCCACGTATTAATAGAATTATCATGTTTTACAGGAGGGAATATGGAGATGGTGTATATACCTTAAAACAGAATAGAAAAGGGTATTGTATATTTTTTCTAACAGAGTATTGTCAGAACAATTTTGTTTATAACGTTGGGGTAAAAAGAGAATATTTATATTTTTAGTAATTTTGTGTTTAACATTTGTGTTAAAATGAGTATGTATATATTCTGTAACCGCATAAAATTAGAATTTTTATATTTTACAAGATAGAGAATATTGAGTCGGTGCATATACTTTAAAACATAGTAGAAAATTGCATTGTATATTTTTTCTATCAGAGTATCTTCAGAGTAATTTTTTTAAGGTTAAATTAGAGTATTTATATTTTCTGTAACTGCATAAAAATAGAATTTTTGTATTTTACAAGACAGCCAATATTGAGACGGTGTATATATTTTAAAATAGTGTAGAAAAGGGCCTTGTATATTTTTTCTAACACAGTATTTTCATAGTAATTTACATTGTGTGTGGGAGCAAATTTCTCAAATCCCTTTGAACATATTTTCCCTCTCCCCTGTTTTTCTCTTTGCTCACTATTGAATCATTTTCAGGTTTCTTGATTTCTTATCTTTTCCCAATGAGCATTTTAGCTTCTGTCCACTTCTACTTTCAGAATTCTTCAGCTACCAAGACCCACCTCCTCAGAGAGTTGCTGGAGATTTCACAGAAATGTACTACTTCCTTGAGTTGTGACCTGGAGAGAGTTACTTTGTCTAAGTTAACCTTACTTGTAAAAATAATCATAAATATACCTGCCCTTTCTCATCATCTCAGCCTCTCCGCAGTCAGTGTGAGGTACCATTGGTATAGTGTATATGAAGGGGTTTGCAAGCTCTGGAGTGCTGTATGTATGCTATTTTGCCTCTTCAATTGTGAGTGGTGTTTTCCCATTCTCCTTAAATGACCCAACACTACGCTCTTGGTAAAATAAATGCATTTGTGCATGAACATTTGGCAAATAATAAGAGCTGCATTTGCAAGAATTTTTCCCTTGAACAGCCAAGTGAGCCACTATGAGCTGCACTGTAGCAGTGACATTTAGAATAATTTGTTCAGAAGAGCAATTGCCAACTTGCTTATTTGACTAGTATGGAGTACTATACGTTGTTTAGGGTGATGAGATCAGTAAACCAGCAATTTGGTAGAGCCATCAGAGAAGAGGATGAAAAGAAATGAATATCTGAGATCCTGAGTTTCCAATCAGATCAAGAAAAAGAAGCCTATAAGAATAGGTCCCATTTATTTGGGGGAGAAACATACACCGCTTTGTATGAAGGCTTCATTTTCTAGGAATATTTTATAATGCTTTCAAAAACATTGTGATATATGTAGGACTATTCCCATTTTACAGATGAGAAAACTGAGGCTATGAGGTTTAAGTCACTAGTCTGCTCCTTCTTCCATTCTGGTTTTTAGAAAATGGTGCCACCACCTATCCAGTCACACAAGCCAAAGTCCTATGAGTGAGCTCTGGTTTATCCCTTTCTCTCTCACTTCTCATATCCAACTTACCATTCAGGCCTGCTGATTTTAGTTCTTAAATATCCCTTAGCTTCTGTTTTTTCTTTCCATTAAAATTCTCATTGCAGCCCTTCTGTGGATTACCTCCTGGCCTTCCACCTGTGTGTCTGTGTCCATGTTGTCTCCACTCTGTCCTCCACATAAGTCAGACCATGCCCCATACCTCCCAGTCCTTCTTAGAATGAGGACAAACCTCCTCACCACGGCCACAGTCTTCTTTCCATTTCTCTGTCCTCATGGCGTGCCCCTCCTCTCTGCTCTGCACTGCAGAGACTCAGCATCTTGTACTGGCCAAGGTCCAGGTACCCCTGCACCACATATTTGCCAGGAATGCCAGATCGTCCTTACTTTGCCCACTTACTGCTCACTCATGCTTCTGATCTCGGTCCCTCCCTAGGGGAAACCTTTCCTGACCTTTGTAACTAAAGCAAAGCCTTCTCCTGGGTGCTCTCATTGTTCCAGAGACCTGCCTGCACAGCACTTGTACCAGTTAAACCTTTACATTAACTGGAGTGACAGATATGTTAGTGTCCACTGCTGCCTCGCAGGAATAAAGCCAGAAAAGGTAAGGCCCTATCTGTGTGCATTTCTACAGTCTAGTGTGCTTAGTGAGATATTGTTTAAGAAGAATGAGTTGGACATGACAGCATGGCTGGAAAGTGATGGATTGAGGATTTAAACATACTTCTTTCTGGTTCTAGAGAGTTGGCTGCTAACACTATTCACTTTGGGACAGTGTCATTTTAGGACTGATAAGGGTACTTTTTGCTAAGATCAAATATATTTTGGGTCCATCAGATGAAGTTTGATAAAAGTGGGTTATTCAGAACCCACTGATAAGCAGAGCTTCCTGACCAAGATTTTCAGATTTTGCATCAAAGAGAAAAGTAATGAAAGTGGGCTGATGGGAGGGGAAGGAGGGCTGAAAAGTGAAGCAGGAACAGCTATTTCTATAGTGCCCTTGACCCTGCCTTTCTCTGTTCTTCACTCTGGCTGAAATTGACCACCCTGAGTGCGTTCAGATAATGATAAATTATCTCTGTCACACTGTGTGTGTGTGTGTGTGTGTGTGTTTGGCTATGTAGAAAAGAGGCAGCTTCTGTGAATAAATGAAGCCTTGTAATTAAGGAATTTGTTGTAAATGGCAAGATGCATTGGTGCTTGGTCCTTAGTACTCCTCGCTGAGGCCACATTTCCTTGAACTGGCTTGTATTTGCCACTGACACTACTAGCAGCAGGATGGAGGGGAGGAAGGAAGACACCAGGTGTTGCAATGCTTAGCGCCTGCTTTCAGCTTTGCTGCAAACTAAAACACTGACTGACTTTTGTTAACCCCCTAACCTCTTTCAGCCTCAGTTTTTTCATCTGAAAAAATCAAAGATGGTTTGAATTTCTTCCGAATATGACATTCAGTTATCTCTCTCTCCATTGTGGAAGCACTGGGAGCTATTGTTCTCCTGTCTCTGGTGGCCGTTATGACTTCTGCATTATCAAGGGGCCCTCTCTAACCTAAATAACCCCCCAAAGAAATTAATTTTGTTATCATTTCTGCCTCGTAAGCGAAATGACAAGAGAAAAGAGCTAGTTGTCAATAGCCCTGTGGATGGCGAATTAATGGGATCTGTGCGAACAGTTGCTTATAGAGCCATAATTTGCCTTTCGTTTTCCTTTGCAACTCAGAAAAAAGTGAATAATTTTCAAAGAGCCTCTCATTGAACATATTTTTTAAAAACATGTCATTGGCAAAAGGGGCACTTGGTTGCTTGATTGCCATATATCTCTGAGTATGTGGAACAGTTATTTTTAGCTGGGGGTAACTAGCTGAGAAGAAAGCTGCAGCATCTTGGAGGCAGAAGAATCTTTGTATGTCTTATGTTGGCATGGAGAAAGCAAAGGGAAAGGGCAGAGTATAAAAGGTTGTTAACTAGATAAGGGGTCAGCTGCATTTCCTCTGGCTGCTCAGAGGTGAGGCCCTAAAGCAATGGAGACAACATTGTGGGTGGGAATGTGTTTGCAGGGTCTAATTAGTTTACTCAAGAAAAGCAAAAAAGAGAAAGGGCTAAAAATATGTAGATTGTAAAATTCATGGCTTCATTTGCTCTTCTTTGCCTTTGAACCCTTTTTAAAACCTTATAGTAGAACAATTTGTAATCCTTGAAGCCTTTTTGCTACCACTCTTGTCAGCTTGTCTAAGGCCACCGTAACTTATCAGCTACTGGGGAAAGTTGTTTAAACTCTCTAAGCCTCCTTTTTTCCCACTGGTTCACTTAGGGGCAATAATTCCTAATGTTTCTGCCTGAGTTATTGTTTTTCAGATCCCATAATTGTTTGCATATGTGCTCTATAAGATGCGTCACCTAGCACACGTTGTGGGCAACCTCAGGTGTAGAAGTTAGGACATCTTTGTGCCTGGATTTGGCTGTTACTAACAAGACGGAACGGGGAGGAAGGGCAGAGTAGACTACTGTAGAATTTTTCTGGATTCTTTTGGTTTCTCCAGAAAATGATACTGTTCTTATATTTAAAGATAACTATCTGCCTAGGCATACTGAAATTCTAAGGTTGACACCACTTTGCATTGATCCTAGGGCAGGGTTTCAGGATTGCTGGAGCAGCATCATCCTTTTACAGTATAGATTTCAGTCAGCAGGCTGGTCATGGCCTCCTCAGTGTGCAATCTTCTTACTGATGGTGGGCGTCAGTGGGCTGGACTCACAGTTTCCATCTCTTAGGCTGGGCAGGCCCATGGTGGCAATGGAAAAATTTCATGTAACATACATCAGAAGTAATAAGAAATTCATCTTCTTAAAGCCTTCATAGGAGATTTCCTGAAGATTTATAAAAGGCACTTCATTGATCAAATGACTCTGATGTTTCCCCTCACTGGAAGAAATTCAGGTCACCAGCCCACTTAAAATCATTGTGTTCTCCTTTTGCAGTAACCTCTGCTCATATAATTTCTTTATGGCATATTATATACTATTAACTTAATATCCTGATTAGTGGAGCTAGCAAACACTCAGTATCACTATAAACTGCAGTATCATAACTGACTTCCTTTAAAAATCATCTAATGTTTCTTTAAAATCACTGGTGCTTTTGTAAAGTAGTTCATATTTAGGAATATGAACATTTTATCATGCTGGAAAATTATTTGAATTGCTTTTCATTTAAAACCTATAGCTTTCTACTTAATCTAGCTTTCACAAATATTTTATTTGCCCACTATAGAAAAATCGAGTTTAGAGATAAATGTAAAGTCACTCATAGCTCCATCCAAAAGTCAACAACTCTTCATATCATTATTTTTGTTCTTGTTCTCAGTATTTTTGCTGAATCTATGTTTCGTAGAGTTTCATCATATGTCAGATAAAACTGCATATATATGAGTTTTTAAACAATACATTTTTATTGTCATAAATGAAACACACATTTAATATGGTATGACTAGGACATATAGAGAGATATAACAAAGAAAATTAAAGTCATTTAAAATCTTACCAAATCTAATAACCATAAACCTTTCGATGTATTTTCTCAGAATACTTTTTCCTATGCCTTTTATATTTTCTTGATTATCAAGTACTTCAAGCGTATAGAAAAGACAGAAACTAATATAAGCAGCAATGGAAAATTTTAAAATATGGGTATTTTTCTGCATGTGTTTCAGATTGTTTAGTTTTTGTTGTCCTTTGCCCTCCCCACGTGTCCCTTTATTTTCCTGGCAAAACAAAGCATTACAGATATAGTTGCAGCTTCCTATACTCAATTTTATTTTTCTAAAACTTACTGATATTGAAATGTCTACCTCTGGTCTACTTACTTTCCCTGCCGAATAATACTTTACCATATGGAAATACCACGATGTACAATTACATGCATAGCGCCATATACATTTGTTTACAGGTTTCTTGGGAAGAATCTCTCTTACTGTGTTCCCAGAAGAGGGATTGGTAAGTTGTAGGGGAGGCTTGTCTTCATTTTTACTATGAATTTCCAATTGTTTAAAGTAGTTGTAACAATTGGTATTCCCACAGGAAATGTGGGGAAACTTGTTTTGTGTTTGGCTTCACTTGATATTCCTAGGCTTTTACTTTTTGTTTGTCAATCTTATGAATGTAAAATGGTATGTTTTAATTTATATTGTGCGCAGACTTTATTATTCGGGACACATGTAACCTTTCTCATGCACCACTGTCATGGATTTGTTTTCAATTTAACTCATTTATTACGCACGGAAAATTGTGAGTTTTCTCAAAGATGGCGATGAGAACTGCTGATGGATTTGCTGCATTAGATCCACCCTCTCCAGCTCTGGCCCTCTAGTGTCAGTATTTCTGCCTTCCATTTATAGTGCTTCCTCTTTTCAGGTTCTGGGAACATTCTGGCTGTAGAAATCAGTTGCAGTAATTGGAAGAACTTTTACTAAAGTGACTTACTTATCTTCTTACCTAGTAATTATGCAGACTGTAAAATATATTTATGAAAAATTCAAGTTATATACAAAACCAGACACTACCAAAGCATATACAAGTTCATGATCTTTTTTATTTTTCTCTTCTTCCTCTTCCAATATATAACCACTTGTAGAGAGCCCCTACTATTTCCTTTGTATTTATGTTTATGTCCAAATGCAATAGATATTCTCTAACATATCTCCTTGGATCCATGAGAAGAAGGTGAATGTAATTTTTAAAAATGAATATGATATCTCTACATCAGCACAGTATTGCATTATACGGAAATAAGAGAAAGAATCTAACTCTTCCATGGACATTTATGTTGCTTGTAGTTTTCTATTATTTTAAACAGTGTTGTGGAAAACGTTCTTGTAAATGTCTTTGGACATCGATGTGAAAATTGTCTCAGGAGATATTTGTAGAAATGCTATTTACATGGTCTTTTTTGCCTACTTTATTCATTTTTATTTAGAACATTTTATAGAACATTAGGAATTGGTGACTTCTAAGTAGGTGTAAAACACAGTACCGGGCCAGGTATGGTGGCTCACGCCTGTAATCCCAGCACTTCGGGAGGCCGAGGCGGGTGGATCACGAGGTCGAGAGATCGAGACCATCCTTGTCAACATGGTAAAACCCCATCTCTACTAAAGATACAAAAAATTAGCTGGGCATGGTTGTGCGTTCCTGTAGTCCCAGCTACTTGGGAGGCTGAGGCACGAGAATTGCCTGAACCCAGAAGGCGGAGCTTGCAGTGAGCCGAGATCACGCCATTGCACTTCAGCCTGGGTGGCATGAGCGAAACTCCGTCTCAAAAAAAAAAAAAAAAAAAAAAAAACAGAAAAAACACAGTACCTGGATTCTCTGAGCTTTATGTTCTGTTTGAAGCAGGGGAAGTGACAGTAACTACCTGTTAGGGTGATTTTGAGGATTAAATGCGATACTGTGTACAAAGTTTATAGCATGGGTTTTGGATCACAGCAGAGACTAGAAAGTTCAGTTTTGCCTCCTCTTAGTCGGTCCTGAACCCAAATATACTTTTAAATATTCTTTCACCACAGATATTAAAGTTTGATAGAAATAGAATTATATTGTGATCACTCAATATGTAAGGTTTCTTTTAGTCAAGAAAATGTTTTTGATATTCAGCCATGTTGTTGCACATGTCAATAGTTCTTTCCTTTTTTATCCCCCTATCTCAGGTCTTAAAAAAGGAATACTGCAAAAGAAAATGAAACAATATTTCCACTTGTATTCGGTTTTGGTCTACAGTTGACATTGTTCTCAAGTATCACTAACAGGTTCCCATGGAGAGAAAAATTTATTTTCTGTCCACAACATAACAGGAATTATAACAGATGCAGAAGGCCTACTAGCCCTGTGTGAAAATCATCATGTTGACTATATTTCTCAAAAGTTAAACTCAGGTGTAGGGGCAGCTGTCAGTCTTTGTTTCCTCACTATCAATCCCACCACTTTTATTTTTTCATTTGGGAAAAATAATAATGACTGTAAGAACAATGAAAAAATAATAAAAGGACAGTAAAAAGGTTGAATGCACTGGCTGTGGCAGGGAGCAATCAGAAATGGTTTGTTATTTCCCTTCACTTTATCAAAGTTGCTACGTGGACTCATTCTTACCCACCTGTTGGGTAGAATCTTTGATATTTTCTATTTCACTGAGCAATTTAAGATATTAAGAAATTCTGTCTAGTTCAAAACAGGAGCAGAAAACCAAGCACCACACTTTCTCACTCATAATTGGGAGTCGAACAGTGAGAACACATGGACACAGGGAGGGAACAACACACATTGGGGCCAGTTCGGGGTCAGAGGAGGGTGAGACGGGGAGACCATTAGG
The DNA here is from genome assembly GCF_049354715.1 of Callithrix jacchus. NCBI lineage: Eukaryota > Metazoa > Chordata > Mammalia > Primates > Cebidae > Callithrix > Callithrix jacchus. The sequence continues at coordinate 53,867,032 of NC_133519.1, forward strand.
ACAAATAGCTAGTGCATGTGAAGCTTAAAACCTAGATGAACGGTTGATAGGTGCAGCAAAGCACCATGGTACACATATACCTATATAATAAGCCTACACATTCTGCACCTGTATCCTGGAACTTCAGAAAAATCCTGTTTAGTTTAATTTCCAAACTCAAAAATCTCATTCAGCTGAAAACTTAACGCTTTTTTTACATAGTTTAACACATAAAATAATCAACAATGAAAACAGGTAGAGGTTGAGCATCTCTGATCCATAAACCCCAAAATCAAAAATATTCCAAGATCTGAAATTCATCCACATCGATGGCTGAGATAGCGATATGTGTGCTTTCTGATGGTTCAATGTATACAAACTTTGATTCGTGCACAAAATTGCTAAAAGTATGTAAAATTTTATTTGCGTTATGTGTATGAGGTGTACGTAAACATAGGTGAATTTTGTGTTTAGACTTCAGTTATATCTTTAAGAGATCTCTTTATGTATATGTAAATGTTCCAAAATATGAAAAAAGTTTAAAATCCAAAACACTTCTAGTCCCAAGGAATTCAGATAAGGAATATTCAACCACTACATCTAATAAGTCATGGATACTTTAAAATGAAATTTTAAAAGTATTTAAAGAGTCCAAAAGACATCAGGAGAAAAGGGACAGGACAAAAAGTGGGGAAGGGGATGCAAACAAAAACAAACAAAATAATGAAACAAACCATTAAATTGTAAGCTTGAATCCAATTACATCATTCAACCACTAATAAATCTATATTTAAAAACGTTAAATGTTAATGAATCATACCACATACTCCAATTCAAGTGCAGAGATTGCCAGAATTGATTTAAAAAACCCACAAGACCCAGTGCTGTATATGAAATACACGCTTTGAATAGAAAAAAAAAGACAAATATACGTAGGTCTAAATAAGTACATTTGAATTTTTTTAAGACAGTGTCCTACTCTATCTCCCAGGCTGGAGTACAGTGGTGCGATCTCTGCTCACTGTAAACTCCGCCTCCTGGGTTCAAGCAATTCTCCTGCCTCAGCCTTTTGAGTAGCCGGGAATACAGAAACATGCAACCACGCCTAGCTAAATGTGGGGGTATTTTTAAGAAAGCTGGGGTTTCACTGCATTGGATAGGCTTGTCCTAAACTTTTGACCTCAAGTGATCTACCTGCCTCAGCCTCCCAAAGTGCTGGGATTGCAGGTGTGAGCCACTGTACCTGACCCTAAATGAGTACATTTAAAATGATATACTATGCAAACAGTCAGTAATGGAAGTGTAAAGAAGCTATATTAATACCAAATAAAATATGCTTAAGTCAAAACAGTATTTCCAAAGATAAAGAGGGATAGTTCATGATTACAGAAGAGTCATTTCATCAAAGAATGAATTAAAAATAATTTGTGCGTCAATTTGCACAAAACAAAATTGAACTAAAGGAATAAACAAACAATCCACAATTTTTATTGGTGATTTTAATACCCATCTCCCAAGCAATTGATAGATAAACTAGACAAAATCTTAGTCAAGATGCAGATGACCTGAACAACACTCTCCACCATCTTAAACAAACCAATGGAAGACGACACCCTATAACCACAGAATACTGTATGTTTCAAGTACATGTAGTGTTCACTAGGATAGGTCACATGCTAGGTCGTAAAACAAGACTGAATAGATTAAATCAAATTGAATTCATGCAGTGTATGTTACCTGACCGCAATAGGATTAAAACAGAAATTAACAAAAGAGAACTAGGAAAGCTCCAAGTACTTGGAGATTAAATATAATATACAAGCCCAAGAAGAAATCAAAAGGTAGAATATAACATATTTTATTCTAAGGGATAATCAAAATACAACATGCCAACACTTATGAATTACAGCGATGGGAGTTCCCAGAGGGAAGTATAGCCGTACATGCTTATACTGCAATAGAAGAAAAAGAGAAAGGTCTAAAATCAATGACGTAAATGTTCACCTAAAGAGGATTAAAAACACACACACACACACACACACACACAGAGCAAAGAAAACTCCAACGAAGTAGTAAGAAGGAAACAATAAAGGTAAAAGTTCAGAGATAAACCAAATTGAAGACAGACAAATTAATAGAGAAAACTAACAAAGCAAAGAAGCTGGTTGTTTTAAAATATCAACATTAATAAACCTTAAGCTACTCTGATCATGAAAAAAAGAGAGGAAACACAAATGGTCAGTATCAATATCAGAAGTGAAAGCGAAGTGAAACTATCACTACAGATCCTGCAGACGTGAAAAGGATAATAAGAGACTATCATAAACAACGTCATGGTGACAAATTCTGCAACTTAGATGAAATGAACAAAGTATCTGAAAAATACAACAAAAACTAACACAAATTTTGCAGAAAATGTGTCTGGGAAAATTAAAAGATACATTAAACAAAAGAATATGCAAGCCACAGCCTGACAGAAAATGGTCATAAATCTATTTTCAGTAAAGAGCCTGATTTCCAGAATACATAAAGCAGTTTTATAACCTGAAAATAAGGCTGGGCACAGTGGCTCACACCTGTAGTGCCAGTACTTTGGGAGGCCGAGGAGGATGAATGGCTTAAGGCCAGGAGTTTGAGACTAGTCTGGGCAACATGGTGAGACCCTGACACCTAGTATAAGTACAAAAAATTAGCCTTGTATGTTGGCTAATATCAATACAAAAAGTTAGCCTGGTATCAGCTAATTGGGAGACTGAGGTGGGAGGATCGCTTGAGCCCAGGAAGCAGAGGCTGTAGTGAGCCAAGATTGCACCATTGCCTTCCAGCCTGGATGACAGAACAACTAAAAGAAAAAAAGATAACAATTACTGTTTAGAAGGGGAAAAAATTTGAGGAGCCACTTTGCAAAGATAATATACAAGTGGGACAAAATGGTTAACATCAAGGAAATGCAGATTAAAACCACAGTGAGATACTACTACGCACCCCAGAAAATAACTAGATTAGGAAAGACTAAACACCAAATGTTGGCAAGAATACAGCACAACTATAACTATTGCTAATGGGACTATAAAACAGTACAACTACTTTGTCAAATTTCTGGAATTTTCTTACAGAACGAATATACATCTCATCTATAATAAATTTCCGAGTTAGGAATCTACCCCAATTAGTGAAAATACATGTTAATAAAAATACTTATAGAAGACCACAATAGCTTTACTCATAATAATCAAAAGTTGAAAATGTTTCTGGTGACCACAAATAGAGGATCAGGTAGCGAACTACGTTATTTCATAGCATGAAATACTACTCAGCAATAAAAATGAAAGTGATACTGATATGTGTAACCTGATTGATAAATATAAAAATTATTTTGTGGACTGAAGGGAGCCTTATATATAGGGTTATCACAACATGATTCAAGTTAGGTGGAATTTCTAAAGTTGGCAAACTTAGTCTACAATGAAAAAAATCCAAGGGTACAGAGCTGGAGACTGAGACAAGTCATGAGGAAACTTTCTGGGATTGTATTAGTCCGTTTTTTCACTGCTGATAAAGACATACCTGATACTGGGTACTTTATTCAAAAAAGGTTTAAGGGACTCACAGTTGCACCTGGCTGGGGAGGCCTCATCATCACGGCAGAAAGTCAAAGGGACATCTTACATGGTGGCAGACAAGAGAGAAATGAGAAACAAGCAAAAGGGCTTTCCTCTTATAGAAGCATCAGCTCTTGTGAGACTTATTCACTATCACAAGAACAGTATGTGGGAAACTGTCACCATGATTAAATTCTCTCCCACCAGGTCCCTCCCACAACACGTGGGAATTCTGGGAGCTACAATTCAAGAAGAGATTTGGGTGAGGACACAGCCAAACCATATCAGGGATTATAGTAATGTTCTTTATTTATAGAGTTTATGGTTACACATATGTATACTTTTGTCAAAATTCGGTAAATACATACTTAAAATTTTTGCATTTCATCATTTGTAAACTTTACACCAAAAGGAAAAAAAAAGGTACCAAATTCTAGTTAATGCACGTTGAGTTACTGATGTCTGCAATTTACTTTAAAATACCTAAAAACTATAATGGATTACTGGATGGATAGAAAGATGGATCTATGGATGGACATGAGATAAAACAAGACTCCAAGTTGGTGAAGATACAGTTAAAGTGTTCACTGTAAAGTTTTTTCAACTTTGCTGTACATTCATAAATGTTCATGATAAAATATCAACGAAAACAATTTTCATCCCTCCTCCTCTGTGACAGCCTCAGCCTGAGAAACCCACAGTGGGAAGGGAAAGGAGGGCAGTGTGTTTGTTTATGACCACCCACCCTCACTTCTTAGCAGTGCTTTCTGGCTCTTCTAGGGTTGGATAGGGGCAGGGAGAATGGAGAGACAGAGGAACAGATAGGGCCTTATTGAATAGTTCAGCTGTATTATGGTGTCACATTTTAGGAGCAGGCATGCAGTTTTGGGCCCTTTCTCATGCGTTCCTGAGAAATTCTCCTGGTAGGGATCTCTGACAGCAGTTCACTACCTCAGGTAATACAGTTTCTAGGAAGCCACTAAGAGCCCTCCTACCACCTGCCTCTGGGGGTCCTGGGCAGCCTCTTCCTTACCCCTGGCAGGAAGCTTTTCAGGGCAGCGTCCTCCTTAAAATCAATGGTTTTCTCGATTATGGAATTCCTATTTGGCCCATATAAAACATGCAAACACCTTTGTTTGGCTTAACTTGAAGTACGGGCCACTCCCAGCTCCAGTCTTTATCGCTTCTATCTGCCCCATTATTTCAACTTGGCCACAGCCTTTTGCCTTTGGATTGTATTCAGATGGGATAGCAGCTCCCGTGTTCTCCAGCCTTCAGGGACGTGAGCTAATCGGTTTGAATGTTTAATTAGAAGTTCCTGTTCAGGCAGCTCATTAGCTTTAAAATGAAGCAGCAGCCTTTTCCCATCCATGAGAATTGGGTGAGGAGGGAGTTCATACAACACACAACCCTTTCAAAAGTCTTCAGTGTAATTAAAAAAAATGCCCAGCGTGGTGGCTCACATCTGTAATCCCAGTACTATGGGCAGCTCAGGTAGGCAGATCATAAGGTCAGGCTTTGGAGACTACCCTGGCAAACATGGGGAGACCCTGTCTCTACTAAAAATTAAAAAATTAGCTGAGTGTAGTGGTGGGCCCCTGTAATTCCAGCTACTCAGGAGGCTTAGGCAGGAAAATCACTTCAACCTGAGAGGCAGAAGTTGTAGTGAGCCGAGATCATGCCACTGCACTCCAGCCTCGGGAACAGAGCAAGACTCTGTCTTAAAAAAGAGAATTTTTAGTCCTGTCCTATAAAGGTAAGAGGTAGATAATAACCTATTCTGGCAAAACTGGTTCTTGCCCACACCATTTGAAAAGTCTAGAACCTGATTGTAAATGAAAGGATTCTTGACAACAACTGTTTGGCGCTTGATCTTTGACTCCAATGCCAAACGTGGAGAAGACAGCATGTTTCCACTGTTCTGAAAACAGTAGCTAATCTGTGCTTCCCTTTGCTGTCTCGAGTATAGTAAAACATTTATGAGGTACAGAGGCTTGCAGAAAAGTATTTTAGAAGTGGAGTCAGAACTCCACTGTGGAAAGGGGGCTGAGAGAAAATCATGAATCCGATTCCTTCTCTTGCCAGAGGAGACTCAGATTTGTGATGTGGTTTCTCTGGGTAAACATGAGTAAGTAACAGAAGAGATCAGTAAAACTCTGGTCCACTGCTTAGAAATTAGTGTTTTCTGACCTCCCCTCTGCCAGGGAAATAAGCATGAAGACAGCGCTTTTCCTCCCACTATGTTTAAAACCCAGATGAGGAGGTGTTCTATTGCTCCACGTGGTGCGCTTTTGAACTGAGAGGGACTGAGCACGGAGAAGCCAGAGTAGCACTGCCCCCACCCCGGGCCACCTGAAACTCATCATGCTGCTTTCTTTGGAGCGGCTGCCAATTTAAAAGAAGACTTAAGGGGTTTCATTTGGCTCTGTGATTCTGCTGGAAGGAGGCCTGAGTAAGGTTGAGCTGAGGTTGCAGAGGAAAGGAGCCGTTTGTCCCACAACCTGAACAAAACAGAACTATGATGAAGCAGCATTGTCCATCTGAGGTAATACCCAAGGTACATTGCCTCATGTCAAGAAAATCAAGGACGTGAATACACATGGAGTGAGGTTAAGAATGGAGGTTTTACAGGCAAAAGAAGAAAAGAGAACATCTCTCTCTTCTGCAGAGAGAGAGAGGGGCTTCTGAGTGTGTTTTCTGGTTTTCTGGTGAACTGCACAAGGTTTTATAGACTTGTTGAGGAGGTGGTGTTTGATTTACATAGGGTCCAAATATGGGTTGGACCAGGTGAGAGCTTTACATAGCTCGTGAAGAAGCTGGCTATCCACCCGAATCTTCTTATGCATATAGGTTTTCTACTTGGCCAGTGCATGTTGTCTGTCCCTTACTGCACTTGTGGTTGATAAAGAAAAAGGAAGATGAAGCCGTCAGGTTGTGCATGCCTGGCACCCAAGTAGCCTCCTATTGTTACAGCTGCTGGCATTCGCCTGTGCAAGCTTCCAGCTTGCTTGTCTATATCTGCAGCTCGATTTTACAGGCCGCTCTTTGTTAGAAATGGTTTTGGGGCTGCTTTTTATTCAAAGGGAAACCTTACCAAAGAATTTCTTACTTTCAATCTCTGACTAAATAATTCCTTTAGAACTCCTGTATCAATGGTACTTCTGGATTACAGTTGAAGTAGTTTTGGCTGATCATCAACTCTGCCTCCACTTAATAGTGAATGCTTTTATTTTCTATGTTTCAAGGAGGGACTCTTTGCTTCTTGCCCTTCTTCAGAATAGCAGTGTGGAAATTGCATTTAAGAACACCTGTTGGGCACAGTGGCTCACACCTGTAATCCTAGAAATTTAGGAGGCTAATATGGGAAAATTGCTTCAGGCCAGGAATTTGAGAGCAGTCTGGGCAACATAGCGGTACCCCATCTCTCAAAAAAAAATTACTGGGTGTGGGGATGCATACCTGCTGCCCTGTTGGCCCAGCTTCTGTCAGGAGGCCATGGCAGAAAGGTCACTTGAGCTCAGGAGTTTGGGGCTGCAGTGAGCTATGGTCATGCCACTGTACTCCAGCCTGGGTGACTCCATCTCTTGAAAAACACAACAAAAACCAACAAAAGCCCACTTTCTATCTGGAATGGGAACCGGTAGAGCCTTATGACAGTGAGTGACTCAGAGGCAGAGCAAACGTTTGGCCACAGTTTTAATGGTGCAATTTGAACCTTGTGTTTGTCCTACTGACCAAGACTGTGGCTGTCTTAGGGTCCTCCATATGGTCTGGCCTTGGAGGAGAAGAAACTGTTCTTGTTCAACACTTTCTGTTTGTGGAGCCCAAGATAAGAACTTTATGTTTGTTTCACAGATGAGAGGGTGCTAAATAGCTTGCTTAGAATCACACAAGTCAGAGGTAGGAGGGCCACGTTCCTTAACCAGTTTGTGAGTAGATGTCTTCCCAAGAACGTACAGCTGATGGCATAATGCTGACCTTAAGCCTAGGTTAATCAAATTGATGTTTAATGAAAAGCAATAGATTTCCCCCTGTAGCCCAAGAAAGAGCCACTTGACTACAGCTAATCGGTGAGAGAAATACCTCTCTCAAAGGAATAGGTGATCAGAATTCATGGGCAGCAATGGGACATAGGAATGTGGAAATGAGAGGTGTGGGCTCCAGGGATGCTGGAGAAAACTCCTCCTCCAGTATTCCCTAACTCTCGAATGCTGCTGTCTTTTCAATACAAATACAAACCCACTCTGTTGTTTTGCACTGCCCCGTGCCCTGAATCTCTTGTTTGTGGACTGTATCCTCCAGTAACTTATTCAAGCAAGGATACACTGAAGCAAATTGTTCTGAAATATGACTTTATTTCTTTTACACTTACATGACTGGTGGGGCATAGAATTTTTGATTGAAAATAATTTCCTATTCAAGTTTTAAAGATACTACTCCATTATTTCCCAGCTTCTGGTAGTGCTGTTGAGAAGCCTGAAATCATTCTGATTTTTGATTCTTTGTAAATACTGTTTTTTAAAAAACTTTTCTGAAAACTTAGGAGAGCTGTTTTCCTTTGTCATATATTGCAGATTTTCAAGACAATGTTCCTTGGTGTGAGTTTGTGCTCATGTGTTTAAACCTAGGAGGTTATGTTATTCAACTTGAGAAATTGCCTTTTTAACTTTTATTTAAGTTCAAAGGTTCAAGCACAGGTTTGTTATTTAGGTAATGTCTGTCATGAGGTTTATTGTACAGATCATTTCATTACTCCAGTATTAAGCCTAGTCCCATTTAGTTGTTTTTCCTGATCTTCTTCCTTCTCTCATTCTCCACTCTCTGAAAGGCTCTAGTATGTGTTGTTCTTCCGCCTGTTGTATGTTCCTGTGTTCTCATCATTTAGCTCCCACTTGCAAGTGAAAATATCTGGTATTTGGATTTTGTGTTCCTGCGTTAGTTTGCTAAGAATAATAGTCTCCAGCTTCATCTATGTCCCTGAAGAGAACACGATCGCATTCTTTTGTGGCTGCCTAGTGTTTTTTGTTGTATATGTACCACATTTTCTTTATCCAGTCTACCATTGATGGGCATTTAGCTTGATTCCATATTTTTGCTATTGTGAACAGTGCTGCCATGGACATATGCGTGCACATGTCTCTATAACAGAAGGATTTATATTCCCTTGGGTACATAACTAGTAACCCATTACTAGGTTTGCTGAATCAAATGGTATTTCACTCTTTAGGTCTTTGAGGAATCATGACACTTTTTCACAATGGCAGAACTAATTTGCATTCCCGAATACAGTGTGTAAGTGTTGTTTTTCTCTCTAACTTTGCCAGTATGTGTTTTTTTTTTTTGCTTTAATAATTGCCATTATGACTGGTGTGAGATGGTATCTTATTATAATTTTCATTTGCATTTCTCTAATAATCAGTGACGTTGAGCTTTTTTAATATGATTGCTTGTTGCATATATGTCTTGTTTTAAAAGTGTCTGTTTATGTTCTTTGCCCACCTTTTTATGGGTTGTTTGTTTTCCTCTTGTAAATTTAATTTCCCTACCGATGTTTGATATTAGATTTTTGTGGAATGCATAGTTTACAAACATTTTCTCACATTCTGTAGGTTGTCAGTTTTCTCTGTTGATAGTTTATTTTGCTGTGTGAAAGTTTCTCATTTTAATTTGACCCGTTTTCAATTTTGCTTTTGTTACCTTTTTTTTTTTTTTTTTAATTTTTTATTGGATTATAGGTTTTGGGATACATGAGCAGAGCATGCAAGACAGTTGCGTAGGTACACACATGGCAGTGTGCTTTGCTTTTCTTCTCCCCTTCACCCACATTTGGCATTTCTCCCCAGGCTATCCCTCCCTACCTCCCCCTCCCACTGGCCCTCCCCTTTTCCCCCCAATAGACCCCAGTGTTTAGTACTCCCCTTTCTGTGTCCATGTGTTCTCATTTTTCATCACCCACCTATGAGTGAGAATATGCGGTGTTTCATTTTCTGTTCTTGTGTCAGTTTGCTGAGGATGATGTTTTCCAGATTCATCCATGTCCCTACAAACGACACGAACTCATCATTTCTGATTGCTGCATAATATTCCATGGTGTATATGTGCCACATTTTTCCAATCCAGTCTATTATCAATGGGCATTTGGGTTGATTCCAGGTCTTTGCTATTGTAAACAGTGCTGCAATGAACATTCGTGTACATGTGTCCTTATAGTAGAACGATTTATAGTCTTTTGGATATATACCCAGTAATGGGATTGCTGGGTCAAATGGAATTTCTATTTCTAAGGCCTTGAGGAATCGCCACACTGTCTTCCACAATGGTTGAACTAATTTACACTCCTTTCTTTTGGCATGTTCATGATGAAATCTTTGCCTGTGCTTATGTTTTGAATGGCATTGTCTCGTGTCTTGCAGAGCTTTTATAGTTTTTGGTTTTACATATCAGTGTTTAATCTATCATGAGCAAATTTTTGTATGTAATGTAAAGAAGGGGTCTAGTTTCAGTCTTTTGCATATGGCTATCCAGTTGTCCTGGCATCGTTTATTGAATAGGGAGAATCTTTTCCCCCTTGCTTGTTTTTGTTAAGTTTGCCAAAGATCAGATAGTTGTAGAAGCTTGGTTTTGTTTCTGGATTCTCTATTCTTTTCCATTAGTCTATGTGTTTGTTTTTGTACCAGTACTATGCCGTTGTTTCCTATAGCCCTGTAATGCAGTTTGAAGTCTGGTAGCATGTCGCTTCCAGCTTTGCTCTTGGTGCTTAGGATTGCCTTGGCGGTTTTTGGTTCCACATAAATTTTTCAAAAGCTGGTTTTCTGAAAAAAATAATAAAACTCAACCTACTTCTTAACATTTTTCAAGAACCCAAATGAAATCATGACTGCTCTTGGAGATGACACTCTGTATGTTTCAATTTATTACCCAGTAACTGGTCTATTAAAATCATACTGGTTAAAAAATAATAAACTTGAAGCTAGACCAATGAAGGAGAAAGGGAAGAGATTCAAATAACCACCATCAAAAACAATAAGGGCAATATTACCACTGACCCCACAGAAATACAAACCACCCTCAGAGAATATTATGTACAAATGTAGGCACTTTTTTTCCTTTAATTTTGAGATGAAGTTTTGTGCTTGTTGCTCAGGCTGGAGGGCAATGGTGAGATCTCGGCTTAGTGCAACCTCTGCCTCCTGAGTTCAAGCTATTCTCCTGCCTCAGCTTCCTGAGTAGCTGGGATGACATGAATGTGCCACCATGTCTGGTTAATTGTGTATTTTTAGTAGACGTGGGGTTTCTCCATGTTGATCCAGCTGGTCTTGAACTCCCAATTTCAGGTGATCAACCCACCTTGACCTCCCAAAGTTCTGGGATTGCAGATGTGAACCACTGAACCTGAAAAAATTGAGAAATCTAGAAGAAATGGATCAATTCCTGGTCACAACCACCCTCCCTGAGATGCAAGTTTGGTTTAACATATGCAAATTGGTAAATGTCATCGTCACATAAACAGAACTAAAGAAAAAAAATTACCCACATGATTATCTCAATGGATGCAAAAACAGCTTTTGATAAAATTCAACTTTCATTTGTGTTAAAAACTCTCAATAAACCAGGTATTGAAGGAACATACCTCAAAACAATAAGAGTCACATGTGACAAAACCACAGCCAGCATCATACTGAATGGACAAAAGCTGAAGGCATTCCCCTTAAAAATTGGCACAAGATAAAGATGCCCTCTCTCCCCACTCCCATTCAGCATAGCTTTGAGGGTGTTCTTTGCTCTTGGATTTCTAATTCTTTTAATTGTGATGTTGGGTAGTTAACTTGAGATCTCAATTTTGTTTTTGAGATGGAGTGTTGTTCTCTCAACCAGGCTGGAGTGCAGTGGTGTGATATGGGCTCACTGCAACATTTATCTCCTGGGTTCAAGCAGTTCTCCTGCCTCAGCCTCCTGAGTACCTGGGATTACAGGTATGTGCCACAACACCAGCTAATTTTTGTATTTTGAGTAGAATGGGGTTTCACCATGTTGGTCAGGCTGGTTTCAAACTCCTGACCTTGTAATCTGCCCGCCTTGGCCTCCAAAAGTGCTGAGATTACAAGAGTGAGTCACCGCAGCTGTCCCGAGTTCTCCCTTCTTGATGTGAGCATTTAGTACTATAAATTTCTCTCCACACTACTTGACTAGCTGCATCCCAGAAACTCTGGTAAGTTGTACCTTTGTTCTCATTACTTTCAAAGAACTTCTTAAACTTCTTGATTTCTGCCTTAATGTCATTATTTACCCAGGAGTCATTCAGGAGCAAGTTACTCAGTTTCCATGTAAGTGTATGGTTTTGAATGAATTTCTTAGTCCTGATTTCAAATGTGATTGCATTTGCTTTGTGACCTAAGGTATCTTCTATACTTATGAATGATCTATGTGTTGAGTTGAAAAAATGTGTATTCTGCAGTCATTGGATGAAATGTTCCTTGAATATCAGTTCCATTTGGTCTGTAGTAAAGATTAAATTTCATGTTGATTGGTTGGTTTTCTGTCTGGAAGATCTGTCCAGTGCTGAAAGTTGGGTGTTGTAGTCTCCAGCAATTACTGTGTTAGGGTTTATCTCTCTCTTTCTTATTTGCTGCGTGTGTCTGCTCTTTTTTCTCTCTCTCTCTGTCTGTCTCTATTTCTATCTTTGGAATTCTGATCATTTTAGTGTTGAACCTGTTCAAATTTTCTTCCGGATTTCAACTTTTTTCTTATCGCTATTTCTGGAAGACATAAGGTTCATCTACTCAACTTTGTTGTCTTACTATTCTAACAAGAATTTTTCACAAGTTCTGCTGTCATATTATAATTTCTAAGCGTTTACTTTTTCTTTAAATTTGGTTCTAGTTTCATGAAAATCGTAACACTTTTATCTCTTCGAGAACATTCATATGGGTTTCAGAAGGTCTTATCTCCTAGCACAGTCCTCATTCAGGCTGCATTTATGTGTCTTCTTGCTCTGGTCTCGGCCATTCATGTTAGAAGCTTTGCTCAGATGCCTGGTGACCCTTAGCTGTCTGTGTCTGTTAGAAAAAAATGGAGCACTGAAAAGCTAAAAGCTGATGGAAGTTCTGTGATTGTAACATTTTGTGGGCGGTGGTCTTGCTGGGTCAGACCTTTTCTTCTTGAGCAAGAGAGATTCTCTCTAGAGAAAAATCATCTTAACTTCTGACCAAGTGTATCTGCCACCCTCATTGGAACTCAGTGGTAGGAAAACCTGGAGGATCTCAGTGTTCAGTGTGTGCGTTTAAGCACTTGTGTCTAGAGAGCTCCTGCCTAGAGACACCAAATTTTACTCTATAGAAAGGAAACCTCCACCCTGCCACCACCGTGGGATGCAGTCACCGATTCTAGGGAGAGGATCTGGGATCTACTTACTACTGAAACATAAATTCCCTAGGTAAATTTAGCTGCCAACTCTTGAACCCTTGGGGATCCTGGTTGCCTTCCTGCCACTGGCTTGGGATTTAGCATCTCTGTGTCTACTGTGAGGTGTCACTGACAGCTTCTGCTTGCCAGTTTTCTATATGCTGAAGGGATTGTCTTTATTTTCTTTTTATCTTTGTTGGTTTATTTATTTTTAATCATCCCATGTTAATGTGGTTTAATGATGGAGTGAAGGCATATGCAGGTATTCAACCAAACATCTTAGCTGAAGTCTGTGTAATTCTCTTGTAGTAAAATCTTGATCATTCTATGTTTCAGTTAATCAAATTTTTATATATGCATTCTGATTTGGGGATGATGTGAGGGAAGAGAGAGAGAAAGAAAGAGAGACTCAGACGGACAGAGACAGGGTGAGAGAGAGAGGCTACTGTGACAAATCTGTGGGTCTGTGTATTTGGAAGTCAATAGGAATTTAGCCCTGTTTTCTGTCTAAAAAGCAGGAGTGTCCAGACAATGGATCTTGAACTAGGCTAAGAATCTTTGAGGCAATGACGCAGATCCAGTTGTGTTCAATTTTTAGTCCTTAGGCTGAAAGGGAAAATAACGTAAAACACATTTTAAAAAATTTCTGGCTGGGCGCGGTGGCTCAAGCCTGTAATCCCAGCACTTTGGGAGGCCGAGGTGGGTGGATCACAAGATAAAGAGATCGAGACCATCCTGGTCAACATTGTGAAACCCTGTCTCTGCTAAAAATACAAAAAATTAGCTGGGCATGGTGGTGCGTGCCTGTAATCCCAGCTACTCAGGAGGCTGAGGAAGGAGAATTGCCTGAACCCAAAAGGCGGAGGCTGCGGTGAGCTGAGATTGTGCCATTGCACTCCAGCTTGGGCAACAAGAGCGAACCTTCATTTCTAAAAAAGAAAAAAATTTTCTGAAAGTGGTGTTTTCTGATTTGCCCTCAGATAACTAGATATAGAAGGTAGCCATACGTGTTTGGCTAACTCAGCATTCGTTGCTCCATTCAGCGAATTCATCTTTATATTCATGTTCTTTCTCTCCAGCTTAATATCAAAAATTTAAAAGTGAGGAATGCAGAATAGTTGAACTAAAAGAAACAGATCAACCACAACCTGCTTCTTCTTCCTCTCACCCAAAGAAAACCATTGTTAACATTTTGCTATATTCTCTTTATGTACTTTTCTCAAGTACTTTTATTCGAATATATTTTTGATCATAAAATCGTCTTAGACAATAAGTTGTCAGAGAAGAACACCCACTCTTTTTACACTCCAGGCTTCCAGCTTGAAGGTGACTGACTTGGGAATCCTGTATTTTAACAAGATATGATGTTGATATGGAATCTTTTATTGGACTGTTCTGAGGTGTTCTCTTTTTAGCATACTCTCCTTCATCCCCTACTTCCCTGTTATACACACACATACACATTCACGCATACACGCATTCTTTCTTTCTCTCTCACATGCACATTCTCATATGCAAATACAAGCATGCTCATACACGTGCACACACACAGGCACGTGCATGCACACACTCACACTCATGTGAACCAACATGCACATACACACTCTCCTTCATCTCTTTCCTCCCTGCTACACACACATACTCTAACACTCATATGCACATGTGCACACACACATATGTACAACATGCAATGTGTCAGAAGGCCATGTAGAACATGATTGCTACTCTCCAAAAGGAAGGACACCCACACTTTTGCAATGGAAAAAAACAGCTCTGTTTTTGTAAAAAAAAAAAAAAAAAAAAAAAGAATTTTCTATTAGGCCTAGAAAGAAACTTAAAAAGTGTTTCTTCTTTTATCTAATCGGAACTTGTGTATGGGCACACACCCGTGTGACAGAAAGAGCCAGGGAGAGAGGGAGGGAAAGGAGGTGAAGGCAAGAAGAGAGAGAGCGATTAAAAAGCAAGTGCACTGTGGCAAGCTCGTCTGGACTAAGTGAGAAGCAGGCGGTTGTGGTGTTGAGATAGGAGCTTGGAATGCTTCCTGGTACCAAGACTGTCATAAGTGGAATTGGGGTCTGAAAAAGTGACAGCAAAATTCAGCGTTCCTTTGACAACCACTCAGAAAATAGAATGTGAGGAAGCAGGAGGAAGGGAAGGTGTGGGGCCAGCCATGAGAATGCATCCCGCTGCTCCACGGATGCCTAGAAATGCTGGTCACTTATAGGGCACAGGCGAGGGGAAGTCTGGACTGGTGGCAGTAGTTCTGCCAAGCCATGTAGCCTGCTCTCTCAAGGGTGAATGTTCTTGCATAAGTAGTGGGGAAGATTATTCCCTAGTTTATATAGGCCCCATTTGTCCTAGACACAGATTTTAATGTTCTCAGGTGATCGCTTGCTTGATTGTCTGTGTAAAAAATCAGCAATCCTTTTTTTTTTCTGGAAACGTCTAGGCAGTAAATATTTTAGGCTTGGCAGCCCATATGGTCTCTGTCACAGCTACTTATCTCTGTGGTTGTGGTGTGAAAGCAGCCATAGAAATGGGTAATAAAGGAGTGGGGCTGAGTTCCAAAGTACTTTTATGAGAACTGAAAATTGCATTTTATATAATTGTTGACATGTCCCAAAATATTGTTACTTTTTTGAATTCTTTCACATTCGTGGCTCATGAGCTGTCTGACAAGAGACGACAGGCAGGAATTGGTGGATGGGCCATGGTTGCCCAAACCCTGTGTCCAAATCATGGCATTGTACAAGCAGGAGGGATCTCTGACCCTGTCTTTTTTTCCTCTTTCCTTCTTTTCAGTTTCTCATTGTGCTGATTTGGAAACCAGAAATCGAAAGCTCTGGGAAGTGAACTCTTTCTGACTTAACCTGTTAGTGGCAGTGTTAGGATAAAATGTCAGGTCTCAAGGAGCACTTCTTAGAGCCCAGATCAGACTGAATGCTGCTTTTGTGATTGCAGAAGGCATACCATCCTCTGGTACACTAGCTCCTCAGCGTCACCCTGAATCTGAAACTTAGTTCTTCATAATGTCTTTTGTTCTATGATTCCTCAGTGCATCATTTGCTAATTTGTGCCAGTTATTCTGTTGAACACAACTGAGATATAGACATAAGCAAAGTTCCTACCCTTTAGGAACTCACTTCTTCAGGGCCTGGTTTTGATAATCCAGACAAAGCTACTTAAATGTAGTTTTATCCTTAAAAGCAAAATCGGCTGCACTTATGTAAGTTACAATAATAATTAGAATTTAGGAAAAATGCCTTCTTAAAACAAGAAGGCAAAGAGAATAAAAAATAAACATCTAAGTCACCCTCTGTGCGTTGGTTTTAAAACAAGACTATTATTTTAAGTGAACACAAGGAAAATTTTGCTACCAAGCGAGTACAATTTCTAACAGGTGATACATCGACTCCTCTAATTCCAGACATTTTCGAAAGTGCCCTTACTACCTACATTACTTCCTTCTGTAAAGCTCTACTGATTAAGACTTTATCTTTTGTGGTTGGATTTTTGCTTTTGGAATTACAACCTGCTTTTCAAGTCACATTTTGTAAATTAGTTGAGGTATCTTGCTGAGTGATAAAGTCTGAGTCAAAAACTTTCTGAAAAGTGCCTCGTGAACTCGTGAGGCATCATGGCAAAGATCCCAATTGTTGGACTGAGGCAGAGAGGTAGAAAGAAGAACACAGACTTTAAGGTCTGACAGATGTAAGTATAGGTCCCACCTCCACCACGTATTAGATGTGTGATGTTAAATGAGCTACTATACCTCTTTGAGCCTCAGCTTTCCTCTCTGTAAAAAGAAGATGTTAAACCTTCCCTTGCACTATTGTTGTAGGGATTAGAGATGATGTCAATACAAATGTTTCCAGCATGCTCGGTATTCAACGTACCTTGGATAGACTTATTTGGCCAGTTCACTGCAAAGGGTAATATACACGAGTAAGATTTTTTCTTTTCTTCAAAATAGACTTTTTGGGATTAAACTCTAAAAAAGTGTTAAATAAATGAATCAAGATTTTTTTCATTTCTGTTGTTGAAGTATTTGCCTTCTTACGTTTGGTAATGTTAGGATTTTCCACAGAAGAAGTTGACACTTTCCTTCTTAATCATACTGGCAATAACATGTTTCAACACTAGTGACTATTTTCTTTTTGAAAAGTGTCATTTGTCTAGCTTCCCTTGAAAGATCAGCTAAGTGTCACATTATCCCTGCTTCTGCTAATCTTTCAAAATGCTCACCACCATAGTCATAACATTTTCTTCATGCTCAAGTTGATTTAAAAAATGTTCTAAAGGCAGTGTTGCTGAATTTTTATTTGTTTAATAAAAATTAGGCTTTTAAATATAAAAATATAGATTTATTATAAAGCCTCTAGAAAGCAAAGAAAAATAGATTTGAAAAATACCTTGTTTAATCACATAAAGCTAGGCAGAGTTAAATCACTGTTTCCATTTTGGTACATTTTATTTTAATCTTTTCACTATTTTAATGTCCTTCTTTATATCCATAATGGTGATAACATGATGTATATATGAACATGTATATATTATATAAATATATAAAATACATAAATATATCTTTTAAAAATGGTATCTGTAGGCCGGGCGCGGTGGCTCAAGCCTGTAATCCCAGCACTTTGGGAGGCCGAGGCGGGTGGATCACGAGGTCAAGAGATCGAGACCATCCTGGTCAACATGGTGAAACCCCGTCTCTACTAAAAATACAAAAAATTAGCTGGGCTTGGTGGCGCGTGCCTGTAATCCCAGCTACTCAGGAGTCTGAGGCAGGAGAATTGCCTGAACCCAGGAGGCGGAGGTTGCGGTGAGCCAAGATCGCGCTATTGCACTCCAGCCTTGGAAAAAAGAGCGAAACTCCGTCTCAAAAAATAAATAAATAAATAAATAATAAAAATGGTATCTGTTTATTTATTATATATAAATATATATCTAATGACTATATATCTAAATAGTACATAACCAATAATCAGAATATTCTCTCAGTATTTTAGAAATTTATGTAAGAATAAACTAGATACTGATAAAAAAGTCACATTCTTTATGCACAAATCTTGTAAGTAGCTACTGTTAAAGAGAGGATACTATTTACCTAGAAGAAAGTGGGGTTGTCAACCACTATATAACCATTCGTGGGGTGAATGTCTTTTTTATTTTAGGACTCTGGCTGATGGATCCAAGAGGTAGATGCGTGATGTCAAAATATTCTCTTTTATAGGTAATTACAATTTACAATGGAAGATACAGAGGCCACAAGGTAGTAGAGTTGAGTTATATTAACAGAAAACCTTGTTAGAGAAAAGAACCACCTCTCACTATCATGTTCAATGGCAAAGATTAATAGAAGGTACAGCAAAATGGACACACATGCGAGTATACCCACATTGATATTGGAAGTAACTTTTTTTTTATATACTATAAATCATATCCCAGAATATACTCATAATGTGTACGCTTATTGGGATATTACAATCAACGTACAAAATATGTACCATATGTACATTGACTGTGATGTACATATGTGTACACAATACAGATGTACAAAAAATGTACATAATCTGTACAATATGTACATTTATATGTACATAATGTGTACACAGTAGGTATGTACATAATGTGTACAATATGTAAATATATTGTAATATTACAATGATTTCATATAATCACAACAGCATATATAATCACAATACACATATAAAACATAATATCAATATAAATGTACATATTGCACACATTATTTACATTTACATTTATTGTGATATGATATGTACACATGTACATCATGCACACGTGCAGATTTGCGGTATATACACCTGTACATAAGTGTGGACAGTATGTACATATGTACACTACACATATGTTCATATAATGTAGATATGTACCTTCTGTACAGGAGTACACAGTATGTACAATATATACACGTATATACTAGGTACACATATAGGTGTATACCCACTTTGGTAACCGGAGAGATTTCTATCTAATATACTAAATATAAAATCCCAGAATGTAGTCATAGTGTGTACATTTATTGTCGTATTGTGATAAATGTATTAAATAAGCACAATCTGTACATGTACTCTGCTGTACAAAGGTGTAAACAATGCACATGTACAAAAATGTACATAATCTGTAAAAATGTACCTATATATTTCTATAATGTGTACACAATGCATAGGTACATAATGTGTACACTATGCACATTCCTTAAAATATCAGTGATAAAATATATATAATCACAGTAAGATATATAATCACACTAATACATATATGTCGTGTAATATCACCAAAAAGTACGTATTGTACACATTAGGTATGTATTAGGTACATATGTATAGTGCACATATTATGAAATTATATATGTATCATGATAACACCGTATGTACACGTATACAAATATGTGCCTACAATTTAAACAATGTACACATGCAGAAATAGGTGCAAACTACATACCTATGCACAGCAGGCTATTACTACAGTTCTGCTCGTAGCAGCCTCAATGCCCACCCTGGCTGCTTAAAGACCCCCGACTAGGGGGCTGTACCCACAGCCCCCGCCAGAAGGCCCATAACAGCTACCAGGCCCACGCTGGCTGCTTAGGGACCCCCTGCCTAGGGCGCTGTGCCCACAGCTGCTGGGGCCCGGCTATTTTGAAAATGTGGTGTAATATGATACTGGCAACCATATCACACAGAAATGATAATGTTATTGTGGTTCTTTACATATTAGGCAATAGTTCTAGTTACACATTTGACATATTGACAAAAATGTCATCCTCACCCCATTGACATTAGAATTGAAAGCATAGGAGGGTTTCACCCCTTGCAATGTTTAATTCAATATAATTGTTTTCTTGTTTACATTAGTGACCATATCAGAGCACGGTGTACATTTCTTGCAGTATTCAGGATATTTCTCTACGGGCAGCAACATTTTTCTCTCCTTATCTGGATATTAGGAAGAATATCACAGGACCGGCTTACAGCGCCAGTCACATCGTGAGCAATGTCATCTGTAATCCCCTAGTTATTAAGAACAATGTAACGGGGGTCTTGTGTGCTTTTGGAGATATTTGGAGTAATATCCTTTCAGTTTCTGGATATTAGAAACAATACTACAGTGGTGGTGTACACTTCCTGCGATATTAAGAGTATACTCATCCTCTGTCCCTGGGATATTAGGAACTACATCGCAGAAGCCTTGCACTTTGCCTATAATATGGGAACAATAACAGAGTGTACACCTTCTTTCATTGTGAGAGAAATACCTACTTAGGATATGATGGATAATATCACAAAATGGACACACATGGGTATATACCCACTGTGATATTGGAAGTCATTTTTATCTAATATACTAAATGTCATAACCCAGAAAAAACTCATAATGTGTACACTTATTGGGATATTACACTCAATGTACAGAATATGTAACATATGTACATTGACTGTGATGTACATACATGTACACAATACAGATGTACAATAAATGTACATAAACTATCATTTGTACGAATATATGTACAAAATGTGCACACAATAGGTATGCACATAATGTGTACAATATGTACATTTATTGTAATATCACAATGTTATATAATCACAACTGCATATAAAATCACAATACACATGTAATATGTAATATCAATATAAATGTACATATTGCAAACATGTACATTTACATTTATTGTGATATGATATGTAAACATGTACATCATGTACCCATTATGTACAGATGCACAATATATGCAAGTGTACATATGTGGGTACAGTATGTACATATGTACACTACACATGTGTACATATAATGTAGATATGTACCTTCGGTACCCGAGTACATTCTATGCACAATTTGTACGCATATAAACTATGTACACATCTGGGTGTACAACCACTTTGGTAACCAGAGAAATTTCTATCTAATATACAAAATATAATAATTCAGAATGTAGTAATAGTGTGTACATTTATTGGCATAGTGCAATAAATGTATAAAATAGGTACAATCTGTACATTTACCCTGCTGTACATATGTGTACACAATGCACATGTACAAAAAATGTACATACTCTGTAAAATATGTACCTACATATTTCTATAATGTGTTAACAATGTATAGGTACATAATGTGTACACTATGCACATTCCTTAAAATATCAGTGATAAAATATATATAATCAAAATAACGCATATAATCACAGTAATATATATATATCATGTAATATCACAAAAAAGTACATATTGTTCACAGTAAGTACGCATTAGGTCTATATGTATTGTGCAGATATGTACATATATATTTATCATAACACCATGTGTACACTTATACAAATATGTGTTCATTATTAAAGCTATGTACCTGTGCAGAACAGGCTATTACCACAGCCCCCCTCGTAGCAGCCCCAAGGCCCACCCTGGCTGCTCAAAGACCCCCTGGCTAGGGAGCTGTAACCACATTCCCCGCCAGAGGGCCCGTAACAGATCCCAGGCTGACGCTGGCTGCTTAGGGACCCCCTGGCTAGGGCGCTGTGCCCGGCTATTTTGAAAATGTGGTGTAATATGATGCTGGCGACCATATCATATGGAAATGATGTTATTTTGGTTTTTGATATACTAGGCAATAGTTCTAGTTACTCCTCTGCCATATTGGCAGAAATGTCATCCTGACACCCCTGGACATTAGAATTGAAATCGTAAGGGGGTTTCACCCCTTGCAATGTTAAATTCAATAGAATTGTTTTCTTGTTTACATTAGTGACCATATCAGAGCACAGTGTACCCTCTTGCCATATTCAGAGGATTTGCCTATGGGCAGCAACATTATTCTCTCGTTCTCTGGATATTAGGAACAATATCACAGGACCGGCGGACAGCCCCAGTCATATCGTGAGTAATGTCATCTGTAATCCCTTAGTTATTAGAAAAAATATCCCGGGGGTCTTGTGTGCTTTATCAGATACTTGGAGTAATATCTTTTCCGTTTTTGGATATTAGACACGATACTACAGTGGTGGTGTACACTTCCTGCGATATTCATGGTATAATAATCTTTTGTCCCCAGGATATTAGGTAGTACATTAAAGAAGCCTTGTACTTTGCCTGTGATATTGGAACAATCACAGAGTGAACACTTGCTTTCAAAATGAGAGTAATACCTACTTAAAATATGATGGATAATATCAAAAAATGGACACACATGGGTGTATACCCACTTTGATATAGAAAGAAATTTTTATCTAATATACTAAAAATCATATATCACAATATACTCATAATGTGTACACTTATTGAGATGTTACAATCAATGTGCAGAATACATACCATATGTACATAGAGTGTTATGTACATATGTGTACACAATACAGATGTACCAAAAACGTACATAATCTGTACAATATGTGCAATTACAGGTACATAATGTGTACACAATAGGTATGTACGAAATGTGTGCAATATGTACATTTATTGTAATATTACAATGATATCATATAATCACAACAGCATATAAAATCACAATACACAAGTAATACATAATATAAATGTACATATTGCACACATCGTGTACATTTACATTTATTGTGGTATCACGGTGTGTACACATGCACATCATGTACCCATTATGTACACATGTACACAATATGCACATGTACATATGTGTGAACAGTATGTGCATGTGCACACTATGTACACATAAATACATATAATGTTGACATGTACATTTTGTACATGAGTACCTAATATGCACAATATGTACACGTATAAACTATGTACACATCTGGGTGTACACCCACTTTGGTCAATGGAGTAATTTCTAATATGGTAAAAATTATATTTTAGAATGTACTCATAATGTGTACATTTATTGGCATATCACAAGAAATGTATAAAATAGGTACAGTCTGTACATTTACTCTGCTGTGCATAGGTATACACAATACACATGTAGAAAAAGTGTACATAATCTGTAAAATATGTACCTATATATTTCTATATTGTGTACACAATACATAGGTATATAATGTGTACACTATGCACATTCCTTAAAATATTAGTGATAAAATATATTTAATCACAATAAGATATATAATCACAGTAATATATATTGTCTAATATTACAAAAAAGTACATATTGTACACATTAGGTATGCATTAGGTACATATGTATTTTGCACATATTATGTAAATATAAATTTATTGTGATAACTCCATATGTACGCATGTACATATATATGCCCGATATTAAAACTATTTACACATGTAGTAATAGGTGCAAACTATGTACCGATGCACAGCACGCTATTACCAAAGCCCCCCTTATAGCAGCCCCCAGGCCCAGCCTGGCTGCTTAGAGACCCCCTGGCAATTGGGCTGTGCCCACAAACACTGCTCGAATGCCTGTAGCAGCCCCCATGCCCACCCTGGCTGCTTAGGGACCCCCTGACTAGGTGTCTGTGCCCACAGCCCATGCCAGAGTGCCCGTAGCGGACCCCAGGCCAACCATGGCTGCTCGGGGACCCCTGGCTGGGTCGATGTGCTCACAGACCCCACCAAAAAGCCCAGAGCAGCCCCCAGGCCCACCCTGGCTGCTTAGGGGTCCCCTCGCTTGTGGGCTCTGCCCACAGCTGCTGAGGCCCAGCTATTTTGCAAATCCGGTGTAATATGATACTGGCAACCATATTATATAAAAATGATAATCTTATTCTGTTTTTTTGTATATTAGGCAATAGCTCCAGTTACACCTCTGCCATATTGACAAAAATGTCATCCTCACCCCCATTGACATTAGAATGAAAATCATAGGGGAGTTTCATTCCTTGCAATGCTTAATTCAATGTAATTGTTTTCTCGCTTACATTAGTGACCATATCAAAGCATGGTGTACACCTCTTGCCGTATTAAGAGTATTTCCCTATGGGCAGCAACATTTTCCTCTCCTTCTCTGGATATTAGGAACAATATTCCAGGACCAGGGTACAGCCCCAGTCACGTCGTGGGTAATGTCATCTGTAATTCTCTAGTTATTAGAAACAATATCACGGGGGGCTTGTGTGCTTTCTGAGATATTTGGAGTAATATCCTTTCCGTTTTTGAACATTAGAAACAATACTACAGTGGTGGTGTACACATCCTGCGATATTCAGGGTATGGTCATCCTTTGTCCTCAGGATATTATTAACTACATCACAGACGAGTTTTAGTTTGCCTTGATATTGGAGCAATCCGAGAGTGTAAACCTGCTTTCACAATGAGAGAAACACCTACTCAGGATATGATGGATAATATCACAAAATGGACACACATAAGTGTATACCCACTTTGATATTGAAAGTAATTTTTATCTAACATACTAAAAATCATATCCCAGAATATACTTATAATGTGTACTCTTACTGAAATATTACAAACAATGCACAGAATATGTACCATATGTACATTGACTGTGATGTACATATGTGTGCAGCATACAGATGTACAATAAATATACATAATCTGTACAATATGTACATTTATGTGTACATAATATGTACACAACAGGTATGTCCATAATGTGTACAATATGTACATTTGTAATATCACAATGATATCAGAACAGCATATACAATCACAATACACATGTAATGCATAATATAAATGTACATATTTCACACATTATGTACATTACCATTTATTGTGGTATGACGATGTGTTTACATGTAGAGCATGGACCCATTATATACGGATGTACAATAAATTCAGGTGTAGATATATGTACATAGTATGTACATATGTACGCTCTGTACCCATACATACATATAATGTAGATATTTACCTTCTGTACACAAGTACATAATATGCACAGTATGTACATGTACAAAATATGTGCACACATAAGTTTACACCCACTTTGGTAACCAGAGTAATTTCTATCTTATATTCTAAATGTAATATCACAGAATGTACTCATAATGTGTACATTTATTGGCATATCACAATAAATGTATAAAGTAAGTAAGATCTGTACATTTACTCTGTGTACCCAATACACAAGTAAATAAAATGTACATAACCTGTAAAATATGTTTCTTTCTATTTCTATAATCTGTGCACAATGCATAGGTACATAATGTGTATAATATGTACATTTGTAATGTCACAATGATATCATATCACAACAGCATATATAATCACAATAAACGTAATACATAATATAAACGTACATATTGCAAACATGTATATTTACATTTATTGTGATATGATGTGTACACATGTACATCATGTACCCATTATGTACAGATGTACAATATATGCACGTGTACATATGTGTGCACAGTATGTACCTATGTATGCTACGTACACCTATGTATATATAATGTAGACATGTACATTCTGTACATGAGTACATAATAAGCACAACATGTACATGTATAAACTATGTGCGCACCTGGGTGTAAACCCACTTTGGTCACCGGTGTAATTCCTGTCTAATATGCTAAAAATTATATCTCAGAATGTACTCATGTGTACATTTATTGACATATCACAATAAATGTATAAAATAGGTATAGTCTGTACATTTACTCCGCTGTACATATGTGTACAAAATACACATGTAGAAAAAATGTACATCAACTGTAAAATATGTACCTATTTATTTCTATAATGTGTACACAATGCATAGGTACATAAAGTGTACTCTATGTACATTTCTAAAAATTTCAGTGGTAACATACATATTATCACAATAAGATATATAATCAATAATATGTAGATATCACATAATATCACCAAAAAGTACATATTGTCTATATTAGGTACGTATAAAGTACATATTTATTGTACACATATTATGTACATATATGTTTATTGTGATAATATTATATGTACATGTGTACAAATATGTGCCCATTATGTAAACCATCTAAACATGTAGAAATAGGTGCAAACTGTGTACTTGTGAAGAGCAGGGTATCCCCACACCTCCTGCCAAAGGGCCTATAGCAGCTTCCAGCCCCACCCTGGCTACGTAGGGACCCCCTGGTTAGGTGGCTGTGCCCATAGCCCCTGCCAGAGTGACAGTAGCAGCCGCCAGGCCCTCCCTGGATGCTGAGAGACCCTCTGGCTATGTGGCTGTTGCCACAGCCACCACCAGAGAGCCCAAAGCAGCCCCCAGACAAATCACAAAGGGCCCGTAGCAGCTGCAATGCCCAACCTGGTTGCATAGGGACACCCTCGCTTGGCTGCCATGCCCACAGCTGCTGGGGCCCAGATATTTTGAAAATGTGGTGTAATATGATACTGGCAATCATATCATATGTAAATAATAATTTTATCCTTTTTTATTATATAGTAGGTAATAGCTGTAGTTACACCTCCGCCATTTTGACAAAAATGTCCTCGTCGACCCCTTGAAATTACAAGGAAAATTATAGGGGGGTTAACACCTTGCAATATTTAATTCAATATAATTGTTTTCTTGTTTACATTAGTGAAAATATCACAGCACGGTGTACTCCTCTTGCCGTATTCAGAGGATTTGCCTATGGGCAGAAACATTCCCCTCTCCTTCTCTGGATATTAGAAACATTATCACAGGACCGGCAAACAGCCGCAGTCCTATCGTGAGTAATGTCATCTGTAATCCCCTAGTTATAAAAAACAACATCAAGGGGGTCTTGTGCACTTTATGAGATACTTAGAGTAATGTTAGGATTTGGGTAATTTACATGAGGGAGAATATTGAGTTGGTGTATACACTCCAAAACACAGTAGAAAAGGGCATTATATATTTTTTCTGACAGATTATATTGAGAGCAATTTTGCTTTTAACATTGGGGTACCTAGATAATATTTAGATTTTTTTCGATTAGCGTAAATTAAGAATTTCAGTATTTTACACGAGAGCATATTGAATTGGTGTATATACCCGAAAGCAGAGTAGAATAGGGCATTGTATATTATTTCTGACAGATCATATTCAGAGCAAATTTGCTTTTAACATTGGGTTGCCTAGATAATATTTAGATTGTTTCGATTCACGTAAAATTAGAATCTCGGTATTCTACATGAGAGAGCATATTGAGTTGGTGTATATAATACAAAACAGTGCAGAAAAGGGCATTGAATATCTTTTCTGACAGACTATATTCAGAGAAATTTTGCTTTTAACATTGGGGTGCCTAGATTATATTTACATTTTTTTCGATTCGTGTAAATTAGAATTTTGGTATTTTACATGTGAGAGCATATTGAGTTGGTGTATATACCCCAAAACAGAGTAGAATAGGGCATTGTATATTTTTTCTAACAGATTATATTCAGAGCAATTTTGCTTTTAACATTGCTGTGCCTAGGTAATATTTAGACTTTGTTAGATTCACGTAAAATTAGAATTTCAGTATTTTACATGAGAGAGCGTATTGAGTTGGTGTATATACTCCAAAACAGAGTGGAAAAGAGCATTGTATACTTTTTCTGACAGATTATATTCAGAGAAGTTTACCTTTTTACATTGGGGTTCTTACATATTATTTAGATTTTTTTCGATTGGCGTAAAATCAGAATTTCGGTATTTTACATGAGAGAGCATATTGAGTTCGTGTGTATACTCCAAAACAGAGTAGAATAAGGCATTGTATATTTTTTTTGACAGATTATATTTATAGCTATTTTCTTTTGACCTAGGGGTGCCTAGATAATATTTAGAATTTCTTCGATTTGCGTAAAATTAGAATTTTGGTGTTTTACATGAGAGAGCATATTTAGTCGGTGTATATACTACAAAGCAAAGTAGAAAAGGGCATTGTATATTTTCTCTGACAGACTATATTCAGAAAAATTTTGCTTTTAACATTAGGGTGCCTAGATAATATTTAGATTTTTTTTGATTCGCGTAAATTTAAAATTTTGGTATTTTACATGAGAGAGAATATTGAGTTGGTTTATATACTCCAAAACAGAGTAGAAAAGGGCATTGTATTATTTTTGACAGAATATATTCAGAGACATTTTCTTTTAACATTGGGGTGCCTAGATAATATTTAGATTTTTTTCGATTCTCATAAAATTAGAATTTCTGTATTTTACATGAGAGAGCATATTGAGTTGGTGTATATATTCCAAAACAGAGTAGAGAAGGGCATTGTATATTTCATCTGACGAAATACATGCAGAGCAATTTTGCTATTACCATTGGGGTGCCTAGATAATATTTAGATTTCATTTGATTAACGTAAATTTAGAATTTCGGTATTTTACATAAGAGAGCATATTGAGTTGGTCCATATACTCCAAAACCGAGGAGAAAAGGGCATTGTATATTTTTTCTGACAGATTATAATCAGAGCCATTTTCTTTCAATATTGGGGTGTCTAGATGATATTTAGATTTTTTTCAATTCGCGTATAATAAGAATTTCGGTATTTTATATGAGAGAGCATATTGGGATTGTGTATATACTCCAAAACAAAGTAGAAAAGGGTATTGTATATTTTTTCTGACAGACTATATTCAGAGCAATTTTGCTTTCAACATTGGGGTGCCTAGGTAATATTTAGATTTTTTTCGATTCGCGTAAATTTGGAATTTCGGTATTTTACATGAGAAAGCATATTAAATTGGTGTATATACTACCATACAGAGTAGAAAGGTGCATTGTATATTTCTTCTTACAGATTATATTCAGAGCAATTTTTCTTTTAACATTGGGGTGCCTAGATAATATTTAGCTTTTTTTTGATTCACGTAAAATTAGAATTTCTGTATTTTACATGAGAGAGCATGCTGAGTTGGGGTATATACTCCAAACCAGAGTTGAATAAGGCATTTTATATTTTTTCTAACAGACTATATTCAGAGCCATTTTCTTTTAACTTTGGGGCGCCTAGATATTACTTAAAGTTTTTTCGATTCACGTAAAATTAGAATTTCAGTATTTTACATGATAGAGCATATTGATTTGGTGTATATACTACAAAACAAAGTAAAAAAGGGCACTGTGTATTTTTTCTGTCAGATTATATTCAGAGCAATTTTGCTTTTAACGTTGGGGTGCCTAGATAATATTTAGATTTGTTTAGATTCAATTAAATATAAAATTTCTGTATTTTAAATGAGAGAGCATGTGGAGTTGGTGTATAAACTCCAAAGCAGAATAGAATAAGGCATTGTATATTTTTTCTGACAGATTATATTCAGAGCAATTTTGTTTTTAACATTAGGGTGCCTAGATAATATTTATATTTTTTGGTTTCGGGTAAAATTAAAATTTCGCTATTTTACATGAGACAGCACACTGAATTGGTGTATATACACCAAAACAAAGTAGAGTAAGGCATTGTATATTTTTTCTAACACACTATATTCAGAGCCATTTTCTTTTAACTTTGGGGTGCCTAGATATTATTTAGATTTTTTTCGATTCGCGTAAAATTAGAATTTCGGTATTTTACATGAGAGAGCATATTGAGTTGGTGTATATATTCTTAAACAGAGTAGAAAAGGGCATTGTATAATTTTTATGACAGATTATATTCAGAGAAATTTTCTTTTAACATTGGGGTGCATAGATTATACATAGATTTTTTCGATTCGGGTAAAATTAGAATTTCTGTAGTTTACATGAGAGAGCATATTGAGTTGGTGTATATACTACAAAACAGAGTAGAAAAGGGCATTGTATATTTTTTATAACCGAATATATTCACAGCACTTTTCCTTTTATTCTTGGGTTGCGTAGATAATATTTAGATTTTTTTCGATTCGCTTAAATATAGAATTTCTGTATTTTGTATGATCGAGCATATTGAGTTCGTGTATATACTGCAAATAAGAGTAGAATAAGGCATTGTATATTTTTTCAAACAGACTATATTCAGAGCCATTTTCTTTTAACTTTGGGGCGCCTAGATAATGTTTAGATTCATTTCGATTGAATTAAATATAGAATTTCAGTATTTTACATGAGAGAGCATATGGAGTTGCTGTATATACTCCAAAACTGAGTAGAATAGGGCATTGTATATTTTTTCTGACAGTTTATATTCAGAGCAATTTTGCTTTTAACAGTGGGGTGTCTAGAAAATATTTAGATTTTTTTCGATTCAATAAATATAGAATTTCTGAATTTTATATGAGAGAGCATATGGATTTGGTGAATATACTCCAAATCAAAATAGAATAGGGCATTGTATATTTTCTCTGACAGATTATATTCAGAGCAATTTTGTTTTTAAGATTGGGATGCCTAGATAATATTTAGATTTTTTCGATTCGTGTAAAATAAGAATTTCGGTATTTTACATGAGAGAGCATAATTAGTTGGTTTATATACTCCAAAACAGAGTAGAATAAGGCATTGTAAATTTTTTCTAACAGACTATATTTATAGCCATTTTCTGTTAACTTTGAGGCACCTAGATATTATTTAGAATTTTTCATTCGCATAAAATTATAATTACGGTATTTTACGTGGGAGAGCTTATTGAGTTGGTGTATATACTCCAAAACAGAGTAGAAAAGGGCATTGTATATTTTTTCTGACAAATTATATTCACAGAAATTTTGTTTTTAACATTGGGAGGCCTAGATAATATTTAGATTTTTTTGATTTGGGTAAAATATGAATTTCGGTATTTTATATGAGAGAGCATAATTAGTTGGTGTATATACTCCAAAACAGAGTAGCATAAGGCATTTTACATTTTTTGTAACAGACTATATTCATAGCCATTTTCTTTTAACTTTGAGGTACCTAGATATTATTTAGAATTTTTGATTTGCATAAAATTATAATTCCAGTAATTTATGGGAGAGAGCATATTGAGTTGGGGTATATACTCCAAAACAGAGTATAAAAGGGCATTGTATATTTTTTTAACAAATTATATTCAGAGTAATTTTGATTTTAACATTGTGGTGCCTGTATAATATTTAGAATTTTTTTGATTCACGTAAAATTAGAATTTCGGTATTTTACATGAGAGAGCAAACAGAATTTGTTTATATACTCCAAAAGAGAGTAGAATAAGGCATTGTATATTTTCTCTAACAGACTATATTCAGAGCCATTTTCTTTTAACTTTGGGGCGCCTAGATATTATTTAGATTATTTTCGATTCGCTAAAATATAAAATTTCGGTATTTTATATGAGAGAGCATATTGAGTTGCTGTATATACTCCAAAACAGAGTAGAAAAGGGCATTGTATATTTTTTCTGACAGATTATATTCAGAGAAATTTTGCTTTTAACATTCGGGTGCCTAGATAATATGTAGATTTTATTCGATTCACTTAAATACAGAATTTCTGTATTTTACATGAGAGAGCATATGGAGTTGGTGTATATACTCCAAAACAGAGTAGAATAGGGCATTGTATATTTTTTCTGACAGATTATATTCAGAGCAATTTTGTTTTTAACATTAAGGTGCCTAGGTAATATTTAGATTTTTTCGATTCATGTAAAATTAGAATACCTATATTTTACATGAGAGAGCGTACTGAGTTGGTGTATGTACTCCAAAACAGAGTAGTATAAGGTATTGTATATTTTCTCTAACAGACAATATTCCGTGCCATTTTCTTTTAACTTTGGGGCGCCTAGACATTATTTAGATATTTTCGATTCGGGTAATATTAGGATTTCGGTATTTTACATGAGAGAGCATACTGAGTTGGTGTATATACTCCAAAACAGAGTAGAATTAGGCATTCTATATTTTTTCTAACAGACTATATTTAGAGACATTTTCTTTTTACTTTGGGGCGCCTAGATATTATTCATATTTTTTTCGATTCGTGTAAAATTAGAATTTCGGTACTTTACATGAGAGAGCATATTGAACTGTTGTACATACTCCAAAAGAGAGTAGAATAGGGCATTGTATATTTTTTCTGACAGCTTATATTCAGAGCAATTTTACTTTTAACATTGGGGTGCCTAGATAATATTTAGATTTTTTTGATTCGTGTAAATATAGAATTTCTGTATTTTACATGAGAGAGCATATGGAGTGGGTGTATATACTACAAAACAGAGTAGAAAAGGGCATTGTATATTTTTTCTGACAGTTTATATTCAGAGCAATTTTGCTTTTAAGATTAGGGTGTCTACATAATATTTAGATTTTTTTCGATTCACGTAAATTTAGAATTTCGGTATTTTACATGAAAGAGCATACTGAGTTGGTGTATATACTACAAAACAGAGTAGAATAAGGCATTGTATATTTTTTCTAACAGACTATATTCAGAGTCATTTGCTTTTACCTTTTGGGCACCTAGATATTATTTAGATTTTTTTCGATTCACTTAAAGATAGAATTTCAGTATTTTACATGAGAGAGCATATTGAGTTGGTGAATATACTACAAAACACTGTAGAAAAGAGCATTGTATATTTTTTCTGAATGATTATATTCATAGCAATTTTGCTTTTAACATTGTGATGCCTAGATAATATTTAGATTTTTTTCGATTCACGCAAAATTATAATTTCTGTATTTTACATGAGCAGCATACTGAGTTGGTGTATATACTCCAAAACAGAGTAGAATAAGGCATTGTATATTTTTTCTGACTGATTGTACTCAGAGAAATTTTGTTTTTAACATTGGGGTGCCTATATAATATTTAGATTTTTTTCGA
Organism: Callithrix jacchus; assembly: GCF_049354715.1. Lineage (NCBI taxonomy): Eukaryota > Metazoa > Chordata > Mammalia > Primates > Cebidae > Callithrix > Callithrix jacchus. The sequence goes on from NC_133519.1 coordinate 53,899,659, forward strand.
TTCGCTTAAATATAGAATTTCTGTATTTTATGTGAGGGAGCATATTGAGTTGGTGTATATACTACAAAACAGAATAGAATAGGGCATTGTATATTTTTTCTGACAGATTATATTTATATCATTTTGCTTTTAACATTGGGGTGCCTAGATAATATTTATATTTTTTTTGATTCACGCAAATTTAGAATTTCCGTATTTTACATGAGGGAGCATATGGAGTTGGTGTATATACTCAAAAACAGAGTAGAATAGGTCATTGTATATTTTTTCTGACAGATTATATTCAGAGCAATTTTGTTTTTAACATTGCGGTGCCTAGATAATATTTAGATTTTTTTCAATTCGGGTAAAATTAGAATTTCTTCATTTTACATGAGAGAGCATATGGAGTTGGTGTATATACTACAAAACAGAGTAGAAAAGGGCATTGTATATTTTTTATGACAGATTATATTCAGAGCAAGTTTTCTTTTAACATTTGGGTGCCTAAATATTATTTAGACTTTTTCGATTCGGGTAAAATTAGAATTTCTGTATCTTACATGGGAGCGCAAACTGAGTTGGTGTATATACTCCAAAACAGAGTAGAATAAGGCATTGTATTTTTTTTCTAACAGACTATATTCAGAGCCATTTTCTTTTAACTTAGGGGCGCCTAGATATTATTTAGATTTTTTTTATTCTCGTAAAATTAGAATTTTGGTATATTACATAAGAGAGCATATTAAGTTGTTGTATATACTCCAAAACAGAGTAGAAAAGGGCATTGAATATTTCTTCTGACAGATTATATTTAGAACAATTTGGCTTTTAATATTGGGGTGCCTAGATAACATTTAGATTATTTTCGATTCACGTAAAATTAGAATTTCGGTATTTTACATGAGAGAGCATACAGAGTTGGTGTATATACTTGAAATCAGAGTAGAATAAGGCATTGTATATTTTTTCTAACAGACTATATTCAGAGACTTTTTTTTTACCTTTGGGGCGCCTAGATATTATTTAGATTTTTGTCGAGTCACATAAAATTAGAATTTTGCTATTTGACATGAGAGAGCATATTTAGTTGGTGTTTATACTCCAAAACAGAGTAGAAAAGGGCATTGTATATTTTTTCTGACCGATTATATTCAGAGCAATTTTGCTTTTAACATTGGGGAGCCTAGATAATATTTAGATTTTTTTCGATTCGATTAAATATAGAATTTCTGTATTTAACATGAGAGAGCATATTGTGTTGGTGTATGTACTCCAAAACAGGATAGAATAGGGCATTGTATATTTCTTCTGAGAGAGTATATTCAGAGAAATTTTGTTTTTAACATTTGGGTGCCTAGATAATAGTTAGATTTTTTCTATTTGTTAAAATTAGGATTTCGGTATTTTATATGAGAGAGCATACTGAGTTGGTGTATATACTTTAAAACAGATTAGAATAAGGCATTGTATATTTTTTCTAGCACACTACATTCACAGCCATTTTCTTTTAACTTGGGGGCACCTAGATATTATTTAGAATTTTTTCGATTTGCGTAAAATTAGAAATTTGGTATTTCACATGACAGAGCATACTGAGTTTGTGTATATACTCCAAAACAAAGTGGAAAAGAGCATTGTATATTATTTCTGACAGATTATATTCAGATCAATTTTGCTATTAACATTGGGGTGCCTAGATAATATTTAGAATTTTTTCGGATTTCTTAAATATAGAATTTCTGTATTTTACATGAGAGAGCATATGGAGTTTGTGTATATACTTTAAAAAAGAGTAGAATATGGCGTTGTATATTTTTTCTGAGAGATTATATTCAGAGAAATTTTGTTTTTAACATTTGGGTGCCTAGATAATATTTAGATTTTTTCGATTTTGTTAAAATTAGGATGTCGGTATTTCACATGAGAGAGCATACTGAGTTTGTTTCTATACTTTAAGAGAGAGTAGAATAAGGCATTGTATATTTTTTCTAACACTCTATATTCAAAGCCATTTTCTTTTAACTTTAGGGCGCCTAGATATTATTTAGATTTTTTTCGATTCGCTTAAATATACAATTTCTGTATTTTACATGAGACAGCATACTGAGTTTGTCTATATATTTCAATACAGAGTAGAATAAGGCATTGTATATTTTTCCTAACAGACGATATTCAGAGCCATTTTCTTTTAACTTTGGGGCGCCTAGATATTATTAGGTTTTTTTTCGATTCGCATAAAATTAGAATTTCGGTATTTTACATGAGAAAGCATATTGAGTTGGTGTAGATACTCCAAAACAAAGTAGAAAAGGGCGTTTTATATTTTTTCTGACAGACTATACTCAGAGTAAATTTGCTTTTAACATTGGGGTGCCTAGATAATATTTAGATTTTTTTTATACACCTAAAATTAGAATTGCTTTATTTTACATGAGAGAGCATATTGAGTTGGTGTATCTACACCAAACCTGAGTAGAAAAGGGCATTGTATATTTTTTATGACACAATATATTCAGAGCAACTGTACTTTTAACATTCCAGAGCCTAGATAATATTTAGATTTTTTTGATTCACGTAAAATTTCAATTTCGTTATTTTACATAAGAGAGCATACTGAGTTGGTGTATATACTCTAAAACAGAGAAGAATAAGAAATTGTATATTGTTTATACCAGACTATTTTCAGAGCCATTTTCTTTTAACTTTGGGGCGCCTAGCTATTATTTAGATTTTTTTCGATTCGCGTAAAATTAGAATTTCGGTAATTGACAGGAGAGAGCGTATTGAGTTGGTGTATATACTACAAAACAGAGTAGAAAAGGGCAGTGTATATTTTTTCTGACAGATAATATTCAGAGCAAGTTTGTTTTTAACATTTGGGTGCCTAGATAATATTTAGATTTTTTTCGATTCGCTCAAATATAGAATTTCTGTATTTTACATGAGAGAGCATATGGAGTTGGTGTATATACTCAAAAACAGAGTAGAATATGGCATTGCATATTTTTTCTGACAAATTATATTCAGAGCAATTTTGTCTTTAACATTGGGGTGCCCAGATAATTTTTAGATATTTTCGATTCGCGTAAAATTAGAATTTCGATATTTTACATGAGAGAGCATATGGAGTTGGTGTATATACTCCAAAATAGAGTAGAATAAGGCATTGTATATTTTTCTAACACAGTATATTCAAAGCCATTTTCTTTTATCTTTGGGTCGTCTAGATATTATTTAGATATTTTTCGATTCTCGTAAATTAGAATTTCGGTATTTTACATTAGAGAGCATATTGAGGTGGTGTATATATTGCAAAACAAAGTAGTAAACTGCATTGTATATTTTTTATGACATATTATATTCAGAGAAATTTTGCTTTTAACATTGGGTTGCCTAGATAATATTTAGATTATTTTCAATTCGCTTAAAAATAGAATATCTGTATTTTACTTGAGAGAGAATATGGAGTTGGTGTATAAACTCCAAAACAGAGTAGAATAAGGAATTGTATATTTTTTATTACAGAGTGTATTCAGAGCCATTTCCTTTTAACTTTGGGGAGCCTAGATATTATTTAGATTTTCTTCGATTCACGTAAAATTTGAATTTCGGTATTTTACATGAGAGAGCATACTGAGTTGGTGTATATACTCCAAAACAGAGTAGAATAGGGCATTGTATATTTTTTATGACAGATTATATTCAGAGCAATTTTGCTTTTAACATTGGGGTGCCTAGATAATATTTAGAATTTTTTCGATTCGCTTAAATATAGAATTTCTGTATTTTACATGAGAGAGCATATAGAGTTAATGTATATACTCCAAAAGAGAGTAGAATAGGGCATTGTATATTTTTTCTGACAGATTATATTCAGAGCAATTTTTTTTTTAACATTGGGGTGCCTAGATAATATTTATATATATTTCGATTCACGCAAAATTAGAATTTCGGTATTTTACATGAGAGAGCATACTGAGTTGGTTTATATACTCCAAAACAGTAGAATAAGGCATTGTAAATTATTTCTGACAGAATGTATTCAGAGCAATTTTGTTTTTAACATTGGGTGCCTAGATAATATTTAGATTTTTTTCGATTCGCGTAAAATTAGAATTTCTTTATTTTACATGAGAGAGCATATTGAGTTGGTGTATATACTGCAAAACAGAGTAGTAAAGGGCATTGTATATTTTTTCTAAAAGATTATATTCATAGAAATTTTGCTTTTAACATTGGGTTGCCTAGATAATATTGAGATTTTTTTTGCTTCGCTTAAATATGGAATTTCTGTATTTTACATGAGAGAGCATATGGAGTTTGTGTATATACTCCAAAAGAGAGTAGAATAGGGCATTGTATATTTTTTTGACAGATTATATTCAGAGCAATTTTGTTTTTAACATTGGGGTGCCTAGATAATATTTAGATTATTTCGATTTTGTTAAAATTAGAATTTTATTTTACATGAGAAAGCATACTGAGTTGGTGTATATACTTTAAAACAGAGTAGAATAAGGAATTGTATATTTTTTCAAACACACTATATTCAGAGCCATTTTCTTTTAACTTTGGGGCGCCTAGATATTATTTAGATTTTCTTTGATTCACGTAAAATTCGAAATTTAAAATTTTACATTAGAGAGCATATTGAGTTGGTGTATATACTCCTAAACAGAGTAGGAAAGGGCATTGTATACATTTTCTGTCAGATTTTCTTGAGAGCAATCTTTCTTTTAACATTGGGGCGGCTAGATACTATTTAGATTTTTTTCGATTCACGTAAAATTACAATTTCGGTATTTTAAATGACAGTGCATATTGAGTTGGTGTATATACTCCAAAACAAAGAAGAAAAGGGCATCGCATATTTTCTCTGACAGATTATATTTAGAGAAATTTTGCTTTTAACATTCGGGTGACTATGTAATATTTAGATTTTTTTTGATTCCCGTAAAATTAGAATTTCGGTATTTTACATGAGAGAGCATACTCAGTTGGTGTATATACTCCAAAACAGAGTAGAATAAGGCATTGTATATTTTTTCTGACAGATTATATTCAGAGCAATTTTGCTTTTAACATTGGGGTGCGTAGATAATATTTAGATGTTTTTTCGATTCGCTTAAATATAGAATTTCTGTATTTTAAATGAGAGAGCATATGGAGGTGGTACATATACTCCAATACAGAGTAGAATAAGCCATTGTATATTTTTCCTAAAAGACTATATTCAGAGCCATTTTCTTTTAACTCTTGGGCGCCTAGATATTATTTAGATTTTTTTTGATTCGCGTAAAATTAGAATTTCGGTAATTTACATGAGAGAGCATATTGAGTTGGTGTAGATACTCCAAAACAGGGTAGAAAAGGGCATTGTATATTTTTTCAGGCAGATTATATTCAGAGGAATTTTGCTTTTAACATTGGAGTTCCTAGATAATATTTAGATATTTAGGATTCACATAAAATTAGAATTTCGGTATTTTACATAAGAGAGCATACTGAGTTGGTGTATATACTTTAAAACAGAGTAGAATAGGGCATTGTATATTTTTTTTAACAGACTATATTCAGAGCCATTTTCATTTAACTTTGTGGCGCCTATATATCATTTAGATTTTTTTTGATTCATGTAAAATTAGAATTTCGGTGTTTTACATGAGAGTGCATATTGAGTTGGTGTATATACGCCAAAAGATAGTAGAAAAGGGCATTGTATATTTTGTCTGAGAGATTATATTTAGAGCAATTTTGCTTTTAACATAGTGGTTCCTAGATTATATTTATATTTTTTTAATTCGCTTAAATATAGAATTTTGGTATTTTACATGAGAGAGCATATGGAGTTGGTGTATATACTCCAAAACAGAGGAGAATAGGGCATTGTATATTTTTTCTGACAGATTATATTCAGAGCAATTTTGCTTTTAACATTGGTGTGGCTTGATAATATTTAGCTTTTTTCGATTCGGATAAAATTAGAATTTCGGTATTTACATAAGAGAGCATACTGACTTTGTGTATATAGTCCAAAACAGAGTAGAATAAGGCATTGTCTATTTCTTCTAACAGACTATATTTAGAGCCATTTTCTTTTAACATTGGGACGCCTAGATATTATTTAGAATTTTTTTCCATTCTTGTAAAATTAGAATTTTGGTATTTTACATGAGAGAGCATACTGAGCTGGTGTATATACTCCAAAAAAGAGTGGAAAATGGCTTTGTATATTTTTTCTGACAGATTATTTTCAGAAAAATTTTGGTTTTATCATTGGGGTGCCTAGATAATATTTAGATTTTTTTCGATTCACTTAAAAATATAATTTTGATATTTTACATGAGAGAGCAGTCTGAGTTGGTGTATATACTCCAAAGGAGAGTAGAATAAGGCATTGTATATTTCTTCTGACAGATTATATTCAGAGCAATTTTGCTATTAACATTGGGGACCCTAGATTATATTTAGATTTTTTTGATTCGCATAAATATAGAATTTCTCTATTTTACATGAGAGAGCATATGAAGTTGGTGTCTATACTACTAAACAGAGTAGAAAATGGCATTGTATATTTTTATGACAGTTTATATTCAGACCCATTTTCTTTTAGCTTTGGGGCACCTAGATATTATTTAGATTTTTTTCTATTCACCTAAAGTTAGAATTTCGGTATATTACATGAGAGATCATATTGAGTTGGTGTATATACTCCAAAACAGAGTAGAAAATGCCATTGTATATATTTTCTGACCGATTATATTCAGAGGAATTTTGCTTTTAACATTCGGGTGCCTAGATAATATTAAGATTTTTTTCAATTCGTTTAAATACAGAATTTCTGTATTTTACAAAAGAGAGCATATGGAGTTAGTGTATATACTCCAAAACAGAGTAGAATAGGGCATTGTATATTTTGTCAGACAGATTATATTTAGAGCAATTTTGTTTTTAACATTGGGGTGCCTAGATAGTATTTAGATTCTTTCGATTTCGGTAAAATTAGAATTTCTCTATTTTACATAAGAGAGCAAACTGAGTTGGTGTATATACTCAAAAACAGAGTAGAATAAGGTATTGTATATTTTTTATAACATACTATATTCAGAGCCATTTCCTTTTAACTTTGGGGCGCCTAGATATTATTTAGATTTTTTTCAATTCGTGTAAAATTAGAATTTCCGTATTTTACATGAGAGAACATTTTGAGTTGTTGTATATACTCCAAAACAGAGTTGAAAAGGGCATTGTAAATTTACTCTGACAGATTATATACAGAGAAATTTTTCTTATAATATTAAGATGCCTAGATAATATTTAGATTTTTTTCGATTCGCTTAAATATCGAATTTCTGTATTTTACATGAGAGAGCATATGGAGTTGGTGCATATACTCCAAAACAGAGTAGAATAGGGCATTGTTTATTTTTTCTGACAAACTATATTCAAAATAATTTTGTTTTTAACATTGGGGTGCCTAGATATTATTTAGATTTTTATCAATTCACGTAAAACTAGAATTTCGGTATTTTACATGAGAGGGTATACTGAGTTGGTGTATAGACTCAAAAAAAAAGTAGAATAAGGCATTGTATATTTTTTCTAACAGACTATATTCAGAACCATTTTATTTTAACTTTGTGGCGCCTATATATTATTTAGATTTTTTTCGATTCACGTAAAATTAGAATTTCGGTATTTTACATGAGTGTGCATATTGAGTTGGTGTATATACACCAAAACAGATTAGAAAACAACATTGTATATATTTTCTGAGAGATTATATTCAGAGCAATTTGCTTTTAACATTGTGGTGCCTAGATTGTATTTAGATTTTTCGATTGGCTTAAATATAGAATTTCTGTATTTTACATGAGAGAGCATATTAAGTTGGTTTATATAATTTAAAACAGAGTAAAAAAGGGCATTGAATATTTTTTCTGACAGATTATATTCAGAGCAATTTTGCTTTTAACATTCGGGTGCCTAGATAATATTTAGATTTTTCTCGATTCACGTAAAATTAGAATTTCTGTATTTTACATGAGAGAGCATACTGAGTTGCTGTATATACTCGAAAACAGAGTAGAAAATGGCATTGTATACTTTCTCTAACACACTATATTCAGAGCCATTTTCTTTTAAATTTGGGGGGCCTAGATATTATTTAGATTTTTTTTGATTCACTTAAAATCAGAATTTCGGTATTTTACATGAGAGAGCATAATAACATGGTGTATATACTACAAAACAGAGTCCAAAAAGGCATTGTATATTTTTTCTGACATATTATATTCAGAGCAATTTTGCTTTTAACATTGAGGTGCCTAGATAAATTTTAGATTTTTTTCCATTCGCTCAAATACAGAATTTTTGTATTTTACATGAGAGAGCATATGGAGTTGGTGTATATACTCCAAAACAGAGTAGAATAAGGCATTATATATTACTTCTGACTGATTATATTCAGAGCAATTTTGTTTTTAAAATAGGAGTGCCTAAATAATATTTAGATATTTTCGATTCGAGTAAAATTAGAATTTCTGTACTTTACATGACAGAGCATATGGGGTTGGTGTATATACTCCATAAAAAAGTAGAATAGGGAATTGTATATTTTATATGACAGATTATATTCAGAGCAGTTTTGTTTTTAACATTGGGGTGCCTACAGAATATTTAGATTTTTTTGATTCGGGTAAAATTAGAATTTCTGTATTTTACATTTGAAAGCATATTGAGTTGGTGTATATACTCCAAAAAAAAGTAGAATAAGGCATTTTATATTTTCTCTGACAGATTATATTCAGAGCAATTTTGTTTTTAACATTTAGGTGCCTAGATAATATTTAGATTTTGTTCTATTCTCTTAAATATAGAATTTCTGTATTTTACATGAGAGAATATATGGATTTGATGTATATACTCTAAAAAAGAGTAGAATAGGGCATTGTATATTTTTTGTGACAGAGTATATTCAGAGCAATTTTATTTTTAACATTGGGGTACCTAGATAATATTTATATTTTTTTAATTCGGGTAAAATTAGAATTTCTTTATTTTACATGAGAGAGCATACTGAGTTAATGTATATACTCCAAAACATAGTAGAATACGGCATTGTATATTTTCTTTAACAGACTATATTCAGAGCCATTTTCTTTTAACTTGGGGCGCCTAGATATTATTTAGACTTTTTCGATTCGCGTAAAACTAGAATTTCGGTATTTTACCTGAGAGAGCATATTTAGTTGTTGTATATAGTCCAAAACAGAGGAGAAAAGGGCATTGTATATTTTTTCTGACAGATTTTATTCAGAGCAATTGTACTTTTAAAATTCGGGTGCGTAGATAATATTTAGATTTTTTTCAATTCACGTAAAATTAGAATTTCAGTATTTTACATCAGAGAGCATATTGAGTTGGTGTACATTCTCCAAAACAGAGTAGAATAAGTAATTGTATATTTTTTATAACGGAATGTTTTCAGAGACATTTTCTTTTAACTTTGGGGCGCCTAGATATTATTTAGATTTTTTTCGATTCGCGTAACATTAGAATTTCCGTAATTTACTTGAGAGAGCGTATTGAGTTGGTGTATATACTCCAAAACAGAGTAGAAAAGGGCATTGTATATTTTCTCTGACAGATTATATACAGAGCAATTGTGCTTTTAACATTGGAGTGCCTAGATAATATTTAGATTTTCTTCGATTCACGTAAAATTAGAAATTCGGTATTTTACATGAGAGAGCATACTGAGTTGGTGTATATACTCCAAAACAGAGTAGAATAAGGCATTGTATATTTTTTCTAACAGACTATATTCAGAGTCATTTTCTTTTAACGTTGAGGTGCCTAGGTATGATTTAGAATTTTCAATTCACGTAAGAATAGAATTACATTACTTTACATGAGAGAGCATATTGAGTTGGTTTATATACTCAAAAACAGAGTAGAAAAGGGCATTGTATATTTTTTTGACAGATTATATTCAGAGTAATTTTGCTTTTAACATTGTGGTGCCTGGAAAATATTTAGATTTTTTTTGATTCACGTAAAATTAGTATTTCGGTATTTTACATGAGAGAGCATACTCAGTTGGTGTATATACTCCAAAACAGAGTAGAATAAGGCATTGTATATTTTTTCTAACAGACTATATTCAGAGCCATTTTCTTTTAACTTTGTTGCGCCTAGATATTATTTAGATTTTTTTTAGATTCAAGTAAAATTAGAATTTCGGTATTTTATATGAGAGAGCATACTGAGTTGGTGTATATACTGCAAAATAGAATAGAATAAGGCATTGTATATTTTTTCTGACAGATTATATTCAGAGAAATTTTGTTTTTAACATTGGCGTGTCAGGATAATATTTAGATTTTTTCGATTCGGGTAAAATTAGAATTTCGATATTTTACATGAGAGAGCATATGGAGTTGGTTTATATACTCCAAAACAGAGTAGAATAAGTCATGTATATTTTCTCTGACACACTATATTTAGAGCCATCTTCATTTAACTTTGTGGCGCCTAGATATTATTTAGATTTTTTTCGATTCGCGTAAAATTAGAATTTCGGTATTTTACATGAGAGAGCATATTGAGTTGTTGTATATAGTCCAAAAAAGAGTAGAAAAGGGCATTGTATATTTTCTCGGACAGATTGTATTCAGACCAATTTTGCTTTTAACATTGGGGTGCCTAGATAATATTTAGATTTGTATCGATTCACGTAAAATTAGAATTTCAGTATTTTACATGAGAGAGCATACTGAGTTGTTGTATACTCTCCAAAACAGAGTAGAATAGAGCATTGTATATTTATTCTGACAGATTATATTCAGAGCAATTTTGTTTTTAACATGGGGGTGCCTAGATAATATTTAGATTTTTTTCGATTAATGTAAAATGAAAATCTCTGTATTTTACATGAGAGGGAATATTGAGTTGGTGTATATATTCCAAAACAGAGTAGAATAGGGCTGTATACTTTTTCTGACAGGATATATTCAGAGCTATTTTTTTTTTAACATTGGGTGCCAAGATAAATTTTGGTTTTTTGATTCTGGTAAAACTAGAATTTCTGTATTTTACATGAGAGAGCATATTTAGTTGGTGTATATATTACAAAAGAGAGTAGAAAAGGCCATTGTATATTTTTTCTGCTAGATTATATTCAGAGCAGTTTGTTTTTAACATTGGGGTGCCTAGATAATACTTGGATTTTTCTCGATTCGCGGAAAATTATAATTGTTGTATTTTACATGGGAGAGCATATGGAGTTGGTGTTTATACTACAAAACAGAGTAGAAAAGTGCATTGTACAATTTTTCTGACAGATTTTATTCAGAGCAATTTTGATTTTAACATTGCGGTGCCTAAATAATATTTAGAAACTTACCGATTCACTTAAAATAAGAATTTCGGTATTTTACATGAGAGAGCATACAGAGTTGTTGTACATACACAAAAACAGGGTAGAATAGGGCATTGTATATTTTTTCTGACAGATTATATTCAGAGAAACTTTGTTTTTAACATTGCGGTGCCCAGATAATATTTAGATTTTTTTCGATTCGCTTAAATATAGCATTTCTTTATTTTATATGAGAGAGCATACTGAGTTGGTGTATATACTCCAAAAGAGAGTAGAATAGGTCATTGTATAATTTTCCTGACAGATTATATTCAGAGCAGTTTTGTTTTTAACATTGGGGTGCCTAGATAATATTTAGATTTTTTTCGATTCACGTAAAATTTGAATTTCGGTATTTTACATGAGAAAGCGTATTGAGTTGGTGTATATATACAAAACCGAGTAGAAAAAGGCATTGTATATTTTTTCTGACAGATTATATTCAGAGCAATTTTGTTTTCAACATTGGGGTGCCCAGATAATATTTAGATTCTTTTCGATTTGCTTAAATATAGAATTTCTGTATTTTACATGACAGAGCATACTGAGTTCATGTATATACTTCAAAATCGAGTAGAATAGGGCATTGTATAATTCTTGTGACAGATTATATTAAGAGCAATTTTGTTTTTAACATTGGGGTTCCTAGTTAATATTTAGATTTTTTTCGATTCACGTAAAATTAGAATTTCTGTATTTTACATGAGAGAGCATACTGAGTTGGTGTATATACTCCAAAACAGAGTAGAATAAGGCATTGTATAGTTTTTCTAACAGACTATATTCAGAGCCATTTTTTTTAACTTTCGAGCGCCTAGATATTATTTAGATTATTTCGATTCGCGTAGAATTAGTATTTCAATATTATACATGAGAGAGCATATGGAGTTGGCATATATACTCCAAAACAGAGTAGAATAGGGCATTGTATATTTTTTCTGACAGATTATATTCAGAGCCATTTTGTTGTTAACATTGGGGTGCCTAGATAATATTTAGATTTTTTCAATTTGGGTAGAATTAGAATATCTGTATTTTACATGAGAGAGCATACTGAGTTGGTGTATATACTACAAAACTGAGAAGTAAAGGGCATTGTATATTTTATCTGACAGATTATATTAAGAGCAATTTTACTTTTTACATTGGGGTGCCTCGATAATATCTACAATTTTTTCGATTCGCTTAAATATTGGATTTCTGTAATTTACATGAGAGATCATATGGAGTTGGTGTATATACTCCAAAACAGAGTAGAATACGGCATTATATATTTTTTCTGACAGATTATATTCAGATCGATTTTGCTTTTAACTTTGGGGTGCCTAGATAATATTTAGATTTTCTTCAATTCACTTAAATATAGAATTTCTGTATTTTACATGAAATAGCATGTGGAGTTGGTGTACATACTCCAAAACAGAGTAGAAAAGGGCATTGTATATTTTTTCTGACAGATTATATTCAGAGCGATTTTGTTTTTAATATTGCGGTGCCTAGATAATATTTAGATTTATTTCGATTCGCTTCAATATAGAATTTCTGTAATTTACATGAGTGAGCATATGGAGTTGGTGTATATACTCCAAAGCAGAGTAGAATAGGGCATTGTATATTTTTTCTGACGGATTATATTTAGAGCAGTTTTTTTTATAACACCTGTGTGCCTAGATAATATTTAGATTTTTTCGATTTGGGTAAAATTAGAATTTCTGTATTTTACATGAGAGAGTACCCTGAGTTGGTGTATATACTCCAAAACAGGGTAGAATAAGGCATTGTATATTTTTTCTAACAGACTATATTCAGAGTCATTATATTTTAACTTTGGTGCGCCTAGATATTATTTTGAGTTATTTTGATTCGCCTAAAATTAGAATTTCGGTTTTTTACATGAGAGAGCATATTGAGTTGGTGTATGTACTCCAAAACAGAGTCGAAAAGGGCATTGTATATTTTCTTTTACAGATGATATTCAGAGCAATTTTGCTTTTAACATTGGGGTGCCAAGATAATATTTAGATTTCTTTGATTCGGGTAGAATTAGAATTTCTGTATTTTAGATGACAGAGCATATTGATTTGGTGTATATACTACCTAACAGAGTAGATAAAGGCACTGTATATATTTTCTGACAGATTATATTCAGAGCAATTTGCTTTAACATTGGGGTGCCTAGATAATATTTAGATTATTTTCGATTCGCTTAAATATTAAATTTCTGTATTTTACATGAGAGAATATATGGAGTTGGTGTATATACTCCAAAACAGAGTATAATAGGGCATTGTATATTTTTTTTGCCAGAATATATTCAGAAAAATTTTGTTTTTAACATTGGGGTGCCTAGATAATATTTAGATTATTTCGATTCGGGTAGAATTAGAATTTCTTTATTTTACATGAGAGAGCATATGGAATTGGTGTATATACTTTAAAACAGAGTAGAATAGGGCATTGTATATTTTTTCTGACAGATTATATTCAAAGCAATTTAGTTTTTAACATTGGTGTTCCTAGATAATATTTAGATTTTTTTTGATTCACGTAAAGTTAGAATTTCTGTATTTTACATGAGAGAGCATATTGAGTTATTGTATATACTCCAAAACAGAGTAGAATAAGGCATTTTATGTTTTTTCTAACAGACCATATTCAAAGCCATTTTTTTTAACTTTGGGGCGCCTAGATATTATTTAGATGTTTTTCGATTCGCGTAAAATTAGAATTTCGGTATTTTACATGAGAGAGCATATGGAGTCGGTTTATATACTCCAAAACAGAGGAGAATAGGGCATTGTATATTTTTTCTGACAGATTATATTCAGAGCAATTTTATTTTTAACATTTGGGTGCCTAGATAATATTTAGATTTTTTTCGATTTGCGTCGAATTAGAATTTCTGTATTTTACATGATAGATCATATTGAGTTGGTGTATATACTACAAAACAGGGAGGTAAAGGGCATTGTATATTTTATCTGACAGATTATATTAAGAGCAACTTTGCTTTTTACGTTGGGGTGCCGAGATTATATCTACAATTTTTTCGATTCACTTAAATATTGAATTTCTGTATTTTACATGAGAGATCATATGGAGTTTGTGTATATACTCCAAAACAATGTAGAATAGGGCACCGTATATGTTTTCTGACAGATTATATTCAGAGCGATTTTGCTTTTAACTTTGGGGTGCCTAGATAATATTTAGATTTACTTCGATTCGATTAAATATAGAATTTCTGTATTTTACATGAGAGAGCAAATTGAGTTGGTGTATATACTCCAAAACAGAGTAGAATAGGGCATTGTATATTTTTTCTGACAGATTATATTCAGAGGAATTTTTTTTTATCATTGAAGTGCCTAGATAATATTTGTATTTTTTTCGATTCACGTAAAATTAGAATTTCGGTATTTAACATGAGAGAGCATGTGGAGTTGGTGTACATACTCCAAAACAGAGTAGAATAGGGCATTGTATATTTTTTCTAACAGATTATATTTAGAGAAATTTTGTTTTTAACATTGGGGTGCCTACATAATATTTAGATTTTTTTGATTCAGCTAAAATTAGAATTTCTGTATTTTACATGAGAGAGAATATTTAGTTGGTGTATATACTACAAAACAGAGTACAAAATTGCATTTATATTTTTTCTGACAGATTATATTCAGAGTAATTTTGCTTTTAGCATTGGGGTGCCTATATAATATTTACATTTTTTTCGATTCCCTTAAATATAGAATTTCTGTATTTTACAGGAGAGGTCATATGGAGTTGGTGTATATGCTCCAAAACAGAGTAAAATAGGGCATTGTATATTTTTTCTGACAGATTATATTCACAGCAATTTTGTTTTTAACATTCAGATGCCTAGACATTATTTATATTTTTTCGATTAGGGTAGAATTAGAATTTCTGTATTTTCAATTAGCGAGCATATGGAGTTGTGTATATACTCTGAAACAAAGTAGAATAAGGCATTGTATATTTGTTCTAACAGACTTTATTCAGAGCCATTTTTGTTGATCGTTGGGACGCCTAGATATTTTTTATTTTTTTTTCGATTCGCCTAAATATAGAGTTTCTGTATTTTACATGAAAGAGCATACTGAGTTTGTGTATAAACTCCAAAGCAGAGTAGAGTAGGGCATTGTATATTTCTTCGGAAATATTATATTCAGAGCAATTTTGTTTTTATCATTGGGGTGCCTAGATAATATTTAGATATTTTTCGATTCGCTTAAATATAGAATTTCTGTGTTTTAGATGAGAGAGCATATGGAGTTGGTGTGTATACTCCAAAACAGAGTAGAATAGGGCATAATATATTCTGACAGATTATATTCAGAGCAATTTTGTTTTTAACATTGGGTTGCCTAAATAATATTTAGAATTTTTCGATTCGGGTAAAATTAGAATTTCAGTATTTTACATGATAGAGCATACTGAGTTGGTGTATATACTCCAAAACAAAGTAAAATAAGACATTCTATATTTTTTCTAACAGACTATATTAAGAGCCAATTTATTTTAACTTCGAGGTGCCTAGATATTATATAGATTTTTTTTGATTTGCATAAAATTAGAATTTCTGTATTTTACATGAGAGAGCATATGGAGTTGGTGTATATACTCCAAAACAGAGTAGAAAAGGACACTATATATTTTTTCTGACAGATTATATTCAGAGAAATTTTGATTTTAACATTGGGATGCCTAGATAATATTTAGATTTTTTTGATTCATGTAAAATTTGAATTTCGGTATTTTACATGAGAGAGCATACTGAGTTGGTGTATATACTTTAAAACAGAGTAAAATAGGGCATTGTATATTTTTTCTGACAGATTATATTCAGAGGAATTTTTTCTTTAACATTTGCGGGCCTACATAATATTTAGATTCTTTTGATTCAGGTAAAATTAGAGTTTCTGTATTTTACATGAAAGAGCATATTGAGTTGGTTTATATAATACAAAACAGAGTAGAAAATGGCATTGTGTATTTTCTCTCACAGATTATATTCAGAGCAATTTTGCTTTTAACATTGGGGTGCCTAGATAATATTTAGATTTTTTTCGATTCGCTTAAATATAGAATTTCTGTATTTTACATGAGAGAGCATATTGAGTTGGTGTATATACTCCAAAACAGTGTAGAATGGGGCATTGTATATTTTTTCTGACAGATTATATTTAGAGAAATTTTGGTTTTAACATTCGGGTGCCTAGGTAATATTTAGATTTTTTGATTCCCGTAAAATTAGAATTTTGATATTTTACATGAGAGAGCATACTCAATTGGTGTATATACTCCAAAACAGAGTAGAATAAGGCATTGTATATTTTTTTCTGACAGATTATATTCATAGCAATTTTCCTTTAAACATTCGGGTGCCTAGATAATATTTAGATTTTTTTCGATTCGCTTAAATATAGAATTTCTGTATTTTAAATGAAAGAGCATATGGAGTTGGTGCATATACTCCAATACAGAGTAGAATAAGACATTGTATATTATTCCTAACAGACTATATTCAGAGCCATTTTTTTAAACTCTTGAGCGCCTAGATATTATTTAGATTTTTTTCGATTCGCGTAAAATTAGAATTTCGCTATTTTACATGAGAGATCATATTGGGTTGGTGTAGATAACTCCAAAACAGAGTAGAAAAGGGCATTGTATATTTTTTCAGGCAGATTATATTCAGAGCAATTTTGCTTTTAACATTGGAGTGCCTAGATAATACTTAGATTTTTTGGATTCACGTAAAATTAGAATTTCGGTATTTTACATAAGAGAGCATACTGAGTTGGTCTATATACTTTAAAACAGAGTAGAATAGGGCATTGTATTTTTTTAACAGACTATATTCAGAGCCATTTTCATTTAACTTTGTGGCACCTATATATTATTTAGATTTTTTTTGATTCACGTAAAATTAGAATTTCGGTGTTTTACATGAGAGTGCATATTGAGTTGGTGTATATACGCCATAAGAGAGTAGAAAAGGGCATTGGATATTTTGTCTAAAAGATTATATTCAGAGTAATTTTGCTTTTAACATAGTGGTGTCTAGATTATATTAATATTTTTTTCAATTCGCTTAAATATAAAATTTTGGTATTTTACATGAGAGAGCATATGGAGTTGGTGTATATACTTTAAAACAGAGGAGAATAGGGCATTGTGTATTTTTTTTGACAGATTATATTCAGAGCAATTTTGTTTTTAACATTGGGGTGCCTAGAAAATATTTAGATTTATTCGAATTGGGTAAAATTAGAATTTCTGTATTTTACATTAGAGAGCATACTGAGTTGGTGTATATACTCCAAAAATGAGTAGAATAAGGCATTGTATATTTTTTCTAACAGACTATATTCAGAGGCATTTTCTATTAACTTTTGGGCACCTAGATATTATTTAGATTTTGTTCGATTCATGTAAAACTAGAATTTCAGTATTTTACATGAGAGAGCATATGGAGTTGGTGTATATACTCCAAAACAGAGTAGAATAGGGCATTGTATATTTTCTCTGACAGATTATATACAGAGTAATTTTGTTTTTAACATTTGGGTGCCTAGGTAATATTTAGATTTTTTCAATTCAAGTAAAATTTGAATTTCTGTATCTTACATGACGGAGCATACTGAGTTGATGTATATACCCCAAAACAGAGTAGAATAAGCCATTGTATATTTTTTCTGACAGATTATATTCAGAGCAATTTTGCTTTTAACATTCGGGTGCCTAGATAATATTTAGATTTTTTTCGATTCGCTTAAATATAGAATTTCTGTGTTTTATATAAGAGAACATATGGAGTTGGTGTATGTACTCCAAAATAGAGTAGAATAAAGCATTGTATATTTTTTCTGACAGATTATATTCAGTGCAATTTTTTTCTTAACATTGGGGTGTCAAGAGAATATTTAGATTTTTTCTATTCGGGTAAAATTAGAATTTCGGTATTTTACATGAGAGAGCATACTGACTTGGTGTATATACTCCAAAACAAAGTAGAATAAGGCATTGTCTATTTTCTCTAACAGACTATATTTAGAGCCATTTTCTTTTAACATTGGGACCCCTAGATATTATTTAGATTTTTTTCCATTCTCGTAAAATTAGAATTTTGGTATTTTACATGAGAGAGCATACTGAGTTGGTGTATATACTCCAAAAAAGGGTGGAAAAGGGCATTGTATATTTTTTCTGACAGATTATTTTCAGAGCAATTTTGGTTTTATCATTGGGGTTCCTAGATAATATTTAGATTTTTTTCGATTCACGTAAAAATATAATTTCGGTATTTTATATGAGAGAGCACACTGAGTTGGTGTATATACTCCAAAAGAGAGTAGAATAACGCATTGTATATTTTTTTCTGACAGATTATATTCAGAGCAATTTTTCTATTAACATTGGGGACCCTAGATTATATTTAGATTTTTTTTTTATTCGCATAAATATAGAATTTCTCTATTTTACATGAGAGAGCATATGAAGTTGGTGTCTATACTACAAAACAGAGTAGAATAGAACATTGTATATTTTGTCAGACAGATTATATTCAGAGCAATTTTGCTTTAAACATTGGGGTGCCTAGATAATATTTAGAATTTTTTCGATTCACGTAAAATTAGAGTTTCGGTATTTTATATGAGAGAGCATACTGAGTTGGTGTATATACTCCAAAACATAGTAGAATAAGGCATTGTATATTTTTTCTAACATACTATATTCAGAGCCATTTTCTTTTAACTTTGGGGCGCCTAGATATTATTAAGATTGTTTTAGTTACACCTAAATATAGAATTTCTGTATTTTACATGAGAGAGCATACGGAGTTGGTGTATATATTCCATAACAGAGTAGAAAAGGGCATTGTATATTTTTTCTGACAGATTATATTCAGAGCAATTTTGCTTTTATCACAGGGGTGCCTAGATAATATTTAGATTTTATTCGATTCACGTAAAACTAAAATTTCGGTATTTTATATGAGAGAGCATATTGATTTGTTGTATATACTAAAAAACAGAGCAGAAAAGGGCATTGTATATTTTTTCTGACAGTTTATATTCAGAGCAATTTTGCTTTTAACATTGGAATGCCTAGATAATATTTAGATGTTTTTCGATTCGCTTAAATATAGAATTTCTCTATTTTATATGAGAGAGCATATGGTGTATATACTATAAAACAGAGTAGATTAGGGCCTTGGATATTTTCTCTGACAGTACATACTCAGAGCAATTTTGTTTTTAACATTGGGGGGCCTAGATAGTATTTAGATTTTTTTCGATTCGCTTAAATATAGAATTTCTGTATTTTACATGAGAGAGCAAATGGAGTTGGTGTATATACTCCAAAACAGAGTAGAATAAGGCATTGTATATTTGTTCTGACAGATTATATTCAGAGCAATTTTGTTTTTAACATTGGGGTGCCTAGATAATATTTAGATTTTTTTCGATTCGCTTAAACATCGAACTTCTGTATTTTACATGAGAGAGCATATGGAGTTGGTGTACATACTCCAAAACAGAGTAGAAAAGGGCATTGTATATTTTTTCTTACAAATTATATTCAGAGCAATTTTGTTTTTAACATTGGGGTGCCTAGATAATATTTAAAATTTTTCGATTCTATTAAATATATAATTTCTGTATTTTACATGAGAGAGCATATGGATTTGGTGTATATACTCCAAAACAGAGTAGAAAAGAGCATTGTATATTTTTTCTGACAGATTATATTCAGAGCAATTTTGTTTTTAACATTGGGGTGCCTAGATAATATTTAGATTTTTTTCGCTTCGCTTAAATATAGAACTTCTGTATTTTACACTGGAGACTGTATGTAGTTTGTGTATATACTCCAAAACAGAGTCGAATAGGGCGTTGTATATTTTTTTTGAGAGATTATATTCAGAGCAATTTTGTTTTTAACATTGGGGTGCCTAGATAATATTTAGATTTTTGTCGATTCTGGAAAAATTAGAATTTCAGTATTTTACATGAGGGAGTACACTGAGTTGGTGTATATACTCCAAAACAGAGTAGAATAAAGCATTGTATATTTTCTCTAAAAGACTATATTCAGAGCCATTTTCTTTTAACTTCGGGGCGCCTAGATATTATTTCAATTTATTTCGATTCGCGTAAAATTAGAATTTCGGATTTTTTTCCTGAAAGAGCACATGCAGTTTGTGTATATACTCCAAAAAAGAGAAGAATAAGGCATTTTATATTCCTTCTGACTGATTATATTCAGAGGAATTTTGTTTTTAACATAGGAGTGCCTAGATAATATTTAGATTTTTTCGATTTGAGTAAAATTAGAATTTCTGTATTTTACATGAGAGAGCATATTGAGTTGGTGTATATACTTCAAAAAAAGTAGAATAGGGCATTGTATATTTTTTCTGACAGATTATATTCAGAGCAATTTTGTTTTTAACATTGAGGTGCCTAGATAATATTTAGATATTTTTCGATTCGCTTAAATATAAAATTCCTGTATTTTACATGAGAGAATATATGGAGTTGATGTATATACTCTAAAAAAGAGTAGAATAGGGCATTGTATATTTTTTCTGACAGATTATATTCAGAGCAATTTTATTTTTAACTTTGGGGTACCTAAATAATATTTATATTTTTTCGATTCGGGTAAAATTAGAATTTCTTTATTTTACATGAGAGAGCATACTGAGTTGGTGTATATACTCCAAAACAAAGTAGAATAAAGCATTGTATATTTTCTCTAAAAGACTATATTCAGGGCCATTTTCTTTTAACTTCGGGGCGCCTAGATATTATTTCGATTGTTTTCGATTCACGTAAAATTAGAATTTCTTTATTTTACTTGAGAGAGCTTATTGAGTTGGTGTATTTACTGCAAAACATAGTAGAAAAGGGCATTGTATATTTTTTCTGACAGTTCATACTCAGAGCAATTTTGTTTTTAACATTGGGGTGCCTAGATAATGATAATATTCTTTTCGATTCGTGTAAATTTATAATTTCGGTATTGTACATGAGAGAGCATATTCAGTTGGTGTATATACTCCAAAATTGAGTAGAAAAGGGCATTGTATATTTTCTTTGACAGATTATTGTCAGAGAAATTTTGCTTTTAACATTGGGTTGCCTAGATGACATTTAGATATTTTTCGATTCACGTAAAATTAGAATTTACGTATTTTACATGAGAGAGCATATTGAGTTGGTGTATATATTTCAAAACAGAGTAGAAAAGGGCATTGTATATTTTTTCTTACAAATTATATTCAGAGCCATTTTCTTTTAACATTGGGCTGCCTAGATAATATTTAGATTTTTTCAATTCGCGTATAAATAGAACTTCAGTGTTTTACATGACAGAGCATGTTGTGTTGGTTTATATATTCCAAAACAGAGAAGAAGAAGGAATTGTATATTTTTTCGGACAGATTATATTCAGAGCAATTTTGCTTTTCTCATTGGGGTGCCTAGATAATATTTAGGTTTTATATGCTTCACGTAAATTTAGAATTTCGGTATATTACATGAGAGAGCATATTGAGTTGCTGTATGTACTCCACAACAAAGTAGTAAAAAGCATTGTGTATTTTTTGTTACAGATTATATTCAGAGCAATATTGGTTTTAACATTGGAATGCCTAGATAATATTTAGATTTTTTCGGTTCGTGTAAAATTATAATTTTTGCAATTTACATGAAAGAGCATATTGAGTTGATGTATATGCGCCAAAACATTGTAGAAAAGGGCATTGTATATTTTTTCTGACAGATTATACTCAGAGAAATTTTGATTTTTACATTGGGGTGCCTAAATAATATTTAGATTTTTTTCGATTCGCGTATATTTAGAATTTCGGTATTTCACATGAGAGAGCATATTGAGTTGGTTTATATACTCCAAAATAGAGTAGAAAAGGGCATTGTAGATTTTTTCTGAGAGATTATATTCAGAGTAATTTTGCTTTAACATTGGTTTGCCTAGATAATATTTAGATTTTTTTCGATTCACGTAAAATTAGAATTTCCGTATTTTACATGAGAGAGCATATTGAGTTGTTGTATATACTCCAAAACAGAGTAGAAAAGGGCATTGTGTATTTTTTCTGACGGATTACATTCAGAGCAATTTTGCTTTTAACCTTGGGGTGACTAGATAAAATTGAGATTTTGTTCAATTCGCGTAAATTTAGAATTCTGTATTTTACATGGGAGAGCATATTGAGATGGTGTATATACTCCAAAACTGAGTAGAAAAAGCATTGTATATATTTACTGACAGATTATATTCATAGCAATTTTGCTACTACCATTGGGGTGCCTCGATAATATTTATATTTTATTTGATTAGCATAAATTTAGAATTTCGGTATTTTACATGAGAGAGCATATTGAGTTGGTGTACATACACGAAAACATAGTAGAAAATGGCATTGTATATTTTTTCTGGAAGATTATATTCAGAGCAATTTTGCTTTTAACAATGGGTGCCTAGATAATATTTAGATATTTTTCGATTCATGTAAAATTAGAATTTTTGTATTTTACATGAGAGAGCATATGGAGTTGGTGTATATACTCCAAAACAGAGTAGAAAAGGGCATTGTATATTTTTTCTGACAGATTATATTCAGAGCAATTTTGTTTGTAACATTGGGGTGCCTAGATAATATTTAGAGTTTTTGAATTCTGGTAAAATTAGAATTTCTATATTTTACATGAGAGAGCATACTGAGTTGGGGTATATACTCCAAAACACAGTAGAATAAGGCATTGTATATTTTTTCTACCAGTCTATATTAAGAGCCATTTTCTTTTAACTTTGGGGTGCCTAGATATTATATAGATTATTTTTGATTCGCATATAATTAGAATTTCCATATTTCACATGAGAGAGCATATTGAGTTGGTGTATATACTCCAATACAGAGTAAAAAAGGGCATTGTATAATTTTTATGACAGATTATATTCAGAGAAATTTTGATTTTAACATTGGGGTGCCTAGATAATATTTAGATTTTTTTCGATTCACGTAAAATTAGAATTTCGGTATTTTACATGAGAGAGTATACTGAGTTGGTTTATATATTCCAATACAGAGTAGAATAGGGCATTGTATATTTTTTTTGACAGATTATATTCAGCGCAATTTTGCTTTTAACATTGGGGTGCATAGATTATATTTATATTTTTTTGATTCGGGTAAAATCAGAATTTCTCTATTTTACATGAGAGAGCATATTGAGTTGGTGTATATACTCCAAAACAGAGTAGAATAGGGCATTGTATATTTTTTCTGACAGATAATATTCAGAGCAATTTTTATTTTAACATTGGGGTACCTAGATAATATTTAGATTATTTTCTATTCACGTAAATTTAGAATTTCGGTATTTTACATGAGAGAGCATATTGAGTTGGTGTATATATCCCAAAACAGAGTAGAATAAGGCATTGTATATTTTTTCTAACAGACTATATTCAGAGCCATTTCCTTTTAACCTTGGAACACCTAGATATTATTTAGAATTTTTTCGAATTGCGTAAAATTAGAATTTCGTTATTTTACATGAGAGAGCATATTGAGTTGGTGTATATATTACAAAACAGAGTAGAAAATGGCATTGTACATTTTTTTCTGATATATTATATTCAGAGCAATTTTGCTTTTAATATTGGGATGTCTAGATAATATTTAGATTTTTTAATTTTTTCGATTCGGTTAAAATTAGAATTTCTTTATTTTACATGAGAGAGCATACTGAGTTGGTGTATATACTACAAAACAGAGTGAAATAAGGCATTGTATACTTTTTTAAGAGACTATATTCAGAGTTATTTTCTTTTAACTTTGGGGCGCCTAGATATATTTTAGATTTTTTTATTCGGTTAAATATAGAATTTCTGTATTTTACATTGGAGAGCATATGGATTTGGTGTATATACTCCAAAACAGAGTAGAAAAGGGCATTGTATATTTTTCCTAACAGAGTATATTCAGAGCCATTTTATTTTAACTTTGGGACGCTAGACATTATTTAGATTTTTTTCTATTCGCGTAAAATTAGAATTTCGGTATTTTATATGAGAGAGCATATTGAGTTGGTGTATATACTCCAAAACAGTGTAGAATAGGGCATTATATATTTTCTCAGACCGATTATGTTAAGAGCAATTTTGCTTTTATTATTGGGGTGCCCTGATAATATTTAGTTATATTTCGATTCACGTAAAATTAGAATTTCGGTGTTTTACATGAAAGAGCATACTGAGTTGGTGTATGTACTCAAAAACAGAGTAGAAAAGGGCATTGTATATTTTTTGTGACATGTTATATTCAGAGCAATTTTGCTTTTAACATTGGGGTGCCTATATAATATTTAGACTCTTTTCGATTCACGTAAATTTAGAATTTCGGTATTTTACATGAGAGAGCATATCGAGTTGGTGTATATACTCCAAAACAGAGTAGAATAGAAAATTGTACATTTTTATGACAGATTATTTTCAGAGCAATTTTGCTTTCAACATTGGGGTGCCTAGATAATATTTAGATTTTTTTCAATTCCCTTAAATATAGAATTTCTCTGTTTTACATGAGAGAGCATATGGAGTTGGTGTATATACTCCAAAACAGAGTACAATAGGACATTGTATATTTTATATGATAGATTATATTCGGAACAATTTTGCTTTTAACATTGTGGTGCCTAGATAATATTTAGATTTTTTTCAATTCACGTAGATTTAGAATTTCGGTATTTTTCATGAGAGAGCATACTGAGTTGGTGTATATACTCCAAAACAGAGTAGAATAAGGCATTGTATATTTTTTCTAACAGACTATATTCAGCGCCATTTTGTTTTAACTTTGGAAAGGATAGATATAATTTAGATTTTTTTCGATTCGCGGAAAATTAGTATTTCCGTATTTTACATGAGAGAGCACACTGAGTTGGTGTATGTACTCCAAAACAGAGTAGAATAAGGCATTGTTTATTTTTTCTAACAGACTATAGTCAGAGCCATTTTCTTTTAACTTTGGGGTGCCTCGATATTATTTAGATTTTTTTCGATTTGCGTAAAATTAAAATTTCGCTATTTTACATGAGAGAGCTTATTTAGTTGGTGTATATACTCCAAAACAGAGTAGAAAAAAGCATTGTATATATTTTCTGACATATTATATTCACACCAATTTTGTTTTTATCATTGGGGTGCCTAAATGATATTTAGATTTTTTTGAATATGCTTAAATATAGAATTTCTGTATTTTACATGAGAGAGCATATGGAGTTGGTGTATATACTCCAAAAGAGAGTAGAATAGGGCATTGTATATTTTTTCTTACATATTATATTCAGTGCAATTTTGTTTTTAACATTGGTGTGCCTAGATAATATTTAGATTTTTTTCAATTCATGTAAAAATAGAATTGTGGTATTTTACATGAGAGAGCAAAGTGAGTTGGTGTATATACTCCAAAACAGAGTAGAATAAGGCATTGTATATATTTTCTAACAGACTATATTTAGGGCCACTTTGCTTTTAACATTGGGGTGCCTAGATAATATTTAGATTTTTTTCAGTTCGCTTAAATATAGTATTTCTGTATTTTACATGAGAGAGCATATGGAGTTGGTGTATATACTCCAAAACAGAGTAGAATAGGAAATTGTATATTTTTTATGACAGACTATATTCAGAGCTATTTTCTTTTAACTTTGGGGCGCCTAGATATTATTTAGATTTTTTTTGATTGGCGTAAAATTAGAATTTCGGTATTTTACATGAGAGAGCATATTGAGTTGCAGTATATACTAAAAAACAGAGTAGAAAAGGGCATTGTGCACTTTTTCTGACAGAATATATTGAGAGAAATTTTGGTTTTAACATAGGGGTGCCTAGATAATGTTTAGATTTTTTTCGATTCGCTTAAATATAGTATTTCTGTATTTTACATGAGAGAGCATATGGAGTTGGTGTATATACTCCAAAACAGAGTAGAATAGGGAATTGTATATTTTTTCTAACAGACAGCATTCAGAGCCATTTTCTTTTAACTTTGGGGCGCATAGATATTATTTAAATTTTTTTCGATTTGCGTAAAATTAGAATTTCGGTATTTTACATGAGAGAGCGTAATGAGTTGTTGTATGTACTTTAAAACAGAGTAGAATAAGGCATTGTTTATTTTTTCTAACAGACTATAGTCAGAGCCATTTTCTTTTAACTTTGGCGTGCATAGATATTATTTAGATTTTTTTGGATTCGCGTAAAATTTGAATTTCGATAATTTACATTAGAGAGCATATTGAGTTGGTGTATATACTCTAAAACAGAGTAGAAAGGGGCACTGTATATTTTTTCTGGCAGATTATATTCAGAGCAATTTTGCTTTTAACATTGGGGTGCCTAGATAATATTTCGGTTTTTTTTTTGATTCACCTAAATATAGAATTTCTGTATTTTAGATGAGAGAGCATATGGAGTTAGTGTATATACTCCAAAACAGAGTAGAATAGAACATTGTATATTTTTTCTGAAAAATTATATTCAGAGCAATTTTGTTTTTCACATTGACGTGCCTAAATAATATTTAGATTATTTCGATTCGGATAAATTTAAATTTCTGTATTTTACATATCAGAGCATACTGAGTTGGTTTATATACTCCAAAACAGAGTAGAATAAGGTATTGTATATTTTTTTTAACAGACTATATTCCGAGCCATTAACTTTTAACTTCGGGGCGTCTAGATATCTTTTAGATTATTTTCGATTTGCGTAAAATTATAATTTCGGTATTTTACATGAGACAACATATGGAGTTGGTTTATACACCCCAAAACAGAGTAGAATAGGGCATTGTATATTTTTTCTGACAGATTATATTCAGATCGATTTGGTTTTTAACTTTGGGGTGCCTACATAATATTTAGATTTTTTTCGACCCGCTTAAATATAGAATTTCTGTATTTTACATGAGAGAGAATGTTGAGTTGGTGTATATACTCCAAAACAAAGTAGAATAGGGCATTGTATATTTTCTCTAATTGATTATATTCAGAGCAATTTTTTTTAACACTGAGGTGCCTAGATAATATTTAGATTTTTTCCATTAAAGTAAATTTATGATTTCTGTATTTTACATGAGAGAGCATACTGAGTTGGTGTATATACTCCAAAAGAGAGTAGCATAAGGCATTGTATATTTTTTCTAACAGATTATATTCAGCGCCATTTTGTTTTAAACGTTGGGGTGCGTAGATATTATTGAGATTTTTTTTTGATTCACATAAAATTAGAATTTCGTTATTTTACATGAGAGAGCATATTGGGTTGAGTTGGTGTATATACTACAAAACAGAGAATAGGGCATTGTATATTTTTTCTGACAGATTATATTCTGAGCAATTTTGTTGTTAACATTCGGGTGCCTAGATAATATTTAGATTTTTTCGATTTGGGTAAAATTAGAATTTCTGTATTTTACATTAGAGAACATACTGAGTTGGTGTATACACTCCATAACAGAGTAGAATAAGGCATTGTATATTTTTTCTAACAGACTATATTCAGAGCCATTTTCTTTTAACTTTTGGGTGCCTAGATATTATTTAGATGTTTTTCGATTTGCGTAAAATTAGAATTTCGCTATTTTTCATGAGAGAGCATATTGAGTTATTGTATATACTTTAAAACAGAGTAGAAAAGGGCATTGCATATTTTTTTTGACAGATTATTTTCAGAGAAATTTTGCCTTTAACATTGGGGTGCCTAGATGATATTTAGATTTTTTTCAATATGCTTAAATATAGAATTTATGTATTTTACATGAGAGAGCATATGGAGTTGGTGTATATCCTCCAAAACAGAGTAGAATAGGGCATTGTATATTTTTTTCTGACAGATTATATTCAGAGAAATTTTCTTCTTAATATTGGAGTGCCTAGATAATATTTCGGGTTTTTTTCGATTCACATAAATATAGAATTTCTGTATTTTACATGAGAGAGCATATGGAGTTGGTGTTTATACTCCAAAAATGAGTAGAATAGGAAATTGTATATTTTTTCTGACAGATTATACTCAGAGCAATTTTGTTTTTAACATTGCGGTGCCTAGATAATATTTAGATTTTTTCGATTCGGGTAAAATTTGAATTTCTGTATTTTACATGAGAGAGGATACTGAGTTAGTGTATATACTCCAAAACAAAACAGAATAAGGCATTGTATATTTTTTCTAACAGACTATATTTAGAGCCATTTTCTTTTACCTTTGGGGCACATAGATATTATTTAGATATTCTTCAATTCGCGTAAACTTAGAATTTCGGTATTTTACATGAGAGAGCATATTGAGTTGGTGTATATACTCCAAAACAGAGTAGAATACGGCATTGTATATTTTCTCTGACAGAATATATTAAGAGAAACCTTGTTTTTAACATTTGGAAGCCTTGATAATATTTAGATTTTTTCGATTTGGGTAAAATTAGAATTTCTGTATTTTACATGAGAGAGCATATTGAGTTGAGTTGGTGTATATACTACAAAACAGATAATAGGGCATTGTATATTTTCTCTGATAGATTATATTCAGAGCAATTTTGTTTTTAACATTCGGGTGCCGAGATAATATTAGATTATTTTGATTCGGGTAAATGTAGAATTTCTCTATTTACATGAGAGATCATTCTGAGTTGGTGTATTTACCCAATGACAAAGTAGAATAAGGCATTGTATATTTTTTCTAGCAGATTATAGTCAGAGCCCTATTCTTGTAGCTTTGAGGCGCATAGATATTATTTAGATTTTTTTTTGATTCGCCTAAAATTTGAATTTCGTTATTTTACATGAGAGAGCATATTGAGTTGGTGTATAAACTCTAAAACAGAGTAGAAAAGGGCATTGTATATTTTTTGTGACAGATTATATTCAGAGAAATTTTGCTTTTAACATTGGGGTGCCTAGATAATATTTAGATTTTTTTCAATTTGCTTAAATATAGAATTTCTATATTTTACATGAGAGAGCATATGGAGTTGGTGTATATACTCCTGAAAAAAGTAGAATAGGGCATTGTATATTTTTTATGACAGATTATATTCCGAGGAATTTTGTTTTTAACATTGGGGTGCCTAGATAGTATTTAGATTTTTTCGATTCGGGTAAAATTATAATTTCTGTATTTTACATGAGAGAGCATACTGAATTGGTGTATATACTCCAAAACAGAGTAGAATAAGTAATTGTATATTATTTCTGACAGATTATATTCAGAGCAATTTTGCTTTTAACATTGTGGTGCTAGATAATATTTAGATTTTTTTCAATTCAATTAATATTAGAAATTCGGTATTTTACATGAGAGAACATATTGTGTTGGTTTATATACTCCAAAACAGAGTAGAATAAAAAATTGTATATTTTCTCTAACAGACTATATTCAGAGCCATTTTCTTTTAACTTTGGCGTGCCTAGATATTATTTAGATTTTTTTCGATTCACGTAAAATTAGAATTTTGGTATTTTATATGAGAGAGCATATGGAGTTGGTGTATATACTCCAAAACAGAGTAGAAAAGGGCATTGTATATTTTTTCTGACACATTATATCGAGACCAATTTTGCTTTAAACATTGGGGTGCATAGATACTATTTAGATTTCTTTCGATTCGCGAAAAATTAGAATTTCAGTATTTTACATGAGGGAGAACACGGATTTGGTGTATTTTCTCCAAAACAGAGTAGAATAGGGCATTGTATATTTTTTCTAACAGACTATATTTATACCCATTTTCGTTTAAGGTTGGGGCGCCTAGATATTATTTAGATTTTTTTCGATTCGCGTAAATTTAGAGTTTCGGTATTTTACTTGAGAGAGCATATTGATTTGGTGTATATACTCCAAAGCAGAGTAGAAAAAGGCATTGTATATTTTTTCTGACAGATTATATTCAGAGCACTATTGCTTTTAACTTTGGAGTGCCTAGATTATATTTAGATTTTTTTCAATTTGCGTAAATATATATCTTCTCTATTTTACATGAGAGTGCATATTGAGTTAATGTATATACTCCAGAACAGAGTAGAATAGGGCATTGTATATTTTTTCTGACAGATTATATTCAGAGCAATTTTATTTTTAATATTGGGGTACCTAGATAATATTTAGATTTTTTTCCATTTGCTTAAATATACAATTTCTCTATTTTACATGAGAGAGCATATGGAGTTCGTGTATATACTCCAAAACAGAGTAGAAAAGGGCATTGTATATTTTTTCTGACAGATTATATTCAAAGCAATTATGCTTTTAACATTGGTGTACCTAGATAATATTTAGATTTTTTTCGATTTGCTTAAATATAGAATTTCTCTATTTTACATGAGAGTGCATATGATGTTGGTGTTTATACTCCGAAACAGAGTAGAATAGGGCATTGTATATTTTTTCTGACAGTTTATATTCAGAGCAATTTTGCTTTTAACATTGGGGTGCCTTGATATTATTTAGATATTTTCGATTCGGATGAAATTAGAATTTCTCTATTTCACACGAGGGAGCATACTGAGTTCGTGTCTATACTCCAAAACATAGTAGAATAAGTCATTGTATATTTTTTGTAACAGACTATATTCAGAGCCATTTTCTTTTAACATTGGAGCCCCTAGATATTATTCATAATTTTTTCGATTTGCGTAAAATTAGAATTTCGGTATTTTACATGAGAGAGCATATTGAGTTGGTGTGTATACTCCAAAGCAGAGTAGAATAAGGCATTGTATATTTTGTCTAACAGACTATACTCTGAGCAATTTTCTTTTAGCACTGAGGCGCCTAGATAATATTTAGATGTTTTTCGATTCACGTAAGATTAGAATTTCTGTATTGTACATGAGAGAGCATACTGAGTTGGTGTACATACTCCAAAACAAAGTAGAATAGGGCGTTGTTTATTTTTTCTGACAAATTATATTCAAAGGAATTTTGATTTTAACTTTTGTGTGCCTAGATAATATATAGATGTTTTTCGATTTTCTTAAATATGGAATTTCGGTATTTTACATGAGAGAGCATATGCAGTTGGTGTATACACTCCAAAACAGAGTAGAATAAGGCCTTGTATATTTTCTCTAACAGACTATACTAAGGGCTATTTTATTTTAACTTTGGGATGCCTAGATATTATTGAGATTTTCTTCGATTCATGTAAATTTAAAATTTCAGTGTTTTATATGAGAGAGCATACTGAGTTCGTGTATATAGTCCAAAACAGTGTAGAAAAATGCATTGTATATTTTTTCTAACAGACTATATTTAGAGCCATTTTCTTTTACCTTTGGGCCTCCTGGGTATTATTTAGATTTTCTTAGATTCCCGTAAAATTAGAATTTTGTTATTTTACATGAGATAGCATAATGAGTTGGTGTATATACTTTGAAATGAAGTAGAATAAGGCATTATATATTTTATCTAACAGACTATATTCACAGCCATTTTCTTTTAACTGTGGGGAGCCTAGATATTATTTAGATTTTTTTCGATTCGCGTAAAATTAGAATTTCGGTATTTTACATGAGAGAGCATATGGAGTTGGTGTATATACTCCAAAACAGAGTACAAAAGGGCATTGTATATTTTATCTGACAGATTATATTCAGAGCAAGTTTGCTTTTAACACTGGGGTGCCTAGATAATATTTAGATTTTTTTGGATTCGCATAAATATAGTATTTCTGTATTTTACATCAGAGAGCATATGGAGTTGGTGTATATACTCCAGAACAGAGTAGAATAGGGCATTGTATATTTTTTCTGACAGATTATATTCAGAACAATTTTGTTTTTAACATTGGGGTGCCTGGACAATATTTATAATTTTTCGATTTGGGTAGAATTAGAATTTTTGTATTTTACATGAGAGAGCATATGCAGTTAGTGTATAAACTCCAAAACTAAGTAGAATAAGGCATTGTATATTTTTTCTAACAGAATTTATTCAGAGCTATTTTTTTAGAACGTTGTGGCACCTAGATATTATTTAGATTTTTTTCGATTCGCGTAAAATTAGAATTTCGGTATTTTACATGAGAGAGCATATGGAGTTTCTGTATATAATCCAAAAAAGAGTAGAATAGGGCACTGTATATTTTTTTTGACAGATTATATTCAGAGCAATATTGTTTTTAACATTGGGGTGCCTACATAATATTTAGATTTTTTCGATTCGGCTAAAATAAGAATTTCTGTATTTTACATGAGAGAGCATATTGAGTTGCTGTATATACTAAAAACAGAGTAGAAAAGGGCATTGTATATTTTTTCTGACAGATTATATTCTGAGGAATTTTGCTTTTAACATTCGGGTTACTAGGTAATATTTAGATTTGTTTCGATTCGCTTAAATATACAATTTCTCTATTTTACATGAGAGAGCATACTGAGTTGGTGTATATACTCCAAAACAGAGGAGAATAAGGCATTGTATATTTTCTCTAACAGACTATATTAAGAGCCATTTTTTTTAAACTTTGGGGTGCCTATATATTATTTAGATTTTTTTCGATCGTGTAGAATTAGAATTTCAAAATTTTACATGAGAGAGCATATTGAGTAGGTGTATATACTAAAAAACAGAGTAGAAAATGCAATTGTGTATTTTTTCTGACAGATTATATTCAGATAAATTTTGCTATTTACATTGGGGTGCCTAGATAATAATTAGTTATTTTTTCTTTTCCTTAAATTTAGAATTTCTGTATTTTACATGAGAGAGCATATGGAGTTGGTGTATATACTCCAAAACAGAGTAGAATAAGGCATTGTATATTTTTTCTGACAGATTATATTCAGAGAAATTTTGCTTTTAACATTGAGGTGCCTAGATAATATCTAGATTTTTTTCGATTCGCTTAAATGTAGAATTTCTGTATTTTACATGAGAGAGCATATGGAGTTGGTGTATATAATCAAAAACAGAGCAGAATAGGGCATTGTATAGTTTTTCAGACGAATTATATTCAGAGAAATATTGTTTTTAACATTGGGGTGCCTAGATAATATTTAGATTTATTTGATTCACTTAAGATTAGAATTTCTCTATTTTACATGAGAGAGCATCCTGAGGTTGTGTATATACTCCAAAACAAGTTAGAATGAGGCATTGTATATTTTCTCTAACAGACTATATTCAGAGCCATTTTCTTTGAACTTTGAGGCGCCTAGATATTATATAGATTTTTTTTGATTTGCATAAAATTAGAATTTCGGTATTTTATATGAGAGAGCATATGGATTTGGTGTATATACTCCAAAACAGAGTAGAATCGAACATTGTATATTTTTTCTGACAGATTATATTCAGAGCAACTGTACAGTTAACATTCCCGTGCCTAGATAATATTTAGATTATTTTTGATTCACGTAAAATTAGAATTTCGGTATTTAACATCAGAGAGAATACTGAGTTAGTGTATATACTCCAAAACAGAGTAGAATAAGGAATTGTATATTTTTTTTAACAGACTATTTTCAGAGCCATTTTCTTTTAACTTTGGGGCGCCTAGATTTTATTTAGATTTATTTCGATTCGCGTAAAATTCGAATTTCGGTAATTTACATAAGAGAGAGTATTGAGTTGGTGTTTACACTACAAATCACAGTAGAAAAGGTCATTGTTTATTTTTTCTGACAGATTATATTCAGAGCAATTTTGCTTTTAACATTCGGGTGCCTAGATAGTATTTAGATTTTTATGGATTTACGTAAAATTAGAATTTCCGTATTTTACATGAGAGAGCATACTGAGTTGTTGTATACACTCCAAAACAGAGTAGAATACGGCATTTTATATATTTTTTAACAGACTATATTAAGGGCCATTTTCTTTTAACTTTGGGGCGCCTAGATATTATTTAGATTTTTTATGATTCACTTAAATTAGAATTTCGGTATTTTACATGAGAGACCATGTTGAGTTTGTGTATATACTCCAAAACAGAGTAGAAAAGGGTATTGTATATTTTTTTGCATAGACTATATTCGGAGCAATTTTGCTTTTAGCATTGGGGTGCCTAGATAATATTTAGATTTTTCTCAATTCACGTAAAATTAGAATTTCGGTATTTTACATGAGAGAGCATACTGAATTGGTGTATATACTCCAAAACAGAGTAGAATAGGGTATTGTATATTTATTCTGACAGATTATATTCAGAGCAATATTGTTTTTAAGATTGGGGTGCCTGGAAAATATTTAGAATTATTTCGATTCATGTAAAATGAGAATTTTGGTATTTTACATGAGAGAGAATAATGAGTTAGTGTTTATACTTCAAACAGAGTAGAATAGGGCTGTAGAGTTTTTCTGACAGATTAGATTCAGAGTAATTTTGTTTTTAACATTGGGGTGCCTAGATATATTTTGGTTTTTCGATTCTGGTAAAATTAGAATTTCTGTATTTTACATGAGAGAGAATATTTAGTTGGTGTATATATTACAAAACAGAGTAGAAAAGGGCATTGTATATTTTTTCTGTCAGATTATACTCAAAGCAATTATGCTTTTAACATTGGGGTGCCTAGATAATACTGAGATATTTTTCGATTTGCTCAAATATAGCATTTCTCTATTTTACGTGAGAGAGCATATGGAGTTGGTGTGTATACTCCAAACCACAGTAGAATAGGGCCTTGTATATTTTTTCTGACAGATTATATTCAGAGCAATTTTGTTTTTAACTTTGGGGTGCCTAGATAATTTTTAGATATTTTTCGATACACGTAAAATTATAATTTCGGTATTTTACATGAGAGAGAATACTGAGTTTGTGTATGTACTCCAAAACAGAGTAGAATAAGGCATTGTATTTTTTTCTAACAGAGTATATTCAGAGCCATTTTCTTTTAACTTTGGGTCGCCTAGATATTATTTAGATTTTTTTCGATTCTCATAAATTAGTATTTCGGTATTTTACATGAGAGAGCTTATTGTGTTGGTGTATATACAGCAAAACAGAGTAGTAAATTGCATTGTATATTTTTTCTGAAAGATTATATTCAGAGAAATTTTGCTTTTAACATTAGGTTGCCTAGATAATACTTAGATTTTTTTTCAATTCTCTTGAAAATAGAATATTTGTATTTTACTTGAGAGAGCATATGGAGTTGGTGTATACACTACAAAACAGAGTAGAATAAAGAATTGTATATTTTTCATTACAGACTGTATTCAGAGACATTTCCTTTTAACTTTGGGGCTCCTAGATATTATTTAGATTTTTTTCTATTCACGTAAATTTAGAATTTCGGTATTTTACATGAGATAGCATACTGAGTTGGTGTATATAATCCAAAACAGAGTAGAATAGGGCATTGTATATTTTTTCTGACAGATTATATTCATAGCAATTTTGCTGTTAACATTGGGGTGCCTAGATAATGTTTAGAATTTTTTCGATTCGCTTAAATATAGAATTTCTGTATTTTACATGAGAAAGCATATAGAGTTAATGTATATACTCCAAAACATAGCAGAATAGGGCATTGTATATTTTTTCTGACAGATTATATTAAGAGCAATTTTGTTTTTAACATTGGGGTGCCTAGATAATATTTAGATATTTTTCAATTCACGCAAAATTAGAATTTCGGAATTTTACATGAGAGAGCATACTGAGTTGGTTTATATACTCCAAAACAGAGTAGAATAAGGCATTGTATATTTTTTTAACAGACTATATTCAGAGGCATTTTCTTTTACATTTGGGTTGCCTAGATATTATTTAGATTTTTTTCGATTCGCGTAAATTAGAATTTCTTTATTTTACATGAGAGAGCATATTGAGTTGGTGTATATACTGCAAAACACAGTAGTAGAGGGCATTGTTTTTTTTTTATGACAGATTATATTCAGAGAAAATTTGTTTTTTACATTGGGGTACCTAGATTATATTTAGATTATTTTCGATTCACGTAAAATTAGAATTTCGGTATTTTACATCAGAGAGCATACTGAGTTGGTGTATATATTCCAAAACAGAGTAGAATAAGGCATCGTATATTTTTTCTAACAGACTATATTCAGAGCCATTTCCTTTTAACCTTGGGACACCTAGATATTATTTAGATTTTTTCGATTCACGTAAAATTAGTATTTTGGTATTTTACATGAGAGAGCAAATTGAGTTGGTCTATATATTACAAAACAGAGTAGAAAAGGGCATTGTACATTTTTTCTGATATATTATATTCAGAGCAATTTTGCTTTTAACATTGGGGTGCCTAGATAATATTTAAATTTTTAATTTTTTTGATTCTGTTAAAATTAAAATTTCTGTATTTTACATGTGAGAGCATACTGTGTTGGTATATATACTTCAAAACAGAGTGAAATAAGGCATTGTATAATTTTTCTAAGAGACTATATTGAGAGCCATTTTCTTTTAACTTTGGGTGGCCTAAATATATTTTTGATTTTTTTTTATTCGCTTAAATATAGTATTTCTGTATTTTACATGGGAGAGCATATGGAGTTGGTGTATATACTCCAAAACCCAGTAGAAAACGGCATTGTATATTTTTTATAAAAGAATATATTCAGAGCCATTTTCTTTTAACTTTGTAGCGCTAGATATTATTTAGATTTTTTTCGATTCACGTAAAATTAGAATTTCCGTATTTTACATGAGAGAGCATACTCAGTTGGTGTATATACTCCAAAATATAGTAGAAACAGGCACTATATATTTTTTCTAACAGAATATATTTAGAGTCGTTTTCTTTTAACTTCGGTGAGTGTAGATATTATTTAAATATTTTTCGATTCGTGTAAAATTAGAATTTCTGTATTTTACATGAGAGAGCACACTGAGTTGGTGTATATACTCCAAAACAGACTAAAATGGGGCATTGCATATTTTTTCTGACAGATAATATTCAGAAAAATTTTTTTTAACATTAGGGTGCCTAGGTAATATTTAGATATTTTTGAATCTGGTAAAATTAGAATTTCTGTATTTTACATGAGATTGCATATTGAGTGGGTGTATATACTACAAAACAGAGTAGAAAAGGAAATTGTATATTTTTTCTGAAAGATTATATTAAGAGCAATTTTGCTTATAACATTGGGGTGCCTATATAATTTTTAGATTTTTTTTGATTCGCTTAAATATAGAATTTCTGTATTTTGCATGAGAGAGCATATGGAGTTGGTGTATATACTCCAAAACAGAGTAGAATAGGGCATTGTATATTTTTTCTGACAGATTATATTCAGAGCAATTTTTTTTTAACATTGGGGTGCCTATATAATATTTAGATTTGTTTCGATTCATGTAAAATTAGAATTTCGGTATTTTACATGAGAGAGCATACTGAGTTGGTGTATATATTCCAAAACAGAGTAGAATAAGGCGTTGTATATTTTTTCTAACACACTATATTCAGAGCCATTTTCTTTTAACTTTGGAGTGCCTAGATATCAATTAGATTTTTCTCGATTCACGTAACATTAGAATTTCTGTATGTTACATGAGAGAGCATATTGAGTTGGTGTATATACTCCAAAACAGAGTAGAAAAGGGCATTGTATATTTATTCTGACAGATTATATTCAGAGGAATTTTGCTTTTAACATTGGGGTGCCTAGATATCATTTAGATTATTTTTAATACGCTTAAATATAGAATTTCTGTATTATACATGAGAGAGCATACTGAGTTTGTGTATATACTCTAAATAGAGTAGAATAGGGCATTGTATATTCTTTCTGATAGATTATATTTAGATTTTTTTCGATTCGCTTAAATATAGAAGTTCTGTATTTTATATGATAGATCATATGGAATTGGTGTATATAATCCAAAACAGAGTGGAATAGGGCATTGTATATTTTCTCTG
The DNA here is from genome assembly GCF_049354715.1 of Callithrix jacchus. NCBI lineage: Eukaryota > Metazoa > Chordata > Mammalia > Primates > Cebidae > Callithrix > Callithrix jacchus. The sequence goes on from NC_133519.1 coordinate 53,938,020, forward strand.
ACAGATTATATTCAGAGCAACGTTATTTTTAACACTGTTGTGCCTATATAATATTTAAATTTTTTTCGATTCACGTAAAATTAGAATTTCTGTATTATACATGAGAGAGCATACTGAGTTGGTCTATATACTCCAAAATAAAGTAGCATAAGGCATTATATATTTTTTCCAACAGACGACATTCAGAGCTATTTTCTTTTAACTTTGGGGTGCCTAGCTATTATTTAGATTTTATTCGATTCGTGCAAAATTAGAATTTCTGTATTTTACATGAGAGAGCATATTGAGATGGTGTATATACTCCAAAACAGAGTAGAAAAGGCCATTGTATATTTCTTCTGACAGATTATAGTCAGAGCAATCTTGCTTATAACATTGGGGTGCCTATATAATATTTAGATTTTTTCGATTCACGTAAAATTTGAATTTTTGTATTTTATATGATAAAGCACACTGAGTTGGTGTATATACTCCAAAACAGAGTAAAATAGGGCATTGTATATTTTTTCTGACAGATTATATTCAGAGAAATTTTGTTTTTAACATTGGGTGCCTAGGTAATATTTAGATTTTTTCGATTCAGTTAAAATTAGAATTTCTGTATTTTACATGAGAGAGCATATTGAGTTGGTGTATATACTAGAAAACAGAGTAGAAAAGGGAATTGTATATTTTTTCTGACAGATTATATTCAGAGAAATTTTGCTTATAATATTGTGGTGCCTATATAATATTTAGATTTTTTTTCGATTCGCTTAAATATAGAATTTCTGTATTTTACAGGAGAGAGCATATCGAGTTGGTGTATATACTCCAAAACAAAGTCGAAAAGGGCATTGTATATTTTTTCTGACAGATTGTATTCAGAGCAAATATTCTTTTAACATTGGGGTGCCTAGATAATACCTAGATTTTTTTCGATTCGCTTAAACATAGAATTTCTGTATATTACATGAGAGAGCATATGGAGTTGGTGTATATACTGCAAAACAGAGTAGAATAGCGCATTGTATATTTTTTCTGAGACAATATATTCAGAGCAATTTTTTTTTAACATTGGGGTGCCTAGATAATAGTTAGATTTTTTTATTTTCTCAATTTGAGTAAAATTAGAATTTCTGTATTTTACATAAGAAAGCATATGGAGTTGATGTATATACTCCAAAACAGAGTAGAATAGGGCATTGTATATTTTTTCTGACAGATTATATTCAGAGCAATTTTGCTTTTAACATGGGGGTGCCTAGATTATATTTAGATTATTTTCGATTCGCTTGAATATAGAACTTTTGTATTTTACATTATAGAGCATATTGAGTTGTTGTATATCCTCCAAAACAGAGTAAAATAGGGCATTGCATATTTTTTCTGAGAGATTATATTTACAGAAATTTTGTTTTAACATTAGGGTGCCTAGGTAATATTTAGATTTATTCGATTCAGGTAAAATTAGAATTTCTGTATATTATAGGAGATTGCATATTGAGTTGGTGTATATACTACAAAACGGAGTAGAAAACGGCATTGTATATTATTTCTGACAGATTATATTCAGAGCAATTTTGCTTTTAACACTGCGGTCCCTAGATAGTATTTAGATTATTTTCGATTCACTTAAATATAGAATTTCTGAATTTTACATCAGAGAGCATATGAAGTTGCTGTATATACTCCAAAACAAGGTAGAAGAGGGCATTGTATATATTTTCTAACACATTATATTCAGACCAATTTTGTTTTTAACATTGGGATTCCCAGATAATATTTAGATTTTTTTATTTTTTCGATTCGTGTAAAATTAGAATTTCTGTATTTTACATAAGACAGCATACTGAGTTGGTTTATATACTACAAAACATAGTGGAAAAGGGCATTGTATATTTTTTCTAACAGATTATATTCAGAGCAATTTTGCTTTTAACATTGGGGTGCCTAGATAATATTTAGATTTTTTTTGATTCGCTTAAATATAGAATTTCTGTATTTTACATGAGAGAGCATATGGAGTTAGTGTATATACTCCAAAACAACGTAGAATGGGGCATTGTATATTTTTTCTGAGAGATTATATTCAGAGCAATTTTGATTTTAACATTGGGGTGCCAGGATAATATTTAGATTTTTTTCGATTCACGTAAAATTAGAATTTCGGTATTTTACATGAGGGAGCATACTGAGTTGGTCTATACTCCAAAACAGAGTAGAATAAAACATTGTATATTTTTTCTTACCGACTGTATTCAGAGCCATTTTCTTTAAATTTGGGGCTCCTAGATATCATTTAGATTTTTTTCAATTCACGTAAAATTAGAATTTCTGTATTTTACATGAGAGCATATTGAGTTGGTGTATATATTAAAAATCAAAGTACAGAAGGGCATTGTATATTTTTTCTGACAGATTATATTCAGAGCAATTTTGCTTTTAACATTGGGGTGCCTAGATAATATTTAGATTTTTTTCGATTCACGTAAATTTAGAATTTCCGTATTTTACATGAGAGAACATATTGAGCTGGTGTATATAATTTATAACAGGGTAGGAAAGGGCATTGTATATTATTTTTGACAGATTATATTCAGAACAATTTTGCTTTTAACATTGGAATGCCTGGAAAATATTTATACTTTTTGCTGTTCATTTAAATTTTGAATTTTGGTATTTTACATGAGAGAGCATATTGAGTTGGTGTATATACTCCAAAACAGAGTAGAAAAAAGCATTGTATATTTTTTCTGACAGATTATATTCAGAGCCATTCTCCTTTAACATTGGGGTGCCTAGATAATATTTAGATTTTTGTCGATTTTCGTAAAATTCGAATTTCGGTATTTTACATGAGAAAGCATACTGAGTTGGTGTGTATATTCCAAAACAGAGTAGAATAGGGCATTGTATATTATTTATGACAGATTATATTCAGAGAAATTTTTGTTTTAACATTGTGGTACCTCAATAATATTTAGATTTCTTTCGAGTCGCGTATATTTACAATTTCGGTATTTTACATGAGAGAGCATATTGAGTTGGTGTATATACTCCAAAACAAAGTAGAAAAGGGGATTGTATATTTTTTCTGACTGATTATATTCAGAGCTATTTTATTTTATCATTCGGGTGCCTAGATAATATTTAGATTTTTTTCGATTCGCGTAAATTTAGAATTTTGATATTTTACATGAGAGAGCATATTGGGTTAGTGTATATGTGCCAAAAGAGAGTACAAAAAAGCATTGTATATTTTTTCTGACAGATTATATTCAGAGCAATTTTGCTTTTAACGTTGGTATGCCTAGATAATATTTAGATTTTTTTCTGTTCGTGTAAATTTAGAATTTCGTTACTCTGCATGGGAGAGCATATTGAGTTGGTTTATATACTCCAAAACAGAGTAGAAAAGAGCAATGTATATTTTCTCTGACAGATTTTGTTCCGAGAAATTTTGGCGTTTACATTGCGGTACCTAGATAATATTTAGATTTTTTTCGATTCGCGTAAATTTAGAATTTCGGTATTTTGCATGAGAGAGCATATTGGGTTAGTGTATATACTCCAAAACAGAGTAGAAAAAAGCATTGTATATTTTTTATGACAGATTATATTCAGAGAAATTTTTCTTTTATTATTGGAATGTCTAAATAATATTTAGATTTTTTTCGGTTCGTGTAAAATTTGACCTTCTGTATTTTACATGAGAGAGCATATTGACTTGGTGTATATATTGGAGAACAGAGTAGAAAAAGGCATTGTATATATTTTCTGACAGATTACATTCAGAACAATATTGCTTTTAACATTGGGGTGCCTAGATAATATTTAGAATTTTTTAATTTCCATCAATTTATAATTTCTGTATTTTACATGAGAGAGCATATTGAGGTGGTTTATATACTTTATAACAGAGTAGGAAAGGGCATTGTATATTATTTCTGACAGATTATATTCAGAATAATTTTGCTTTTAACATTGTGTTCGTCGATAATATTTAGATTTTTTCGATTCGCGTAAATTTTGAATTTTGGTATTTTACATGAGAGAGCACATTTGGTTGGTTTATATTCTCCAAAACAGAATAGAAAAGGGCATTGTATATTTTCTCTGAAAGATTTTATTCAGAGGAATTTTGCTTTTAACATTGGGGGGCCTAGAAAATATTTAGATTTATTTCGATTCGCGGAAATTTAGAATTTCGGTATTTTACATGAGAGAGCATATTGAGATGGTGTATGTACTCGAAAGCAGAGTAGAAATAGGCATTGTATATTTTATCTGACAGATTACATTCAGAACAATTTTGCTTTTTACATTGCGTTGCCTAGATAACATTTAGAATTTTTTTAATTTTGTAAATTTATAATTTCGGTATTTTACCTGAGAGAGCATATTGAGTTGGTGTATATACTTTATAACAGAGTAGGAAAGGGAATTGTAGATTATTTCTGACAGATTATATTTAGAGCAATTTTGCTTTTAATATTGGGTGCCTAAATAATATTTAGATTTATTTCGATTCTCGTAAATTTAGGATTTCTGTATTTTATATGAGAGAGCATATACGGTTGGTGTATATACTCCAAATCAGAGTAGAAAAATGCATTGTATATTTTTCTGACAGATTATATTCAGAGCAATTTTGCTTTTAACATTGGGGTGCCTAGATAATATTTAGATTTTTTTCGATTCAGGTAAATTTAGAATTTTTGTATTTTACATGAGAGAGCATATTGAGTTGGTTTATGTACTCCAAAAAAGAGTAGAAGAGGGCATTGTGTTCTTTCTCTCACAGACTATATTCAGAGCAATCTTGCTTTTAACATTGGAATGCCTAGATAATATTTAGATTTTTTTTGGTTCGTGTAAAATTTGAACGTTTGTATTTTACATGGGAGAGAATATTGAGTTGGTATATATACTCCAAAACAGAGTCGAAAAAGGCATTGTATATTTTTTCTGACAGATTACATTCAGAAGAATTTTGCTTATAACATTGGGGTGCCTAGATAATATTTAGAATTTTTTAATTTGCTTAAATTTACAATTTTTGTATTTTACATGAGAGAGCATATTGAGTTGGTTTATATACTTTATAACAGAGTAGGAACAGGCATTGTATATTATTTCTGACAGATTATATTCTGAACAATTTTGCTTTTAACATTGGGTGCCTAGATAATATTTATATTTTTTTCGATTCCCGTAAAATTAGAATTTCGGTATTTTACATGAGAGAGCATATTGAGTTGGTGTATATACTCCAAAACAAAGTAAAATAAGGCATTGTATATTTTTTCTGACAGATTATATTCAGACCAATTTTGCTCTTAACACTGGGGTTTCTAGATAATATTTAGATTTTTTTCGATTCCCGTAAATTTAGAATATCGGTATTTTACATGAGAGAGCATATTGAGTTGGTGTATATACTCCAATACAGAGTAGAAAAGGTCATTGTACATTTTTTCTGACAGACTATAATCAGAGAAATTTGGCTTTTAACATTGGGGTGCCTAGATAATATTTACATTTTTTTCGATTCACTTAAGTATTGAATTTCTTTATTTTACATGAGAGAGCATATGAAATTGGTGTATATACTCCAAAACAGAGTGGAATAGACCATTGTATATTTTTTCTGACAGATTATATTCAGTGCAATATTGCTTTTATCATTGGGGTGCCTAGATAATATTTAGATTATTTTCGATTTCCTTAAATGTAAAATTTTTGTATTTTACATGAGAGAGCACACTGAGTTGGTGTATATATTCCACAACAGAGTAGAATAAGGAATTGTATATTTTTTCTGACAGATTATATTCTGAGCAATTTTGCTTTTAGCATTGGGGTGCCTAGATAACATTTACATTTTTTTCGATTCGCTTAAATATAGAATTTTTGTATTTTACATGAGAGCATATGGAGTTGGTGTATATACTCCAAAACAGAGTAGAATAGGGTATTATAATTTTTTTTCTGACAGATTATATTCAGAGCAATTCTGTTTTTAACATTCGGATGCCTAGATAATATTTAGATTTTTTCAATTCACTTAAAATTAGAATATCTCTATTTTACATGAGGGAGCATACTGAGTTGGTGTATATACTCCAAAACAAAGTAGAATAAGGCATTGTATATTTTTACTAGCAGAGTATATTCGGAACCATTTTCTTTTAACTTTGGAACGCCTAGATATCATTTAGATTTTCTTCGGTTCGTGTAAAATTACAATTTCGATATTTTACATGAGAGAGCATACTGAGTTGGTGTATGTACTCCAAAACAGAGTAGAAACGGCCATTGTATATTCTTTCTGAACTATTATATTCAGAGCAATTTTGCTTTTAACATTCGGGTGCCTTGATAATATTTCGATTTTTTTCGATTCACGTAAAATTAGAATTTCAGTATTTTACATGAGAGAGCATACTCAGTTGGTGTATATACTCCAAAACAGAGTAGAAAAAGGCATTGTATATTTTTTCTAACAGACTATATTCAGAGCCATTTTCTTTTAACTTCGGGGCACCTAGATATAATTTAGATTTTTTTCGATTCGCATAAAATTAGAATTTCTGTATTTTACATGGGAGAGGATATGGAGTTGGTGTATATACTCCAAAACAGAGTAGAAAAGGGCATTGTATATTTTTTCTGACAGATTATGTTCAGAGCGATTTTGCTTTTAACATTGGGGTTCCTAAATAATATTTAGATTTTTCTCAATTCGCTTAAATATAGAATTTCTGTATTTTAAATGAGAGAGCACACTGAGTTGGTGTATATACTCCAACACAGAGTACAATAAGGCATTGTATATTGTTTCTAACAGACTATATTCAGAGCCATTTTCTTTTAAATTTAGGGCACCTAGATATATTAAATTTTTTCGATTTGCGTAAAATTATAATTTCGGTATTTTACCTGATAGAGCATATTGAGTTGGTGTATATACTACAAAAAGGAGTAGAATAGGGCATTGTATATTTTTTCTGCAAGATTATATTCAGAGCAGTTTTGCTTTTAACATTGGGGTGCCTAGATAATATTTAGATTTTTTTCAATTTGCTTAAATATAGAATTTCTGTATTTTACAAGAGAGCAAATTGAGTTGGTCTATATACATCAAAACAGAGTAATATAGAGCATTGTATATTTCTTTTGACAGATTACATTCAGAGCAATTTTGTTTTTAACATTGAAGTGCCTAGATAATATTTAGATTTTTTTGATTCAGGTAAAATTAGAATTTCGGTATTTTACATGATAGAGCATTCTGAGTTGGTTTATATACTCCAAAAGAGAGTAGAATAAGGTATTGTATATTTTATCTAACAGACTATATTCAGAGCTATTTTCCTTAACTTTGGGGCGCCTAGATATTATTTAGATTTTTTTCGATTCGCGTAAAATTTGAATTTCATTAGTTTAAAAGAGAGCATATTGAGTTGGTGTATATACTCCAAAACAGAGTAGAATAGGGTACTGTATATTTTTTCTGACAGATTATATTCAGAACAATTTCGCTTTTAACATTGGGGTGCCTAGATAATATTTAGATTTTTTTCGATTCACTTAAAATTAGAATTTCGGTATTTTACATGAGAGAGCATACTGAGTTAAGGTATATACTCTAAAACAAGTAGAATAAGGCATTGTATATTTTTCCTAACAGAGTATATTCAGAGCCATTTTCTTTTAACTTTTGGGCGCCTAGATATCATTTAGATTTTTTTCGATTCGCATAAAATTAGAATTTCGGTATTTTACATGGGAGAGCATATGGAGTTGGTGTATATACTCCAAAACAAAGTAGAAAAGGGCATTGTATATTTTCTCTGACAGATTGTATTTAGAGAAATTTTGTTTTTAACATTGGGGTGACTAGATAATATTTAAATTATTTTCGATTCACTTAAATTTAGAATTTCTGTATTTTACAAGATAGAGCATATGGAATTGCTGTATGTACTCCAAAACAGAGTAGAATAGGGCATTGCATATTTTTTCTGACAGATTATATTTGAGCAATTTTGCTTTTAACATTGGGGTGCCTAGATAATATTTAGATTTTTTTTGATTCAGGTAAAATTAGAATTTTTGTATTTTAAATGAGAGAGCATATTGAGTTGGTTTATGTACTCCAAAAAAGAGTAGAAGAGGGCATTGTGTTCTTCTCTGACAGACTACATTCAGAGCAATCTTGCTTTTAACATTGAAATGCCTAGATAATATTTAGATTTTTTATTGGTTCGTGTAACATTTGAACTTCTGTATTTTACATGGGAGAGCATATTGAGTTGGTGTATATACTCCAAAACAGAGTAGAAAAAGGCATTGTATATTTTTTCTGACAGACTACATTCAGAAGAATTTTGCTTATAACATTGGGGTGCCTAGATAATTTTTAGAATTTTTTAATTTGCGTAAATTTACAATTTCTGTATTTTACATGACAGAGCATATTGAGTTGGTTTATATATTTTATAACAGAGTAGGAAAGGGCATTGTATATTATTTCTGACAGATTATATTCAGAGCAATCTTGGTTTTAACATTGGAATGCCTAGATAATATTTAGATTTTTTTTATTCACATAAAATTAGAATTTCGGTATATTACATGAGAGAGCATACTGAGTTGGTCTATATACCCCAAAACAGAGTAGAATAAGACATTGTATATTTTCTATGACAGATTATATTCAGAGCAGTTTTGCTTTTAACATTGGGGTGCCTAGATAATATTTAGATTTTTTTCAATTCGCTTAAATATAGAATTTCTGTATTTTACATGGAAGAGCATATGGAGTTGGTGTATATACTCCAAAACAGAGTAGGATAGGCCCTTGTATATTTTTTCTCACAGACTATATTTAGAACAATTTTGTTTTTATTTTTTGGGTGCCTACATAATATTTAGATTTTTTCGATTTGGGTAAAATTAGAATTTCTGTATGTTAGATGAGAGAGCATACTGAGTTGGTGTATATACTCCAAAACAGAGTAGAATAAGGCATTGTATATTTTTACTAACAAACTATATTCAGAGCCATTTTCTTTGAACTTTTCAGCGCCTAGATATTATTTAGATTTTTTTCGATTCACCTAAAATTAGAATTTCGGTATTTTACAGAAGAGAGCATATTGAGTTGGTGTATATACTCCAAAACAAAGTAGAAAAGGGCATTGTACATTTTTTATGACAGATGATAGTCAGAGCAATCTTGCTTATAACATTGGGGTGCCTATATAATATTTAGATTTTTTTGATTCACGTAAAATTAGAATTTTGGTATTTTATATGAGAGAGCATACTCAGTTGGTGTATATACTCCAAAACAGAGTAGAATAAGGCACTGTATATTTTTTTTAACAGACTGTATTCAGAGCCATATTTCTTTATCTTTGGGGCGCCTAGATGTTATTTAGATTATTTTCGATTTTCGTAAAATTAAAATTTCGGTATTTTACATGAGAGAGAATATTGAGTTGGTATATATACTCCAAAACAGAGTAGAAAAGTTCATTTTAGATTTTTTCTGACAGATTATATTCAGAGGAATTTTGCTTTTAACATTGGGGTTCCTAGATACTATGTAGATTTTTTTCAATTCGCTTAAATATAGAATTTCTGTATTTCACATGAGAGAGCATATTTAGTTCGTGTATATACTACAAAACACAGTAGAAAAGGGCATTGTATATATTTTATGACAGATTATATTCAGAGAAATTATGTTTTTAACATTTTGGTGCCTAGATAATATTAAAATTTTTTCGATTCACGTAAAATTTGAATTTCGGTATTTTACATGTTAGAGCATACTGAGTCGGTGTATATACTCCAAAACGAAGTAGAATAACGCATTGTATATTTTTTATAACAGACTATATTCACAGCCATTTTCTTTTAACTGTGGGAAGCCTAGATATTATTTAGATTTGTTTCAATTCGCGTAAAATTAGAATTTCTTTATTTTACATGAGAGAGCATATGGAGTTGGTGTATATACTCCAAAACAGAGTAGAAAGGGGCATTGTATATTTTTTCTGAGAGATGATATTCAGAGCAATTTTGCTTTTAACACTGGGGTCCCTAGATAATATTTAGATTTTTTTCGATTCACTTAAATATGAAATTTCTGTATTTTACATGAGAGAGCATATGGAGTTGGTGTATATACTCCAAAACAGAGTAGAATAGGGCATTGTATATTTTTTCTGACAAATGATATTCAGAGAAATCTTGTTTTTAACATTGGGTTGTCTAGGTAATGTTTGGATTTTATTCGATTTGCTTAAATATAGAATTTCTGTATTTTACATGAGAGAGCATATGGAGTTGGTTTATATGCTTCAAAACAAAGTAGAATAGGGCATTGTATATTTTTTCTGACACATTATATTCAGAGAAATTTTGTTTTTAACACTGAAGCGCCTAGATAATATTTAGATTTTTTCTATTTGGGTAAAATTAGAATTTCTGTATTTCACATGAGAGAGCATATTGAGTTGGTGTATATACTCCAAAACAGAGTAGAATAAGGCAATGTACATTTTCTCTAACAGACTATATTCAGAGCCATTTTCTTTTAACTTTGGGGCGCCTAGATATTATTTAGATGTTTTTCGATTCGCGTAAATTAGAATTTCAGTATTTAACATGAGTGAGCATAGTGAGATGGTTGATATACTCCAAAAAATAGTAGAAATAGGCATTATATATTTTTTCTGAAAGACTATATTCAGAGACATTCTCTTTTAACTTTTGGGCGCCTAGATATTATTTAGATTTTTTTTGATGTACTTAAGATTATAATTTCAGTATTTTACATGAGAGAGCATATTGAGTTGGTGTACATACTCCAAAACAGAGTAGAAAACTTCATTGTATATTTTTTCTGACAGATTATATTCACAGCAATTTTTCTTTTAACATTGGGATGCCTAGATAATATTTAGATTCTTTTTGATTCACTTAAATATAGAATTTCTGTATTTTACATAGGAGAGTATATGGAGTTGGTGAATATGCTCCAAAACCGAGTAGAATAGGCCTTTGTATATTTTTTCTGACACATTATATTTAGAACAATTTTCTTTTTAACATTGGTGTACCTAGATAATATTTAGATTTTTTTCGATTCACCTAAAATTAGAATTTGTGTATTTCATGTGAGAGAGTATACTGAGTTGGTGTATATCCTCGAAAACAGTAGAATAAGGCATTGTATATTTTTTCCGACAGATTATATTCAGATCAATTTTGCTTTTAACATTCCGGTACATAGATAATATTTAGATTTTTTTTGATTCACGTAAGATTAGAATTTCGGTATTTTACGTGGGAGAGCATATTGAGTTGGTGTATATACTCCAAAACAGAGTAGAAAAGGGCATTGTATATTTTATTGACAGATTCTAATCAGAGCAATTTTGCTTTCAACATTCGGGTGCCTTGATAATATTTAAATTTTTTTCGATTCACGTAAAATTAGAATTTCGGTATTTTACATGAGAGAGCATACTGATTTGGTGTATATACTCCAAAACAGAGTAGAATAAGGCATTGTGTAATTTTTTTAACAGACTATATTCAGCGCCATTTTCTTTTAACTTTGGGGCGCCTTGATATTATTTAGGTTTTTTTCGATTTGCGTGAAATTATAATTTCTGTATTTTACATGAGAGAGCATAATCAATTCGTGTATATACTTTAAAACAGAGTAGAATCGGACATTGTATATTTTGTCTGACAGAGAGCAATTTTTTATTAACATTGGGTTGCCTAGATAATATTTAGATTTTCTTCGATTCACGTAAAATGAGAATTTTGGTATTTTACATGAGAGAGCATACTGAGTTGGTGTATATACTCCAAAACAAAGTAGAATAGGGCATTGTATATTTTTTCTGAAAGATAATATTCAAAGCAATTTTGTTTTTAATATTCGGGTGCCTAGATAATATTTAGATTTTTCGACTCGGCTAAAATTAGAATTTTTGTATTTTACATGAGAGAGCATATTGAGTTGGGGTATATACTCCAAAACAGAGTAGAAAATGGCATTGTATATTTTTTCTGACAGATTATATTCAGAGTAATTTTGCTTTTAACATTGTGGTACCTAGATAATATTTAGATTTTTTTCGATTTACTTAAATATAGAATTTCTGTATTTTACCTGAGAAAGAATATGGAGTTGGTGTATATACTTTAAAACAGAGTAGAAAAGGGCATTGTATATTTTTTCTGACAGAATACTATCAGAGCAATTTTTATTTTAACATTGGGGTGCCTAGATAATATTTAGATTTTTTTTGATTCGCTTAAATATAGAATTCTTTTATTTTACATGAGAGCATATGGAGTTGGTGTATATACTCCAAAACAGAGTAGAATAGGGCATTGTATATTTTTTCTGACAGATTATATTCAGAGCGATTTTGTTTATAACTTTGGGGTGCCTAGATAATATTTAGATTTTTTTCGATTCGCTTAAATTTAGAATTTCTGTATTTTACATGAGAGAGAATGTGGAGTTGGTGTATATACTCCAAAACAGAGTAAAATAGGGCATTGGATATTTTTTCAGACAGATTATATTTAGAGCAATTTTTTTTAACACTGAGGTGCCTAGATAATATTCAGATTTTTTCGATTCCAGTAAAATTAGAATTTCTGTATTTTACATGAGAGTGCAACCTGAGATGGTGTCTATACTCCGATAAAGAGTAGAATAAGGCATTGTATATTTTTTCTAACAGACTATATTCAGAGCCATTTTCTTTAAACTTTGGGGCGCCTAGATATTTTGTAGATTTTTTTCGATTCACGTAAAATTAGAATTTCTGTATTTTACATGAGAGAGCATATTGAGTTGGTGTATATACTATAAAACTGTGTAGAAATGGGCATTATATATTTTTTATGACAGATTATATTCAGAGCAATTTCGCTGTGGAAATTAAGGTGCCTAGATAATATTTAGATTTTTTTCAATTCGCTTAAATATAGAATTTCTGTATTTTACAAGAGAGAGCATATGGTGTTGGTGTATAAACTTTAAAATAGATTAGAATAGGGCATTGTATATTTTTTCTGACAGATTATATTCAGAGCAATTTGGTATTTAACATTGATGTGCGTAGATAATATTTAGATTTTTTTTGGTTCACGTAGTATTAGAATTGCTGTATTTTACATAAGAGAGCATACTGAGTTGGTGTATATAGTTTAAAACAAAGTAGAAAAGGGCATTGTATATTTTGTCTGACATATTATATTCAGAGCAAGTTTTTTTTTTTAACATTGGGGATCCTAGACAATATTTAGATTTTTTCGATTTGGGTAGAAGTAGAATTTCTGTATTTTACATGAGAGAGCATATTGAGTTGGTGTATATACTAAAAAACAGAGTAGAAAAGGGCATTGTATATTTTTTCCTGACAGATTTTATTCAGAGCAATTTTGTGTTTAACATTGGGGTGCCTAGATAATATTTAGATTTTTTTCGATTCGCTTAAATATAGAATTTTTGTATTTTACATGGGAGAGCTTATGGAGTTGTTGTATATACTCGAAAACAGTAGATTAGGGCATTGTATATTTTTTCTGACAGATTATATTCAGAGCAATTTTGTTTTTAACATTCGGGTTCCTAGATAATATTTAGATTTATTTCAATTCACCTATATTTACAATTTCGGTATTTTACATGAGAAAGCATACTGAGTTGGTTTATATAATCAAAAACAGAGTAGAATAAGGTATTGTATAATTTTTTAACAGATTATATTCAGAGCCATTTTCTTTTAAATTTGGGGTACCTAAATATTATTTAGATATTTTTCGATTCACGTAAAATTAGAATTTTGGTATTGTACAAGAGAGAGCATATTGAGTTGGTGTATATACTCAAAAACAGAATAGAAAAAAGCCTTGTATATTTTTTCTGACAGATTATATTCAGAGCAATTTTGTTATTAAGATTGGGGTGGCTAGATAATATTTAGATTTTTTTCGATTCGCTTAAATATGGACTTTCTGTATTTTACATGAAAGAGCATACTGAGTTGGTGTATATACTCCAAAACAAAGTAGAGTAGGGCATTGTATATTTTTTCTGACATCTTATATTCAGAGTGTTTTTGCTTTTAACATTCTGGTGTCTAGATAATATTAAGATTTTTTTTGATTCGCTTATATATATAATTTCTGTATTTTATATGAGAGAGCATATGGAGTTGCTGTATATACTCCAAACCAGAGTAGAATACGGCATTGTATATATTTTCCGACAGATTATATACAGAGCAATTTTGTTTTTAACATTGGGGAGCCTAGATATTTTTTAGATTTTTTTCGATTTGCATAAAATTTGAATTTGGTTATTTTACATTAGAGAGCATAATGAGTTGGTGTATATACTGAACAACAGGGTAGAATAGGGCATTGTATATTTTTTCTGACAGATTATATTCAGAGCAATTTTGTTTTTAACATTGGGGTGCCTAGATAATATTTAGATTTTTTCGATTCGGGTAAAATTAGAATTTCTGTATTGTACATGAGACAGCATATTTAGTTGGTGTATATACTACAAAAGAGAGTTGAAAAGGGCATTGTATATTTTTTTGACAGATTATATTCTGAGCAATTTTGCTTTTAACATTGGGGTGCCTCGATACTATTTAGATTTTTTTTCAATTCGCTTAAATATAAAATTTCTGTATTTTACATGAGAGAGCATATGGATTTGGTGTATATACTCCAAAACAGAGTACAACAGGGCACTTTATATTTTACGGACAGATTATTTTCAGAGCAATTTTGTTTTTAACATTAAGGTTCCTAGATAATATTTAGATTTTTGTTAATTCACGTAAAATTAGAATTTCTGTATTTTATATGAGACAGCATACTGAGTTGGTGTATATACTCCAAAACAGAGTAGAATAAGGCATTGCATATTTTCTCTAACAGACTATATTCAGAGCCATTTTCTTTTAACTTTGGGGCGCCTAGATATTATTTAGATTTTTTCGATTCACGTAAAATTAGAATTTCTGTATTTTACATGAGAGAGCATATTGAGTTGGTGTATATACTCCAAAACAGAGTAGAAAAGAACATTGTATATTTTTTCTGACAGATTATATTACGAGCAATTTTGCTTTTAACATTGGGGTGCCTAGATAATATTTAGATTTTTTCGATTCACATAAAATTAAAATTTCTGTATTTTACATGAGAGAGCATACTGAGTTGATGTATATACTGCAAAAGAGAGTACAATAAGGCATTGTATATTTTTTCTAACAGACTATATTGAGAGCCAATTTCTTTTAACTTTGGGGCGCCTAGATATTATTTAGATTATTTTCGATTCACGTAAAATTAGAATTTCGGTATTTTACATGAGAGAGCATACTGAGTTGGCGTATATACTTTAAAACAGAGTAGAATAAGGAATTGAATATTTTTTCTGACAGATTATATTCAGAGCAATTTTGTTTGTAACATTGGGTTGCCTACATAGTATTTTGATTTTTTCGATGTGGGTAAAACTTGAATTTCGGTAGTTTACATGAGAGAGCATACTGAGTTGGTGTACATACTCCAAAACAGGGTAGAATAGGGCATTGTATATTTTTTCTGAAAGATTATATTCAGAGAAATTTTGTTTTTAACATTGACGTGCCTACATAATATTTAGATTATTTTGATTCAAATAAAATTAGAATTTCTCTATTTTACATATCAGAGCATATTTAGTTGGTGTATATACTACAAAACAGAGTAGAAAATGGCATTGTGTATTTATTCTGACAGATTATATTCAGAGCAATATTGTTTTTAAAATTGGGGTGCCTAGATTATATTTAGATTATTTCAATTCCGCTAAAATTATAATTTCTGCATTTTACATGAGCCAGCATATTGAGTTGGTGTATATACTCGAAAACAGAATAGAATAGGGCATTGTATTTTTTTTCTGGCAGATTATATTCAGAGTCATTTTTTTGTAACATTGGGGTGCCTAGATAATATTTAGATTATTTTCGATTCACTTAAATTTAGAATTTCTCTATTTTACATGAGAGAGTATACTGAGTTGGTGTATATACTCCAGTACAGTGTAGATAAGGGCATTGTATAAAATTTTTATGACAGATTATATTCAGAGCAATTTTGCTTTTAACATTAAGGTGCCTAGATAATATTTATATTTTTTTCAATTCGCGTAAATATAGAATTTTTGTATTTTACATAAGAGAGCATACGGAGTTGGTGTATATACTCCAAAACAGAGTAGAATACGTCATTGTATATTTTTTCTCACAGACTATATTCAGAGCTATTTTCTTTTAACTTTGTGGCGCCTACATAGTATTTAGATTTTTTTCGATTCACGTAAATTTAGAATTTCAGTATTTTACAAGAGAGAGCATTCTGAGTTGGTGTATATACTCCAAAACAGAGTAGAATAAGGCATTGTATATTTTTTGTGACAGATTATATTCAGAGGGTTTTGGTTTTTAACATTGGGTGCCTAGACAATATTTAGATTTTTTCAATTCGAGTAAAATTAAAATTTCTTTATTTTACATGAGAGAGCATATGGAGTTGGTGTACACATATCAAAAAATAGTAGAATAGGACATTGTATATTTTTTCTGACAAATTATATTTAGAGAAATTTTGTTTTTAACATTGGGGTGCCTAGATAATATTTAGATTTTTTCGATTCGGGTAAAATTCGAATCTCTGTATTTTAAATGAGAGAGCATATGGAGTTGGTGTATATACTCCAAAAAAAAGTAGAATACGGCATTGTATATTTTTTCTGACAGTTTATATTCAGAGCAATTTTTTTTTTAGCATTGGGGTGCCTAGATAATATTTAGATTTATTCAATTCGGGTAAAATTTGAATTTCTGTATTTTACATGGGAGAGGATACTGAGTTAGTGTATATACTCCAAAACAAAACAGAATAAGGCATTGTATATTTTTTTCTAACAGACTATATTTATTGCCATTTTCTTTTACCTTTGGGGCTCCTAGATATTATTTAGATTTTTTTCGATTCGCGTAAAATTAGAATTTCGGTATTTTACATGAGAGAGCATACTGAGTTGGTGTATATACACCAAAACACAGTAGAAAAGGGCATTGTATATTTTTTCTGATAACTATATTCAGAGCAATTTTGCTTTTAACATTGCGGTACCTAGATAATATTTCGATTTCTTTCGATTCGCTTAAATATAGAATTTCTGTATTTTCCATGAGAGAGCATATGGAGTTGGTTTATATACTCCAAAACTGAGTCGAATAGGTCATTGTACATTTGTTCTGACAGATTATATTCGAAGCAATTTTGCTTTTAACCCTGGGGTGCCTAGATAATATTTAGATTTTTTTCGATTCACGTAAATTTAAAATTTCTGTATTTTACATGAGAGAGCATACTGAGTTGGTGTATATACTCCAAAACAGAGTAGAATAAGGCATTGTATATTTTTTCTAACAGACTATATTCAGAGCCATTTTATTTTAACTTTGGGGCGCCTAGATATTATTTAGATTTTTTTTATTCGTTTAAAATTAGAATTTTGTTATTTTACATGAGAGAGCATATTGAGTTGGTATATATACTACAAAAGAGAGTAGAAAAGGGCATTGTATATTTTTTCTTACACATTATATTCAGAGCAATTTTTATATTAACATTGGGGAGCCTAGATAATATTTAGATTTTTTTGATTCGGATAAAATTAGAATTTCTGTATTTCACATGAGAGAGCATATTGAGTTGTTGTATATACTCCAAAACACAGAAGAACAGGGCATTCTATATTATTTCTGACAGATTATATTCAGAGCAATTTTGTTTTTAACTTTGGGGTGCCTAGATAATATTTAGATTTTTTTCGATTCACGAAAAATTAAAATTTCTGTATTTTACATGAGAGAGCATACTGAATTGGTGTATATACTCCAATTCAGAGTAAAATAAGGCATTGTATATTTTTTCTAACAGACTATATTCAGAGCCATTTTCTTATAACTTTGGGGCGCCTAGATATTACTTAGATTTTTTTGATTGGCGTAAAATTAGAATTTCGGTATTTTACATGAGAGAGCATATTGAGTTGCTGTATATACTAAAAAACAGAGTAGAAAAAGGCATTGTATATTTTTTGTGAGAGATTATATTCAGAACGTTTTTGTTTTTAACATTGGGGTGCCTAGAAAATATTTAGATTTTTGCAATTCGAGTAAAATTAGAATTTCTGTATTTTACATGAGAGAGCATATCGAGTTGGTGTATGTACTCTAAAACAAAGTAGAAAAGGGCGTTGTATATTTTTTATGACAGATTATATTCAGAGCAATTTTGCTTTCGACATTGGGGTGCCTAGATAATATTTAGATTTTTTTTGATTCGCTTAAATATAGAATTTCTGTATTTGATAAGAGAGCATATGGATTTGGTTTATATACTCCAAAACAGAGTAGAAAAGTGCAGTGTATATTTATTCTGAGAGATTATATTCAGAGGAATTTGGTTTTTAACATTGGAATGCCTAGATAATATTTAGATTTTTTTGATTCCGGTTAACTTACAATTTCTTTTTTTTACAGGAAAGAGCATACTGAGTTGGTGTATATACTCCAAAACAGAGTAGAATAGGGCATTGTATATTTCTTTTGACAGATTATATTCAGAGCAATTTTTTTTTAACACTGAGGTGCATAGATAATATTTAGATTTTTTCAATTCACGTAAAATTAGAATTTTTGTATTTTACATGACAGTGCACCCTGAGATGGTGTATATACTCCGAAACAGAGTAGAATAAGGCATTGTATATTTTTTCTGACAGATTATATTCAGAGCAATTTTGCTTTTAAAATTGGGGTGCCTAGATAATATTTAGATTATTTTTGATTCACGTAAATTTAGAATTGCTGTATTTTACATAAGAGAGCATACTGAGTTGGTGTATATACTCCAAAACATAGTAGAATATGGAATTGTATATTTTTTTAACAGACTATATTCAGAGCAAATTTCTTTTAAATTTGGGGCACGTAGACATTATTTAGATATTTTTCGATTCATGTAAAATTAGAATTTCTGTATTTTACATGAGACAGCCTATGGAGTTGGTGTATATACTCCAAAACAGAGTATAAATGGGCATTGTATATTTTCTCTGACAGATTATATTCAGAGCAAGTTTGCTTTTAACATTGGGGTGCCTAGATAATATTTAGATTTTTTTCGATTCGCTTAAATATAGAATTTCTTTATTTTACATGAGAGAGCATATGGAGGTGGTGTATATACTCCAAAACAGAGTAGAATAGGGCATTGTATATTTGTTCTGACGGATTATATTCAGAGCAATTTTTTTTTAACACTGGGGTGCCTAGATAATATTTAGATTTTTTCCATTTGGGTAGAATTAGAATTTCTGTATTTTACATGAGAGAGAATTTTGAGTTGGTGTATATACTACAAGACAGAGAAGTGAAGGTCATTGTATATTTTATCTGACAGATTATATTAAGAGCAATTTTATTTTTCACATTGGGGTGCCTAGATAATATCTAGAATTCTTACGATTTACTTAAATATAGAATTTCTGTATTTTACTTGAGAGAGCATATGGAGTTGGTGTATATACTTCAAAACAGAGAAGAATAAGGCATTGTATTTTTTTTCTTACAGACTATATTTAGAACCATTTTCTTTTAACTTTGGGGCGCCTAGATATTATTTAGATTTTTTTCGTTTCGCCTGAATTTAGAATTTCGGTAATTTATATGAGAGAGCATATTAAGGTGGTATATGTACTATGAAACAGAGTAGAAAAGGGCATTGTATATTTTTTATGACAGATTTCATTCAGAGCAATTTTGTTTTTACCATTGGGGTGCCTAGATAATATTTAGATTTTTTTCGATTCGCTTAAATATAGAATTTCTGTATTTTACATGAGAGAGCATATGGAGTTGTTTTATATACTCGGAAACAGAGTAGAATAGGTCATTGTATCTTTTTTCTGACAGATTATATTCAGAGCAATTTTGTTTTAAACATTGAGATGCCTGGATAATATTTAGATTTTTTCGATTCAGGTAAAATTAGAATTTTATAATTTACATGAGAGAACATCCTGAGTTGCTGTATATACTCCAAAACAGAGTAGAATAAGGCATTGTATATTTTTTCTAACAGATTATATTCAGAGCCATTTTCTTTTAACTTTGGGGCGCCTAGATATTATTTAGATCTTTTTTGATTTGCCTAAAATTAGACTTTCGGTATTTTACATGAGACAGCATATTGAGTTGGTGTATATACTCCAAAACAGAGTAGAAAAGGGCATTGTATATTTTTTATGACAGATTATATTCAGAGCAATTTTGCTTTAACATTCGGGTGCCTAGATAATATTTAGATATTTTTCGATTCGCTTAAATATCGAATTTCTGTATTTTACATGAGAGTGCATTTGAAGTTGGTGTATATACTTTAAAACTGAGTAGAATAGGGCATTGTAAATTTTATGTGACAGATTATATTCAGAGCAATTTTGTTTTTAATATTGGGGTGCCTAGATAATAATTAGATTATTTTTGATTCATGTAAAATTAGAATTTCTGTATTTTACATGAGAGAGCACACTGAGTTGGTGTATGTACTTCAAAAAAGAGTAGAATAAGGCGATGTATTTTTTTTCTAACAGACTATATTCAGAGCCATTTTCTTTCATCTTTGGGGCGTCTAGAATTTGTTTAGATTTTTTTCGATTCGTGTAAATTTGTATTTCTCTATTATACGTGAGTGAGCATATTGAGTTGGTTTATATACTACAAAACAGAGTAGAAAAGGGCATTGTATGTTTTTTCTGACAAATTTTATTCAGAGCAATTTTGTTTTTAACATTGGGGTGCCTAAATAATATTTAGATTTTTTTCGATTCTCGTAAAATTAGAATTTCTGTATTTTACATGAGAGAGCATACTGAGTTGGTGTATATACTCCAAAACAGAGTAGAATAAGGCATTGTATATTTTCTATAATATACTATATTCAAAGACATTTTCTTTTAACTTTGTGGCGCCTAGATATTATTTAGAATTTTTTCGATTCACGTGAAATTAGAATTTCGGTATTTTACCTGAGAGAGCATTCTGAGTGGGTGTATATGCTCCAAAACAGAGTAGAATAAGGCATTGTATATTTTTTCTAACAGACTGTATTCAGAGCCATTTTTTGTAACTTTTAAGCGACTAGATATTATTTAGATTTTTTTCGATTCGCTTAAATACATAATTTCTGTATTTTACATAAGAGAGCATATGGAGTTGGTGTATATACTCCAAAACAGAGTAGAATAAGGCATTCTATATTGTTTCTAAGAGACTGTATTCACAGCCATTTTCTTTTAACTTTTAAGCTTCTAGATATTATTTAGATTCTTTTTTTGATTCGCGTAAAATTAGAATTTCGGTATTTTAAATCAGAGAGCATTCAGAGTTGGTGTATATATTCCAAAACAACGTAGAATACGGCATTGTATATTTTCTCTGACAGATTATATTCTGAGCAATTTTAATTTTAACATTGGGGTGCCTAGAAAATATTTAGATTTTTTTTTGATTGATGTAAATTTAGAATTTCGGTATTTAACCTGAGAGAGCATACTGAGTTTTTGTATATATTTTAAGAAAGAGTAGAATAAGGCATTGTATATTTTTTCTAACAGACTATATTCAGAGCCATTTTCTTTTAACTTTGAAGCGCCTAGATATTATTTAGACTTATTTTGATTCACGTAAAATTGGAATTTCACTATTTTACATGTCAGAGAATATTGAGTTGGTGTATATACACCAAAAAAATAAAATAGGGCATTGTAGTTTTTTTCTGAAAGATTACATTCAGAGAAATTTTGCTTTTAACTTTGGGGTGCCTAGATAATATTTAGATTTTTTTTGATTCACGTAAATTTAAAATTGCAGTATTTTACATGAGAGAGCATACTGAGTTGATGTATGTACTCCAAAACAGAGTAGAATAGGGCATTGTATATTTTTTCTGACAGAGTACATTCAGAGAAATTTTTCTTTATCATTGGTGTGCCTAGATAATATTTAGATTTTTTCGATTCGGGTAAAATTAGAATTTCTGTATTTTACATGTGAGAGCATACTGAGTTGGTGTATATACTCCAAAACAGAGTAGAATAAGGCATTGTATATTTTTTCTGACAGATTATATTCAGAGAAATTTTGTTTTTAACATTGGGGTGCCTAGATAATATTTAGATTTTTTCTATTGGGGTAAAATTAGAATTTCTGTATTTTACATGAGAGAGCATATTGAGTTGCTGTATATACTACAAAACAGAGTAGAAAAGGGCATTGTGTATTTTTTATGACAGATTATATTCAGAACAATTTTACTGTTAGCATTTGGGTGCCACGATAATACTTAGATTTTTTTCGATTCAAGTAAAACTAGAATTTCGGTATTTTACATGAGAGCATATTGAGTTGTTGTATATACTACAAAATGGAGTAGAAAAGGGCATTTTATATTTTTTCTGACAGACTATATTCAGAGCAATTTTGCTTTTAACATTGGGGTGCCTAGATAATATTTAGATTTTTATCAATTTTCTTAAATTTTAAATTTCTGTATTTTACATAAGAGAGCATATGGAGTTGGTGTATATACTCCAAAACAGAGTAGAATTGAGAATTGTTTATTTTTTCTGACAGATTATAATCATAGCAATTTTGTTTTTAAAATTGGTGTGCCTCATAGGTGGGTGATGAAAAATGAGAACACATGGGCACAGAAAGGGGAGTACTAAACACTGGGGTCTATTTGGGGGAAAAGGGGAGGGCCAGTGGGAGGGAAAGGTGGGGAGGGATAGCCTGGGGAGAAATGCCAAATGTGGGTGAATGGGAGAAGAAAAGCAAAGCACACTACCATGTGTGTACCTATGCAACTGTCTTGCATGCTCTGCTCATGTACCCCAAAACCTATAATCCAATAAAAAATTTAAAAAATTTAAATAAAAATAAAATTGGGGTGCCTAGATAATATTTAGATTTTTCAGATTCGGGTAAAATTAAAATTTCTGTATTTTACCTGAGAGAGCATACTGAGTAGGTGTATATACTCCAAAACAGAGTAGAATAAGGCATTGTATATTTTTTCTAACAGACTATATTCAGAGCCATTTTCTTTTAACTTTGGGGCGCCTAGATATTATTTAGATTTTTTTCGATTCCCGTTAAATTAGAATTTCTGTATTTTACACGAGACAGCATATAGAGTTGGTTTATATACTACAAAACAACGTAGAAAATGGCATTGTTTATTTTTTCTGACAGATTATATTAAGAGCAATTTTGCTTTTAACATTAAGGTGCCTAGATAATATTTAGATGTTTTTCGATTCGCTTAAATATAGAATTTCTGTATATTACATGAGAGAGCTTATTGAGTTGGAATATATACTCCAAAACAGCGTAGAATGCGGCATTGTATATATTTTCTGACAGATTATATTCAGAGCAATTTTGTTTTTAACATTGGGGTGCCTATATAATATGTAGATTTTTTTCGATTCACATAAAAGTAGTATTTCGGTATTATACATTAGAGAGCATACAGAGTTGGTGTATATACTCCAAAACATAGTACAATAAGGCATGGTATATCTTTTCTAACAGACTATATTCAGAGCCATTTTCTTTTAACTTTCAGGCGCCTAGATATT
This sequence comes from Callithrix jacchus, assembly GCF_049354715.1. Classification (NCBI taxonomy): domain Eukaryota; kingdom Metazoa; phylum Chordata; class Mammalia; order Primates; family Cebidae; genus Callithrix; species Callithrix jacchus. The sequence goes on from NC_133519.1 coordinate 53,961,841, forward strand.
ATTTAGATTTTTTTCGATTCACGTAAAATGAGAATTTCGGTATTTTACTTGAGAGAACTAATTGAGTTGGTGAACATACTTTAAAACAGAGTAGAATAGGGCATTGTATATTTTTTCTGACAGATTATATTCAGAGAAATTTTGTTTTTAACATTGGGGTGCCTAGATAATATTTAGATTTTTTGATTTGGGTAAGATTAGAATTTCGGTATTTTATATGAGAGAGCATATTGAGTTGGTGTATATACTCCAAAACAGAGTAAAATAAGGCATTGTATATTTTTTCTAACAGACTATATTCAGAGCCATTTTCTTTTAACTTTGGGGCACCTAGATATTATTTAGATTTTTTTAGATTTGCGTAAAATTAGAATTTCTGAATTTTACATTAGAGAGCATATTGTGTTGGTGTATATACTACAAAACAGAGTAGAAAAGGGCATTGTATATTTTTTCTGACAGATTATGTTCAGAGCAATTTTGCTTTTAACATTCGGGCGCCTAGATAATATTTCCATTTTTCTCAATGCATGTAAATTTAGAATTTCAGTATTTTACATGAGAGAGCATATTGAGTTGTTTTATACACTACAAAACGGAGTAGAAAAGAGCATTGTATATTTTTTTTGACAGATTATATTCAGAGCAATTTTTCTTTTAACATTGGGCTGCCTAGGTAATATTTAGATTTTTTTCAATTCGCTTAAATATAGAATTTCTGTATTTTACATGAGAGAGCATATGGAGTTGGTGTATATACTCCACAACAGAGTACAATAAGGCATTGTATATTTTTTATAACGTAGTATATTTAGAGACATTTTCTTGTAACTTTGGGATGCCTAGATATTATTTAGATTTCTTTCGATTCGTGTAAAATTAGAATTTCTGTATTTTACATGAGAAAGCATTCTGAGTTGGTGTATATGCTCCAAAACAGAGTAGAATAAGGCATTGTATATTTCTTCTAACAGACTATATTCAGAGCCATTTGTTGTAACTTTTAAGTGCCTAGATATTATTTAGATTTTTTTTGATTCGCATAAAATTATAATTTTGTTATTTTACATAAGAGAATATTGAGTTTGTGTATATACTCCAAAACAGAGTACAAAAGGGCATTGTATAATTTTTCTGACAGATTATATTGAGAGCAATTTTACTTTTAACATTGGGGTGCCTAGATAATATTTAGATTTTTTTTTGATTCACTTAAATATAGAATTTCTGTATTTTACTTTAGAGAGCATATGGAGCTGGTGTATATACTCCAAAACACAGTAGAATAAGGCATTCTATATTTTTTCTAACAGACAATATTCACAGCCATTTTCTTCAAACTTATAAGCACCTAGATATTATTTAGATTTTTTTTTGATTCACGTACAATTAGAATTTCAAAATTTTAAATGAGAGAGCATAGAGAGTTGGTGTATATACTTTAAAACAGCGTAGAATACGACATTGTATATTCTCTCTGACAGATTATATTCAGAGCAATTTTAGTTTTAACATTGGGGTGCCTAAAATATATTTAGATTTTTTTTTGATTCACGTAAAATTAGAATTTCGGTATTTAACCTGAGAGAGCATACTGAGTCTTTGTATATATTTTAAAACAGAGTAGAATAAGGCATTGTATATTTTTTCTAACAGACTATATTCAGAGCCATTTTCTTTTAACTGTGAAGAGCCTAGATATTATTTAGATTTTTACCGATTCGTGTAAAATTGGAATTACCCTATTTTACATGTAAGAGCATATTGAGTTGGTGTATATACACCAAAAGAGAATAAAATAGGGCATTGTAGTTAATTTCTGAAAGATTATATTCAGAGAAATTTTGCTTTTAACTTTGGGGTACCTATACAATATTTAGATTTTTTTTGATTCACGTAAAATTAGAATTTCGGTATTTTACATGAGAGAGCATACTGAGTTGGTGTGTGTACTCCAAAACACAGTAGAATAGGGTATTGTATATTTTTTCTGACAGAGTACATTCAGAGCAATATTTCTTTATCATTGGGGTGACTAGATAATATTTAGATTTTTTCGATTTGGGTAAAATTAGAATTTTTGTATTTTACAAGAAAGAGTATATTGAGTTGGTGTATATACTCCAGAACAGAGTAGAATAAAGCATTGTATATTTTTTCTGACAGATTATATTCAGAGCAATTTTAATTTTAGCATTTGGGTGCCTAGATAATATTTAGATTTTTATCAATTCAAGTAAAATTAGAATTTCAGGAATTTACATGAGAGAGCATATTGAGTTGGTGTATATACTCCAGAACAGAGTAGAATAAAGCATTGTATACTTTTTTGTAACAGACTATATTCAGAGCCATTTTCTTTTAACTTTTGGGCGCCTAGATATTATTTAGATTTTTTTCCATTCTCGTACAATTAGAATTTCGGTATTTTAGGTGAGAGAGCATATTAAGTTAGTGTATATACTCCATAACAAAGTAGAAAAGGGCATTGTATATTTTTTCTGACTGATTATATTCAGAGCAATTCTGCTTTTAACATTTGGGTGCCTAGATAATATTTCGACATTTTTTGATTCACATAAAATTAGAATTTCGGTATTTTACATGAGAGAGCATACTGAGTTGTTGTATATACTACACAACGGAGTAGAAAAGGGCATTGTATATTTTTTCTTACAGACTATATTCAGAGCAATTTTGCTTTTAACATTGGGGTGCCTAGATAATATTTAGATTTTTTTCGATTTTCTTAAATTTCAAATTTCTGTATTTTACATTAGAGAGCATGTGGAGTTGGTGTATATACTCCAAAACAAAGTAGAATTGAGAATTGTTTATTTTTTCTGACAGATTATAATCATAGCAATTTTGTTTTTAACATTGGGGTGCCTAGATAATATTTATATTTTTTCAATTCAGGTAAAATTAAAATTTCTGTATTTTACATGAGAGAGCATATTGATTTGGTGTATATACTCCAAAACAAAGTAGAATAAAGCATTGTATATTTTCTGTAACAGACTATATTTAGAGAAATTTTCTTTTAACTTTGGGGCGCCTAGATATTATTTAGATTTTTTTCGATATGCATAAAATTAGAATTTCGGTATTTTATATGAGAGAGCATATAGAGTTGGTGTATATACTACAAAACCGAGTAGAAAAGGGCATTGTTTACTTTTTCTGACAGATTATATTCAGAGCAATTTTGCTTTTAACATTGGGGTGCCTAGATAGTATTTAGATTTTTTTCGATTCTCTTAAATATAGAATTTTTGTATATTATATGAGAGAGCTTATGGAGTTGGAATATATACTCCAAAACAGCGTAGAATACGGCATTGTATATATTTTCTGACAGAGTATATTTAGAGCAATTTTGTTTTTAACATTGCGGTGCCTAGATAATATTTAGATTTTTTCGATTCACGTAAAATTAGAATTTCGGTATTTAACATGAGAGAGCATACAGAGTTGTTGTATATACTCCAAAACAGTGTAGAATAAGACATTGTATATCTTTTCTAACAGACTATATTCAGAGCCATTTTCTTTTATCTTTGGGTAGCCTAGCTATTAATTAGATTTTTTTCGACTCGTGTAAAATTAGAATTTTTGTATTTTACATGAGAGAGCATATTGAGTTGGTGTATATAATACAAAACAGAGTAGAATAGGGCATTATATATATTTTCTGACAGATTATATTCAGAGCAATTTTGTTTTATCATTGGAGTGACTAGATAATATTTAGATTTTTTTCGATTCACGTAAAATTAGAATTTCTATATTTTGCATGAGAGAGCATACTGAAATGGTGTGTATACTTAAAAACAGAGTAGAATAAGGCATTGTATATTGTTTCTATCAGACTATATTCAGAGTCTTTTTTTGAACTTTGGGGCGCCTAGATATTGTTTAAATTTTTTTTATTTCGAGAAAAATTAGAATTTCAGTATTTTAAATGAGAGAGCATATTGAGTTGGTATATGTAATACATAACAGAGTAGAAAAGGGCATTGTTTATTTTTTCTGACAGATTATATTCAGTACAATTTTGCTTTCAACATTTGGATGCGTAGATAATATTTAGATTTTTTTCGAATTGCTTAAATATAGAATTTCTGTATTTTACATGAGAGAGCTAATTGAGGTGGTGTATATACTCCAAAACAGCATAGAATACGGCATTGTATATTTACTCTGACACATTATATTCAGAGCAATTTTGTTTTTAACATTGTGGTGCCTAGATAGTATTTAGATTTATTCGATGTTGGTGAAATTAGAATTTCTGTATTTTACATGACACAGAATACGGAGTTGGTGTATATACCACAAAACAGAGTAGAAAAGGGCATTGTATATTTTTTATGACAGATTATTTTCAGAGCAATTTTGCTTCTAACATTGGGCTGCCTAGATAATATTTAGATTTTTTTCAATTTACGTAAACGTAGAATTTCAGTATTTTACATGAGAGAGCATACTCAGTTGGTGTATATACTCCAAAACAGAGTAGAATAAGGCATTGTATGTTTTTCTAACAGACTATATTCAGAGCCATTTTCTTTTAACATTGTGGTGCCTAGACAATATTTAGATTTTTTCTATTCGGGTAAAATTAGAATTTCTCTATTTTACATGAGAGAGCATAATGAGTTGGTGTATATACTACAAAACCGAGTAGAAAAAAGCATTGTATATTTTTTCTGACAGATTATATTCAGGGCAATTTTGCTTTTTACATTGGGGTGCCTCGATAATATTTAGATATTTTTCGATTCCCTTAAATATAGAATTTCTGTATTTTACATGAGAGAGCATATGGAGTTGGTGTATATACTCCAACACAGAGTAGAATAAGGCATTTTATATTTTTTCTGACAGATTATATTCAGATCAATATTGTTTTTAACATTTGGGTGCCTTGATAATATTTAGATTTATTTCGATTCGCTTAAATATAGAATTTCTGTATTTTTCATGAGAGAACATATGGAGTTGGTTTATATACTCCAAAAAAGAGTAGAATAGGGTATGGAAAATTTTTTCTGACTGATTATATTAAGAGCAATTTATTTTTAACATTGGGGTGCCTAGGTAATACTTGGATTTTTTCGATTCGGGTAAAATTAAAATTTCTGTATTTTACATGAGAGGGCATACTGAGTTGGTTTATATACTCCAAAACGGAGTAGAATAAGGAATTGTATATTTTTTCTGACAGATTATATTCCGAGCAATTTTTCTTTTAACATTCGGATTCCTACATAATATTGAGATTTGTTACGATTCGCATAAAATTAGAATTTCCATATTTTACATGAGAGAACATATTGAGTAGTTGTATATACTGCAAAACAGAGTAGAAAAGGGAATTGTTTATTTTTTCTTACGGATTTTATTCACAGCAATTTTGCTTTTAACCTTGGGGTGCCTAGATAATATTGAGATTTTTTCCAATTCGCGTAAATTTAGAATTTTGTTATTTTACATGAGAGAGCATATTGAGATGGTGTATATACTCCAAAACTGAGTAGAAAGAGCATTGTATATATTTTCTAACAGATTATATTCATAGCAATTTTTCTACAACCATTGGGGTGCCTCGATAATATTTATATTTCATTTGATTAACGTAAATTTAGAATTTCGGTATTTTACATGAGAGAGCATATGGAGTTGGTGTATATACTCCAAAAGAAAGTAGGAAACTGAATTGTATATTTTTTCTGACAGATTATGTTCAGAGCAATTTTGTTTTTAACATTGGGGTGCCTAGATAATATTTAGCTATTTTGAATTCAGGTAAAATTAGAATTTCTGTATTTTACACGAGAGAGCATAGTGAGTTCGTGGATATCCTCCAAAACATAGTAGAGTAAGGCATTGTATATTTCTTCTAACAGACTATATTCAGAGCCATGTCTTTTAACTTTGTGGTGAATTGATATTATTTAGATTTTTTTTGATTCTCATAAAATTAGAATTTGATTATTTTACATGAGAGTGCATATTGAGTTGGTGTATATACTCCAATACAGAGTAGGAAAGGGCACTCTATATTTTTTATGACAGATTATATTCATAGCAATTTTGATTTTAACATTGTGGTGCCTAGATAACATTTAGATATTTTTCGATTCACGTAAAATTAGAATTTCGATCTTTTACATGAGAGAGAACACTGAGTTGTTGTATATACACCAAAACATAGTAAAATAGGGCATTTTGTATATTATTTTACAGATTATATTCAGAGCAATTTTGTTTCTAACATTTTGGTGCCTAGATTGTATTTAGATTATTTCGATTTGGCTAAAATTTTAATTTCTGTATATTACATGAGCCAGCATATTGAGTTGGTGTATATACTCGAAAACAGAGTAGAATAGTTCATTGTATATTTTTTCTGGCATATTATATTCAGAGCCATTTTTTGTTAACATTGGGGTGTCTAGATAATATTTAGATTTTTTCGATTCAGGTAAAATTTGAATTTCGGTATTTTACATGAGAGAGCATACTGAGTTGGTGTATGTATTCCAAAACAGAGTACAAAAAGTCATTGTATATTTTTTCTGACAGATTATATTTGGAGCAATTTTGCTTTTAACTTTGGGGTGCCTAGATAATATTTAGATTTTTTTCGATTTGCTTAAATATAGAAATTCTGTATTTTACATGTGAGAGCATATGGATTTGGTGTATATACTCCAAAACAGAGTAGAATAGGGCATTGTATTATTTTTTCTTACTGATTATATTCTGAGCAATTTTGCTTTTAATATTGGGGTACCTAGATAATATTTAGATTTTTTTCGATTCACTTAAATATAGAATTTCTGTATTTTACCTTAGAGAGCATATGGAGTTGGTGTATATACTTTAAAACAAAGTAGAATAGGGCATTGTATATTTGTTCTGACAGATTATATTACGAGCAATTTTGTTTTTAACATTGGGCTGCCTAGATAATATTTAGATTTTTTCGATTCTGGTAAAATTAGAATTTCTGTATTTTACATGAGAGAGCATACTGTGTTGGTGTGTATACTCCAAAACAGAGTAGAATAAGGCATTGTATATTTTTTCTAACAGACTATATTCAGAGCCATTTTCTTTTAACTTTGGGGCGCCTAGATATCCTTTAGATTTTTTTCGATTCGCGTAAAATTAAAATTTCGGTATTTTACATGAGAGAACATATTGAGTTGGTGTATATACTCCAAAACAGACTAGAGTAGGTCATTATATATTTTTTATGAAAGATTATATTCAGAGAAATTTTGCTTTTAACATTCGGGTGCCTAGATACTATTTAAATTTTTTTCGATTCACGTAAATTTAGAATTTCGGTATTTTACATAAGAGAGCATACTGAGTTGCTGTATATACTCTAAAACGAAGTAGAATAAGGCATTGTATAATTTTTCTAACAGAGTATATTCAGAGCCAATTTCTTTTAACTTTGGGCCCCCGGATATAATGTAGATTTTTTTTGAGTCACGTAAAATTAGAATTGCGGTATTTTACATTAGAGTGCATATTGAGTTGGTGTATATACTCCAAAACAGAGTAGAAAAGAACATTGTTTATTTTTTATAACAGATTATATTGTAGGTAATTTTGCTTTTAACATAGGGATGCCTAGATTATATTTAGATTTTTTTCGATATGCTTAAATATAGAATTTATGTATTTTCTATTAGAGACCATATGGAGTTCGTGTATATACTTGAAAACAGAGTAGAATAGGGCATTGTATATTTTATCTGACAGATTATATTCAGAGCAATTTTGTTTTTAACATTAAGGTGCCTAGATAATATTTAAATTTTTTTGATTTGGGTATAATTAGAATTTGATATTTTACATGAGAGAGCATAGTGAGTTGGTGAATATACTTTAAAACAGAGTAGAATAAGGCATTGTATATTTTTTCTAACAGGCTCTATTAAGAGCCATTTTCTTTTAAGTTTGGGGTGCCTAGATATTCTTTAGATTTTTTTCGATTCGCGTAAAATTTGAATTTCAATATTTTACATGAGACAGCATTTTGAGTTGGTGTATATACTCCAAAACAGAGTAGGAAAGGACATTGTATATTTATTCTGATTGATTATATTCAGAGCAATTTTGCTTCTAACATTGGGGTGCCTAGATAACATTTAGATTTTTTTCGATTCACGTAAAATTAGAATTTCGTTATTTTATATGAGAGAGCATACTGAGTTGGTTTATATACTGCAAAAAAGAGTTGAATAAGGCATTGTATATTTTTTCTAACAGACTGTATTCAGAACCATTTTCTTTTAACTTTGGGGCGCCTAGATATTATTTAGATTTTTGTTGATTTGCGTAAAATTAGAATTTCGTTATTTTACATGAGAGAGCATACCGAGTTGGTGTATATACTTGAAATCAGAGTAGAATAAGGCATTGTATATTTTTTCTAACAGACTATATTCAGAGATATTTTCTTTTACCTTTGGGGAGCTTAGATAATATTTAGAATTTTTCGATTCACTTAAATATAGAATTTCTGTATTTTACATGAGAGAGGATATGGAATTTGTGTATATACTCCAAAACAGAGGAGAATAAGGCATTGTATATTTTATCTGAGAGATTATATTCAGACCAGTTTTGTTTTTAACATTGTGGTGCCTACATAATATTTAGATATTTTCGATTCGGGTAAAATAAGAATTTCTGTATTTTGCATGAGAGAGCATATGGAGTTGGTGTATATACTCCAAAAAAGAGTAGAATAGGGCATTTTATATATTTTCTGAGAGATTATATTCAGCGCAATTTTGTTTTTAACATTTAGGTGCCTAGATAATATTTAGATTTTTTCAATTTTGTTAAAATTAGAATTTCGGTATTTCACCTGAGAGAGCATACGGAGTTTGTTTATATACTTTAAGAGAGAGTAGAATAATGCATTGTATATTTTTTCTAACACACTATATTCAGAGCCATTTTCCTTTAACGTTAGGGTGCCTAGATATTATTTAGATTTTTTTCGATTCACGTAAAATTTGAATTTCGGTATTTTACATGACAGAGCATTTTGAGTTGGTGTATATACTCCGATAAAAAGTAGAAAAGGGCATTGTATATTTTTTCTGACACATTATATTCAGAGATGTTTTGTTTTTAATGTTGGGGTGCCTAGATAATATTTAGATGTTTTCGATTCGGGTAAAATTAGAATTTCTCTATTTTACATTACAGAGCATGCTGATTTGGTGTATACACTCCAAAACAGAGTAGAATAGGGCATTGTATATTTTTCTGACAGAATATATTCAGAGCAATTTTCCTATATCTTTTGGGAACCTAGATATTATTTCCATTTTTTTCGATTCACGTAAAATTAGAATTATGGTATTTTACATGAGAGAGCATATTGAGTTGGTGTATATACTCCAAAATAGAGTAGAAAGTGACATTGTATATTTTTTCTGACAGATTATACTCAGAGAAATTTTGCTTTTAACATTGGGTTGCCTAGATAATTTTTAGATTTTTTTCATTCGCTTAAATACAGAATTTTTGTATTTTACATGAGAGAGCATATGGAGTTGGTGTATATACTCCAAAACAGAGTAGAATAGGGCATTCTATATTTTTTCTGACAGATTATATTCAACACAATTTTGTTTTTCACATAGTCGTGCCTAGATTATATTTATATTTTTTCACTTCGGGTAAAATTAGAATTTCTTTATTTTATTCGAGAGAGCATATTGAGTTGATGTATATACTACAATACAAAGTAGAAAATGGCATTGTATATTTTTTTCTGAAAGACTATATTCAGAGCAATTTTGCTTCTAACATTGGGGTGCCTAGATAATATTTAGATTTTTTCGATTCTCTTAAATATAGAATTTTTGTCTTTTACATGAGAGAGCATAGTGAACTGGTGTATATACTCCAAAACAGAGTAGAATAAGGCATTGTATATTTTTTCTAACAGACTATATTCAGACCAATTTTCTTTTAACTTTGGGGCGCCTTGATATTATTCAGATTTGTTTAGATTTGCGTAAAATTAGTATTTCGTTATTTTACATGAGAGAGCATATTGACTTGGTGTACATACTCCAAAACAGAGTAGAAAAGGGCATTGTATATTTTTTCTGACTGATTATATTCATAGCATTTTTGTTTTTAACATTGGGGTGGCTAGATAATATTTAGATTATTTCGATTCTGCTAAAATTAGAATTTCTGTATTTTACATAAGAGAGCATATGGAGTTGGTGTATATATTACAAAATAGAGTAGAATAGGGCATTGTATATTTTTTCTGACAGATTATATTCAGAGCAATTTTGCTTTCAACATTAGGGTGCCTAGATAATATTTAGATTGTTTTTGATTCGCTTACATATAAAATTTCTGTATTTTATATGAGAGAGCATTTAGAGTTGTTTTATATACCCCAAAACAGAGTAGAAAGGGGCATTGTATATTTTTTCTGACAGGTTATATTCAGCGGAATTTTGTTTTTATTATAGTGGTGCATAGATATTATTTAGATTTTTTTTGATTCACATAAAATAAGAATTTCGGTATTTTACATGAGAGAGTATATTGAGTTGGTTTATACACTTCAAAAAAAAGTAGACAAAAACATTGTATACTTTGTCAGACTGATTATATTCAGATCAATTTTCCTTTTGATATTGGGGTGCCTATATAATATTTAGATATTTTTCGATTCACGTAAAATTAGAATTTCAGTATTTTACAAGAGACAGCATACTGAGTTGGTGTATATACTGCAAAACAGAGTAGAAAAGGGCATGGTGTATTTTTTTGATAGATTATATTCAGAGCAATTTTGCTTTTAACATTAGGGTGCCTAGATAATATTTAGATTTTTTTCGATTCGCTTAAATATAGAATTTCTGTATTTTACATGAGAGAGCATGTAGATTTGGTGTATATACTCAAAAACAGAGTAGAATTGGGCATTGTATATTTTCTCTTAGAGTTTATATCCAGAGCAATTTTGTTTTTAACATTGGGGTGCCTTGATAATATTTAGATTTTTTTCGATTTGGGTAAAATTAGGATTTCTCTATTTTACACAAGGGAGCATACTGAGTTGGTGTATATACTCCAAAACATAGTAGAATAAGGCATTGTATATTTTTTCTAACATACTATATTCAGAGCCATTTTCTTTTAACTTTGGGGCACCTAGATATTATTTAGATTTTTTTGATTTTCTTAAATATAGAATTTCTGTATTTTTCATGAGAGAGCATGTAGAGTTGGTGTATATACTCCAAAATAGAGTAGAAAAGGGCATTGTATATTTTTTCTGAAAGATTATATTCAGAGCAATTTTGCTTTTAACATAGGGGTGCCTAGATAATATTTAGATTTTATTCGATTCGCGTAAAATTAGAATTTCGGTATTTCATATGAGAAAGCATATTGATTTGGTGTATATACTAAAAAACAGAGTAGAAAATGGCATTGTATATTTTTTCTGACAGTTCATATTCAGAGCAATTTTGCTTTTAACATTGTGGTGCCTAGATAATATTTAGATTTTTTTCGATTCGCCTAAATATAGAATTTTGGTATTTTACATGAGAGAGCATATTGAGTTGGTGTATATACTCCAAAACAGAGTATAATAAGGCATTGGATATTTCTTCTGACAGATTATACTCAGAGCAATTTTGTTTTTAACATTGGGGTGCCTAGATAATATTTAGATTTTTTTCGATTCTCTTAAATATAGAATTTTTGTATTTTACATGAGAGAGCAAATTGAGTTGGTGTATATACACCAAAATAGAGTAAAATAAGGCATTGTATATTTTTTATGACAGATTATATTCAGAGCAATTTTGTTTTTAACATTGGGGTGCCTAATTAATATTTAGAATTTTTTCGATTCGCTTAAATATAGTATTTCTGTATTTTACATGAGAGAGCATATGGAGTTGGTGTATGTACTCCAAAACAGAGTAGAAAAGGGCATTGTATATTTTTTCTTACAAATTATATCCAGATCGATTTTGTTTTTAACATTGGGGTGCCTAGATAATATTTAGATATTTTCGATTTGCTTAACGATAGAATTTCTCTATTTTAAATGAGAGAGCATATTGAGTTGGTGTACATACTCCAAAACATAGTAGAATAAGGCATTGTATATTTCTTCTAACAGACTATATTCACAGCAATTTTCTTTTAACATTGGGGCGCCTAGATATTATTTAGATTTTTTTCGATTCGCATAAAACTAGAATTTCTGTATTTTACATGAGAGAGCATACTGAGTTGGTGTATATACTCCAAAACAAAGTAGACAAGGGCACTTTATATTTTGTGAGACAGACTATATTCATAGCAATTTTTCTATTAACATTGGGGTACCTAGATAATATTTAGAATTTTTTCGATTCGCTTAAATATAGAATTCCTGAATTTTAAATGAGAGAGCATATGGAGTTGGTGTATATACTTCAAAACAGAGTAGAATAGGGCATTGTATATTTTTTATGACAGATTATATTCAGAGCAATTTTGTTTTTATTATTCGGGTACCTAGATAATATTTAGATATTTTTCGATTCGCTTAAATATAGAATTTCTGTATTTTACATGAGAGAGCTTATGGAGTTGGTGTATATACTCCAAAACAGGGTAGAAAAGGGCATTGTATATTTTTTGTGACAAATTATATTCAGAGAAATTTTGTTTTTAACATTGGGTTGTCTAGATAATATTTAAATTTTTTCGATTCGCTTAAATATAGAATGTCTGTATTTTATATGAGAGTGCATATGGAGTTGGTGTATATACTCCAAAATAGAGTAGAATAAAGCATTCTATATTTTTTCTAACTGACTATATTCAGAGACATTTTCGTTTAACTTTGGGGTGCTTAGATTTTATTTAGATTTATTTCTATTCGCGTAAAATTAGAATTTGCGTGATTTACATGAGAGAGCATATTGAGTTGGTGTGTATACTCCAAAACAAAGTAGAAAAGGGCATTGTATATTTTTTCTTACAGATTATATTCAGAGCAATTTGTTTTTAACAATGGTGTGCCTAGATATTATTTAGATTTTTTCAATTCTGGTAAAATTAAATTTCTGTATTTTATATGAGAGAGTATACGGAGTTGTTGTATTTACTTTATAACAGAGTAGAATAAGGTATTGTATATTTTTTCTAACAGACTATATTCATACCCATTTTCTTTTAACTTTGGGACGCCTAGATATTATTTAGATTTTTTTCGATTCACGTAAAATTCAAATTTTGGTATTTTACATGAGAGAGCATATTGATTTGGTGTATATACTCCAAAGCAGAGTAGAAAAGGGCATTGTATATTTTTTCTGACAGATTATATTAAGAGCAATTTTGATTTTAACTTTGGGGTGCCTAGATTATATTTAGAATTTCGTCTATTTGCATAAATATGGAATTTTTCTATTTTACATGAGAGTGCATATGGAGTTGGTGTATATAATTCAAAACAGAGTAGAATAAGGCATTGTATATTATTTCTGACAGATTATATTCAGAGCAATTTTGTTTTTAACATTGGGGTACCTAGATAATATTTAGATTTTTTTCGATTTGCTTAAATATAGAATTTTTTTATTTTACATGAGAGAGCATATGGAGTTGGTGTATATACTCCAAAACAGAGTAGAAAAGGGCATTGTATATTTTTTCTGGCAGATTATATTCAGAGCAATTTTGTTTTAAACATTGTGGTGCCTTGATAATATTTAGATTTTTTTCGATTCGCCTAAATATAGAATTTCTTTATTTTACATTAGAGAGCAGGTTGAGTTGGTGTATATACTCAAAAACAGAGTAGAATAGGGCATTGTATATTTTTTCTGACAGTTTATATTGAGAGCAACTTTGCTTTTAATATTGGGGTGCCTAGATAATATTTAGATTTTTTCGATTCAGATAGAATTAGAATTTCTGTATTTTACACGAGAGAGCATATGGAGTTGGTGTATATCCTCAAAAACACAGTAGAATAAGGCATTGTATATTCTTTCTAACAGACTATATTCAGAGCCATTTTCTTTTAACATTGGGGTGCCTAGGTATTATTTAGATTTTTTTCGATTCACGTAAAATTAGAATTTCGGTATTTTACAGGAGAGAGCCTATGGAGTTGGTGTATATACTCCAAAACAGAATAGAAAAGGGCATTATATGTTTTTTATGACAGATTATATTCAGAGCAACTTTTCTTTTAACATTGGGGTGCCTAGATAATATTTAGATTTTTTTCCATTCGCTTACATATAGAATTTCTGTATTTTACATGAGAGAGCATATGGAGTTGGTGTATATACTCCAGAAAAAAGTAAAATAGGGCATTGTATATATTTTCTGACAGATTATACTCAGAGCAATTTTGTTTTTAACATTGGGTTGCCTAGATAATATTTAGATTTTTTCGATTCGGGTAAAATTAAGGTTTCTGTTTTTTACATGAGAGACCATATTGAGTTGGTGTATATACTACAAAACAAACTAGAAAAGGGCATTGAATATTTTATCTGACAGACTATATTCATAGCAATTTTGCTTTTAACGTTGGGGTGCCTAGATAATATTTAGATTTTATTCGATACTCTTAAATATAGAATTTCTGTATTTTACATAAGAGAGCATATTGAATTGGTGTATATACTCGAAAACAGTGTATAATTGGGCATTGTATATTTTTTTCTGACAGACTATATTCAGAGCTATTTGGTTTTTAACATTGGGTTGCCTAGATAATATTTAGATTTTTTCGATTCGGGTAAGTTAGAATTTCGGTATTTTACATGAGAGAGCATACTGAGTGGTTGTATATACTCCAAAACAGAGTAGAATAAAGCATTGTGTATTTTTATTAACAGACTATATTCAGAGCCATTTTCTTTTAACTTTGGGGTGCCTAGATATTATTTAGATTTTTTCAATTCACGTAATATTAAAATTTTGGTATTTTACATGAGAGAGCATATTGAGTTGGTGTATATACTTCAAAAGAGAGTAGTAAACTGCACTGTACAATTTTTCTATGAGATTATATAAAGAGCAATTTTGCTTTTAACATGGGGTGCCTAGATAATATTTAGATTTTTTTCGATACATGTAAAATTAGAATTTCTGTATTTTACATGAGAGGGCATACTGAGTTGGTGTATATACTCCAAAACCGGGTAGAATAGGGCATTGTATATTTTTTCTAACAGATTATATTCAGAGCAATTGTGTTTTTAACATTGGGGTGCCTAGATTATATTTAGAATTATTCGATTCGGGTAAAATAAGAATTTCTGTATTTTACATGAGAGAGCATATTGATTTGGTGTATATAGTACAAAACAAAATAGAAAAGGGCATTGTATATTTTTTCTGGCAGATTATATTCTGAGCAATTTTGCTTTTATTGTTGTGGTGCCTAGATAATATTTAGATTTTTTTCGATTCGCTTAAATATAGAAATTCTGTATTTTACATGAGAGAGCATATGGAGTTGGAGTATATACTCCAAAAGAAACTAGAATAATATTTCTATTTTTTTGATTCACGTAAAACTATTTTTTCGGTATTTTACCTCAGAGAGCATACTCAGTTGGGGTATATACTCCAAAATAAAGTAAAATAAGGCATTGTATATTTTGTCTAACAGACTATATTCAGAGCCATTTTCTTTTACTTTTGATGCGCCTAGATCTTATTTAGATTTTTTCGATTCTGGTAAAATTAGAATTTGTGTATTTTACATGAGAGACCATATTAATTTGGTGTATATACTACAAAACAGAGTCGAAAAAGGCATTGTATATTTTTTCTGACAGATTATATTCAGAGCAATTTTGATTTTAACATTGGGGTTTGTAGATAATATTTACATTTTTTTTGATTTGCTTTAATATAGAATTTCTGTATTTTACATGAGAGAGCATATGGAGTTGGTGTATACACTCCAAAACAGAGTAGAATAGGGCATTGTATATTTATTCTGACAGATTATATTCAGAGCAATATTTCTTTTAACATTGGGGTGCCTAGATAATATTTAGATATTTTTCGATTCGCTTAAATATAAAACTTCTGTATTTTACAAGAGAGAGCATACTGAGTTGGTGTATATACTCCAAAACAGAGTAGAATAAGGCATTGTATATTTTTTTCTAACACACTTTATTCATAGCCATTTTCTTTTAAATTTCGGGCGCCTAGATATTATTTAGATTTTGTTCGATTCACGTAAAATTAGAATTTCCATATTTTACATGAGAGAGCATACTGAGTTGGTGTATATACTACAAAACAGAGTAGAATAGGGCATTGTATATTTTTTGTGATAGATTATATTCA
Source organism: Callithrix jacchus (assembly GCF_049354715.1). Taxonomy (NCBI): domain Eukaryota; kingdom Metazoa; phylum Chordata; class Mammalia; order Primates; family Cebidae; genus Callithrix; species Callithrix jacchus. Next base: position 53,978,248 of record NC_133519.1, read on the forward strand.
GAGCAATTTTGCTTTGAAGAGTGGGGTTCCTAGATATTATTTAGATTTTTTTTTGGATTTGAGAAAATTTAGAATTTGGGTATTTTACATGAGAGAACATATTGAGTTTGTGTTTATACAACAAAACAGAGTAAAAAACGGCATTGTATATTTTACCTGACAGATAATATTCAGAGCAATTTTGCTTTTAACATTGGGGTGCCTAGATAATATTTAGATTTTTTCCGATTCGGTGAAATATTGAATTTCTGAATTTTACATGAGAGAGCATATGGAGTTAGTGTATATACTCCAAAACAGAATAGAATAGGTCATTGTATATTTTTTCTGACAGATTATATTCAGAGAAATTTTGTTTATAACATTGGGTGCCTAGATATTATTTAGATTTTTTTCGATTCGGGTAAAACTATAATTTCTGTATTTTACATGAGAGAGCGTACTGAGTTGGTTTATATATTTCAAAAAGGAGTAGAATAAGGCATTGTATATTTTTTCTAACAAACTATATTCAGAGGCATATTCTTTTTACTTTGGAGTGCCTAGATATTATTTAGATTTTTTTTGATTCGCTTAAATAAAAAATTTCTGTATTTTACATGAGAGAGCATATGGAGTTGGGGTATATACTCCAAAACAGAGTAGAATAGAACATTGTATATTTTTTCTGACAGATTATATTCACAGCAACTTTTCTTTTAAATTGGGGTGGCTAGATAATATTTAGATTTTTTTCGATTAACGTAAAATTAGAATTTCTGTATTTTACATGAGAGAGCATACTGAGTTGGTGTATATACTCGAAAACACAGTAGAATTGGGCATTGTATATTTTTTCTGACAGATTATCTTTAGAGCAATTTTGTTTTAAACATTGGGGTGCCTAGATAATATTTAGATATTTTCGATTCTGGTAAAATTAGAATTTCTGTATTTCACATGAGAGAGTATAGAAAGTTGGTGTTTATACTCCGAAAAGAGTAGAATAGGGCATTGTATATTTTTTCTGATAGATCACATTCAGAGCAATTTTCCTTTTAACATTGGCGTTCCTAGATATTATTTAGATTTTTTCATTTTTGGTAAAATTAGAATTTCTGTATTTTACATGACAGAGCATACTGAGTTGGTGTATATACTCCAAAACAGAGTAGAATAAGGCATTGTATATTTTTTTCTAACACACTATATTCATAGCCATTTTCTTTTAAATTTGGGGCGCCTAGATATGATTTAGATTTTTTCGATTCACGTAAAATTAGAATTTCGGTATTTTACATGAGAGAGCATATTGAGTTTGTATATACTCCAAAAAGGAGTAGAAAAGGGCATTATATATTTTTTCTGACAAAGTATAATTAGAGCTATTTTACTATTATCATTGCGGTGCCTAGATAATATTTAGATTTTTTTCGATTCACGTAAAATTAGGATTTCTGTATTTTACATGAGAGAGCATACTGAGTTGGTGTATATACTCCAAAACAGAGTAGAATAGGGCATTGTATATTTTTTCTGATAGATTATATTCAGAGAAATTTTGCTTTGAACATTGGCATGCCTAGATATTATTTAGATTTTTTTCGATTCACGTAAAGTTAGAATTTGAATATTTTACACGAGAGAGCATATTGAGTTCGTGTATATACTCCAAAACAGAGTAGAATAGGGCATTGTATATTTTTTCTGACAGATTATACTCAGAGTAATTTTGTTTTTAACATTGGGGTGCCGAGATAATATTTAGATTTTTTTGATTCGGGTAAAAGTGGAATTTCTCTATTTTACATGAGAGATCATTCTGAGTTGGTGAATATACTCCATAACAGAGTAGAAAACGCATTGTATATTTTTTCTAACAGATTATATTCAGAGCCTTTTTCTTTTAACTCTGGGTCACCTAGATATTATTTAGATTTTTTTTGATTCATGTAAAATTCGAATTTCGGTATTTTACATGAGAGAGCATATTGAGTTAGTGTATATACTACAAAACAGAGTAACGAAGGGCATTGTATATTTTTTCTGACAGATTATATTCAGAGCAATTTTGCTTTTACCATGGTGGTGCCTAGATGATATTTAGATTTTCTTCAGTTTGCTTAAATATAGAATTTCTGCATTTTACATGAGAGAGCATATGGAGTTGGTGTATATACTCCAGAAAAAAGTAAAATAGGGCATTGTATATATTTTCTGACAAATTATACTCAGAGCAATTTTGTTTTTAACATTGGGGTGCCTAGAAAATATTTAGATTTTTCCAATTCGGGTAAAATTAGAATTTCTGTATTTTACATGGTAGAGCATACTGAATTGGTGTATATACCCCAAAACAGAGTAGAATAAGGCATTTTATATATTTTTTAACAGACAATAGTCAGAGCCATTTTCTTTTAACTTTGGAGAGCCTAGATATTAAATAGATTTTCTTGGATTCGCATAAAATTAGAAATTCGGTATTTTACATGAGATAGAATATTGAGTTGGTGTATATACTCCAAAACAGAGTTGAAAAGGGCATTGTTTATTTTTTATGACAGATTCTATTCAGAGGAATTTTGCTTTTATTATTGGGGTGCCTAGATGATATTAAAATTTTTTTCGATTCACGTAAAATTAGAATTTCAGTATTTTACATGAGAGAGCACATGGAGTTGGTTTATATACTCCAAATAGGGTTAGACTAGGGCATTGTATATTTTTTTTGACAGACTATATTCAGAGCAATTTTGCTTTTAACATTGGGGTACTTAGATATTATTTAGATTTTTTTCTATTTGCTTAAATATAGTATTTCTGTATTTTACATGAGAGAGCATATGGAGTTGGTGTATATACTCCAAATCAGAGTAGAATAGGGCATTGTGTATTTTTTCTGACAGACTATATTCAGAGCTATTTTCTTTTAACTTTGGGGCGCCTAGATATTATTTAGAATTTTTTTGATTGGTGTAAAATTAGAATTTCGGTATTTTACATGAGAGAGCATATTGAGTTGCTGTATATACTAAAAAACAGAGTAGAAAAGGGCATTGTGTATTTTCTCTGACAGATTATATTGAGAGCAATTTTGGTTTTAACATAGGGGTGCCTAGATAATATTTAGATTTTTTTCGATTCACGTAAAATTAGAATTTCGTTACTTTACATGAGAGAGCATACTGAGTTGGTGTATATACTCCAAAACAGAGTAGAAAAAGGCATTGTATATTTTTTCTAACAGACTGTATTCAGAGCCATTTTCTTTTAACTTTGGGGTGCATAGATATTATTTAGATTTATTTCGATTCTCGTAATATTAGAATTTCGGTATTTTACATGAGAGAGCATACTGTGTTGGTGTATGTACTCCAAAACAGAGTAGAATAAGGCATTGTTTATTTTTTTAACAGACTATAGTCAGAGCCATTTTCTTTTAACTTTGGGGCGCATAGATATTATTTAGATTTTTTTTGATTCGCGTAAATTTAGAATTTTGATATTTTACATGAGAGAGCATATTGAGTTGGTGTATATACTCCAGAATAGAGTAGAATAGGGCATTGTATAGTTTTTATGACTGATGACATACAGAGCAATTTCGCTTTTAACATTGGGGTGCCTAGATAATATTTAGGTTTTTTTCGATTCACCTAAATATAGAATTTCTGTATTTTACATGACAGAGCATATGGAGTTGGTGTATACACTTCAAAAAAGAGTAGAATAGGGCATTGTATATTTATTCTAACAGATTATATTCAGAGCAATTTTGTTTTTAGCATTGGAATGCCTACATAATATTTATATATTTTCAATTTGGGTAAAATTTGAATTTCTGTATTTTATATGAGAGAGCAAACTGTGTTGGTATATATACTCCAAAACAGAGTAGAATAGGGCATTGTATATTTTTTTTAACAGACTATATTCAGCGCCATTTTCTTTTATTTTTGGGGCGCCTAGATATTATTTAGATTTTCTTTGATTCGCGTAAAATTAGAACTTTGTTATTTTACATGAAAAATCATAGAGAGTTGAGTTGGTGTATATAATACAAAACAGAGAATAGGGCATTGTATATTTTTTCTGACAGAGTATATTCAGAGAAATTTTGTTTTTAACATTGGGGTGCCTAGATAATATTTAGATTTTTTTGATTTGGTTAAAATTAGAATTTCTGTATTTTATATGAGGGAGCATACTGAGTTGGTGTATACAGTCCATAACAGAGTAGAATAAAACATTGTATATTTTTTCTAACAGACTATATTCAGAGCCATTTTCTTTTATCATTGGGGTGCCTAAATAATATTTAGATTATTTTCGAATCATGTAAAATTATAATTTCGGTATTTTACATGAGAGAGCATACTGAGTTGGTGTATATACTACAAAACAGAGTAGAAAACGGCATTGTATATTTTTTCTGACAGATTATATTCAGAGCAATTTTTCTTTTAACATTGGGGTGCCTAGATGGTATATAGATTTTTTTCAGTTTACTTAAATATAGAATTTCTGTATTTTACATGAGAGAGCTTATGGAGTTTTGTATATACTCCAAAACAGAGTAGAATAAGGCATTGTATATTTTTTTCTGACAGATTATATTCAGAGCAATTTTGTTCCTAACATTGGAGTGCCTAGATAATATTTAGGTTTTTTTTCGATTCACTTAAATATAGAATTTCTTTATTTTACATAAGACAGCATATTGAGTTGGTGTTTATACTTCAAAAATGAGTAGAATAGGGCATTGTATACTTTTTGTGACAGATTATACTCAGAGCAATTTTGTTTTTAACATTGGGGTGCCTAGATAATATTTAGATTTTTTCGATTCAGGTAAAATTTGAATTTCTGTATTTTACATGAGAGAGGATACTGAGTTATTGTATATACTCCAAAACAAAATAGAATAAGGCATTGTATATTTTTTCTAACAGACTATATTTAGAGCCATTTTCTTTTATCTTTGGTGCGCCTAGATATTAATTATATTTTCTTCGATTCACGTAAACTTAGAATTTCGGTATTTTACATGAGAGAGCATATTGAGTTGGTGTATATACTCCAAAACAGAGTAGAATACGGCATTGTATATTTTCTCTGACAGAATATATTAAGAGCAATCCTGTTTTTAACATTGGGAAGCCTAGATAATATTTAGATTTTTTCGATTCGGGTAAAATCAGAATTTCTGTTTTGACATGAGAGCATATTGTGTTGAGTTGGTGTATATACTACCAAACAGAGAATAGGGCATTGTATATTTTCTCTGACAGATTATATTTAGAGAAATTTTGTTTTTAACATTCGGGTGCCTAGAGTATATTTAGATTTTTTCGATTTGGGTAGCATTAGAATCTGTATTTTACATGAGAGATCATTCTGAGTTGGTGTATTTACCCAATAACAGAGTAGAATAAGGCATTGTATATTTTTTCTAATAGATTATATAAGAGCCATTTTCTTTTAAATTTGGGGCACCAAGATATTATTTAGATTTTATTTGGATTCGCGTAAAATTAGAATTTCAGTTTTTTACATGACAGAGCATATTGAGTTTCTGTATATACTCCAAAAAAAAGTAAAAAAGGGCACTGTATATTTTTTATGGCCGATTATATTCAGAGCAATTTTGCTTTTAACATTGGGGTGCCTAGATAATGTTTAGATTTTTTTCAATTTGCTTAAATATAGAATTTCTGTATTTTACATGAGAAGCATATGGAGTTGGTGTATATACTCAAGAAAAAAGTAGAATAGGGCATTGTATATTTATTCTGACAGATTATACTCAGAGCAATTTTGTTTTTAACATTGGAGTGCCTAGATAATATTTAGATTTTTTCGATTCGGGTAAAATTAGAATTTCTGTATTTTACATGAGAGAGCATACTGAGTTGGTGTATGTACTCCAAAACAGAGTAGAATAAGGCATTGTATATTTTTTCTAACAGACTATATTTATAGCCATTTTCTTTTACATTTTGGGCGCCTAGATATTATTTAGATTTTCTTCGATTCGTGTAAACTTAGAATTTCGGTATTTTACATGAGAGACCATATTTAGTTGGTGTATATACTCCAAAACAGAGTAGAATACGGCATTGTATATTTTCTCTGACAGAATATATTAAGAACAATCTTGTTTTTAACATTGGGGAGCCTAGATAATATTTAGATTTTTTCGATTCGGTTAAAATTAGAATTTCTGTATTTTACATGAGAGAGCATATTCAGTTGAGATTGTGTATATACTACAAAACAGAGAGTAGGGCATTGAATATTTTTTCTGACAGATTATACGCAGAGCAATTTTCTTTTTAACATTGGGGTGGCTAGATTATATTTAAGTATTTTCGATTTGGGTAAAATTAGAATATCTGTATTTTAAATGAGAGAGGATACTGAGTTAGTGTTTATACTCCAAAAGAAAGTAGAATAAGGCATTGTATATGTTTTCTAACAGACTATATTCATAGCCATTTTCTTTTAAATTTGGGGCACCAAGATATTATTTACATTTTTTTCGATTCGCGTAAAATTAGAATTTCGGTATTTTACATGAGAGAGCATGCTGTGTTGGTGTATATACTCCAAAACAGAGTAGAATAACGCATTGTATATTTTTCCTAACAGACTATATTCAGAGACTTTTTTATAACTTTGGGTGGCCTAGATATTATTTAGATTTTTTTTGATTCATGTAAAATTTGAATTTCTGTATTTTACATGAGAGAGCGAATTGAGTTGGTGTATATAATACAAAAGAGAGTAGAAAAGGTCATTATATATTTTTTTCTCACAGATTATATTCAGAGCAATTTTTTTTTAACGTTGGAGAGCCTACATAATATTTGTATTTTTTCGATTCGGGTAAAATTAGAATTTCTGTATTTTACATGAGAGAGCATACTGAGTTTATATATATAGTCCAAAACAGAGTAGAATTAGGCATTGTATATGTTTTCTAACAGATTATATTCAGAGCCATTTTCTTTTAAATTTGGGGCACCAAGATATTATTTACATTTTTTTCGATTCGCGTAAAATTAGAATTTCGGTATTTTACATGAGAGAGCATGCTGAGTTGGTGTATATACTCCAAAACAAAGTAGAATAAGGCATTGTATATTTTTTCTAACAGACTATATTCAGAGACTTTTTTTTTAACTTTGGGTGGCCTAGATATTATTTAGTTTTTTTTGATTCATGTAAAATTAGAATTTCTGTATTTTACATGAGTTAGCGAATTGAGTTGGTGTATATAGTACAAAACAGAGTAGAAGAGGTCATTGTATATTTTTTCTCACAGATTATATTCAGACCAATTTTTTATTAACGTGGTAGACCTAGATAATATTTAGATTTGTTCGATTCAGGTAAAATTAGAATTCTGTATTTTACATGAGAGAGCATACTGAGTTGATATATATAGTCCAAAACAGAGTAGAATAAGGCATTGTATATGTTTTTCAACAGACTATATTCAGAGGCATTTTCTTTTACCTTTGGTGCGCCTTGATATTATTTAGATTTATTTCGATTCGTGTAAAATGAGAATTTCGTTATTTTGCATGAGAGAGCATATTCAGTTTGTGTATATACTAAAAAAGAGAGTAGAAAAGGGCATTGTATATTTTTTCTCACAGATTATATTAAGAGCAATTTTGCTTTTAACATTGGGAAGCCTAGATAATATTTAGAGTTTTTCGATTCGGTTAAAATTAGAATTTCTGTATTTTACATGGGAGAGCATATTGAGTTGAATTGGTGTATATACTACAAAACAGAGAATAGGGCATTTTATATTTTCTCTGTCAGAATATATTAAGAGCAATCTTGTTTTAAACATTGGGAAGCCTAGATAATATTGAGATTTTTTCGATTCGGGTAAAATTAGAATTTCTGTATTTTACATTTGAGACCATATTGAGTTGAGTTTGTGTATATACTACAAAACAGAGAATAGGGCATGTATATTTTTTCTAACAGACTATATTCAGAGCCATTTAGTTTTACCTTTGGGGCACCTAGATATTATTTAGATTTTTTTCGATTCGCTTAAATATAGAATTTCTGTATTTTACATGACAGAGCATACTGAGTTGGTGTATATATTCCAAAACAGAGTAGAATAGGGCTTCGTATATTTTTTCTGACAAACTATATTCAGAGCTATTTTCTTTTAACTGTGGGGCGCCTAGATAGTATTTAGATATATTTCGATTCACGTAAATTTAGAATTTCAGTATTTTACAAGGGAGAGCATACTGAGTTGGTGTATATACTCCAAAACAGAGTAGAATAAGGCATTGTATATTTTTTGTGACAGATTATATTCAGAGCATTTTGGTTTTTAACATTGGGGTGCCTAGACAATATTTAGATTTTTTCAATTCGAATAAAATTAGAATTTATTTTACAGGAGAGAGCATATGGAGTTGGTGTATACATTCCAAAAAATAGTAGAATAAGGCATTGTATATTTTTTCTGACAGATTATATTCAGAGCAATTTTGTTTTTAACATTGGGGTACGGAGATAATATTTAGATTTTTTTTGATTCACGTAAAATTAGAATTACAGTATTTTACATGAGAGAGCATAGTGAGTTGGTGTATATACTCCAAAACAGAGTAGAATAAGGCATTGTATATTTTTTCTGACAGATTATATTCAGAGAAATTCTGCTTTTTACATTGGGGTGACTAGATAATATTTATATTTTTTTCAATTCGCTTAAATATTCAATTTCTGTATTTTGCATGAGAGAGCATATGGAGTTGGTGTATATACTGGAAAACACAGTAGATTAGGGAATTGTATATTTTATCTGACAGTTTATATTCAGAGCCATTTTGTTTTTAACATTGGGGTGTCTTGATAATATTTAGAGTTTTTTTGATTCACTTATTTATAGATTTTCTGTATTTTACATGAGAGAGCATATGGAGGTGGTGTATATACTAGAAAACACATTAGAATAGGTAATTGTATATTTTATCTGACAGTTTATATTCAGAGCCATTTTGTTTTTATCATTCGGGTGCCTTGATAATATTTAGATTTTTTTTGATTAGCTTATATATAGAATTTCTGTATTTTACATGAGAGAGCATATGGAGGTGGTGTATATACTTGAAAACAGAGTAGAAAAAAGCATTGTATATTTTTTCTAACAGACTATATTCAGAGCCATTTTTTTTTAACTTTGGGGCGCCTAGATATTATTTAAATTTATTTCGATTTCCGTAAAATTAGAATTTCGGTATTTTACATGAGAGAGCATATTGAGTTGGTGTATATACTCAAAAACAGAGTAGCAAACGCGCATTGTATATTTTTTCTGACAGATTATATTCAGAGCAATTATGTTTTTAAGATTGGGGTGCCTAGATAAAATTTAGATTTTTTCCATTCGTGTAAAATTAGAATTTCAGTATTTTACATGAGAGAACATACAGAGTTGGTGTATATACTCCAAAACAGAGTAGAATGAGGCATTGTATATTTTTTCTAACAGATTATATTGACAGAGATTTTCTTTTAACTTTGGGGCGCCTAGATATTATTTAGATTTTTTTCGATTCGCTTAAAATTACAATTTCGGTATTTTACATTAGAGAGCATACTGAGTTGGTGTATATACTCCAATAAAGAGTAGAATAGGGCATTGTATATTTTTTCTTACAGATTATATTCAGAGCAATTTTTTTTAACATTGGGGTGCCTAGATAATATTAAATTTTTTTCGATTCACGGAAAATTAGAATTTCGGTATTTTACATGAGATAGCACACTGAGTTGGTTAATATACTCCAAAATAGAGTAAAATAAGGCATTGTACATTTTTTCTGACAGATTATATTCAGAGCAATTTTCTTTAACATTGCGGTGTCTAGATAATATTTAGACTTTTCGATTCGGGTAAAATTAGAATTTCTCTATTTTACATGATAGAGCATAATGAGTTAGTGTATTATCTCCAAAACAGAGTAGACTAAGGCAGTGTATATTTTTTCTAACAGACTATTTTCAGAGCCATTTTCTTTTGACTTTCCGGTGTGAAGATATTATTTGGAATTTTTTAGATTCGCATAAAGTTGGAATTTAGGTATTTTACATGAGAAAGCATATTGAGTTGGTGTATATTCTACAAAACAGAGTAGAAAAGGGCATTGTATATTTTTTCTGACAGATTATATTTAGAGCAATATTGCCTTCAACATTGGACTGCCTAGATAATATTTAGATTTTTTCGATTCACGTTAAATTAGAATTTCGGTATTTCACATGAGAGAGCATACTGAGTTGGTATATATACTCCAAAACAGAGTAGAATAGGGCATTGTATATTTTTTCTGACAGACTATATTCAGAGAAATTTTGCTTTTAATATTGGGGTGCCTAGATAATATTTAGATTTTTTTTTAATTCGCTTATATGTAGAATTTCTGTATTTTACCTGAGAGAGCATATGGGGTTGGTGTATATACTCCAAAACACAGTGGAATAGGGCATTGTATATTTTTTATGACAGATTATATTCAGATTAATGTTGCTTTTAACATTGGGATGCCTAGATAATATTTAGACTTTTCAATTCGGGTAAAATTAGAATTTCTGTATTTTACCTGAGAGAACATACTGAGTTGGTGTATATACTCCAGAACAAAATAGAATAAGGCATTGTATATTTTTTCTAACAGACTATATGCAGAGCCATTTTCTATTAACTTTGGGGCGTCCAGATATTATTTAGATTTTTTTTGATTCACGTAAAATTTGAATTTCATTATTTAACATGAGAGAGCATATTGACTTGGTGTATATTCTACAAAACAGAGTAGAAAAGGGCATTGTATATTTTTTATGACAGATGATATTCAGAGCAATTTTGCCTTTAACATTGGGGTGCCTAGATAATATTTTGATTTTTTTCGATTCGCTTAAATATAGAATTTCTGTATTTTACATGAGAGAGCATATGAAGTTGGTGTATATACTCCAAAACAGAGTAGAATAGGGCATTGTATATTTTTTCTGACAGATTATATTCAGAGCAATTTTGTTTTTAACATTAATGTGCCTAGATAATATTTAGATTTTTTCGATTCGGTTAAAATTAGAATTACTGTATTTTACATGAGAGAGCATCCTGAGTTGGTGTATATACTTCAAAACACTGTAGAATAAGTCATTGTATATTTTTTCTTACAGACTATATTCAGAGCCATTTTCTTTTTACTTTGGGGCGCATAGATATTATTTAGATTATTTTTGATTCGCCTAAAATTAGAATGTCGGTATTTAACATGAGAGAGCATATTGAGGTGGTTTATATACTCCAAAGCAGAGTAAAAAAGGGCATTGTATATTTATTATGACAGATTATATTCAGAGCAATTTTGCTTTTAACATTGGGGTGCCTAGATAATATTTAGATTTTTTCGATTCTGGTAGAATTATAATTTCTGTATTTTACATGACAGAGCATATTGAGTTTGTGTTTATACTACAAAACAGAGTAGAAAAGAACATTGAATATTTTGTCGGACAGATTATATTCAGAGCAATTTTGATTTTAACATTGGCGTGCCTATATAATATTTAGGTTTTTTCGATTCCGGTGGAATTCGAATTTCTGTATTTTACATGACAGAGCATATTGAGTTGGTGTTTATACTACAAAACAGAGTCGAAAAAAGCCTTGTATATTTTTTCTAACAGATTATATTCAGAGCAATTTTGTGTTTAACATTGGGGTGCATAGATAGTATTTCGATTATTTTGATTCGGGTAAAATTAGAATTTCTGTATTTTACATGAGAGAGCATACTGAGTTGTTGTATATACTCCAAGCAGAGTAGAATAGGGCATTGTATAATTTTTCTGACAGATTATATTCAGAGCAATTTTGTTTTTAACATTGGGGTGCCTAGATAATATTTAGTTTCTTTTGATACACATAAAATTAGAATTTCTGTATTTTACATGAGAGAGCATACTGAGTTGGTGTATATTTTCCAAAACAGAGTAGAATAAGGCATTTTATATTTTTTCTAACAGACTATATTCAGAGCCATTTTATTTTAACTTTGGGGCACCTAAATATTATTTAAATTTTTTTCGATTTACGTAAAATTAGAATTTCAGTATTTTACATGAGAGAGCATATTGAGTTGGTGTATATGCTACAAAACAGAGTAGAAAAGGGCACTGTATATTTTTTCTGACAGATTATATTCAGAGCAATTTTGCTTTTAAAATTGGGGTGCCTAGATAATATTTAGATTTTTTTCGATTTGCTTAAATATAGAATTTCTGTAATTTACATGAGAGAGCATATGGAGTTGGTGTATATACTTCAAAAAAAGTAGAATAGGGCATTGTATATTTTTTCTGACAGATTATATTCAGACCAATTTTTATTGTAACACTGGGGTGCCTAGATTATATTTAGATTTTTTCGATTCGGGCAAAATTTGAATAACTGTATTTTAAATGAGAGAGCATCCTGAGTTTGTGTATATACTTCAAAACACAGTAGAATAAGGCATTTTATATTTTTTCGAACAGACTATATTCACAGCCATTTTCTTTTGACTTTGGGACGCCTAGATATTATTTAGATTTTTTTCGATTCGCGTAAAATTAGAATTTCAGTATTTTACATGAGAGAGCATATTGAGTTGGTGTATATGCCACAAAACAGAGTAGAAAAGGGCACTGTATATTTTTTCTGACAGATTATGTTCAGATCAATATTGTTTTAAACATTTGGGTGCCTAGATAATATTTAGATTTATTTCGATTCACTTAAATATAGAATTTCTGTATTTTTCATGAGAGAACATAGGGAGTTGGTGTATATACTCCAGAACAGAGTAGAATAGGGCATGGTATATTTTTTATGACTGATTATATTAAGCGCAATTTTGTTTTTAACATTGGGGTGCCTAGGTAATTCTTGGATTTTTTCAATTCGGGTAAAATCAGAATTTCTGTATTTTACGTGAGAGAGCATACTGATTTGGTGTATATACTCCAAAACAGAGTAGAATAAGGCATTGTATATTTTTTCTAACAGACTATATTCAGAGCCAATTTCTTTTAACTTTGAGGCGCCTAGATATTATTTAGATTTTTTTCGATCCGCCTAAATTTAGAATTTCGTAATTTTACATGTGAGAGCATATTGAGTTGGTGTATATACTACAAAACAGAGTAGAAAAGGGCATTCTATGTTTTTTCTGGCAGATTATATTCAGAGCAATTATGCTTTCAACAGTGGGGTACCTAGATAATATTCAGATTTTTTTCGATTCAAGTAAATTTTGAATTTCAATTTACATGAGAGAGCACACAGAGTTGGTGTATATCCTCCAAACCGAGTACAACAGGTCATTATATATTTTGTTGACAGATTATATTCAGAGCAATTTTGTTTTTAACATTGGTGTGCCTCGATAATATTTAGATTTTTTCGATTTTGGCAAAATTAGAATTACTCTATTGTACATGAGAGAGCATATTGAGTTGGTGTATATACTACAAAAAAAAGTAGAAAAGGGCATTGTATATTTATTCTGACAGATTATATTCAGAGCAATTTTGCTTTTAACATTCTCGTGCCTAGAAAATGTTTAGATTTTTTTCAAATCACGTAAAATTAGAATTTCGGTATTTTACGTGAGAGAGCATATGGAGTTGGTTTATATACACCAAAACAGAGTAGAATAGGGCATTGCATATTTTTTCTGACAGATTATATTCGGAGCAATTTTGTTTTTAACATTGGAGTGCCTACATAATATTTAGATTTATTTTGATTCACACAAATATAGAATTTCTGTATTTTACATGACAGAGCATATGGAGTTGGTGTATATACTCCAAAATAGAGTAGAATACGGCATTGTATATTTTTTCTGACAGATGATATTCAGGGCAATTTTGTTTTTAATACTGGGTTGCCTAGGTAATATTTAGATTTTTTAGATTCGTTTAAAATTAGAATTTCTTTATTTTACATGAGAGAGCACACTGAGTTGGTGTATATACTCCAAAACACAGTAGAATAAGGCATTGTGTATTTTTAAAAACAGACTATATTCAGAGCCATTTTATTTTAACTTTGGGGCACCTCGATATTATTTAGATTTTATTTCGATTCACATAATATTAGAATTTGGTGTTTTACATGAGAGAGCATATTGAGTTGGTGTATGTACTACAAAACAGAGTACAAAAGGGCATCATATATTTTTTCTGACAGATTCTATTCAGAGCAAATTTGCTTTTAACATTGGGGTACCTAGGTAATATTTAGATTTTATTCAATTCGCTTAAATATAAAATTTCTGTATTTTACATGAGAGAGCATATGGAGTTGGTGTATATAGTCCAACACAGAGTAGAAAATGGCATTTTGTATTTTCTCTGACAGATTATATTCAGAGCAATTTTGCTTTTAACATTGAGGTGCCTAGATAATATTTAGATTTTTTTCGATTCGCTTAAATTTAGAATTTCTGTATTTTACATGAGAGAGCATATGGAGTTTGTGTATATACTCCAAAACAGAGTAGAATATGTTATTGGATATTTTTTCTGACAGATTATATTTAGAGCAATTTTGTTTTTATCAAGGGGTGCCTAGATAATATTTAGATTTTTTTCAATACGCTTAAATATAGAATTTCTGTATTTTACATCAGAGAGCATATTGAGTTGGTGTATATACTCCAAAACAGAGTAGAATGTGGCATTGTATATTTTTTCTGACAGATTATATTCAAAGCAATGTTGCTTTTAACATTGGGTTGCCTAGATAATATTTAGATTTTTTTGATTTGGGTAGAATTAGAATTTCAGTATTTTACATAAGAGAGCATATTGAGTTGGTGTATATAGTACAAAACAGAGTAGAAAAGGGCATTGTATATTTTTTCTGACAGATTATATTCAGAGCAATGTTGCTTTTAACATTGTCGTCCCTAGATAATATTTAGATTTTTTTCAATTCCCTTAAATATGGAGTTTTTGTATTTTACATGAGAGAGCATATGTAGTTGGTGTATATACTCCAAAACAGAGTAGAATAGGGCATTGTATGTTTTTTCTGACAGATTATATTCAGAGCAATTTTGTTCTTAACATTGCGGTGCCTAGATAATATTTAGATTTTTTTTCGATTCACTTAAATAGAGAATCTCTGTATTTTACATGGGAGAGCATATTGAGTTGGAGTATATACTACAAAACAGAGTAGAAAAGGGCATTTTATATGTTTTCTGACACAATATATGCAGAGCAATTTTCTTTTAACATTGGGGTGCCTAGATAATATTTAGATTTCTTTCGATTTGCTTAAATATAGAATTTCTGTATTTTACATGAGAGAGCATATTCAGTTGGTTCATATACTCCAAAACAGAGTAGAATAGGGCATTGTATATATTTTCTGACAGATTACATTCAGAGCAATTTTGTAATTAACATTTGAGTGCCAAGATAATATTTAGATTTTTTCGAATCGGGTAAAAGTCGAATTTCCGTATTTTACATGAGAGAGCACACAGAGTTGGTGTATATACTCCAAAACAGAGTAGAATAAGGCATTGTATATTTTTTTCTAACACACTATATTCATAGCCATTTTCTTTTAAATTTGGCGCGCCTAGATATGATTTAGATTTTTTTCGATTCGCGTAAAATTAGACTTTCTGTATTTTACATGAGAGAGAATATTGAGTTTGTATATACTCCAAAAAGGAGTAGAAAAGGGCATTATATATTTTTTCTTACAGAGTATATTTAGAGCAATTTTACTATTATCATTGCGGTGCCTAGATAATATTTAGATTTTTTTCGATTCACGTAAAATTAGGATTTCTGTATTTTACATGAGAGAGCATACTGAGTTGGTGTATATACTCCAAAACAGAGGAGAATAGGGCATTGTATATTTTTTCTGATAGATTATATTCAGAGCAATTTTGCTGTGAAAATTGGCGTGCCTAGATATTATTTAGAATTTTTTTGATTCGCATAAAATCAGAATTTGGGTATTTTACACGAGAGAGCATATTGAGTTTGTGTATATACTACAGAACAGAGTAAAAAAGGGCATTGTATATTTTTTCTGACAGATAATATTCAGAGCAATTTTGCTTTTAACATTGGGGTGCATAGATAATATTTAGATTTTTTCCGATTCGGGTAAAATTAGAATTTCTGTATTTTACATGAGAGAGCATACTGAGTTGGTGTATATACTCCAAAAGAGAGTAGAATAAGGCATTGTATATTTTTTCTAACAGACTATATCCAGAGCCATTTTCTTTTAACGTTAGGGCGCCTAGATATTATTTAGATTTTTTCGATTCGCGTAAAATTAGAATTTCGGTATTTTACATGAGAGAGCATACTGAGTTTGTGTATATACTCGAAAACAGAGTAGAATAGGGCATTGTATATTTTTTCTGACCTTTTATATTCAGAGCAATTTTGTTTTTAACATTGGAGTGCCGAGATAATATTTAGGTTTTTTTTTCGATTCACTTAAATATAGAATTTCTGTATTTTACATGAGAGAGCAAACTGTGTTGGTGTATATACTCCAAAACAGAGTAGAATAGGGCATTGTATATTTTCTCTGACACATTATATTCAGAACAATTTTGTTTTTAACATTGGGGTGCCTAGATAATATTTAGATATTTTCAATTCGGGTAAAATTAGAATTTCTGTATTTTATATGAGAGAGCATACTGAGTTGGTGTATATACTGCAAAACAGAGTAGAATAAGGCATTGTATATTTTTTCTAACAGACTATATTCAGCGCCATTCTCTTTCATTTTTTGGGTGCCTAGATATTATTTAGATTTTCTTCGATTCACGTAAAATTAGAATTTCGTTATTTTACATGAGAAATCATATAGAGTTGAGTTGGTGTATATAATACAAAACAGAGAATAGGGCATTGTATATTTTTTCTGACAGATTATATTCAGAGAAATTTTGTTTTTAACATTGGGGTGCCTAGATAATATTTAGATTTTTTCGATTTGGGTAAAATTAGAATTTCTGTATTTTACATGAGAGAGCGAATTGAGTTGGTTTATATAGTACAAAAGAGAGTAGAAAAGGTCATTGTATATTTTTTCTCACAGATTATATTCAGAGCAATTTTTTGTAACTTTGGAGAGCCTAGATAATATTTATATTTTTCGATTAGGGTAAATTTAGAATTTCTGTATTTTACATGAGAGAGCATACTGAGTTGATATATATAGTCCAAAACAGAGTAAAATAAGGCATTGTATATGTTTTCTAACAGACTATATTCAGAGGCATTTTCTGTTAACTTTGGTGCGACTTGACATTATTTAGATTTATTTCGATTCGTGTAAAATTAGAATTTCGGTATGTTACATGAGAGAGCATATGGAGTTGGTGTATATACTCCAAAACAGAGTAGAATAGCGCATTGTATATTTTCTCTGGCAGATTATATTCAGAGCAATTTTTCTTTTAACATTGGGGTGCCTAGATAATATTTAGATTTTTTTTTAATTCGGTCAAATATAGAATTTCTGTATTTTACTTGAGAGAGCATATGGACTTCGTGTGTATACTTCAAAACACAGTAGAATCAGGCATTGTATATTTTTTCTGACAGATAATATTCAGAGCAATTTGGTTTTTAACATTGGAGTGCATAGATAATATTTAGTTATTTTTCGATTCACGTAAAATTCGAATTTCGGTAGTTTACATGAGAGAGCATACTGAGTTGGTTTATATACTCCAAAACAGATTAGAAGAAGGCATTGTATATTTTTTCTAACAGACTATATTCAGAGCCATTTTCTGTTAATTTTTGGGTGCCTGGATATTATTTAGATTTTTTCGATTCACATAATATTAAAATTTCTGTATTTTACATGAGAGAGCATATTGAGTTGGTGTATATACTACAAAACAGAGTAGAAGAGGGCATTGTATAGTTTTTCTGACAGATAATATTCATAGCTAATTTATTTTTAACATTGGGTTGCCTAGATAATATTTAAATATTTTCGATTTGGGTAAAATTAGAATTTCTGTATTTTATGTGAGAGAGCATATTGAGTTGGTGTATATACTACAAAACACAGTAGAAAAGGGCATTGTATGTTTTTTCTGACAGATTGTATTCAGAGCAATATTGTTTTTAACATTGGGTTGCCTAGATAATATTTAGACTTTTTTCGATTCACGTAAAATTAGAATTTCGGTATTTTACATGAGAGAGCTTGCTGAGTTGGTGTCTATATTCCAAAACAGAGTAGAATAAGGCATTGTATATTTGTTCTAACAGACTATATTCAGAGCCATTTTCTGTTAATTTTGTGGCGCCTAGATATTATTTAGATTTTCTTCGATTCGCATAAAATTAGAATTTCGGTTTTTTACATGAGACAGCATATTGAGTTGGTGTATATACAACAAAACAGAGTAGAAACGGGCATTGTATATTTTTTCTGACAGATTCTATTCAGAGCAATTTTGCTTTTAACATTGGGGTGCCTAGATAATATTTAGTTTTTATTTGATTCACGTAAATTAAGAATTGCGGTATTTTATATGAGAGAGCATATTGAGTTGGTGTATATACTCCAAAACAGAGTGGAAAAGAACATTGTATATTTTTTATGACAGATTATATTCAGAGCAATTTTGTTTTTAACATTAAGGTACCTACATAATATCTAGATTATTTTCGATTCACGTAAAATTAGAATTTCATTATTTTACATGAGAGAGCACACTGAGTTGGTGTATTTACTCCAAAACAGAGTAGAATAAGGCATTGTATATTTTTCTAAGAGACTATATTGAGGGCCATTTTCTTTTAACTTTGGGGCGCCTAGATATTATTTAGATTTTTTTTGATTCGTGTAAAATTAGAATTACGGTATTTTACATGAGAGAGCATATTGAGTTGGTCTATATACACCAAAACAGAGTAGAAAAGGGCCTTGTATATTTTCTCTGACAGATTATATTTGGAGCAATTTTGCTTTTAACATTCGGATGCCTAGATAATATTTAGATATTTTTGATTTATGTAAAACTCGAATTTCGGTATTTTACATGAGAGAGCTCACTGAGTTGGTGTATATACTCCAAAACAGAGTAGATTAAGGCATTTTATATTTTTTGTAACAGAGTATATTCAGAGCCATTTTCTTTTAACTTTGGGGCGCGTAGATATTATTTAGAGTTTTTTGATTCCCGTAAAATTACAATTTCGGTATTTTACATGAGAGAGCATACTGAGTTGGTGTATATATTCCAAAACAGAGTAGAATAAGGCATTGTATATTTTTTGTTACAGACTATATTCAGAGCCATTTTCTTTTTATTTTGGGCGCCTAAATATTATTGAAATTTTTTTCGATTCGCTTAAATATAGAATTTCTGTATTTTATATGAGAGAGCATATGCAGTTGGTGTGTATACGCCAAAACAGAGTAGAATAGGGCACTGTATATTTTTTCTGACAGATTATATTCAGAGTAATTTTGTTTTTAACATTGGGTTGCCTAGATAATATTTAGATTTATTTGATTCAGGTAAAGTTAGAATTTCTGTATTTTACATGAGAGAGCATATGGAGTTGGTTTATATACTCCAAAACAGGGTAGGATAGGGTATTTTATATTTTTTCTGACAGATTATGTTCAGAGCAATTTTCTTTTTAACATTGGGGTGGCTAGATAATATTTAGAATTTTTTGATTCGGGTAAAATTTGAATTTCTGTATTTTACATGAGAGAGTATATTGATTTGGTTTATATACTACAAAACAGAGTAAAAAAGGGCATTGTTTGTTTTTCCTGACAGATAATATTCAGAGAATTTTTGCTTTTAACATTCGGGTGCCTAGATAATATTTAGATTTGTTCGATTCTCTTAAATATAGAATTTCTGTATTTTACATGGTAGAGCATTTCGAGTTGGTGTATATACTCCAAAATAGAGTAGAATAGGGCATTGTATATTTTTTCTAACAGATTATATGCAGAGAAATTTTGTTTTTAAAATTGGGGTGCCTAGAAAATATTTAGACTTTTTTGATTCACGTAAAATTTGAATTATGGTATTTTACATGAGAGAGCATATTGAGTTGGTGTATATACTCCAAAACAGAATAGAAGAGGGAATTGTATATTTTATCTGACAGATTATATTCAGAGCAATGTTGCTTTTAACATTGGGGTGCCTAGATAATATTTCGATTTTTTTCGATTCGCTTAAATATAGAATTTCTGTGTTTTACATGAGAGGAGGTACAGTTGGTTTATATACTCAAAAACAGAGTAGAATAGGGTATAGTATATTTTTTCTGACAGATTATATTCAGAGCAATTTTGTTTTTAACATTGTGGTGCCTAGATAATATTTAGATTTTTTTCGATTCGGGTAAAATTAAAATATCTTTATTTTACACGAAAGAGCATACTGAGTTCGTGTATATACTCCAAAACATAGTAGAATAAGGCATTGTATATTACTTCTAACAGACTATATTCAGTGCGATTTTCTTTCAACATTGGGGCGCCTAGATATTATTTAGATTTTTTTCAATTCACGTAATATTAGAATGTAAGTATTTTACAGGAGAGAGCCTATTGAGTTGGTGTATAAACTCCAATACAGTGTAGAAAAGGGCATAGTATAATTTTTATGACAGATCATATTCAGAGCAATTTTGCTTTTAACATTGGGGTGCCTAGATAATATTTAGATTTTTTTCAATTTACGTACAATTAGATTTTCGGTATTTTACATAAGAGAGTATACTGAGTTGGTTTATATATTCCAAAACAAAGGAGAACAGGGCATTGTATATTTTTTTTGACAGATTATATTCAGAGCAATTTTTTTTTTAACTTTGGGGTGCCTAGATTATATTTAGATTTTTTCGATTCAGGTAAAATTAGAATTTCTGTATTTTACATGAGAGAGCGTATTGAGTTGGTGTATATACTCCGAAACAGAGTAGAAAAGGGCATTGTATATTTTTTCTGAAAGATTATATTCAGAGCCATTTTGCTTTTATCATTGGGGTGCCTAGATAATATTTAGATTTCTTTTGATTCACGTAAATTTAGAATTTTGGTATTATAGCTGAAAGAACATGTTGAGTTTGTGTATATACTTCAAAACAGAGTAGAAAAGAACATTGTATATTTTTTTCTGACAGATTATATTCAGATCAATGCTGCTTTTAACATTGGGGTGCCTAGTTAATATTTAGATTTATTTCAATTCGCGTAAAATTAGAATTTCGGTATTTTACATTAGAGAGAATATTATGTTGGTTTATATACTGCAAAACACAGTAGAAAAGGTAATAGTATATTTTGATTGAAAGGTTATATTAAGAGCCATTTTCTTTTAACATTGGTTTCCTAGATAATATTTAGATTTTCTTCGATTAGTGTAAAATTATAATTTAGGTATTGTACATGAGAGTGCATATTGAGTTGGTGTATATACAACAAAACAGAGTAGAAAAAGGCATTGTATACTTTTTCTGATAGATTATATTCAGAGAAATTTTGCTTTTAACATTGGGGTGCCTAGATAATATTTAGATATTTTTTGATTCACGTAAAATTAGAATTTTGTTATTTTACATGAGAGATCATATTGAGTTGGTGTATATACTACAAAACAAAGTAGAAAACGGCATTGTATATTTTTTCTGACAGATTATATTCAGAGCAATTTTTTTTTACCATAGGGCTGCCTAGATAATATTTAGATTTTTTTCGAGTAGCTTAAATATAGAATTTCTGTATTTTACATGAGAGAGAATATGGAGTTGGTGTATACTCAAAAACGGAGAAGAATCGGGCATTGTATATTTTTTCTGAAAGATTATATTCAGAGCAGTTTTGTTTTAACATTGGGGTGCCTAGATAATATTTAGATTTTTTCGATTAAGGTAAAATTAGAATTACTGTATTTTATATGAGAGAGCATACTGAGTTGGTGTATATACTCCAAAACAGAGTAGAATAAGGCATTGTATATTTCTTCTTACAGACTATATTCAGAGCCATTTTCTTTTAACTTTGAGGGGCCTAGATATTATTTAGCATTTTTGATTCACGTAAAATTATAATTACGGTATTTTACGTGAGAGTGCATATTGAGTTGGTGTATATACTCCAAAACAGAGTAGAAAAGGGCATTCTATATTTTTTATGACAAATTATATTCAGATCAATTTTGCTTTTAACATTGTGGTGCCTGGATAATATTTAGAATTTTTTTGATTCACGTAAACTTAGAAATTCGATATTTAACATGAGAGAGCATACTGAGTTGGTGTATATAGTCCAAATGAAAGTAGAATAGGGCATTGTATATTTTCTCTGACAGACTATATTCAGAGCCATTTTTTTTTTAACTTTGGGGCGCCTAGATATCATTTAGATTTTTTTCGATTCGCTTAAATATAGAATTTCGGTGCTTTACAAGAGAGAGCATACTGATTTGGTGTATATACTCCAAAACAGAGTAGAAGAGGGCATTGTATATTTTTTGTGACATGTTATATTCAGAGCAATTTTGCTTTTAACATTGGGGTGCCTAGATAATATTTAGATTTTTTTCGATTCACGTAAATTTAGAATTTCGGTATTTTACACGAGAGAGCATATCGAGTTGGTGTATATACTACAAAACAAAGTAGAATAGAGAATTGTATTTTTTTTGACAGATTATTTTCAGAGCAATTTTGCTTTCAACATTGGGGTGCCTAGATAATATTTAGATATTTTTCAATTCCCTTAAATATAGAATTTCTCTGTTTTACATGAGAGAGCATATGGAGTTCGTGTATATACTCCAAAACAGAGTACAATCAGGCACTGCATATTTTTTCTGACAGAATATATTCAGAGCAATTTTGTTTTTAACATTGGAGTGCCTAGATACTATTTAGATTTTTTTCGTTTCACGTAAATTTAGAATTTCGGTATTTTACATGAGAGAGCATACTGAGTTGGTGTATATACTCCAAAACAGAGTAGAATAAGGCATTGTATATTTTTTCTAACAGACTATATTCAGCGCCATTTTCTTTTAACTTTGGAACGGATAGATATAATTTAGATTTTTTTCGATTCGCGGAGAATTAGAATTTCCATATTTTACATGAGAGAGCATATTGAGTTGGTATATATACTCCAAAACAGAGTAGAAAAGGGCATTATATATTTTTTCTGACAGATTATATTCAGAGCAATTTTACTTTTAACATTGCGGTGCCTAGATAATATTTAGATTTTTTTCAATTCACGTAAAGTTAGAATTCCTGTATTTTACATGAGAGAGCATACTGAGTTGGTGTATGTACTCCAAAAAAGAGTAGAATAAGGCATTGTTTATTTTTTCTAACAGACTATAGTCAGAGCCATTTTCTTTTAACTTTGGGGCGCCTCGATACTATTTAGATTTTTTTCTATTTCCGTAAAATTAAAATTTCGCTATTTTACATGAGAGAGCATATTTAGTTGGTGTATATTATCCAAAACACAGTAGAAAGGGCATTGTATATTTTTTCTGATATATTATATTCAGAGCGATTTTTTTTTTAACATTGGTGTGCCTACATAATATTTAGATTTCTTTCAATTCACGTAAAATTAGAATTAAGGTATTTTACATGAGAGAGCATAGTGAGTTGGTGTATATACTCTAAAACAGAGTAGAAAAGGGCAGTGTATATTTTTTCTGGCAGATTATATTCAGAGCAATTTTGCTTTTAACATTCGGGTGCCTAGATAATATTTAGGTTTTTTTTCTATTTACCTAAATATAGAATTTCTGTATTTTACATGAGAGAGCATATGGAGTTAGTGTATATACTTCAAAAAAGAGTAGAATATGGCATTGTATATTTTTTCTGACAGATTATATTCAGAGCAATTTTGCATCTAGCATTGGGGTGCCTACATAATATTTAGATTTTTTCAATTTGGGTAAAATTTGAATTTCTGTATTTTATATGAGAGAGCAAACTGTGTGGGTGGATTTACTCCAAAACAGAGTAGAATAGGGCATTGTATATTTTTTCTGACAGATTATATTCAGAGCAATTTTGTTTTTAACATTGGGGTGCCCAGATAATGTTTAGATATTTTCGATTAGGGTAAAATTTGAATTTCTGTATTTTACATGAGAGAGGATACTGAGTTAGTATATATACTCCAAAACAAAACAGAATAAGGCATTGTATATTTTTTCTAACAGACTATATTTAGAGCCATTTTCTTTTACCTTTGGGGCACATAGATATTATTTAGATTTTCTTTGATTCGCGTAAACTTAGAATTTCGCTATTTTACATGAGAGAGCATATTGAGTTGGTGTATATACTCCAAAACAGAGTAGAATACGGCATTGTATATTTTTTCTTACAGAATATATTTAGAGCAATCTTGTTTTTAACATTGGGAAGCCTAGATAATATTTAGATTTTTTCGATTCAGGTAAAATTAAAATTTCTGTATTTTACATGAGAGAGCATATTGAGTTGAGTTGGTGTATATACTACAAAACAGAGAATAGGGCGTTGTATATTTTCTCTGACAGATTATATTCAGAGCAATTTTGTTTTTAACATTCAAGTGCCGAGATAATATTTAGATTTTTTTGATTCGGGTAAAAGTAGAATTTCTCTATCTACATGAGAGATCATTCTGAGTTGGTGTATTTACCCAATAACAGAGTAGAATAAGGCATTGTATATTTTTTCTAGCAGATTATATTCAGAGCCCTTTCTTTTAGCTTTGGGGCACCTAGATATTATTTAGATTTTTTTTCGCGTAAAATTATAATTTCTGTATTTTACATGAGAGAGCATATTGAGGTGGTCTATATACTCCAAAACAGATTAGAAAAAACATTGTAAATTTTTTCTAACAGATTCAGAGAAAATTTGCTTTTAACATTGGCGTGCCTTGATAATATTTAGATTTTTTTTGAATCGCTTAAATATAGAATTTCTGTATTTTACATGAGAGAGCATATGGAGTTGGTGTATATACTCCAACACAGTGTAGAATAGGGCATTGTATACTTTTTCTGACAGATTATATTCAGAGCAATTTTATTCTTAACATTAAGGTGCCTAGATAAAATTTAGATTTTTTCAATTCGTGTAAATATAGAATTTCTTTATTTTACATGAGAGAGAATATGGAGTTGGTGAATACTCCAAAACAGAGTAGAATAGCGCATAGTCTTCGTTTTCTGACAGATTATATTCAGAGCAATTTTGTTTTTATCATTGGGGTGCCTAGATAAAATTTAGATTTGTTTCGATTTGATTAAATATAGAATTTCTGTATTTTACATGAGAGAGCATATGGAGTTGGTGAATACTCCTAAAAAGAGTAGAATAGCGCATAGTCTTTTTTCTCTGAACGATTACATTCAGAGCAATTTTGTTTTTAACATTGGGGTGCCTAGATAATATTTAGATTTGTTTCGATTCGCGTAAAATTTGGATTTCGGTATTTTACATGAGAGAGCATACTGAGCTGTTGTATATACTCCAAAATAGTGTAGAATAAATCATTGTATATTTTTTCTGACAAATTTTATTCACAGCAATTTTGCTTTTAACATTGGAGTGCCCAGATAATATTTAGTTATTTTTTGATTCACGTAAAATTAGAATTTCGGTATTTTACATAGAGAGCATACTGAGTTGGTGTATATTCTCCAAAACAGCGTAGAATACGGCATTGTATATTTTTTCTGACAGCTTATATTCAGAGCAAATTTGTTTTTAAAATTCGGGTGACTAGATAATATTTAGAATTTTTCGATTCGGGTAAAATTAGAATTTCTGTATTTTACATGAGAGAGCATATTGAGGTGGTCTATATACTCCAAAACAGAGTAGAAAAAACATTGTATATTTTTTCTAACAGATTAGATTGAGAGCAAATTTGCTTTTAACATTGGCGTGCCTTGATAATATTTAGATTTTTTTTGATTCACTTAAATATAGCATTTCTGTATTTTACATGAGAGAGCATATGGAGTTGGTGTATATACTTCAACACAGTGTAGAATAGGGCATTGTATATTTTTTCTGACAGATTATATTCAGAGCAATTTTATTTTTAACATTAAGGTGCCTAGATAAAATTTAGATTTTTTTCAATTCGCGTAAATATAAAATTTCTGTATTATACATGAGAGAGAATATGGAGTTTGTGAATACTCCAAAACAGAGTAGAATAGCGCATAGTCTTTTTTTCTGACAGATTATATTCAGAGCAATTTTGTTTTTAACATTGGGGTGCCTAGATAAAATTTAGATTTGTTTCGATTTGATTAAATATAGAATTTCTGTATTTTACATGAGAGAGCATATGGAGTTGGTGAATACTCCAAAAAAGAGTAGAATAGTGCATAGTCTTTTTTCTCTGAAAGACTACATTCAGAGCAATTTTGTTTTTAACATTGGGGTGCCTAGATAATATTTAGATTTGTTTCGATTCACGTAAAATTAGAATTTCGGTATTTTACATGAGAGAGCATACTGAGATGTTGTATATACTCCAAAATAGTGTAGAATAAATTATTGTATATTTTTTCTGACAAATTATATTCACAGCAATTTTGGTTTTAACATTCGGGTGCCCAGATAATATTTAGTTATTTTTCGATTCACGTAAAATTAGAATTTCGCTTTTTTACATGAGAGAGCATATGGAGTTGGTGTGTATACTCCAAAACAGAGTAGAAAAGAGCATTGTATATTTTTTCTGACAGATTATATTCAGAGAATTTTTGCCTTTAACATTGGGGTGCCTAGATAATATTTAGATTTTTTTAAATTCGCTTAAATATAGAATTTCTGTATTTTACATGAGAGGGCATATGGAGTTGGTGTATATACAGCAAAACAGAGTAGAATAGGGCATTGTATATTTTCTCTGACAGAGTATATTCAGAGCAATTTTGTTTTTAACATTGTGGTGCCTAAATACTATTGAGATTTTTTTGATTCGGGTAAAATTAGAATCTCTGTATTTTACATGGGAGAACGTATTGAGTTGCTGTATATACTAAAAAACAGAGTAGAAAAGGGCATTATATATTTTTCATGACAGATTATATTCAGAGCAATTTTGCTTTAACATTTACGTGCCTGGATAATATTTAGATTTTTCTCGATTCGCTTAAATATAGAATTTCCGTATTTTATATGAGAGAGCATATGGAGTTGGTGTATATACTCCAAAACAGAGTAGAAAAGGGCATTGTATATTTTTTATGACACATTATATTGAGACCAATTTTTCTTTTAACATTGGGGTGCCTAGATAATATTTAGATTTTTTTCGATTCGCCTAAATATAGAATTTCTGTATTTTACATGTGAGAGCATACTTAGTTTGTGTATATACTCCAAAAACAGAGTAGAATAAGGCATTGTATCTTTTTTCTAACAGACTATATTCAGAGCCATTTTCTTTTAACATTCGGGTGCCTAGATGATATATAAATTTTTTTCGATTTGCTTAAATATGGAATTTCTGAATTTTAGATGATAGAGCATATGGAGTTGGTGTATATACTCCAAAACAGAGTAGAATAGGGCATTGTATATTTTTTCTGACAGATTATATTCAGATAAATTTTGTTTTTAACATTGGCGTGCTGAGATAATATTTAAATTTTTTTCGATTCGCTTCAATATAGAATTTCTGTATTTTACATGATAGAGCATATGGAGTTGGTGTATATACTTTAAAACAGAGTAGAATAGTGCATTGTATATTTTTTCTAACTGATTATATTCAGAGCAATTTTGTTTTTAACATTGGGTTGCCTAGATAATATTTATATTTTTTTCGATTCACGTAAAATTAGAATTTCGGTATTTTACATGAGAGAGCATACTGAGTTGGTGTATATACTCCAAAACAGAGTAGAATAAGGCATTGTATATTTTTTCTAACAGACTATATTAAGAGACATATTCTTTTAACTTCGAGGCGCCTAGATATTATTTGGATTCTTTCGATTCTTGTAAAATTAGAATTTCTGTATTTTACATGAGAGAGCCTATGGAGTTGGTGTATATACTCCAAAACAGAGTAGAATAGGACACTGTATATTTTTCTGACAGATTATATTCAGAGAAATTTTGCTTTTAACATTGGGGTGCCTAGATAATATTTAGAATTTTTCGAATCACGTAAAATTTGAATTACGGTATTTTACATGAGAGAGCATACTGAGTTGGTGTACATACTCAAAAATAGAGTAGAATAGGGCATTGTGTATTATTTCTGACAAATTATATTCAGAGCAATTTTGATTTTAACATTGGGGTGCCGAGATAATATTTAGATTTTTTCGATTGGGGTAAAATTAGAGTTTCTGTATTTTACATGAGAGAGCATATTGAGTTTGTGTATATACTACAAAACAAAGTAGAAAAGGGCATTGTATATTTTCTCTGACATATTATATTCAGAGCAATTTTGCTTTTAACATTGGGGTGCCTAGATAATATTTAGATTTCTTTGGATTCCCTTAAATATAGAATTTCTGTATTTTACATGAGAGAGCATATGGAGTTGGTGTATATACTTTAACACAGAGTAGAATAGGGCATTGTATATTTTTTCGGATAGATTATATTCAGAGCAATTTGGTTTTTAACATTGGGGTGCCTAGAGAGTATTTGTATTTATTCGATTCTGATAGAGTTAGCATTTCTGTATTTTACATGATGGAGCATATGGGGTTGGTGTATATACTCCAAAACAAAGTCGACTAAGGCATTGTATATTTTTTCTAACAGACTATATTTAGAGCCAATTTGTTGAACGTTGGGGCGCCTATATATTATTTAGATTTTTTTCGATTAGCGTAAAATTAGAATTTCTGAATATTACATGAGAGAGCATATAGAGTTGCTGTATATACTCCAAAACAGAGTAGAATAGGGCATTGTATATTTTTTCTGACACATTATATTCAGATCAATTTTGGTTTTATCATTGAAGTGCCTAGATAATATTTAGATTTTTTTCGATTCACGTAAAATTAGAATTTCGGTATTTAACATGAGAGGGCATACTCAGTTGGTGTATATACTCCAAAACAGAATAGAATAGGGCATTGTATATTTTTTCTCCCAGATTATATTCAGAGAAATTTTGTTTCTAACATTGGGGTGCTTAGATAATATTTAAATCGTTTTTGATTCGCTTAAATATAGAATTTCTGTATTTTACATGATGGAGCATATGGAGTTGGTGTATATACTACAAAACAGAGTAGAATAGTGCATTGTATATTTTTCTCTGACAGATTATATTCAGAGATATTTTGTTTTTAACATTGGGTTGCCTAAATAATATTTAGATTTTTTCGATTCGGGTAAAATTAGTATTTTTGTATTTTACATGAGAGACCATACTGTGTTGGTGTATATACAACAAAACAAATTACAAAAGGGCGTTGTATATTTTTTCTGACAGATTATATTCAGAGCAATTTTGCTTTTAACATTGGGGTGCCAGGATAATATTTAGATTTTTTTCGATTCCCTTAAATATAGAATTTCTGTATTTTACATGAGAGAGCATATGGAGTTGGTTTATATACTCCAAAACAGAGTAGAATAAGGCATTGTATATTTTCTCTAACAGACTATATTAAGAGCCATTTTCTTTAAACTTTGAGGCGCCTAGACATTATTTAGATTTTTTTGATTCGCGTAAAATTAGAATTTCAAAATTTTACATGGGAGAGCATATTGAGTTTGTGTATATACTAAAAAACAAAGTAGAAAATGCAATTGTGTATTTTTTCTGACACTTTATATTCAGATAAATTTTGCTATTTACATTGGGGTGCCTAGAAAATATTTAGATATTTTTTGTTTTCCTTAAATATAAAATTTCTGTATTTTACATGAGAGAGCATATGGAGTTGGTGTATATACTCCAAAACATAGTAGAATAGGGCATTGTATATTTTTTCAGACAGATTATATTCAGAGAAATTTTGCTTTTAACATTGAGGTGCCTAGATAATATCTAGATTATTTTCGATTCGCTTAAATGTAATATTTCTGTATTTTAAATGAGACAGCATATGGAGTTGGTGTATATACTCAAAAACAGAGTAGAATAGGGCATTGTATAGTTAGTCTGACGGATTATATTCAGAGCAATATTGTTTTTAACATTGAAGTTCCTAGATAGTATTTAGATTTTTTTTGATTCACGTAAATTTTGAATTTCGGTATTTTACATCAGAGAGCATACTTAGTTTGTGTTTATACTCAAAAACAGAGTAGAATTGTACATTTTTTCTGACAGATTTTATTCAGAGCAATTTTGTTTTTAACATTGGCGTGCCTACATAATATTTAGATTTTTTCGATTTGGGTAAAATTTTAGTTTCGTTATTTTACATGAAAGAGCCTATTGAGTTGGTTTATATAATACAAAACAGAGTAGAAAATGGCATTGTGTATTTTCTCTGAAAGATTTTATTCAGAGCAATTTTGCTTTTAACATTGGAGTGCCTAGATAATATTTAGATATTTTTCGATTCGCTGAAATATAGAATTTCTGTATTTTACATGAGAGACCATATGAAGTTGGTGTATATACCCCAAAACAGAGTAGAATAGGGTATTTTATATTTTCTCTGACAGATTATATTCAGAACAATTTTGTTTTCAACATGGGGTGCATAGATAATATTTAGATTGTTTTCAATTTGCTTAAATATAGAATTTCTGTATTTTACTTGAGAGAGCATATTGAGTTGTTGTATATACTCCAAAAAAGAGTAAAATGGGGCATTGTATATTTTTTCTGCCAGATTATATTCAGCGCAATTTTGTTTTTAACATTGTGTTGCATAGATAATATTTACATTTTTTCGAATCGGGTAAAACTAGAATTTCTCTATTTTACATGAGAGAGCATCCTGAGTTGGTGTATATACAACAAAATAGAGTAGAATAAGACATTGTATTTTTTTTCTAACAGACTATATTCAGAGCCAAGTTCTTTTAACTTTGGGGCGCCTAGATATTATTTAGATTTTTTTTCAATTTCCGTAAAATTAGAATTTTGGTATTTTATATGAGAGAGCATATTGAGTTGGTGTATATACTCCAAAACAGAGTAGAATAGGGCATTGTGTATTATTTCTGACAGATAATATTCCGAGAAATTTTGCTTTTAACATCGGGATGCCAAATTAATATTTAGATTTTTTTCAATTCGAGTGAATTTAGAATTTCTGTATTTTACATGAGAGAGCATATTGAGTTAGGGTATATACTCCAAAACAAAGTAGAAAAGGGCATTGTATATTTTTTCTGACATTTTATATTCAGAGCAGTTTTGCTATTAACATTGGGGTGCCTAGATAATATTTAAATTTCCTTTGATTAACGTAAATTTATAATTTTGGTATTTTACATGAGAGAGCATTTTGAGTTGGTATATGTACTCCAAAACAGAGTAGAAACGGCATTGTATATTTTTTCTGACAGATTATATTCAGAGCCATTTTTTATCAACATTTGGGTGCCTAGATAATACTTAGATTTTTTCGATCGAGTATATATAGAATTTCAGTGTTTTACATGAGAGACCATATTTGGTTGGTGTATATACTCCAAAACAGGGTAGAAAAAGGCATTGTATATTTTTTTCTGAAAAATCATATTCATAGCTATTTTGCTTTTAATATTGGGGTGCGTAGATAATATTTAGATTTTTTTCGATTCGTGTAAGTTTAGAATTTCGGTATTTTACATGAGAGAGCATATTGAGTTGGTTTATATACCCCAAAACAGAGTATAAAAGGGCATTGCATATTTCATCTGACAGATGATATTCAGAGCAATTTTGCTTTTAATATTGGGGTTCCTAGATAATATGTAGATTTTTTTCGGTTCGTGTAAATTAGAATATCGGTATTTTACATGGAAGACAATATTGAGTTGGTATATATACTCCAAAACAGAGTAGAAAAGTTCATTGTATATTTTCTCTGACAAATTATATTCAGAGCAATTTTACTTTTACCATTGTGGTGCCAAGATAAAATTAAATTTTTTTCGTTCATGTAAAATTAGAATTTCGATATTTTACATGAGAGAGCATGTTGAGCTGGTGTATATACCCCCAAACAGACTAGAAAAGGCCATTTTGTATTTTTTCTGATAGATTATATTCAGAGCAATTTTACTTTTAACATTGGGGTCCCTAGATAATATTTAGACTTTTGTCGATTCTCGTAAAATTAGTATTTCAGTATTTTACATGAGAGAGCATATTTAGTTGGTGTATATACACCAACACCGTGCAGAAAAGGGCATTGTGTATTTTCTCTGACAGACTATATTAAGAGCAATTTTGCTTTTAACATTGGGGTGCCTAGATAATATTTAGATATTTTTCGACTCGAGTCAAATTAGAATTTCGGTATTTTACATGAGAGAGCATATTGAGATGGTGTATATACGCCGAAATAGAGTAGAATAGGGCATTGTATATTATTTCTGACAGATTATACTTAGAGCAATTTTGCTTTTAACATTGGGGTGCCTAAATAATATTTAGATTTTTTTCAATTCGCGTAAATTTAGAATTTCGGTATTTCACATGAGAGAGCATATTGAGTTGGTTTATATACTCCAAAATAGAGTAGAAAAGGGCATTGTAGATTTTTTCTGAGAGATTATATTTAGAGCAATTTTGCTTTTAACATTGGTTTGCCTAGATAATATTTAGATTTCTTTCGATTCGCGTAAAATTAGAATTTCCGTATTTTACATGAGAGAGCATATTGAGTTGTTGTATATACTCCGAAACAGAATAGAAGAGGGCATTGTGTATTTTTTCTGACGGATTATATTCAGATCAATTTTGCTTTGAACCTTGGCGTGCCTAGATAATATTGAGATTTTTTTCAATTCGCGTAAATTTAGAATTTTGGTATTTTACATGAGATAGCATATTGAGATAGTGTATATAATCCAAAACTGAGTAGAAAAAGCATTGTATATATTTTATGACAAATTATATTCAGAGCAATTTTGCTACTACCATTGGGGTGCCACGATAATATTTATATTTCATTTGATTAGCGTAAATTTAGAATTTCGGTATTTTACATGAGAGAGCATATTGGGTTGGTGTACATACTCCAAAACATAGTAGAAAATGGCATTGTATATTTTTTCTGGAAGATTATATTCAGAGCAATTTGGTTTTAACAATGGGTGCCTAGATTATATTTAGATATTTTTCGATTCACGTAAAATTAGAAGTTCTGTATTTTACATGAGAGAGCATATTGAGTAGGTGAATTTACTCCAAAACAAAGTAGGAAACTGCATTGTATATTTTTTCTGACAGATTATATACAGAGAAATTTTGTTTTTATCATTGGGGTGCCTAGATAATATTTAGATTTTTTCAATTCGGGTAAAATTAGAATTTCTGTATTTTACACGAGAGAGCATACTGAGTTCGTGTATATCCTTCAAAACATAGTAGTGTAAGGCATTGTATATTTCTTCTAACAGACTATATTTAGAGCCATTTTCTTTTAACTTTGAAGCAAATTGATATTATTTAGATTTTTTCGATTCTCGTAAAATTAGAATTTGGTTATTTTACAAGAGAGAGCATATTGAGTTGGTGTATATACTCCAATACAGAGTAGAAAAATGCACTGTATATTTTTTATGACAGATTATATTCAGAGCAATTTTGATTTTACCATTGTGGTGCCTAGATAACATTTAGAATTTTTTCAATTCACGTAAAATTAGAATACAGATCTTTTACATGAGAGAGAATACTGATGTGGTGTATATACTCCAAAACAGAGTAGAATAGTGCATTTTATATTTTATTTTACAGATTATATTCAGAGCAATTTTCGTTTTAACATTGGGGTGCCTAGATTATATTTAGATTATTTCGATTCCGCTAAAATTATAATTTCTGTATTTTACATGAGCCAGCATACTGAGTTGGAGTATATACTCCAAAAAAAAGTAGAATAAGACATTGTATATTTTCTTTAACAGACTATATTCAGAGCAATTTTCTTTATCTTTGGGGCACCTAGATATTATTTAGATTTTTTTCGATTCGCGTAAAATTAGTATTTCGGTATTTTACATGAGAGAGCATACTGAGTTGGTGTATATACTCCAAAACATAGTAGAATACGGCATTGAATATTTGTTTTAACAGACTATATTCAGATCCATTTTCTTTTAACTTTGGGGCACCAGGTTATTATGTAGATTTTTTTCGATTCGCTTAAAATTAGAATTTGTGTATTTTACATGAGAGAGCATATTGAGTTGGTGTATACACTCCAAAACAGAGTAGTAAAGGGCATTGTATATTTTTTATGACAGATTATATTCAGAGCAATTTTGTTTTTAACATTGGGGTGCCTAGATAATATTTAGATTTTTTCGATTCGGGTAAAATTTTAATTGCTGTATTTTACATGAGAGAGCATACTGAGTAGGTGTATATACTCCAAAACAGAGTAGAATAAGGCATTGTATATTTTGTCTCACAGACTATATTCAGAGCCACTTTCTTTTAAATTTGGGTTGCCTAGATATTATTTAGATTTATTTCGATTCACGTAAAATTAGAATTTCGTTATTTTACATGAGAGAGCGTACTGAGCTGGTGTATATACTCCAATAAAGAGTAGAAAAGGGCATTGTATAATTTTTATGACAGATTATATTCAGAGCAATTTTGCTTTTAATATCGGGGTGCCTAGATAATATTTAGATTTTTTTCGATTCACGTGAAATTAGAATTTTGGTATTTTACATGAGAGAGTATACTGAGTTGGTGTATATATTCAAAAACAGAGGACAATATGGCATTGTATATTTTTTTTGACAGATTATATACAGAGAAATTTTGTTTTTAACATTGGGGTGCCTAGATAATTTTTAGATTTTTTCGATTCAGGTAAAATTAGAATTTCTGTATTTTACATGAGAGAGCATACTGAGTTTGTGTATATACTACAAAACAGAGTAGAAAAGGGCATTGTATATTTTTTCTGACCGAATATATTCATAGCACTTTTGCTTTTAACGTTGTGGTGCGTAGATAATATTTAGATTTTAGTCGATTCGCTTAAATATAGAATTTTTGTATTTTACCTGAGAGAGCATATGGAGTTGGTGTACATACTCGAAAACAGAATAGAAGAGGGCATTGTATATTTTTTCTGACAGATTATATTCAGAGCTATTTTGTGGTTATCTTTGGGGTGCCTAGATAACATTTAGATCTTTTTCGATTCGCTTAAATATAGAATTTTTGTATTTTACATGAGAGAGCAGGTGGAGTTGGTGTATATACTCAAAAACAAAGTAGAATAGGGCATTGTATATTTTTTCTGACAGATTATATTTAGAGCAATTTTGTTTTTAACATTGGGTTGCCTAGAAAATATTTAGATTTTTTCGATTTGGGTAAAATTTGAATATCTTTATTTTACAGGAGACAGCATACTGAGTTCCTGTATATACTCCAAATCATAGTAGAATAAGGCATTGTATATTTGTTCTAACAGACTATATTCAAAGCTATTTTCTTTTAACTTTGGGGAGCATAGATATTTTTTAGATTTTTTTTGATTCGCGTAAAATTTGAATTTGGGTATTTTACATGAGAGAGCATATTGAGTTGGTGTATATACTCCAATACAGAATAAAAAATGGCATTGTATAATTTTTATGAAAGATTATATTCAGAGCAATTGTGCTTTTAACATTGGGTTGCCTAGATAATATTTAGATTTTTTTCGATTCACGTAAAATTAGAATTTCGGTATTTTACATGAGAGAGTATACTGAGTTGGTGTATATATTCCAAAACAAAGTAGAATAGGGCATTGTATAATATTTTTGACAGATTATATTCAGAGCAATTTTGTTTATAACATTGGGGTGACTAGATTATATTTATATTTTTTTGATTCGGGTAAAATTAGAATTTCTCTATTTTACATGA
The DNA here is from genome assembly GCF_049354715.1 of Callithrix jacchus. Taxonomy (NCBI): domain Eukaryota; kingdom Metazoa; phylum Chordata; class Mammalia; order Primates; family Cebidae; genus Callithrix; species Callithrix jacchus. Next base: position 54,014,393 of record NC_133519.1, read on the forward strand.
GAGAGCAAATTGAGTTGGTGTATATACTACAAAACAGAGTAGAAACGGGCATTGTATATTTTTTCTGATCGAATATATTCACCGCACTTTTGCTTTTAACGTTGGGGTGCGTAGATAATATTTAGATTTTGTTCGATTCGGTTAAATATAGAATTTCTGTTTTTTACATGAGAGAGCATGTGGAGTTGGTGTATATACTCGAAAACAAAGTAGAATAGTGCATTGTATATTTTTTCTGACAGATTATATACAGAGCAATTTTGTTTTAAACATTGGGGTGCCTAGGTAATATTTAGATTTTAACTATTCTGGTAAAATTAGAATTTCTGTATTTTACATGAGAGAGTACACAAAGTTGGTCTATATACTCATAAACAGAGTAGAATAAAACATTGTATATTTTTTCTAACAGACTATATTCAGAGCCATTTTCTTTTAACTTTGGGGCCTCTAGATATTATTTAGATTTCTTTCGATTCACGTAAAATTAGAATTACTTTATTTTACATGAGAGAGAATACTGAGTTGGTGTATATACTCGAAAACACAGTAGAATAAGGCATTGTATATTTTTTCTACCAGTCTATATTAAGAGCCATTTTCTTTTAACTTTGGGGCACCTAGATATTATTTAGATTTTTTTCGATTCACGTAAAATTAGAATTTCTGTATTTTACATGGGAGAGCATATTGAGTTGGTGTATATACTCCAAAACAGAGTAGAAAAGGGCATTGTATATTTTTTCTCATAGATTATATTAAGAGCAATTTTGCTTTTATCATTGGGGTGCCTAGATAATATTTAAATTTCTTTCGATTAACATAAAATTAGAATTTCGGTATTTTACATGAGAGAGAATACTGAGTTGCTGTATATACTCCAAAACAGAGTAGAATAGAACATTGTATATTTTTTCTGACAGATTTTAATCAGAGAAATTTGTTTTTAACATTCGGGTGCCTAGATAACCTTTAGATTTTTTTCGATTCACGTAAATTAGAATTTCTGTATTTTCCTTGAGAGAACATACTGAGTTTGTGTATATACTCCAAAACAGAGTGGAATAAGGCATTGTATATTTTTACTAACAGAGTACATGAAGAGCCATTTTATTTTAACTTTGGGGTACCTAGATATTATTTAGATTTTTTTCGATTCACCTAAATTTATAATTTCTGTATTTTACATGAGAGAGCATATGGAGTTGGTATATATACTCCAAAACAGTGTAGAAAAGGGCATTGTATATTTTTTCTGACAGATTATATTCAGAGAAATTTTGTTATAAACATTGGTGTGCCTGGGTAATATTTAGATTTTAACTATTCTGGTAAAATTAGAATTTCTATATTTTACATGAGAGAGTTCATGAAGTTTGTGTATATACTCCAAAACAGTGTATAATAAAACATTGTATATTTTTTTAACAGACTATATTTAGAGACATTTTCTTTTAACTTTGGGGCGCCTAGTAATTATTTAGATTTTTTTCGATTCGCATATAATTAGAATTACCGTATTTTTCATGAGATTGCATATTAAGTTGGTGTATATACTACAAAACAGAGTAGAAAAGGGCATTGTATATTTTCTCTGACAGACTATATTCAGAGCAATTTTGCTTTTAACATTGGGGTGCCTAGATAATGTTTAGATTTTCTTCGATTCGCTTAAATATACAATTTATGTATTTTACATGAGACAGCATGTGGAGTTGATGTATATATTCCAAAACAAAGCAGAATAAGACATTGAATGTTTTCTCTAACAGACTATATTTAGAGCCATTTTCTTTATCTTTGGGGCGTCTAGATATTATTTAGATTTTTTCCAATTCGAGTATAATTAGAAATTCGGTATTTTACATTTGAGAGCATACTGAGTTGGTGTATATACCCCAAAACTGAGTAAGATAAGACATTGTATATTTTATCTAACAGTCTATATTAAGAGCCATTTTCTATTAACTTTGGGGCGCCTAGGTATTATTTAGATTTTTTTCGATTCACGTATAATTAGAATTTCCGTATTTTATATGAAAGAGCATATTGAGTTTGTGTATATACTCCAAAACAGAGTGGAATAAGGCATTGCATATTTTTTCTGACAGATTATATTCAGAGCAATTTTGCTTTTAACATTGGGGTGCCTAGATAATATTTAGATTTTTTTTGATTCGGGTAATATTAGAATTTCTGTATTTTACATGAGAGAGCAAATTGAGTTGGTGTATATACTACAAAACCGAGTAGAAACGAGCATTGTATATTGTTTTGACCGAATATATTTACAGAACTTTTGCTTTTAACGTTGGGGTGCGTAGATAATATTTAGATTTTGTTCGATTCGCTTAAACATAGAATATCTGTTTTTTACATGAGAGAGCATGTGGAGTTGGTGTCTATACTGGAAAACAGAGTAGAATAGGGCATTGTATGTTTTTTCTGACAGATTATATACTGAGCAGTTTTGTTTTAAACATTGGGGTGCCTAGGTAATATTTAGATTTTAACTATTCTGGTAAAATTAGAATTTCTGTATTTTACATGAGAAAGTACATGAAGTTGGTGTATATACTCATAAACAGAGAATAAAACATTTTATATTTTTTCTAACAGACTATATTCAGAGCCATTTTCTTTTAACTTTGGGGCCCCTAGATATTATTTAGATTTCTTTCGATTCACGTAAAATTAGAATTTCGTTATTTTACATGAGAGAGCATACTGAGTTGGTGTATATACTGCAAAACACAGTAGAATAAGGCATTGTATATTTTTTCTACCAGTCTATATTAAGAGCCATTTTCTTTTAACTTTGGGGCGCCTAGATATTATATAGAATATTTTCGATTCGCATATAATTAGAATTTCCATATTTTAGAAGAGACAGCATATTGAGTTCGTGTACATACTCCAAAACAGAGTAGAATAGGGCATTGTATATTTTTTCTGACAGATTATATTCAGAGCAATATTGTTTTTAACATTGGCTTGCCTAGATAATATTTAGATTTTTTTCGATTAGCTTAAATATAGAATTTCTGTGTTTTACATAAGAGAGCATACGGAGTTGCTGTATATACTCCAAAACAGAGTAGAATAAGGCATTTTTTTTTCTGACAGATTATATTCAGAGCAATTTTGTTTTTAACATTGGGGTACCTAGATAATATTTAGGTTTTTTTGATTAGGGTAAAATTAGAATTTCGATATTTTACATGAGAGAGCATATGAAGTTGGTGTATATACTCCAAAACAAAGTAGAATAAGTAATGTATATTTTCTCTGACAGACTATATTTAGAGCCATTTTCTTTTACGTTTGTGGCGCCTAGATATTATTTAGATTTTTTTTGATTTGCGTAAAATTAGAATTTCGATATTTTACATGAGAGAGCATATTGAGTTGGTGTATATACTACAAACCGAGTAGAAATGGGCATTATATATTTTTTCTGACAGATTATATTTAGAGCAATTTCGCTTTTAAAATTGGGTTGCCTAGATAATATTTAGGTTTATTTCGATTTGCTTATATGTCGAATTTCTGTATTTTACATGAGAGAGCATACTGAGTTGGTGTATATACTCCAAAACAGAGTAGAATAGGGCTGTATATTTTTTTCTGACAGATTAGATTAAGAGCAATTTTGTTTTTAGCATTGGGGTGCCTAGATAAATTTTGGTTTTTCGATTCTGGTAAAATTAGAATTTCTGTATTTTACATGAGAGAGCATATTTAGTTGGTGTATATATTACAAAACAGAGTAGAAAAGGGCATTGTATATTTATTCTGACAGATTATATTCAGAGCAATTGTGCTTTTAACATTTGGGTGCCTAGATAATATTTAGATTTTTTCGGTTTGTTAAAATTAGAATTTCAGTATTTAACATGAGAGAGCATACTAAGTTGGTGTATATACTTTAAAACAGAGTAGAATAGGGCATTGTATATTTTTTGACAGATTATATTCAGAGCAATTTTGTTTATAACATTGGGGTGCCTAGACAATATTTAGATTATTTCGATTCGGTTAAAATCAGAATTTTGTTATTTTACATGACAGAGCATATTGAATTGGTGTATATACTCCAAAACAAAGTGGAAAAGGGCACTGTATATTATTTTTGACAGATTATATTCAGATATATTTTGCTTTTAACATTGGGGTGCCTAGATAATATTTAGATTTCTTTCGATTCGCATAATTATAGAATGTAGGTATTTTAAATGAGACAGCATATTCAGTTGTTGTATATTCTCCAAAACAGAGTACAATAAAACATTATATATTTTTCCTGACAGATTACATTCAGATCAATTTTGCTTTTAACATTGGGGTCCCTAGATAATATTTAGAATTTTTTCGCATCCCTTAAATATAGAATTTCTGTATTTTACATGAGAGGGCATATGGAGTTGGTGTATATACTCCAAAATAGAGTAGAATAGGGCATTGTATATTTTTTCTGAGAGATTATATTCAGAGCAATTTTGTTTTAACTTTAGGGCGCCTAGATATTATTTAGATTTTTTTCAATTCACGTAAAATTAGAATTTCTGTATATTACATGACAGAGCATATTGAGTTGGTGTATATACTCCAATATAAAGTGGAAAAGGGCATTGTATATTTTTTCTGACAGATTATATTCAGAGAAATTTTTCTTTTAACATTGAGGTGCCTGATAATATTTCGATTTTTACGGCTCCCTTAAATATAAAATTTCTGTATTTTACTTGAGAGAGCATATGGTGTTGGTGTATATACTCCAAAATAAAGTAGAACAGGGCATTGTATATTTTTTCTGACAGTTTATATTCAGAGCAATTTTGCTTTTAACATTGAAGTGCCTTGATATTATTTAGATATTTTCCATTCGGGTAAAATTAGAATTTCTGTATTTTACACGAGGGAGCATACTGAGTTGGTGTCTATACTCCAAAACATAGTAGAATCAAGAATTGTATATTTTTTCTAACATACTATATTCAGGGCCATTTTATTTTAACATTGGGGCGCCTAGATATTATTCAGATTTTTTTCGATTCGTGTAAAATTAGAATTTCGGTATTTTACATGAAAGAGCATATTGAGTTGGTGTATATACTCCAAAGCAGAGTAGAATAAGGCATTGTATATTTTGTCTAACAGACTATACTCCGAGCAATTTTCTTTTAACACTGAGGCGCCTAGATATTATTTAGATGTTTTTCGATTCGCGTAAATTTAGAATTTTGGTATTTTACATGAGAGAGCATATGGAGTTGGTATATATACTCCAAAACACAGTAGACAAGAACATTTTATATTTTGTCAGACAGACTATATTCATAGCAATTTTTCTTTTAACATTGGGGTGCCTACATTATATTTAGATTGTTTTTGATTCGCTTAAATATAGAATTCCTGTATTTTAAATGAGAGAGCATATGGAGTTGGTGTATATACTCCAAAACAGAGTAGAATATGGCATTGTATATTTTTTCTGACAGATTGTATTCAGAGAAATTTTGTTTTTAACATTGGGGTGCCTAGATAATATTTCGATTTTTTTCGATTCGCTTAAATAGAGAATTTCTGTATTTTACATGACAGAGCTTATGGAGTTTGTGTATATACTCCAAAACAGAGTAGAAAAGGGCATTGTATATTTTTTCTGACAGATTATATTCAGAGAAATTTTGTTTTTAACATTGGGTTGACTAAATAATATTTAGATTTTTTCGATTCGGGTAGAATTAGAATTTCTCTATTTTACATGACAGAGCATATGGAGGTGGTGTATATAACAAAACCGAGTAGAAAAGGGCATTGTATATTTTTTCTGACAGATTGTATTCAGAGAAATTTTGTTTTTAACATTGGGGTGCCTAGATAATATTTCGATTTTTTTCGATTCGCTTAAATAGAGAATTTCTGTATTTTACATGACAGAGCTTATGGAGTTTGTGTATATACTCCAAAACAGAGTAGAAAAGGGCATTGTATATTTTTTCTGACAGATTATATTCAGAGCAATTTTGTTTTTAACATTGGGGTACCTAGATAATATTTAGGTTTTTTTGATTAGGGTAAAATTAGAATTTCGATATTTTACATGAGAGAGCATATGAAGTTGGTGTATATACTCCAAAACAAAGTAGAATAAGTAATGTATATTTTCTCTGACAGACTATATTTAGAGCCATTTTCTTTTACGTTTGTGGCGCCTAGATATTATTTAGATTTTTTTTGATTTGCGTAAAATTAGAATTTCGATATTTTACATGAGAGAGCATATTGAGTTGGTGTATATACTACAAACCGAGTAGAAATGGGCATTATATATTTTTTCTGACAGATTATATTTAGAGCAATTTCGCTTTTAAAATTGGGTTGCCTAGATAATATTTAGATTTATTTCGATTTGCTTATATGTCGAATTTCTGTATTTTACATGAGAGAGCATACTGAGTTGGTGTATATACTCCAAAACAGAGTAGAATAGGGCTGTATATTTTTTCTGACAGATTAGATTAAGAGCAATTTTGTTTTTAGCATTGGGGTGCCTAGATAAATTTTGGTTTTTCGATTCTGGTAAAATTAGAATTTCTGTATTTTACATGAGAGAGCATATTTAGTTGGTGTATATATTGCAAAACAGAGTAGAGAAGGGCATTGTATATTTATTCTGACAGATTATATTCAGAGCAATTGTGCTTTTAACATTTGGGTGCCTAGATAATATTTAGATTTTTTCGGTTTGTTAAAATTAGAATTTCGGTATTTTACATGAGAGAGCATACTAAGTTGGTGTATATACTTTAAAACAGATTAGAATAAGGCATTGTATATTTTTTCTAACACACTATATTCAGAGCCATTTTCTTTTAACTTTGGGGCTCCTAGATATTATTTAGATTTTTTTTGATTCTCATAAAATTAGAATTTCAGTATTTTACATGAGAGAGCATATTTAGTTGGTGTATATATTACAAAACAGAGTAGAAAAGGGCATTGTATATTTATTCTGACAGATTATATTCAGAGAAATTTTGTTTTGAACATTGGGTTGACTAAATAATATTTAGATTTTTTCAATTCGGGTAAAATTACAATTTCTGTATTTTACATGAGAGAGCATACTGAGTTGGTGTACATACTCCAAAACAGAGTAGAATAGGGCATTGTTTATTTTTTCTGACAAATTATATTCAGAGGAATTTTGATTTTAACTTTCGGTTGCCTAGATAATATAAAGATGTTTTTCGATTTTCTTAAATATGGAATTTCTGTATTTTTCATGAGAGAGCATATGGAGTTGGTGTATAAACTACAAAACAGAGTAGAATAGGGCATTGTATATTTTTTCTGACAGATTATATTAAGAGCAATTTTGCTTTTAACATTGGGGTTCCTAGATAATATTTAGATTTTTTCGATTCACTTAAATATAGAATTTCTGTATTTTACATGGTAGGGCACACTGAGGTGGTGTATATACTCCAAAACAGAGTAGGATAGGCCCTTGTATATGTTTTCTCACAGATTATACTCAGAGCAATTTTTTTTTAACTTTTGGGTCCCTACATAATATTTAGATTTTTTCGACTTGGGTAAAATTAGAATTTCTGTATGTTAGATGAGAGAGCATACTGAGTTGCTGTATATACTCCAAAACAAAGTAGAATAAGGCATTGTATATTTTTACTAACAAACTCTATTCAGAGCCATTTTCTTTGAACTTTGCAGTGCCTAGATATTATTTGGATTTTTTCGATTCACCTAAAATTAGAATTTCGGTATTTTACAGAAGAGAGCATATTGAGTTGGTGTATATACTCCAAAACAGAGTAGAAAAGGGCATTGTACATTTTTTATGACAGATGATAGTCAGAGCAATCTTGCTTTTTACATTCGGGTGCCAAGATAATATTTAGATTTTTTCGATTCATGTATATTTAAAATTTCAGTATTTTAAATGAGAGAGCACAAAGAGTTGGTGTATATAGTCCAAAACTGAGTAGAAAAGGGCATTGTATATTTTTTCTCACAGATTATATTCAGAGAAATCTTGCTTTTAACATTGGGGTGCCTAGATAACATTAAGATTTTTTTTGATTCACGTAAATTTAGAATTTTGGTATTTTACATGATAGAGCATATTGAATTGGTTTATATACTCCAAAACAGTGTAAAATAAAGCATTGTATATTATTTATGAAAGAATTAATTAAGAGCAATTTTCCTTTTAACATTGGGGTGCCTAGATAATATTAAGATTTTTTTCAATTCCCGTAAAATTAGAATTTCAGTATTTTACAAGACAGAGCATATTGAATTGGTTTATATACTCCAAAACAAAGTAAAATAGGACATTGTATATTATTTCTGAAAGAGTTTATTCAGAGCAATTTTCCTTTTAACATTGGGGTGCCTAGATAATATTTAGATTTTTTTGATTCGCGTAAATTTAGAATTTTGGTATTTTACATGAGAGAGCATATTGAGTTGGTGTATATAATCCAAAACAGAATAGAAAAGAGCATTGTATTTTTTTCTGTAAGATTATATTGAGAGCAATTTTGCTTTTAACATTGGACGGCCTCGATAATATTTAGATTATTTTCGGTTCGTTTAAAATTTGAATTTTTGTATTTTACATGGGAGAGCATATTGAGTTGGTGTATATACTTCAAAACAGAGTAGAATAGGGCATTGTATATTTTTTCTTACGGATTACAGTAAGAGCAACATTGCTTTTAACATTGGGGTGCCTAGATAATATTTAGAATTTTTTTAGTTTGCGTAAATTTATAATTTCGGTATTTTACATTTGAGAGCATATTGAGTTGGTGTATATACTTTAAAACAGAGTAGGAAAGGGAATTATATATTATTTCTGACAGATTATATTCAGAGCAATTTTGGTTTAAACATTGGCTGCCTAAATAGTATTAAGATTTTTTTCGATTCGTGTAAATTTAGAATTTCGATATTTTACATGAGAGAGCATATTGGAATGGTGTATATACTCCAAAACAGAATAGAAAAGGGCATTGTATATCTTTTCTGAAAGAGTATATTCAGAGAAATTTTGCTTTTAACATTGGTGTGCCTAGATAATATTTACATTTTTTTCAATTCAGGTAAAATTAGAATTTTTGTATTTTACATGAGAGAGCATATTTAGTTGGTGTATATACTGCAAAACAGAGTAGAAAAGGGCATTGTATATTTTTTGTGAACGATTATATTCAGAGCAATTTTGCTTTTTACATTCGGGTGCCTAGATAATATTTAGATGTTTTTTGATTTACGTAAAATTAGAATTTCGGTATTTTACATGAGAGAGCATACTCAGTTGGTGTATATACTCCAAAAAAGAGTAGAAAAAGGCATTGTATATTTTTTCTCACAGATTATATTCAGAGCAATTTTGGTTTTAACATTGGGGAGCCTAGATGATATTTAGATTATTTTCGATTTGCTAAAACATAGAATTTCTGTATTTTACAAAAGAGAGCATATGGAGTTGGTTTATATACTCGAAAACAGACTAGAATAAGGCACTGTATATTTTTTTTGACAGAATATATTCAGAGAAATTTTGTTTTTAACATTGGGGTGCCTAGATAATATTTAGATTTTTTTGGATTCGCTTAAATATAGATTTTCTGTATTTTAGAAAAGAGAGCATATGGAGTTGGTTTATATACCCAAAAACAGAGTAGAAAAAGGCATTGTATATATTTTCTAACAGACCATATTCAGAGTCATTTTATTTTAACTTCAGTGCACCTAGATATTATTTAGATTTTTTTCGATTTGCTTAAATATAGAATTTCTGTATTTTACATGAGAGAGCATATGGAGTTGGTTTATATATTCCAAAACAGAGTAGAATAGGGCATTGTATATTTTTTCTGACAGATTATATTCAGAGCAATTTTGTTTTTAACATTGGGGTGCCTAGATAATATTTAGATTTTTTTCGATTCGCTTAAATTTAGAATTTCTGTATTTTACATGATAGAGCATATGGAATTGCTGTATATACTCCAAAACAGAGTAGAATAGGGCATTATATATTTTTTCTGACAAATTATATTCAGAGAAATTTTCCTTTTAACATTGGGGTGCCTAGATAATATTTAGATTTTTTTCGATTCGCTTAAATACAGAATTTCTGTATTTTATATGATAGAGCATATGGAGTTGGTGTATATACTCCAAAAAGAAGTAGAATAGGGCATTGTATATTTTTTCTGACTGATTATATTCAGAGCAATTTTGTTTTTAACATCGGTGTGCCTAGATAATATTTAGATTTTTTTCTATTCACGTAAAATTAGAATTTCTGTATTTTATATGAGAGAGCATACTGAGTTGGTGTATATACACCAAAACAGAGAAGAAAAGGGCATTGTATATTTTTTCGAACAGACTATATTCAGAGCCATTTTCTTTTAACTTTTGAGCGCCTAGATATTTTTTAGATTTTTTTCGATTCGCTTAAATATAGAATGTCTGTACTTTACATGAAAGAGCATATTAAGTTGGTGTATATACTCCAAAACAGAGTAGAAATTGGCATTGTGTATTTTTTCTGACGGATTATATTCAGAGCAATTTTATTTTTAACTGTGGGGTGCCTAGATAATATTTAGATTTATTCGATTCACGTAAAATTTGAATTTCTCTATTTTACATGATAGAGCATATGGAGTTGGCGTATATACTCCAAAACCAAGGAGAAAAGGGCATTGTATATTTTTTGTGAAAGATTATATTCAGAGCAATTTTTCTTTTAACATTGGGGTGCCTAGATAATATTTAGATTTTTTTCGATTCGCTTAAGTATAGAATTTCTGTTTTTTACAAGAGAGAGCATATGGAGTTGGTGTATATACTCCAAAACAGAGTAGAATAGGGCATTGTATATTTTTTTTGACAGATTCTATTCAGTGCAATTTTGTTTTAACATTGGGTTGCCTAGATAATATTTAGATTTTTTCGATTTGGGTTAAATTCGAATTTCTGTATTTTACATGAGAGAGCATATTGAGTTGGTGTATATACTCCAAAACAGAGTAGAATAGGGCATTGTATATTTTTTCAGACAGATTATATTCAGAGCAATTTTGTTTGTAAGATTGGGTTGCCTTGATAATATTTAGATTCTTTTTTGAGTCGAGTAAATTTAGAATTTCTGTATTTTACATGAGAGAGCATATTGAGTTGTTGTATATACTCCAAAACAGAGTACAATAAGGCATTGTATATTTTTTCTAACAGACTATATTCAGAGCCGTTTTCTTTTAACTTTGGGGCGCCTAGATATTATTTAGATTTTTTTCGATTCTAGTAAAATTCTAATTTTGGTATTTTACATGAGAGTGCATATTGAGTTGGTGTATATAGTACAAAACAAAGTAGAAATGGGCATTGTATATGTTTTCTGACAGATTATATTCAGAGCAATTTTGCTTTTAATATTGGGGTACCTAGATAATATTTAGATAATTTTCGATTCACTTAAATATAGAATATCTGTATTTTACATGAAAGAGCATATTAAGTTGGTGTATATAATCCAAAACAGAGTAGAATAGGGCATTGTATATTTTTTCTGACAGATTATATTCAGATAAATATTATTTTTAAGATTGGGGTGCCTAGATAATATTTAAATTTTTTTTGGTTCACGGAAATCAGAATTTCGGTATTTTACATGAGAGAGCATACTGAATTAGTGTATATACTCCAAAACAGAGTAGAATAAGGCATTGTATATTTTTTCTCACAGACTATATTCAGAGCCATTTTCTTTTATCTTTGGGGTGCCTAGATATTATTTAGATGTTTTTCAATTCGCGTAAAATTAGAATGTCACTATTTTATATGAGAGAGTATATTGAGTTTGTGTATATACTACAAAACAGAGTAGAAAAGGGCATTGTATATGTTTTCTTACAGATTATATTCAGAGCAATTTTGCTTTTAATATTGGGGTGCCCAGATAATATTTAGAATTTTTTCGATTCATTTAAATATAGAATTTCTCTATTTTACATGAGAGAGCATATGGAGTTGGTGTATATACTCCTAAAAAGAGTAGAATAGGGCATTGTATATTTTTCCGGACACATTATACTCAGAGTTATTTTGTTTTTAACATTGGGGTGCCTAGATAATATTTAGATATTTTTCGATTTGCTTAAATATAGAATTTTTGTATTTTACATGAGAGAGCATACTGAGTTGGTGTATATACTCCAAAACAGAGTAGAATAAGGCATTGTATATTTTTTCTAACAGCTAATATTCAGAGCCATTTTCTTTGAACTTTGGGGCGCCTAGATATTATTTAGATTTTTCTCGATTCATGTAAAATTTGTGTTTCGGTATTTTATATGAGAGATCATATTGAGTTGGTGTATATACTCCAAAACAGAGTAGAATAGGGCATTGTATATTTTTTCTGACAGATTATATTCAGAGCAATTTTTCTTTTAACATTGGAGTGCGTAGATAATATTTAGATTTTTTCGATTCGTGTAAATTTAGAATTTCTGTATTTTACATGAGAGAGCATATTGTGTTGGTGTATATACCCCAAACATGGTAGAAAAGAGCATTGTATATTTTAACTGAAAGATTATATTCAGAGCAATTTTGCTTTTAACATTGAGGTGCCTAGATAATATTTAGATTTTATTCGATTCGCATACATTTCGAATTTCGGTATTTTACATGGGATAGCATATTGAGTATGTGTATATACTCCAAAACAGAGTAGAAAAGGGCATTGTATATTTTTTCTGACAGACTATATTCAGAGCAATTTTGCTTTTAACTTTGGCATGCCTAGATAATATTTAGATTTTTTTCGATTCTCGTAAATTTAGAATTTCTGTATTTTACATCAGAGAGCATATTGAGTTGGTGTATATACTCCAAAACAGAGTAAAATAGGGCATTGAATATTTTTCTTGACAGATTATATTCAGAGAAATTTAGTTTTTACATTGTGGTGCCTAGATTATATTTTGATTTTTTCGATTCACGTAAAATTAGAATTTCGGTATTTTACATGAGCGAGCATATTGAGTTGGTGTATATACTCCGAAACAGAGTAGAAAATGGCGTTGTATATTTTTGCTGAGTGATTGTATGCAGAGAAATTTGGATTATTACATTGGGGTGCCTAGACAATATTTAGATTTTTTCAATTCGCGTAAATTTAATATTTCGGTATTTTACACGAGAGTGCATATTGAGTTGGTGTATATACTTCAAAACAGTGTAGAAAGCGGAATTGTATATTTTCTCTGAAATATCATATTCAGAGCAACTTTGCTTTTAACATTGGGGTGCCTAGGTAATATTTAGATTTTTTTCAATTCGCGTATAATTAAAATTTCAGTATTTTACATGAGAGAGCATATTGAGTTGGTGTATATACTCGAAAAAAGAGTAGAATAGGGCATTGTGTATTTTTTCTGATAGATTATATTCAGAGCAATTTTGCTTTTAACATTGAGGTGCCTAGATAATATTTAGATTGTTTTCGATTTGCGTAAATTTAGAATTTTGGTGTTTTACATGAGAGAGCATATTGAGTTGGTGTATATACTTTAAAACAGAGTAGAAAAGAGCATTGTATGTTTTTTCTGAGAGTTTATGTTCACAGCAATTTTGCTTTTAACATTGGGGTGCCTAGATTATATTTAGATTTTTTTCGATTTGCGTAAAATTAGAATTTCTGTATTTTACATGATAGAGCATATTGAGTTGGTGTATATACTTTAAACAGAGTAGAAATGGGCATTGTATATTTTTCTGACAGATGATATTCAGTCTAATTTTGCTGTTAAGATTGGGGTGCCTAGATAATATTTAGATTTTTTTATATTGGCGTAAATTTAAAATTTCGGTATTTTACATGAGAGAGCCTATTTATTTGGTGGATATACTCCAAGAAAGAGTAAAAAAGGGCATTGTATATTTTCTCTTACACATTATATTATATGCAATTTTGCTTTTAACGGTGGTGTACATAGAAAATATTTATATTTTTTGTAACCGCGTAAATTGAGGATTTAAATATTTTACATGGGAGAGCTTATTGATATGGTGTATATACTCCAAAACAGTGTAGAAAAGGGCATTGTACATTTTTTCGAACAGATTTTCTTTAGAGCAATTTTGCTTTTAACATTGTGTTACATAGATAATATTTATATATTTTTTATCCACGTAAATTTAGAATTTTAATATTTTACATGAGAGAGCATATTGATTTGGTGTATATACTCCAGAAGAGTGTAGAAAAGGGCATTGTATATTTTTTCATACAGATTATCATTAGAGCAATTTTGCTTTCAGCATTTGGGTAATTAGATAATATTTATGTTTTTCTATTCACGTATATTTTGAATTTTGTTATTTTACATGACAAAGAATATTGAGATTGTGTATATACTCCAAAAGAATGTAGAAGAGGGCATTGTATATTTTTTCTAACAGATTATTTTTCGAGCCATTTTGCTTATATCATTCGGGGACATAGAGGATATTTATATTTATTTCTATCAGCGTAAATTTAGATTTTCAGTATTTTACATGAGAGAGAATATTGAGATGGTATATATACACCATAAGAGAGTAGAAAAGAGCATTGTATTTTTTTTCTAACAGAGTGTCTTCCACGCAATTTTGTTTTTTACATTGGGGTGCATAGAGAATATTTATATTTGTGTCTAATCACGTAAATTTAGAATTTTTTTATTTTACATGTGAGAGAATATTGAGATTGTGTATATACTAAAAAAGATAGTAAAAAAAAGCATTGTGTATTTTTTTCTAACTGAGTGTCTTTAGAGTAATTCGGTTTTTAACATTGAAGTCAAACGGAAATACTTACAATTTCTCTATCCACGTAATAACAGAATTTCCATGTTTTACAAGAGGGAATATGGAGATGGTCTATATACTCTAAAACAGAATAGAAAAAGGGTGTTGTATATTTTTTCTAACAGAGTATTGTCAGAACAATTTTGTTTTTAACGTTGGGGTAAAAAGAGAATATTTATATTTTTAGTAATTTTGTGTTTAACATTTGTGTTAAAATGAGTATGTATATATTCTGTAACCGCATAAAATTAGAATTTCCATATTTTACAAGGTAGAGAATATTGAGTCGGTGCATATACTTTAAAACATAGTAGAAAATTGCATTGTATATTTTTTCTATCAGAGTGTCTTCAGAGTAAATTTTTTAAGGTTAAATTAGAGTATTTATATTATCTGTAACTGCATAAAAATAGAATTTTTGTATTTTACAAGACAGCCAATATTGAGACGGTGTATATACTTTAAAATAGTGTAGAAAAGGGCCTTGTATATTTTTTCTAACACAGTATTTTCATAGTAATTTACATTGTGTGTGGGGAGCAAATTTCTCAAATCCCTTTGAACATATTCTCCCTCTCCCCTGTTTTTCTCGTTGCTCACTATTGAATCATGTTCAGGTTTCTTGATTTCTTATCTTTTCCCGATGAGCATTTTAGCTTCTGTCCACTTCTACTTTCAGAATTCTTCAGCTACCAAGACCCACCTCCTCAGAGAGTTGCTGGAGATTTTACTAACAAAAATTTTCTCTGTCACATTTAGGAGACGTGCTTCCTTATCTTTATTCTATCAAGCTGGGTGAATTTACACAAAACACTTTATATCTTAGAACCAGTTTCCTCTCTGTAGAATGTAGCTAACCTCTGTTCTGTGGTCACAAGGATCATCAAAATAAAAAATAATCATAGTTAATATGTGTGGCTTACTAACCATGTTCTAGAAACCATGTCAAGTGCTTTCTGCAGATGGTTCCACTTTTATTATACTATTGGAACTATCGTCAACCCTACTTCGCAGACTACTAAATTGAGTGTCTGAGCTGCTAAGCCACTTGTCCAACGATATACAGCCAGTAAGTAATAGAATGAGGATCAGCATTTGAGATAGAAATATTCTAGACAAAATATACTGTTACAATGAAACTAGAGTGGTATCATCTCAGATAAGCGTTCATGCCTGTTCGCATATCGAATCGGCCGAATACATTCAATGCATTCAGGAGATTGGGAGACATTGTTTAAATTTTCCCCAAAACCCAGAAGAACTCAAAAGTACTCATTGTCTTGGCCTTATTGGTATTTGACTATGAATACAATAGATCCCACAGAAGCAAGTCTAGTAGAGTGGCCTTGGAAAAAGGCTGGGATTTAGGAGCAGGTTTAGGCAACTCGAGCCTTCTCGGCTTCCATTTTCTCATCTGTACTTTCATAATTCTGATTTTTAAGAGCACCTTTGTTGAAAGTAAAGGTTCAGTGAAACAGCACAGATGAAGTCCTTCCTATTTGGTCTGGCAGGTAGTAGTTGCTCAACACGTCTTGTCTATTAATGACGACGACAATGATCATAGTGGACTAATAATGAATTGATAAAATATGATTATGTAAGTTCAAATGAGTTTTGATCTCGCCCCTCTCCTCTGTTTCAGAGGCTGTATGGTTTTTATGTTCTACATTGTATGGCTTAACTTTGGCAGGTGGGGGATTTTGATAGACACATGATAAAATCAGAAGCCCCAAGACTTGTATTTTCATCACAGAAATGTATTACTTCCTTGAGTTGTGACCTGGAGAGAGTTACTTTGTCTAAGTTAACCTTACGTGAAAAAATAATCATAAATATACCTGCCCTTTCTCGTCATCTCAGCCTCTCCGCAGTCAGTGTGAGGTACCATTGGTATAGTGTATATAAAGGGGTTTGCAAGCTCTGGAGTGCTGTATGTATGCTATTTTGCCTCTTCAATTGTGAGTGGTGTTTTTCCATTCTCCTTAAATGACCCAACACTACGCTCTTGGTAAAATAAATGCATTTGTGCATGATCATTTGGCAAATAATAAGAGCTGCATTTGCAAGAATTTTTCACTTGAACAGCCAAGTGAGCCACTATGAGCTTCACTGTAGCAGTGACATTTACAATAATTTGTTCAGAAGAGAAATTGCCAACTTGCCTATTTGACTAGTATGGAGTACCATACGTTGTTTAGGGTGATGAGATCAGTAAACCAGCAATTTGGTAGAGCCATCAGAGAAGAGGATGAAAAGAAATGAATATCTGAGATCCTGAGTTTCCAATCAGATCAAGAAAAAGAAGCCTATAAGAATAGGTCCCATTTATTTGGGGGAGAAACATACACCACTTTGTATGAAGGCTTCATTTTCTAGGAATATTTTATAATGCTTTCAAAAACATTGTGATATATGTAGGACTATTCCCATTTTACAGATGAGAAAACTGAGGCTATGAGGTTTAAGTCACTAGTCTGCTCCTTCTTCCATTCTGGTTTTTAGAAAATGGTGCCACCACCTATCCAGTCACATAAGCCAAAGTCCTATGAGTGAGCTCTGGTTTATCCTTTTCTCTCTCACTTCTCATATCCAACTTACCATTCAGGCCTGCTGATTTTAGTTCTTAAATATCCCTTAGCTTCTGTTTTTTCTTTCCATTAAAATTCTCATTGCAGCCCTTCTGTGGATTACCTCCTGGCCTTCCACCTGTGTGTCTGTGTCCATGTTGTCTCCAGTCTGTCCTCCACGTAAGTCAGACCATGCCCCATACCTCCCAGTCCTTCTTAGAATGAGGACAAACCTCCTCACGATGGCCACAGTCTTCTTTCCATTTCTCTGTCCTCATGGCGTTCCCCTCCTCTCTGCTCTGCACTGCAAAGACTCAGCATCTTGTACTGGCCAAGGTCCAGGTCCCCCTGCACCACATATTTGCCAGGAATGCCAGATCGTCCTTACTTTGCCCACTTACTGCCCACTCATGCTTC
The DNA here is from genome assembly GCF_049354715.1 of Callithrix jacchus. Taxonomy (NCBI): domain Eukaryota; kingdom Metazoa; phylum Chordata; class Mammalia; order Primates; family Cebidae; genus Callithrix; species Callithrix jacchus. The sequence goes on from NC_133519.1 coordinate 54,032,284, forward strand.
TGATTTCGGTCCCTCCCTAGGGGAAACCTTTCCTGACCTTTGTAACTAAAGCAAAGCCTTCTCCTGGGTGCTCTCATTGTTCCAGAGACTTGTCTGCACAGCACTTGTACCAGTTAAACCTTTACATTAACTGGAGTGACAGATATGTTAGTGTCCACTGCTGCCTCGCAGGAATAAAGCCAGAAAAGGTAAGGCCCTATCTGTGTGCATTTCTACAGTCTAGTGTGCTTAGTGAGATATTGTTTAAGAAGAATGAGTTGGACATGACAGCATGGCTAGAAAGTGATGGATTGAGGATTTAAACATACTTCTTTCTTGTTCTAGAGAGTTGGCTGCTAACAATATTCACTTTGGGACAGTGTCATTTTAGGACTGATAAGGGTACTTTTTGCTACGATCAAATATATTTTGGGTCCATCAGATGAAGTTTGATAAAAGTGGGTTATTCAGAACCCACTGATAAGCAGAGCTGCCTGACCAAGATTTTCAGATTTTGCATCAAAGAGAAAAGTAATGAAAGTGGGCTGATTGGAGGGGAAGGAGGGCTGAAAAGTGAAGCAGGAACAGCTATTTCTATAGTGCCCTTGACCCTGCCTTTCTCTGTTCTTCACTCTGGCTGAAATTGACCACCCTGAGTGCGTTCAGATAATGATAAATTATCTCTGTCACACTGTGTGTGTGTGTGTGTGTGTGTTTGGCTATGTACAAAAGAGGAAGCTTCTGTGAATAAATGAAGCCTTGTAATTAAGGAATTTGTTGTAAATGGCAAGATGCATTGGTGCTTGGTCCTTAGTACTCCTCGCTGAGGCCACATTTCCTTGAACTGGCTTGTATTTGCCACTGGCACTACTAGCAGCAGGATGGAGGGGAGGAAGGAAGACACCAGGTGTTGCAATGCTTAGCGCCTGCTTTCAGCTTTGCTGCAAACTAAAACACTGACTGACTTTGGTTAACCCCCTAACCTCTTTCAGCCTCAGTTTTTTCATCTGAAAAAATCAATGATGGTTTGAATTTCTTCCGAATATGACATTCAGTTATCTCTCTCTCCATTGTGGAAGCACTGGGAGCTATTGTTCTCCTGTCTCTGGTGGCCGTTATGACTTCTGCATTATCAAGGGGCCCTCTCTAACCTAAATAACCCCCCAAAGAAATTAAGTTTGTAATCATTTCTGCCTGGTAAGTGAAATGACAAGAGAAAAGAGCTAGTTGTCAATAGCCCTGTGGATGGCGAATTAATGGGATCTGTGCAAACAGTTGCTTATAGAGCCATAATTTGCCTTTCGTTTTCCTTTGCAACTCAGAAAAAAGTGAATAATTTTCAAAGAGCCTCTCATTGAACATATTTTTTAAAAACATGTCATTGGCAAAAGGGGCACTTGGTTGCTTGATTGCCATATATCTCTGAGTATGTGGAACAGTTATTTTTAGCTGGGGGTAACTAGCTGAGATGAAAGCTGCAGCATCTTGGAGGCGGAAGAATCTTTGTATGTCTTATGTTGGCGTGGAGAAAGCAAAGCGAAAGGGCAGAGTATAAAAGGTTGTTAACTAGATAAGGGGTCAGCTGCATTTCCTCTGGCTGCTCAGAGGTGAGACCCTAAAGCAATGGAGACAACATTGTGGGTGGGAATGTGTTTGCAGGGTCTAATTAGTTTACCCAAGAAAAGCAAAAAAGAGAAAAGGCTAAAAATATGTAGATTGTAAAATTCATGGCTTCATTTGCTCTTCTTTGCCTTTGAAACCTTTTTAAAACCTTATAGTAGAACAATTTGTAATCCTTGAAGCCTTTTTGCTACCACTCTTGTCAGCTTGTCTAAGGCCACCGTAACTTATCAGCTACTGGGGAAAGTTGTTTAAACTCTCTAAGCCTCCTTTTTTCCCACTGGTTCACTTAGGGGCACCAATTCCTAATGTTTCTGCCTGAGTTATTGTTTTTCAGATCCCATAATTGTTTGCATATGTGCTCTATAAGATGCGTCACCTAGCACACGTTGTGGGCAACCTCAGGTGTAGAAGTTAGGACATCTTTGTGCCTGGATTTGGCTGTTACTAACAAGACGGAACGGGGAGGAAGGGCAGAGTAGACTACTGTAGAATTTTTCTGGATTCTTTTGGTTTCTCCAGAAAATGATACTGTTCTTATATTTATTTATTTATTTATTATTTTTATTTTTTATTTTTTATTTGATTATAGGTTTTTGGGTACATGAGCAGAGCATGCGAGACAGTTGCGTAGGTACATACATGGCAGTGTGCTTTGCTTTTCTTCTCCCCTTCACCCACATTTGGCATTTCTCCCCAGGCTATCCCTCCCCACCTCCCCCTCCCACTGGCCCTCCCCTTTTCCCCCCAATAGACCCCAGTGTTTAGTACTCCCCTTTCTGTGTCCATGTGTTCTCATTTTTCATCACCCACCTATGAGTGAGAATATGCGGTGTTTCATTTTCTGTTCTTGTGTCAGTTTGCTGAGGATGACGTTCTCCAGATTCATCCATGTCCCTACAAACGACACAAACTCATCATTTCTGATTGCTGCATAATATTCCATGGTGTATATGTGCCACATTTTTCCAATCCAGTCTATCATCAATGGGCATTTGGGTTGATTCCAGGTCTTTGCTATTGTAAACAGTGCTGCAATGAACATTTGTGTACATGTGTCCTTATAGTAGAACGATTTATAGTCTTTTGGATATATACCCAGTAATGGGATTGCTGGGTCAAATGCAATTTCTATTTCTAAGACCTTGAGGAATCGCCACACTGTCTTCCACAATGGTTGAACTAATTTACACTCCCACCAACAGTGTAAAAGTGTTCCTTTTTCTCCACATCCTCTCCAGCATCTGTTGTCTCCAGATTTTTTAATGATCGCCATTCTAACTGGCGTGAGATGGTATCTCAATGTGGTTTTGATTTGCATCTCTCTGATGACCAGTGACGATGAGCATTTTTTCATATGATTGTTGGCCTAATATATGTCTTCTTTCGTAAAGTATCTGTTCATATCCTTTGCCCACTTTTGAATGGGCTTGTTTGTTTTTTTCCTGTAAATCTGCTTGAGTTGTTTGTAAATTCTGGATATCAGCCCTTTGTCAGATAGGTAGACTGCGAAAATTTTTTCCCATTCGGTTGGTTGCCGATCCACTCTAGTGACTGTTTCTTTTGCCGTGCAGAAGCTGTGGAGTTTGATTAGGTCCCATTTGTCTATTTTGGCTTTTGTTGCCAATGCTTTTGGTGTTTTGTTCATGAAGTCCTTGCCTACTCCTATGTCCTGGATAGTTTTGCCTAGATTTCCTTCTAGGGTTTTTATGGTGCCAGGTCTTATGTTTAAGTCTTTAATCCATCTGGAGTTAATTTTAGTGTAAGGTGTCAGGAAGGGGTCCAGTTTCTGCTTTCTGCACATGGCTAGCCAGTTTTCCCAACACCATTTGTTAAACATGGAATCCTTGCCCCATTGCTTGTTTTTGTCAGGTTTATCAAGGATTGTATAGTTGTATGTATGTTGTGTTGCCTCCGGTGCCTCTGTTTTGTTCCATTGGTCTATATCTCTGTTTTGGTACCAGTACCATGCTGTTTTGATTACTGTAGCCTTGTAGTATAGTTTGAAATCCGGTAGTGTGATGCCCCCCGCTGTGTTCTTTTTGCTTAGAATTGACTTGGCTATGCGGGCTCTCTTTTGGTTCCATATGAAGTTCATGGTGGTTTTTTCCAGTTCTGTGAAGAAAGTCAATGGTAGCTTGATGGGGATAGCGTTGATTCTGTAAATTACTTTGGGCAGTATAGCCATTTTCACGATATTAATTCTTCCTAACCATGAACATGGAATGTTTCTCCATCTGTTTGTGTCCTCTCTGATTTCGTTGAGCAGTGGTTTGTAGTTCTCCTTGAAGAGGTCCCTTACGTTCCTTGTGAGTTGTATTCCAAGGTATTTTATTCTTTTTGTAGCAATTGCGAATGGCAGTTCGCTCTTGATTTGGCTTTCTTTAAGTCTGTTATTGGTGTAGACGAATGCTTGTGATTTTTGCACATTGATTTTATATCCTGAGACTTTGCTGAAGTTGTTTATCAGTTTCAGGAGTTTTTGGGCTGAGGCGATGGGGTCTTCTAGGTATACTATCATGTCGTCTGCAAATAGAGACAATTTGGCTTCCACCTTTCCTATTTGAATACCCTTTATTTCTTTTTCTTGCCTGATTGCTCTGGCTAGAACTTCCAGTACTATATTGAATAGGAGTGGTGAGAGAGGGCATCCTTGTCTAGTGCCAGATTTCAAAGGGAATGCTTCCAGTTTTTGCCCATTCAGTATGATATTGGCTGTTGGTTTGTCATAAATAGCTTTTATTACCTTGAGATACGTTCCATCGATACCGACTTTATTGAGGGTTTTTTGCATAAAGGGCTGTTGAATTTTGTCAAATGCCTTCTCTGCGTCAATTGAGATAATCATGTGGTTTTTGTTTTTGGTTCTGTTTATGTGCTGAATTACGTTGATAGACTTGCGTATGTTGAACCAGCCTTGCATCCCCGGGATGAATCCTACTTGATCATGATGAATAAGTTTTTTGATTTGCTGTTGCAATCGGCTTGCCAATATTTTATTGAAGATTTTTGCATCTATGTTCATCATGGATATTGGCCTGAAGTTTTCTTTTCTCGTTGGGTCTCTGCCGGGTTTTGGTATCAGGATGATGTTGGTCTCATAAAATGATTTGGGAAGGATTCCCTCTTTTTGGATTGTTTGAAATAGTTTTAGAAGGAATGGTACCAGCTCCTCCTTGTGTGTCTGGTAGAATTCGGCTGTGAACCCGTCTGGACCTGGGCTTTTTTTGTGAGGTAGGCTCTTAATTGCTGCCTCGACTTCAGACCTTGTTATTGGTCTATTCATAGTTTCAGCTTCCTCCTGGTTTAGGCTTGGGAGGACACAGGAGTCCAGGAATTTATCCATTTCTTCCAGGTTTACTAGTTTATGTGCATAGAGTTGTTTGTAATATTCTCTGATGATGGTTTGAATTTCTGTGGAATCTGTGGTGATTTCCCCTTTATCATTTTTTATTGCATCTATTTGGTTGTTCTCTCTTTTCTTTTTAATCAATCTGGCTAGTGGTCTGTCTATTTTGTTGATCTTTTCAAAAAAGTAGCTCTTGGATTTATTGATTTTTTGAAGGGTTTTTCGTGTCTCAATCTCCTTCAGCTCAGCTCTGATCTTAGTAATTTCTTGTCTTCTGCTGGGTTTTGAGTTTTTTTGATCTTGCTCCTCTAGCTCTTTCAATTTTGATGATAGGGTGTCAATTTTGGATCTCTCCATTCTCCTCATATGGGCACTTATTGCTATATACTTTCCTCTAGAGACTGCTTTAAATGTGTCCCAGAGGATCTGGCACGTTGTGTCTTCATTCTCATTGGTTTCGAAGAACTTCTTTATTTCTGCCTTCATTTCGTTGTTTACCCAGTCAACATTCAAGAGCCAGTTGTTCAGTTTCCATGAAGCTGTGCGGTTCTGGGTCGGTTTCTGAATTCTGAGTTCTAACTTGATTGCACTATGGTCTGAGAGGCTGTTTGTTATGATTTCAGTTGTTTTGCATTTGTTGAGCAGTGCTTTACTTCCAATTATGTGGTCAATTTTAGAGTAGGTGTGATGTGGTGCTGAGAAGAATGTGTATTCGGTGGATTTGGGGTGGAGAGTTCTGTAAATGTCCACCAGGTTTGCTTGCTCCAGGTCTGAGTTCAAGCCCTGGATATCCTTGTTGATTTTCTGTCTGGTTGATCTGTCTAGTATTGACAGTGGAGTGTTAAAGTCTCCCACTATTATTGTGTGGGAGTCTAAGTCCTTTTGTAAGTCATTAAGAACTTGCCTTATGTATCTGGGTGCTCCTGTGTTGGGTCCATATATGTTTAGGATCGTTAGCTCTTCTTGTTGTATCGATCCTTTTACCATTATGTAATGGCCTTCTTTGTCTCTTTTGATCTTTGTTGCTTTAAAGTCTATTTTATCAGAGATGAGAATTGCAACTCCTGCTTCTTTTTGCTCTCTATTAGCTTGGTAAATCTTCCTCCATCCCTTTATTTTGAGCCTTTGTGTATCCTTGCATGTGAGATGGGTTTCCTGGATACAGCACACTGATGGGTTTTGGATTTTTATCCAATTTGCCAGTCTGTGTCTTTTGATTGGTGCATTTAGTCCATTTACATTTAGGGTTAATATTGTTATGTGTGAATTTGATACTGCCATTTTGATGCTAAGTGGCTGTTTTGCCTGTTAGTTGTTGTAGATTCTTCATTATGTTGAAGCTCTTTAGCATTTAGTGTGATTTTGGAATGGCTGGTACTGATCGATCCTTTCTATGTGTAGTGCCTCTTTTAGGAACTCTTGTAAAGCAGGCCTGGTGGTGACAAAATCTCTGAGTACTTGCTTGTTCACAAAGGATTTTATTCTTCCTTCACTTCTGAAGCTCAGTTTGGCTGGATATGAAATTCTGGGTTGAAAGTTCTTTTCTTTAAGAATGTTGAATATTGGCCCCCACTCTCTTCTGGCTTGTAGTGTTTCTGCCGAGAGATCTGCTGTGAGTCTGATGGGCTTCCCTTTGTGGGTGACCCGACCTTTCTCTCTGGCTGCCCTTAGTATTCTCTCCTTTATTTCAACCCTGTTGAATCTGACGATTATGTGCCTTGGGGTTGCTCTTCTTGCGGAATATCTTTGTGGTGTTCTCTGTATTTCCTGCAATTGAGTGTTGGCCTGTCTTGCTAGGTGGGGGAAATTTTCCTGGATGATGTCCTGAAGAGTATTTTCCAGCTTGGATTCATTCTCTTCGTCCCCTTCTGGTACACCTATCAAACGTAGGTTAGGTCTTTTCACATAGTCCCACATTTCTTGGAGACTTTGTTCATTCCTTTTTGCGCTTTTTTCTCTGATCTTGGTTTCTCGTTTTATTTCATTGAGTTGGTCTTCGACTTCAGATATTCTTTCTTCTGCTTGGTCAATTCGGCTATTGAAACTTGTGTTTGCTTCGCGAAGTTCTCGTATTGTGTTTTTCAGCTCCTTTAATTCATTCATATTCCTCTCTAAGGTATCCATTCTTGTTATCATTTCCTCGAATCTTTTTTCAAATCTTTTTTCAAGGTTCTTAGTTTCTTTGCATTGATTTAATACATGATCTTTTAGCTCACAAAAGTTCCTCATTATCCATCTTCTGAAGTCTAATTCCGTCATTTCGTCACAGTCATTCTCCGTCCAGCTTTGCTCCCTTGCTGGTGAGGAGTTTTGGTCTTTTCTAGGAGGCGAGGTGTTCTGGTTTTGGGTGTTTTCTTCCTTTTTGCGCTGGTTTCTTCCCATCTTTGTGGATTTGTCCGCTGGTCGTCTGCGTAGTTGCTGACTTTTCCTTTGGGTCTCTGAGTGGACACCCAGAATGTTGATGATGAAGTATTTCTGTTGCTTGGTTTTCCTTCTACCAGTCTATCCCCTTCGCTGTACGACTGCTGAGGTCCGCTCCAGACCCTGCTTGTCTGGGGTGCACCTCTAGCAGCTGTGGCACAGCGAGGGATGCTACCAGTTTCTTTTTCTGCTCTCTTTGTCCCAGGATGATGCCTGCCTAATGTCAGTCTTTTGGATATAGAGGGGTCAGGGAGCTGCTTGAGGAGACAGTTTGTACTTTATAGGGGTTTAATTGCTGAGCTGTGCGCTCTGTTGTTCATTCAGGGCTGTTAGGCTGCTATGTTTGATTCTGCTGCAACAGAGCTCATTAAAAAACCCTTTTTTTTTTCTCAAATGCTCTGTGTTGAGGGGTTTGGGCTTTATTTTTGGATGTCCGATCAGGTGTCCTGCCCAGCTAGAAGGCAGACTAGCCACTGTTTGGCTGCTGAGGCTCCGCCCTGCTGTTGTGTGATTCGCGCTGTTCCTGCCGGCTCTGCTGTGGTCTCTGCCATGCCCTGCGGCGGAGTCTCTTCGTTGTAGCGTGTTGCCTTAGCAACGACAGGCCACGTCAGCAGTGGGCGTGTATCTCAGTAGGGACGGGTTGCCTCGGCAACGGCTGGCTGCGTCAGCAATGGGCGTGTATCTCAGTTGGGGCGGGTTGCCTCGGCAACAGCTGGGTGCGTCAGCAGTGGGCGTGTATCTCAGTTGGGGCGGGTTGCCTCCGTAGTGGTGGACGCCCCTCCCCCACAGAGCGTCTTGGACCGTCTGCTCGGGATAGTTTGAAATCGCGGTTTTGTTCGTCCCACTGGGTATCCCAATCCCTGCAGTCCCCTGGGCTGGCCTATTGTCCAAGTCTCGTTCAGTCTCAAGTCCATCCCTCTCAAGTCTCAGGTTGCCGGTTCAACAGGGCACCCGGACAAGCGCGCCCTGTGGGGATTGCTGGGTAGGGCCAGCTGCCGCTGCCCCAGCTGCCAGCTTCGCCAGGCAGACCTACTGCCTGGCGTCCGGTGTCTTTTTTATACTTGGGGGTTTCCCCGTTCTGTGGGCAACAAAGATCAGTCTGGAAATGCCGCTCTGACTCACCGTTTGCGTATTCAATGAGAAGAGCTCCAATCCTGGGTTGTTCTCACAGCGCCATCTTGAGTCCTCCCCCTGTTCTTATATTTAAAGATAACTATCTGCCTAGGCATATTGAAATTCTAAGGTTGACACCACTTTGCATTGATCCTAGATCAGGGTTTCAGGATTGCTGGAGCAGCATCATCCTTTTACAGTATAGATTTCAGTCAGCAGGCTGGTCATGGCCTCCTCAGTGTGCAATCTTCTTACTGATGGTGGGCGTCAGTGGGCTGGGCTCACAGTTTCCATCTCTTAGGCTGGGCAGGCCCATGGTGGCAATGGTAAAAATTTCATGGGAACATACATCAGAAGTAATAAGAAATCCATCTTCTTAAAGCCTTCATAGGAGATTTCCTGAAGATTTATAAAAGGCACTTCATTGATCAAATGACTCTGATGTTTCCCCTCACTGGAAGAAATTCAGGTCACCAGCCCACTTAAAATCATTGTGTTCTCCTTTTGCAGTAACCTCTGCTCATATAATTTCTTTATGGCATATTATATACTATTAACTTAATATCCTGATTAGTGGAGCTAGCAAACACTCAGTATCACTATAAACTGCAGTATCATAACTGACTTCCTTTAAAAATCATCTAATGTTTCTTTAAAATCACTGGTGCTTTTGTAAAGTAGTTCATATTTAGGAATATGAACATTTTATCATGCTGGAAAATTATTTGAATTCCTTTTCATTTAAAACCTATAGCTTTCTACTTAATCTAGCTTTCACAAATATTTTATTTGCCCACTATAGAAAAATCGAGTTTAGAGATAAATGTAAAGTCACTCATAGCTCCATCCAAAAGTCAACAACTCTTAATATCATTATTTTTGTTCTTGTTCTCAGTATTTTTGCTGAATCTATGTTTCGTAGAGTTTCATCATATATCAGATAAAACTGCATATATATGAGTTTTTAAATAATACATTTTTATTGTCATAAATGAAATACACATTTAATATGGTATGACTAGGACATATAGAGAGATATAACAAAGAAAATTAAAGTCATTTAAAATCTTACCAAATCTAATAACCATAAAACTTTCGATGTATTTTCTCAGAATACTTTTTCCTATGCCTTTTATATTTTCTTGATTATCAAGTACTTCAAGCGTATAGAAAAGACAGAAACTAATATAAGCAGCAATGGAAAATTTTAAAATATGGGTATTTTTCTGCATGTGTTTCAGATTGTTTAGTTTTTGTTGTCCTTTGCCCTCCCCACGTGTCCCTTTATTTTCCTGGCAAAACAAAGCATTACAGATATAGTTGCAGCTTCCTATACTCCATTTTATTTTTCTAAAACTTATTGATATTGAAATGTCTACCTCTGGTCTACTTACTTTCCCTGCCGAATAATACTTTACCATATGGAAATACCACGATGTACAATTACATGCATAGTGCCATATACATTTGTTTACAGGTTTCTTGGGAAGAATCTCTCTTACTGTGTTCCCAGAAGAGGGATTGGTAAATTGTAGGGGAGGCTTGTCTTCATTTTTACTATGAATTTCCAATTGTTTAAAGTAGTTGTAACAATTGGTATTCCCACAGGAAATGTGGGGAAACTTGTTTTGTGTTTGGCTTCACTTGATATTCCTAGGCTTTTACTTTTTGTTTGTCAATCTTATGAATGTAAAATGGTATGTTTTAATTTATATTGTGCGCAGACTTTATTATTCGGGACACATGTAACCTTTCTCATGCACCACTGTCATGGATTTGTTTTCAATTTAACTCATTTATTAAGCACGGAAAATTGTGAGGTTTCTCAAAGATGGCGATGAGAACTGCTGATGGATTTGCTGCATTAGATCCACCCTCTCCAGCTCTGGCCCTCTAGTGTCAGTATTTCTGCCTTCCATTTATAGTGCTTCCTCTTTTCATGTTCTGGGAACATTCTGGCTGTAGAAATCAGTTGCAGTAATTGGAAGAACTTTTACTAAAGTGACTTACTTGTCTTCTTACTTGGTAATTATGCAGACTGTAAAATATATTTATGGAAAAATTCAAGTTATATACAAAACCAGACACTACCAAAGCATATACAAAGTTCATGATCCCTTTTATTTTTCTCTTCTTCCTCTTCCAATATATAACCACTTGTAGAGAGCCCCTACTATTTCCTTTGTATTTATGTTTATGTCCAAATGCAATAGATATTCTCTAACATATCTCCTTGGATCCATGAGAAGAAGGTGAATGTAATTTTTAAAAATGAGTATGATATCTCTACATCAGCACAGTATTGCATTATACGGAAATAAGAGAAAGAATCTAACTCTTCCATGGACATTTAGGTGGCTTGTAGTTTTCTATTATTTTAAACAGTGTTGTGGAAAACATTCTTGTAAATGTCTTTGGACATCGATGTGAAAATTGTCTCAGGAGATATTTGTAGAAATGCTATTTACATGGTCTTTTTTGCCTACTTTATTCATTTTTATTTAGAACATTTTATAGAACATTAGGAATTAGTGACTTCTAAGTAGGTGTAAAACACAGTACCGGGCCAGGTATGGTGGCTCACACCTGTAATCCCAGCACTTCGGGAGGCCGAGGCGGGTGGATCACGAGGTCAAGGGATCGAGACCATCCTGGTCAACATGGTGAAACCCCATCTCTACTAAAGATACAAAAAATTAGCTGGGCATGGTGGTGCGTTCCTGTAGTCCCAGCTACTTGGGAGGCTGAGGCACGAGAATTGCCTGAACCCAGAAGGCGGAGCTTGCAGTGAGCCGAGATCACGCCATTGCACTTCAGCCCGGGTGGCATGAGCGAAACTCCGTCTCAAAAAAAAAAACAAACAGAAAAAACACAGTACCTGGATTCTCTGAGCTTTATGTTCTGTTTGAAGCAGGGGAAGTGACAGTAACTACCTGTTAGGGTGATTTTGAGGATTAAATGAGATACTGTGTACAAAGTTTATAGCATGGGTTTTGGATCACAGCAGAGACTAGAAAGTTCAGTTTTGCCTCCTCTTAGTCGGTCCCGAACCCAAATATACTTTTAAATATTCTTTCAGCACAGATTTTAAAGTTTGATAGAAATAGAATTATATAGTGATCACTCCATATGTAAGGTTTCTTTTAGTCAAGAAAATGTTTTTGATATTCAGCCATGTTGTTGCACATGTCAATAGTTCTTTCCTTTTTTATCCTCCTATCTCAGGTCTTAAAAAAGGAATACTGCAAAAGAAAAATGAAACAATATTTCCACTTGTATTCGGTTTTGGTCTACAGTTGACATTGTTCTCAAGTATCACTAACAGGTTCCCATGGAGAGAAAAATTTATTTTCTGTCCACAACATAACAGGAATTATAACAGATGCAGAAGGCCTACTAGCCCTGTGTGAAAATCATCATGTTGACTATATTTCTCAAAAGTTAAACTCAGGTGTAGGGGCAGCTGTCAGTCTTTGTTTCCTCACTATCAATCCCACCACTTTTATTTTTTCATTTGGGGAAAATAATAATGACTGTAAGAACAATGAAAAATAATAAAAGGACAGTAAATAGGTTGAATGCACTGGCTGTGGCAGGGAGCAATCAGAAATGGTTTGTTATTTCCCTTCACTTTATCAAAGTTGCTACGTGGACTCATTCTTACCCACCTGTTGGGTAGAATCTTTGATATTTTCTATTTCACTGAGCAATTTAAGATATTAAGAAATTCTGTCTAGTACAAAACAGGAGCAGAAAACCAAGCACCACACTTTCTGACTCATAATTGGGAGTCGAACAGTGAGAACACATGGACACAGGGAGGGAACAACACACATTGGGGCCAGTTGGGGGTCAGAGGAGGGTTAGACGGGGAGACGATTAGGACAAATAGCTAGTGCATGTGAAGCTTAAATCCTAGATGAACGGTTGATAGGTGCAGCAAAGCACCATGGTACACATATACCTATATAATAAACCTACACATTCTGCACCTGTATCCTGGAACTTCAGAAAAATCCTGTTTAGTTTAATTTCCAAACTCAAAAATCTCATTCAGCTGAAAACTTAACCCTTTTTTACATATTTTAACACATAAAATAATCAACAATGAAAACAGGTAGAAGTTGAGCATCTCTGATCCATAAACCCCAAAATCCAAAATATTCCAAGATCTGAAATTCATCCACATCGATGGCTGAGATAGCGATATGTGTGCTTTCTGATGGTTCAATGTATACAAACTTTGATTCGTGCACAAAATTGCTAAAAATATGTAAAATTTTATTTGCGTTATGTGTATGAGGTGTACGTAAACATAGGTGAATTTTGTGTTTAGACTTCAGTTATATCTTTAAGAGATCTCTTTATGTATATGTAAATGTTCCAAAATATGAAAAAAGTTTAAAATCCAAAACACTTCTAGTCCCAAGGAATTCAGATAAGGAATATTCAACAACTACATCTAATAAGTCATGGATACTTTAAAATGAAATTTTAAAAGTATTTAAAGAGTCCAAAAGACATCAGGATAAAAGGGACAGGACAAAAATTGGGGAAGGGGATGCAAACAAAAACAAACAAAATAATGAAACAAACCATTAAATTGTAAGCTTGAATCCAATTACATCATTCAAGCACTAATAAATCTATATTTAATAACGTTAAATGTTAATGAATCATACCACATACTCCAATTCAAGTGCAGAGATTGCCAGAATTGATTTAAAAAACCCACAAGACCCAGTGCTGTATATGAACTACACACTTTGAATAGAAAAAAAAAGACAAATATACGTAGGTCTAAATAAGTACATTTGAATTTTTTTAAGACAGTGTCCTACTCTATCTCCCAGGCTGGAGTACAGTGGTGCGATCTCTGCTCACTGTAAACTCCGCCTCCTGGGTTCAAGCAATTCTCCTGCCTCAGCCTTTTGAGTAGCCGGGAATACGGAAACCTGCCACCACGCCTAGCTAAATGTTGGGGTATTTTTAAGAAAGCTGGGGTTTCACTGCATTGGATAGGCTTGTCCTAAACTTTTGACCTCAAGTGATCTACCTGCCTCAGCCTCCCAAAGTGCTGGGATTGCAGGTGTGAGCCACTGTACCTGACCCTAAATGAGTACATTTAAAATGACATACTATGCAAACAGTCAGTAATGGAAGTGTGAAGAAGCTATATTAATACCAAATAAAATATGCTTAAGTCAAAACAGTATTTCCAAAGATAAAGAGGGATAGTTCATGATTACAGAAGAGTCATTTCATCAAAAAATGGATTAAAAATAATTTGTGTGTCAATTTGAACAAAACAAAATTGAACTAAAGGAATAAACAAACAATCCACAATTTTTATTGGTGATTTTAATACCCATCTCCCACGCAATTGATAGATAAACTAGACAAAATCTTAGTCAAGATGCAGATGACCTGAACAACACTCTCCACCATCTTAAACAAACCAGTGGAAGACGACACCCTATAACCACAGAATACTGTATGTTTCAAGTACATGTAGTGTTCACTAGGATAGGTCACATGCTAGGTCATAAAACAAGACCGAATAGATTAAATCAAATTGAATTCATGCAGTGTATGTTACCTGACCACAATAGGATTAAAACAGAAATTAACAATAAGAGAACTAGGAAAGCTCCAAGTACTTGGAGATTAAATATAATACACAAGCCCAAGAAGAAATCAAAAGGTAGAATATAAAATATTTTATTCTAAGGGATAATCAAAATACAACATGCCAACACTTATGAATTACAGCGATGGGAGTTCCCAGAGGGAAGTATAGCCGTACATGCTTATACTGCAATAGAAGAAAAAGAGAAAGGTCTAAAATCAATAACGTAAATGTTCCCCTAAAGAGGATTGAAAACACACACACACACACACACACACACACACACACACACACACACACAGAGCAAAGAAAACTCCAACGAAGTAGTAAGAAGGAAACAATAAAGGTAAAAGTTCAGAGATAAACCAAATTGAAGACAGACAAAATAAGAGAGAAAACTAACAAAGCAAAGAAGCTGGTTGTTTTAAAATATCAACATTAATAAACCTTAAGCTACTCTGATCATGAAAAAAAGAGAGGAAACACAAATGGTCAGTATCAATATCAGAAGTGAAAGCGAAGTGAAACTATCACTACAGATCCTGCAGACGTGAAAAGGATAATAAGAGACTATCATAAACAACGTCATGGTGACAAATTCTGCACCTTAGATGAAAGGAACAAAGTATCTGAAAAATACAACAAAAACTAACACAAATTTTGCAGAAAATGTGTCTGGGAAAATTTAAAGATACATTAAACAAAAGAATATGCAAGCCACAGCCTGACAGAAAATGGTCATAAATCTATTTTCAATAAAGAGCATGATTTCCAGAATATAGAAAGCAGTTTTATAACCTGAAAATTAGGCTGGGCACAGTGGCTCACACCTGTAGTGCCAGTACTTTGGGAGGCCGAGGAGGATGAATGGCTTAAGGCCAGGAGTTTGAGACTAGTCTGGGCAACATGGTGAGACCCTGACACCTAGTATAAGTACAAAAAATTAGCCTTGTATGTTGGCTAATATCAATACAAAAAGTTAGCCTGGTATCAGCTAATTGGGAGACTGAGGTGGGAGGATCGCTTGAGCCCAGGAAGCAGAGGCTGTAGTGAGCCAAGATTGCACCATTGCCTTCCAGCCTGGATGACAGAACAACTAAAAGAAAAAAAAGATAACAATTACTGTTTAGAAGGGGAAAAAATTTGAGGAGCCACTTTGCAAAGATAATATACAAGTGGGAAAAAATAATTAACATCAAGGAAATGCAGATTAAAACCACAGTGAGATACTACTACACACCCCACAAAATAACTAGGTTGGGAAAGACTAAACACCAAATGTTGGCAAGAATACAGCACAACTATAACTATTGCTAATGGGACTATAAAACAGTACAACTACTTTGTCAAATTTCTGGAATTTTCTTACAGAACGAATATACATCTCATCTATAATAAATTTCCGAGTTAGGAATCTACCCCAATTAGTGAAAATACATGTTAATAAAAATACTTATAGAAGACCACAATAGCTTTACTCATAATAATCAAAAATTGAAAATGTTTCTGGTGACCACAAATAGAGGATCAGGTAGCGAACTACGTTATTTCATAGCATGAAATACTACTCAGCAATAAAAATGAAACAGATACTGATATGTGTAACCTGACTGATAAATATAAAAATTATTTTGTGGACTGAAGGGAGCCTTATATATAGGGTTATCACAACATGATTCAAGTTACGTGGAATTTCTAAAGTTGGCAAACTTAGTCTACAATGAAAAAAATCCAAGGGTACAGAGCTGGAGACTGAGACAAGTCATGAGGAAACTTTCTGGGATTGTTTTAGTCCGTTTTTTCACTGCTGATAAAGACATACGTGATACTGGGTACTTTATTCAAAAAAGGTTTAAGGGACTCACAGTTGCACTTGGCTGGGAAGGCCTCATCATCACGGCAGAAAGTCAAAGGGACATCTTACATGGTGGCAGATAAGAGAGAAATGAGAAACAAGCAAAAGGGCTTTCCTCTTATAGAAGCATCAGCTCTTGTGAGACTTATTCACTATCACAAGAACAGTATGGGGGAAACTGTCACCATGATTAAATTCTCACCCACCAGGTCCCTCCCACAACACGTGGGAATTCTGGGAGCTACAATTCAAGAAGAGATTTGAGTGAGGACACAGCCAAACCATATCAGGGATTATAGTAATGTTCTTTATTTATAGAGTTTTGGGTTACACATATGTATACTTTTGTCAAAATTCGGTAAATACATACTTACAATTTTTGCATTTCATCATTTGTAAACTTTACACCAAAAGGAAAAAAAAAGGTACCAAATTCTAGTTAATGCACTTTGAGTTACTGATGTCTGCAATTTACTTTAAAATGCCTAAAAACTATAATGGATTACTGGATGGATAGAAAGATGCATCTATGGATGGACATGAGATAAAACAAGACTCCAAGTTGGTGAAGATACAGTTAAAGTGTTCACTGTAAAGTTTTTTCAACTTTGCTGTACGTTCATAAATGTTCATGATAAAATATCAACGAAAACAATTTTCATCCCTCCTCCTCTGTGACAGCCTCAACCTGAGAAACCCACAGTGGGAAGGGAAAGGAGGGCAGTGTGTTTGTTTATGACCACCCACCCTCACTTCTTAGCAGTGCTTTCTGGCTCTTCTAGGGTTGGATAGGGGCAGGGAGAAAGGAGAGACAGAGGAACAGATAGGCCTTATTGAATAGTTCAGCTGTATTATGGCGTCACATTTTAGGAGCAGGCATGCAGTTTTGGGCCCTTTCTCATGCGTTCCTGAGAAATTCTCCTGGTAGGGATCTCTGACAGCAGTTCACTACCTCAGGTAATACAGTTTCTAGGAAGCCACTAAGAGCCCTCCTACCACCTGCCTCTGGGGGTCCTGGGCAGCCTCTTCCTTACCCCTGGCAGGAAGCTTTTCAGGGCAGCGTCCTCCTTAAAATCAATGGTTTTCTCTATTATGGAATTCCTATTTGACCCATATAAAACATGCAAACACCTTTGTTTGGCTTAACTTGAAGTACGGGCCACTCCCAGCTCCAGTCTTTATCGCTTCTATCAGCCCCATTATTTCAACTGGGCCACAGCCTTTTGCCTTTGGATTGTATTCAGATGGGATAGCAGTTCCTGTGTTCTCCAGCCTTCAGGGACGTGAGCTAATCGGTTTGAATGGTTAATTAGAAGTTCCTGTTCAGGCAGCTCATTAGCTTTAAAATGAAGCAGCAGCATTTTCCCATCCATGAGAATTGGGTGAGGAGGGAGTTCATACAACACACAACCCTTTCAAAAGTCTTCAGTGTAATTAAAAAAAAATGCCCAGCGTGGTGGCTCACATCTGTAATCCCAGTACTTTGGGCAGCTCAGGTAGGCAGATCATAAGGTCAGGCTTTGGAGACTACCCTGGCAAACATGGGGAGACCCTGTCTCTACTAAAAATTCAAAAATTAGCTGAGTGTAGTGGTGGGCCCCTGTAATTCCAGCTACTCAGGAGGCTTAGGCAGGAAAATCACTTCAACCTGAGAGGCAGAAGTTGTAGTGAGCCGAGATCATGCCACTGCACTCCAGCCTCGGGAACAGAGCAAGACTCTGTCTTAAAAAAGAGAATTTTTAGTCCTGTCCTATAAAGGTAAGAGGCAGATAATAACCTATTCTGGCAAAACTGGTTCTTGCCCACACCATTTGCAAAGTCTACAACCTGATTGTAAATGAAAGGATTCTTGACAACTACTGTTTGGCGCTTGATCTTTGACTCCAATGCCAAACGTGGAGAAGACGGCATGTTTCCACTGTTCTGAAAACAGTAGCTAATCTGTGCTTCCCTTTGCTGTCTCGAGTATAGTAAAACATTTATGAGGTACAGAGGCTTGCAGAAAAGTATTTTAGAAGTGGAGTCATAACTCTACTGTGGAAAGGGGGCTGAGAGAATCATGAATCCGATTCCTTCTCTTGCCAGAGGAGACTCAGATTTGTGATGTGGTTTCTCTGGGTAAACATGAGTCAGTAACAGAAGAGATCAGTAAAACTCTGGTCCACTGCTTAGAAATTAGTGTTTTCTGACCTCCCCTCTGCCAGGGAAATAAGCATGAAGACAGCGCTTTTCCTCCCACTATTTTTAAAACTCAGATGAGCAGGTGTTCTATTGCTCCACGTGGTGCGCTTTTGAACTGAGAGGGACTGAGCACGGAGAAGCCCGAGTAGCACTGCCCCCACCCCGTGCCACCTGAAACTCATCATGCTGCTTTCTTTGGAGCGGCTGCTCATTTAAAAGAAGACTTAAGGGGTTTCATTTGGCTCTGTGATTCTGCTGGAAGGAAGCCTGAGTAAGGTTGAGCTGAGGTTGCAGAGGAAAGGAGCCGTTTGTCCCACAACCTGAACAAAACAGAACTACGATGAAGCAGCATTGTCCATCTGAGGTAATACCCAAGGTACATTGCCTCATGTCAAGAAAATCAAGGACGTGAATACACATGGAGTGAGGTTAAGAATGGAGGTTTTACAGGCAAAAGAAGAAAAGAGAACATCTCTCTCTTCTGCAGAGAGAGAGAGGGGCTTCTGAGTGTGTTTTCTGGTGAACTGCACAAGGTTTTATAGACTTGTTGAGGAGGTGGTGTTTGATTTACATAGGGTCCAAATATGGGTTGGACCAGGTGAGAGCTTTACATAGCTCGTGAAGAAGCTGGCTATCCACCCGAATCTTCTTATGCATATAGGTTTTCTACTTGGCCAGTGCATGTTGTCTGTCCCTTACTGCACTTGTGTTTGATAAAGAAAAAGGAAGATAAAGCCGTCAGGTTGAGCATGCCTGGCACCCAAGTAGCCTCCTATTGTTACAGCTGCTGGCATTCGCCTGTGCAAGCTTCCAGCTTGCTTGTCTATATCTGCAGCTCGATTTTACAGGCCGCTCTTTGTTAGAAATGGTTTTGGGGCTGCTTTTTATTCAAAGGGAAACCTTACCAAAGACTTCCTTACTTTCAATCTCTGACTAAATAATTTCTTTAGAACTCCTGTATCAATGGGACTTCTGGATTACAGTTGAAGTAGTTTTGGCTGATCATCAACTCTGCCTCCACTTAATAGTGAATGCTTTTATTTTCTATGTTTCAAGGAGGGTCTCTTTGCTTCTTGCCCTTCTTCAGAATAGCAGTGTGGAAATTGCACTTAAGAACACCTGTTGGATACAGTGGCTCACACCTGTAATCCTATAAATTTAGGAGGCTAATATGGGAAAATTGCTTCAGGCAAGGAATTTGAGAGCAGTCTGGGCAACATAGCGGTACCCCATCTCTCAAAAAAAAAATTACTGGGTGTGGGGATGCATACCTGCTGCCCTGTTGGCCCAGCTTCTGTCAGGAGGCCATGGCAGAAAGGTCACTTGAGCTCAGGAGTTTGGGGCTGCAGTGAGCTATGGTCATGCCACTTTACTCCAGCCTGGGTGACTCCATCTCTTGAAAAACACAACAAAAACCAACAAAAGCCCACTTTCTATCTGGAATGGGAACTGGTAGAGCCTTATGACAGTGAGTGACTCAGAGGCAGAGCAAACATTTGGCCACAGTTTTAATGGTGCAATTTGAACCCTGTGTTTGTCCTACTGACCAAGGCTGTGGCTGTCTTAGGGTACTCCATATGGTCTGGCCTTGGAGGAGAGGAAACTCTTCTTGTTCAACACTTTCTGTTTGTGGAGCCTAAGATAAGAACTTTATGTTTGTTTCACAGATGAGAGGGTGCTAAATAGCTTGCTTAGAATCACACAAGTCAGAGGTAGGAGGGCCACGTTCTTTAACCAGTTTGTGAGTAGATGTCTTCCCAAGAACGTACAGCTGATGGCATAATGCTGACCTTAAGCCTAGGTTAATCAAATTGATGTTTAATGAAAAGCAATAGATTTCCTCCTGTAGCCCAAGAAAGAGCCACTTGACTACAGCTAATCGGTGAGAGAAATACCTCTATCAAAGGAATAGGTGATCAGAATTCATGGGCAGCAATGGGACATAGGAATGTGGAAATGAGAGGTGTGGGCTCCAGGGATGCTGGAGAAAACTCCTCCTCCAGTATTCCATAACTCTTGAATGCTGCTGTCTTTTCAATACAAATACACACCCACTCTGTTGTTTTGCACTGCCCCGTGCCCTGAATCTCTTGTTTGTGGACTGTATCCTCCAGTAACTTATTCAAGCAAGGATACACTGAAGCAAATTGTTCTGAAATATGACTTTATTTCTTCTTACACTTACATGACTGGTGGGGCATAGAATTTTTGATTGAAAATAATTTCCCATTCAAGTTTTAAAGATACTACTCCATTATTTCCCAGCTTCTGGTAGTGCTGTTGAGAAGCCTGAAATCATTCTGATTTCTGATTCTTTGTAAATACTGTTTTTTAAAAAAACTTTTCTGAAAACTTAGGAGAGCTGTTTTCCTTTGTCATATATTGCAGATTTTCAAGACAATGTTCCTTGGTGTGAGTTTGTGTTCATGTGTTTAAACCTAGGAGGTTATGTTATTCAACTTGAGAAGTTGCCTTTTTTTTTTAACTTTTATTTAACTCCAAAGGTTCAAGCACAGGTTTGTTATTTAGGTAAAGTCTGTCATGAGGTTTGTTGTACAGATCATTTCATTACTCCGGTATTAAGCCTAGTCCCATTTAGTTGTTTTTCCTGATCTTCTTCCTTCTCTCATTCTCCACTCTCTGAAAGGCTCTAGTGTGTGTTGTTCTTCCGCCTGTTGTATGTTCCTGTGTTCTCCTCATTTAGCTCCCACTTGCAAGTGAAAATATCTGGTATTAGGATTTTGTGTTCCTGCGTTAGTTTGCTAAGAATAATAGTCTCCAGCTTCATCTATGTCCCTGAAGAGAACATGATCGCATTCTTTTGTGGCTGCCTAGTGTTTTTTGTGGTATATGTACCACATTTTCTTTATCCAGTCTACCATTGATGGGCATTTAGCTTGATTCCATATTTTTGCTATTGTGAACAGTGCTGCCATGGACATATGCGTGCACATGTCTCTATAACAGAAGGATTTATATTCCTTTGGGTACATACCTAGTAACCCATTACTAGGTTTGCTGAATCAAATGGTATTTCACTCTTTAGGTCTTTGAGGAATCATGACACTTTTTCACAATGGCAGAACTAATTTGCATTCCCGAATACAGTGTGTAAGTGTTGTTTTTCTCTCTAACCTTGCCAGTATGTGTTTTTTTTTTTTTTGCTTTAATAATTGCCATTATGACTGGTGTGAGATGGTATCTTATTATAATTTTCATTTGCATTTCTCTAATAATCAGTGACGTTGAGCTTTTTTAATATGATTGCTTGTTGCATATATGTCTTGTTTTAAAAGTGTCTGTTTATGTTCTTTGCCCACCTTTTTATGGGTTGTTTGTTTTCCTCTTGTAAATTGAATTTCCCTACCGATGTTTGATATTAGATTTTTGTGGAATGCATAGTTTACAAACATTTTCTCACATTCTGTAGGTTGTCAGTTTTCTCTGTTGATAGTTTATTTTGCTGTGTGAAAGTTTCTCATTTTAATTTGACCCCAGTTTTCAATTTTGCTTTTGTTACCTTTTCTTTTGGCATGTTCATGATGAAATCTTTGCCTGTGCTTAGGTTTTGAATGGCATTGTCTCGTGTCTTGCAGAGCTTTTATAGTTTTTGGTTTTACATATCAGTGTTTAATCTATCTTGAGCAAATTTTTGTATGTAATGTAAAGAAGGGGTCTATTTTCAGTCTTTTGCATATGGCTATCCAGTTATCCTGGCATCGTTTATTGAATAGGGAGAATCTTTTCCCCCTTGCTTGTTTTTGTTAAGTTTGCCAAAGATCAGATAGTTGTAGAAGCTTGGTTTTGTTTCTGGATTCTCTATTCTGTTCCATTAGTCTATGTGTTTGTTTTTGTACCAGTACTATGCCGTTGTTTCCTGTAGCCCTGTAATGCAGTTTGAAGTCTGGTAGCGTGTCGCTTCCACCTTTGCTCTTCTTGCTTAGGGTTGCCTTGGCTGTTTTTGGTTCCACATAAATTTTTCAAAAGCTGGTTTTCTGAAAAAAATAATAAAACTCAACCTACTTCTTAACATTTTTCAAGAACCCAAATGAAATCATGACTGCTCTTGGAGATGGCACTCTGTATGTTTCAATTTACTACCCAGTAACTGGTCTATTAAAATCATACTGGTTAAAAAATAATAAACTTGAAGCTAGACCAATGTAGGAGAAAGGGAAGAGATTCAAATAACCACCATCAAAAACAATAAGGGCAATATTACCACTGACCCCACAGAAATACAAACCACCCTCAGAGAATATTATGTACAACTGTAGGCACTATTTTTTCTTTAATTTTGAGATGAAGTTTTGTGCTTGTTGCTCAGGCTGGAGGGCAATGGTGAGATCTCGGCTTAGTGCAACCTCTGCCTCCTGAGTTCAAGCTATTCTCCTGCCTCAGCTTCCTGAGTAGCTGGGATTACATGCATGTGCCACCATGTCTGGTTAATTGTGTATTTTTAGTAGACATGGGGTTTCTCCATGTTGATCCAGCTGGTCTTGAACTCCCAATCTCAGGTGATCAACCCACCTTGACCTCCCAAAGTTCTGGGATTGCAGATGTGAGCCACTGAACCTGAAAAAATTGAGAAATCTAGAAGAAACTGATCAATTCCTGGTCACAACCACCCTCCCTGAGATGCAAGTTTGGTTTCACATATGCAAATTGATAAATGTCATCGTCACATAAACAGAACTAAAGAAAAAAAATTACCCACATGATTATCTCAATGGATGCAAAAACAGCTTTTGATAAAATTCAACTTTCATCTGTGTTAAAAACTCTCAATAAACCAGGTATTGAAGGAACATACCTCAAAATAATAAGAGCCACATGTGACAAAACCACAGCCAGCATCATACTGAATGGACAAAAGCTGAAAGCATTCCCCTTAAAAATTAGCACAAGATAGAGATGCCCTCTCTCCCCACTCCCATTCAGCATAGCTTTGAGGGTGTTCTTTGCTCTTGGGTTTCTAATTCTTTTAATTGTGATGTTGGGTAGTTAACTTGAGATCTCAATTTTGTTTTTGAGATGGAGTGTTGTTCTCTCAACCAGGCTGGAGTGCACTGGTGTGATATGGGCTCACTGCAACATTTATCTCCTGGATTCAAGCAGTTCTCCTGCCTCAGCCTCCTGAGTACCTGGGATTAGAGGTATGTGCCACAACACCAGCTAATTTTGGTATTTTTAGTAGAATGGGGTTTCACCATGTTGGTCAGGCTGGTTTCAAACTCCTGACCTTGTAATCTGCCCGCCTTGGCCTCCAAAAGTGCTGAGATTACAAGAGTGAGTCACCGCAGCTGTCCCGAGTTCTCACTTCTTGATGTGAGCATTTAGTACTATACATTTCTCTCAACACTACTTGACTAGCTGCATCCCAGAAACTCTGGTAAGTTGTACCTTTGTTCTCATTACTTTCAAAGAACTTCTTAAACTTCTTGATTTCTGCCTTAATGTCATGATTTACCCAGGAGTCATTCAGGAGCAAGTTACTCAGTTTCCATGTAAGTGTATGGTTTTGAATGAATTTCTTAGTCCTGATTTCAAATGTGATTGCATTTGCTTTGTGACCTAAGGTATCTTCTATACTTATGAATGATCTATGTGTTGAGTTGAAAAAATGTGTATTCTGCAGTCATTGGATGAAATGTTCCTTGAATATCAGTTCCATTTGGTCTGTAGTAAAGATTAAATTTCATGTTGATTGGTTGGTTTTCTGTCTGGAAGATCTGTCCAGTGCTGAAAGTTGGGTGTTGTAGTCTCCAGCAATTACTGTGTTAGGGTTTCTCTCTCTCTTTCTTATTTGCTGCGTGTGTCTGTTCTTTTCTCTCTCTCTCTGTCTGTCTCTATTTCTATCTTTGGAATTCTGATCATTTTAGTGTTGAACCTGTTCAAATTTTCTTCCGGATTTCAACTTTTTTCTTATCGCTATTTCTGGAAGACATAAGGTTCATCTACTCAACTTTGTTGTCTTACTATTCTAACAAGAATTTTTTACAAGTTCTGCTGTCATATTTTTAATTTCTAAGCGTTTACTTTTTCTTTAAATTTGGTTCTTGTTTCATGAAAATGGTAACACTTTTATCTCTTCGAGAACATTCATATGGGTTTCAGAAGGTCTTATCTCCTAGCACAGTCCTCATTCAGGCTGTATTTATGTGTCTTGTTGCTCTGGTCTCGGCCATTCGTGTTAGAAGCTTTGCTCAGATGCCTGGTGACCCTTAGCTGTCTGTGTCTGTTAGAAAAAAATGGAGCACTGAAAAGCTAAAAGCTGATGGAAGTTCTGTGATTGTAACATTTTGTGGGCGGTGGTCTTGCTGGGTCAGACCTTTTCTTCTTGAGCAAGAGAGATTCTCTCTAGAGAAAAATCATCTTAACTTCTGACCAAGTGTATCGGCCACCCTCATTGGAACTCAGTGGTAGGAAAACCTGGAGGATCTCAGTGTTCAGTGTGTACATTTAAGCACTTGTGTCTAGAGAGCTCCTGCCTAGAGACACCAAATTTTACCCTATAGAGAGGAAACCTCCACCCTGCCACCACCGTGGGATGCAGTCACCGATTCTAGGGAGAGGATCTGGGATCTACCTACTACTGAAACATAAATTCCCTAGGTAAATTTAGCTGCCAACTCTTGAACCCTTGGGGATCCTGGTTGCCTTCCTGCCACTGGCTTGGGATTTAGCATCTCTGGGTCTACTGTCAGGTGTCACTGACAGCTTCTGCTTGCCAGTTTTCTATATGCTGAAGGGATTGTCTTTATTTTCTTTTTATGTTTGTTGGTTTATTTATTTTTAATCATCCCGTGTTAATGTGGTTTAATGATGGAGTGAAGGCATATGCAGGTATTCAACCAAACATCTTAGCTGAAGTCTGTGTAATTCTCTTGTAGTAAAATCTTGATCATTCTATGTTTCAGTTAATCAAATTTTTATATATGCATTCTGATTTGGGGATGATGTGAGGGAAGAGAGAGAGAAAGAAAGAGAGACTCAGACGGACAGAGACAGGGTGAGAGAGAGAGGCTACTGTGACAAATCTGTGGGTCTGTGTATTTGGAAGCCAATAGGAATTCAGCCCTGTTTTCTGTCTAAAAAGCAGGAGTGTCCAGACAATGGATCTTGAACTAGGCTAAGAATCTTTGAGGCAATGGCGCAGATCCAGTTGTGTTCAATTTTTAGTCCTTAGGCTGAAAGGGAAAATAACGTAAAACACATTTTAAAAAATTTCTGGCTGGGCGCGGTGGCTCAAGCCTGTAATCCCAGCACTTTGGGAGGCCGAGGTGGGTGGATCACAAGATCAAGAGATCGAGACCATCCTGGTCAACATTGTGAAACCCTGTCTCTGCTAAAAATACAAAAAATTAGCTGGGCATGGTGGTGCGTGCCTGTAATCCCAGGTACTCGGGAGGCTGAGGAAGGAGAATTGCCTGAACCCAAAAGGCGGAGGCTGCGGTGAGCTGAGATTGTGCCGTTGCACTCCAGCTTGGGCAACAAGCGCGAAACTGCATTTCTAAAAAAAAAACAATATTTCTGAAAGTGGTGTTGTCTGATTTGCCCTCAGATAATTAGATATAGAAGGTAGCCATACATTTTTGGCTAACTCAGCATTCGTTGCTCCATTCAGCGAATTCATCTTTATATTCATGTTCTTTCTCTCCAGCTTAATATCCAAAATTTAAAAGTGAGGAATGCAGAATAGTTGAACTAAAAGAACAGATCAACCACAACCTGCCTCTTCTTCCTCTCACCCAAAGAAAACCATTGTTAACATTTTGCTATATTCTCTTTATGTACTTTTCTCAGGTACTTTTATTCGAATATATTTTTGATTATAAAATTGTCTTAGACAATAAGTTGTCAGAGAAGAACACCCACTCTTTTTACACTCCAGGCTTCCAGCTTGAAGGTGACTGACTTGGGAATCCTGTATTTTAACAAGATATGATGTTGATATGGAATCTTTTATTTGACTGTTCTGAGGTGTTCTCTTTTTAGCATACTCTCCTTCATCCCCTTCTTCCCTGCTATACATACACATACACATTCACACATACACGCATTCTTTCTTTCTCTCTCACATGCACATTCTCATATGCAAATACAAGCATGCTCATACACATGTGCACACACACAGGCAGGTGCATGCACACACTCACACTCATATGAACCAACATGCACATACACACTCTCCTTCATCTCTTTCCTCCCTGCTACACACACATAGTCTAACACTCATGCACATGTGCACACACACATATGTACAACATGCAGTGTGTCAGAAGGCCATGTAGAAAATGATTGTTACTCTCCAAAAGGAAGGACACCCACACATTTGCAATGGGAAAAAACAGCTCTGTTTTTGTAAAAAAAAAAAAAAAAAAAAAAGAATTTTCTATTAGGCCTAGAAAGAAACTTAAAAAGTGTTTCTTCTTTTATCTAATCGGAACTTGTGTATGTGCACACACCCGTGTGACAGAAAGAGCCAGGGAGAGAGGGAGGGAGAGGAGGTGAAGGCAAGAAGAGAGAGGGCAATTAAAAAGCAAGTGCACTGTGGCAAGCTCGTCTGGACTAAGTGAGAAGCAGGCGGTTGTGGTGTTGAGATAGGAGCTCGGAATGCTTCCTGGTACCAAGACTGTCATAAGTGGAATTGGGGTCTGAAAAAGTGACAGCAAAATTCAGCGTTCCTTTGACAACCACTCAGAAAATAGAATGTGAGGAAGCAGGAGGAAGGGAAGGTGTGGGGCCAGCCATGAGAATGCACCCCGCTGCTCCACGGATGCCTAGAAATGCTGGTCACTTATAGGGCACAGGTGAGGGGAAGTCTGGACTGGTGGCAGTAGTGCTGCCAAGCCATGTAGCCTGCTCTCTCAAGGGTGAATGTTCTTGCATAAGTAGTGGTGAAGACTATTCCCTAGTTTATATAGGCCCCATTTGTCCTAGACACAGATTTTAATGTTCTCAGGTGATCGCTTGCTTGATTGTCTGTGTAAAAGATCAGCAATCCTTTTTTTTTTTCTGGAAAGGTCTAGGCAGTAAATATTTTAGGCTTGGCAGCCCATATGGTCTCTGTCACAGCTACTTATCTCTGTGGTTGTGGTGTGAAAGCAGCCATAGAAATGGGTAATAAAGGAGTGGGGCTGAGTTCCAAAGTACTTTTATGAGAACTGAAAATTGCATTTTATGTAATTGTTGACATGTCCCAAAATATTGTTACTTTTTTGAATTCTTTCACATTCGTGGCTCATGAGCTGTCTGACAAGAGAAAACAGGCAGGAATTGGTGGATGGGCCATGGTTGCCCAAACCCTGTGTCCAAATCATGGCATTGTACAAGCAGGAGGGATCTCTGACCCTGTCTTTTTTTCCTCTTTTCTTCTTTTCAGTTTCTCATTGTGCTGATTTGGAAACCAGAAATCGAAAGCTCTGGGAAGTGAACTCTTTCTGACTTAACCTGTTAGTGGCAGTGTTAGGATAAAATGTCAGGTCTCAAGGAGCACTTCTTAGAGCCCAGATCAGACTGAATGCTGCTTTTGTGATTGCAGAAGGCGTACCATCCTCTGGTACACTAGCTCCTTAGCGTCACCCTGAATCTGAAACTTAGTTCTTCATAAAGTCTTTTGTTCTATGATTCCTCAGTGCATCATTTGCTAATTTGTGCCAGTTATTCTGTTTAACACAACTGAGATATAGACATAAGCAAAGTTCCTACCCTTTAGGAACTCACTTCTTCAGGGCCTGGTTTTGATAATCCAGACAAAGGTACTTAAATGTAGTTTTATCCTTAAAAGCAAAATCGGCTGCACTTATGTAAGTTACAATAATAATTAGAATTTAGGAAAAATCCATTCTTAAAACAAGAAGGCAAAGAGAATAAAAAATAAACATCCAAGTCACCCTCTGACTGTGCGTTGGTTTTAAAACAACAAGACTATTATTTTAAGTGAACACAAGGAAAATTTTGCTACCAAGCGAGTACAATTTCTAACAGGTGATACATCGACTCCTCTGATTCCAGACATTTCCGAAAGTGCCCTTACTACCTACATTACTTCCTTCTGTAAAGCTCTACTGATTAAGACTTTATCTTTTGTGGTTGGATTTTTGCTTTTGGAATTACAACCTGCGTTTCAAGTCACATTTTGTAAATTAGTTGAGGTATCTTGCTGAGTGATAAAGTCTGAGTCAAAAACTTTCTGAAAAGTGCCTCGTGAACTCGTGAGGCATCATGGCAAAGATCCCAATTGTTGGACTGAGGCAGAGAGGTAGAAAGAAGAACACAGACTTTAAGGTCTGACAGATGTAAGTGTATAGGTCCCACCTCCACCACGTATTGGATGTGTAATGTTAAATGAGCTACTATACCTCTTTGAACCTCAGCTTTCCTCTCTGTAAAAAGAAGATGTTAAACCTTTCCTTGCACTATTGTTGTAGGGATTAGAGATGATGTCAATAAAAATGTTTCCAGCATGCTCTGTATTCAACGTACCTTGGATAGACTTATTTGGCCAGTTCACTGCAAAGGGTAATATACACGAGTAAGATTTTTTCTTTTCTTCAAAATAGACTTTTTGGGATTAAACTCTAAAAAAGTGTTAAATAAATGAATCAAGATATTTTTCATTTCTTTTGTTGAAGTATTTGCCTTCTTACGTTTGGTAATGTTAGGATTTTCCACAGAAGAAGTTGACACTTTCCTTCTTAATCATACTGGCAATACCAGGTTTCAACACTAGTTACTATTTTCTTTTCGAAAAGTGTCATTTGTCTAGCTTCCCTTGAAAGATCAGCTAAATGTCACATTATCCCTGCTTCTGCTAATCTTTCAAAATGCTCACCACCATAGTCATAACATTTTCTTCATGCTCAAGTTGATTTAAAAAATGTTCTAAAGACAGTGTTGCTGAATTTTTATTTGTTTAATAAGAATTAGGCTTTTAAATATAAAAATATAGATTTATTATAAAGCCTCTAGAAAGCAAAGAAAAATAGATTTGAAAAATACCTTGTTTAATCACATAAAGCTAGGCAGAGTTAAATCACTGTTTCCATTTTGGTACATTTTATTTTAATCTTTTCACTATTTTAATGTCTTTCTTTATATCCATAATGGTGATAACATGATGTATATATTATATAAATATATAAAATACATAAATATATCTTTTAAAAATGGTATCTGTAGGCCGGGAGCGGTGGCTCAAGCCTGTAATCCCAGCACTTTGGGAGGCCGAGGCGGGTGGATCACGAGGTCAAGAGATCGAGACCATCCTGGTCAACATGGTGAAACCCCGTCTCTACTAAAAATACAAAAAATTAGCTGGGCTTGGTGACGCGTGCCTGTAATCCCAGCTACTCAGGAGGCTGAGGCAGGAGAATTGCCTGAACCCAGGAGGTGGAGGTTGCAGTGAGCCAAGATCGCGCCATTGCACTCCAGCCTGGGAAACAAGAGTGAAACTCCGTCTCAAAAAATAAATAAATCAATCAATAATAAAAAATAAAATGGTATCTGTTTATTTATTATATATAAATATATATCTAATGACTATATATCTACATATCTACATCTATATTTATATATCTCCATGATAGAAGTTGGAAAATACTGAAAACTGTAGAGGAGTTCGGAGAAACAACCTATAATCTTATTATAGAGAAATAATTTTGCTTCTCCACATTTTGGCTTAGATCAAATTTAGAAATGATTTTCTTAACGTTCTTGGTATTGTGTTTTTAGAGTATCAAGATGTTGCTGCATATTCTGATTTTTATGTATAGTTGTGACAGGAACACCCACAAAAATAATTGTTCTAGAAAAGAATTTGTTAACAAATAATTTCTTCCAGGAAGTGGTGTATTCGCGTTTTAAAAGAAACATTTCTGGACGTCAAAGTAGACATTGGGCTTATATCAACAGCTCAATCTTTTTTCAAATACGCTTTATTTTTAGGGCAGTGTAAAGTTAATAGTGAGGCATAGTGGAAAGTACAGAGAGTTCCTACATTCCCACCTCCCCAAATGCACAGCCTCCTCCACTATCAGCCTTCCTCACTAGAGAGGTACATTTGTTACAATGGATGAACCAACATTGACTTATCACTGTCACCCATCGTTTATAATTGACATTAGGGACCATTCTTGCTGTCGTATATTCAGTGAGTTTTGACAAGGGTGTAATGGCATGTGTCTACCATTATAGTAACACACAGAGTAGTTTCATTGCCCTAAACATCCTCTATGCTCTGCCCATTTATCCTTTCCCACTTTTCAACCCCCAGCAATCACTGAACGTTTTGATGTCTCTATAGTTTTGCCTTTTCCAGAATGTCATATAGTTGGATTCATATAGTAAGTGGTCATTTGAGATTGGTTTCTTTCACTTAGTAGTATGTATTTGAGTTTCCTCTATGTCTTTTAATGGCTTCATAGCTCACGTGCTTTTTTTCTGCAACAAAAGCCACATTCAAAGATTATTGCTTTCATTGCTGAATAATATTCCACTGTGTCGATGTAGACGTTTGTTTATCCAGGCACTTACGAGTCTATAGTAACCAGTGTGGAGCCTGGGGAAGCCATAAATGGCCTGGTTGTGGCGAAGGCCTGGAGCCTATGTCGGTAGGAGCCATGGAGGTTGGAGGCATTAGATCTTAGAGCCATAGGGGAAGGCCTGGAGCTTGGGTTGACAGGGTCTGTCCCATAGCCTGTGGCTATAGAAACCTGCCTGGTGTTGAGTTCACTGAATTGTGCCTGGCATTACAGTTGATGTTGAAGTCAGGTGTTACATTTACTCTCCTCTCTGCACATACATCGTATCTCTTTCCATGCTGCACTACGCAGGTTTAGGGGCGGGGTAATGCAGATAATAGAAAACTCTCTTTTATACTCTATTTTATGCCGTTTTTCTTACTTTTCTACTCCACAAACGTGCTATAACCTCTCACCTGGATTCCTTGTCTCTTTTGAAGACACTTTGATGCACGGATGGCTGTTCAAATTGATGTTTCTGTGAAGGAATAAGTGCTGAAAAGTTCTGTTTTGTCATTTTGTCCATGGCATTCTTCTCTGTTAACTGAAAAAATACTTTTACTGAATAACATGTTGTTAAAAATTGTCAGACCCTTGGTTTAGCTCTGGAAGTTTCTCCTTTAGAGCAAGTTCCTTTCATAGTTCTCTATAGAAAGACTATAGTTGTAAAATGTTGGTAGAGATGATATTTTGTGTGTGGAATTAAGGACCGATTACACATAAATGTTTAGCGGACAGTAAACATTTGTGAGTAATCTGCTCTTACACACAAAAAGAAGGTCTATAGCTTTAGGAAAGGGAAAATTATCTAGGTTATTCAGACAATATAAAATGAGTTGAGAAAATTGAAGGGAATGTTTATACTTGAATGAGACCTCATGGAGAAAGACAAAATAAGGAAGCCATGGGAGAATATTTGCATTCTCGGAACCACAAAAGTGAGGAAAGCCAAGAGCACAGCTGGAGTTGCACCAGATCAAGTAGACATTCCATCAGAGCCTGAACTGAGAATGCACCATTCCTAGTCACCTTGATAACAGCCCCATTTTCTGTTAATAATACTCTATGAGAAAAATCTTGCAAAAATAGTCAGAAAAGGCAGAGTCACATGCGGTTCAGTGTGTTCCACCTTGGCAGACGGTCTTAGGAGGAGTTTTGGAAGGATCGTGCTGCAGGCAATGGATGAGATAATGATGAGAAATTTTCCAGCTCTGTATAAAAAGGCAAGCGAAATATATGCTTGTGAATTTTTGGCTGCTTTTTTATGCTGTATTTTCAGATCAATTTTATCCCAGTTAATGTGAGTATAAACTCTGATTGTTATGGCTATCTCTCGTGGGGTGTCTATTATTTTGTCAGAAATTGTATCAGGAACTTTATATCAATCACTAAATTACACATTTCCAAGCTGCATATGAATTAGGTATTACTATGATCATTTTACAGATGAAGAAGATGAGACTCAGAGCAATACATAAGTTGCCCAAGGTCAGAGAGCAAGTAAGTACCAGAAATAAAAGCCAGATAAATCTCATTCCCATATCCTTGCTCTTTCAATGATGTTTCAGAGTTGATTACAAAAGGAATTGTTCTGTGTGCTCAGGATAATTTGCTACCTACTAAATTTAACCATAGGGCAGTCTTATAAACAGGGTAGAGTATGCAGTTAAGATAAAATTTGAGAGGAAATAATTAAATTAAAATAGTACATAACCAATGATCAGAATATTCTCTCAGTATTTTAGAAATTTATGTAAGAATAAACTAGATACTGATAAAAAAAGTCACATTCTTTATGCCCAAATCCTGTAAGTAGCTACTGTTAAAGAGAGGATATTATTTACCTAGAAGAAAGTGGGGTTGTCAACCACTATATAACCATTCGTGGGGTGAATGTCTTTTTTATTTTAGGCCTCTGGCTGATGGATCCAAGAGGTAGATGCGTGATGTCAAAATATTCTCTTTTATAGGTAATTACAATTTACAATGGAAGATACAGAGGCCACAAGGTAGTAGAGTTGAGTTATATTAACAGAAAACCTTGTTAGAGAAAAGAACCTCCTCTCACTATCATGTTCAATGGCAAAGATCAATAGAAGGTACAGCAAAATGGACACACATGCGAGTATACCCACATTGATATTGGAAGTAACTTTTTTCTTATATACTATAAATCATATCCCAGAATATACTCATAATGTGTACACTTATTGGGATATTACAATCAACGTACAAAATATGTACCATATGTACATTGACTGTGATGTACATATGTGTACACAATACAGATGTACAAAAAATGTACATAATCTGTACAATATGTACATTTATATGTACATAATGTGTACACAGTAGGTATGTACATAATGTGTACAATATGTAAATATATTGTAATATTACAATGATTTCATATAATCACAACAGCATATATAATCACAATACACATATAATACATAATATCAATATAAATGTACATATTGCACACATTATATACATTTACATTTATTGTGATATGATATGTACACATGTACATCATGCACACGTGCAGATTTGCGGTATATACACGTGTACATAAGTGTGCACAGTATGTACATATGTACACTACACATATGTTCATATAATGTAGATATGTACCTTCTGTACAGGAGTACACAGTATGTACAATATATACACGTATATACTAGGTACACATATAGGTGTATACCCACTTTGGTAACCGGAGAGATTTCTATCTAGTATACTAAATATAAAATCCCAGAATGTAGTCATAGTGTGTACATTTATTGTCGTATTGTGATAAATGTATTAAATAGGCACAATCTGTACATGTACTCTGCTGTACATAGGTGTACACAATGCACATGTACAAAAAATGTACATAATCTGTAAAATATGTACCTATATATTTGTATAATGTGTACACAATGCATAGGTACATAATGTGTACACTATGCCCATTCCTTAAAATATCAGTGATAAAATATATATAATCACAGTAAGATATATAATCACACTAATATATATATGTCGTGTAATATCACCAAAAAGTACGTATTGTACACATTAGGTATGTATTAGGTAGATATGTATAGTGCACATATTATGAAAATATATATGTATCATGATAACACCGTACGTACACGTATACAAATATGTGCCTACTATTTAAACAATGTACACATGCAGAAATAGGTGCAAACTTCATACCTATGCACAGCAGGCTATTACTACGGTTCTGCTCGTAGCAGCCTCAATGCCCACCCTGGCTGCTTAAAGACCCCCGGCTAGGGGGCTGTACCCACAGCCCCCGCCAGAGGGCCCATAACAGCTACCAGGCCCACGCTGGCTGCTTAGGGACCCCCTGCCTAGGGCGCTGTGCCCACAGCTGCTGGGGCCCGGCTATTTTGAAAATGTGGTGTAATATGATACTGGCAACCATATCACACAGAAATGATAATGTTATTGTGGTTCTTTACATATTAGGCAATAGTTCTAGTTACACATTTGGCATATTGACAAAAATGTCATCCTCACCCCATTGACATTAGAATTGAAAGCATAGGAGGGTTTCACCCCTTGCAATGTTTAATTCAATATAATTGTTTTCTTGTTTACATTAGTGACCATATCAGAGCACGGTGTACATCTCTTGCAGTATTCAGAATATTTCTCTACGGGCAGCAACATTTTTCTCTCCTTATCTGGATATTAGGAAGAATATCACAGGACCGGCTTACAGCGCCAGTCACATCGTGAGCAATGTCATCTGTAATCCCCTAGTTATTAAGAACAATGTAACGGGGGTCTCGTGTGCTTTTGGAGATATTTGGAGTAATATCCTTTTAGTTTCTGGATATTAGAAACAATACTACAGTGGTGGTGTACACTTCCTGCGATATTAAGAGTATACTCATCCTCTGTCCCTGGGATATTAGGAACTACATCGCAGAAGCCTTGCACTTTGCCTATAATATTGGAACAATCACAGAGTGTACACCTTCTTTCATTGTGCGGGAAATACCTACTTAGGATATGATGGATAATATCACAAAATGGACACACATGGCTATATACCCACTGTGATATTGGAAGTCATTTTTATCTAATATACTAAATGTCATAACCCAGAAAAAACTCATAATGTGTACACTTATTGGGATATTACACTCAATGTACAGAATATGTAACATATGTACATTGACTGTGATGTACATACATGTACACAATACAGATGTACAATAAATGTACATAAACTATCATTTGTACGAATATATGTACAAAATGTGCACACAATAGGTATGCACATAATGTGTACAATATGTACATTTATTGTAATATCACAATGTTATATAATCACAACTGCATATAAAATCACAATACACATGTAATATGTAATATCAATATAAATGTACATATTGCAAACATGTACATTTACATTTATTGTGATATGATATGTAAACATGTATATCATGTACCCATTATGTACAGATGCACAATATATGCAAGCGTACATATGTGGGTACAGTATGTACATATGTACACTACACATGTGTACATATAATGTAGATATGTACCTTCTGTACCCGAGTACATTCTATGCACAATATGTACGCATATAAACTATGTACACACCTGGGTGTACAACCACTTTGGTAACCGGAGAAATTTCTATCTAATATACAAAATATAATAATTCAGAATGTAGTAATAGTGTGTACATTTATTGGCATATTGCAATAAATGTATAAAATAGGTACAATCTGTACATTTACCCTGCTGTACATATGTGTACAAAATGCACATGTACAAAAAATGTACATACTCTGTAAAATATGTACCTACATATTTCTATAATGTGTAAACAATGTATAGGTACATAATGTGTACACTATGCACATTCCTTAAAATATCAGTGATAAAATATATATAATCAAAATAACGCATATAATCACAGTAATATATATATATATCATGTAATATCACAAAAACGTACATATTGTTCACAGTAAGTACGCATTAGGTCTATATGTATTGTGCACATATGTACATATATATTTATCATAACACCATGTGTACACTTATACAAATATGGGTTCATTATTAAAACTATGTACCTGTGCAGAACAGGCTATTACCACAGCCCCCCTCGTAGCAGCCCCAAGGCCCACCCTGGCTGCTTAAAGACCCCCTGGCTAGGGAGCTGTAACCACATTCCCCGCCAGAGGGCCCGTAACAGCTCCCAGGCTGACGCTGGCTGCTTAGGGACCCCCTGGCTAGGGCGCTGTGCCCGGCTATTTTGAAAATGTGGTGTAATATGATGCTGGCGACCATATCATATGGAAATGATGTTATCCTGGTTTTTTATACACTAGGCAATAGTTCTAGTTACACCTCTGCCATATTGACAAAAATGTCATCCTCACACCCCTGGACACTAGAATTGAAATCATAAGAAAGTTTCACCCCTTGCAATGTTAAATTCAATAGAATTGTTTTCTTGTTTACATTAGTGACCATATCAGAGCACAGTGTACTCCTCTTGCCGTATTCAGAGGATTTGCCTATGGGCAGCAACATTATTCTCTCGTTCTCTGGATATTAGGAACAATATCACAGGACCGGTGGACATCCCCAGTCATATCGTGAGTAATGTCATCTGTAATCCCTTAGTTATTAGAAAAAATATCACGGGGGTCTTGTGTGCTTTATCAGATACTTGGAGTAATATCTTTTCCGTTTTTGGATATTAGACACGATACTACAGTGGTGGTGTACACTTCCTGCGATATTCAGGGTATAATAATCTTTTGTCCCCAGGATATTAGGTAGTACATTAAAGAAGCCTTGTACTTTGCCTGTGATATTGGAACAATCACAGAGTGAACACTTGCTTTCAAAATGAGAGTAATACCTACTTAAAATATAATGGATAATATCAAAAAATGGACACACATGGGTGTATACCCACTTTGATATAGAAAGAAATTTTTATCTAATATACTAAAAATCATATATCACAATATACTCATAATGTGTACACTTATTGAGATGTTACAATCAATGTGCAGAATACATACCATATGTACATAGAGTGTTATGTACATATGTGTACACAATACAGATGTACCAAAAACGTACATAATCTGTACAATATGTGCAATTACAGGTACATAATGTGTACACAATAGGTATGTACGAAATGTGTGCAATATGTACATTTATTGTAATATTACAATGATATCATATCACAACAGCATATAAAATCACAATACACAAGTATACATAATATAAATGTACATATTGCACACATCGTGTACATTTACATTTATTGTGGTATCATGGTGTGTACACATGCACATCATGTACCCATTATGTACACATGTACAAAATGTGCACATGTACATATGTGTGAACAGTATGTGCATGTGCACACTATGTACACATAAATACATATAATGTTGACATGTACATTTTGTACATGAGTACCTAATATGCACAATATGTACACGTGTAAACTATGTACACACCTGGGTGTACACCCACTTTGGTCAATGGAGTAATTTCTAATATGGTAAAAATTATATTTTAGAATGTACTCATAATGTGTACATTTATTGGCATATCACAAGAAATGTATAAAATAGGTACAGTCTGTACATTTACTCTGCTGTGCATAGGTGTACACAATACACATGTAGAAAAAGTGTACATAATCTGTAAAATATGTACCTATATATTTCTATATTGTGTACACAATACATAGGTATATAATGTGTACACTATGCACATTCCTTAAAATATTAGTGATAAAATATATTTAATCACAATGAGATATATAATCACAGTAATATATATTGTCTATTACAGAAAAGTACATATTGTACACATTAGGTATGCATTAGGTACATATGTATTTTGCACATATTATGTAAATATAAATTTATCGTGATAACTCCATATGTACGCATGTACATATATATGCCCGATATTAAAACTATTTACACATGTAGTAATAGGTGCAAACTATGTACCGATGCACAGCACGCTATTACCAAAGCCCCCCTTATAGCAGCCCCCAGGCCCAGCCTGGCTGCTTAGAGACCCCCTGGCAATTGGGCTGTGCCCACAAACACTGCTCGAATGCCTGTAGCAGCCCCCATGCCCACCCTGGCTGCTTAGGGACCCCCTGACTAGGTGTCTGTGCTCACAACCCATGCCAGAGTGCCCGTAGCAGCCCCCAGGCCAACCATGGCTGCTCAGGGACCCCTGGCTGGGTCCATGTGCTCACAGACCCCACCAAAAAGCCCAGAGCAGTCCCCAGGCCCACCCTGGCTGCTTAGGGGTCCCCTCGCTTGTGGGCTCTGCCCACAGCTGCTGAGGCCCAGCTATTTTGCAAATCAGGTGTAATATGATACCGGCAACCATATTATATAAAAATGATAATCTTATTCTGTTTTTTTGTATATTAGGCAATAGCTCCAGTTACACCTCTGCCATATTGACAAAAATGTCATCCTCACCCCCATTGACATTAGAATGAAAATCATAGGGGAGTTTCATTCCTTGC
This sequence comes from Callithrix jacchus, assembly GCF_049354715.1. Classification (NCBI taxonomy): domain Eukaryota; kingdom Metazoa; phylum Chordata; class Mammalia; order Primates; family Cebidae; genus Callithrix; species Callithrix jacchus. The sequence goes on from NC_133519.1 coordinate 54,070,522, forward strand.
AATGCTTAATTCAATGTAATTGTTTTCTTGCTTACATTAGTGACCATATCAAAGCATGGTGTACACCTCTTGCCGTATTAAGAGTATTTCCCTATGGGCAGTAACATTTTCCTCTCCTTCTCTGGATATTAGGAACAATATTCCAGGACCAGAGTACAGCCCCAGTCACGTCGTGGGTAATGTCATCTGTAATTCTCTAGTTATTAGAAACAATATCACGGGGGGCTTGTGTGCTTTCTGAGATATTTAAAGTAATATCCTTTCCGTTTTTGAACATTAGAAACAATACTACAGTGGTGGTGTACACTTCCTGCGATATTCAGGGTATGGTCATCCTTTGTCCTCAGGATATTATTAACTACATCACAGACGAGTTTTAGTTTGCCTTGATATTGGAGCAATCCGAGAGTGTAAACTTGCTTTCACAATGAGAGAAATACCTACTCAGGATATGATGGATAATATCACAAAATGGACACACATAAGTGTATACCCACTTTGATATTGAAAGTAATTTTATCTAACATACTAAAAATCATATCCCAGAATATACTTATAATGTGTACTCTTATTGAAATATTACAAACAATGCACAGAATATGTACCATATGTACGTTGACTGTGATGTACATATGTGTGCACCATACAGATGTACAATAAATATACATAACCTGTACAATATGTACATTTATGTGTACATAATATGTACACAATAGGTATGTCCATAATGTGTACAATATGTACATTTGTAATATCACAATGATATCAGAACAGCATATACAATCACAATACACATGTAATACATAATATAAATGTACGTATTTCACACATTATGTACATTTCCATTTACTGTGGTATGACGATGTGTTTACATGTATAGCATGGACCCATTATGTACGGATGTACAATAAATTCAGGTGTAGATATATGTACATAGTATGTACATATGTACGCTCTGTTCCCATACATACATATAATGTAGATATTTACCTTCTGTACACAAGTACATAATATGCACAGTATGTACATGTACAAAATATGTGCACACATAAGTTTACACCCACTTTGGTAACCAGAGTAATTTCTATCTTATATTCTAAATGTAATATCACAGAATGTACTCATAATGTGTACATTTATTGGCATATCACAATAAATGTATAAAGTAAGTAAGATCTGTACATTTACTCTGTGTACCCAATACACAAGTAAATAAAATGTACATAACCTGTAAAATATGTTTCTATTTCTATAATCTGTGCACAATGCATAGGTACATAATGTGTATAATATGTACATTTGTAATGTCACAATGATATCATATCACAACAGCATATATAATCACAATAAACGTAATACATAATATAAACGTACATATTGCAAACATTATGTATATTTACATTTATTGTGATATGATGTGTACACATGTACATCAGGTACCCATTATGTACAGATGTACAATATATGCACGTGTACATATGTGTGCACAGTATGTACCTATGTATGCTGCGTACACCTATGTATATATAATGTAGACATGTACATGAGTACATAATAAGCACAACATGTACATGTATAAACTATGTGCGCAACTGGGTGTAAACCCACTTTGGTCACCGGTGTAATTCCTGTCTAATATGCTAAAAATTATATCCCAGAATGTACTCATGTGTACATTTATTGACATATCACAATAAATGTATAAAATAGGTATAGTCTGTACATTTACTCTGCTGTACATATGTGTACAAAATACACATGTAGAAAAAATGTACATAATCTGTAAAATATGTACCTATTTATTTCTATAATGTGTACACAATGCATAGGTACATAAAGTGTACTCTATGTACATTTCTAAAAATTTCAGTGGTAACATACAGATTATGACAATAAGATATATAATCAATAATATGTAGATATCACATAATATCACCAAAAAGTACATATTGTTTATATTAGGTACGTATAAAGTACATATTTATTGTACACATATTATGTACATATATGTTTATTGTGATAATATTATATGTACATGTGTACAAATATGTGCCCATTATGTAAACAATCTACAGATGTAGAAATAGGTGCAAACTGTGTACCTGTGAAGAGCAGGGTATCCCCACACCTCCCGCCAAAGGGCCTATAGCAGCTTCCAGCCCCACCCTGGCTACGTAGTGATCCCCTGGTTAGGTGGCTGTGCTTATAGCCCCTGCCAGAGTGACAGCAGCAGCCGCCAGGCCCTCCCTGGATGCTGAGAGACCCTCTGGCTATGTGGCTGTTACCACAGCCACCACCAGAGGGCCCGAAGGAGCCCCCAGACAAATCACAAAGGGCCCGTAGCAGCTGCAATTCCCAACCTGGTTGCATAGGGACACCCTCGCTTGGCTGCCATGCCCACAGCTGCTGGGGCCCAGATATTTTGAAAATGTGGTGTAATATGATACTGGCAATCATATCATATGTAAATAATAATTTTATCCTTTTTTATTATATAGCAGACAATAGCTGAAGTTACACCTCCGCCATTTTGACAAAAATGTCCTCCTCAACCCCTTGAAATTACAAGGAAAATTATAGGGGGGTTAACACCTTGCAATATTTAATTCAATTTAATTGTTTTCTTGTTTACATTAGTGAAAATATCACAGCACGGTGTACTCCTCTTGCCGTATTCAGAGGATTTGCCTATGGGCAGAAACATTCCCCTCTCCTTCTCTGGATATTAGAAACATTATCACAGGACCGGCAAAGAGCCGCAGTCCTATCGTGAGTAATGTCATCTGTAATCCCCTAGTTATAAAAAACAACATCAAGGGGGTCTTGTGCACTTTATGAGATACTTAGAGTAATGTTAGGATTTGGGTAATTTACATGAGGGAGAATATTGAGCTGGTGTATACACTCCAAAACACAGTAGAAAGGGGCATTGTATATTTTTTCTGACAGATTATATTGAAAGCAATTTTGCTTTTAACATTGGGGTGCCTAGATAATATTTAGCTTTTTTTCGATTCACTTAAGTATTGAATTTCTGTATTTTACATGAGAGAGCATATGAAATTGGTGTATATACTCCAAAACAGAGTAGAATAGGGCATTGTATATTTTTTCTGACAGATTATATTCAGTGCAATATAGCTTTTATCATTGGGGTTCCTAGATAATATTTAGATTTCTTTCAATTTGCTTAAATATAGAATTTCTGTATTTTACAAGAGAGCAAATGGAGTTGGTCTATATACTTCAAACCAGAGTAATATAGGGCATTGTATATTTTTTTTGACAGATTATATTCAGAGCAATTTTGTTTTTAACATTGAAGTGCCTAGATAATATTTAGATTTTTTCGATTCAGGTAAAATTAGAATTTCGGTATTTTACATGAGAGAGCATACTGAGTTGGTTTATATACTCCAAAACAGAGTAGAATAAGGTATTGTATGTTTTATCTCACACACTATATTCAGAGCTATTTTCCTTAACTTTGGGGCGCCTAGATATTATTTAGATTTTTTTCGATTTGCCTAAAATTAGAATTTCATTAGTTTACAAGAGAGCATATTGAGTTGGTGTATACACTCCAAAACACAGTAGAAAGGGGCATTGTATATTTTTTCTGACAGATTATATTCAGAGCAATTTTCTTTTAACATTGGGGTGCCTAAATAATATTAAGATTTTTTTCGATTCACGTAAAATTATAGTTTCGTAATTTTACATGAGTGAGCATACTGTGTAGGTGTGTATTCTCCAAAACAGAGTAGAATAAGGCATTGTTTATTTTTTCTAACAGACGAAATTTAGAGCCAATTTCTTTTAACTTTGGCGCACCTAGATATTATTCAGATTTTTTTCGATTCGCGTAAAATTAGAATTTCTGTATTTTACCTGAGAGAGCATATGGAGTTGGTGTATATACTAGAAAACACAGTCGAAAAGGGCATAGTGTATTTGATCTGACAGATTATATTCAGAGCAATTCTGCTTTTAACATTGGGGTGCCTAAATAATATTTAGAATTTTTTCGATTCGCTTAAATATAGAATTTCTGTATTTTACATGAGAGAGCATATGGAGTTGCTGTATATACTCCAAAGCAGAGTAGAATAGGGCATTGTATATTTTTTCTTACAGATTGTATTGAGAGCAATTTTGTTTTTAACATTGGGGTTTCTAGATAATATTTACATTTTTTCGATTCGCGTAAAATTTTAATTTCTGTATTTTACATGAGAGAGCATACTGAGTTTGTGTATATACTCCAAGAAAAAGTAGAATAAGGCAGTGTATATTTTTTCTAACAGACTATATACAGAGCTATTTTCTTTTAAGTTTCGGGCGCCTAGATATTATTTAGAATTTTTTCGATTCGCGTAAAATTAGAATTTCAGTATTTTACATGAGAGAGCATATTGAGTTGGGGTATATACTACAAAACAGAGTAGAAAAGGGCATAGTATATTTTCTCTGACAGATTATATTCAGAGCAATTTTGCTTTTAACATTGGGGTGGCTAGATTATATTTAGAATTTTTTCGATTCGCTTAAATATAGAATTTCTGTAATTTACATGATAGAGCATACTCAGTTGGTGTATATACTCCAAAACAGAGAAGAATAGGGCATTGTATATTTTTTCTGAAAGATTATATTCAGAGAAATTTTCTTTTTAACTTTGGGGTGCCTAGATAATATTCAGATTATTTCGATTTGGGTAAAATTAGAATTTCAGTATTTTAGAAGAGAGAGCCTACTGAGTTGTTGTATAAACTCCAAAACAGAGTAGAATAAGGCATTGTAAATTTTCTCTAACAGACTATATTCAGAGCCATTTTCTTTTAAATTTAGGGCACCTAGATATTATTTAGATTTTTTCGATTCACGTAAAATTAGAATTTCGGTATTTTTTTTTTTTTTGAGACGGAGTTTCGCTCTTGTTACCCAGGATGGAGTGCAATGGCGCAATCTCGGCTCACCGCAACCTCCGCCCCCTGGGTTCAGGCAATTCTCCTGCCTCAGCCTCCTGAGTAGCTGGGATTACAGGCACGCACCACCGTGCCCAGCTAATTATTTGTAATTTTTAGTAGAGACGGGGTTTCACCATGTTGACCAGGATGGTCTCGATCTGTTGACCTCGTGATCCACCCGCCTCGGCCTCCCAAAGTGCTGGGATTACAGGCTTGAGCAGAATTTCGGTATTTTACATGAGAGAGCATATTGAGTTGGTGTATATACTCCAAAACAGAGTAGAAAAGGGCATTGTATATTTTTTCTGACAGATTATATTCAGATCAATTTTGCTTTTAACATTGGGGTGCCGTGACAATATTTACATTTTTTTCGATTCACGTAAAATTTGAATTTCGGTATTTTACATGAGAGAGCATACTGAGTTGGTGTATATACTCCAAAACAGAGTAGAATAGGGCATTGTGTATTTTTTCAGACAGATTATATTTAGAGCAATTTTGTTTTTAACATTGGGTTGCCTCGATAATATTTAGCTTTTTTTGATTCGAGTAAAATTAGAATTTCTGTATTTTACATGAGAGAGCATATTGTGTTGGTGTATATACTCCAAAACAGAGTAAAATAAGGCATTGTATATTTTTTCTAACAGACTATATTCAGAGCCGTTTTCTTTTAACTTAGGGGCGCCTAGATATTCTTTAGATTTTTTTCGATTCGCGTAAAATTCTAATTTAGGTATTATACATGAGAGTGCATATTGAGTTGGTGTATATAGTACTAAACAAAGTAGAAGAGGGCATTGTATATGTTTTCTGACAGATTATATTCAGAGCAATTTTTCTTCTAACATTGGGGTGCCTAGGTAATATTTAGATAATTTTTGATTCGCTTAAATATAGAATTTCTGTATTTACATTAGAGAGCATATAGAGTTGGTGTATATACTACAAAACAGAGTAGAAAAGGGCATTGTACATGTTTTCTGACAGATTATATTCAGAGTAATTTTGCTTTTAACATTGGGGTGCCTAGATAATATTTAGATTTTTTTCGATTCGCTTAAATATAGAACTTCTGTATTTTACATTAGAGAGCATATGGAATTGGTGTATATACTCAAAAACAGAGTAGAAAAGGGCATTGTATATGTTTTCTGACAGATAATATTCAGAGCAACGTTACTGTTAACATTGGGGTGCCTAGATAATATTTAGAATTTCTTCGATTTGCGTAAAATTAGAATTTCGGTGTTTTACATGAGAGAGCATATTTAGTTGGTGTATATACTCCAAAGCAAAATAGAAAAGGGCATTGTATATTTTCTCTGACAGACTATATTCAGAAAAATTTTGCTCTTAACCTTGGGGTACCTAGATAATATTTAGATTTTTTTTGATTCGCGTAAATTTAGAATTTCGGTATTTTACATGAGAGAGTATATTGAGTTGGTTTATATACCCCAAAACAGAGTAGAAAAGGGCATTGTATTTTTTTTTGACAGAATATATTCAGAGACATTTTCTTTTAAAATTGGGGTGCCTAGATAATATTTAGATTTTTTTCAATTCTCGTAAAATTAGAATTTCTGTATTTTACATGAGAGAGTATATTGAGTTGGTGTATATATTCCAAAAGAGAGTAGAAAAGGGCATTGTATATTTTATCTGACGAAATACATTCAGAGCAATTTTGCTATTACCATTGGGGTGCCTAGATAATATTTAGATTTCATTTGATTAACGTAAATTTAGAATTTCGGTATTTTACATGAGAGAGCATATTGAGTTGGTCCATATACTCCAAAACCGAGGAGAAAAGGGCATTGTATAATTTTTCTGACAGATTATAATCAGAGCCATTTTCTTTCAACATTGGGGTGTCTAGATAATATTTAGATTTTTTTCAATTCACGTATAATAAGAATTTCGGTATTTTACATGAGAGAGCATATTGGGTTTGTGTATATACTCCAAAACGAAGTAGAAAAGGTATTGTATATTTTTTCTGACAGACTATATTCAGAGCAATTTTGCTTTCAACATTGGGGTGCCTCGGTAATATTTAGGTTTTTTTCGATTCGCGTAAATTTAGAATTTCGGTATTTTACATGAGAGAGCATATTGAATTGGTGTATATACTCCAAAACAGAGTAGAAAAGGGCATTGTGTATTTTTTCTGACAGATTATATTCAGAGCAATTTTGCTTTTAGCAATGGAGTACCTAGATAATATTTTGATTTGTTTCCGTTTGTGTAAAATTAGAATTTCTGTATTTTACATTAGAGAGCATATTGAGTTGGTGTATATACTCCAAAACAAAGTAGAAAAGGGCACTGTATATTTTCTCTCACAGATATTGTTCCGAGAAATTTTGCTTTTTACATTGGGGTGCCTAGATAATAGTTAGATTTTTTTTGATTCGCGTATATTTAGCATTTTGGTATTTGACATGAGAGAGCATATTGAATTGGTGTATATACCCCAAAATAGAGTAGAAAATAGTATTGTATATTTTTTTCTGACAGATTATATTCAGAGCCATTTTCTGTTAACTTTGGGGTGCCTAGATAATATTTAGATCTTATTCAATTAGCACAAATTTAGAATTTCGGTATTTTATATAAGAGAGCATTTTGAGTTGGTGTATGTACTCCAAAACAGAGTAGAAAAAGTCATTGTATATTTTTTCTGACAGATTATATTCAGAGCTATTTTCTTTTAACATTGGTTTTCATACATAATATTTAGATTTTTTACAATTCGCGTAAAATTAGAATTTCGGTATTTTACATGAGAGAGCATATTGATTTGGTGTATATACTCCAAACCAGAGTCGAATAGGGCATTGTATATTATTTCTGAACAGATTATATTTAGAGCAATTTTGCTTTTAACATTGGGGTGCCTTGATAATACTTAGATTTTTTTCGATTCAAGTGAATTTAGATTTTCGGTATTTTACATGAAAGAGCATATTGAGTTGGTGTATATACTCCAAAACAGAGTAGAAAAGGCATTGTATATTTTTTCTGATATATTATATTTAGAGCAATTTTTCTATTAACATTGGGGTGCCTAGATAATATTTAGATTTCATTTGATTAGCGTAAATTTATAATTTTGTTATTTTACATGAGAGAGCAAATTGAGTTGGTGTATATACTCGAAAACAGAGTAGAAAAGGGCATAGTATATTTTCTCTGACAGATTTTGTTCCGAGAAATTTTTGTTTTTACATTGGGGTGCCTAGATAATATTTACATTTCCTTCGATTCCCGTATATTTAGAATTTCGTTATTTTCCATGAGAGAGCATATTGAATTGGTGTGTATACTTCAAAATAAAGTAGAATAGGACATTGTATATTTTTTATGACAGATTATATTCAGAGCCATTTTCTTTTAACATTGGGGTGCCTAGATAATATTTACAGTCATTTCGATTTGCGTAAATTTACAATTTCGGTATTTTACATGAGAGAGCATATTGAGTTGGTGTATATACTCCAAAAAAGGGTAGAAAACGGCATTGTATATTTTTTATGACAGATTATATTCAGAGCAATTTTCTTTTAACATTGGGATACCTAGATAATATTTAGAATTTTTTTAATTTGCGTAAATTTATATTTTCAGTATTTTACATAAGAGTCCATATTGAGTTGGTGCATATACTCCAAAACAGAGTAGAAAAGGGCATTGTATATTTTTTCTGAAAGATTCTATTCAGAGAAATTTTGCTTTTAACATTGTGGTGCCTAGATAATATTTAGATTTTTTTCGATTCGCGTAAATTTAGAATTTCGGTATTTTACGTGAGAGAGCATATTTAGTTGGTGTATATATTCCAAAACAGAATAGAAAAGGGCATTGTACATTTTTTCTTACAGATTATATTTAGAGCAATTTTGCTTTTAACAGTGGGGTGCCTAGATAATATTTAGATATTATTCGATTCGTGTAAAATTTGAATTTCTGTATTTCACATGGGAGAGCATATTGAGTTGGTGTATATACTCCAAAACAGAGAAGAAAAAGGCATTGTATATATTATCTGACAGATTACATTTAGAGAAATTTTGCTTATAACATTGGAGTGCCTAGATAATATTTAGAATTTTTTTAATTTGCGTAAATTTATAATGTCTATATTTTGCATGAGAGATCATCTTGAGTTGGTGTATATACTTTAAAAAAGAGTAACAAAGGGCATTTTATATTTTTTCTGACGAAATACATTCAGAGTAATTTTGATATTACCATTGGGGTGCCTAGATAATATTTAGATTTTATTTGATTAATGTAAATTTAGAATTTCGGTATTTTACATGAGAGAGCATATTGAGTTGGTCCGTATACACCAAAACCGAGGAGAAAAGGGCATTTTATATTTTTTTGACAGATTATATTCAAAGCCATTTTCTTTCAACATTGGGGTGTCTATATATTATTTAGAATTTTATCAATTTGCGTATAATAAGAATTTCGGTATTTTACATGTGAGAGCATATTGGGATAGTGTATATACTCCAAAACGAAGTAGAAAAGAATATTGTATATTTTTTCTGACAGACTATATTCAGAGCAATTTTGCTTTCAACATTGGGGTGCCTAGGTAATATGTAGATTTTTTTTGATTCACGTAAATTTAGAATTTCGGTATTTTACATGAGAGAGCATATTAAATTTGTGTATATACTCAAAAACACTGTAGAAAAAAGCATTGTGTATTTTTTCTGACAGATTATATTCAGAGCAATTTTGCTTTAAACACTGGGGTACCTAGATAATATTTTGATTTTTTCCCATTCATGTACAATTAGAATTTCTGTATTTTACAGAGAGAGCATATTGAGTTGGTGTATATACTCCAAAACAAAGTTGAAAACGGCACTGTATATTTTCTCTGACAGATATTGTTCCGGGAAATTTTGCTTTTTACATTGGGGTGCATAGATAATATTTCGATTTTTTTCGATTCATGTAAATTTAGAGTTTCGGTATATTACATGAGAGAGCATATTGAGTTGTTGTATATACTACAAAACAGAGTAGAAATGAATATTCTATATTTTCTCTGAAAGATTATATTCAGAGCAATTTTGTTTTTAACATTGGGGTGCCTAGATAATATTTAGATTCTTTCGATTCGGGTAAAATTAGAATTTCGGTATTTTACATGAGAGAGCATACTGAGTTGGTGTATATGCTCCAAAACAGAGTAGATAAAGCATTGTATATTTTTTCTAACAGACTATATTCAGAGCCATTTGCTTTTAACTGTGCAGTGCCTAGATATTATTTAGATTTTTTTCGATTCGCTTAAATTTAGAATGTCGGTATTTTACATGAGAGAGCATATACAGTTGGTGTATATACTCCAAAAAAGAGTAGAATAGGGCATTGTATATTTTTTCAGACACATTATATTCAGAGCAATTTTGTTTTTAATATTGGGGTGCCTAGATAATATTTAGATTTTTTTCGATTCGCTTAAATATAGAAGTTCTGTATTTTACATAAGAGAGCATACTGAGTTGGTGTATACACTCCAAAATAGAGTAGAATAAGGCATTATGTATTTTTTCTAACACATGATATTTAGAGCCATTTTCTTTTAACTTTGGGGTGCCTTGATATTATTTATATTTTTTTCAATTGCCGTAAAATTAAAATTTCGGTATTTTATATCAGAGAGCATACTGAGTTGGTGTATATACTCCAAAATAGAGTAGAATAAGGCATTGTGTATTTTTTCTAACAGATGATATTTAGAGCCATTTTCTTTTAACTTTGGGGTGCCTTGATATTATTTAGATTTTTTTCAATTGCCGTATAATTAGAATTTCGGTATTTTACATGAGAGAGCATATGGAGTTGGTTTATATACTCCAAAACAGAGTAGAAAAGGGCATTGTATATTTTTTCTGACTGATTATATTCAGAGAAATTTTGCCATTAACATTGGGGTTCCTAGATTATATTTAAATTTTTTTCGATTCACGTAAAATTAGAATTTCGGTATTTTCAAGACAGAGCATACGGAGTTGGTGTATATACTCCAAAACAGAGTAGAAAAGGGCATTGTATATTTTTCCTTACAGATTATATTCAGAGAAATTTTGTTTTTAACATTGGGGTGCCTAGATTATATGTAGATTTTTTCGATTCTGGTAAAATTTGAATTTTTGTATTTTACATGAGAGAGCATACTGAGTTGGTGTATACACTCCAAAACAGAGTAGAATCAGGCATTGTATATTTTTTCGAACAGACTATATTCAGAGCCATTTTCTTTTAACTTTAGGGCTCCTAGATATTATTTAGAATGTTTTTGATAGACGTAAATTAGAATGTCGGTATTTTACATGAGAGAGCATCTTGAGTTGGTATATATACTCCAAAACAGAGTAGAAAAGTGCATTGTATATTTATTCTGACAGGTAATATTCAGAACAGTTTTGTTTTTAACATTACGGTGCCTAGATAATATTTAGATTTTTTTCGATTCGCTTAAATATATAATTTCTGTATTTTAAATAAGAGAGCATATGGAGTTTGTGTATGTACTCCAAATCAGAGTAGAATAGGGCATTGTATATTTTTTCTGACTGATAATATTCAGAGCAATTTTGTTTTTAACATTGCAGAGCCTAGATAATATTTAGATATTTTCGATTCGGGTAAAATTAGAATTTCTGTATTTTACATGAGAGAGCATACTGAGTTGGTGTATAGACTACAAAACAAAGTAGAATAAGGCATTTTATATTTTTTCTAACAGACTATATTCAGACGCATTTTCGTTTAAATTTGGGGTGCCTAAATATTATTAAATTTTTTTTCGATTCGTGTAAAAGTATAATTTCCGTATTTTCCACAAGAGAGCATATCGAGTTGGTGTATATACACCAAAACGGAGTAGAAAAGGGCATTGTATATTTTTTCTGACAGATGATATTCAGAGCAATTTTGCTTTTAACATTGCGGTGCCTAGATAATATTTAAATTTTTTTCGATTCACGTAAAATTAGAATTTCTGTATTTCACAGGAGAGAGCATATTGAGTTGGTGTATATACTCCTAAACAGAGTAGAGTAGGGTATTGTATATTTTTTCTGACAGATTATATTCAGAGAAATTTTGTTTTTAACATTGGGGTGCCTAGATAATATTTAGATTTATTCGATTCAGGTAAAATTAGAATTTTTGAATTTTACATAAGAGAGCACACTGTTTTAGTGCATATACTCCAAAGCAAAGTAGAATAAGGCATTGTATATTTTCTCTAACAGGCTATATTCAGAGCCATTTTATTTTAACTTTGTGGTGCCTAGATATTATTTAGAATTTTCAATTCGCATAAAAATAGAATTACGCTACTTTACATGAGAGAACATATTGAGTTGGTGTATATACTCAAAAACAGAGTAGAATAGGGCATTGTATATTTTTTCTGACAGGTTACATTCAGAGGAATTTTGCTTTTAACATTGTGGTGCCTGGAAAATATTTAGATTTTTCTTGTTTCATGTAAAATTATTATTTCGGTATTTTACATGAGAGAGCATACTGAGTTGGTGTATATACTCCAAAACCGAGTAGAATAGGGCATTGTATATTTTCTCTAACAGAATATATTCAGAGCCATTTTCTTTAACTTTGGGGCGCCTAGATATTATTTAAATTTTATTCGATTCACGTAAAGTTAGAATTTCGGTATTTTACATGAGAGAGCATATTGAGTTAATGTAGATACTCCAAAACAGAGTAGAAAATGGCATTGTATATTTTTTCTGACAGATTATATTCAGAGCAATTTTGCCTTTAATATTGGTGTGCCTAGATAATATTTAGAATTTTTTCGATTCACGTAAATTTAGGTTTTCGGTATTTTACATAAGAGAGCATACTGAGTTGGTGTATATACTCCAAAACAGAGTAGAATGAGGAATTGTATATTTTTTATAACAGACTATTTTCAGAGCCATTTTCTTTTAACTTTGGGGCGCCTAGATATTATTTACATATTTTTAGGATTCGGGTAAAATTAAAATTTCGGTAATTTACATGAGAGAGCATATTGAGTTGGTGTATATACTACAGAACAGAGTAGAAAAGGGCATTGTATATTTTTTCTGACTGATTATATTCAGAGTAATTTTGATTTTACTATTGGGATGCCTAGATAATATTGACTTTTCTTGGATTCGCTCAGGTATAGAATTTCTGTATTTTACATGAGAGAGATTATGGAATTGGTGTATATATTCCAAAACAGAGTAGAATAGGGCATTGTATATTTTTTATGACAGATTATATTCAGAGCAATTTTGTTTGTAACTTTGGGGTTCCTAGATAATTTTTAGATTTTTTTCGATTCGTGTAAACTTAGAATTTCTACATTTTACATGAGAGAGCATACTGAGTTGGTGTATATACTCCAAAACAGAGTAGAATAAGGCATTGTATATTTTTTCTAACAGACTATACTCAGAGCCATTTTCTTGTAACTTTGGGGCGCCAAGATATTATTTAGATTTTCTTTGATTCACGTAATATTAGAATTTCGTTATTTTACATGAGAGAGCATATTGAGTTTGTGTATATACTCCAAAACATGGTAGAATAAGGCATTGTATATTTTTTCTGACAGATTATATTCAGAGCAATTTGGTTTTTAACATTGGGTTGCCTAGATAATATTTAGATTTGTTTCAATTCACTTAAATATAGAAATTCTGTATTTTACATAAGAGAGCATATGGAGTTGGTGTATATACTCCAAAACAGAATAGAATAGGGCATTGTGTATTTTTTCTGACAGATTATATTCAGAGCATTTTTGTTTTTAACATTGGGGTGCCTAGATAATATTTAGATTTTTTCGATTCGGTTAAAATTAGAATTTTGGTATTTTACATGAGAGAGCATACTGAGTTTGTGTATATACTCCAAAACAGAGTAGAATAAGGCATTGTGTATTTTTTCTAACAGTCTATATTCAGAGACATTATCTTTTAACCTTGGGGCACTAGATATTATTTAGATTTATTTCGATTCGCGTAAAATTAGAATTTCGGTATTTTACATGAGAGAGCATATTGAGTTAGTGTATATACTACAAACAATTGTAGAAAAGGGAATTGTATACTTTTTCTGACAGATTATATTCAGAGCAATTTTGTTTTAACATTGGGGTGCCTAGATAATAATTAGATTTATTTCGATTCACGTAAAATTAGAATTTTGGTATTTTACATGAGAGAGCATACTGAGTTGGTGTACGTACTCCAAAGCAGAGTAGAAAAGAGCATTGTATATTTTCTCTGACAGATTATATTCAGAGCAATTTTGTTTTTAACATTGGGGTGCCTACATAATATTTAGATTTTTTCGATTCGCTTAAATATAGTATTTGTGTATTTTACATGAGAGAGCATATGGAGTTGGTGTATATACTCCAAAACAGAATAGAATAGGGCATTGTATATTTTTCCGACAGATTATATTCAGAGGAATTTTGCTTTTAACATTGTGGTGCCTGGAATATATTTAGATTTTTTTTGTTTCATGTAAAATTAGTATTTCGGTATTTTACATGAGAGAGCATACTGAGTTGGTGTATATACTCCAAAATAGAGTAGAACAGGGCATTGTATATTTTCTCTAACAGAGTATATTCAGAGCCATTTTCTTTAACTTTGGGGTGCCTAGATATTATTTAAATTTTTTTCGATTCACGTAAAGTTAGAATTTCGGTATTTTACATGAGAGAGCATAATGAGTTGGTGTAAATACTCCAAAACAGAGTAGAAAATGGCATTGTATATTTTTTCTAACAGATTATATTTAGAGTAATTTTGCTTTTAACATTGGGATGCCTAGATAATATTTAGAATTTTTTCGATTCACGTAAATTTAGGTTTTCGGTATTTTACATAAGACAGCATACTGAGTTGGTGTATATTCTCCAACACAGAGTAGAATGAGGAATTGTATATTTTCTCTCACAGACTATATTCAGAGCCATTTTCTTTTAAATTTAACACGCTTAGATATTATTTAGATATTTTTCGATTCACGTAAAATTAGACTTTTGGTATTTTACATTAGAGAGCATACTGAGTTGGTGAATATACTCTAAAACAGAGTAGAAAAGGGAATTGTGTATTTTTTTTGAGAGATTATATTCAGAGAAATTTTGCTTTTTACATTGGGGTGCCTATATAATATTTAGATTATTTTCAATTTACGTAAATTTAGAATTTCGGTATTTTACATGAGAGAGCATACTGAGTTGGTGTATATACTCCAAAACAGAGTAGAATAGGGCATTGTATATTTTTTCTGACAGATTATAATCATAGCACTTTCGTTTCTAAAATCAGTGTGCCTATATAATATTTAGATTTTTTTTGATTCACGTAAATATAGAATATCTGTATTTTACATGAGAGAGCATATGGAGTTGGTGTATATCTGTCAAAACAGAGTAGAATAGGGCATTGTATATTTTTTCTGACAGATTATATTCAGAACAATTTCGTTTTTAACATTGGAGTGCCTAGATAATATTTAGATTTTTTTTGGATTCACGTAAATTTAGAATTTCTGTATTTTACATGAGAGAGCATATGGAGTTGGTGTATATACTCAAAAACAGAGTAGAATAGGGCATTGTATATTTTTTCTGACAGATTATATTCAGAGAAATTTTGTTTTTAACATTGGGGTGCCTAGATAATATTTAGATTTTTCCGATTTCGGTAAAATTAGAATTTCTGTATTTTACAAGATAGAGCGTATTGAGTTCGTGTATATATTACAAAACAAAGTAGAAAAGGGCATTGTATATTTTTTCTGACAGATTATATTCTGAGAATTTTTCTTTTAACATTGGGGTGCCTAGATAGTATATGGATTTGTTTCGATTTGCTTAAATATAGAATTTTTGTATTTTACATAAGAGAGAATATGGAGTTGGTGTAAATACTCCAAAACAGAGTAAATTAGGGCATTGTATATTTCTTCTGACAGATTATATTCAAAGCAATTTTGCTTTTAACATTGGGGTGACTAGATAATATTTAGATTTTTTTCGATTCATGTTAATATATAATTTCTGTATTTTACATGAGAGAGAATATGGAGTTTGTGTATATCCTCCAAAACATATTAAAAATAACATTGTATATATTTTTGGACAGATTATATTCAGAGCAATTTTGTTTCTAAAATTGGTGTGCCTAGATTATATTTTAGATTTTTTCGATTCGGGTAAAATTAGAAATTTTGTATTTTACATGAAAGAGCATATTGAGTTGGTGTATTTACTACAAAACAGAGTAGAAAAGGGCATTGTATATTTTTTTGGACAGATTATATTCAGAGCAATTTTGCTTTTAACATTGGGGTCCCTAGATAATATTTAGATTTTTTTTGATTCGCTTAAATGTAGAATTTCTGTATTTTACATGAGAGAGCATACTGAGTTGGTGTATATAATCCAAAACAAAGTAGAATAGAGCATTGTATATTTTTTCTGACAGATTATATTCAGAGCAATTTTGCTTTTAACATTGGGGTGCCTAGATAATATTTAAGTGTTTTTCGATTCACGTAAAAATAGAATTTCGGTATTTTACCTGAGAGAGCATACTAAGTTGATGTATATACTCCAAAACAGAGTAGAATAAGGCATTGTATATTTTTTCTAACAGACTATATTCAGAGCCATTTTCTTTTAACATTGGGACGACTAGATATTATTTAGATTTTTCTGATTCATGTAAAATTATAATTTATGTTTTTTATATGAGAGAGCATATGGAGTTGGTGTATGTATTTCAAAACAAAGTAGAAAAGGGCATTGTATATTTTTTCTGACAGATTATATACAGAGCAATTTTGCTATTAACATTGGGGTGCCTATATATTATTTTGATTTTTTTCGATTCACGTAAAATTAGAATTTCTGTATTTTCCATGAGAGAGCATACTGAGTTGGTGTATATACTCCAAAACAGAGTAGAATAGGGCATTTTATATTTTTTCTGACAGATTATAATCATAGCACTTTTGTTTCTAAAATTGGTGTGCCTAGATAATATTTACATTTTTTTCGATTCACGTAAATATAGAATATCTGTATTTTACATGAGAGAGCATATACAATATTGTATTTAACATTTGGGTGCCTAGATAATATTTAGATTTTTTTGGATTCACGTAAATTTAGAGTTTCTCTATTTACCTGAGAGAGCATATGGGGATCATGTATATACTACAATACAGGGTAGAATAGGGCATTTTTTCTAACAGACTATATTCAGAGCCATTTTCTTTTTACTTTGGGGCGCCGAGATATTATTTATGTTTTTTTCGATGTTTGTAAAATTAGAATTTCACTATTTTATATGAGAGAGCATATTGCGGTGGTGTATATACCCCAAAACAAAGGAAAAAGGGCATTGTATATTTTGTCTGACAGATGATAGTGAGTGCAATTATGCTTTTAACATTCGGGTGCCTAGATCATATTTAGATTTCTATCAATTAACGTAAAATTATAATTTCGGTATTTTACATGAGAGAGCATACTGAGTTGGTGTATATACTCCAAAACAGGGTTGAATAGGGCACTGTATATTTTTCCTGACAGATTATATTCAGTGCAATTTTGCTTTTAACACTGTGTTGCCTAGAGAATATTTAGATTTTTTTTGATTCGCTTAAATATAGAATTTCTGTATTTTACATTAGAGAGCATATGAAGTTGGTGTATGTACTCCAAAACAAAGTAGAATAGGGCATTTTAAATCTTTTCTGACAGATTATACTCAGAGCAATTTTGTTTTTAACATTGAGGTGCCTAGATAATATTTAGATTTTTTTGATTGGCTTAAATATAGAATTTTTGTATTTTACATGAGAGAGCATATGGAGATGGAGTATATATTCCAAAACAGAGTAGAATAGGGCATGTTACATTTTTTCTTACAGATTATATTTCGAGCAATTTTTTAGATTTTTTTCGATTCACGTAAAATTAGAATATCGGTATTTTACATAAGAGAGCATAATGAGTTGGTGTATATACTCTAAAACAGAGTAGAATAGGGCATTGTATACTTGTTATGACAGATTATATTCAGAGCAATTTTGTTTTCAACATTGGGGTTCCTAGATAATATTTAGATTTTTTCGATTCGGGTAAAATTAGAATTTCTGTATTTTACATGAGAGAGCGAATTGAGTTGGTGTATATACTCAAAATCAGAGTAGAATAGGGCATTGTATATTTTTTCTGACAGATTATATTCAGAGAAATTTTGCTTTTAACATTGGGGTGCCTAGATAATATTTAGATTTTTGTCGATTCACTTAAATATAGAATTTCTGTATTTTACATGAGAGAGCATGCTGAGTTGGTGTATATACTCCAAAACAGAGTAGAATAAGGCATTGTATATTTTTTCTAACAGACTATATTTATACCCATTTTTCTTTAACTTTGAGACGCCTAGATATTATTTAGATTTTTTAGATACACGTAAAATTACAATTTAGGTATTTTACATGAGAGGGGATATGGAGTTCGTTTATATACTCCAAAACAGAGTAGAAAAGGGCACTGTATATTTTTTCTGACAGATTATATTTACAGCAATTTTGCTTTTATCATTGCGGTGCCTAGATAATATTTAGATTTTTGTCGATTCGCTTAAATATACAATTTCTGTATTTTAAATGAGAGAGCATATGGAGTTGGTGTATATAGTCCAAAACGAAGTAGAATAAGGCATTGTATATTTTATCTGACAGATTATATTCAGAAAAATTTTGTTTTTAAAATTCGGGTGCCTACATAATGTTTAGATATTTTCGATTCGAGTAAATTTAGAATTTAAGTATTTTACATGAGAGACCATACTGAGTTGGTATATATACTCCAAATCAAAGTACAATCAGGCATTGTTTTTTTAATCTAACAGACTATATTGAGAGACATTTTCTTTTAACTTTGGGGCGCCTAGGTATTATTTAGATATTTTTAGATTCACGTAAAATTTGAATTTCGGTATTTTCCGTGAGAGAGCATATTGAGGTGTTGTATATACTCCACAACAGAGTAGAAAAGGGCATTGTATATTTTTTCTGACAGATTTTATTCAGAGCAATTTTGCTTTTAACATTGGGGTGCCTAGATAATATTTAGATTTCTATCTATTCAGGTAAAATTAGAATTTCTGTATTTTACATTAGAGAGCATACTGAGTTGGTGTATATACTCCAAAACAGAGTAGAATAAGGCGTTGTATTTTTTTTATACAAAAAATATTCGGAGCAATTTTGTTTTTATCATTGGGGTGCCAATATAATATATAGTTTTCGATTCGGGTAAAATTTGAATTTCTGTATTTTACATTAGAGAGCATACTGAGTTCGTGTATATACTACAAAAAAGAGTAGAAAAGGGCATTGTATATTTTTTGTGACATATTATATTCAGAGCAATTTTGCTTCTAACATTGGGGTGCCTAGATAATATTTCGATTTTTTTATTCGGGTAAAATTAGAATTTCGGTATTTTACAGGAGAGAGCATTCTTAGTTGTTGTATATACTCCAAAACAGAGTAGAATAAGGTATTGTATATTTTATCTAACAGAATATATTCAGAGCCTTTTTCTTTTAACTTTGGGGCACCTAGATATTATTAGATTTTTTTCGATTCGCATAAAATTCGAATTTCGGTATTTTACATGAGAGACCACATTGAGTTGGTGTGTTTACTACAAAACAGAGTAGAAAAGGTCATTGTATATTTTTTCTCACAGATTATATGTGGAGGAATTTTGCTTTTAACATTGGGGTTCCTAGATGATATTTAGATATTTTTTGATTCTCTTAAATATAGAATTTTTATATTTTACATCAGAGAGCATACTGATTTGGTGTATATACCCCAAAACAGAGAAGAATAGGGCTTTGTATATTTTTTCTGACAGATTATATTCACAACAATATTGTATTTAACATTGTGGTACCGAGATAATATTTAGATTTTTTTGGATTCACGTAATATTAGAATTTCGGTATTTTACATCTGAGAGCATATTGAATTGGTTTATATACTACAAAGCAGCGCAGAAAAGGGCATTGTCTATTTTTTCTGACAGATTATATTCAGAGCAATTTTTATTTTAACATTGGGGTGCCTAGATAATATTTAGATTTTTCTCGATTCACATAAAATTAGAATGTCAGTATTTTACATGAGAGAGCATACTGAGATGTTGTATATACTCCAAAAACAGTAGAATAAGGCATTGTGTATTATTTCTAACAGAGTATATTCAGAGACATTTTCTTTTAACTTTGGGGCGCATAGATATTATTTAGATTTTTTTCAATTCGCGTCAAATTAGAATTTCGGTATTTAACAGGAGGGAGCATATTGAGTTGGTGTATATACTACAAAACAGAGTAGAAAGGGGCATTGTGTATTTTTTCTGACAGATTATATTCACAGCAATTTTTCTTTTAACATTGGGGTGCCTATATAATATTTAGATGTTTTCGATTTGGGTAAAATTAAAATTTCTGTATTTTACATGAGAGAGCATACTGAGTTCGTCTATATACTACAAAACAGAGTAGAAAAAAGCATTGTATATTTTTTCTGACATATTATATTCAGAGCAGTTTTGCTTTTAACATTGGGGTGCCTAGATTATATTAAGATTTTCGTCGATTCGCTTAAATATAGAATTTCTGTATTTTACATCAGAGAGCATATTGAGTTGGTGTATGTACTACAAAACAGAGTAGAATAGGTCATTGTATATTTTTTCTGAAAGATTATATTCAGAGAAATTTTGTTTTTAACATTGGGGTGCCTAGATAATATTTAGATTTTATTTGATTCACGTAAATATAGAATTTCTGTATTTTACATGAGAGAGCATATAGAGTTGGTGTATATCCTCCAAAACAGAGTAGAATAGGGCATTGTATATTTTTTCTGACAGATTATATTCAGAACTATTTTGTTTTTAAAATTGGGGTGCCTAGATTAAATTTAGATTTTTTTCAATTCACGTAAATTTAGAATTTCTGTATTTTACATGAGAGAGCATACTGAGTCGGTGTATATACTCCAAAACAGAGTAGAATAAGGCATTGTATATTTTCTCTAACAGACTATATTCAGAGGCATTTTCTTGTAACTTTGGGGCGCCAAGTTATTATTTAGATTTTTTTCTATTAGCATAAAATTAGAATTTTGGTATTTTACATGAGAGAGCATATTGAGTTGGTTTATATATTCCAAAACATTCTATAAAACTGCATTGTATATTTTTTCTGACAGATTATATTTAGAGCAATTTTGTTTTTAACATTCGGGTGCCTAGATAATATTTAGATTTTTCTCCATTCACGTAAAATTAGAATTTCAATATTTTACATGAGAGACCATACTGAGTTTGTGTATATACTCCAAAGTAGAATAAGGCATTGTATATTTATTCAAACAGACTGTATTCGGCGTCATTTTTTTTTTAACTTTAGGGCGCATCGATATTATTTAGACTTTTTTCAATTCGCGTAAAATTAGAATATCGGGATTTTACATGAGATCATATGGATTTGGGGTATATACTCCAAAACAGAGTAGAAAAAGGCATTGTGTATTTTTGCTGACAAATTATGTTCAGAGAAATTTTGCTTCTAACATTGGGGTGCCTAGATAATATTTAGATTTTTTTCGATTTGGGTAAAATTAGAATTTTGGTATTTTAAATGAGAGAGCATACTGAGTTGGTGTATATATTCCAGAACAGAGTAGAATAGGGCATTGTATATTTTTTTCTGACAGATTATATTCCGAGCGATATTGTTTTTAACATTGGGTTGCCTAGATAATATTTAGATTTTTTTCGATTCACGTAAAATTAGAATTTTGTTTTTTTACATGAGAGAGCATACTAAGTTGGTGTATATACTCTAAAACAGAGTAGAATAGGGCATTGTATATTTTTCCTGACAGATTATATTCAGAGAAATTTTGTTTTTAACATTAGGGTGCCTAGATGATATTTAGACTTTTTTCGATTCATGTAAAATTAGAATTTTAATATTTTACATGAGACAGCACCCTGAGTTCGTGTATATACTCTAAAATAGAGTAGAATAGGGCATTGTATTTTTTTTTTGACAGATTTTATTAGGAGCAATTTTGTTTCTAAAACTGGTGTGCCTTGATAATATTTAGATTTTTTCGATTTAGTTAAATTAGAATTTCTGTATTTTACATGAGAGAGCATATTGAGTTGGTGTATTTACTACAAAACAGAGTAGAAAAGGGCATTGTATATTTCTTCGGACAGATTATATTCTGAGCAATTTTGCTTTTAACATTGGCGTGCCTAGATAATATTTAGATTTTTTACGGTTCGCTTAAAATATAGAATTTCAGTATTTTACATGAGATAGCAAAATGAGTTGGTGTATATACTCCAAAACAGAGTAGAATAGAGCATTGTTTATATTTTCTGACAGATTATATTCAGAGCAATTTTGTTTTTAACATTGGGGTGCCTAGATAATATTTAGATTTCTTTCGATTCACGTAAAATTAGAATTTCGGTACTTTACATTAGAGAGCATACTTATTTGGTGTATATACTCCAAAAGAGAGTAGAATAGGGCATTGTTTATATTTTCTGAAAGATTATATTCAGAGCAATTTTGTTTTTCAGATTGGGGTGCATAGATAATATTTAGGTTTTTTTCGATTCACGTAAAATTAGAATTTCGGTATTTTACATTAGAGAGCATACTTATTTGGTGTATATACTCCAAAACAGAGTAGAATAGAGCATTGTTTATATTTTCAGACAGATTATATTCAGAGCAATATTGTTTTTAACATTGGGGTGCCTAGATAATATTTAGGTTTCTTTAGATTCACATAAATTTACAATTTCTGTATTTTACATGAGAGAGCGTATTCAGTTGGTCTATATACTCCAAAACAGAGTAGAATAAGGCATTGTATATTCTTTCTGACAGATTTTATTCAGAGCAATTTGGTTTTAACATTAAGGTGCCTATATAATACATTGATTTTTTTCGATTCGCTTAAATATAGAATTTCTGTATTTTAAGTGAGAGAGAATATGGAGTTGGTGTATAGTCTCCAAAACAGAGTAGAATAAAGCATTGTATATATTTTTTAACAGACTATATTCAGAGCCATTTTATTTTAACTTTGGGGCTCCTAGATATTATTTAGATTTATTCAATTAACGTGAAATTATAATTTAGGTTTTTTGCAAGAGAGAGCATGTTGAGTTGTTGTATATACTCCAAAACAGAGTAGAAAAGGGCATTGTATATTTTATATGACAAATTATATTCAGAGCAATTTTGCTTTAACAATCGGGTGCCTATATAATATTTATATTTTTGTCGATTCACGTAAATTTTGAATTTCGGTATTTTACATGATAGAGCACACTGAGCTGGTGTATATAGTTCAAAACAGAGTAGAATTGGGCATTGTATATTCTTTCTGACAGATTATATTCAGAGCAATTTTGCTTTTAACATTGGGGTGCCTAGATAATATTTAAATTTTTATCGATTCACTTAAATATAGAATTTCTCTATTTTACTTGAGAGAGAATATTGAGATGGTGTATATATTCCAATACAGGGTAGAATAGGGCATTGTATATTTCTTCTGACAGATTATATTCAGAGCAATTTTGTTTTTAACATTGGGTTGCCTAGATAATATTTAGATTTTTTTTCATTCACGTAAAATTAGAATTTCTGTATTTTAAAAGAGAGAGCATACTGAGTTGGTGTATGTACTCCAAAACAGAGTAGAATAGGGCATGTTATATGTTTTCTGACAGATTATATTCAGAGCAATTATGTTTTTAACATTGAAGTGCCTAGATAATATTTAGATTTTTTTCGGTTAACGTAAAATTAGAATTTTTGTATTTTACATGAGAGAGCAAACTGAGTTGGTGTATATACCCTAAAACAGAGTAGAATAGGGCATTGTATATTTTTTCTGACAGACTATATTCAGAGCAATTTTGTTTTTAACATTGGGGTGTATAGATAATATTTAGATTTTTTCGATTTGCATAAAATTAGAATTTCTGTATTTTACATGAGAGAGCGTATTGAGTTGTTGTATATACTACAAAAGAAAGTAGAAAAAAGCATTGTATATTTTCTCTGACAGATTATATTCAGAGAAATATTCCTTTTTACATTGGGGTGCCTAGATAATATATAGATTTTTTTCGATTCGCTTAAATATAGAATTTCTGTATTTTACAAGACAGAGAATATGGAGTTGGTGTATATACTCCAAAACAGACTAGAATAGGGCATTGTATATTTTTTCTGACAGATTATATTTAGAGCAATTTTTTTTTCAACATTGGGGTGACTAGATAATATTTAGAGTTTTTTCGATTCACGTAAAATTAGAATTTCCGTATTTTACATGAGAGAGCATACTGAGTTGGTGAATATACTTCAAAACTAAGTAGAAAAAGGCATTGTATATTTATTCTAACAGAGTATATTAAGAGCAATTTTCTTTTAACTTTGGGGCGCATCCATATTATTTAGATTTTTTTCGATTTGTGTAAAATGAAAATTTCGGTATTTTACATGAGAGAGCATATTGAGTTGGTGTTTATACTCCAAAATAGAGTAGAATAGGGCATTGTATATTTTTTCTGACAGATTATATTCAGAGCGATTTTGCTTTTAACATTGGTTTGCCTAGATAATATTTAGATTTTTTTCGATTTGCTTAAATATACAATTTCTGTATTTTAAATGAGAGAGCATATGGAGTTGCTGTATATACTCCAAAACAGAGTAGAATAGGGCATTGTATATTTTATCTGACAGATTATATTCAGAACAATTTTGTTTTTAAAATTGGGGTGCCTATATAATATTTAGATATTTTCGATTCGTGTAAATTTAGAATTTCACTATTTTACATGAGAGAGCATACTGAATTCGTATATATACTCCAAATCAGAGTAGAATAAGGCATTGTATATTTTTTCTAACAGACTGTATTCAGATCCATTTTCTTTTAACTTTGGGGCGCCTAGATATTATTTACATATTTGTCAATTCACGTAAAATTTGAATTTCGGTATTTTCCATGAGAGAGCATATTGAGGTGTTGTATATACTCCAAAACGAATTAGAAAAGGGCATTGTATACTTTTCCTGACAGATTTTATTCAGAGAAATTTTCCTTTTAACAATGGGGTGCCTAGATAATATTTAGATTTATTTCTATTCACGTAAAATTACAATTTCGGTATTTTATTTTAGAGAGCATACTGAGTTGGTGTATATACTCCAAAAAAGAGTAGAAGAAGGCATTGTATATTTTTTCTGACAGATTATATTCAGAACAATTTTGTTTTTATCATTGGGGTGCCTAGATAACATTTAGATTTTTTTGATTCGGGTAAAATTAGAATTTCTGTATTTTACAAGAGAGAGCGAGTTGAGTGTGTGTGTATATTACAAAACAGAGTATAAAAAATCATTGTCTATTTCTTCTGACAGATTGTATTCTCAGCATTTTTTCTTTTAAAATTGGGGTGCCTATATAATATTTAGATTTCTTTCGATTCACCTAAAATTAGAATTTCGGTATTTTACATGAGTGAGCATATTGAGTTGGTGTATATACTCCAAAACAGAATTGAATAGGGCATTGTATATTTATTCTGACAGATTATATTCAGTGCAATTTTGCTTTTAACATTGGGGTGCCTAGAGAATATTTAGATTTTGTTCGATTCGCTTAAATATAGAATTTCTGTATTTTACATTAGAGAGAGTATGGAGTTGGTGTATGTACTCCAAAACAGAGTAGAATAGGGCATTTTAAATTTTTTCTGACAGATTATCCTCAGAGAAATTTTTTTTTTAACATTGGGGTGCCTAGGTAATATTTAGATTTTTTTCGATTCGCTTAAATATAGAATTTTTGTATTTTACATGAGAGAGCATATGAAGATGGTGTATATATTCCAAAAGAGAGTAGAATAGGGCATGTTACATTTTTTCTGACAGATTATATTTCGAGCAATTTTGCTTTTAACATTGGGGTGCCTAGATAATATTTAGATTTTTTCGATTCGGTTAAAATTAGAATTTCGTTATTTTACATGAGAGAGCATAATTAGTTGGTGTATATACTCCAAAACAGAGTAGAATAAGGCATTGTATATATATTTTCTCTAACAGACTATATTCAGAGCCATTTTCCTTTAACTTTGGGGCTCCTAGATATTATTTAGATTTTTGTGATTCGTGTAAAATAAGAATTTCGGTATTTTATATAAGAGAGCATATTGAGTTGGTGTATATACTCGAAAACATAGTAGAAAAGGGCATTGTATTTATTTTCTTACAGACTATATTCAGAGCAATTTTGCTTTTAACATTGGGGTGCCTAGATAATATTTAGATTTTTGTCGATTTGCTTAAATATAGAATTTCTGTATTTTACATGAGAGAGCCTATTGAGTGGTGTACATACTCCAAATCAAAACAGAAGAGGTCATTGTATATTTTTTCTGAGACATTATATTAAGAGCAATTTTGTTTTTAACATATGGGTGCCTAGATAATATTTAGATTTTTTTCGATTCACGTAAATATAGAATTTCTGTATTTTACATGAGAGAGCATACTGAGTTGGTGTATATACTCCAAAACATAGTAGAATAGGGCATGTTATATATTTTCTGACAGATTATATTCATAGCAATTATGTTTTTAACATTGGGGTGCCTAGAAAATATTTAGATTTTTTTCGATTCACGTAAAATTAGAATTTCTGTATTTTACATGAGAGAGCATACTGAGTTGGTGTATATACTCAAAAACAGAGTACAATAGGGCATGTTATATATTTTCTGACAGATTATATTCAGAGCAATTATGTCTTTAACATTGGGGTGCCTAGATAATATTTAAATTTTTTTCGATTAACGTAAAATTAGAATTTCTGTAATTTACATGAGAGAGCATGTGGAGTTGGTGTATATACTCTAAAACAGAGTAGAATAGGGCATTGTATATTTTTTCTGACAGATTATATTCAGAGAAATTTTGTTTTTTACATTGGGGTGCATAGATAATATTTAGATATTTTCGATCCGGATAAAATTAGAATTTCTGTATTTTACATGAGAGAGAGTATTGAATTGTTGTATATACTACAAAAGAGAGTAGAAAAGGGAATTGTATATTTTATCTGACAGATTATATTCAGAGCAATTTTGCTTTTAACATTGGCGTGCCTAGATATTATTTAGATTTTTTTCGATACACGCAAAATTAGAATTTTCGTATTTTATGTGAGAGAGCATATTCAGTTGGTGTATATACTCTAAAACAGAGTAGAAAATGGCATTGTATTTTTTTTCTGACAAATTATATTCAGAGCAATTTTTTTTTTAACATTCGGGTGCCTATATAATATTTAGATTTTTTTCAAATCACGTAAAATTAGAATTATTATATTTTACATGAGACAGCATACTGAATATGTGTATATACTCCAAAACAGAGTAGAATAAGGCATTGTATGTTTTTTCTAACAGACTATATTCAGAGACATTTTCGTTATACTTTGGGGCGCCTAGATATTATATAGATTTTTTTCTATCGTGTGGAATTAGAATTTCGGTATTCTACTTGAGAGAGCTAATTGAATTGGTGTATATACTCCAAAACAGAGTAGAAAAGGGCATTGTATATTATTTCTGACATATTATATTCAGAGAAATTTTGCTTTTAACGTTGGGGTGCCTAGATACTATTTAGATTTATTTCAATTCACGTAAAATTAGAATTTCCGTATTTTACATGAGAGAGCATAGTGAGTTGGTGTATATACTCCAAAACAGAGTAGAAAATGGCGTTGTATATTTTTTCTAACAGACTATATTCAGAGCCATATTCTGTTAACTTTCTGGAGCCTAGATATTATTTAGATTTTTATCGAATCACGTAAAATTAGTATATCGGGATTTTATGTGAGACCATATTGAGTTGGTTTATATACTACAAAACAGAGTAGAAAAGGGCATTTTATATTTCTTCTGACAGATTTTATTCAGAGCAATTTAGCTTTTAACATTGGGTTGCCTAGATAATATTTAGATTTTTTTCAATTCGCTTAAATATACAATTTGTGTATTTTAAATGAGAGAGCATATGGAGTTGGTGTATATACTCCAAAACAAAGTAGAAAAGGGCATTGTATATTTTATCTGACAGATTATATTCAGAACAATTTTGTTTTTAAAATTGGGGTGCCTAGATAATATTTAGATATTTTCGATTCGCATAAATTTTGAATTTCAGTATTTTACATGAGAGACCATACTGAGTTGGTATATATACTCCAAAACAGAGTAGAATCAGGCATTGTTTTTTTTCTAACAGACTATATTTAGACCTATTTTCTTTTAACTTTGGGGCGCCTAAAAATTATTTAGATATTTTTCGATTCACATAAAATTTGAATTTCGGTATTTTCAATGAGAGAGCATATTGAGGTGTTGTATATACTCCATAACAGAGTAGAAAAGGGCATTGTATATATGTTCTGACAGATTTTATTCAGAGCAACTTTACTTTTAACATTGGAGTGCCTAGATAATATTTAGATTTCTTTCTATTCACGTAAAATTAGAATTTCGGTATTTGACATTAGAGAGCATACTGAGTTGGTGTATATACTCCAAAACAGAGTAGAATAGGGCATTGTATATTTTTTCTTACAGATTATATTCAGAGCAATTTTGTTTTTATCATTGGGGTGCCTATATAATATTTAGATGTTTTCGATTCGGGTAAAATTCGAATTTCTATATTTTACAAAATGGAGCATACTGAGTTCGTGTATATACTACAAAACAGAGTAGAATAGGGCATTGTATATTTTCTTTGACAGAAGATATTCAGTGCAATTTTGTTTTTAACATTGGGGTGCCTAGATAATGTTTAGATTTTTCGATTCGGGTTAAATTAGAATTATTGTATTTTACATGAGAGAGCATATTGAGTTGGTGTATATACTACAAAACCGAGGAGAAAAGAGCATTTTATAATTTTTCTGACAGATTATATTTAGAGCAATTTTGTTTTTAACATTGGGGTGCATAGATAATATTTAGATTTTTTTCGATTCACGTAAATTTGGAATTTCTGTATTTTACATGAGAGAGCATGCTGAGTTGGTGTATATACTCTAAAACAGAGTAGAATAGGGCATTGCATATTTTTTCTGAAAGATTATATTCAGAGCAATTTTGTTTTTAACATTGGGGTACATAGATAATATTTAGATTTTTTCGATCTGGATAAAATTAGAATTTCTGTATTTT
This sequence comes from Callithrix jacchus, assembly GCF_049354715.1. NCBI lineage: Eukaryota > Metazoa > Chordata > Mammalia > Primates > Cebidae > Callithrix > Callithrix jacchus. The sequence continues at coordinate 54,099,973 of NC_133519.1, forward strand.
ACATGAGAGAGTGTATTGAATTGTTGTATATACTACAAAAGAGAGTAGAAAAGGGAATTGTATATTTTCTCTGACAGGTTATATTCACAGCAATTTTGCTTTTAACATTGTGGTGCCTAGATAATATATAGATTTTTTTCGATTCGCTGAAATATAGAATTTCTGTATTTTACCTGAGAGAGGATATGGAGTTGGTGTATATACTCCAAAACAGAGTAGAATAGGGCATTGTATATTGTTTCTGACAGATTATATTCAGAGCAACTTTGCTTTTAACATTGGGGTTCCTAGATAATATTTAGGTTTTATTCAATTCACGTAAAAATATAATTTTGGTATTTTACATGAGAGAGCATACTGAGTTTGTGTATATACTCCAAAACAGAGTAGAATAGGGCATTGTATATTTTTTCTCACAGATTATATTCAGAGCAACTTTGCTTTTAACATCAAGGTGCCTAGATAATATTTAGATTTTTCTCGATTAAGGTAAAATTAGAATTTCGGTATTTTACATGAGAGAGCATACTGACTTGGTGTATATACTCCAAAACAGAGTAGAATTAGGTATTGTATATATTTCTAATAGACTGTCTTCAGAGCCAGCTTCTTTTACCATTGGGGCACCTAGATATTTTTTAGATTTTTTTTGATTCGTGTAAATTTGAATTTCGGTATTTAACATTAGAGAACATATTGAGTTGGTGTATATATTCCAAAACAGAGTAGAAAAGGGCATTGTATATTCTTTCTTTCAGATTATATTCAGAGCAATTTTGCTATTTACATTGGGGTGCTTCGATAATATTTAGATTTTTTTCGAATCACGTAAAATTAGAATTTTGGTATTTTACATGAAAGAGCACACTGAGTTGTTTTATATACTCCAAAACATAGTAGAATAGGGCATTGTATATTTTTTCTGACAGATTATATTCAGAGAAATTTTGTTTTTAACACTGGCTATTCTAGATTATATTTAGAATTTGTCGATTTGGGTAAAATTAGAATTTCTCTATTTTACATGAGAGAGCACACTGATTTGGTGTATATTCTTCAAAATAGGGTAGAATAAGGCATTGTATATATTTTCTAACAGACTATATTCAGAGCCACTTTGTTTTAACTTTGGGGCACCTAGATATTATTTAGATTATTTTCGATTCAGGTAAAATTAGAATTTCTATATTTTACATGAGAGAGCATATTGAGTTGGTGTATATACTACAAAACCGAGTAGAAAAGGGGATTGTATATTTTTTCTGACAGATTATATTCAGAGAAATTTTGTTTTTACATTGGGATGCCTAGAAAGTATTTAGATTTTTTCAATTCGGATAAAATTTTATATCTGTATTTTACATGAGAGAGCATACTGAGTTGGTGTATACACTTCACAACAGAGTAGAACAAGGCATTGTTTATTTTTTCTAACAGACTATATTCAGAGCCATTTTCTTTTAACTTTGGGGCGCCTAGATATAATTTAGATTTTTTCAATACACGTAAAATTATAATTTAGGATTTTTGCCTGAGAGAGCATATTGAGCTGGTGTATATTCTCCAAAACAGAGTAGAAAAGGGCATTGTATATTTTATATGACAGATTACATTCAGAGCAATTTCGCTTTTAACATTGGGGTGCCTAGATAATATTTAGATTTTTGTCGATTTATGTAAATTGAGAATTTCGCTATTTTAAATGACAGAGCATACTGAGTTGGTGTACATACTTCAAATAAGAGTAGAATTGGGCATTGTATATTTTTTTTGACAGATTATATTCAGAGTAATTTTGCTTTTAACATTGGGGTGCCTAGAGAATATTTAGATTTTTTCGATTCGCTTAAATATACAATTTCTGTATTTTAAATAAGAGAGCATACTTAGTTGGTGTATATACTCCGAAACAGAGCAGAATAGGGCATTGTATATTATATCTGACAGATTATATTCAGAACAATTTTGTTTTTAAAATTGGGGTGCCTAGAAAATATTTAGATTTTTTCGATTCGTGTAAATTTAGAATTTAAGTATTTTACATTAGAGAGTATACTGAGTTGGTATATATACTCCAAATCAAAGTAGAATAAGGCATTGTGTATTTTTTCTAACAGAATATATTCAGAGCCATTTTCTTTTAACTTTGAAGCGCCTAGATATTATTTAGATTTTTTTCGATTCACGTAAAATTATAATTTATAGTTTTTGCATGAGAGAACATATTGAGTTGGTGTATATACTCCAAAAGAGAGTATAAAAGGGCATTGTATATTTATATGACAGATCGCATTCAGAGCAATTTTTCTTTTAAAATTGGGGTGCCTATATAATATTTAGATTTTTTTCGATTCACGTAAATTTAGAATTTCGGTATTTTACATGAGAGAGCATACTGAGTTGGTGTACATACTTCAAGAAAGAGTAGAATTGGGCATTGTATATTTTTTCTGACAGATTATATTCAGAGCAATTTTGCTTTTAACATTGGGGTGCCTAGAGTCTATTTAGATTTTTTTCGATTCGCTTAAATATAGAATTTCTGTATTTTACATTAGAGAGCCTATTGAGTTGGTATATATACTCCAAAACAGAGTAGAATAGGGCATTTTAAATTTTTTCTGACAGATTATACTCAGACCAATTTTGTTTATAACATTGGTGTGCCTAGATAATATTTATATTTTTTTCACTTCGCTTAAATATTGAATTTTTTTATTTTACATGAGAGAGCATATGGAGATGGTTTATATATTAAAAAACAGAGTAGAATAGGGGATGTTATATTTTTTCTGACAGATTATATTCCGAGCAATTTTTTTTTTATCATTGGGGTACCTTGATAATATTTAGATTTTTTCGATTCAGGTAAAATTGGAATTTCGGTATTTTACATGAGAGAGCATACTTAGTTGGTGTATATACTCGAAAACAAAGTAGAATAAGACATTGTATATTTTCTCTAACAGACTATTTTCTGAGCCATTTTCTTTTAACTTTGGGGCGCCTAGATAATATTTAGATTTTCTTTAGATTCACGTAAATTTAGAATTTCGGTATTTTACATGAGAGAGCATACTGAGTTGGTGTATATACTCCAAAACAGAGTAGAAAAGGACATTGTATATTTTTTATGACAGAATATATTCAGAGCAATTTAGCTTTTAACATTGGAGTGCCTAGATAATATTTAGATATTTGTCGATTCACGTAAATTAAGAATTTCAGTATTTTACATGAGAGAGCATACTGAGTTGGTGTATATACTCCAAAAAAGAGTAGAATAGGGCATTGTATATTTTTTCTGAAAGATTATATTCAGAGCAATTTTGTTTTTAACACTGGCGTGCCTAGATAATATATAGAGTTTGTCAATTAACGTAAAATTAGAATTTCGGTATTTTTCATGAGAGAGCATACTGAGTTGGTGTATATACTCCAAATCAGAGTAAAATAGGGCATTTTATATTTTTTCTGACAGATTATATTCAGAGCTATTTTGCTTTTACATTCGGGTCCTAGATAATATATAGATTTTTTTCGATTCGCCTAAATATGGAATTTCTGTATTTTACATGAGAGAGAATATCGATTTGGTGTATATACTCGAAAACACAGTAGAATAGGGCATTGTACATTTTTTCTGACAGATTATATTCATAAAAATTTTGTTTTTAACATTGGGGTGCCTAGATAATATTTAGATATTTTTTGATTCACGTAAATATAGAATTTTTGTATTTTACATGAGAGAGCATATGGAGTTGGTGTATGTCCTCCAAAACTGAGAAGAATTGGGCATTTTATATTTTTTCTGACAGATTATATTCAGAACAATTTTTTTTTTACATTGGGGTGCCTAGATAATATTTAGATTTTTTTCGATTCACGTAAAATTAGAATTTCTGTATTTTACATGAGAGAGCATACTGAGTTGGTGTATATAATCCAAACCAGAGTAGAATAGGGCATGCTATATATTTTCTGACAGATTACATTCAGAGCAATTGTGTTTTTAACATTGGGGTGCCTGGATAATATTTAGATCTTTTTCGATTCACGTAAAATTAGAATTTCTGTATTTTACATGAGAGAGCATGGTGAGGTGGTTTATATAGTCTAAAACAGAGTAGAATAGGGCATTGTATATTTTTTCTGACAGATTATATTAAGAGCAATTTTTTTCTTAAAATTGTGGTGCCTAGGTAATATTTAGATATTTTTCGATTCACGTAAATTTAGAATTTCGGTATTTTATATGAGAGAGCATATTGAGTTGCTGTATATACTCCAAAACAGAGCAGAAAAAAACATTGCGTATTTTTTCTGACACACTATATTTAGAGCAATTTCGGTTATAACATTGGAATGCCTAGATAATACTTAGAATTTTATCGGTTCGTGTATACTAGAATTTCTGATACTTACCTGGGAGAGCATATTGAGTTGGTGTATATACTCCAAAACAGAGTAGAAGATGGGATTACATATTTCTTTTGACAGATTACATTCAGTCCAATTTTGCTTTTAAGATTGGGTTACCTAGATTATATTTAGATTTTTTTCGATTCACGTAAAATTAGAATTTCGGTATTTACCATGAGAGAGCATACTGAGTTGTGTATATACTCCAACACAGAGTAGAATAGGGCATTGTATATTTTTTCTGACAGATTATATTCAGAGCAATTTTGTTTTTAACATTGGGTTGCCTAGATCATATTTAGATTTTTTTCGATTCACGTAAAATTAGAATTTCGGTATTTTACGTTAGAGAGCATAATTATTTTGTGTATATACTCAAAAAGAGAGTAGAATAGGGCATTGTATATTTTGTTTTTTTACATGAGAGGGCATAGAAAGTTGGTGTATATACTCTAAAACAGAGTAGAATAGGGCATTGTATATTTTTTCTGACAGATCATATTCAGAGCAATTTTTTTTTAACATTGGGGTGCCTAGATAATATTTAGATTTTTTTCGATTCACGTAAAATTGGAATTTCGGTATTTTACGTTAGAGAGCATAATTATTTGGTGTATATACTCAAAAAGAGAGTAGAATAGGGCATTGTATATTTTCTCTGACAGTTTATATTCAGCGAAATTTTGTTTTTATCATTGGGGTGCCTAGATAATATTTAGATATTTCGATTGGGGTAAAACTAGAATTTCTGTATTTTACATGAGAGAGCGTATTGAGTTGGTGTATATACTCCAAAACAGAGAAGAATAGGGCATTGTATATTTTTTCTGACAGATTTTATTCAGAGCAATTTTGCTTTTAACATTAAGGTGCTTATATAATATATAGATTTTTTTCAATTCGCTTAAATATAAAATTTCTGTATTTTACATGAGAGAGAATATTGAGTTGGTGTATATACTGCAATAAGGAGTAGAATAGGGCATGGTATATTTTTTCTGACAGATTATATTCACAGCAATTTTGTTTTAAACACTGGGTTGTCTAGATAATATTTAGATTTTTTTCGATTCACATAAAATTAGTATTTCGGTATTTTACAGGAGAGAGCATATTGAGTTGGTGTATATACTCCAAAACATAGGAGAAAAGGGCATTGTATATTTTTTCTTACAGATTAAATTCAGAGCAATTTTGCTTTAAACATTGGGGTGCATAGATAATATTTAGATTTTTGTCGATTCACGTAAATATAGAATTTCTGTATTTTACATGAGAGAGCATATGGAGTTGGTATATATACTACAAAACAGAGTAGAATAGGGCATTGTATATTTTTTCTGACAGATTATATTCAGAACAATTTGGTTTTTAACATGGGGGTGCCTAGATAATATTTAGATTTTTTTAAATTCAGGTAAAATTAGAATTTCTGTATTTTACATCAGAGAGCGTATTGAGTTGGTGAATATACTCCAAAACAGAGTAGAATAGTTCATTGTATATTTTTTCTGACAGATTATATTCAGAGAAATTTTGTTTTTAACATTGCGGTGCCTAGATAATATTTAGCTTTTTTTCGATTCACGTAAAATTAGAATTTTGTTATTTTACATGAGAGAGCATACTAAGTGTGTGTATATATTCTAAAACAGAGTAGAATAGAACATTGTATATTTTTTCTGACAGTCTATATTCAGAGCAACTTTGCTTTTAACATTGGGGTGCCTAGATAATATTTAGGTTTTTTTCGATTCACGTAAAAATAGAATTTCGGTATTTTACATGAGAGAGCACACTGTGTTGGAGTATACACTCCAAAACAGAGTAGTATAAAGCATTGTATATTTTCTCTAACAGACTATATTCAGAGCCATTTTCTGTTAACTTTGGGGCGCCTAGATATTATTTAGATTTTGTTGATTGAGGTAAAATTATAATTTTGGTTTTTTGCATGAGAGAGCATATTGAGTTGGTGTATATACTCCAAAACAGAGTAGAAAAGGGCATTGTATATTTTATATGACAAATTACATTCATAGCAATTTTGCTTTTAACATTGGGGTGCCTTGATAATATTTAGATATTTGCCGATTCCCGTAAATGAAGAATTTCGGTATTTTACATGAGAGTCCATAATGAGTTGGTGTATATATTCCAAAAAAGAGTAGAATAGGGCATTGTATAATTATTCTGACAGATTATATTCAGAGCAATTTGTTTTTAACACTGGCGTGCCTTGATAATATTTAGATCTTTGTCGATTAACGTAAAATTAGAATTTTGGTTTTTTACATGAGAGAGCACACTGAGTTGGTGTGTATACTCCAAAAGACAGTAGAATAGGACATTGTATATTTTTTCTTACAGATTATATTTAGAGCAATTTGGTTTTTAACATTGGGGTACCTAGATAATATTTAGAATCTTTCGATTCAGGTAAAATTAGAATTTCTCTATTTTACATGAGAGAGCATATTGAGTTTTTGTATATACTTCAAAACAGAATAAAAAATGGCATTGTATATGACTTCTGACAGATTATATTCAGAGCCATTTTGCTTTTAACATTGGGATGCCTAGATAATATATAGAATTTTTTTATTTGCCTTAATAGGGAATTTCTGTATTTTACATTAGAGAGAATATCGAGTTGGTGTATATACTCCAAAACACAGTAGAATAGGGCATTGTATATTTTTTCTGCAGACTATATTCAGAGCAATACTGTTTTTAACATTGGGGTGCCTAGATATTATTTAGATTTTTTTCAATTCACGTAAAATTAGAATTTCAATATTTTACACGACAGAGCATAGTGAGTTGGTGTATATACTCCAAAACATAGTAGAAAAGGGCATTGTATATTTTTTCTTACAGATTATATTCAAAGCAATTTTGCTTTTAACATTGGACTGCCTAGATAATTTTTAGATTTTTTTTGATTCACGTAAATATAGAATTTCTGTATTTTACAGGAGAGGGCATATGGAGTTGGTGTATATCCTCCAAAACAGAGAAAAATAGGGCATTGTGTATTTTTTCTGACAGATCATATTCAGAACAATTCTGTTTTTAACATTGGGGTGCCTAGATGATATTTAGATTTTTTCGATTCGGGTAAAATTAGAATTTCTATATTTTACTTGACAGAGCGTATTGAGTTGGTGTATATATGCCAAAAGAGAGTATAAAAGGGCATTGTATATTTTTTCTGACAGATTATATTCAGAGCAATTTTGCTTTTAACTTTTGGGTTCCTAGATAATATTTAGAGTTTTGTCGATTCACGTAAATTATAATTTCTGTATTTTACATGAGAGACCATAGTGAGTTGGTGTATATACTCCAAAACAGAGTAGAATAGGGCATTGTATATTTTGTCTGAGTGATTATAATCAGAGAAATTTTGCTTTTAACATTCGGGAGCCTAGATAATATTTAGATTTTTTTTAATTCACGTAAAATTAGAATTTCGGTGTTTTACATGAGAGAGCCTACTGATTTGATGTATAAACTCCAAAACAGAGTAGAATAGGGTATTGTATATTTTTTCTCACAGATTATATTCAGAGCAATTTTGTATTTAACATTGGGTTCGTAGATAATATTTAGATATTTTTCTATTCACGTAAAATTAGATTTTCGGTATTTTACGTGAGAGAGCATACTAAGTTGTTGTATATACTCTAAATCAGAACAGAATAGGGCGTTGTATATTTTTTCTGACAGATTATGTACAGAGCAATTTTGGTTTTAACGTTGGTGTACCTAGATAATATTTAGATTTTTTCGATTCGGGTAACATTAGAATTTTTGTATTTTACAAGAGAGAGCGTATTGAATGTGTGTATATATTACAAAACAGAGTAGATAAGGGCATTGTCTATTTATTCTGACAGATTATATTCTGAGCATTTTTGCTTTTAACATTGGGGTGCCTATATAATATAAAGATTTTTTTCGATTCACTTTAATATAAAATTTCTGTATTTTACATGAGAGAGAATATGGAGTTGGTGTATATACTCGAAAACAGAGTAAAATAGGGCGTTGTATATTTTTTATGACAGATTATATTCAGAGCAATTTTGCTTTTAACATTGGGGTGCCTAGATAATATTTAGATTTTTTTCCATTCACGTATAATTTGAATTCCTGTATTTTACATGAGAGAGCATACTGAGTTGGTGTATATACTCCAAAACAGAGTAGAATAAGGCATTGTATGTTTATTCTAACAGACTATATTCAGAGCCATTTTCGTTTAACTTTGGGGTGCCTAGATATTATATAGGTTTTTTCAATTCGTGTAAAATTACAGTTTCGGTATTTTACATGAGAGAGCATATGGAGTTGGGGTATATATTTCAAAACAAAGCAGAAAAGGGAATTGTATATTTTTTCTGACAGATTATATTCAGAGCAATTTTGCTTTTAACATTGGGGTGCATATATAATATTTAGATTTCTTTCGATTCACGTAAAATTAGAATTTCGGTATTTTACATGAGAGAGCATACTGAGTTGGTGTATATACTCCAAAACAGGGTTGAATAGGGCATTTTATATTTTTTCTGACAGATTACATTCAGTGCAGTTTTGATTTTAACATTGGGGTGCCTAGAGAATATTTAGATTTTTTTCAATTCGCTTAAATATAGAATTTCTGTATTTTACTTTAGAGAGCATATGGAGTTGGTGTATGTACTCCAAAGCAGATAAGAAGAGGGCATTTAAAATTTTTTCTGACAGATTATACTCAGAGTAATTTTGTTTTTAACATTGGGGTGCCTAGATAATATTTAGATTTTTTTCGATTCGCTTAAATATAGAATATTTCTATTTTAAATGAGAGAGCATATGGAGATTGTGTATATATACCAAAACAGAGTAGAACAGGGCATTTTACATTTCTTCTGACAGATTATATTTCGAGCAATTTTGCTTTTAACATTGGGGTGCCTATATAACATTTAGATTTTTTCGATTTGGTTAAAATTAGAATTTTGGTATTTTACATGAGAGAGCATAATTAGTTGGTTTATATACTCAAAAACAAAGTAGAATAAGGAATTGCATATTTTCTCTAACAGACTATATTCAGAGCCATTTTCCTTTACCTTTGGGCCTCCTATATATTATTTAGATTTTTTTGATTCGCATAAAATAAGAATTTCGGTATTTTATATAAGAGAGCATATTGAGTTGGTGTATATTCTCCAAATCAGAGTAGAAAAGGGCATTGTGTATTTTTTCTGAGAGATTATTTTCAGGGCAATTTTTTTTTTATCATTGGGGTGCCTAGATAATATTTAGATTTTCTCGATTTGGGTAAAATTAGAATTTCTGTATTTTACATGAGAGAGCGTATTGGGTTGGTGTATATACTCCAAAACAAAGTAGAATAGGGCATTGTATATTTCTTCTGACAGATTTTATTCAGAGCCATTTTGCTTTTAACATTAAGGTGCCTATAAAATATATAGATTTTTTTCGATTCGCTTAAATATAGAATTTCTGTATTTTACGTGCGAGAGAATATGGAATTTGTGTATATACGGCAAAACAGAGTAGAATAGAGCATTGTATATTTTTTGTGACAGACTATATTCAGAGCAATTTAGTTTTTAACACTGGGTTGCCTAGGTATTATTTAGAATTTTTTCGATTCACGTAAATATTGAATTTCTGTATTTTACAGGAGAGAGCATATGGAGTTGGTAAATACACTACAAAACAGAGTAGAATAGGGAATTGTATATTTTTTCTGAAATGTTCTATTCAGAACAATTTTGTTTTTAACATTGGGGTGCCTAGATAATATTTAGATTTTTTCGATTCACGTAAAATTAGAGTTTCTGTATTTTACATGAGAGACCCTATTGAGTGCGTGTATATACTACAAAACAGAGTAGAATAGGGCATGTTATATGTTTTCTGACAGATTATATTCAGAGCAATTGTTCGTTTAACATTAAGGTGCCTATATAATATATAGATTTTTTTTGATTCGCTTAAATATAGAATTTCTGTATTTTACGTGAGAGAGAATATGGAGTTGGTGTATACACTACAAAACAGAGTAGAATAGGGCATTGTATATTTTTTCTGACAGATTATATTCAGATCAAATTTGTTTTTAACATTTTGGTACCTAGATAATATTTAAATTTTTTTTCGATTCACGTAAAATTAGAATTTCGCTATTTTACATGAGAGAGCATACTGAGTTGGAGTATATACTCCAAAACAGACTAGAATAAAGCATTGTATATTTTGTCTAACAGACTATAGTCAGAGCCATTTTCTTCTAACTTTGGGGCACCTAGATATTATTTAGATTTTTTCGATTCACGTATAATTCTAATTTAGTTTTTTTGCCTGAGAGAGCATATTGAGTTGGTGTATATACTTGAAAACAGAGTAGAATAGGGCATTGTATATTTTATATAACAGATTACATTCAGAGGAATTTTGCTTTTAACATTGTGGTGCCTATTTAATATTTAGATTTTTGTCGATTCACTAAAATTTAGAATTTCGGTATTTTACATGAGAGAGCATACTGAGTTGGTGTGCATACTTCAAAACAGAGTAGAATTGGGCATTGTATATTTTTTCTGACAGATTATATTCAGAGCAATTTTGCTTTTAACATTGGGGTGCCTAGAGTATATTTAGATTTTTTTCGATTCGCTTAAATATAGAATATCTGTATTTTACATTAGAGAGCATATTGAGTTGGTGTATGTACTCCAAAACAGAGAAGAAGAGGGCATTTTAAATTTCTTCTAACAGATTATACTCAGAGCAATTTTGGTTTTAACATTGGTGTGCCTAGATAATATTTAGATTTTTTTCGATTCGCTTATATATTGAATTTTTCTATTTTACATGAGAGAGCATATGGAGATGGTGTATATATTCCAAAACAGAGTAGAATAAGGCATGTTATATTTTTTCTGACAGATTATATTTCGAAGAATTTTTTTTTTAACATTGGGGTACCTAGATGATATTTAGAATTTTTTGATTCGGGTAAAATTGGAATTTCAGTATTTTACATGAGAGAGCATGCTTAGTTGGTGTATATACTCCAAAACTAAGTAGAATAAGGCATTGTATATTTTCTCTAACAGAATATTTTCAGAGCCATTTTCTTTTAACTTTGGGGAACCTAGTTAATATTTAGATTTTTTTAAATTCACGTAAAATTAGAATTTTGGTATTTTACATGAGAGAGCATACTGAGTTGGTGTATATACTCCAAAACAGAGTAGAATAGGGCATTGTATATTTTGTCTGAAATATTATCAGAACAATTTTGCTTGTAACATTCGGGTGCTTAGATAATATTTAGATTTTTTTCGATTCACGTAAAATTAGAATTTCGGTATTTTACATGAGAGAGCATACTGAGTTGGTGTATATACTCCAAAACAGAGTAGAATAGGTTATTGTATATTGTTTCTGATAGGTTAAATTCAGAGCAATTTTGTTTTTAACATTGGGTTGCCTAGATAATATTTAGATTTATTTCGATTCACGTAAATTTAGAATTTCGGTATTTTACATGAGAGAGCATTATAAGTTGGTGTATATACACTAAAACAGAGTAGAATAGGGCATTGTATATTTTTTCTGACAGATTATATTCAGAGAAATTTTGTTTTTAACATTGGTTTGCCTTGATAATATTTAGATTTTTTCGATTCGGGTAAAATTAGAATTTCTGTATTCTAAATGAGAGAGCGTATTGAGTTGGTGTATATATTACAAAACAGAGTAGAAAAGGGCATTGTATATTTTTTCTGACAGATTATATTCAGAGCAATTTTGCTTTTAACATTGGGGTGACTTGATAATATTTAGATTTTTTTGATTCACCTAAAATTAGAATTTTGGTATTTTACATGAGAGAGCATATTGAGTTGGTTTATATATTCCAAAACACTGTAGGAAAGGTCATTGTATATTTTTTGTAACAGATTATATTCAGAGCAATTTTGCTTATTACATTGGGTTCCCGAGGTAATATTTAGATTTTTTTCGATTCACGTAAATTTAGACTTTCGATATTTTACATGAGAGAACACACTGAGTTGGTGTATATACTCTAAAACAGAGTAGAAAAAAGCATTGTGTATTTTTTCTGAGATATTATATTCAGAGCAATTTTGTATTTAACATTGGGGTGCCTAGATAATATTTAGGTTTTGTTCGATTCACGTAAAAATATAATTTCGGTATTTTACATGAGAGAGCATACTGAGTTGGTGTATATACTCCAAAACAGAGTAGAATAAGGCATTGTTTATTTTTTCTAACAGACTATATTCAGAGCCATTTTCTTTTAACTTTGGGGCGCCTAAATATTATTTAGATTTTTTCGATTCACGTAAAATTTGAATTTCGGTGTTTTACATGAGAGAGCATACTGACCTGGTGTATATACTCCAAAACAGAGTAGATTTAGGTATTGTATATATTTCTAACACACTATCTTCAGAGCCAATTTCTTTTAACATTGGGGCGCCTAGATATTTTTTAGATTTTTTTCGATTCGCGTAAATTTGAATTTCGGTATTTTACATTAGAGAGCATATTGAGTTGGTGTATATACGCCAAAACAGAGTAAAAATGGGCATTGTATATATTTTTTGTCAGATTATTTTCAGAGCAACTTTGCTTTTAACATTCGGGTGCCTAGATAATATTTAGATTTATTTCGATTCAGGTAAAATTCAAATTTCGTTATTTTACATGAGAGAGCATACAGAGTTGGTTTATATACTACAAAAAAAAGTAGAATAAGGTGTTGTATATTTTTTCTGACAGAACATATTCAGAGCAATTTTGCTTTTAACATTAGGGTGCCTAGATAATATTTAGATTTTTTTCGATTCGCTTAAATATAGAATTTCTGTATTTTACATGAGAGAGCATATGGAGTTAGTGTATATACACCAAAACAGAGTAGAATAGGGCATTGTATATTTTTTTCTGGCACATTATATTCAGAGCAGTTTTCTTTTTAACATTGGGGTGCCAAGGTAACATTTAGATGTTTTTCAATTCACGTAAAATTAGAATTTCGGTATTTTACATAAGAGATCATATTGAGTTGGTGTATATACTTCAAAACAGAGTAGAATAAGGCATTGTATATTTATTCTAACAGACTATATTCAGAGCCATTTTATTTTAACTTCGGGGCGCCTAGATATTATTTAGATTTATCTCGATTCACGTAAAATTAGAACTTCGGTATTTTACATGAGAGAGCTTACTGAGTTGGTGTATATACTCCAAAACAGCGTAGGTTAAGGCATTGTATATTTATTCTAACAGACTATATTCAGAGCTATTTTGATTTAACTTTGGGGCACCTAGATATTATTTAGATTTTTTTCGATTCACGTAAAATTAGAATTTCGGTATTTTACATGAGAGAGCATATTGAGTTGGTGTATATACTCCAAAACAGAGTAGAAATGGGCATTGTATATTTTTTCTGACAGATTATTTTCAGAGTAATTTCACTTTTAACAATCAGGTGCCTAGATAATATTTAGATTTATTTTGATTCACGTAATTTAGAATTTCTGTATTTTACATGAGAGAGCATAATGAGTTGGTGTATATACTCCAAGAAAAAGTAGAATAAGGCATTGTATATTTTTTCTAACAGACTATATTCAGAGCCATTTTCTTTTCTCATTGGGGAGCCTAGATATTATTTAGAATTTTCAATTCGCGTAATTTAGGATTTCGGTATTTTACATGAGATACCATATTGAGTTGGTGTATATACTCCAAAACAGAGTAGAAAAGGGCATTGTATACCTTTCCTGACAGATTATATTCAGAGAAATTTTGCTTTTAACATTCGGGTGCCTAGTTTATATTTAGATTATTTTCGATTCACGTTAAATTAGAATTTCAGTGTTTTACATGAGAGAGCATACTGAGTTGGTGTATATACTCCAAAACAGAGTAGAATAAGGCATTGTATATTTTTTCTAACAGACTATATTCAGAGCCAATTTCTTTTAACTCTGGGGCGACTGGATAATATTTAGACTTTCGTCGATTCGGGTAAAAAGAGAATTTTGGCATTTTACATGAGAGAGCATATTGAGTTTGTGTATATACTATGAAACATAGTAGAATAGGGCATTGTATATTTTTTCTGACAGATTATATTGAGAGCAATTTTGTTTTAACATTGGGTTGCCTAGATAATATTTAGATATTTTTCTATTCACTTAAAATTAGAATTTCGGTATTTTACATGAGAGACCATACTTTGTTGGTGTATATACTCCAAAACAGAGTAGAATAAGGCATTGTATATTTTTTCTAAGAGACTATATTCAGAGTTATTTTCATTTAACATAGGGCGCCTAGATATTATTTAGATTATTTTCGATTCACGTAGAATTAGTATTTCGGTATTTTGCATGAGAGAGGATATTGTGTGGGTGTATATTCTCCAAAACAGAATAAAATAGGGCATTGTGTATTTTTTCTGACAGATTATATTCAGAGCAATTTCTTTTTTAACATTGGAGTGACTAGATAATATGTAGATTTTTTCTATTCGGGTAAAATTAGAATTTCGGTATTTTACATGAGAGAGCATTCTGAGTTGGTGTATATACTCCAAAACAGAGTATAATAAAGCATTGTATATTTTTTTCTAACAGCCTATATTCAGAGCCATTTTCTCTTAACTTTAAGGCGCCTAGATATTATTCAGATACTTTTCGATTCACGTAAAATAGAATTTCGGTATTTAACATGAGTGAGCATATTGAGTAGGTTTAGATACTCCGAAACAACGTAGAATAGGGCATTGTATATTTTTTCTGACAGATTATATTCAGAGAAATTTTGTTTTTAACATTAGGGTGCCTAGATAATATTTAGATTTCTTTCGATTCACGTAAATATAGAATTTGTGTATTTTACATGGGAGAGCACACGGAGTTGGTGTATATTCTCGAAAACAGAGTAGAATAGAACATTGTATATTTTTTCTGACAGACTATATTCAGAAAAATTTTGTTTTTAACATTGTGGTGCCTAAATAACATTTAGATTTTTTACGATTCACGCAAAATTAGAATTTCGGTATTTTCCATGAGAGAGTATACTGAGTTGGTGTATATACACCAAAATTGAGTAGAATAAGGTATTGTATATATTTTCTAACAGACGATATTCAGAGCCATTTTCTTTTACCTTTGGGGCGCCTAGATATTATTTAGAATTGTTTTGATACGCGTAAAATTGGAATTTCTGTATTTCACTTGAGAGGAAATATTGAGTTTGTGTATATACTCCAAAACAGAGTAGAAAAAAGCATTGTATATTTTTTCTGACAGATTATATTTAGAGCAGTTTTGCTTTTAACATTGGGGTGCCTAGATGATATTTAGATTTTTTTCAATTCGTGTAAATTTAGATTT
Source organism: Callithrix jacchus (assembly GCF_049354715.1). Lineage (NCBI taxonomy): Eukaryota > Metazoa > Chordata > Mammalia > Primates > Cebidae > Callithrix > Callithrix jacchus. The sequence continues at coordinate 54,115,875 of NC_133519.1, forward strand.
TCATTATTTTACATGAGAGAGCATAATGACTTGGTGTATATACTCCAAAACAGAGTAGAAAACAACATTGTATATTTTTTCTGACAGATTATATTCAGAGCAATTTTGATTTTAACATTGGCATGCCTAGATAATCTTTAGATTTTTTTGATTTCCATAAATTTAGAATTTTGTTATTTTACATGAGAGAGCATATTGAGTTCCTGTATATACTCCAAAACAGAGTAGAATAAGGCATTGTATATTTTCTCTAACAGACTGTTTTCATAACCTTTTTCTTTTAACTTTGGGGCGCCTAGATAACATTAAGATTTTTTTTAACTTCACGTAAAATTAGTATTTCGGTATTTTACATGTGAGAGCATACTGAGTTGGTATATATACTCCAAAACAGAGTAGAATAGGGCATTGTATATTTTGTCTGACAGATTATAATCAGAGAAATTTTGCTTTTAACATTCGGGTGCCTAGATAATATTTAGATTTTTTTCCATTCACGTAAAATTAAAATTTCGGTATTTTATATGAGAGAGCATACTGAGTTGGTGTATATACTCCAAAACAGAGTAGAATAATGCATTGTATATTTTTTCTGACAGATTATATTCAGAGAAATTTTGTTTTTAACATTAGGGTGCCTAGATAATATTTAGATTTTTTCGATTCATGTAAAATTAGAGTTTCTGTATTTTACATGAGAGAGCATAATGAGTTGGTGTATATACTCTAAAATAGAGTAGAATAGGGCATTGTATATTTTTTTGACAGTTTATATTTGGAAAAATTTTGTTTTTAACATTGGGGTGCCTAGATAATATTTAGATTCTTTCGATTTTGGTAAAATTAGAATTTCTCTATTTTACATGAGAGAGCGTATTGAGTTGGTGTATGTACTCCAAAACAGAGTAGAATAGGGCATTGTATATTTTTTCTGACAGATTTTATACAGAGCAATTTTGCTTTTAACATTAAGGTGCCTATATAATATATAGATTTTTTTCGATTCGCTTAAATATAATATTTCTGTATTTTAGGTGAGAGAGAATATGGAGTTGGTGTATATACTGCAAAAAAGAGTAGAATAGAACATTGTATATTTTTTCTGACAGACTATATTCAGAGAAATTTTGTTTGAAACACTGAGTTGCCTAGATAATATTTAGATTTTTTTCGATTCACGTAAAATTTAAATTTCGGTATTTTACATGAGAGGGCATGTTGAGTTGGTGTATATACTCCAAAACACAATAGAAAGAAGCATTGTATATTTTTTCTTACAGATTAAATACAGAGCAATTTTGCTTTAAACATTGGAATGCCTAGATAATATTTAGATTTTTGTGGATTCACGTAAATTAAGAATTTCTGTATTTTACATGAGAGAGCATATGGAGTTGGTATATGTACTACAAAAAAGAGTGGAATAGGGCATTGTATATTTTTTATGAAAAATTATATTCAGAACAATTTTGTTTTCAACATTGGGGTGCCTCTATAATATTTAGATTTTTTTCGATTCACGTAAAATTAGAATTTCTTTATTTTACATGAGAGAGAATACTGAGTTGGTGTATATACTCCAAAACAGCGTAGAATAGGGCATGTTATATGTTTTCTGAGAGATTGTATTTAGAGCAATGTTGTTTTTAACATGGGGTGCCTAGATAATATTTAGATTTTTTTCGATTCACGTAAATTAGAATTTCGGTATTTTACATGACAGACCATACTGAGTGTGTGTATATACTCTAAAACAAAATAGAAAAAAGCATTGTGTATTTTTTCTGAGAGATTATATTCAGAGCAATTTTGTTTGTAACATTGGGGTGCCGAGATAATATTTAGATTATTTTAAATTTAGGTAAAATTAGAATTTCTGTATTTTACATGAGAGAGCATATTGAGTTGGTGTATATACTCCAAAACAGAGTAGAATAGGGCACTGTATATTTTTTCTGACAGATTTTATTCAGAGCAATTTTGCTTTTAACATTAAGGTGCCTATATAATATATAGATTTTTTTCAATTCGCTTAAATATAGAATTTCTGTATTTTACGTGAGAGAGAATATGGAGTTGGTGTATATACTCCAAAACAGAGTAGAATAGGGCATTGTATATTTATTCTTACAGATTATATTCAGAGCAACTTTGCTTTTAACATTGGGGTGCCTAGATAATATTTAGGTTTTTTTCGATTCACGTAAATATAGAATTTCTGTATTTTACATGAGAGAGCATACTGAGTTGGAGTAAACACTCCAAAACAGAGTAGAATAAAGCATTGTATATTTTTTTAACAGACTATATTCAGAGCCATTTTCTTTAAACTTTTGGGTGCTTAGGTATTATTTAGATTTATTCGATTCACGTAAAATGATAATTTGTTTTTTTTGCATAAGAGAGTATATTGTGTTGGTGTATATACTCCAAAACAGAGTAGAAAAGGGCATTGTATATTTTATATGAAAGATTACATTCAGAGCAATTTTACTTTTAACATTGGGGTGCCTAGATGATATTTAGATTATTGTCGATTCACATATATTTAGAATTTCGGTATTTTACATGATAGAGCATACTGAGTTGGTGTATATAATTCAAAACAGAGTAGAATTGGGCATTGTATATTTTTTCTGACTGATTATATTCGGAGCAATTTTGCTTTCAACATTGGGGTGCCTAGAGAATAGATTATTTTCGATTCACTTATATATACACTTTTTGTATTTTACATTAGAGAGCATATTGAGTTGGTGTATATACTCCAAAACAGAGTAGAATCGGGCATTTTAAATTTTTTCTGACAGATTACACTCAGAGCAATTTTGTCCTTAACATTGGGGTGCTTAGATAATATTTAGATTTCTTTCGATTCGCTTAAAAATTGAATTTTTTTATTTTACATGAGAGAGCATATGAAGATGGTGTATATATTCCAAAACAGAGTAGAATAGGGCATGTTATATTTTTTCTGACAGATTATATTCTGAGCAATTTTGTTTTTAACATTAGGGTACCTAGATAATATTTAGGTTTTTTTGATTCGGGTAAAATTGGAATTTCAGTATTTTACATGACAGAGCAAACTAAGTTTGTGTATATGCTCTAAAACAGAGTATAATAGGGCATTGTATATTTTTTCTGACAGATTATATTCAGAGAAATTTTGTTTTTAACATTGGGGTTCCTAGATAATATTTAGATGTTTTCTATTCGGGTGAAATTAAAATGTCTGTATTTTACATGAGAGAGCGTATTGAGTTGGTGTATATATTACAAAACAGAGTAGAAAAGGGCATTGTATATTTTTTCTGACATTATATTCAGAGCCATTTTGCTTTTAACATTGGGGTGCCTAGATAATATTTAGATATTTGTCGATTCAGGTAAATTAAGAATTTCGGTATTTTACATGAGAGACCAAACTACGTTGGTGTATATACACCAAAAAAGAGTAGAATAGGGCATTGTATATTTTTTTTGACAGATTATATTCAGAGCAATTTTGTTTTTAACACTAACGTGCCTAGATAATATTTAGATTTTTGTGAATTAACGTAAAATTAGAATTTCGGTATTTTACATGAGAGAGCATATTGAGTTGGTGTTTATACTCCAAAACAGAGTAGAATAGGGCATTGTATATTTTTCCTGACAGATTATATTCAGAGCAATTTTTCTTTTAACATTGGGATGCCTGGATAATATTTAGATTTTTTTCGATTCATGTAAATTTAGAATTTCGGTATTTTACATGAGAGAGCATACTGAGTTGGTGTATATACTTCAAAACAGAGTAGAAAATGGCATTGTTTATTTTTTCTAACAGACTATATTCAGAGCCATTTTCTTTTAACTTTGGGGCGCCTAGATATTATTTTGATTTTTATCGATTCGTGTAAAATTAGTGTATCGGGTTTTTATATTAGACCATATTGAGTTGGTGTATATACTACAAAAAAAAGTAGAAAAGAACATTGTATATTTCTTTTGACAGATTATATTCAGAGCAATTTTGCTTTTAACATTGGGGTGCATAGATAATATTTAAATTTATTTCGATTCGCTTCAATATACAATTTCTGTATTTTAAATGAGAGAGCATATGGAGTTGGTGTATATACTCCAAAACAAATTAGAATAGGGCATTGTATATTTTATCTGACCGAATATATTCAGAACAATTTTGTTTATAAAATTGGCATGCCTATATAATACTTAGATATTTTCGATTCTGGTAAAATTAGAATTTCTGTATTTCACATGAGAGCATACTGAGTTCTTGTATATACTACAAAACACAGTAGTATAGGTCATTGTATATTTTTTCGGACAGATTATATTCAGAGCAATTTTGTATTTAACATTGGGGTGCCTAGATAATATTTACATTTTTTTCGATTCACGTAAATATACAATTTCTGTATTTTACTTGAGAGAGCATATGGAGTTGGTGTATATCCTCCAAAACAGAGTAGAATAGGGCATTGTATATATTTTCTGACAGATTATATTCAGAACTATTTTGTTTTTTACATTGTGGTGCCTAGATAATATTTAGATTTATTTCAATTCACGTAAAATTAGAATTTCTGTATTTTACATGAGAGAGCATTCTGAGTTGGTGTATGTACTCCAAAACAGAGTAGAATAAGGCATTGTATATTTTCTCTAACAGACTATATTCAAAGCCATTTTCTTTAAACTTTCGGGCGCCTAGATATTATTTAGATTTCTTTCCATTAGCGTAAAATTAGAATTTCCGTATTTTACATGAGAGAGCATATTGAGGTGGTTTATATATTCCAAAATATTGTAGAAAAGGGCATTTTATATTTTTTCTGACGGATTATATTCAGAGCAATTTTGTTTTTTACATTGGGGTCCCTAGATAATATTTAGATTTTTTTCGATTCACGTATAATTAGACTTTCGGTATTTTACATGAGAGAGCATAATCAATTGGTGTATATACTCTAAAACAGAGTAGAAAATGGCATTGTGTATTTTTTTTAGAGATTATATTAAGAACAATTTTGCTTTTAACATTGGGGTGCCTATATAATATTTAGATTTTTTTCGATTCACGTAAATTTAGGATTTTGGTATTTTATATGAGAGAGCATACTGAGTTGGTGTATATACTCCAAAACAGAGTAGAATAGGGCATTGTATATTTTTTCTGACAGATTATATTCATACCACTTTTGTTTCTGAACCGGGTGTGCCTAGATAATATTTAGATTTTTTTCGATTCACGTAAATATACATTTCTGTATTTTACATGAGAGAGCATATGGAGTTTGTGTACATCCTCCAAAACATAGTAAAATAGGGCATTGTATATTTTTTTGGACAGATTATATTCAGAGAAATTTTGTTTCTGAAATTGGTGTGCCTAGATAATATTTAGATTTTTTCGATTCAGGTAAAATTAGAATTTCTGTATTTTACATGAAAGAGCATATTGAGTTGGTGTATTTACTACAAAACAGAGTCGAAAAGGGCATTGTATATTTTCTCTGACAGATTATATTCAGCGCAATTTTGCTTTTAACATTGGCGTGCCTAGATAATATTTAGATTTTTTTCGATTCGCTTAAATTTAGAATTTCTGTATTTTACATGAGAGAGCATACTGAGTTGGTGTATATAGTCCAAAACAGAGCAGAATAGAGCGTTGTATATTTTTTATGACAGATTATATTCAGAGCAATTTTGTTTTTAACATTGGGGTGCCTAGATAATATTTAGGTTTTTTTTGATTCACGTAAAAATAGAATTTCGGTATTTTACCTGAAAGAGCATACTGAGTTGGTGTACATACTCCAAAACAGAGTAGAATAAGGCATAGTATATTTTTTCTAACAGACTATATTCAGAGCCATTTTCTTTTTACATTGGGGTGACTAGATATTTAGATTTTTTTGATTCACTTAAAATTATAGTTTAGCTTTTTTACATGAGAGAGCATATCGAGTTGGTGTATGTATTTAAAAACAAAGTAGAAAAGGGCATTGAATATTTTTTCTGACAGATTATATTCAGAGCAATTTTGCTATTAACTTTGGGGTGCCTATATATTATTTAGATTTATTTCGATTCACGTAAAATTAGAATTTCGGTATTTTACATTAGAGAGCATACTGAGTTGGTGTATATACTCCAAAACAGAGTAGAATAGGGCATTTTATATTTTTTCTTACAGATTATATACAGAGCAATTTTGTTTTTATCATTGGGGTGCCTATATTATATTTAAATGTTTTCGATTTGGGTAAAATTAAAATTTCTCTATTTACATGACAGAGCATACTGAGTTCGTTTATATACTACAAAACAGTAGAAAAGGGTATTGTATATTTTTTCTGACTTTATATTCAGAGCAATTTTGCTTTTAACATTGGGGTGCCTAGATAATATTTAGATTTTAGTCGATTCGCTTAAATATAGAATATCTGTATTTTAGATGAGAGAGCATATTGAGTTGGTGTATGTACTCCAAAACCGATTAGAATAGGTCATTGTATATTTTTTCAGACAGATTATATTCAGAACACTATTGTTTTTAACATTGTGGTGCCTAGATAATATTTAGAATTATTTCGATTCACGTAAATATAGAATTTCTGTATTTTACCTGAGAGAGCATATGGAGTTGGAGTATATCCTCCAAAACAAAGTAGAGTAGGGCATTGTATATTTTTTCTGACAGATTATATTCAGAGAAATTTTGTTTTTAACATTGCGGTGCCTAGATAATATTTAGATTTATTTCGATTAACGTAAAATTAAAATTTCGGTATTTTATATGAGAGAGCATACTGAGTTGGTGTATATACTACAAAACAGAGTTGAATAAGGCATTGTATATTTTTTCTAACAGATTATATTCAGCGCCATTTTCTTTTAATTTTGGGGTGCTAGATATTATTTATATTTCTTTCAAATCACGTAAAATTAGAATTTCGGTATTTTACATGAGAGAGCATATTAAGTTGGTGTATATACTCCAAAACAGAGTAAAAAAGGGCATTGTATATACTTTCTGACAGATTATATTCAGAGCAATTTTGTTTTATCATTGGGGTGCCTAGATAATGTTTAGATTTTTTTCGAGTTGCTTATATATAAGATTTTATTATTTTATATGAGAGAGCATATGGAGTTGGTGTATATACTCGACAACAGAGTACAATATGGCATTGTATAGTTTTTCTGACAGATTATATTCAGAGCAATTTTGTTTTTATCATTGGGGTGCCTAGATAATATTTAGATTATATAGATTCGGGTAAAATTGGAATTTTTGTATTTTATATGAGAGAGCATACTGAGTTCGTGTATATATTACAATACAGTGTAGAATAAGGCATTGTATATTTGTTCTGACAGATTATATTCAGAGCAATTTTCTTTTAACTTTGGGGTGCCTAGATATTATTTAGATAGTTTTCAATTCTTGTAAAATTATAATTTCGTTATTTTACATGAGAGAGCATACGGAGTTAATGTATATACTCCAAAACAGAATAGAAAAAAGCATTGTATATCTATTCGGAGAGATTATATTCAGAGCAATTTGATTTTTAATATTGTGGTGCCTAGATAATTCTTATATTTTTTTTGATTCACGTATAATTAGAATTTCAATATTTTACAGGAGAGAGCATATTGAATTGGTGTATATACTCCAAAACAGAGTAGAATACGGCATTGTATATTTTTTCTAAAAGACTATATTCAGAGCCATTTTCTAGTATCTTTGGTGCGCCTAGATTTTATTTAGATTTTCTTCCATTCGCATAAAATTTGAATTTCGGTATTTTACATGAGAGAGCATATTGGGTTGGTGTATATACTCCAATACAGTGTAGAAAAGGGCATTGTATCTTTTTTCTGACAGATTATATTCAGAGCAATTTTACTTTTAACATTCGGGTGCCTAGGTAATATTTAGAATTTTGTCGATCCACGTAAAATTAAAATTTAGGTATTTTACATGAGAGAGCATATTGAGTTTTTTTATGTACTCCAAAACAGAGTAGAAATGGGCATTGTATATTGTTTCTGACAGATTATATTCAGAGCAAATTTGCTTTTAACATTTGGGTGCCTAGATAATATTTAGGTTTTTTTCGATTGACGTAAAATTAGAATTTCAGTAATTTACATGAGAGAGCATATTGAGTTGGTGTATAACCTCCAAAACATAGTAGAAAAGGGCATTGTATATTTTTTGTGACAGATTATATTCAGAGCAATTTTGCTTTTAACATTGGTGTGCCTAGATCATATTTAGATTTTTTTCGATTCTCTTAAATATAGAATTTCTGTATTTTATATGAGAGAGCATATGGAGTTGGTGTATATACTCCAAAACTAAGTAGAATAGGGCATTGTATATTTCTTCGTACAGATTATCTTCAGAGCAGTTTTGTTTTTAACATTGGGGTGCCTAGATGATATTTAGATTTTTTTCGATTCACGTAAAATTAGAATTTCTGTATTTTACATAAGAGAGCATAGTGAGTTAGTGCATATACTCCAAAAGAGAGTAGAATAATGCATTGTATATTTTCTCTAACAGACTATATTCAGAGCCATTTCCTTTAGCTTTGGGGAGCCTAGATATTATTTAGATTTTTTTCAAATCACGTAAAATTAGAATTTCTGTATTTCACATGAGAGAGCATACTTAGTTGTTGTATATACTCCAAAAAAGAATAGAATAGGGCATTGTATATTTTTTCTGACAGATTATATTCAGAGCAATTTGTCTTTTAACATTGGGGTGTGTAAATAATATTTCGACTATATTCGACTCGCTTAATTATAGAATTCATGTATTTTACATAAGAGAGCATATGGAGTTTGTGTATATACTCCAAAACAGAGTAGAATAGGGCATTGTATATTTTTTCTGGTAGCTTATATTCAGAGCAATTTTGTTTTTAACATTGTGGTGCCTAGATAATATTTCGATTTTTTCGATTCGGGTAAAATTAGAATTTTTTTATTTTACATGATAGAGAATACTGAGTTGGTGTATATACTCCAAAACAGAGTATAATAAGGCATTGTATATTTTTTGTTACAGACTATATTCAGAGCCATTTTGTTTTAACTTTGGGGTGCCTAGATATTATTTAGATTTTTTTCGATTCGCATAAAATTAGACTTTTGGTATTTTACATGAGACAGCATACAGAGTTGGTTTATATACTACAAAGCAGAGTAGAATAAGGCATTGTATATTTTTACTAGGAGACTATATTCAGAGCCATTTTCTTTTAACTTTGGGGCGCATATATATTATTTAGTTATTTTTCGATTTGCGTAAAATTATAATTTCGGTATTTTAAATGGGAGAGCATATTGATTTGGTTTATATACTTTAAACCAGAGTAGAATAGGGCATTGTATATTTTTTATGAGAAATTATATTCAGAGCAATTTTGAATTTAATATTGGGGTGCCTAGATAATGTTTAGATCATTTTCTATTCACGTAAAATGTGAATTCCAGTATTTTACATGAGAGAGCATACTGAGTTGTTGTATATACTTTAAAACAAAGTAGAATAAGGCATTGTATATTTTTTCTAAGAGGCTATATTCAGAGCCATTTTGTTTTAACTTTGGGGCGCCTAGATATTATTTAGACTTTTTTCGATTCGTGTAAAATTTGAATTTTGATATTTTACATGATAGAGCATATTGAGTTCGTGTATATACAACAAAAAAAAACTAGAAAAGGGCATTGTATATTTTTTCTGACAGGATATATTCAGAGCAATTTTGTTTTTAGCATTGGGGTGCCTAGATAATATTTAGATTTTTTAGGATTCACGTAAAATTAGAATTTCTGTATTTTACATGAGAGAGCACACTGAGTTGGTGTATATACTCCAAAACAAAGTAGAATAAGGCATTGTATATTTATTCAAACAGACTATATTCAGAGCCATTTCCTTTTAACTTTGGAGCGCATCGATATTATTTAGATTTTTTTCGATTCGTGTAAAATTAGAATGTCGGTATTTTATATGAGAGAGCATATTGAGTTGGTGTATACACTCCAAAGCAGAGTATAATAGAACACGTTATATGTTTTCTGACAGATTATATTCAGAGCAATTTTGCTTTTAACATTGGGGTGCCTAGATAATATTTAGATTTTTGTCGATTTGCTTAAATATAGAATTTCTGTATTTTATATGAGAGAGCAAATTGAGTTGGTGTATGTACTCCAAAACAAAGTAGAATAGGTCATTGTATATTTTTTCCGACAGATTATATTCAGAGCAATTTTGTTTTTAACATTGGGGTGCCTAGATAATATTTAAATTTTTTTCGATTCACGTAAATATAGAATTTCTGTATTTTACAGGAGAGAGCATATTGAGTTGGTGTATATCTTCCAAAACAAAGTAGAATAGGGCATTGTATATTTTTTCTGACAGATTATATTCAGAACTATTTTGTTTTTAACATTGGGGTGCCTAGATAATATTTACATTTTTTTCAATTTACATAAAATTAGAATTTCTGTATTTTACATGAGAGAGCATACTGAGTTTGTGTATATACTCCAAAACAGAGTAGAATAAGGCATTGTATATTTTTTCAAACAGACTATATTTAGAGCCATTTTCTTTTAACTCTCGGGCGCCTAGATATTATTTAGATTTTTTTCGATTAGCGTAAATTTAGAATTTTGGTATTTTACATGAGAGAGCATATTGAGATGGTTTATATAATTCAAAACATTGTAGGAAAAAGCATTGCATATTTTTACTGACAGATTATATTCAGAGCAATTTTGCTTTATACATTGGGTTCCCTACATAATATTTAGATTTTTATCGATTCACGTAAATTTAGACTTTCTGTATTTTACATTAGAGAGCATAGTGAGTTGGTGTATATACTCTAAAACAGAGTAGAAAAGGGCATTGTGTATTTTTTCTGAGAGATTATATTCAGAGCAATATTGTTTTTAACATTGGTGTGACTAGATAATATTTAGGTTTTTTTCGATTAACGTAAAAATAGAATTTCGGTATTTTACATGAGAGAGCATACTGAGTTGGTGTCTATACTCCAAAACAGAGTAGAATAAGGCATTGTTTATTTTTTCTAACAGACTATATTCAGAGCCATTTTCTTTCAACTTTGGGGCCCCAAGATATTATTTAGATTTTTTCGATTCACATAAAATTATAATTTAGATTTTTACATGAGAGAGCATATGGAGTTGGTGTATGTATTTCAAAACAAAGTAGAAAAGGGCATTGTATATTTTATCTGACAGATTATATTAAGAGCAATTCTGTTTTTAACATTGGGGTGCCTAGATAATATTTAGATTTTTTTCGGTTCACGTAAATATAGAATTTCTGTGTTTTACATGAGAGAGCATATGGAGTTTGTGTATATCCTCCAAAACATAGTAAAAAAGGGCATTGTATATTTTTTTGGACAGATTATATTTAGAGCAATTTTGTTTTTAAAATTGTTGTGCCTAGATTATATTTAGAGTTTTTCGATTCAGGTAAAATTAGAATTTCTGTATTTTACATGAGAGAACATATTGAGTTGGTTTATTTACTACAAAAGAGAGTAGAAAACGGCATTGTATATTTTTTCGGACAGATTATATTCAGAGCAATTTTGCTTTTAACATTGGGGTGCCTAGATAATATTTAGATTTTTTTCAATTTGCTCAAATGTAGAATTACTGTATTTAACATGAGAGAGCATACTGAGTTGGTGTATATACTCCAATAAAGGGTAGAATAAAGCATTGTATATTTTTTCTGACAGATTATATTCAGAGCAATTTTGTTTTTAACATTGGGGTGCCTAGATAATATTTAGGTGTTTTTAGATTCACGTAAAATTAGAATTTCGGTATTTTACCTGAGAGAGCATACTGAGTTGTTATATATACTCCAAAAAAGAGTAGAATAAGGCATAGTATATTTTTTCTAACAGACTATATTCAGAGCCATCTTCTTTAAACATTGGGGTGACTAGATATTATATAGGTTATTTTGATTCACGTAAAATTATAATTTAGGTTTTTTATATGAGAGAGCATAAGGAGTTGGTGTATGTATTTCAAAGCAAAGTAGAAAAAGCATTGTATATTTTTTCTGACAGATTCTATTCAGAGCAATTTTGCTATTAACATTGGAGTGCCTATATATTATTTAGATTTTTTTCGATTCGCTTAAATATAGAATTTCTGTATTTTAAAAGAGAGAGCATACTGAGTTGGTGTATATACTCCAAAACAAAGTAGAATAGGGCATTTTATATTTTTTCTGACAGATTATAATCATAGCACTTTTGTTTCTAAAACTGGTGTGCCTAGATAATATTTGGATTTCTTTCGATTAATGTAAATATAGAATATCTGTATTTTACATGAGAGAGCATATGGAGATGTTGTATATACTCCAATACAGGGTAGAATAGGGCATTGTATATTTCTTCTAACAGATTATATTCAGAGCAATTTGGTTTTTAACATTGGGGTGCCTAGATAATATTTAGATTTTTGAATTCGGGTAAAATTAGAATTTCTGTATTTTACACGAGAGTACACACTGAGTTGGTTTATATACTACAAAACAGAGTAGAAAAGGACATTGTATATTCTTTTCTTGCAGATTACATTCAGAGCAATTTTGCTTTTAACACTGGGGTGCCTAGATAATATTTAGATTTATTTCGATTCGCTTAAATATAGAATTTCAGTATTTTACATGAGAGAACATATTGAGTGGTATATATAATCCAAATCAAAGTAGAAGAGGTCATTGTATATTTTCTTTGAGAGATTATATTAAGAGCAATTTTGTTTTTAACATATGTGTGCAGAGATAATATTTAGATTTATTTTAGATTCACGTAAATATAGAATTTTATTATTTTACATGAGAGAGCATATGGAGTTTGCGTATATCCTCCAAAACATAGTAAAAAAGGGCATTGTATATTTTTTTGTAAGGATTATATTCAGAGCAATTTTGGTTCTAAAATTGGTGTGCCTAGATTACATTTAGAGTTTTTCGATTCAGGTAAAATTAGAATTTCTGTATTTTACATGAGAGAGCATATTCAGTTGGTTTATTTACTACAAAAGAAAGTAGAAAACGGCATTGTATATTTTTTCGGACAGATTATATTCAGAGCAATTTTGCTTTTAACATTGGCCTGCCTAAATAATATTTAGATTTTTTTCGATTCGCTCAAATGTAGAATTTCTGTATTTAACATGAGAGAGCATACTGAGTTGGTGTATATACTCCAATACAGGGTAGAAAAAAGCATTGTATATTTTTTCTGACAGATTATATTCAGAGCCATTTTGTTTTTAACATTGGGGTGCCTAGATAATATTTAGGTGTTTTTTGATTCACGTAAAATTAGAATTTCTGTATTTTACCTGAGAGAGCATACTGACTTGGTATATATACTGCAAAAAAATGTAGAATGAGGCATAGTATATTTTTTCTAACAGACTATATTCAGAGCCATCTTCTTTTAACATTGGGGTGACTAGATATTATTTAGAATATTTTGATTCACGTAAAATTGTAATTTAGGTTTTTTATATGAGAGAGCATGTGGAGTTGGTGTATGTATTTCAAAGCAAAGTAGAAAAAAGCATTGTATATTCTTTCTGACAGATTCTATTCAGAGCAATTTTGCTATTAACATTGGGGTGCCTATATATTATTTAGACTTTTTTCGATTCGCTTAAATATACAATTTCTGTATTTTAAATGAGAGAGCATACTGAGTTGGTGTATATAATCCAAAACAAAGTAGAATAGGGCATTTTATATTTTTTCTGACAGATTATAATCATAGCACTTTTGTTTCTAAAACCGGTGTGCCTAAATAATATTTAGATTTTTTTCGATTAACGTAAATATAGAATATCTGTATTTTACATGAGAGAGCATATGGAGTTGGTGAATATCTTCCAAAACAAAGTAGAATAGGGCATTGTATATTTTGTCTGAGAGATTATATTCAGAACAATTTTGTTTTTAACATTGCGGTGCCTAGATAATATTTAGATTTTTTTCGATTCACGTAAAATTAGAATTTCTGTATTTTACATGAGAGAGCATACTGAGTTGGTGTATATACTGCAAAACTATGTATAATAGTGCATTGTATATTCTTTCTGAGAGATTATATTCAGAGCAATTTTGTTTTGAACATTGCAGTGCCTTGATAATATTTCGGTTTTTTTGATTCGGGTAAAATTAGCATTTCTCTATTTTACATGAGAGAGAATATGGAATTGGTGTATATACTCCAAAGCAGAGTAGAATAGGGCATTGTTTATTTTTTCTGACAGATTATATTCAGAGTAACTTTGCTTTTAACATTTGGGTGCCTAGATAATATTTAGTTTTTTTTCCATTCTCGTAAAAATAGAATTTCGGTATTTTACATGAGAGAGCATACTGAGTTGGTCTATATACTCCAAAACAGAGTAGAATAGGGCATTGTATATTTTTTCTCACAGATTATATTCAGAGCAACTTTGCTTTTAACATCAATGTGCCTAGATAATATTTAGATTTTTTTGATTCGTGTAAAATTAGAACTTCGGGATTTTACATGAGACAGCATATTGAGTTGGTGTATATACTACAAAACCAAGTAGAAAAAAGCATTGCATATATTTTCTGACATATTATATTCAGAGCAATTTTGCTTTTAACATTGGGGTGCCTAGATTATATTTAGATTTTTTTCGATTCACGTAAAATTACAATTTCGGTATTTTACATAAGAGAGCATACTGAGTTGGTGTATAAACTCAAAAACAGAGTAGAATAGGGCATTGTATATTTTTCTGACAGATTATAATCAGAGCAGATTTTTTTTTAACATTGGGGTGCCTAGATAATATTTAGATTTTTTTCGATTCACGTAAATATATAATTTGTGTATTTTACATGAAAGAGCATACGAAGTTGGTGTCTATTCCCGAAAACAGAGTAGAATAGAACATTGTATATTTTTTCTGACAGACTATATTCAGAACAATTTTGTTTTTAACATTGGGGTGCCTAGATAATATTTAGATTTCATTCGATAAGTGTTAATTTATAATTTCAGTATTTTACACGTGAGAGCATATTGATTTGGTGTATATACGCCAAAACAGAGTAGAGAAGGGCATTGTATATTTTTTCAGACAGATTATAATCAGAGGAATTTTTGTTTTAACATTGGGTTGCCTAGATAATATTTAGTTTTTTTTCGATTCGCTTAAATATAGAATTTCTGTATTTTACATGAGAGAGCATATTGAGCTGATGTATATACTTCAAAACAGAGTAGAATAGGACACTGTATATTTTTTCTGACAGATTAAAATAAGAGCAATTTTGTTTCGAACTTTGGGGTTCCTAGATAGTATTTAGATTTTTTTCGATTCACATAAAATTAGAATTTTGTTATTTTACATGAGAGAGCATACTGAGTTGGTTTATATACTCCAAAACAGAGTAGAATACGGCATTGTATATTTTATCTGACAGATTATATTCAGAGAAATTTTGTTTTTAACATTGGGGTGCCTGGATAATATTTAGTTTTAATTCGATTCATGTAAAATTAGAATTTCGGTATTTTAGATGAGAGAGGATATGGAGTTGGTGTATATACTCGAAAACAGGGTAGAATAGGGCATTGTATATTTTTTCTGACAGATTATATTCAGAGCAGTTTTGTTTTAAACATTGGGGTTCCTAGATAATATTTAGATTATTTTCGATTTGCTTAAATATAGAATTTCTGTATTTTACAGGAGAGAGCATATGGAGTTGCTGTATACACTAGAAAACAGAGTAGAATAGGGCGTTTTATATTTTTCTGTGACAGATTATATTCAGAGCAATTTTGGTTTTAACATTGGGGTGCCTAGATAATATTTAGATTTTATCGATTCGGGTGAAATTAGAATTTCTGTATTTTACATGAGAGAGCATACATAGTTGGTTTATATACTCCAAAACAGAGTAGAATAAGGTATTGTATATTTTTTCTAACAGACTATATTAAGAGCCATTTTCTTTTAACTTTGGGGAGCCAGATATTATTAAGATTTTTTTCGATTCACGTAAAATTAGAATTTCGGTATTTTACATGAGAGAGCATATTGAGTTGGTGTATATACTACAAAACAGAGTAGAAAAGAACATTGTATATTTTATCTGAAAGATTATATTCAGATAAATTTTGCTTTTAACATTGGGGTGCCCAGATAATATAGAGATTTTTTTCGATTCGCTTAAATATAGAATTTCTGTATTTTACATGAGAGAGAACACTGACTTGGTTTATATACTACAAAACAGAGTAGAATAGGGCATTGTATATTTTTTCTGACAGATTATATTCAGAGCAATTTTGTTTTTAACATTTTGGTGCCTAGATAATATTTAGATTTTTTTGATTCGGGTAAAATTAGAATTTTTGTATTTTAAATGAGAGAGCCTATTGAAATGGTGTATATACTACAAAACAGAGTAGAAAAGGGCATTGTATATTTCTTTCAACAGATTATATTCAGATCAATTTTGCTTAAAACATTGGGGTGCCTAGATAATTAGATTTTTTTCGATTCACGTATAATTAGAATTTCTGTATTTTACATAAAAGTGCATACTGTGTTTGTGTATATACTCCTAAACATAGTAGAATAAGGCATTGTATATTTTCTCTAACAGAATATATTCAGAATCATTTTCTTTTAACTTTGGGGCACCGAGATATTATTTAGATTTCCTTCGATTTGCGTAAAATTAGAATTTCTGTATCTTACATGAGAGAGCATATTGATTTGGTGTATATACTACAAAACAGCGTAGAAAAGGGTATTGTATATTTTCACTGACAGATTATATTCAGAGCAATTTTGCTTTTAACATAGGGGTGCCTAGATAATATTGAGTTTTCTTCAATTTGCTTATATATAGAATTTCTTTATTTTACATGAGAGAGCAAATGGAGTTGGTGTATATACTCAAGAACACAGTGGAATAGGTCATTGTATTTTTTTCTGACAGATTGTATTCAGAGCAATTTTGTCTTTAACATTGGGGTGCCTAGATAATATTTAGATTGTTTCCGATTCACGTAAAATTAGAATTTCTGTATTTTACATGAGAGAGCATACTGAGTTGGTGTATATACTCCAAAACCGGGTAGAATAAGGCATCTTATATTTTTTCTGAAAAAGTATATTTTGAGCCATTTTCTTTTTATTTTGGGGCACCTAGATATTATTTAGATTGTTTTCGATTTGCGTAAAATTATAATTTCGGTATTTTACATGAGAGAGCATATTGAGTTGGTTTATATACTACAAAACAGCGTAGAAAAGGGCATTGTATATTTTTTATGACTGTTTATATTCACAGCAATTTTTCTTTTAACATTGGGGTTTCTAGATGATATTTAGATTTTATTCGATTCGCTTAAATATTGATATTCGGTATTTTAAATGAGAGAGCATATGGAGTTGATGTATATACTCCAAAACAGAGTAGAATAGGGCATTGTATAGTTTTTCTGACAGATTATATTCAGAGCAATTTTGTTTTTATAATTTGGGTACCTAGATATTATTTAGATTTTTTTCGATTCACGTAAAATTATAATTTTGGTATTTTACATGAGAGAGCATACTGAGTTGGTGTATATTCTCCAAAACAGAGTAGAATAAGGTAGTGTATATTTATTCTAACAGACTATATTCAGAGCCATTTTCTTTTAACTTTGGGGCGCCTAGATATTATTAAGATTTTCTTCGTTTTGCGTTAATGTAGAATTTCGGTATTTTACATGAGAGAGCACACTGATTTGGTGTATATACTACAAAACAGAGTAGAATAAAGCATTGTATATTTTTTCTGACAGATTATATCCAGAGCAATTTTGCTTTCAACATTGGGGTTCCTAAATAATATTTATATTTTTTTCGATTCACTTAAATATAGAATTTCTGTATTTTATATGAGAGGGCATATGGAGTTGGTGTATATACTTCAAAACTGAGTAGAATAAGGCATTTTCTATTTTTTCTAACAGCCTATATTCAGAGATATTTTCTTATAACTTTCGGGGGCCTAGATATTATTTAGATTATTTTCGATTCACATAAAATTAGAATTTCGGTGTTTTACATGAGAGAGCATATTGAGTTTGTGTATATACTCCAAAACAGAGTAGAAAAGGGCATTGTCTATTTTTTCTGACAGATTATATTCAGAGCAATTTTTCCTTTAACATTGAGGTGCCTAGATAATATTTAGATTGTTTTCGATTCGCTTAAATATAGAACTTCTCTATTTTACATGAGAGAGCATTTTTAGTTGGTATATGTACTCCAAAACCGAGTAGAATAAGGAATTGTAAATTTTTTCTGAAAGATTATATTCAGAGAAATTTTGTTTTTATCTTTGGGTGCCTAGATTATATTTAGATTTTTATTCAATTCACATAAGTATAGAATTTTTGTATTTTACATAAGAGAGCATATGGAGTTGGTGTATATACTCCAAAACAGCGTAGATTTGGGATTTGGATGTTTTATCTGACAGATTATATTCAGAGTAATTTTGTATTAACATTGGGATGCCTAGATGATATTAAATTTTTTCGATTCTCTTAAATATATAATTATATTTTTTACATGCAAGAGCATATGGAGTTGCTGTATATACTCCAAAACAAAGTAAAATAGGGCATTGTATATGTATTCTGACAGCTTATATTCAGAGAAATTATGTTTATAACATTGGGTTGCCTAGATAGTATTTAGATTATTTTCTATTTACGTAAAATTAGAATTTCGTTATTTTACATGAGGGAGCACACTTAGTTGGTGTATATACTGCAAAACAGAGTAGAATAAGGTACTGTATATTTTATCTAACAGACAATATTCAGAGCCATTTTTTTTTAACTTTGAAGGGCCTAGATATTATTTATATTTTTTTCAATTCACGTAAAATTAGAATTTCGGTATTTTACATGAGAGAGCATATTGATTTGGTGTATATAGTCCAAAACAGAGTAGAAAAGGGCATTGTATATTTTTTCTGACAGATTATATTCAGAGAAATTTTGCTTTTAATATTGGGGTGCCTAGATAATATTTAGATTTTTTCAATTTACGTATAATTAGAATTTCAGTATTTTACATGAGAGAGCATACTGAGTTTGTGTATATACTCCAAAACAGAGTAGAATAAGGCATTGTATATTTTCTCTAACAGAGTATATTCAGAGACTTTTTCTTTTAACTTTGGGGCACCTAGATATTATTTAGATTTTTTTTGGTTCGCATAAAATTCGACTTTCGGTATTTTACAAGAGAGAGCACATTGAGTTGGTGTATATACTACAAAACAGAGTAGAAAAGGGCATTGTATATTTTTTCTGACAGATTATATGCAGAGCAATTATGCTTTTAACATTGGGGTACCTAGATGATATTTAGATATTTTTCGATTTTCTTAAATATAGAATTTCTATATTTTACATGAGAGAGCATACAGAGTTGGTGTATATACCCCAAAACAGAGAAGAATAGGGCTTTGTATATTTTCTCTGACAGATAATATTCACAACAATATTGTATTAACATTGGGGTACCTAGATAATATTTAGATCTTTTTGGATTCGTGTAATATTAGAATTTCGGTATTTTACATCAGAGAGCATATTGAATTGGTTTATATACTACAAAACAGCGCAGAAAAGGGCATTATCTATTTTTTTCGGACAGATTTTATTCAGAGCAATTTTGCTTTTAACATTGTGGTGCCTTGATAATATGTAGATTTTTCTAGATTCACATAAACTTAGAATTTCTGTATTTTACATGAGAGAGCATATTGAGTTGGTGTATATACCACAAAACAGAGTAGAAAATGACATTGTATATTTTTTCTGACAGATTTTATTCACAGCAATTTTGCTTTTAACATTGTGGTGCCTAGATAATATTTAGATTTCTCTAGATTCACATAAAATTAGAATATTGGTATTTTACATGAGAGAGCATACTAAGGTATTGTATTTACTCCAAAACAAAGTAGAATAAGGCATTGTATATTTTCTCTAACAGAGTATATTCAGAGCCATTTTCTTTTAACTTTGGGGCACCTAGATATTATTTAGATTTTTTTCAATTTGCGCCAAATTAGAATTTCGGTATTTTATATGAGAGAGCATCCTGAGATGGTGTATATACTCCAAAACAGAGTAGAAGGAGGCATTGTATATTTTTTCTAACAGACTATATTCAGAGCCAGTTTCTTTTAACTTTGGGGCGCCTAGATATTATTTAGATTTTTTCTATTCATGTAAAATTAGAATTTTGGTATTTTACATGAGAGACCATATGGAGTTGGTGTATATACCCCAAACCAAAGTAGAATAGGGCATTGTATATTTTATCTGACAGATTATATTCAGAGCAGTTTTGTTTATAACATTGGAATGCCTAGTTAATATTTAGATTTTTGTCGATGCACATAAAATTATAATTTCGGTATTTTACATGAGAGAGCATATTGAGTTGGTGTATATACACCAAAACAGAGTAGAATAAGGCATTGTATATTTTTTATAACAGACTATATTCACAGCCATTTCCTTTTAACTTTTGGGCGCCTAGATATTATTTAGATTTTTTTCAATTCACATAAAATTAGTATTTCGGTATTTTACTTAAGAGATCATATTGTGTTTGTATATATACTACAAAACAGAGTAAAAAAAGGCATTGTATATTTTTTCTGACAGATTATATTCAGAGCAATTTTGCTTTTAACGTTGGGGTGCCTAGATAATATTTAGATGTTTTTCGATTCGCTTAAATATAGAATTTCTGTATTTTACATTAGAGACCATATGGAGTTGGTGTATATACTCCAAAATATAGTAAAATAGGGCATTGTATATTTTTTCTGACAGATTATATTCAGAGTAGATTCGTTTTTAACATTGGGGTGCCTTGATAATATTTAGATTTTTTCGATTCGGGTGAAATTAGAATTTCTTTATTTTACATGAGAGAGCATATTGAGTTGGTGTATATACTACAAAACAGAGTAGAAAAGGGCATTGTATATTTTTTCTGACAGATTATATTCAGAGCAATTTTTCTTTTAACAGTAGAATGCCTAGATAATGTTTAGATTTTATTCGATTCGCTTAAATATAGATTTTCTGTAATTTACATGAGAGAGCATATGGAGTTGCTGTATATACACCAAAACAGAGTAGAATAGAGCATTGTACATTTTATCTGACAGATTATATTCAGAGAAATTATGTTTTTAACATTGGGGTGCCTAGATAATATTTAAATTATTTTCCATTCACGTAAATTAAGAATTTCGGTATTTTACATGAGAGAGCATACTGAGTTGGTGTACATACTCCAAAAAGAAGTAGAATAAGGCATTGTATATTTTTTCTAACAGAGTATATTCAGAGTCATTTCCTGTTAACTTTAGGGTGCCTAGATATTATTTAGATTTTTTGGATTCACGTAAAATTAGAATTTAGCTATTTTACATGAGAGAGCATATTTAGTTTGTGTATATACGACAAAACAGAGTAAAAAAGGGCAATGTATATTTTTTCTGACAGATTATATTCAGAGCAATTATTGTTTTAACATTGGCGTGCCTAGATAATATTTAGATTTTTTCGATTCGGCTAAAATTAGAATTTCTGTCTTTTACATGAGAGAGCATATTGTTTTGATGTATATACTACAAAACAGGGTAGAAAAGAAAATTGTATATTTTTTCTGACAGATTTTATTCAGAGCCATTTTGCTTTTAACATTGGGGTGCCTAGATAATATATAGAGGTTTTTCGATTCGCTTAAATATAGAATTTCTGTATTTTACATGAGAGAGAATATCGAGTTGGTGTATATACTCCAAAACAGAGTAGAATATGGCATTGTATATTTTTTTCTGGTAGATTATATTCAGAGCAATTTTTTTTAACATTGGGGTGCCTAGATAATATTTAGATTTTTTTTGATTCACGTAAAATTAGAATATCGGTATTTTACATGAGAGAGCATACTGAGTTGGTGTATACACTCCAAAACAGCGTATAATAAGGTATTGTATATTTTCTCTAAAAGACTATATTCAGAGCCATTTCCTTTTAACATTGGGGCACCTAGATATTATTTAGATTTTTTGGATTCACGTAACATTTTAATTTAGTTTTTTACATGAGAGAACATATTGAGTTGGTGTAGATCCTCCAAAACAGAGTAGAAAAGGGCATTGTATGTTTTATATGACAGGTTACATTCAGAGAAATTTTGCTTCTAACATTGGGGTGCCTAGATAATATTTAGATATTTGTCGATTTACGTAAATTTAGAATTTCGGTATTTTACATGAGAGAGCATACTGAGTTGGTGTATATATTCCAAAACAGAGTAGAATAAGGCATTTTAATTTTTTTCTGACAGATTATATTCAGAGCAATTTTGTTTTTAATATTGGGGTGCCTAGATAATATTTAGTTTTTTTCTATTCACTTAAATATAGAATTTTTTTATGTTACATGAGACAGCATATGGAGATGGTTTATATATTCCAAAACAGAGTAGAATAGGACATGTTATATTTTTTCTGACAAATTAGATTCCGAGCAATTTTTTTTTTAACATTGGGGTACCTTGGTAATATTTAGATTTTTTCGATTCGGGTAAAATTTGAATTTCGGTGTTTTACATGAGAGAGCATACTTAGTTGGTGTATATACTCCAAAACAGAGTAGAATAAGGCATTGTATATTTTCTGTAACAGACTGTTTTCAGAGCCTTTTTCATTTAACTTTGGGGCACCTACATAATATTTAGATATTTTAACTTCACATAAAATTAGAATTTCTGTATTTTACATGAGAGAGCATATTTTGTTGGTGTATATACTCGAAAACAGAGTAGAATAGTGCATTGTATATTTTGTCTGACAGATTATAATCGACAAAATTTTGCTTTTAACATTCGGGTGCCTAGATAATATTTAGATATTTTTCGATTCACGTAAATTTATAATTTCGGTATTTTACATGAGAGAGCATACTGAGTTGGTGTGTATACTCCAAAACAGAGTAGAATAGGGCATTGTATATTTTTTCTGACAGATTATATTCAGAGCAATTTTGTTTTTAACATTGGATGGCCTAGATAATTTTTTGATATTTTTCGATTCACGTAAAATTAGAATAGTTTTTTTACATGAGAGAGCATACTACGTTGGTGTATATACTCTAAAACAGAGTAGAATAGGGCATTCTATATTTTTTCTGACAGATTATATTCAGCGAAATTTTGTTTTAAACATTAGGGTGCCTAGATAATATTTAAATTTTTTTCGCTTCACGTAAAATTAGAATTTCTGTATTTTACAAGAGAGAGCACACTGAGTTGGTGTATATACTCTAAAATAGAGTAGAATAGGGCATTGTGTATTTTTTTTGACAGATTATATTCAGAGAAGTTTTGTTTCTAAAACTGGTGTGCCTAGATAATATTTAGATTTTTTCGATTCAGGTAAAATTAGAATTTCTGTATTTTACATGAGAGAGCATATTGAGTTTGTTTATTTAATACAAAATAGAGTAGAAAAGAACATTGTACCTTTTTTCGAAGAGACTATATTCAGAGCAATTTTGCTTATAACATTGGCATGCCTAGATAATATTTAGATTTTTTTCGATTCGCTTAAAATATAGAATTTCAGTATTTCACATGAGAGAGCACACTGAGTTGGTGTATATACTCCAAAACAGAGTAGAATAGAGCATTGTTTATTTTTCCTGAAAGATTATATTCAGAGCAATTTTGTTTTTAACATTGGGGTGCCTAGATAATATTTAGATTTTTTTCGATTCACGTAAAATTAGAATGTCAGTATTTTACATTAGAGAGCACACTTATTTGGTGTATATACTCAAAAAGAGAGTAGAATAGGGCATTGTATATTTTCTTTGACAGTTTATATTCAGAGCAATTTTGTTTTTAACATTGGGGTGCCTAGATAATATTTAGATGTTTTCGATTTGTGTAAAATTAGAATTTCTGTATTTTACATGAGAGAGCGTATTGAGTTGGTGTATATACTCCAAAACAGAGTAGAATAGGGCATTGTATATTTTTTCTGACAGATTTTATTCAGAGAAATATTGCTTTTAACATTAAGGTGCCTATATAATATATAGATTCTTTTCGATTCGCTTAAATATAGAATTTCTATATTTTACGTGAGAGGATATGGAGTTTGTGTATATCCTGCAAAACAGAGTAGAATAGGGCATTGTATATTTTTTCTGATAGAATATATTCAGAGAAATTTTGTTTTAAACACTGCGTTGCCTAGATAATATTTAGATTTTTTTCGATTCACATAAAATTAGAATTTCGGTATTTTACATTAGAGATCACATTGAGTTTGTGTATACACTCCAAAACATAGTAGAAAAGGTCATTGTATATTTTTTCTTACACATTATATTCAGAGCAATTTTGTTTTAAACACTGCATTGCCTAGATAATATTTAGATTTTTTTGGTTCACGTAAAATTAGAATTTTGGTATTTTACATTAGAGAGCATATTGAGTTGGTGTATATACTCCAAAACATAGTAGGAAAGGGCATTGTATATTTTTTCTTACACATTAAATTCAGAGCAATTTTGCTTTTAACATTGGCGTGCTTAGATAATATTTAGATTTTTGTCGATTCACGTCAACATAGAATTTCTGTATTTTACATGAGAGAGCATATGGAGTTGGTATATATACTACAAAACAGAGTAGAATAGGGCATTGTATAGTTTTTCTGAAATATTATATTCAGAACAATTTTGTTTTTAATATTGTGGTGCCTTGATAATATTTAGATTTGTTTCGATTCACATAAAATTGGAATTTCTTTATTTTACATGAGAGAGCATACTGAGTTTGTGTATATACCCCAAAACAGAGTAGAATAGGGCATGTTATATGTTTTCTGACAGATTATATTCAGAGCAATGTTGTTTTTAACATGGGGGTGCCTAGATAATATTTAGATTATTTCGATTCACGTAAAATTAGAATTTCGGTATTTTACATGAGAGAGCATACTGAGTTGGTGTATATACTCTAAAACAGAGTAGAAAAAAGCATTGTGTAATTTTTTTGAGAGATTATATTCAGAGCAATTTTGTTTTTATCATTGGGGTGCCTAGATAATATTGAGATTTTTTTCAATTCACGTAAGTACAGAACTTCTGTATTTTAAATGAGAGAGTATATTGAGTTGGTGTATATCATCGAAAACAAAGTAGAATAGGGCATTGTATATTTTTTCTGACAGATTATATTCAGAACAATATTTTTTTTAACATTGGGGTGCCTAGATAATATTTAGATTTTTCTAAATTTATGTAAAATTCGAATATCTATATTTTACATGAGAGAGCGTATTGAGTTGTTGCATATACTCCAAAACAGAGTAGAATAGGGCATTGTATATTGTTTTTGACAGATTATATTTAGAGCAATTTTGTTTTTAACTATGGGGTGCCTAGATAGTGTTTAGATTTTTTAGATTCAGTAAAATTAGAATTTTAAATTTTACATGAGAGAACATAATGATTTGGTTTATATACTCCAAAACATAGTGGAATAGGGCATTGTATATTTTATCTGACAGATTATATTCATAGAAATTTTGTTTTTAACATTGGGGTGCCTGGATAATATTTAGTTTTTATTTGATTCACGTAAAATAAGAATTTCGGTATTTTAGATGAGAGAGGATATGGAGTTGGTGTATATACTCGAAAACAGAGTAGAATAGGGCATTGTATATTTTTTCTGACACATTATATTCAGAGCAGTTTTGTTTTTAACATTGGGGTTCCTAGATAATATTTAGATTTTTTTCGATTTGCTTAAATATAGAATTTCTGTATTTTACATGAGAGAGCATATGGAGTTGCTGTATACACTAGAAAACAGAGTAGAATAGGGCGTTTCACATGTTTTTCTGACAGATTATATTCAGAGAAATTTCGGTTTTAACATTGGAGTGCCTATATAATATTTAGATTTTATCGATTCGGGTGAAATTAGAATTTCTGTATTTTATATTTGAGAGCATACATAGTTGGTTTATATACTCCAAAACAGAGTAGAATAAGGTATTGTATATTTTTTCTAACAGACTATATTCAGGGCCATTTTCTTTTAACTTTGGGGAGCCTAGATATTATTAAGATTTTTTTCGATTCACGTAAAATTAGAATTTCGGTATTTTACATCAGAGAGCATATTGAGTTGGTGTATATGCTCCAAAACAGAGTAGCAAAGGGCATTGTATATTTTTTCTGACAGATTATATTCTGAGAAATTATGCTTTTAACATTGGGGTGCCTAGATAATATAAAGACTTCTTTCGATTCTCTTAAATATTAAATTTCTGTATTTTACATCAGAGAGAATATGGAGTTGGATTATATATTCCAAAACAGATTAGAATAGGGCATTGTATATTTTTTCTGACAGATTATATTCAGAGCAATTTTGTTTTTAACACTGCAATGCCTGGAGATTATTTAGATATTTTCAATTCACGTAAAATTAGAATTTCGGTATTTTATCTGAGAGAGCATAATGACTTCGTTTATATACTCCAAAGAAGAGTAGCATAGGGCATTGTATATTTTTTCTGACACATTATATTCAGAGCAATTTTGTTTTTATTATTGGGGTGCCTCGATTATATTTTGATGTTTTCGATTTGCATAAAATTAAAATTTCGTTATCGTAAATGAGAGAGCATATTGAGTTGGTGTATATACTACAAAACAGAGTAGAAAAAGGCATTGTATATTTTCACTGACAGATTATGTTCGGAGCAATTTTGCTTTTAACATAGAGGTGCCTAGATAATATTGAGATTTTTTTCGATTTGCTTAAATATAGAATTTCTTTATTTTACATGACAGAGCATATGGAGTTGGTGTGTATACTCAAAAACAGAGTCGAATAGGTTACTGTATATTTTTTCCGACAGATTGTATTTAGAGCAATTTTGTCTTTAACATTGGGGTGCCTAGATAATATTTAGATTGTTTTCGATTCGCGTAAAATTATAATTTTGGTATTTTACTTGAGAGAGCATATTGAGTTGGTTTATATACTACAAAACAGAGTAGAAAAGGACATTGTATATTTTTTCTGACAGTTTATATTCACAGCAATTTTTCTTTTAACATTGGGGTTCCTAGATGATATTTAGATTTTTTTCAATTCGCTTAAATATTGATATTCCGTATTTTAAATGAGAGAGCATATGGAGTTCGTGTATATACCCCAAAACAGAGTAAAATAGGGCATTGTATAGTTTTTCTGACAGATTATATTCAGAGCAATTTTGTTTTTGAAATTCGGTACCTAGATAATATTTAGATTTTTTTGATTCACGTAAAATTAGAGTTTCGCTATTTTAAATGTGATAGCATACTGAGTTGGTGTATATTCTCCAAAACAGAGTAGAATAAGCTAGTGTATATTTTTTCTAACAGACTATATTCAGAGCATTTTCTTTTAATTTTGGGGCGTATAGATATTATTAAGATTTACTTTTATTCACGTAAATGTAGAATTTCGGTATTTTTCATGAGAGAGCATACTGAGTTGGTGTATATACTACAAAACAGAGTAGAATAGGGCGCTGTATATTTTTTCTGACAGATTATATCCAGAGAAATTTTGCTTTTAACATTGGGGTGCCTAAATAATATTTATATTTTTTTCGATTCGCTTTAATATAGAATTTCTGTATTTTACATGAGAGGGCATATGGAGTTGGTGTATATACTCCAAAACTGAGTAGAATAAGGCATTTTTTTATTTTTTCTAACAGACTATATTCAGAGATATTTTCTCTTAACTTTCGGGGGCCTAGATATTATTTAGATTTATTTCGATTCACGTAAAATTAGAATTTCGGTATTTTACATGAGAGAGCATATTGAGTTTGTGTATATGCTCCAAAACAAAGTAGAATAAGGCATTGTATATTTGTTCTCACAGAGTATATTCAGAGCCTTTTTCTTTTAACTTTGGGGAGCCTAGATATTATTTAGATTTTTTTCGATTGGCATAAAATTCGACTTTCGATATTTTACATGAGAGAGCACATTGAGTTGGTTTATATACTACAAAACAGAGTAGAAAAAAGCATTGTATATTTTTTCTGACAGATTATATGCAGAGCAATTTTGCTTTTAACATTGGGATGCCTAGATGATATGTACATATTTTTCGATTCTCTTAAATATAGAATTTCTATATTTTACATGAAAGAGCATACTGAGTTGGTGTATATACCCCAAAACAGAGAAGAATAGGGCTTTGTATATTTTTTCTGACAGATTATATTCACAACAATATTGTATTTAACATTGGGGTACCTACATAATATTTAGATTTTTTTGGATTCGCGTAATATTAGAATTTCGGTATTTTACATCAGAGAGCATATTGAATTGGTTTATATACTACAAAACAGCGCAGAAAAGGGCATTGTCTATTTTTTATGACAGATTATATTCAGAGCAATTTTGCTTTTAACATTGGGGTACCTAGGTGACATTTAGATTTTTCTCGATTCACATAAAATTAGAATATCAGTATTTTACATGAGAGAGCATACTGAGATGGTGTATATACTACAATACAAAGTAGAATAAGGCATTGTATATTTTTTCTAACAAAGTATATTCAGAGCCATTTTCTTTTATCTTTGTGGTGCCTAGATATTATTTAGATTTTTTTCAATTCGGGTCAAAATAGAATTTCGATATTTGACAGGAGGGAGCATATTGAGTTGGTGTATATACTACAAAAAAGAGTAGAAAGGGGCATTGTGTATTTTTTCTGACAGATTATATTCACAGCAATTTTTCTTTTAACATTGTGGTGCGTAGATAATATTTAGATTTTTTCGATTCACGTAAAATTAGAATTTCGGTATTTTACGTGAGAGAGCATACTGAGATGGTGTATATACTCCAAAACAGAGTAGAAGAAGGCATTGAATATTTTTTCTAACAGACTATATTCTGAGCCAGTTTCTTTAAACTTTGGGGCGCCTAGATATTATTTAGATTTCTTCGATTCGTGTAAAATTAAAATTTTGGTATTTTACATGAGAGACCATATGGAGTTGGTGTATATACTCCAAAACAAAGTAGAAAAGGGCATTGTATATTTTATCTGACAGATTATATTCAGAGCACTTTCGTTTATAACATTGGAATTCCTAGATAATATTTAGAATTTTTTTGATTCGGGTAAAATTAGAATTTCCGTATTTTACATGAGAGAGCCTACAGAATTGGTGCATATACTCCAAAACAGAACAAAATAAGGCATTGTATATTTTCTCCAACAGACAATATTCAGAGCCATTATCTTTTAACGTTGAGGCACCTAGATTTTATTTAGATTTTTTCGATTCACGTAAAATTATAATTTCAGTATTTTACATGAGAGAGAATATTGAGTTGGTGTATACACTCCAAAACAGAATAGTAAAGGGCATTGTACATTTTTTCTGACAGATTATATTCAGAGCAATTTTGCTTTTAACACTGGGGTGCCTAGATAATATTTAGATTTCTTTCAATTCACGTATGATTAGAATTTCGGTATTTTACATGAGAGAGCATACTGAGTTCGTGTATATACTGCAAATAAGAGTAGAATAAGGCATTGTATATTTTCTCTAACAGACTATATTCACATCCATTTCCGTTTAACTTTGGGGCGCCTAGATATTATTTAGATTTTTTTGATTAGTGTAAAATTAGAATTTCTCTATTTTACATGAGAGAGTATATTGAGTGTGGGTATATATTCCAAAACAGAGTAGAAAAGTGCATTGTATATTATTTCTGACAGATTATATTCAGAGCAATTTTGCTTTTAACATTGGGGTGCCTAGAGGATATTTAGATTTTTTTCGATTCGCTTAAATATAGAATTTCGGTGTTTTATATTAGAGAGCATATGGAGTTGGTGTATGTACTCCAAAACAGAGTAGAATAGGGCATTTTAAATTTTTTCTGACAGAATATACTCAGAGCAATATTGTTTTTAACATTGGGGTGCCTAGATTATATTTATATCATTTTTCGATTCGCTTAAATAGAGAATTTTTGTATTTTACATGAGAGAGCATATGAAGATGGTGTATATATTCCAAAACAGAGTAGAATAGGGCATGTTACATTTTTTATGACAGATTATATTTCGAGCAATTTTGCTTTTAACATTGGGGTGCCTAGATAATATTTAGTCTTTTTCAATTCGGTTAAAATTAGAATTTTGGTGTTTTATATGAGAGAGCATAATTAGTTGGTGTATATACTCCAAAACAGAGTAGTATAAGGCATTGTATATTTTCTCTAACAGACTATATTCACAGCCATTTTGCTTTAACTTTGGGGCTCCTAGATATTATTTAGATTTTTGTGATTCGCGTATAATAAAATTTTCGGTATTTTATATAAGAGAGCATATTGAGTTGGTGTATATTCTCCAAATCAGAGTAGAAAAGGGCATTGTATATTTTTTCTGAAAGATTATATTCAGAGCAATTTTGCTGTTAACCTTGGGGTGCCTAGATAATATTTAGATTTTTTTCCATTGGCTTAAATATAGAATATCTGTATTTTACATGAGAGAGTATATGGAGTTGGTGTATATACTCGAATACAGAGTAGAATAGGGCATTGTTTATTCTTTCTCACAGATTATATTCAGAGCAATTTTGTTTTTAACATTGAGGTGCCTAGATAATATTTAGATTTTTCGATTCGGGTAAAATTACAGTTTCTGTATTTTACACGAGAGAGCATACTGAGTTGGTGTATATACTACAAAACAGAGTACAAAAAAGCATTGTATATTTTTTCTGACAAATTATATTCAGAGCAATTTTGCTTTTAACATTGGGGTGGCTATATAATATTTAGATTTTAGTCGATTTGCTTAAATATAGAATTTCTGTATTCTACATGAGAGAGCCAATTGAGTGGTGTATATACTCCAAAACAAAGTAGAAGAGGTCATTGTATATTTTTTCTGAGAGAATATATTAAGAGCAATTTTGTTTTTAACATATGTGTGCCTAGATAATATTTAGAATTTTTTCGATTCACGTAAATATAGAATTTCTGTATTTTATATGAGAGAGCATATTGAGTTGGTGTATATCCTCCAAAACAGAGTATAATAGGGCATTGTATATTTTTCTGACAGATTATATTCAGAACAATTTTGTTTTTAACATTGGGGTGCCTAGATAATATTTAGATTTGTTTTAGATTCATGTAAATTTATAATTACTGTATTTTACATGAGAGAGCATACTGAGTTGGTGTATATACTCAAAAACAGAGTAGAATAAGGCATTGTATATTTTTCGTAACAGACTATATTCAGAGCCTTTTTCTTTTAACTTTGGGGTGCCTAGATATTATTAAGATTTTTTTTGATGCGCGTAAAATTATAATTTCGGTATTTTACATGAGAGAGCATATTGCGGTGGTGCATATACTCTAAAACAGAGGAGAAAAGGGAATTGTATATTTTGTCTGACAGATTATAATCAGAAAATTTTGCTTTTAACATTCGGGTGCCTAGATAATATATAGATTTTTTTCGATTCAAATAAAATTAAAATTTCTGTATTTTACATGAGAGAGCATACTGATTTGGTGTATATATTCCAAAACAGAGTAGAATAGGGCATGTTATATGTTGTCTCACAGATTATATTCAGAGAAATTTTGTTTTTAACATGGGAATGCCTAGATAATATTTAGATTTTTTTCGATTCACGTAAAATTGAAATTTCGGTATTTTACATGAGAGAGCATAATGAGTTGGTGTATATACTCTAAAGCAAAGTAGAATAGGGCATTGTACATTTGTTCTGAAAGATTATATTCAGAGCGATTTTGTTTTTAACATTGGGGTGCCTAGATAATATTTAGATTTTTTCGATTCGGGTAAAATTTTAATTTCTGTATTTTACATGAGAGAGCGAATTGAGTTGGTGTATATACTCCAAAACAGAGTAGAATAGGTCAATGTATATTTTTTCTGAATGATTATATTCAGAGCAATTTTGCTTTTAACATTGGGGTGCCTTGATAACATTTAGATTTATTTCCATTCATGTAAATATAGAATTTCTGTGTTTTACAGGGGAGAGCATATGGAATTGGAGTATATCCTTCAAAACAAAGTAGAATAGGGCATTGTATATTTTTTCTGACAGATTATATTCAGAAAAATTTTGTTTTTAACATTTTAATGCCTAGATAATATTTGGATTTTTTTAAATTTAGGTAAAATTAGAATTTCTGTAGTTTACCTAAGAGAGCATACTGAGCTGGTGTATATACTCCAAAATAGATTAAAATAAGGCATTGTATATTTTTTCTAACAGACTATATTTAGAGGCATTTTCTTTTAACTTTGGGGCGAGTAAATATTATTTATATTTTTTCGAATAGCGTAAAATTAGAATTTCTCTATTTTACATAAGAGAGCATATTGTGAGTGTGTATATATTCCAAAACAGAGTAGAAAAGGGCATTGTATATTTTTTCTGACAGATTATATTCAGAGCAATTTTGCTTTTTACATTGGGGTGCCTAGATGATATTTAGATTTTTTTCGATTCACATGAAATTCGACTTTCAGTATTTTTAATGAGAGAGCATACTGAGTTGGGGTATATACTCCAAAACGAAGTAGAATATTTGCATTGTATATTTTTTTTGACAGATTATATTCAGAGCAATTCTGCTTTTAGCATTGGGGTGCCTAGATATTATTTTCGTTTTTTTCATTCGCTTAAATATAGAATTTCTGTCTTTACATGAGAGAGCATATTGAGATTTTGTATATACTCCAAAACAGAGTAGAATAGGGAATTGTATATTTTTTCTGAAAGATTATATTAAGAGCAATTTTGTTTTTAACATTGATGTGCCTAGATAATATTTACATTTGTTTTAGATTCACGTAAATTTAGAATTTCTGTATTTTACATGAGAGAGCATACTGAGTTGGTGTATATACTCCAAAACAGAGTAGAATAGGGCCTTGTATATTTTTTCTCACAGATTATATTCAGAGCAACTTTGCTTTTAACATCAAGGTGCCTAGATAATATTTAGATTTTTTTCGATTAACGTAAAATTAGAATTTTGGTATTTTACATGAGAGAGCATACTGACTTGGTGTATATACTCCAAAACCGAGTAGAATTAAGTATTGTATATATTTCTAACAGACTATCTTCAGAGCTAATTTATTTTATCATTGTGGCGCCTAGATATTATTTAGATTTTTTTTCGATTCGCGTAAATTTGGATTTCAGTATTTTACATTAGAGAGCATATTGAGTTGGTGTATATAGTCCAAAACAGAGTAGAAAAGGGCATTGTATATTCTTTCTGTCAGATTATATTCAGAGCAATTTTGCTTTTTACATTGGGGTACTTCGATAATATTTAGATTATATTCGATTCACGTAAAATAAGAATTTCTGTATTTTCCATGAGAGAGCATACTGACTTGGTGTATATACTCCAAAACAGAGTAGAATAAGGCATTGCATATTTCTTCTAACACACTATATTCAGAGCAATTTTGCTTTTAACATTGAAGTGCCTAGATACTATTTAGATTTTTTTCGATTCACGTAAAACTAGAATTTCGGTATTTTACATGAGAGAGCATACTGAGTTGGTGTATATACTCCAAAACAGAGTAGAACAGAGCATTGTATATTTGATCTGACAGATTATATTAAGAGCAATTTTTTTTAACATTGGGGTCCCTAGATAATATTTAGATTTTTTTGATTCACGTAAAATTAGAATTTCTGTATTTTATATGAGAGAGCATATTGAGTTGGAGTATATACTCCAAAACATAGTAGAATAGGGCATTGTATATTTTTTCTGACAGATTATATTCAGAGCAATTTTTCTTTTAATATTGGGGTGCCTAGATAATATTTAGATTTTAGTCGAATCTCTTAAATATAGAATTTCTGTATTTTACATGAGACAGACTATTGAGTGGCGTATATACTCCAAATCAAAGTAGAAGAGGTCATTGTATATTTTTTCTGAGGGAATATATTAAGAGCAATATTGTTTTTAACATATGTGTGCCTAGATAATATTTATATTCTTTTCGATTCACGTCAATATAGAATTTCTGTATTTTACAAGAGAGAGCATATTGAGTTGGGGTATATCCTCCAAAACAAAGTAGAATAGGGCATTGTATATTTTTTCTGACAGATTATATTCAGAACAATTCTGTTTTTAACATTGGGTGCCTAGATAATATTTAGATTTGTTTTAGATTCACGTAAATTTGGAATTTCTGTATTTTACATCAGAGAGCATACTGAGTTGGTGTATATACTCCAAAACAGAGTAGAATAAAGCATTGTATATTTTTTCGAACAGACTATATTCAGAGCCATTTTCTTTTAACTTTGGGGCGCCTAGATATAATTTAGATTTTTTTTGATGCGCGTAAAATTAGAATTTCGGTATTTTACATAAGAGAGCATATTGTGGTGTTGTATATACTCCAAAACAGAGGAGAAAAGGGCATTGTGTATTTTGTCTGACAGATTATAATCAGAAAATTTTGCTTTTAACATTCGGGTGCCTAGATAATATTTAGATTTTTTTCGATTCACGTAAAATTAGAATTTCTGTATTTTACATGAGCGAGCATACGGAGTTGGTGTATATACTCCAAAACAGAGTGGAATAGGGTATGTTATATGTTGTCTCACAGATTATATTCAGAGCAATTTTGTTTTTAACATGGGGGTGCCTAGATAATATTTAGATTTTTTTCGATTCACGTAAAATTAGAATTTTGGTATTTTACCTGAGAGAGCATAATGAGTTGGTGTATATACTCTAAAACAGTGTAGAATAGGGCATTGTATATTTGTTCTGGCAGATTATATTCAGAGCAATTTTGTTTTTAACATTGCGGTGCCTAGATAATATTTAGATTTTTTCGATTCGGGTAAAATTATAATTTATGTATTTTACATTAGAGAGCTTATTGAGTTGGTGTATATATTCCAAAACAGAGTAGAAAAGGGCATTGTATATTTTTTCTGACAGATTATATTCAGAGAAATTTTGCTTTTAACATTCCGCTGCCTAGATAATATTTAGATTTTTTTCGATTCACGTAAAATTAGAATTTTGGTATTTTACATGAAAGAGCATACTGAATTAGTGTATATACCCCAAAACAGAGTAGAATAGGGCATTGTATATTTTTTATATCAGACTATATTCAGAGCCATTTTCTTTTAACTTTGAGGCGCCTAGGTATTATTTTGATTTTTTTGATTCGCGTTAAATTAGAATTTCGCTATTTTACATCAGAGAGCATATTGAGTGTGTGTATATACTCCAAAACAAATTACAAAAGGGCATTGTATATTTTTCTGACAGATTATATTCAGAGCAATTTTGCTTTTAACATTGGGATGCCTAGATAATATTTAGATTTTTTCGATACACGTGAAATTAGAATTTTGGTATTTTACAATAGAGAGCATACTGAGTTTGTGTATATACTCCAAAACAGAGTAGAATAGGGCATTGTATATATTTTCTGACAGAATATATTCAGAGCAATTTTGTTTTTTACATTGGGTCTCTAGATAATATTTAGATTTTTTTCATTCACGTAAAATTAGAATTTCTGTATTTTACATGAGAGAGCATATTGAGTTAATGTATATACTACAAAACAGAGTAGAATAGGGCATTGTATATTTTTTCTGACAGATTTTATTTAGAGCAATTTTTCTTTTAACATTGTGGTGCCTAGATAATATATAGATTTTTTTCGATTCACTTAAATATAGATTTTCTGTATTTTACAACAGGGAGCATATAGAGTTCTTGTATATACTCCAAAACAGAGTAGAATAGGGCATTGTACATTTTTTCTGACAGATTATATTCAGAGAAGTTTTGTTTTTAACATTTGGGTGCCTAGATAATATTTAGATTTTTCTCGATTCACGTAAAATTAAAATTTCGGTAGTTTACATGAAGGAGCATACTGTGTTGGTGTATATACTTCAAAACAGAATAGAATAAGGCATTGTATATATTTTCTAACAGAGTATATTCAGAGTCATTTTCTTTTAACTTTGGGGCGCCTAGATATTATTTAGATTTTTTTCGATACACGTGGAATTAGAATTTTGGTATTTTACATGAGAGAGCATACTGAGTTTGTGTATATACTCCAAAACAGGGTAGAATAGGGCATTGTATATTTTTTCTGACAGGATATATTCAGAGCAATTTTGTTTTTAACATTGGGTCTCTAGATAATATTTAGATTTTTTTCATTCACGTAAAATTAGAATTTCTGTATTTTACATGAGAGAGCATATTGAGTTAATGTATATACTACAAAACAGAGTAGAATAGGGCATTGTATATTTTTTCTGACAGATTTTATTCAGAGCAATTTTGCTTTTAACATTGTGGTGCCTAGATAATATATAGATTTTTTTCGATTCACTTAAATATTGATTTTCTGTATTTTACAACAGGGAGCATATAGAGTTGGTCTATATACTCCAAAACAGAGTAGAATAGGGCATTGTATATTTTTACTGACAGATTATATTCAGAGAAGTTTTGTTTTTAACATTGGGTGCCTAGATAATATTTAGATTCTTTTCGATTCACGTAAAACTAGGATTTCGGTATTTTACATGAGAGAGCATACTGAGTTGGTGTATATACTCCAAAACAGAGTAGAATAGGGAATTGTATATTTTTTCTGACGAACTAAATTCAGAGCAATTTTGTTTTTAACATTTGGGAGTCTAGAAAATATTTAGATTTTTTTGATTCAGGTAAAATTAGAACTTCAATATTTTACATGGGACAGCATTTTGAGTTGGTTTATATACTACAAAACAGAGTAGAAAAAAGCATTGCATATATTTTCTGACAGATTTTATTCAGAGCAATTTTGCTTTTAACATTGGGGTGCCTAGATAATATTTAGATTTTTTACGATTCACCTAAAATTACAATTGTCGTATTTTACATAAGAGAGCATACTGAGTTGGTGTATATACTCCAAAACAGAGTAGAATAGGGCATTGTATATTTTTTCTGACATATTATATTCAGAGAATATTTGTTTTTAACATTGGGGTGCCTAGATAATATTTAGATTATTTCGATTCGGGTAAAATTAGAATTTCTGTATTTTACATGAGAGAGCATATTGAGATGGTGTATATATTACAACACAGGGTAGAAAAGAACATTGTATTATTTTTCGGAGAGATTATATTCAGAGCAATTTTACTTTTAAAATTAAGGTGCCTAGATAATATTTAGATTTTTTTGATTCGCTT
Source organism: Callithrix jacchus (assembly GCF_049354715.1). Lineage (NCBI taxonomy): Eukaryota > Metazoa > Chordata > Mammalia > Primates > Cebidae > Callithrix > Callithrix jacchus. The sequence goes on from NC_133519.1 coordinate 54,153,496, forward strand.
AAATATAGGATTTCTGTATTTTAGATGAGAGAGCATATGGAGTTAGTGTATATACTCTAAAACAGATAAGAATAAGGCATTGTATATTTTTTCTGACAGACTATATTAAGAGCAATTTTGTTTTTAACATTGGGGTGCCTAGATAATTTTTAGATTTTTTTCGATTTACGTAAATATAGAATTTTGGTATTTTACATGAGAGAGCAAACTGAATTGGTGTATATACTCCAAAAAAGGGTAGAATAAGACATTGTATATATTTTCTAACACACTATATCCAGAATCATTTTCTTTTAACATTGGTGTGCCAAGATATTATTTAGATATGTTTCGATTCACGTCAAATTAAAATTTCGGTATTTTACATGAGAGAGCATATTGAGTTGGTGTATATACTCCAAAACATAGTAGAAAAAAGCATTGTATATTTTTTCTGACAGACTATATTCAGAGCAATTTTGCTTTAAACATTGGGGAGCCTAGATAATATTTAGATTTTTTAGATTCACGTAAATATAGAATTTCTGTATTTTACAAGAGAGAGCATAGTGAGTCGGTGTATATACTCCAAAACAGAATAAAATAAGGCACTGTATATTTTTTCTAACAAACTATATTCAGAGCCATTTTCTTTTAACTTTGGGGGGCCTAGATATTCCGTAGATTATTTTGATTCACGTAAAATTAGAATTTTGTTATTTTACATGAGATAGCATATTCAGTAGGTGTATATACTCCAAAACAGAGTAGAAAAGGGCATTGTATATTTTTTCTGACTGATTATATTCATAGAAATTTTGCTTTTAACATTCCGATGCCTAGATAATATTTAGATTTTTTTCGATTCACGTAAAATTAGAATTTTTGTATTTTACATGAAAGAGCATACTGAATTGGTGTATATACTCTAAAACAAAGTAGAATAGGGCATTGTATATTTTTTCTGACAGATTATATTCAGAGAAATTTTGTTTTAACATTGGGGTCCCTAGGTTATATTTAGATTTTTTTGATTCACGTAAAATTAGAATTTCTGTATTTTACATGAGATAGCATATTGAGTTGGTGTATATACTACAAAACAGAGTAGAATAGGGCATTGTATATTTTTTCTGACATATTTCATTCAGAGCAATTTTACTTTTAATATTGGGGTGCGTAGATAATATATAGATTTCTTTTGATACGCTTAAATATAGATTTTCTGTATTTCACAAGAGAGAGCATAAGGAGTTTGTATATATACTTTAAAACAGAGTAAAATAGGGCATTGTGTATTTTTTCTGACAGATTATAATCAGAGCAGTTTTGTTTTTAACATTTGGGTGCCTTGATAATATTTAGATTTTTTTCGATTCACGTAAAATTAGAATTTCGGTATTTTACATGAAGGAGCATACTGTGTTGGTGTATATACTTCAAAACAGAATAGAATAAGGCATTGTATATTTTTGTTAACAGACTGTTTTCAGAGCCATTTTCTTTTAACTTTCGCGCGCCTAGATATTATTTAGATTTTTTTTCGATTCGCATTAAGTTACAATTTCAGTAATTTTTATGAGAGAGCGTATTCAGTTGGTGTATATACTCTTAAACAGAGTAGAAAAGGGAATTGTATATTTTTTCTGACAGATTATATTCAGAGCAATTTTGCTTATAACATTCGGGTGCCTAGATAATATTTAGATTTTTTTCGATTCATGTAAATATTGAATTTTGGTATTTCACATGAGAGAGCATATGGAGTTGGTGTATATCCTCCAAAACGAAGTAGAATAGGGCATTGTATATTTTTTATGACAGTTTATATTCAGAACAATTTTGTTTTTAACATTTAAGTGCCTAGAAAATATTTAGATTTTTTTCGAATCATGTAAAATTAGAATTTCTGTATTTTACATGAGAGATAATACTGAGTTGGTGTACATACTCCGAAACAGAGTAGAATAGGGCACGTTATATGTTTTATGACAGATTATATTCAGAGCAATTTTGTTTTTAACATTGGGGTGACTGGATAATATTTTGATTTTTTTCGATACACGTAAAATTTAAATTTTGGTATTTTACACGAGAGAGCATACTGAGTTGGTGTATATACTCTAAAACAGAGTAGAATAGGGCACTGTATATCTTTTCTGACAGATTATATTCAGAGCAATTTTGCTTTTAACATTGGGGTGCCTAGATAATATATAGATTATTTTTCATTCGCTTAAATATAGAATTTCTGTATTTTACATGAGAGAGAATATGGAGTTGGTGTATATACTTCAAAACAGAGTAGAATAGAGCATTGTATATTTTTTCTGACAGATTATATTCAGAGCAATTTTGCTTTTAACATTGGAACATTGGGGTGCCTAGAAAATATTTAGATATTTTTAGATTCACATAAAAATAGAAATTCGGTATTTTACATGAGAGAGCATACTGTGTTGGTGTATATACTCCAAAAAGGTAGAATAAGACATTGTATATTTATTCTCACAGACTATGTTCACTGCCATTTTATTTTAACTTTGGGGCGCGTCGATATTATTTAGATTTTTTCGATTCGCATAAAATTAGCATTTCGCTATTTTACATGAGAGAGCATATTGAGTTGGTTTATATACTGTAAAACAGAGTAGAAAAACGCATTGTATATTTTTTCTGACAAAGTATATTCAGAGCAATTTTGCTTTAAACATTGGGGTGCCTAGATAATATTTAGATTTTTTTCGATTCACTTGAATATACAATCTCTTTATTTTACATGAGAGAGCATATGGAGTTGGTGTATATACTCCGAAAAAGAGAAGAATAGGGCATTGTATATATTTTCTGACAGATTATATTCAGAACAATTTTGCTTTTAACATTAAGGTGCCTAAATAATATTTAGATTATTGCGATTCACGTTAAATTAGAATTTTGGTATTCTGCATGAGAGAGCCTACTGAATTGGTGTATATACTCCAAAACAGAGTATAAAAGTCACTGTATATTTTTTCTAACAGACTATATTCAGAGCCATTTTCTTTTAACTTTGGGGCGCCTAGATATTATTTAGATTTTTTTCGATTCACGTATAATTAGAATTTCAGTATTTTACATGAGAGACAATACTCAGTTGGTGTATATACTCCAAAATAGAGTAGAAGAGGTCATTATATATTTTTTCTGACAGATTATATTCATAGCAAATTTGCTTTTAACATTTCGGTGCCTAGATAATATTTAGATTTTTTTTGATTCACGTAAAATTAGAATTTCGGTATTTTACAGGAGAGTGCATACTGACTGGTGTGTATACTTTCTTTTAACTTTGGGGAGCCTAGATAATATTTAGATTTTTTTTAGATTCACGTAAAATTAGGATTTCGGTATTTTACATGAGAGAGCATATTGAGTTGGTGTTTATACACCAAAACAGAGTAGAATAGGGCATTGTATATTTTTTCTGACGAATTATATTCAGAGCAATTTTGCTTTTAACATTGGGGGTGCCTAGATAATATTTAGATTTTTTTCGATTCGCTTAAATATAGAATATCTGTATTTTACATGAGAGAGCATATGGAGTTGGTGTATATAATACGAAACAGAGTAGAATAGGGCATTTTATAATTTCTCTGACAGACTATATTAAGAGCAATTCTGTTTTCAACATTGGGGTGCATAGATAATATTTACATTTTTTCGAATTGGGTAAAATTAAACTTTCTGTATTTTACATGAGAGAGCATACTGAGTTGGTGTATATACTCCAAAACAGTGTAGAATAGGGCATTGTATTTTTTTTCTAAAAGATTATATTCAGAGCAATTTTGTTTTTACAGACTATATTCAGAGCCATTTTCTTTTAACTTTGGGGTGCCTAGATAATATTTAGATTTTTTTCGATTCACGTAAATTTAGAATTTGGTATTTTACATGAAATAGCATACTGAATTGGTGTATATACCCCAAAACAGAATAGAATAGGGCATTGTATATTTTTGCTATCACACTATATTCAGAGCCATTTTCTTTTAACTTTGGGGTGCCTAGATAATATTTAGATTTTTTTCGATTCGCAGAAAATTAGAATTTCCGTATTTTACATGAGAGAGCATATTGAGTTGGTTTATATACTCCAAAACAGAGTAGAAAAAGGCATTGTATATTTTTTTGACAGATTATATTCAGAGAAATTTTGTTTTTAACATTGCAGTGCCTAGATGTTATTTAGATTATTTCGATTTGGGCAAAACTTTAATTTCTTAAAAAGACTAGAATAAGGCATTCTATATTTTTTCTGACAGATTATATTAATAGCAATTTTGCTTTTAGTATTGGGATGCCTGGATAATATTTAGTTTTTTTTGATTCGCTTAAATAGAGAATTTCTGTATTTCAAATGACAGAGCATATCTAGTTGGTGTATATACACCAAAACAGATTAGTATAGAACATTGTATATTTTTTCTGAAAGATTATATTCAGAGCAATTTTTTTTTAACATTGGGGTGCCTAGATAATATTTAGATTATTTTCGATTTGCTTAAATATAGAATTTCTGTATTTTACATGAAAGAGCACACTGAGTGTGTGAATATAACCCAAAAAAGAGTAGAATAAGCATTGTATATTTTTTCTAACAGACTATAATCATAGCCATTTTCTTTTAGCTTTGGGTCTCCTCAATATTATTTAGATTTGTTTCAATTCACGTAAAATTAGAATTTCTGTATTTTACATGAGAGAACATACTGAGTTGGTATATATACTCCAAAAAATATTAGAATACGGCATTGTATATTTTTTCTAACAGACTACATTTAGAAGCATTTTCTTTTTACTTTGGAGCGCCAAATATATATACTACAAAACAGTGTAGAAAACGACATTGTATATTTTTTCTGACAGATTAAATTCAGAGAAATTTTGCTGTTAACATTGGGGTTCCTAGACAATATTTAGATTCTTTCGATTCGGGTAAAATTAGAATTTCTGTATTTTACATGGGACAGCATACTGAGTTGATGTATATACTCCAAAACAGCGTAGAATAAGGCATTGTATATTTTTTCAAACAAAGTATATTCAGAGCCAATTTTTTATAACTTTTGATCACCTAAATATTATTTAGATTTTTCTCAGTTCACGTAAAATTAGAATTTCGGTATTTTACATGAGAGAGCATACTGAGTTGCAGTATATACTTCAAAACAGAGTAGAATGGGGCATTGTATATTTTTTCTGACACACTTAATTCAGAGCAATTTTGTTTTTAACATTGGGGTGCCTAGTTAATAATTAGATTATTTTCGATTTGCTTAAATATAGAATTTCTGTATTTTACATGAGAGAGTATATGTAGTTGGTGTATATACCACAAAACAAATTAGAATAAGGTATTGTGTATTTTTTCTGACAGATTATATTCAGAGCAATTTTATTTTCAACATTGGGGTGCCTAGACAATATTAAATTTTTTCGATTCGGGTAAAATTAGAATTTCTCTATTTTACATGAGAGAGCATAATGAGTTGGTGTATATACTTCAAGACAGAGTAGAATAAGGCATTGTACATTTTTTCTAACAGACTATATTCAGAGCCATTTTCTTTTAACTTTGGGGCGTCTAGTTATTATTTAGCTTTTTTTCAATTCCCATAAAATTAGAATTTCGGAATTTTACATGAGAGTGCATATTGTTTTGGTGAATATACCTCAAAACATATTAGAATAAGGCATTGTATATTTATTCTAACAGACTATATTCAGAGCGATTTTCTTTCAACTTTCGGGCATCTAGATATTTTTCAGAGTTTTTTCGATTGGTGTAAAATTAGAATTTCTGTATTTTACATGAGAGAGTATATTGAGTTGGTGTATATACTACAAAACAGAGTAGAATAGGGCATTGTATATTTTTTTCTGACAGAGTATATTCAGAGAAATTTTGTTTTTAACATTGCGGTGCCTAGATAATATTTAGATTTTTTTCAATTAACGTAAAATTAGAATTTTGGTATTTTATATGAGAGAGCATACTGAGTTGGTGTATATACTCCAAAACAGAGTAGAATAAGGCATTGTATATTTTTTATAACAGATTATATTCAGTGCCCTTTTCCTTTAATTTTTGGGCGCCTAGATATTATTTATATTTCTTTCGATTCGCATTAAATTAGAATTTCGGTATTTTACATGAGAGAGCATACTGAGTTGGTGTATATACTCCAATGCAGAGTAGAATAAGGCATTGTTTATTTTTTCTAAAAGACTATATTCCGAGACATTTTCTTTTAACTTTGGGGCACCAAGATATTATTTAGATTCTTTCAATTCACGTAAAATTATAATTTAGATTTTTACATGAGAGAGCATATGGAGTTGGTGTATGTATGTCAAAACAAAGTAGAAAAGGGCATTGTATATTTTTTCTGACAGATTATGTTCAGAGCAATTTTGCTTTTAACATTGGGGTGCCTATATAATATTTAGATTTTATTCGATTCACGTAAATTTAGAATTTCGGTATTTTACATGAGAGAGCATACTGAGTTGGTGTATATACTCCAAAACAGAGGAGAATAGGGCATTGGATATTTTTCAGACAGATTATAATCATAGCACTTTTGTTTCTTAAATTGGTGTGCCTAGATAATATTTAGATTTTTTTTGATTCACGTAATATATATAATATCTGAATTTTACATGAGAGAGAATATGGAGTTGGTGGATATGTTCCAAAACAGAGTAGAATAGGGTATTGTATATTTTTTATGACAGATTATATTCAGAACAACTTTGTTTTTAACATTGGGGTGCCTAGATAATATTTAGATTTTTTTCGATTCACGTAAATTTAGAATTTCTGTCTTTTACATGAGAGAGCATATTAAGTTGGTGTATATACTCCAAAACAAAGTAGAATAGGGCATTGTATAATTATTCTGAGAGAGTATATTCAGAGAAATTTTTTTTTTTTACCTTGAGGTGCATAGATAGTATTTAGATTTTTCAATTTGGGTAAAATTAGAATTTCTGTATTTTACACGAGAGAGCATACTGAGTTGGTGTATAAACTACAAAACAGAATAAAATAAGGCATTGTATATTTTTTCTAACAGACTGTATTCAGAGCCATTTTATTTTTACTTTGGGGAGCCTAGGTATTATTTAGGTTTTTTTCGATGTGCGTAAAATTAGAATTTATGTATTTTATATGAGAGAGCATATTCCGGTGGTGTATATACTCCAAAACAGAGGAGAAAAGGGCATTGTATATTTTGTCTGACTGATTATAATCAGAGCAATATTGCTTTTAACATTCGGGTGCCTAGATAATATTTAGATTTTATTCAATTCACGTAAATTTAGAATTTCGGTATATTACATGAGAGAGCATACTGACTTGGTGTATATACTCCAAAACTGAGTAGAATGGGGAATTGTATATTTTTTCTGACAGATTAAATTCAGAGCAATTTTGTTTTTAACATTGGGTTGCCTACATAATATTTAGACTTTCTTCGATACAGGTAAAATTAGAATTTCGGTATTTTACATGAGAGAGCATACTAAGTTGATGTTTATACTCTATATCAGAGTAGAATAGGGCATTGTATATTTTTTCTGACAGATTATATTCAGAGAAATTTTGTTTTTAACATTGGGGTGCCTAGATAATATTTACATTTTTTTGATTCGGGTAAAATTAGAATTTCTGTATTTTACAAGAGAGAGCGTATTGAGTTGGTGTATATATTACAAAACGAATTAGAAAAGGGCATTGTATATTTTTTCTGACAGCTTATATTCAGAGAAATTATGCTTTTAACATTGGGGTGCCTAGATAATATTTAGATTTTGTCGATTCACGTAAATTTAGAATTTCTGTATTTTACATGAGAGACCATAGAGAGTTGGTGTATATACTCCAAAACAGAGTAGAATATGGCATTGTATATTTTATCTCTTAGATTATATTCAGAGCAACTTTGCTTTTAACATCAAGGTGCCTAGGTAATATTTAGATTTTTTTCGATTAACGTAAATTTAGAATTTCGGTATTTTACATGAGAGAGCATACTGACTTGGTGTATATACTCCAAAACAGAGTAGAATTAGGTATTGTATATATTTCTAACAGACTGTCTTCAGAGCCAATTTCTTTTACCATTGGGGTGCCTAGATATTATTTAGATATTTTTCGATTCATGTAAATTTGAATTTCGGTATTTTACATTAGAGAGCATATTGAGTTGGTGTATATAGTCCAAAACAGAGTAGAAAAAGGCATTGTATATTCTTTCTGTCACATTATATTCAGAGCAATTTTGCTTTTTACATTGGGGTGCTTCGATCATATTTAGATTTTTTTCGATTCACGTAAAATAACAATTTCTGTATTTTGCATGAGAGAGCATACTGAGTTGGTGTATATACTCCAAAACAGAGTAGAATAAGGCATTGTATATTTTTTCTAACACACTATATTTAGAGCCATTTTGTTTTAACTTTGGGGCGCCTAGATATTATTTAGATTTTTTCATTTGCATAAAGTTAAAATTTTGGTATTTTACATGAGGGATCATATTGAGTTGGTGTATATACTCCATAACAGAGTAGCAAAAAGAATTTTATAATTTTTTGACAGATTATATTCAGAGCAATTTTTCTTTTAACATTGAAGTGCCTAGATAATATTTAGATTTTTTTCAATTCACGAAAAATTAGAATTTCGGTATTTTATATGAGAGAGCATACTGAGTTGGTGTGTATACTCCAAAACAGAGTAGAACAGAGCATTGTATATTTTATCTGACAGATTATATTAAGAGCAATTCTGTTTTTAACATTGGGGTTCCTAGATAATATTTAGATTTTTTTTTGATTCAGGTAAAATTAGAATTTCGGTATTTTACATGAGAGAGAATATTGAGTTGGAGTATATACTCCAAAACATAGTAGAAAAGGGCATTGTAGATTTTCTCTTACGGATTGTATTCAGAGAAATTTTGCTTTTAACATTGGGGTGCCAAGATAATATTTAGATATTTGTCGAATCACGTAAATATAGAATTTCTGTATTTTACATGAGAGAGCATATGGAGTTTGTGTATATCCTCCAAAACATAGTAAAAAGGGCATTGTATATTTTTTTGGACAGATTATATTTAGAGCAATTTTGTTTCTAAAATTGGTGTGCTTAGAATATATTTAGGGTTTCTCGATTCAGGTAAATTTAGAATTTCTCTATTTTACATGAGAGAGCATATTGAGTTGGTTTATTTACTACAAAACAGAGTAGAAAAGGGCATTGTATATTTTTTCGGACAGATTATATTCAGAGCAATTGTGCTTTTGACATTGGCGTGCCTAGATAATATTTAGATTTTTTTCAATTCGCTCAAATGTAGAATTTCTGTATTTTACATGAGAGAGCATACTGAGTTGGTGTATATACCCAAAACACGGTAGAATAAAGCATTGTATATTTTTTCTGACAGATTATATTCAGAGCAATCTTGTTTTTAACATTGGGGTGCCTAGATAATATTTAGGTTTTTTTTGATTCACGTAACTATAGTATTTCGGTATTTTACCTGAGAGAGCATACTGAGTTGGTGTATGTACTTCAAAAAAGAGAAGAATAAGGCATAGTATATTTTTTCTAACAGACTATATTTAGAGCCATATTCTTTTAACATTGGGGTGACTAGATATTATTTACTTTTTTATTCACAGAAAATTATAATTTAGGTTTTTTATATGAGAGAGCATATGGAGTTGGTGTATGTATTTCACAGCAAAGTAGAAAAAAGCATTGTATATTTTTTCTGACAGATTCTATTCAGAGCAATTTTGCTATTAACATTGTGGTGCCTATATATTATTTAGATTTTTTTCGATTCACGTAAAGTTATAATTTCTGTATTTTACATGAGAGAGCATACTGAGTTGGTTTATATACTCCAAAACAAAGTAGAATAGGGCATTTTATATTTTTTCTGAGAGACTATAATCATAGCACTTTTGTTTCTAAAACTGGTGTGCATAGATAATATTTAGAATTTTTTGATTAACATAAATATAGTATATCTGTATTTTACATGAGGGTGCATAAGGATTTGGTGAATATCTTTTAAAACAGAGTAGAATAGGGCATTGTATATTTTATCTGACAGATTATATTCACAACAATTTTGTTTTTAACATTGTGGTGCCTAGATAATATTAAATATTGTTCGATTCACGTAAATTTAGAATTTCTGTATTTTACATGAGAGAGAATATTGAGATGGTGTATATATTCCAATACAGGGTAGAATAGGGCATTGTATATTTCTTCTGACAGATTATATTCAGAGCAATTTGGTTTTTATCATTGGGGTGCCTAGATAATATTTAGATTTTTGAATTCGTGTAAAATTAGAATTTCTGTATTTTACAGGAGAGGGCATACTGAGTTGGTTTATATACTACAAAACAGAGTAGAAAAGGGCATTGTATATTTTTTTCTGGCAAATTAGATTCAGAGCAATTTTGCTTTTAACACTGGGGTGCCTAGATAATATTTAGATTAATTTCGATTCGCTTAAATATAGAATTTCTGTATTTTACAAGAGAGAGCATATTGAGTGGTGTATATAATCCAAATCAAAGTAGAAGAGGTCATTGTATATTGTTTCTAAGAGATTATATTAAGAGCAATTTTGTTTTTAACATATGGGTGCCTAGATAATATTTAGATTTAGTTTAGATTCACATAAATATAGAATTTCTGTATTTTACATGAGAGAGCATACTGAGTTGGTGTATATACTCCAAAACAGAGTAGAATAAGACATTGTATATTGTTTCTAACACAGTATATTCAGAGCCATTTTCTTTTAACTTTGGGGCATGTAGATATTATTTAGATTTTTTTGAGGCACGTAAAATGAGAATGTTGGTATTTCACATGAGAGAGCATATTGCGGTGGTGTATATACTCCAAAACAGAGGAGAAAAGGGCATTGTATATTTTGTCTGACAGATTATAATCAGAAAATTTTGCTTTTAACATTCGGTGCCTAGATAATATTTAGATTTTTTTCAATTCACGTAAAATTAGAATTCCTGTATTTTACATGAGAGAGCATACTGAGTTGGTGTATATACTCGAAAACAGAGTAGAATAGGGCATGTTATATGTTGTCTCATAGATTATATTCAGAGCAATTTTGTTTCTAACATGGGGGTGCCTATATAATATTTAGATTTTTTTCGATACATGTAAAATTAGAATTTCGGTATTTTACATGCAAAGCATAATGAGTTGGTGTATATACTCTAAAACAGAGTAGAATAGGGCATTGTATATTTGTTCTGACAGATTATATTCAGAGAAGTTTTGTTTTTAACATTGGGGTGCCTATATAATATTTAGATTTTTTCAATTCTGGAAAAATTAGAATTTCTGTATTTTACAGGAGAGAGCGAATTGAGTTGGTGTATATACTCCAAAAAAGAGTAGAATAGTGCATTGTATACTTTTTCTGACAGATTATATTCAGAGCAATTTTGCTTTTAACATTGGGGTGCCTAGATAATATTTGGATTATTTTTAATTCAAGTAAAATAAGAATTTCTGTATTTTAAATAAGAGAGCATACTGAGTTGGTGTATATACTCCAAAACATAGTAGAAAAAGGCATTGTATATTTTTTCTAACAGACTATATTCAGAGCCATTTTCCATTAACTTTGGACAGCGTAGATATTATTTAGATATTTTTCGATTTGCGTAAAGTTAGAATTTCAGTATTTTACATGAGAGAGCATATTGAGTTGGTGTTTATACCCCAAAACAGAGTAGAAATGGGCATTGTATATTTTTTATGACAAATTATATTCAGAGCAATTTTGCTTTTAACATTCGGCTGCCTAGATAATATTTAGATTATTTTCGATTCACGTAAATTTAGAATTTCGGTATTTTACATGAAAGAGCATACTGAGTTGGTGTATATACTCCAAAACAGAGTAGAAAAAGGCATTGTATATTTATTTTAAAAGAGTATATTCAGAGCCATTTCCTTTTAACTTTAGGGCACTTAGATATTACTTAGATTATTTTCGATTCGCGTAAAATTATAATTTCGGTATTTTACATGAGAGAGCCTATTGAGTTGGTGTATTTACTACAAACCAGAGTAGAAAAAAACATTGTATATTTTTTCTGACAGATTATGTTCAGAGAAATTTTGCTTTAAACATTGGGGTGCCTAGATAATGTTTACATTTTTGTCGATTCGCTTAAATATAGAATTTCTGTATTTTATATGAAAGAGCATATGGAGTTGTTGTATATAATAAAAAAACACAGTAGAATAGGGCATTGTATATTTTTTCTGACAGATTATATTCAGAGCAATTTTGCTTTTAACATTGGGGTGCTAGATAATATTTATATTTATTTCGATTCTCTTAAATAAAGAATTTCTCTATTTTACCTGAGAGAGCATATGGAATTTGTGTATATACTCCAAAACAAAGGAGAATAGGGCATTGTATATTTTTTCTGACAGACTATATTAAGAGCAATTTTGTTATTAACATTCAGGTGCCTAGAAAATATTTAGATTTTTTCGATTCAAGTAAAATTAGAATTTCTGTATTTTACATGAGAGAGCATACTCAGTTGGTGAATATACTCCAAAACAGAGAAGAATAAGGCATTGTATATTTTCTCTAACACACTATATTCAGATCCATTTTCTTTTAACTTTGGGGCGCCTAGATATTATTTAGATTTTTTTCGATTCGCATAAAATTAGAATTTCTGTATTTTACATGAGACAGCCAATTGAGTTGGTGTATATACTCCAAAACAGAGTAGAATAGGGCTTTGTATATTTTTTCTGAGAGACTATATTCAGAGCAATTTTGTTTTGAACATTGGGTGCCTAGATAATATTTAGATTTTTTCAATTTATGTAAAATTAGAATTTTGGTATATTTTATGAGAGAGCATACTGAGTTGGTGTATATACTCCAAAACAGAGTAGAATAAGGCATTGTATATTTATTCTAACAGACTATATTCAGAGCCATTTTCTTTTAACTTTGGGGAGCGTAGATACTATTTAGATATTTTTCGATTTGCGTAAAATTAGAATTTCTGTATTTTACAGGAGAGAGCTTATTGAGCTGGTGTTTATACCACAAAACAGAGTAGAAAAGGGCATTGTATATTTTTTCTGACAAATTATATTCAGAGCAATTTTGCTTTTAACATTCAGCTGCCTAGATAAAATTTAGATTATTTTCGATTCACGTAAATTTAGAATTTCGGTATTTAACATGAGAGAGCATACTGAGTTGGTGTATATACTCCAAAACAGAGTAGAAAAAGGCATTGTATATTTATTCTTAAAGTGTATATTTAGAGCCATTTTCTTTTAACTTTGGGGCGCTTAAATATTACTTAGATTTTCTTTGATTCGCATAAAATTAAAATTTCGGAATTTTACATGAGAGAGCATATTGTGTGGGTGTATATAATCCAAAACAAAGTAGAAGAAAACATTGTATATTTTTTCTGACAGATTATATTCAGAGCAATTTTGCTTTAATATTGGGGTGCCTAGATAATATTTAGATTATTATCGATTTGCTTAAATATAGAATTTCTGTATTTTACATGAGAGAGCGTATTGAGTTGGTGTATATCCTCCAAAACAAAGTAGAATAAGGCATTGTATATTTTTTCTGACAGATAATATTCAGAACAATTTTGTTTTTAACATTGGGGTGCCTAGATAATATTTAGAATTTTTTCGATTCACGTAAAATTAGAATTTCGGTATTTTACATAAGAGAGAAAGTTGAGCTGGTGTATATACTCCAAAACAGAGTAGAATAAGGCATTGTATATTTTTTCTAACAGACTATATTCAGAGCAATTTTCTTTTAACTTTGTGGCGCCTAGATATTATTTAGATTTTCTTCGATTTGGATAAAATTAGAATTTTTGTATTTTACATGAGAGAGCATATTGAGTTGGTGTATATACTCCAAAGAAGAGTAGAATAGGGCATTGTATATTTTTTCTGACAGATTATATTCAGAGCAATTTTGCTTTTAACATTGGAGTGTCTAGATAAAATTTAGATTATTTTCGAATCGCTTAAATATAGAATTTCTGTATTTTACATAAGACAGCATAGGGAGTTGGATTATATACTAAAAAAAATAGAATAGGGCATTGTATATCTTTTCTGACACATTATATTCAGAGTAATTTTGTTTATAACATTGTGCTGCCTAGATAATATTTAGAGTTTTTCGATTAGGCTAAAATGAAAATTTCTGTATTTTACATGAGAGAGCATACTTAGTTGGTGTATACACTACAAAACGGAGTAGAAAAGGGCATTGTATATTTTTTCTGACAGATTATATTCAGAGCACTTTAGTTTTTAACATTGGGGTGCCTAGATATTATTTAGATTTTTTCAATTTCGGTAAAATTATAATTTCTGTATTTTACATGAGAGAGCAAATGGAGTTGGTGTATATACTCTATAACAAAGTAGAATAGGGCATTTTATATTTTTTCTGACAGATGATACTCAGAGAAATTTTTCTTTTAGCATTGGGGTGCCTAGATAATATTTAGAATTTTTTGAATGCGGTAAAATTAGAATTTCTGTATTTTACATGAGAGAGCATATTGAGTTCGTGTATATACTACAAAAGAGAGTAGAAAAGGGCATTGTTTATTTTTTCTGACAGATTATATTCAGAACAAATTTGCTATTAACATTCGGGTGCCTTGATAATATTCAGATTTTTTTCGATTCATGTAAAATTAGAATTTCTGTATTTTACAAGAGAGAGCATATGGAGTTGGTGTTGATACTCCGAAACAAAGTAAAATACAGCGTTGTATATTTTTTCTGACAGAATGTATTCATAGCTATTTTGTTTTTATTATTGGGGTGTCTAGATAATATTTAGATTTTTTTGATTCACGTAAAATTAGTAATTCCGTATTTTACATTAGAGAGCATACTGAGTTGCTGTATATACTCCAAAACAGAGTAGAATAAGGTATTCTATATTTTTTTCTAAAATACTATATTCAGAGCCATTTTCTTTTAACTTTGGGGCTCCTAAATATTATTTAGATTTTTTTCGATTCACGTAAAATTGGAATTTCTGTATTTTACATTAGAGAGCATATTTAGTTGGTGTATATAATACAAAACAGAGTAGAAATGGCATTGTATATATTTTCTGACAGACTAATATTTAGAGCAATTTTGCTTTTAACATTGGGGTGCCTAGATAATATTTAGATTTTTTTCGATTCTCTTAAATATAGAATTTCTGTATTTTACATGAGAGAGCAGATCGAGTTGATGTATATACTCCAAAACAAAGTAGAATAGTGCATTTTATATTTTTTCAGACAGACTATATTCAGAGCAATTTTGTTCTTAACATTGGTTTGGCTAGATAATATTTAGATTTTTTCGATTCTGGTAAAATTTCAATTTTGGTTATTTGTATTAGAGAGCATACTGAGTTGATGTATATACTCCAAAACAGAGTATAATAAAGGCATTGTATATTTTTTCTAACAGAATATATTCAGAGACATTTTCTTTTAACTTTCGGTCGTGTAGATATTATTTAGAATTTTTCAATTCAAGTTAAATTAGAATTTCGGTATTTTTCATGAGAGCATATTGAGTTGGTGTATATACCTCAAAATAGTGTAGAATAAGGCATTGTACATTTTTTCTAACAGACTGTAATCAGAGCCATTTTCTTTTAACTTTGGGGCGCCTAGATATTATTAAGATTTCTTTCGATTGGCGCAAAATTAGAATTTCGGTATTTTACATGAGAGAGCATATATAGTTGGTGTATATACTCCAAAACAGAGTAGAAAAAGGCGTTGTATATTTTTTCTAACAGACTATATTCAGAGCCATTTTCTTTTAACTTGGGGATGCCTCGATATCATTTAGATTTTTATTGATTCGAGTAAAATTAGAATTTCGGTATTTTACATGAGAGAGCATATTGAGTTGGTGGATATACTACAAAACACAGTAGAAGAGGGCCTTGTATATTTTTTCTGACAGAATATATTCAGAGCAGTTTTGTTTTTAACATTGGGGTTCCTAGATAATATGTATATTTTTCTTGATTCACATAAAATTAGAATATCGGTATTTTACATGAGAGAGCACACTGAGATGGTGTATATACTCCAAAACAAAGTAGAATAAGGCATTGTATATTTTTTATAACAGACTATATTTAGAGCCATTTTCTTTTAACTTGGGGCACCTAGATATCATTTAGATTTTTGCAATTCGCGTCAAATTAAAATTTCGGTATTTAACAGGAGGGAGCATATTGAGTTGGTGTATATACTACAAAACAGAGTAGAAAGAAGCATTGTATATTTTTTCTGACAGATCATATTCAGATCAATTTTGCTTTTAACATTGGGGTGCCTTGATAATATGTAGATTTTTTTCGATTCACGTAAAATTAGAATTTCGGTATTTAACCTGAGAGAGCATTTTGAGTTGGTGTATATACTCCAAAACAGAGTAGAAAAAGGCATTGTATATTTTTTAAAACAGACTATATTCAGAGCCATTTTCTTTTAACTTTCGGTCACCTAGATATTAATTAAATTATTTTCGATTTGCGTAAAATTTGAATTTTTGTATTTTACATTGGAGAGCATATTGAGTTGGTGTATATAATACAAAACATAGTAGAAAAGGGCTTTGTTTATTTTTTCTGACAGATTATATGCAGAGCAATTTTGCTTATGACATTGGGATGCCTAGAAAATATTTAGATATTTTCGATTAGGGTAAAATTAGAATTTCGCTATTTTACAAGAGAGAGCATACTGAGTTGGTGTAAATACTCCAAAACTGAGTAGAAAAGGGCATTGTATATTTTATTTAACAGAGTATATTCAGAGCCAATTTCTTTTTACTTTTAGTCGCGTATATATTATTTAGATTTTTTTCGATTCACGTAAAATTAGAATTTCGTTATTTTACACGAGAGAGCATATTGAGTGGGTTTATATAATACAAAACAGCGTAGAAAAGAGCATTGTATATTTTTTATGACCGAGTATATTCAGAGAAATTTTGCTTTTAACATTAGGTGCCTAGATAATATTTAGATTATTTTCGATTCGCGTAATATAGAATTTCGGTATTTTACATGAGATAGAATACTGAGTTGGTGTATATACTCCCAAACAGAGTTGAATAAGACATTGTATATATTTCAAACAGACTCTATTAGAGCCATTATCTTTTAACTTTGGGGTGCCTAAATATTAGATAGATTTTTTTCGATTCGCTTAAAATTTTAATTTTGGTATTTTACAGAAGACAGCATACTGAGTTGGTGTATATACTACAAAACAAAGTAGCAAAGGGCATTGTATATTTTTTCTGAAAGATTATATTCAGAGCAATATTATTTTTAACATTAGGGTGTCTAGATAATATTTAGATTTTTTCGATTCGGATAAAATTTGAATTTCGGTATTTTACTTGAGAGAGCATACTGACTTGGTGTATATACTTTAAAACAGAGTAGAACACTGCATTGTATATTTTTTCTAACAGACTATATTCAGAGGTATTTTCTTTAAACTTTAAGGCGCCTAGATATTATTTAGATTTTTTTCGATTCACGTAAAATTTGAATTTCGGTATTTTACATGAGACAGCATATTGAGTTCATGCATATACTACAAAACAGAGTAGAAAAGGGCATTGTATATTTTTTCTGACAGATTATATTCAGAGTAATTTTGCTGTTAACATTGGAGTGCCTAGATAATAGTTAGATTTTTTTCGATCCATGTAAATTTATAATTTCTGTATTTTACATGAGAGAGCATACTGCGTTGGTGTATTTACTCCAAAACAAGGTAGAATAGGGCATTGTATATTTTTTCTGACAGATTATATTCAGAGCAATTTTGCTTTTAACATTGCGGTGCCTAGTTTATCTTTAGATTTTTTTCGATTCGCTTAAATATAGAATTTTTTTATTTTACATGAGAGAGCATATGGAGATGGTGTATATATTCCAAAACAGAGTAGAATAGGGCATGTTATATTTTTTCTGACAGAATATATTACGAGCAATGTTGTTTTTAACATTGGGTTAGCTAGACAATATTTAGATTTTTTCGATTCGGGTAACATTTGAATTTCGATATTATACATGAGAGAGCATATTGAGTTGGTGTATATACTCCAAAACATAGTAGAAGAGGGCATTGTATATTTTTTCTTACAGTTTAAATTCAGAACAATTTTGCTTTTAACATTGGATTGCCTAGATAATATTTAGAATTTTGTTGATTCACGTAAATATAGAATTTCTGTATTTTATATGAGAGAGCATATGGAGTTGGTATATATATTACAACACAGAGTAGAATAGAACATTGTATATTTTTTCTGAAATATTATATTCAGAAAAATTTTCTTTTTAACATTGGGGTGACTAGATAATATTTAGATTTTTATCGATTCACGTAAAATTATAATTTTTTTATTTTACATGAGAGACCATACTGAGTTGGTGTTTATACTCCAAAACAGAGTAGAATATGTCATGTTATATGTTTTCTGACAGATTATATTTAGAGCAATGTTGTTTTTAACACGGGGGTCCATAGATAATGTTTAGATTTTTTTCGACTTACGTAAAATTAGAATTTCGGGATTTTACATGAGAGAGCATACTTAGTTGGTGTATAAACTATAAAAAAGAGTAGAAAAAAGCATTGTGTATTTTTTCTGAGAGATTATATTCAGAGCAATTTTGTTTTTAACATTGGGGTGCCTAGATAATATATAGATTTTTTTTGATTCACGTAAAATTAGACTTTCTGTATTTTACATGAGAGCATACTGAGTTGGTGTATATATTTTAAAACAGAGTAGAAAAGTGCATTGTATATTTTTTCTGAGAGATTATATTCAGAGCAATTTTTTTTTTAACATTGGGGTGCCTAGATAATATTTAGGTTGTTTTGGATTCACGTAAAAATAGAATTTCGGTATTTTACATGAGAGAGCATACTTAGTTGGTGTATATACTCCAAAACAGAGTAGAGTAAGGCATTGTTTATTTTTTCTAACAGACTATATTCAGAGCCATTTTCGTTTAACTTTGGGGCGCCTAGATATTATATAGATTTTTTTCGATTCACGTAAAATTTGAATTTCGCTATTTTCCATGAGAGAGCATATTGAGGTGTTGTATATAATCCACAACAGAGTAGAAAAGGGCATTGTATATTTTTTCTGACAGATTTTATTCAGAGCAATTTTGCTTTTAACATTGGGGTGCCTAGATAATATTTAGATTTCTTTCTATTCACGTAAAATTAGAATTTTGGTATTTTACATTAGAGAACATCCTGAGTTTGTGTATATACTCCAAAACAGATTTTTTCTATTCGCGTAAAATTAGAATTTCTGTATTTTACATGAGAGAGCATATTGAGTTGGTGTATATACTACAAAAAAGAGTAGAATAAGGCCTTGTATATTTTTTTTAACAGACTATATTCAGAGCCATGTTCTTTTAGATTTGGGGCGCCTAGATATTATTTAGATTTTTTTCAATTCACGTAAACTTATAATTTTGGTATTTTACATGAGATAGCATACTTAGCTGCTGTATATGTCCCAAAACAAAGTAGAACAGGGCATTGTATATTTTCTCTGACAGATTATATTTAGAGCAATTTTGTTTTTAACAATGGGGTTTCTAGATAATATTTAGATTTTTTCGATTCGCGAAGAAATAGAATTTCTGTATTTTACATGAGAGAGCATATTGGGTTGGTGTATACACTCCAAAACAGAGTAGAAAAAAGCACTATATATTTTTTCAGACAGATTATATTCAGAGCAATTTTGTTTTTAACATTGGGGTGCCTAGAAAATATTTAGATTTTTTTCTATTCACGTAAATTAAGAACTTGGTATTTTACATGAGAGAGCACACTGAGTTGGTATATATAGTCCAAAACAAAGTAGAATATGACATTGAATATTTTTTCTGGCAGATTATATTCAGAGCAATTTTGTTTTTAACATTGGGGTCCCTATATAGTATATAGATTTTTTTGATTCGAGTAAAATTAGAATTTCTGTATTTTACATGAGAGAGCATACTGAGTTGGTGTATATACTTCAGAACAGAGTAGAACAGGCATTGTATATTTTTTGATGACAGATTATATTCAGAACAATTTTGTTTTTAACATTGGGGTGCCTAGATAATATTTATAATTTTTTCGATTCATGTAAATTTAGAATTTCTGTATTTTACATGAGAGAGCAGAGGGAGTTGGTGTATATACTCCAAAACTGAGTAGAATAGAGCATTGTATATTTTTTCTGACAAATTATATTCAGAGAAATTTTGTTTTTAACATTGGGGTGCCTAGATAATATTTAGGTTTTTCAATTCGGGTAAAATTACAATTTTTGTATTTTACATGAGAGAGCATACTGAGTTGGTGTATATACTACAAAAAAGAGTAGAATAAGGCATTGTATATTTTTTCTAACATACTATATTCAGAGCCATTTTCTTTTTACTTTGGGGCGCCTAGATATTATTTAGGTTTTATTCGATGCACGTAAAATTAGAATTTCTGTATTTTATATGAGAGAGCATATTGCGGTGGTGTATATACTTTAAAACAGAGGAGAAATGGGCATTGTATATTTTGTCTGACAGATTATAATCAGAGCAATTTTGCTTTTAACATTCGGGTGCCTAGAAAATATTTAGAGTTTTTTCGATTCCCGTAAAATTAGAATTTCGGTATTTTACATGAGAGAGCATACTGACATGGTGTATATACTCCAAAACAGAGTAGAATAGGGCATTGTATATTTTTTCTGACAGATTATACTCAGAGCAATTTTGTTGTTAACATTGGGTTGCCTATATAATATTTAGATTCTTCGATTCACGTAAAATTAGAATTTCGGTATTTTACATGAGAGAGCATACTTAGTTGGTGTATATACTCTAAAACAGAGTAGAATAGGGCATTGTATATTTTATCTGACAGATTTAATTCAGAGATATTTTGTTTTTAACATTGGGGTGCCTAGATAATATTTAGATTTTTTCAATTCGGGTAAAATTAGAATTTCTGTATTTTACAAGAGAGAGCGTATAGAGTTGGTGTATATATTACAAAACAAAGTAGAAAAGGGCATTGTATATTTTTTCTGACAGATTATATTCAGAGTAATTTTTTTTTAACATTGGGGTGTCTAGATAATATTTAGATTTTTCTCGATTCACGTAAATATAGAATATCTGTATTTTACGTGAGAGAGCATACTGAGTTGGTGTATATACTCCAAAACAGAGTAGAATAAGGCATTGTATATTTTTTCTAACAGATTATATTCAAAGCCATTTTCTTTTAGCTTTGGGGCGCGTAGACATTATTTAGATTTTTTTCAATGTGCGTAAATTTAGAATTTTAGTATTTTATATGAGAGAGCATATTGCGGTAGTGTATATACCCAAAAATAAGGAGAAAAGGGTATTGTATATTTTGCCTGACAGATTATAATGAGAGAAATTTTTCTTTTAACATTCGGGTGCCTAGATCATATTTAGATTTCTTTCGATTCACGTAAAATTATAATTTCGGTATTTCACATAAGAGAGCATACTGAGTTGGTGTATATACTCCAAAACAGAGTAGAAAAAGGCATTGTATATTTTTTCTAACAGACTATATTCAGAGCCATTTTCTTTTAACTTTGGGGCGCCTAGATATTATTTAGATTTCTATCGATTCGCGTATAATTAGTATATCAAGATTTACATGAGACCATATTGAGTTCGTTTATATACTACAAAATAGAGTAAAAAATGGTATTGTATATTTTTTCTGACAGATTATATTCAGAGCAATTTTGCTTTTAACATTGGGTTGCCTAGATAATATTTAGATTTTATTCGATTCACTTAAATATACAATTTCTGTATTTTAAATGAGAGAGTATATGGAGTTGGTGTATATACTCCAAAACAGAGTAGAATAAGGCATTGTATATTTTTTCTTACAGATTATATTCAGAGCAATTTTGTTTTTATAATTGGGGTGCCTATATAATATTTAGATGTTTTCGATTCGGGCAAAATTAGAATTTCTGTATTTTACATGAGAGAGCGTACTGAGTTCGTGTATATACTACAATACAGAGTAGAAAAGGGCATTGTATATTTTTTCTGACATATTAAATTCAGAGAAATTTTGCTTTTAACATTGGGGTTCCTAGATAATATTTAGATTTGTGTCGATTCGCTTAAATATAGAATTTCTGTATTTTACATGAGAGAGCATATTGAGTTGGTGTATGTACTCCAAAACAGAGTAAAATAGGTCATTGTATATTTTATCCGACAGATTATATTAAGAGCAATTTTGTTATTAACATTGGGGTGCGTAGATTATATTTAGATTTTTTTCAATTCACGTAAAATTAGAATTTCTGTATTTTACATGAGAGAGCATACTGAGTCGGTGTATATACTCCAAAACAGAGTAGAATAAGGCATTTTATATTTTTTCTAACAGACTATTTTCAGAGCCATTTTCTTTTCACGTTGAAGCGCCTAAATATTATTTAGATTTTTATCGATTTGTGCAAAATTAGGATATCAGGATTTTACATGGGACCATATTGATTTGGGGTATATACTCTAAAACAGAGTAGAAAAGGGCATTGTGTATTTTTTCTGAGAGATTATATTCAGAGAAATTTTGTTTTTAACATTGGGGTGCCTAGATAATATTTAGATATTTTCGATTTGTGTAAAACTATAATTTCTGTATGTTACATGAGAGAGCGTATTCAGTTGGTGTATATACTTTAAAACAAAGAAGAATAGGGCATTGTATATCTTTTCTGACAGATTTTATTCAGAGCAATTTTGCTTTTAACATTAAGGTGCCTATATACTATATAGATTTTTTTCGATTCGCTTAAATATATAATTTCTGTATTTTATGTGAGAGAGAATATGGAATCGCTGTGTATACTGCAAAACAGAGTAGAATAGGGCATTGTATATTTTTTATGACAGATGATATTCAGAGTAATTTTGTTTTTAACACTGGGTTGCGTAGATAATATTTAGGTTAATTTCGGTTCACGTAAAATTGGAATTTCCGTATTTTACATGAGAGAGCGTATTGAGTTGGTGTATATACTCCAAAACATAGTAGAAAAGGGCATTATATATTTTTTCTTACAGAATAAATTCAGAGCAATATTGCTTTTAACATTGGGGAACATAGATGATATTTAGATTTTTGTCGATTCAAGTAAATATAGAATTTCTTTATTTTACATGAGAGAGCATATGGAGTTGGTATATATACTACAAAACAGAGTAGAATAGGGCATTGTATATTTTTTCTGAAATACTATATTTAGAACAATTTTGTTTTTAACATTGGGGTGCCTAGATAATATTTAGATTTTTTTCGATTCACGTAAAATTTGAATTTCTTTATTTTACATGAGAGAGCATACTGAGTTGGTATATATACTCCAAAACAGAGTCGAATAGGGCATGTTATATGTTTTCTGACAGATTATATTCACAGCAATATTTTTAACATGGGGGAGCCTAAATAATATTTAGATTTTTTTCGATCCACGTAAAATTAGAATTTCTTTATTTTACATGAGAGAGCATACTGAGGTCGTGTATATATTACAAAACAGAGTAGAAAAGAACATTGTATATTTTTTCTGACATATTATATTCAGAGCAATTTTGCTTTTAACATTGGGGTGCCTAGATAATATTTAGATTTTTGTCGATTAGCTTAAATATAGAATTTCTTTTACATGAGAAAGCATATTGAGTTGGTGTATGTATCCCAAAACAGTGTAGAATAGGTCATTGTATATTTTTTCCGACAGATTATATTCAGAAAAATTTTGTTTTTAACATTGGGGTGCATAGATAATATTTAGATTTTTTTTATATTCACGTAAATATAGAATTTCTGTATTTTACATAAGAGAGCATATGGAGTTGGTGTATATCATCCAAAACAGAGTAGAATAGGGCATTGTATATTCTTTCTGACAGATTTTATTCAGAACTATTTTGTTTTTACATTGGGGTGCCTAGATAATATTTCGATTTTTTTCAATTCACGTAAAATTAGAATTTCTGTATTTTACATGAGAGAGCATAGTGTGTTGGTGTATATACTCCAAAACAGAGTAGAATAAGGCATTGTATATTTTTTCTAACAGACTATTTTCAGAGCCATTTTCTTTTAACTTTCGGGTGCCTAGATATTATTTAGATTTTTTGGATTAGCATAAAATTTGAATTTTGGTATTTTACATCAGAGAGCATATTGAGTTGTTTTATATATTCCAAATCATTGTAGAAAAGGGCATTGTATATTTTTTCTGACATATTATATTCAAAGAAATTTTGGTCTTTACATTGGGGTCCCTAGGTAATATTTAGATTTATTTCAATTCAGGTAAAATTAGACTTTCGGTATTTTACATGAGAGAGAGTACTGAGTTGGTGTATATAATCTAAAACAGAGTAGAAAAGGGCATTGTGTATTTTTTCTGAGAGATTATATTAAGAGCAATTTTGTTTTAACATTGGGGTGCCTAGGTGATATTTAGGTTTTTATCGACTCATGTAAAAATAGAATTTCGGTATTTTACATGAGAGAGCATACTGAGTTGGTGTATATACTCCAAAACAGAGTAGAATAAGGCATTGTTTATTTTTTCTTAAAGACTATATTCAGAGAAATTTTCTTTTAACTTTGGGGCGCCTAAATTTTATTTAGATATTTTTGATTCATGTAAAATTATAATTTAGGTTTTTACATGAGAGAGCATATGGAGTTGGTGAATGTATTTCAAAACAAAGTAGAAAAGGGCATTGTATATTTTTTCTGACACATTATATTCAGAGCAATTTTGCTTTTAACATTGGAGTGCCTATATAATATTTAGATTATTTACGATTCACGTAAATATAGAATTTCGGTATTTTACATGAGAGAGCATACTGAGTTGGTGTATATACTCCAAAACAGAGTAAAATAGGGCATTGTATATGTTTTCTGACAGATTATAATCATAGCTCTTTTGTTTCTAATATTGGTGTGCCTAGATAATATTTAGATTTTTTTCAATTCACGTAAATATAGAATATCAGTATTTTACATGAGAGAGCATATGGAGTTGGTGTACATCTTCCAAAACAGAGTAGAATAGGGCATTGTATATTTTTTCTGACAGATTATATTCAGAAAAATTTTGTTTATAACATTGGGGTGCCTAGATAATATTTAGATTTTTTTCGATTCACGTAAAATTAGAATTTTGGTATTTTACATGAGAGAGCATACTGAGTTGGTGTATATACTCTAAAACAGAGTAGAATAAAGCATTGTATATTTTTTCTGACAAACTATATTCAGAGCAATTTTTTTTTTAACATTCGGGTGCATAGATAATATTTAGATTTTTTTGGATTCGGATAAATTGGAATTTCGCTTTTTTACATGAGAGAGCATACTTAGTTGGTGTATATACTCCAAAACAAAGTAGAATAAGGCATTGTATATTTTCTCATACAAACTAATTTCAGAGCCATTTTCTTTTATCTTTGGGGAACCTAGATAATATTTAGATTTTTTTTAGATTCACGTAAAATTAGAATTTCGGTATTTTACATGAGAGAGCATACTGAGTTGGTGTATATACTCCAAAACAGAGTAGAAAGAGGCATTGTATATTTTTTCTAACAGAGTATATTCAGAGCCATTTTCTTTTAACTTTGGGGCGCCTAGATATTTTTTAGATTTTTATCGATTCGCGTAAAATTAGAATATCGGGATTTTACATGAGAACATATTGATTTGGGGTATATACTCTAATACAGAGTAGAAAAGGGCATTGTGTATTTTTTCTGAGAGATTATATTCAGAGCAATTTTTTTTCTAACATAGGGGTGCCTAGATAATATTTAGATTCTTTCGATTTGGGTAAAATTAGGATTTCTCTATTTTACATGAGAGAGCATATTGAATTGGTGTATATACTCCAGAACAGAGTAGAAAAGGGCATTGTATATTTTTTCTGACAGATTTTATTCAGAGAAATTTTCCTTTTAACATTAAGGTGCCTATATAATATATAGATTTTTTTCGATTCGCTTAAATATAGAGTTTCTGTATTTTATGTGAGAGAGAATATGGAATTGGTGTATATACTGCAAAACAGAGTAGAATAGAGCATTGTATATTTTTTCTGAGAGATTATATTCAGAGTAATTTTGTTTTTAACACTGGGTTTCCTAGATAATATTTAGATTTTTGTCAATTCACGTAAATTTAGAATTTCCGTGTTTTACATGAGAGAGCATACAGAGTTGGTGTATATAATTCAAAACAAAGTAGAATTGGGCATTGTATATTTATTAGACAGATTATATTCAGATCAATTTTGCTTTTACCATTGGGGTGCCTAGAGAATATTTAGATTTTTTTCGATTCGCTTAAATATAGAATTTCTGTATTTTACATTAGAGAGCATATTTAGTTGCTTTATATACTCCAAAACAAAGTAGAATAGGGCATTTTAAATTTTTTCTAACAGATTATACTCAGAGCAATTTTGTTTTTAACATTGGTGTGCCTAGATTATATTTAGATTTTTTTCGATTTGCTTAAATATTGAATTCTTTTACTTTACATGCGAGAGACTATGGAGATGGTGTGTATATTCCAAAAGAGAGTAGAATAGGGCATGTTATTTTTTTCTGACAGATAATATTCCGAGCAATTTTATTTTTAACATTGCAGTGCCTAGATAATATTTAGATTTTTTTTAGATTCATGTAAAATTAGAATTGCGGTATTTTACATGAGAGAGCATTGTGAGTTGATGTATATACTCCAAAACAGAATAGAATAGGGCATTGTATATTTTGTCTGACAGATTATAATCAGAGCAATTTTGCTTTCAACATTCAGATGCTTAGAAAATATTTAGATTTTTTCGATTCATGTAAAATTAGAATTTCGGTATTTTACATGAGAGAGCATACTGAGTTGGTGTATATACTCGAAAACAGAATAGAGTAGTTCATTGTATATTTTTTCTGACAGGTTATATACAGAGCAATTTTGTTTTTAACATTAAGTTGTCTAGATAATATTCTGATATTTTTCGATTCACGTAAAATTAGAATTTCGGTACTTTACTTGAGAGAGCATCTTAAGTTGTTGTATATACTCTAAAACAGAGTAGAATAGGGCATTGTATATTTTTTCTGACAGATTATATTCAGAGAAATTTTGTTTCTAACGTTAGGGTGCCTAGATTATATTTAGATTTTTTCGATTTGCATAAAATTAGAATTTCTGTATTTTACATGAGAGAGTGTATTGAGTTGGTGTATATATTACAAAACAGAGTAGAAAAAAGCATTGTATATTTCTTCTGACAGATTATTTTTAGAGCATTTTTGCTTTTAATATTGGGGTGCCTAGATAATATTTAGATATTTGCCGATTCACGTAAATTAAGAATTTCGGTATTTTACATGAGAGTCCATGTTGAGTTGGTGTATAGATTCCAAAAAAGAGTAGAATAGGGCATTGTATATTTTTTTCTGACAGATTATATTCAGAGCAATTTGTTTTTAACACTGGAGTGCCTAGATAATATTTATATCTTTGTCAATTAACGTAAAATTAGAATTTCGGTTGTTTACATGAGAGAGCACACTGAGTTGGTGTGTATACTCCAAAAGAGAGTAGAATAGGACATCGTATATTTTTTCTTACAGCTTATATTCCGAGCAATTTGGTTTTTAACACTGGGGTGCCTAGATAATATTTAGAATTTTTCGATTCGGGTAAAATTATAATTTCTCTATTTTATATGAGAGAGCATATTGAGTTTCTGTATATACTTCAAAACAGGGTAAAAAATGGCATTGTATATGTCTTCTGACAGATTATATTCAGATCCATTTTGCTTTTAACATTGGGGTGCCTAGATAATATATAGAATTTTTTCAATTTGCCTAAATAGGGAATTTCTGTATTTTACATGAGAGAGAATATCGAGTTGGTGTATATACTCCAAAACACAGTAGAATAGGGCATTGTATATATATTCTAACAGACTATATTCAGAGCAATTTTGTTTTTGACATTGGGGTGCCTAGATAATATTTAGAATTTTTTCAATTCACGTAAAATTAGAATTTCGGTATTTTACAGGAGAGAGCATATTGAGTTGGTGTATATACTCCAAATCATAGTAGAAAAGGGCATTGTATATTTTTTCTTACAGATGATATTTAGAGCAATTTTGCTTTTAACATTGGACTGCCTAGGTAATTTTTACATTTTTTTCGATTCACGTAAATATATAATTTTTGTATTTTACAGGAGAGAGCATATGGAGTTGGTGTATAGCCTCCAAAACAGAGAGAAATAGGGCATTGAATATTTTTACTGACAGATTATATTCAGAGCAATTTTGCTTTTAACATTGGGGTGCCTAGATAATATTTACATTTTTTTCGGTTCGCTTAAATATAGAATTT
Organism: Callithrix jacchus; assembly: GCF_049354715.1. NCBI lineage: Eukaryota > Metazoa > Chordata > Mammalia > Primates > Cebidae > Callithrix > Callithrix jacchus. Next base: position 54,182,205 of record NC_133519.1, read on the forward strand.
CGGTGTTTTACATCAGAGAGCATATGGAGTTGGTGTATATACTCCAAAACAGAGTAGAAAAGGGCATTGTATATTTTGTCAGACAGATTATATTCAGAGAAATTTTCCTTATAACATTGGGGTGCCTAGATAATATTTAGATATTTTTCGATTCACGAAAATTTAGAATTCCGATATTTTACAAAAGAGAGCATACTGAGTTGGTATATATACCCCAAAACAGTGAAGAATGGGGCATTGTATATTTTTTCTGAGAGATTACATTCAGAACAATTTTGCTTTTAACATTGGGGTGCCTTGATAATGTTTAGATTTTTTCTATTCGGGTAACATTAGAATTTCTGTATTTTACATGAGAGAGCATATTGAGTTGGTGTATATACTCCAAAACAGAGTACAAAAGGGTATTGTATATTTTTTCTGACAGATTATATTTAGAGTAATTTTGCTTATAACATTGGGGTGCCTCGATAATATATAGATTTTTTTCTTTTCGGGTAAAATTAGAATTTCGGTATTTTACATGAGAGACCATATTGAGTTGGTGTATATTCTCCAAAAAAGAGTAGAAAAGGGCGTTGTATAATTTTTCTGACAGATCATACTCAGAGCAATATTGCTTTCAACATTGGGATGCCTAAATAATATTTAGATTTCATTCGAAAAGCGTCCATTTATAATTTCTGTATTTTACATGTGAGAGCATAATGTGTTGGTTTATATACTCCACCACAGAGTAGAATAGGGCATTGTATATTTTTTCTGACAGATTATATTCTGAGCAATTTTTTTTTTCCATTGGGGTGCCTAGATAATATTTAGATTTTTTCGAATCGGGTAAAATTAGAATTTCTGTATTTTACATAAGAGAGCATACTGAGTTTGTGTATATACAACAAAACAGAGTAGAAAAAAGCATTGCATATATTTTCTAACAGAATATATTCAGAACCATATTCTTTAACTTTGGTGCACCTAGATTTATTTAGATTTTTTTTGATATGCATAAAATTAAAATGTCTGTATTTTACATGAGAGAGCATATTGAGTTGGTGTATATAATTCAAAAAAGAGTAGAAAAGGGCATTGTGAATTTTTTCTGAAAGACTATATTCAGTGCAATTTTGCAATTAACATTGGGGTGCCTAGATAATATTTAGAATTTTTTCGATTCACGTAAAATTAGAATTTCTGTATTTTACATGAGAGAGCATATTGAGTTTGTGTACATTGTATAGTACGGAGTAAAAAAACAGCATTTTATATTCCTTCGGTGAGATTATATTCAGAGCAATTTTACTTTTAACATTGGTGTGCCTAGATAATATTCAGATTATTTTTGATGCACTTAAATACAGAATTTCTGTATTTTACATGAGAGAGCATATGGAGTTGGTGCATCTACTCCAAAACAGAGTAGATTAGGGCATTATATATTTTTTCTGACAGATTATATTCAGAGCAATTTTTTTTTTACATTGGGGTGTCTTGATACTATTTAGATTTTTTTCGATTCACGTAAAATTATAATATCGGTATTTTACATGAGAGCGCATACTGAGTTGGTGTATATACTCCAAAACAAATTAGAATAAGGCATTGTATATTTTTTCTAACAGACTATATTCAGAGCCATTTTCTTTTAACTTTGGGGTGCCTAGATAATATTTAGATTATTTTTGATTCGGGTAAAATTAGAATTTCCCTGTTTTACATGAGAGAGCATAAGGAATTGGTGTATATACTCCAAAACAGAGTAGAAAAGGGCATTGTATATGTTTTCTGACAGATTATATTCAGAGCAATTTTGCTTTTAACATTCAGGAGATTAGATAATATTTAGATTTTTTTCGATTCACATAAATTTAGAATTTTGCTATATTACATGAGAGAGCATACTGAGTTGGTGTATATACTCCAAAACAGAGTAGAATAAGGCATTGTATATTTTTTCTAACAGACTATACTCAGAGCCATTCTGTTTTAACTTTGGGGCGCCTAGGTATTATTTAGATTTTTTTCGATTCACGTAAAACTAGAATTTCGGAATTTTACATGAGAGAGCATATTGAGTTGGTGTATATACTCCAAAACAGAGTAGAAAAGGGCATTGTACATTTTTACTGACAGACTATATTCAGAGCAATTTTGCTTTTAATATTGGGGTGCCTAGATAATATTGAGATTTTATACGATTTACGTTAATATAGAATACCTGTATTTTACATGAGAGAGCATATTGAGTTGGTGTATATCCTCCAAAACAGAGTAGAAAAGGGCATTGTATATATTTTCTGACAGATCATACTCAGAGAAGTTTTGCTTTTAACATTGGGGTGCCTAAATACTATTTAGATTTCATTCGATAATTGTCAATTTATAATTTCAGTATTTTACATGTGAGAGCATATTGAGTTGGTGTATATACTCCTAAAGAGAGTAGAATAGGGCATTGTATATTTTTTCTGACAGATTATATTCAGAGCAAATTTGTTTTTAACATTGGGGTGCCTAGATAATATTTAGATTATTTCGATTCAGGTAAAATTAGAATTTCTGTATTTTACATGAGAGAGAATATTGAGATGGTGTATATAATACAACACAGGGTAGAAAAGGGCATTGTATTTTTTTTTGGACAGGTTATATTCAGAGAAATTTTACTTTTAAAATTTGGGTGCCTAGATAATATTTAGATTTTTTTGATTCGCTTAAATATAGAATTTGTTTATTTTAGATGACAGAGCATATGGAGTTGGTGTATATACTCTAAAACAGATAAGAATAAGGCATTGTATATTTTTCTGACAGATTATATTCAGAGCAATTTATTTTTTAACATTGGGGTGCCTAGATAATATTTAGATTTTTTTCGATTCACTTAAATATAGAATTTGTGTATTTTACTTGATAGAGCATACGGAGTTGGTGTATATTCTCGAAAACAGAGTAGAATAGGGCATTTTATATTTTGTCTGACAGACTATATTCAGAACAATTTTGTTTTTAACATTGGGGTGCCTAAATAACGTTTAGATTTTTTTCGATTCACGTAAAATTCGAATTTCTGCATTTTATATGTGAGAGCATTTGGAGAGGGTGTATATACTCCAATACAGGGTAGAATAGGGCATTGTATATTTCTTCTGACAGATTATATTCAGAGCAATTTGTTTTTTAACATTGGGGTGCCTAGATAATATTTAGATATTTGAATTCGGGTAAAATTAATATTTTTGTATTTTAAACGAGAGAGCATACTGAGTTGGTGTATATACTACAAAACAAAGTAGAAAAGAACATTGTATATTTTTTTCTGACAGATTATATTCAGAGCAATTTTGCTTTTAACATTGGGGTGCCTAGATAATATTTAGATTTATTTCGAATCGCTTAAATATAGAATTTCTGTATTTTACATGAGAGAGCATATTGAGTGGTGTATATACTCCAAAACAAAGTAGAATATGTCATTGTATATTTTTTCTGAGAGATTATATTCAGAGCAATTTTGTTTTTAACATTGGGGTGCCTAGATAATAATTAGATTTTTCTCGATTCACGTAAAATTAGAATTTCAGTATTTTACATGAGAGAGCATACTGAGTTGGTGTATATACTCCAAAACAAAGTAGAATAGGGCATTGTATATTTTCTCTGACAGATTATATTCAGAGCAATTTTGTTTTTAACATTGGGGTGCCTAGATAATATATAGATTTTTTTCGATTCACCTAAATATGGAATTTCTGTATTTTACACTAGAGAGAATATCGAATTGGTGTATATACTCCAAAACACAGTAGAATAGGGCATTGTATATTTTTTCTGGCAGATTATATTCAGAGCAATTTTGTTTTTAACATTGGGGTTCCTAGATAATATTTAGCTTATTCTCGATTCACCTAAAATTAGAATTTCGGTATTTTACAGGAGAGAGCATATTGAGTTGGTGTATATACTCCAAAACATAGTAGAAAAGGGCATTGTATGTTTTTTATTACAGATTATATTCAGAGCAATTTACTTTTTACTTTGGGGTGCCTAGATAATTTTTAGATTTTTTTGGATTCACGTAAATATAGAATTTTTGTATTTTACAGGATAGAGCATACGGATTTGGTTTATATACTCTAAAACAGAGTAGAATAGGGCATTGTATATTTGCTCTGAAAGATTATATTCAGAGCAATTTTGGTTTTTACATTAGGGTGCCTAGATAATATTTAGATTTTTTCGATTCGGATAAAATTAGAATTTCTGTATTTTACATGAGAGAGCGAATTGGGTTGGTGTATACACTCCAAATCAGAGTAGAACAGGGCATTTTAAATTTTTTTTGACAGATTATACTCAGAGCAATTTTTTTTAACATTTGGTGCCTAGATAATATTTAGATTATTTTCGATTCTCTTACATATTGAATTTTTATATTTTACATGAGAGAGCATATGGAGATGGCATATATCTTCCAACACAGTGTAGAATAGGGCATTGTATATTTTTTCTGACAGATTATATGCAGAGAAATTCTTTTTAACATTGGGATGCCTAGATGATATTTAGATATTTTTCGATTCTCTTAAATATAGAATTTCTATATTTTACATGAGAGAGCATACTGAGTTGGTGTATATACCCCAAAACAGAGAAGAATAGTGCTTTGTATATTTTTCTGACAGATTATATTCACAACAATATTGTATTTAACATTGGGGTACCCATATAATATTTAGATTTATTTGGATTCACGTAATATTAGAATTTCGATATTTTACATCAGAGAGCATATTGAATTGGTTTATATACCACAAAAAGCACAGAAAACGGCATTGTTTATTTTTTCTGATAGATTATATTCAGAGCAATTTTGCTTTTAACATTGGAGTGCCTAGATAATATTTAGATTTTTCTTGATTCACATAAGATTAGAATATCGGCATTTTACATGAGAGAGCATACTGAGATGGTGTATATACTCCAAAACAAAGTAGAATGAGGCATTGTATATTTTTTGTAACTGAGTATATTCAGAGCCATTTTCTTTTAACTTTGGGGCACCTAGATATTATTTACATTTTTTTCAATTCGCGTAAATAAGAATTTCGGTATTTTACAGAAGGGAGCATATTGAGTGTGTGTATATACTACAAAACAGAGTAGAAAGGGGCTGTGTATATTTTATCTGACAGATTATATTCAGAGCACTTTTGTTCATAACATTGGAATGCCTAGATAATATTTAGATTTTTTTCCATGCACGTAAAATTAGAATTTCGGTATTTTACATGAGAGAGCACACCGAGTTGGTGAATATACTCCAAAACAAAGTAGAATACGGCATTGTATATTTTTTCTGACAGATTATATTCAGAGCAACGTTGTTTTTAACATTGGGCTTCCTAGATAATATTTAGATATTTTCGATTCGGGTAAAATTAGAATTTCGGTATTTTACAAGAGAGCTTACAGAATTGTTGCATATACTCCAAAACAGAACAGAATAAGGCATTGTATATTTTTTCCAACAGACAATATTCAGAGCCATTTTCTTTTAACGTTGGGCACCTAGATTTTATTTAGATATTTTCGATTCGCATAAAATTATAATTTCGGTATTTTACATGAGAGAGAATACTGAGTTGGTGTATATACTCCAAAACAGAATTGAAAAAGGCATTGTACATTTTTTCTGACAGATTATATTAAGAGCAATTTTGCTTATAACACTGGGGAGCCTAGATAATATTTAGATTTTTTTCTATTAACGTATAATTAGAATTTTGGTATTTAACATGAGAGAGCATACTGAGTTGGTGTATATACTCCAAAACAGGGTAGAATAAGGCATTGTATATTATTTCTAAGACTATATTCACAGCCATTTCCTTTTAACTTTGGGGCGCCTAGATATTGTTTAGATTTTATTCAATTCGCATAAAATTAGTATTTCAGTATTCTACGTGAGAGAGCATATTGAGTTGGTTTATATACTACAAAACAAATTAAAAAAGGGCATTGTATATTTTTTCTGTCAGATTATATTCAGAGCAACATTACTTTTAACATTGATTTTCCCAGATTATATTTAGGTTTTTTTTGATTCACGTAAATTAGAATTTCGGTATTTTACATGAGAGAGGATACTGAGTTGGTTTATATACTCCAAAACGAAATAGAATAAGACATTGTATATTTTTTCTAACAGACTATATTCAGAGCCATTTTCTTTTATCTTTGGGGCGCCTAGATATTATATAGATTTTTTAGGTTCACGTAAAATTATAATTTAGGTTTTTTACATGAGAGACCATATTGAGTTGGGTTATATACTCCAAAACAGAGTACAACAGTTCATTGAATATATTATATGACAGATTACATTAAGAGCAATTTTTCTTTTAACATTGGGCTTCCTAGATAATATTTAGATTTTTGTCGATTCACGTAAATTTCGAATTTCGGTATTTTACATGAGAAAGCATATTGAGTTGGTGTATATACTCCAAAGAGAGTAGAATAGGGAATTGTATATTTTTTTAAATGACAGATTATATTCAGAGCAATTTTTTTTTTACTTTTGGGTGCCTATATAATATTTAGATGTTTTCGATTTGGGTAAAATTAGAATTTCTTTATTTTACATGAGAGAGCACACTGACTTGGTGTATATACTACCAATCAGAGTAGAATACAGCATTGTATATTTTTTCTGACAGATTATATTCAGAGCAATTTTCCTTTTAACATTGAGGTGCCTAGATAATATTTAGATTTTTTTCCATTTGCTTAAATATAAAATTTTTTTATTTTATATGAGAGAGCATACGGAGATGGTGTATATATTCCAAAACAGAGTAGAATAGGGCATGTTATATTTTTTCTGACAGATTATATTCCGAGCAATTTTGTTTTTAACATTGGGGTACCTAGATAATATTAAATTTTTTTGATTCGGGTTAAATTTGAATTTCGGTATTTTACATGAGAGAGCACACTTAGTTGGTGTATATGTTCCAAAACAGAGTAGAATAAAACATTATATATATTTTCTAACAGACTGTTTTCAGAGCCTTTTTCTTTTAACATTGGGGCGCCTAGATAATATTTAGATTTTTTTTAACTTCTCGTAAAATTAGAATTTCGGTATTTTACATGAGAGAGCAAAATGAGTTGGTGTATATACTCCAAAACAGAGTAGAATAGGGCATTGTATATTTTTTCAGACAGATTATAATCAGGGAAATTTTGCTTTTAACATTTGGGTGCCTAGATAATATTTAGAATTTTTTCGATTCACGTAAAATTAGAATTTCGATATTTTACATGAATGAGGATACTGAGATGGTGTATATACTCCAAAACAGAGTAGAATAGGGCATTGTATATTTTTTCTGACAGATTACATTCAGAGCAATTTTGTTTTTAACATTGGGTTGCATAGATAATATTTAGATTTTTTTCGATTCACGTAAAATCAGAATTTTGTTTTTTACATGAGAGAACATTCTAAGTTGGTGTATATACTTTAAAACAGAGTAGAATAGGGCATTGTATATTTTTTCTGACAAATTACATTCAGAGAAATTTTGTTTTTAACATTAGGGTGCTTATATAATATTTAGATTTTTTTCGATTCACGTAAAATTAGAATTTCTGTATTTTACATGAGAGAGCATACTGAGTTGTTGTATATACTCTAAAATAGAGTAGAATAGGGCATTGTATATTTTTTTGACAGATTATATTCAGAGCAATTTTGTCTCTAAAAGTGGTTTGCCTAGATAATATTTAGATTTTTTCGATTCAGGTAAAATTAGAATTTCTGTATTTTACATAAGAGAGCATATTAAGTTGGTGTATTTACTACAAAACAGAGTAGAAAAAGGCATTGTATATTTTTTCGGACAGATTATATTCAGAGCAATTTTGCTTTTAACATTGGCGTGCCTAGATAATATTTAGATTTTTTTTCGATTCACTAAAAATATAGAATTTCAGTATTTTACCTGAGAGAGCATACTGAGTTGGTGTATATACTCCAAAACACTGAAGAATAGAGAATTGTTTATTTTTTCTGACAGATTATATTCAGAGAAATTTTGCTTATACCATTGGGGTGCCTAGATAATATTTAGATTTTTTTCGATTCACGTAAAATTAGAATTTCGGTATTTTACCTTAGAGAGCATACTTATTTGGTTTATATACTCCAAAAGAGAGTAGAATAGGGCATTGTATATTTTCTCTGCCAGTTTATAATCAGAGCGATTTTGTTTTTAACATTTGGGTGCCTAGATAATATTTAGATTTTTTCGATTTGGGTAAAATTAGAATTTCTGTATTTTATATGATAGAGCGTATTGAGTGGGTGTATATACTCCAAAACAGAGTAGAAAAGGGCATTGTATACTTTTTCTGACAGATTTTATTCAGAGCAATTTTGCTTTTAACATTAACGTGCCTATAAAATATATAGATTTTTTTGGATTCGCTTAAATATAAAATTTCGGTATTTTACCTTAGAGAGCATACTTATTTGGTTTATATACTCCAAAAGAGAGTAGAATAGGGCATTGTTTATTTTTTCTGACAGATTATATTCAGAGCAATTTTGTTTTAAACAGTGGTGTGCCTAGATAATATTTAGATTTTTTTCGATTCACGTAAAATTAGAATTTGGGTATTTTACAAAAGAGAGCATACTGAGTTGGTGTATATACTCCAAAACATAGTAGAAAAGGGCATTGTATATTTTTTCTTACAGATCGAATTCAGAGCAATTTTGCTTTTAACATTGGGGTGCCTAGATAATATTTAGATTTTTTTTGATACATGTAAAATTAGAATTTCTGTATTTTACATGAGAGAGCATATTGGGTTGGTGTATATACTTTAAAACAGAGTAGAATAGGGTATGTTATGTGTTTTCTGACAGATGATATTCAGAGCAATTATGTTTTTAACATTGGGGTGCCTAGATAATATTTAGATTTCTTTCGATTCTAGTAACATTAGAATTTCGGTATTTTACATGAGAGAGCATAGTGAGTTGGTTTATATACTCTAAACAAAGTAGAATAGGGCATTGTATATTTTTTCTGACAGATTATATTCAGAGCAATTTTGTTTTTAACATTGGGGTGAATCGATAATATTTAGTTGTTTTCAATTCGGATAAAATTAGAATTTCTCTATTTTACATGATAGAGCGTATTGAGTTGTTGTATATAATACAAAAGTGAGTAGAAAAGGGCATTGTATATTTTCTGTGACAGATAAAATTCAGAGCAATTTTGCTGTTAACATTGGGGTGACTAGATAATATATAGATTTTTTTCGATTCGCTTAAATATAGAATTTCTGTATTTTACATTAGAGAGAATATAAAGCTGGTGTATATACTGCAAAACAGACTAGAATAGGGCATTGTATATTTTTTCTGACAGATTATATTTAGAGCAATTTTTTAAATATTGGTGTGCCTAGAGAATATTTAGATTTATTTCAATTCACGTCAAATTAGAATTTCGGTATTTTACATGAGAGAGCATAGTGAGTTTGTGTATATACTCCAAAACAAAGTAGAATAAGGCATTGTATATTTATTCTAACAGACTATATTCAGAACCATTTTCTTTTAACTTTGGGGCACATCGATATTATTTAGATTTCTTTCAATTCGTGTAATATTAGAATTTTTTTATTTTATATGAGAAAGCATATTGACTTGGTGTATATACTTTAAAACAGAGTAGAAAAGGACATTGTATATTTTTTCTGATAGATTATATTCAGAGCAATTTTAATTTTGACATTGGGTTTCTAGATAATATTTAGATATTTTTCAATTCACACAAATTTAGAATTTCTGTATTTTACATGAGAGAGCATACTGAGTTGGTGTATATACTCTAAAACCGAGTAGAAAAGGGCATTGTATATTTTTTTCTAACAGGCTATATTCAGAGCCATTTTCTTTTCACTTTGGGGCACCTAGATATTATATAGATTTTTTTCGATTCACGTAAAATTTGTATTTCGTTATTTTACATGAGAGAGCACATTGAGTTGCTGTATGTACTACAAAACAGAGTAGAATAGGGCATTGTATATGTTTTCTTACAGATTATATTCAGAGCAATTTTTTTTTTACCATTGGGGTGTCTGGATAATATTTAGATTTTTTTGATTCACGTAAAATTAGAATTTTGGTATTTTACATTAGAGAGCATACTGAGTTGCTGTATATACATAAAAAAAGAGTAGAATAGGGCATTGTATATTTATTCTGACAGATTATATTCACAGCTATTTTGTTTTAAACATCTGGGTGCCTAGATAATATTTAGACATTTTGTCTTCGGGTAAAATTTGAATTTCTGTATTTTACATGATAGAGCATATTTTGTTGGTGTATATACTACCAAACAGAGTAGAAAAAGGAATTGTATATATTTTCTGACATGTTATATTCAGAGCAATTTTGAATTTAACATTCGGGTGCCTAGATAATATTTAGATTTTTTTCGATTCGCTTAAATATAGAATTTCTGTATTTTACATGAAAGAGCATATGGAGTTGGTGTATGTACTCCAAAACAGAGTAGAAATGGGCATTATATATTTTTTCTATCAGACTGTATTCAGAGCAATTTTCTGGTAAATTTGGTTCACCTAGATATTATTTAGATTTTATTCAATTCGCGTAAATTTAGAATTTCTGTATTTTACATGAGAGAGCATATGGAGTTGGTGTATATAGTCCAAAACAAAGTAGAATAGGACATTGTATATTTTTTCTGACAGATGATATTCAGTGCAATTTTGCTTTTAACATTGGGGTGCCTAGATAATATCTAGGTGTTTTTCCATTCATGTAAATTTAGAATTTCTCTATTTTACATGAGAGAGTATACTGATTTGGTGTATATACTCAAAAACAGAGTAGAAATGGGGATTATATTTTTTTTCTAACAGACTGTATTCAGAGCCATTTTCTTTTAGATTTGGGGCGCCTACATATTATTTAGATTTAATTCGATTTGCGTAAAATTTGAATTTCGGTATTTAAAATGAGAGAGCATACTGAGTTGGTGTATATACTCCAAAACAAAGTAGAATAAGGCATTGTATATATTTTCTAACACACTATATTCAGAGACATTTTCTTTTAACTTTGGGGCACCTAGATATAATTTCGATTTTTTTCGATTCGCGTAAAATTAGCATATCAGTATTTTACATGAGAGAGCATATGGAGTTGGTGTATATACTCCAAAACGGAGTAGATTAGGACGTTGTATATTTTTTCTGACAGATTGTATTCAGAGCAATTTTGCTTATAACATTGGGGTGCCTAGATAATATTTAGGTGTTTTTCGATTCAAGTAAAATTATATCAGTATTTTACATGAGAGAGCATACTGAGTTGGTGTTTATACTCAAAAACAGAGTAGAATAGGGCATTGTATATTATTTCAGACAGATTGTATTTAGAACAATTTTGTTTTTAACATTGGGGTGCCTAGATAATATTTAGATTCTTTCGATTCACATAAAATTAAAATTTCTGTATTTTACATTAGAGAGCATACTGAGTTGGTGTATATACTCCAAAACAGTGTGGAATAAGACATTGTATATTTTTTCTAACAGACTATATTCATAGCCGTTTTCTTTTAACTTTGAGGTGCCCAGAAATTATTTAGATACTTTTCAATTCACATAAAATTTGAATTTTGGTATTTTACATGAGAGAGGATATAGAGTTGGTGTATATACTCCAAAACAGAGTTGAAATGGGCATTATATATTCTTTCTAACAGACTGAATTCAGAGCCATTTTCTTTTAACTTTGGGGCGCCTAGATATTATTTAGATTTTATTCGATTCACGTAAAATTAAAATTTCGGTATTTTACATGAAAGAGCATACTGAGTTGGTGTATATACTCCAAAACATAGTAGATTATGGCATTGTATATTTTTTCTAACAGACTATTTTCAGAGCCATTTTCTTTTAACTTTGGTGCAAATAAATATAATTTAGATTTTTTTAGATTAAACTAAAGTTTGAATTTCCGTATTTTACAAGAGAGAGCATTTTGAGTTGTTGTATATACTCCGAAATAGAGTAGAATAGGGCATTATATATATTTTCTGGCAGATTATATTCAGAGCAGTTTTGTTTTTGACACTGGGGTGCCTAGATAACATTTAGATTTTTTTCAATTCACAGAAAATTAGAATTTCTGTATTTTACATGAGAGAGCATATTGAGTTGGTGTATATGCTCAAAAACAAAGTAGAATAAGGCGTTGTATATTTTTTTTTAACGGACTATATTGAGAGCCATTTTCTTTTATGTTTGGGGCTTTTAGATATAATTTAGATTTTTTTCAAATCACGTAAAATTAGAATTTTGTTATTTTACATGAGAGAGCATATTGAGTTGGTGTATATACTCCAAAACAGAGTAGAATAGGGCATTGTATATTTTCTCTGACAGACTATATTCAGAGCAATTTTGTTTTTAACATTGTGGTGCCTAGATAATATTTAGGTTTTTTCGATTCACGTAAAATTAGAATTTCGGTATTTTACATGAGAGAGCATATTGAGTTGGTGTATATACTCCAAAACAGAGTAGAATAGGGCATTGTGTATTTTTTCTGAGAGATTATATTCAGAGCAATTTTTTTAACATTGGGGTGCCTACACAATATTTAAATTTTTTCTATTCGCGTAAAATTAGAATTTCTGAATTTTACATGAGAGAGCATATTGAGTTGGTGTATATACAACAAAACGGAGTAGAATAGGACATTGTATATTTTTTCTGACAGATTGTATTCAGAGAAATTTTCTTTTAACATTCGGGCGCCTAGATAATATTTAGATTTATTTTGATTCACGTAATTTAGAATTTCAGTATTTTACATGAGAGAGCATACTGAGTTGGTGTATATACTCCAAAACGGAGTAGAATAGGACATTGTATATTTTCTCTGAAAGAATAAATTCAGAACAATTTTGCTTTTAACATTCGGGTGCCTAGTTAATGTTTTGATTTTTTTCAATTCATGTAATATTAGAATTTCTTTATTTTACTTGAGAGAGCATATTGAGTTGGTGTATATACTCAAATAGAGTAGAAATGAGCATTATTTATTTTTTTCAAACACACTATATTCAGAGTCATTTTCTCTTAACTTTGAGGCGCCTAGATATTATTTAGATTCTTTTCGATTCACGTAAAATTAGAATTTCTTTATTTTACATGAGAGAGCATAGTGAGTTGGTGTATATTCTCCAAAACAGGGTAGAATAGGGCATTGTATATTTTTTCTGGAAGATTATATTCAGAGAAGTTTTGTTTTTAATATTGGGGTGCCTAGATAACATTTCTATTTTTTCAATTCACGTAAAATTTGAATTTCGGTACTTTACATGAGAGAGCATATTGAGTTGGTGTATATACTCCAAAACAGAGTAGAAATGGGAATCATATATTTTTTCGAACTGACTGTATTCAGAGCCGTTTTCTTTTAAATTTGGGGAGCCTAGATATTATTTAGAATTTATTCGATTCACGTAAAATTAGAATTTCGGTATTTTACATGAGAAAGCATACTGAGTTTGTGTATATACTCCAAAACAAAGTAGAATAAGACATTGTATATTTTTTCTGACAGATTGTATTCAGAGCAATTTTGCTTTTAACATTGGGCTGCCTAGATAATATTTAGGTGTTTTTTGATTCACGTAAAATTAGAATTTCTTTATTTTACATGAGAGTGTATACTGAGTTTGTGTATATACTCCAAAACAGAGTAGAATAAGGCATTGTATATTTTTTTAACAGAGTATATTCAGAGCCATTTTTTTCAACTTTGGCGTGCCTAGATATTATTTACATTCTTTTCGATTTGCATAAAATTAGAATTTCGGTATTTAACGTGAGAGAGCATGTTGAGTTGGTGTATATACTTCAAAACAGAGTAGAAAAGGGCATTGTATATTTTTTGTGACAGAATATATTCAGAGAAATTTTTGTTTTAACATTCGGGTGCCTAGATAATATTTAGATCTGTTCGATTCGAGTAAAATTAGAATTTCTGTATTTTACATGAGAGAGCATAATTAGTTGGTGTATATACTCCAAAACAGAGTAGAATAACGCATTGTATATTTTTTCTGACGGATTGTATTCAGAGCAATTTTTCTTTTAACATTGGGTTGCCTAGATAATATTTAGATTATTTTTGATTCACGTAATTTTTGTAATTCGGTATTTTACATGAGAGAGCATAGTGAGTTAGTGAATATACTCCAAAACACAGTAGAATAAGGCATTGTATATTTTTTCTAACAGACTATATTCAGAGCCATTTTCTTTTAGGTTTGGGGAGCCTAGATATTATTTAGATTTTTCTCGAATCACGTAATATTGTAATTTCGGTATTTTATATGAGAGAGCATATTGAGTTGGTGTATACATTCCGAAACAGAGTAGAAAAAAGCATTGTATATTTTTTCTGACAGATTATCTTCAGAGAAATTTTGCTTTTAACATTGGGATGCCTAGATAATATTTAGATTTTTTACGATTCATGTAAAATTAGAATTTCGGTATTTGACATGAGAGAGCTTACTGAGTTGGTGTATATACTCCAAAACAGAGTACAATAGGGCATTGTTTATTTTTTCTGACAGATTATATTAAGAGCAATTTTGTTTTAACATTGAGGTGCCTAGATAATATTTAGACTTTTTTCGATTCACGTAAAATCAGAATGTCGGTATTTTATATTAGAGAGCATACTGCGTTGGTGTATATATTCCAAAAAAAAGTAGAATAGGGCATTTTATATTTTTTCTGACAGATTATATTCAGAACAATTTTGCTTTTAACATTGGGGTGCCTAGATAATATTTAAATCTGTTCGATTCGAGTAAAATTAGAATTTCGGTATTTGACATGAGAGAGCATATTGAGTTGGTGTATATACTACAAAACGGAGTAGAAAAGGGCATTGTATATTTTTTCTGACAAATTATATACAGAGCAATTTTGCGTTTAACATTAAGGTGCCTAGATAATATTTTGAGTTTTTTCGATTCGCTTAAATATAAAATTTTTGTATTTTACATGACAGAGAATATGGAGATGGCGTATATACTCCAAAACAGGGTAGAATAGGGCATTGTATATTTTTTTCTGACAGATTATATTCAGCGCAATTTTGTTTTTAACATTGGGGAGCCTAGATAAAATTCAGATTTATTTCGATTCACTTAAATATAGAATTTCTGTATTTTACATCAGAGAGCATACAGAATTGGTGTATATATGCAAAAACAGCGTAGATTAAGGCATTGTATATTTTTTATAACCGACTATATTCAGAGTTATTTTCATTTAACTTTGGGGCGCCTAGATATTATTAAGATTTTTTTTGATTCATGGAAAATTAGAATTTCGGTATTTTAAATGAGAGAGCATATTGAGTAGTTGTATATACTACAAAACACAGTAGAAAAGAGCACTCTATATTTTTCATGACAGATTATATTCAGAGCAGTTTTGCTTTTATCATTTGGGTGCCTCGATAATATTTAGATTTTTTTCGATTAGCTTAAATATAGAATTCTGTATTTTACATTAGAGAGCATATAAAGTTGTTGTATATACTCCAAAACAGAGTAGAATAGGGCAATGTATATTTTTTCTGACAGATTAAATTCAGAGCAATTTTGTTCTGAACATTGGGGTGCCTAGATAATATTTAGATTTTTTTCGATACACATAAAATTAGAATTTCGGTATTTTACATGAGAGACCATACTGAGTTGGTGTATATACTCCAAAACAGAGTAGAATAAAGCATTGTATATTTTTTCTAAGAGAATATATCCAGAGCCATTTTCATTTAGCTTAGGGGCGCCTAGATATTATTTAGGTTTTTTTCGATTCGCTACAAATAAGAATTTCGGTATTTTGCATGAGAGAACATATTGAGTGTGTGTATATACTCCAAAACAGAGTAGAATAGGGCATTGTATATTTTTTTGACAGATTATATTCAGAGCAATTTTGTTTTAAACATTGGGGTGACTAGATAATATGTAGATTTTTTCAATTCGGGTAAAATTAGAATTTCTGTATTTTACATGAAAGAGCATACTGAGTTGGTGTATATACTCCAAAACAGAGTAGAATAAGGCATTGTATATTTTTTCTAACAGAATATATTCAGAGCCATTTTGTTTTAACTTTGAGGCGCCTAGATATTATTTAGATCCTTTTCGATTCGCGTAAAATTTGAATTTCGGTATTTTATATGAGAGAGCATATTGAGTTGGTTTAGATACTCCAAAACAACAAAAAATAGGGCATTGTATATTTTTCCTGACAGATTATATTCAGAGAAATTTTATTTTTAATATTGCGGTGCCTAGATAATATTTACATTTTATTCGATTCACGTAAAATTAGAATTTCGTTATTTTATATGAGAGAGTATGCTGAGTTGGTGTATATACCCCAGAAAGTGTAGAATAGGGTATTGGATATTTTTTCTGACAGATTATATTCAGAGCAATTTTGTTTTTAACGTTGGTGTGCCTAGATAATATTTACATTTTTTGATTCGGGTAAAATTAGAATTTTTTTTATTTTACATGAGAGCGTAATGAGTTGGTGTATATACCACAAAACGAAGTAAAAAAAAGCATTGTATATTTTTTCTAAAAGATTGCATTCAGAGCAATTTTGCTTTTAGCACTGGGGTGCCTAAATAATATTTAGATTTTTTTCGATTTGCTTAAATATAGGATGTCTGTATTTTACATGAGAGAGCATATGGAGTTGTTGTATATACTCCAAAAAAGAGTAGAATAGGGCATTGTATATTTTTTCTGACAAACTATATTCAGAGCAATTTTGTTTTTAACATTTTGATGCCTAGATAACATTTAGGTTTTTTCGATTCACGTAAAATTAGAATTTCTGTATTTTACATGAGAGGGCATACTGAGTTGGTGTATATATTACAAAACAAAGTAGAAAAGGGCATTGTATATTTTTTCTGACAAACTAAATTCAGAGAAATTTTGCCGTTAACATTGGGTTGCCTAGGTAATATTTAGATTTTTTTCGATTAACGTAAATTTAGAATTTCGGTATTTTACCTGAGAGAGCATACTGAGTTGGTGTATATACTATAAAACAGAGTAGAATAGGGCATTGTATATTTTATCTGACAGAATATATTCGGAGCAATTTTGTTTTTAACATTGCGGTTCCTAGACAATATTTAGATTTTTTCGATTCGGGTAAAATTAGAATTTCTGTATTTTTCATGAGAGAGCATACTGAGTTGGTGTATATAGTCCAAATCAGCATAGAATAAGGCATTGTATATTTTTTCTAACAGAGTATATTCAGCGCCGTTTTATTTTAATTCTGGGGCACCTAGATATTATTTATATTTCTTTCGATTCACGTAAAATTAGAATTTCGGTATTTTACATGAGAGAGCATATTGAGTTGGTATATATACTCCAAAACAGAGTAGAAATGGGCATTATATATTTTTTCTAACAGACGGTATTCAGAGCCATTTTCTTTGAACTTTGGGGCGCCTAGATATTATTTAGATTTAATTTGATTCGTGTAAAATTAGAATTTCGGTATTTTACATGAGAGACCCTACTGAGTTGGTGTATATACTCCAAAACAAAGTAGAATAAGGCATTGTATATTTTTTCTGACAAATTAAATTCAGAGAAATTTTGCTGTTAACATTGGGGTGCCTAGGTAATATTTAGATTTTTTTCGATTAACGTAAATTTAGAATTTTGGTATTTTACATGAGAGAGCATATTGAGTTGGTGTATATACTCCAAAACAAAGTAGAATAGGGCATTGTATATTTTCTCTAACATATTATATTGAGAGCAATTTTGTTTTTAACACTGGGGTGCCTAGATAATATTTAGATTTTTTTCGATTCACATAAAATTAGAATTTCGGTATTTTACATTAAAGAGCACACTGAGTTGTTTTATATACTCCAAAACAGGGTAGAATACGGCATTGTATATTTTTTCTAACAGATTATAGTCAGAGCCATTTTCTTTTAACTTTGGGGTGCCTAGATATTATTTAGATGATTTCAATTCACGTAAAATTTGAATTTCGGTATTTTAAATGACAGATCATATTGAGTTGGTATATATACTCCAAAACTAATTAGAAAAGTGCATTGTATATTTTTTTCTGACAGATTATCTTCAGAGCAATTTTGCTTTTAACATTGGGGTGCCTAAATAATATTTAGATTTATTTTGATTAGCTTTAATATAGAATTTCATTATTTTACATGAGAGAGCATACTGAGTTCGTGTATATACTCCAAAAGAGCGTAGAATAAGGCATTGTATATTTATTCTGACAGAATATGTTCAGAGCTATTTTAATTTAACTTTGGGGCGCCCAGATATTATATAAATTTTTTCAATTCACGTAAAATTAGAATTTCGGTATGTTACATGAGAGAGCATATTGAGTGTGTGTATATATGCCAAAACAGAGTAGAAATGGGCATTGTATATTTTTTCTGACAGATTATTTTCAGAGCAACTTTGCTTTTAACATTCGGGTGCCTAGATAATATTTAGATTTATTTCAATTCATGTAAAATTAGAATTTCTTTATTTTACATGAGAGAGAATACTGAGTTGGTGTATATACTACAAAAAAGGGTAGAATAAGGCTTTGTATATTTTTTCTAACAGAGTATATTCAGAGCCATTTTCTTTAAACTTTGGGGCGCCTAGATATTATTTAGATTTTCTTCGATTCATGTAAAATTAGAATTTCGATATTTTACATGAAAGAGCATATTGGGTTGGTGTATATACTCCAAAAGAGTGTAGAATAGGGCATTGTATATTTTTTCTGATAGAATATATTCAGAGCAATTTTGCTTTTGACTTGGGGTACTAGATAATATTTAGATTTTTTTCGATATGCTGAAATATAGAATTTTTCTATTTTACATGAATGAGCATATGGAGGTGGTGTATATACTCCAAAACAGAGTAGAGTAAGGCATTGTATATTTATTTTAACAGACTATATTCAGAGCCATTTTCTTTTAACTTTGGGGGGCCTAGATATTATTTAGATTTTTCTCGATTCACGTAAAATTAGGATTTCGGTATTGTACATGAGAGAGCGTACTGAGTTGGTTTATATACTCCAAAACAGCGTAGAATAAGGCATTGTATATTTTTTCTAGCAGACTATATTCAGAGCCATTTTCATTTAACTTAGGGGTGCCTAGATATTATTTAGATTATTTTCGATTCACGTAATTTATAATTTCGTTATTTTACAGGAGAGAACTTATTGAGTGGGTTTATATACTCTAAAACAGAGTAGAATAGGGCATTGTATATTTTTTCTGACAGAATATATTCAGAGCAATTTTGTTTTCATCATTGGGGTGCCTAGATAATATTTAGATTTTTTCGATTTGGGTAAAATTAGAGTTTCTGTATTTTACATCAGAGAGTATTGTGAGCTGGTGTATACACTACAAAACAGAGTAGAATAAGGCATTGTATATTTTTTTCTAACAGAATATATTCAGAGATATTTTCTTTTATTTTTGGAGCGCCTAGATATTATTTTGTTTTTTTTCGATTCGCGTAAATTTAGAATTTTGGTATTTTACATGAGAGAGCATATTGAGTTGGTGTATATACTACAAAACAGAGTAGAATGAGGCATTGTATATTTTTTCGACAGGTTATATTCAGAACAAGTTTGATTTTAACATTGCGGTGCCTAGATAATATTTAGATTTTTTTGATTCGCTTAAATATAGAATTTCTCTATTTTACATGAGACAGCATATGGAGTTGGTGTATATACTCCAAGACAGAGTAGAATATGACATTGTGTATATTTTGTGCCAGATTATATTCAGAGCAATTTTGTTTTTAACATTGGGGTTCCTAGATAATATTTAGATATTTTCGATTTGGGTAAAATTAGAATTTCTGTATTTTATATGACAGAGCATACTGAGTTGGTATATGTACTCCAAAAAAGAGCAGAATAAGCCATTGTATATTTTTTCTAACAGACGATATTCAGAGCTATTTTCTTTTAACTTTGGGGTGCCTAGATATTATTTAGATTTTTTTCGATACACGTAAAATTAGAATTTCGGTATTTTATATGAGAGAGCATACTGAGTGGGTGTATATTCTCCAAAACAAAGTAGAATAGGCCATTGTATGTTTTTTTTCAGATTACATTCAGAGCAATTTTGTTTTAAACATTGGGGTTTCTAAATAATATTTAGATTTTATCGATTCTGGTAAAATTAGAATTTCTGTATTTTACATGATAGAGCATACTGAGTTGGTGTATATACTTTAAAACAGAGTAGAATAAGGCATTGTATATTTTTTCTAACAGACTATATTCAGAGCCATTTACTTTTATCTGTGGGGCACCTAGATATTATTTAGATTTTGTTCGATTTATGTAAAATTAGAATTTCGGTATTTTACATGAGAGAGCATATTTATTTGGTTTATATACTACAAAACAGAGTAGAAAAGAGCACTGTATATTTTTTCTGACAGAATATATTCAGAACAATTTTGCTTTTAACATTTGGGTGTCTAGTTAATATTTAGATTTTTTTCGATTAACGTAAATTTAGGATTTCGATATTTTACATGAGAGAGCATACTGAGTTTGTTTATATACTCTAAAACAAAGTAGATTAAGGCTTTGTATATTTTTTTCTAACAGAGTATATTCAGAGCCATTTTCTTTTAACTTTGGTGCGCCTAGATATTATTTAGATATTTTTCGATTCACGTAAAATTAGAATTTCGGTATTTTACATGAGAGAGCATATTGAGTTGGTGTGTATTCCACAAAACAGAGTAAAAAAAATTGTATATTTTTTCTGACAAATTATATTCAGAGAAATTTTGCTTTTAACATTAAGGTGTCTAGATAATATTTTGAATTTTGTCGATTCGCTTAAATATACAATTTCTTTATTTTAGAGGAGAGAGCATATGGTGTTTGTGTATATACTCCAAAACAAAGTAGAATAGGGCATTGTATATTTTTTCTGACAGATTATATTCAGAGCAATTTTGTTTTTTACATTGGGGTGCCTAGATAATATTTAGATTTTTTCGATTCACGTAAAATTAGAATTTCAGTATTTTACTTGTGAGACCATAATGAGTTGGTGTATATACTCCAAAAGAAAGTAGAATAAGGCATTGTATATTTTTTCTAAGAGACTAAATCCAGAGCCATTTTCATTTAACTTAAAGGTGCATAGTTATTATTCAGATTTTTTTGATTCGCATAAAATTAAAATTTCGGTATTTTTCATGAGAGAGCATATTGAGTGGGTGTATATGCTCCAGAACAACGTAGAATAGGGCATTGTTTATTTTTGCTGACAGATTATATTCAGAGCAATTTTGCTTTTAATATTGGGGTGCCTTGATAATATTTAGATTTTTTTCGATTCACGTAAAATTAGAATTTCGTTGTTTTACATGAGAGAGCATGCTGAGTTGGTGTATATACTTCAGAAAGAGTATAATAGTGTATCGTATCTTTTTTCTGACAGATTATATTGAGACCAACTTTGTTTTTGACATTGGGGTACGTAGATTATATTTACATTTTTTCAATTCGGGTAAAATTAGAATATTTTTTATTTTACAGGAGAGCGTATTGAGTTAGTTAATATATTACAAAACTTAGTAGAAACGAACATTGTATATTTTTTCAAAAAGATTATATTCAGAGCAATTTTGCTTTTAACATTAGGGTGCCTAGATAATATTTAGATTTTTTTCGATTCACTTAAATATAGAAATTCTGTATTTTACATGAGAGAGCATATGGAGTTGGTGTATATACTCCAAAAGAGAGTAGAATAGGGCATTGTGTATTTTTCCTGACAGATTATATTCAGAGCAATTTTGTTTTTACATTGGGGTGCCTAGATAATATTTAGGTTTTTTCGATTCACGTAAAGTTAGAATTTCGGTATTTTACATGAGAGAGCATACTGAGTTGGTTTATATACTTTAAGACAGAGTAGAATAGGGCATTGTATATTTTTTCTGACAGATTATATTCAGAACAATTTTGTTTTTAACATTCGTGCGCCAAGATAATGTTTAGATTCATTTTGATTCACGTAATTTAGAATTTCTGTATTTTACATGAGAGAGCATAGTGAGTTGGTGTATATATTCCAAAACGGAGTAGAATAGGACATTTTATATTTTTTCTAACAGACTGTATTCAGAACAATTTTGCTTTTAGCATTGGGGTGCCAAAATAATATTTAGATTTTTTTTGATTCGCTTAAATATAGAATTTTTGTATATTACATGAGAGAGCATATGGACTTGGTGTATATACTCCAGAACAGAGTAGAATAGGACATTGTATATGTTTTCTGACAGATTATATTCAGAGAAATTTTGTTTTTACCATTGGGGTGTCTAGATAATATTTAGATTTTTTTGATTCACGTAAAATTAGAATTTTGGTATTTTACATGAGAGAGCATACTGAGTTGCTCTATATACAGAAAAACAGAGTAGAATAGGGCATTGTATATTTTTTCTGACAGATTATATTCACAGCTATGTTTTATTAACATCGGCGTGCCTAGATAATATTTAGAATTATTTCGATTCAGGTAAAATTAGAATTTCATTATTTTACATGAGAGAGCATACTGAGTTGGTTTATATACTACAAATAAAGGAGAATAAGGCATTGTATATTTTTTCTAAGAGAGTATATTCAGAGCCATTTTCTTTTAACTTTGTGTCACCTCGATATTATTTAGATTTTCTTCTATTTACGTAAAATTAGAATTTCGATATTTTACATGAAAGAGCATATTCGGTTGGTGTATATACTCCAAAACAATGTAGAATATAGCATTGTAAATTTTTTCTGACAGAATATATTCAGAGAAATTTTGCTTTTAACATTGGGGTGCCTAGGTAATATTTAGATTATTTTCGATTCGCTTAAATATAGAATTTCTGTATTTTACATGAGAGAGCATATGGAGTTGGTGTATATACACCAAAACAGAGTAGAATAATGCATTGTATATTTTTTTCTGGCACATTATATTCAGAGCAGTTTTCTTTTTAATATTGGGGTGCATAGATAACATTTAAATTTTTTTCAATTCACGTAAAATTAGAATTTCGGTATTTTACATGAGAGAGCATATTGAGTTGGTGTATATACTCCAAAACAGAGTAGAAAAGGGCATTATATATTTGTTCTGACAGATTATATTCAGAGCCATTCTACTTTTAACATTCGGGTGCTTAGATAATATTTAGATTTTTTTCGATTCACGTAAAATTAGAATTTTGGTATTTTACTTGAGAGAGCATATTGAGTTGGTGTATATACTCCAAAACAGAGTAGAAAAGGGCATTATATATTTTTTCTAACAGGCTGTATTTAGAGCCGTTTACTTTTAATTTTGGGGCGCCTAGATATTATTTAGATTTTATTCGATTCACGTAAAATTTGAATTTTGGTATTTTACATGAAAGAGCATACTGAGTTGGTGTATATACTCCAAAACAAAGTAGAATAAGGCATTGTATATTTTTTTAACAGACTGTATTCAGAGACATTTTCTTTTAACTTCGGGGCACCTAGATATAATTTAGATTTTTTTTCGATTCATGTAAAATTAGAATTTTGGTATTTTACATGAGAGAGCATATAAAGTTGGTGTATGTACTCCAAAACGGAGTAGAATGGGACATTGTATATTTTTTTCTGACACATTATATTTAGAGCAATTTTGTTTTTAACATTGGGGTTCGTAGATATTATTCAGATTATTTTCGATTTGATGAAATATATAGTTTCTGTATTTTACATGAGAGAGCATATTGAGTTGGTTTATATTCTTTAAAACAGCGTAGATTAAGGCATTGTATATTTATTCTAACAGACTATACTCAGAGCTATTTTCATTTAACTTTGGGGCGCCTAGATATTATTTAGATTTATTTCTATCCACGTAAAATTAGAATTTCGGTATTTTACATGAGAGAGCGTATAGAGTTGGTGTATATACTCCAAAACAGAGTAGAAATGGGCATTGTATATTTTTTCTGACAGATTATATTCAGAGCAATTTTGCTTTTAACATTCGTGTGCCTACATAATATTTAGATTTATTTTGATTCACGTAATTTAGAATTTCTGTTTTTTACATGAGAGAGCATACTGAGTTGGTGTATGTACTCCAAAAAAAAGTAGAATAAGGCATTGTATATTTTTCTTAACAGACTATATTCAAAGCCATTTTCTTTAAACTTTGGGGAGCCTAGATATTATTTAGAATTTTTGATTTGCGTAATTTAATATTTTGGTATTTTACATGAGAGACCATATTGAGTTGGTGTATATAGTCCAAATCAGAGTAGAAAAGGGCATCGTATACTTTTTCTGACAGATTATACTCAGAGCAATTTTGCTTTTAACGTTCGGGTGCCTTGCTAATATTTAGATTTTTATCGATTCACGTAAAATTAAAATTTCGGTATTTTACATGAGAGAGCATACTGAGTTGGTGTATATACTCCAAAACTGAGTAGAATAAGGCATTGTATATTTTTTATACCAGACTATATTTAGAGCCAATTTCTTTTAACTCTGGGGCGACTGGATAATATTTAGACTTTCGTCGATTGGCGTAAAATGAGAATTTTGTTATTTTACATGAGAGAGCATATTGAGTTGGTGTATATATACAAAACAGAGTAGAATAGGGCATTGTATATTTTTTCTGACAGATTATATTCAGAGCAATTTTGTTTTTAATATTGGGGTGTCTAGATAATATTTAGATTTTTTTTTGATTCCCGTAAAATTAGAATTTCGGTATTTTACATGTGAGACAATACTGAGTTGGTGTATATACTTCAAAACAGAGTAGAATAAGGCATTGTATATTTTTTCTAAGAGAATATATTCAGAGCCATTTTCATTTAACATAGCGGCGTCTAGATATTATTTAGATTATTTTCGATTCACGTAGAATTAGAATTTCGGTATTTTTGCATGAGAGAGGATATTGAGTGGGTGTATATTCTCCAAAACGGAGTAGAATAGGGCATTGTATATTTTTTCTGACAGATTATATTCAGAGAAATTTTGTTTTTAACATTGGAGTGACTAGATAATATGTAGATTTTTTCGATTCAGGTAAAATTAGAATTTTGGTATTGTACATGAGAGAGCATACTGAGTTGGTGTATATACTCCAAAACACAGTAGAATAAGGCATTGTATATTTTTTCTAACAGACTATATTCAGAGCTATTTTCTCTTAACTTTAAGGCGCCTAGATATTATTTAGATACTTTTCGATTCACATAAAATTAGAATTTCGGTATTTTACATGAGTGAGCATATTGAATAGGTTTAGATACTCCAAAACAACGTAGAATAGGGCATTGTATATTTTTTCTGACAGATTATATTCAGAGCAATTTTGCTTTTAATATTGGGGTGCCTAGATAATATTTAGATTTTATTCGATTCATGTAAATTTAGAATTTTGTTATTTTATATGAGAGAGCATGGTGAGTTGGTGTATATACTCCAGAAAGTGTAGAATAAGGCAATGTATATATTTTCTGACAGATATATTCAGAGCAATTTTGTTTTAAAGATTCGGGTGCCTAGAGCATACTTACAGTTTTTCGATTCGCGAAAATTTGAATTTTTTTTATTTTACATGAGAGAGCATACTGAGTTGGTGTATATACTCCAAAACAGAGTAGAAATGGGCATTATATATTATTTCTAACAGACTGTATTCAGAGCCATTTTCTTTAAACTTTGGGGCACCTAGATATAATTTAGATATTTTTCGATTCGCTTAAATATAGAATTTTTCTATATTACATGAGAGAGCATATGGAGTTGTTGTATATACTGCAAAACAGAGTAGAATTGGGCATTGTGTATTTTTTCAGGCATATTATATTCAGAGCAGTTTTGTTTTTAATATTGGGGCGCCTAGATAACATTTCAGTCTTTTTCAATTCACGTAAAATTAGAATTTCGGTATTTTACATGAGAGAGCATATTGAGTTGGTTTATATACTCCTAAACAGAGTAGAAATGGGAATTATATATTTTTTATAACAGACTGTATTCAGAGCCATTTTCTTTTAAATTTGGGGAGCCTAGATATTATTTAGAATTTATTCGATTCACGTAAAATTAGAATTTCGGTATTTTACATGAGAAAGCATACTGAGTTGGTGTATATACTACAAAACGAAGTAGAATAAGACATTGTATATTTTCTCTGACAGACTGTATTCAGAGAAATTTTGCTTTTAACATTGGGGTGCCTAGATAATATTTAGGTGTTTTTCAATTCACGTAAATTTAGAATTTCTGTATTTTACATGAGAGAGTATACTGAGTTGGTGTATATACTCCAAAACAGAGTAGAATAAGGCATTGTCTATTTTTTTTAACAGAGTATATTCCTAGCCATTTTTTTTAACTTTGGAGCGCCTAGATATTATTTACATTCTTTTCGATTCGCGTAAAATTATAATTTCGGTATTTAACATGAGAAAGCATATTGAGTTGGTGTATATACTACAAAACAGAGTAGAAAAGGGCATTGTATATTTTTTGTGACAGATTATTTTCAGAGCAATTTTGCTTTTAACATTGGGGTGCCTAGATAATATTTAGATTTTTTTGATTCGCTTAAATATAGAATTTCTGTATTTTACATGAGAGAGCATATGGGGTGTCTGTATATAATACAAAACAGAGTAGAATAGGGCATTGTATATTTTTTCTGACAGATCATATTCAGAGTAATTTTGTTTTTAATATTGGGGTGCCTAGATAATATTTACATTTTATTCGATTCACGTAAAATTTGAATTTCAGTATTTTACATGAGAGAGCATACTGAGTTGGTGTATATCCTACAAAACAGAGGTGAATAAGGCATTGTATATTTTTTCTAACAGACTATGTTCAGAGCCATTTTCTTTTAACTTTGGGCGCCTAGATATTATTGATATTTTTTTCGATTCACGTAAAATTTGAATTTCGGTATTTTACAAGAGAGAGCATATTGAGATGTTCTATATACTACAAAACAGAGTAGGAAATGGCATTGTATATTTGTTCTGACAGATTATATTCAGAGCAATTTTGCTTTTAAAATTGGGGTGCCTAGGTAATATTTATATTGTTTTCGATTCGCTTAAATATGGAACTTCTGTGTTTTACATGAGAGAGCATATTGAGTTGGTGTGTATACTCCAAAACAGAGTAAAATAGGGCATTGTATATTTTTTCTGACAGATTATATTCGGAGCAATTTTGTTTATAAAATTAGGTTGCATAGAGAATATTTATATTTTTTTCGATTCGCTTAAATTTAGAATTTCTGTATTTTACATGAGAGAGCACATGGAGTAGGTGTATATACTCCAAAACAGAGTAGAAAAAGGCATTGTATATTTTTTCTGACAAATTATATTAAGAGAAATTTTGTTTTTAACATTGGGTTGCCTTGACAATATTTAGATTCTTTTCGATTCGCTTAAATATACAATTTCTGTATTTTACATGAGAGAGCATATGGAGTTGGTGTATATATTCCAAAACAAGGTAGAACAGGGAATTGTATATTTTTTCTGACAGATTATATTCAGAGCAATTTTGCTTTTAACATTCGGGTTTCTAGATAATATTTAGATTTTCTTCGATTTACGTAAAATTAGGATTTCAGTATTCTCCATGAGAGAGCATAGTGAGTTGGTGTATATATTTCAAAACTTAGTAGAATAAGGCATTGTATATTTTTTCTAACAGACTATATTCAGAGCCATTTTCTTATAACTTTGGGGTGCCTATATATTATTTAGATTTTTTCGATTCACGTAAAAGTAGAATTTCGGTATCTTACATGAGAGGGCATACTGAGTTACAGTATATACTCCAAAACAAAGTAGAATAAGGCATTGAATATTTTTTCTAACAGACTATAGTAAGAGCCATTTTCTTTGAACTTTGGGGTGCCTAGATAATATTTAGATTTTTTCGATTCACGTAAAAGTAGAATTTCAACATTTTACAGGATAGAGCATATTGAGTTAATGTATATAATACAAAACAGAGTAGAAAAGGGAATTGTATATTTTTTCTGACAGATTATATTCAGAGCCATTTTACTTTTAACATTCGGGAGCCTAGATAATATTTAGATTTCTGTCGATTCACGTAAAATAAGAATTTCTGTATTTTACATGAGAGAGCACACTGAGTTGCTGTATATACTCCAAAACAGAGTAGAATAAAGCATTGTATATTTTTCCTAACAGAATAAATTCAGAGCCATTTTCTTTTAACTTTGGGGCACCTAGATATTATTTAAATTTTTTTCGATATGCATAAAATTAGAAATATGTTATTTAACATGAGTGAGCATATTGAGTTGGTGTATATAATGCAAAACAGAGTAGAAAAACGCATTGTATATTTTATCTGACAGATTATATTCAGAGAAAATTTGTTTTCTACATTGGGTTTCCTAGATAATATTTAGATTTTTTGGATTCCCTTAAATACAGAATTTCTGTATTTTATATGAGAGAGCACATTGAGTTGGTGTATATAGTCCAAAACAGAGTAGAATGGGGCATTGTATACTTTTTCTGACAGATGATATTCAGAGCAATTTTTTTTTAACATTGGGGTGCCTAGATAATATTTATATTTTTTTTGATTCACGTAAAATTAGAATTTCGGTATTTTACAGGAGAGAGCATATTGAGTTGGTGTATATACTCCAAAACAGAGTAGAAAAGGGCATTGTATATTTTTTCTGACAGATTATATTCAGCGCAATTTTGCTTTTAACATTTGGGTGTCTAGATAATATTAAGATTTTTTTCGATTCACGTAAATTTAGGATTTCGGTATTCTCCATGAGAGAGCATACTGAGTTGGTGTATATACTCCAAAAAAAGTAGAATAAGGCATTTTATATTTTTTCAAACAGAATACATTCAGGGCCATTTTCTTTTAACTTTGGGGTGCCTAGATATTATTTCCATTTTTTCAATTCGTGTAAAGTTATAATATTGGTATTTTACAAGAGAGAGCATATTGAGTTAATGTATATAATACAAAACAGAGTAGAAAAGGGAATTGTATATTTTTTTCTGACAGATTATATTCAGAGCCGTTCTACTTTTAACATTCGGGTACCTAGATAATATTTAGATTTTTTTTGATTCACGTAAATTTAGAATTTTGGTATTTTATTTGAGAGAGCATATTGAGTTGGTGTATATACTCCAAAACAGAGTAGAAAAGGGCATTATATATTTTTTCTAACAGATTGTATTTAGAGACATTTTCTTTTAAGTTCGGGGCACCTAGATATAATTTAGATTTTTTTCGATTCGTGTAAAATTAGAATTTCGGTATTTTACATGAGAGAGCATATGGAGTTGGTGTATATACTCCAAAACAGCGTAGATTAAGGCATTGTATATTTATTCTAACAGACTATATTCAGAGCTATTTTCATTTAACATTGGGGCGCCTAGATATTATTTAGATTTATTTCGATTCACGTTAAATTGGAATTTCGGTATTTTACATGAGAGAGCATATTAAGTTGGTGTATATACTCCAAAACAGAGTAGAAATGGGCATTGTATATTTTTTCTGACAGATTATATTTAGATCAATTTTTCTTTTAATACTGGGGTGCCTAGATAATATTTAGATTTTATTCGATTCATGTAATTTAGAATTTTGTTATTTTAAATGAGAGAGCATGCTGAGTTGGTGTATATACTCCAGAAAGAGTCGAATAGGGGATTGTATATTTTTTCTGACAGATTATATTCAGAGCAATTTTGTTTTTAAGATTGGGGTGCCTAGAACATATTTACATTTTTTTGATTCGCGAAAATTATAATTTTTTTATTATACATGAGAGCGTATTGAGTTGGTGTATAAAATACAAAACGGAGTAGAAAAGGGCATTGTATATTTTTTCTGACAGGTTATGTTCAGAGCAATTTTGCTTTTAACATTTGGGTGCCTAGATAATATTTAGATTTTTCTTGATTCACGTAAATTTAGACTTTCTGTATTTTACATGAGAGAGCATACTGAGTTGGTGTATATACTCCAAAACAGAGTAGAAATGGGCATTATATATTATTTCTAACAGACTGTATTCAAAGCCATTTTCTTTTAACTTTGGGGCACCTAGATATAATTTAGATTTTTTTCGATTCGCTTAAATATAGAATTTCTCTATTTTACATGAGAGAGCATATGGAGTTGGTGTATATACTCCAAAACAGAGTAGAAATGGGCATTGTACATTTTTTCTGACAGATTATATTCAGAGCAATTTTGTTTTTAACATTGGGGTGCCTAGATAATATTTAGATTTTTTCTATTCGCGTAGAATTAGAATTTCTGTATTTTACACGAGAGAGCATTTTGAGTTGGTGTATATACTACAAAACAGAGTAGAATAGGACATTGTATATTTTTTATGACAGATTGTATTCAGAGAAATTTTGCTTTTAACATTCGGGCGCCTAGATAATATTTAGATTTATTTTGATTCACGTAATTTAGAATTTCTGTATTTTACATGAGAGAGCATACTGAGTTGGTGTATATACTCCAAAACGGAGTAGAATAGGGCATTGTATATTTTTTCTAAAAGAATAAATTCAGAGTAATTTTGCTTTTAACATTCGGGTGCCTAGTTAATATTTAGATTTTTTTCAATTCACATAAAATTAGAATTTCAGTATTTTACTTGAGAGCAAATATTGAGTTGGTGTATATACTCAAAAACAGAGTAGAAATGGGCATTATATATTTTTTCTGACAGATTGTATTCAGAGAAATTTTGTTCTTAACATTGGGGTGCCTAGATAATATTTAGATTTTTTCTATTCGGGTACAATTAGAATTTCTGTATTTTACATGATAGAGCATGTTGAGTTTGTGTATATACTACAATACAGAGTAGAATAGGACATTTTATATTTTTTATGAAAGATTGTATTCAGAGCAATTTTGCTTTTAACATTCGGTTGTCTAGATAATATTTAGAGTTTTTTCGATTCACGTAAAATTAGAATTTCGGTATTTTGCATGAAAGAGCAGGGCATTGCATATTGTTTCTTACAGATTATATTCAGAGCCATTTTGCTTTTAACGTTGGGGTGCCTCTATAATATTTAGATTTTTGTCGATTCACGTGAAGTTAGAATTTCTGTATTTTGCATGACAGAGCATACTGAGTTGGTGTAACTACTACAAAACAGAGTAGAATAAGGCATTGTACTTTTTTTCTAACAGACTATATTCAGAGCAATTTTCTTTTAACATTGGGGCACCTAGATATTATTTAGATTATTTTTGATTCACGTAAAATTAGAATTTTGGTATTTTTCCTTAGAGAGCGTATTGAGGTGGTGTATATACTACAAAACAGGGTAGAATAGGGCATTGTATATTTTCTCTGACAAATTATATTTAGAGCAATGTTGCTTTTAACATTGGGATACCTAGATAATATTTAGATTTTTATCGTTTCACTTAAATATAGAATATCTGTATTTTATATGAGAGAGCATGTTGAGTTGGTGTATATATTCTGAAACATTGTAGAATAGGGCATTGTATATTTTTTCTGACCGATTAAATTCAGAGACATTTTTTTATAACATTGGAATGCCTAGATAATATTTATATTTTTTTCGATTCACGCAAAATTAGAATTTCTGTATTTTACATGAGAGAGCATAATGAGTCGGTGTATATACTCTAAAACAGAGTAGAATAGGGCATTGTATATTTTTTCTGACAGATTATATTCAGAGAAATTTTGCTTTTCACATCGGGTTGCCTAGGTAATATTTAGATTTTTACCGATTCGCTTAAATTTAGAATTTCTGTATTTTATATGAGAGAGCATATCGAGTTCGTGTATATACTCCAAAACAGAGTAGAATAGGGCATTGTATATTTTTTCTGACAGATTATATTAAGAGCAATTTTGCTTTTAATATTGAAGTGACTAGATAATATTTAGATATTTTCGATTCGGGTAAATTTAGAATTTCTGTATTTTACATGAGAGAGCATATTGAGTTGCTGTATATACTACAAAACAGAGTAGAAAAGGGCATTGTATAT
Source organism: Callithrix jacchus (assembly GCF_049354715.1). Taxonomy (NCBI): domain Eukaryota; kingdom Metazoa; phylum Chordata; class Mammalia; order Primates; family Cebidae; genus Callithrix; species Callithrix jacchus. The sequence goes on from NC_133519.1 coordinate 54,214,563, forward strand.
ATTTTCTAACAGATTATATTCAGAGAAATTTTGCTTTTAACATTCGGGTGCCTAGATAAATTTCATTTTTTTCGATTCGCTTAAATATAGAATTTCTGTATTTTACATGTGAGAGCCTATGGAGTTAGTGTATATACTCGAAAAAATGGTAGAATAGAACATTGTATATTTTTTCTCGGAGATTATATTAAGAGTAGTTTTATTTTTAACATTGGTGTGCCTAGATAAGGTTCAGATACTGTTCGATTCTCTTAAATATAGGATTTCTGTATATTACATGAGAGAGTATACTGAGTTGGTGTATATACTCCAAAACAGAGTAGAATAAGGCATTATATATTTTCTCTAACAGACTATATTCAGAGTCAGTTTCTCTTAACTTTGGAGTGCCTAGATATTATTTAGATTGTATTCGATTCGCATAAAATTAGAATTTCAATATTTTACATGAGAGAGCATACTGAGTTGGTGTATATACTCTAAAAAAGACTAGAATAGGGCATTCTATATTTTTTCTGACAGATTATATTAATAGAAATTTTTCTTTTAGTATTAAGGTGCCTAGATAATATTTAGTTCTTTTTCGATTCGCTTAAATAGAGAATTTCTGTATTTCAAATGACAGAGCATATCTAGTTGGTGTAAATACACCAAAATAGATTAGTATAGTGCATTGTATATTTTTTCTGAAAGATTATATTCAGAGAAATTTTGTTTTTAACATTGGGGTGCCTAGATAATATTTAGATTATTTTTGATTCACTTAAATATAGAATTTCTGTATTTTATATGAAAGAGCACACTGAGTTGGTGTATATAACCCAAAAAAGAGTAGAATAAGCATTGTATATTTTTTCTAACGGACTATAATCAGAGCCATTTTCTTTTATCTTTGGGTCTCCTCAATATTATTTAGATTTTTTTCGATTCACATAAAATTAGAATTTCTGTATTTTACAAGAGAGTGCATATTGAGTTGGTGTATATACTCCGAAACAGAGTAGAATACAGTATTGTATATTTTTTCTGACAGATTACATTCAGAGCAATTTTTTTTCAACATTGGAATGCCTATATAATATTTAGATTTGTTTCGATTCACGTAAAATTATAATTTCTGTATTTTATATGAGAGAACATACTGCGTTGGTATATATACTCCAAAAAATATTAGAATACGGCATTGTATATTTTTTTTAACAGACTACATTTAGAAGCATTTTCTTTTAAATTCAGAGAAATTTTGCTGTTAACATTGGGGATCCTAGAGAATATTTAGATTCTTTCGATTCGGGTAAAATTAGAATTTCTGTATTTTACATGAGACAGCATACTGAGTTGATGTATATACTCCAAAACAGCGTAGAATAAGGCATTGTATATTTTTTCAAACAGAGTATATTCAGAGCCAATTTTTTATAACTTTGGAGCACCTAAATATTATTTAGATTTTTTTCAGTTCACGTAAAATTAGAATTTCGGTATTTTACATGAGAGAGCATGCTGAGTTGCAGTATATACTCCAAAACAGAGTAGAATAGGGCATTGTATATATTTTCTGACACACTATATTCAGAGGAATTTTGTTTATAACATTAGGGTGCCTAGTTAATAATTAGATTTTTTTCGATTTGCTTAAATATAGAATTTCTGTATTTTACATGAGAGAGTATATATAGTTGGTGTATATACCACAAAACAAATTACAATAAGGCATTGTGTATTTTTTCTGACAGATTACATTCAGAGCAATTTTATTTTCAACATTGGGGTGCCTAGAAAATATTTAGATTTTTTCAATTCGGGTAAAATTAGAATTTCTCTATTTTACATGAGAGAGCATACTGAGTTGCTGTATATACTTCAAGACAGAGTAGAATAAGGCATTGTACATTTTTTCTAACAGACTATAATCAGAGCCATTTTCTTTTAACTTTGGGGCACCTAGTTATTATTTAGCTTTTTTTCGATTCCCGTAAAATTAGAATTTCGGTATTTTACATGAGAGAGTATATTGAGTTGGTGTATATACTCCAAAACAGAGTAGAAAAGGGCATTGTATATTTTTTCTGACAGATTATATTCAGAGAAATTTTGTTTTTAACATTGCGGTGCCTAGATAATATTTAGATTTTGTTCGATTAACATAAAATTAGAATTTTGGTATTTTATATGAGAGAGCATACTGAGTTGGTGTATATACTCCAAAACAGAGTAGAATAAGGCATTGTATACTTTTTCTAACAGATTATATTCAGCGCCATTTTCTTTTAATTTTTGGGCGCCTAGATATTATTTATATTTCTTTCGATTCGCGTTAAATTAGAAGTTCGGTATTTTACATGAGAGAGCATATTGAATTGGTGTATGTACTACAAAACAGAGTAGAATAGGGCATTGTATATTTTCTCTGACAGATTATATTCAGAGCAATTTTGTTTTTAACATTGAGTTGCCTAGATAATATTTAGAATTTTTTCAATTCGCTTAAATATAGAATTTCTGTATTTAACAGGAGAGAGCATATGGAGTTGAAGTATATACTCCAAAACAGAGTAGAATATGGCATTGTATTTTTATTCTGACCGATTATATTCAGAGGAATTTTAACATTGTGGTGCCTAGATAATATTTAGATTTTTTGGATTCATGTAAAACTAGAATATCTGTATTTTACAATAGAGTGCATACTGAGTTGTTGTATATACTCCAAAACGGAGTAGAATAAGGCATTGTATATTTTTTCCAACAGAGTATATTCAGAGCCATTTTCTTTTAACTTTGGGGCGCCTAGATATTATTTAGATTTTTTTCGATTCACGTAAAATTAAAATTTCGGTATTGTACATTAGAGAGCATATTGAGTTGGTGTTTATACTCAAAAGCAGAGTAGAAAAGAGCATTGCATATTTTTTCTGACAGATTATATTTGGAGCTATTTTACTTTTAACATTTGTTTCCCTGGATCATATTTAGATTTCCTTCGATTCGCTTAAATATAGAATTTCTGTATTTTATATGAGAGAGCATATGGAGTTGATGTATATACTCCAAAACAGAGTAGAAAAGGGGATTGAATATTTTCATTGACAGATTATATTTAGAGCTATTTTGCTTTTTACATTGGGTTCCCTTGATAATATTTATATTTTTTTCGATTCACGTAAAATTTGACTTTCGGTATTTTACATGAGAGAGCATACTGAGTTGGTGTATATACACTAAAACAGAGTAGAAAAGGGCATTGTGTATTTTTTCTGAGTTATTATATTCAGATCAATATTGTTTTTAGCATTGGGGTGCCTAGATAATATTTAGGTTTTTTTTGATTCACGTAAAAATAGAATTTCGGTATTTTACATGAGAGAGCATACTGAGTTGGTTTATATACTCCAAAACAGAGTAGAATAAGGCATTGTTTATTTTTTCTAACAGACTATATTCAGAGCCATTTTCTTTCAACTTTGGGGCGCCAAGATATTATTTAGATTTGTTCGATTTACGTAAAATTTTAATTTAGATTTTTACATGAGAGAGCGTATGGAGTTGGTGTATGTATGTCAAAACAAAGTAGAAAAGGGCATTGTATATTTTTTCTGACAGATTATGTTCAGAGCAATTTTGCTTTTAACATTGGGGTGCCTATATAATATTTAGATTTTTTTCGATTCACGTAAATTTAGGATTTCTGTATATTACATGAGAGAGCATACTGACTTGGTGTATATACTCCAAAACTAAGTAGAATACGGAATTGTATATTTTTTCTCACAGATTAAATTCAGAGCAATTTTGTTTTTAACATTGGGTTGCCTACATAATATTTAGACTTTCTTCGATACACATAAAATTAGAATTTCAGTATTTTACATGAGAGAGCATACTAAGTTGATGTTTATACTCTATAACAGAGTAGAATAGGGCATTGTATTTTTTTCTGACAGATTATATTCAGAGAAATTTTGTTTTTAACATTGGGGTGCCTAGATAATATTTACATTTTTTCGATTCGGGTAAAATTAGAATTTCTGTATTTTACAAGAGAGAGCGTATTGAGTTGGTGTATATATTACAAAACAAATTAGAAAAGGGCATTGTATATTTTTTCTGACAGATTATATTCAGAGCAATTATGCTTTTAACATTGGGGTGCCTAGATAATACTTAGATTTTTGTCGATTCACGTAAATTTATAATTTCTGTATTTTACATGAGAGACCATAGAGAGTTGGTGTATATACTCCAAAACAGAGTAGAATAGGGCATTGTATATTTTTTCTGACAGATTATATTCAGAGCAACTTTGCTTTTAACATTGGGGTGCCTAGATAATATTTAGGTTTTTTTCGATTCACGTAAAAATAGAATTTCGGTATTTTACATCAGAGAGCATAGTGAGTTGGTTTATATACTCCAAAACAGAGTAGAATCGGGTATTGTATATTTTTTCTCTTAGATTATATTCAGAGCAACTTTGCTTTTAACATCAAGGTGCCTAGGTAATATTTAGATTTTTTTCGATTAACATAAAATTAGAATTTCGGTATTTTACATGAGAGAGCATACTGACTTGGTGTATATACTTTAAAACAGAGTAGAATTAGGTATTGTATATATTTCTAACAGACTGTCTTCAGAGCCAATTTCTTTTACCATTAGGGCACCTAGATATTATTTAGATATTTTTCGATTCGTGTAAATTTGAATTTCGGTATTTTACATTAGAGATCATATTGAGTTGGTGTATATAGTCCAAAACAGAGTAGAAAAAGGCATTGTATATTCTTTCTGTCACATTATATTCAGAGCAATTTTGCTTTTTACATTGGGGTGCTTCGATAATATTTAGATTTTTTTCGATTCACGTAAGATAACAATTTCTGTATTTTACATGAGAGAGCAAACTGAGTTGGTGTATATACTCCAAAACAGAGTAGAATAAGGCATTGTATATTTTTTCTAACACACTATATTTAGAGCCATTTTGTTTTAACTTTGGGGCGCCTAGATATTATTTAGATTTTTTCATTCGCATAAAGTTAAAATTTTGGTATTTTACATGAGGGATCATACTGAGTTGGTGTATATACTCCATAACAGAGTAGCAAAAAGCATTGTATAATTTTTTGAGAGATTATATTCAGAGCAATTTTGCTTTTGACATTGAAGTGCCTAGATAATATTTAGATTATTTTCGATTCACGTAAAATTTGAATTTCGGTATTTTATATGAGAGAGCATACTGAGTTGGTGTGTATACTCCAAAACAGAGTAGAACAGAGCATTGTATATTTTATCTGACAGATTATATTAAGAGCAATTCTGTTTTTAACATTGGGGTTCCTAGATAATATTTAGATTTTTTTTGATTCAGGTAAAATTAGAATTTCGGTATTTTACATGAGAGAGAATATTGAGTTGGAGTATATACTCCAAAACATAGTAGAAAAGGGCATTGTATATTTTCTCTTACAGATTGTATTCAGAGAAATTTTGCTTTTAACATTGGGGTGCCAAGATAATATTTAGATATTTGTCGATTCACGTAAATATAGCATTTCTGTATTTTACCTGAGAGAGCATATGGAGTTTGTGTATATCCTCCAAAACATAGTAAAAAAGGGCATTGTATATTATTTTGGACAGATTATATTTAGAGCAATTTTGTTTCTAAAATTGGTGTGCTTAGATTATATTTAGAGTTTTTTGATTCAGGTAAAATTAGAATTTCTGTATTTTAGATGAGAGAGCATATTGAGTTGGTTTATTTACAACAAAACAGAGTAGAAAAGGGCATTGTATATTTTTCGGACAAATTATATTCAGAGCAATTTTGCTTTTAACATTGGCGTGCCTAGATAATATTTAGATTTTTTTCGATTGGCTCAAATGCAGAATTTCTGTATTTTATATGAGAGAGCATACTGAGTTGGTGTATATACTCCAAAACAGGGTAGAATAAAGCATTCTATATTTTTTCTGACAGATTATATTCAGATCAATTTTGTTTTTAACATTGGGGTGCCTAGATAATATTTAGGTTTTTTTTTGATTCACGTAACAGTAGTATTTCCGTATTTTACCTGAGAGAGCATACTGAGTTGATGTATATACTTCAAAAAAGAGAAGAATAAGACATAGTATATTTTTACTAACAGACTATATTTAGAGCCATCTTCTTTTAACATTGTGGCGACTAGATATTATTTACATTTTTTTAATCACGTAAAATTATAATTTAGGTTTTTATATGACAGCATATGGAGTTGGTGTATGTATTTCAAAGCAAAGTAGAAAAAAGCATTGTATATTTTTTCTGACAGATTCTATTCAGAGCAATTTTGCTATTAACATTGGGGTGCCTATATATTATTTAGATTGTTTTCGATTCATGTAAAATTAGAATTTCTGTATTTTACATGAGAGAGCATACTGAGTTGGTGTATATACTCCAAAACAAAGCAGAATAGGGCATTTTATATTTTTTCTGACAGATTATAACCATAGCACTTTTGTTTCTAAAACTGGTGTGCCTAGATAATATTTATAATTTTTTGATTAACATAAATATAGTATATCTGTATTTTACATGAGAGTGCATATGGATTTGTTGAATATCTTCCAAAACAGAGTAGAATAGGGCATTGTATATTTTATCTGACAGATTATATTCAGAACAATTTTGTTTTTAACATTGCGGTGCCTAGATAATATTTAGGTATTTTTCGATTCATGCAAATTTAGAATTTTTGTATTTTACATGAGAGAGCATATGGAGATGGTGTATATACTCCAATACAGGGTAGAATAGGGCATTGTATATTTCTTCTGACAGATTATATTCAGAGCAATTTGGTTTTTAACATTGGGGTGCCTAGATAATATTTAGATTTTTGAATTCGTGTAAAATTAGAATTTCTGTATTTTACACGAGAGGGCATACTGAGTTGGTTTATATACTACAGAACAAAGTAGAAAAGGGCATTGTATATTTTTTTCTGGAAGATTAGAATCAGAGCAATTTTGCTTATACACTGGGGTGCCTAGATAATATTTAGATTAATTTCGATTCGCTTAAATATAGAATTTCTGTATTTTACATCAGAGAGCGTATTGAGTTGGTGTATATCCTCCAAAACAGAGTAGAATAAGGCATTGTATATTTTTTCTGACAGATTATATTAAGAACAATTTTGTTTTTAACATTGTGGTGCCTAGATAATATTTAGATTATTTTCGATTCACGTAAAATTAGAATTTCGGTATTTTACATAAGACAGAATATTGAGCTGGTGTATATACTCCAAAACAGTGTAGAATAAGGCATTGTATATTTTTTCTAACAGACTATATTCAGATCCATTTTCTTTTAACTTTGTGGCGCCTAGATATTATTTAGATTTTTTTCGACTCGCGTAAAATTAGAATTTCTGTATTTTACATGAGAGAACATATTGAGTTAATGTATATACTACAAAAAAGAGTAGAATAGGGCCTTGTATATTTTTTTATGACAGATTATATTCAGAGCAATTTTGCTTTTGACATTGGAGTGCCTAGATAAAATTTAGATTTTTTTAGATTCGCTTAAATAATGAATTTTTGTATTTTGCATAAGAGAGCATATGGAGTTGGTTTATATACTCAAAAAAATCGAATAGATCATTGTATATTTTTTCTGAGAGATTATATTCAGAGCAATATTGTTTATAACATTGTGGTGCCTAGAAAATATTTAGATTTTTTCGATTCCGGTAAAATTAAATTTTCTGTATTTTACATTAGAGAGCATATTGAGTTGGTGTATATAGTGCAAAACGGAGTAGAAAAGGGCATTGTATATTTTTTCTGACAGATTGTATTCAGAGCAATTTAGCTTTGAACATTGAGGTGCCTAGATAATATTTAGATTTTTTCGATTCGGGTAAAATTATAATTTCTGTATTGTACATGAGAGAGCTTTTGGAGTTGGTGTATATACTCTAAAACAGAGTAGAATAGAGCATTGTGTATTTTTTCTGACAGATTATGCTCAGAGAAATTTTTCTTTTAGTATTGGGGTTCCTAGATATTATTTATAATTTTTCGAATGGGGTAAAATTAGAATTTTTGTATTTTACATGAGAGAGCATATTGAGTTGGTGTATATACTACAAAAGAGAGTAGAAAGGGGCATTGTATATTTTTTCTGACAGATTATATTCGGAGCAATTTTGCTATTAACATTCTGGTGCCTTGATAATATTTAGATTTTTTTTGATTCACGTAAAATTAGAATTTCTGTATTTTACAAGAGAGAGCATATGGAGTTAATGTATATACTCCAAAACAAAGTAGAATACGGCATTGTATATTTTTTCTGACAGAATGTATTTATAGCAATTTTGTTTTTAACATTGGGGTGCCTAGATAATATTTATATTTTTTTCAGTTCGCTTAAATATAGAATTTCTGTATTTTACATGAGAGAGCAGATCAAGTTGATGTATATACTCCAAAACAAAGTAGAATAGGGCATTTTATATTGTTTCAGACAGACTATATTCAGAGAAATTTTGTTTTTAACATTGGGGTGCCTATATTGTATTTAGATTTTTTTTGATTCACGTAAAATTAGAATTTTTGTATTTTACATTAGAGAGCACACTGATTTGCTGTATATACTCCAAAACAGAGTAGAATAAGGTATTCTATTTCTTCTCTAACAGACTATATTCAGAGCAATTTTCTTTTAACTTTGGGGCTCCTAAATATTATTTAGATTTTTTTCAATTCGCGTAAAATTAGAATATCTGTATTTCATATGAGAGAGCATATTGAGTTGGTGTATATAATGCAAAACAGAGTAGAAAGAGCATTGTATATATTTTCTGACAGACTAATATTCAGAGCAATTTTGCTTTTAACATTGGGTTGCCTAGATAATATTTATATTTCTTTCAGTTCGCTTAAATATAGAATTTCTGTATTTTACATGAAAGAGCATATCGAGTTGATGTATACACTCCAAGACAAAGTAGAATAGGGCATTTTATATTTTTTCAGTCAGACTATTTTCAGAGCAATTTTGTTTTTAACATTGGGGTGGCTAGATAATATTTAGATTTTTTCGATTAGGGTAAAATTTCAATTTCGGTATTTTATATTAGAGAGCATACTGAGTTGATGTATATACTACAAAACAGAGTAGAATAAGGCATTGCATATTTTTTCTAACAAAATATATTCAGAGCCATTTTCTTTTAACATTCGGTCACGTAGATATTATTTAGATTTTTTCGATTCGCGTTAAATTAGAATTTCGGTATTTTACATGATAGAGCATATTGAGTTGGTGTATATACTCCAAAACAGAGTAGAAAAGGGCATTGTATATTTCTTCTGACAATTTATATTCAGAGCAATTTTGCTATTAACATTGGATGCCTAGATAATATTTAGATATTTTTTATTCACGTAAAATTAGAATTTCTGTATTTTACATGAGAGAGCATACTGTGTTGGTGTATATACTCCAAAACAGAGTAGAAAAGAACATTGTATCTTTTTTCTGACAGATTACGTTCAGAGAAATTTTGCTTTAAACATTGGTGTGCCTAGATAATGTTTACATTTTTTTCGATTCGCTTAAATATAGAATTTCTGTATTTTATATGAGAGAGCATATGGAGTTGTTGTATATACTAAAAAACACAGTAGAATAGAGCATTGTATATTTTTTCTGACAGATTATTTTCAGAGCAATTTTGTTTTTAACATTGAAGTGCCTAAATAAAATTTAGATTTTTTTCAATTCACGTAAAATTAGAATTTCGGTATTTTATATGAGAGAGCATACTGAGTTGGTGTATATAATCCAAAACAGAGTAGAATAAGCAATTGTATATTTTTTCCAACAGATTATTTACACAGCCATTTTCTTTTAACTTTCGGGAACCTAGATAGTACTTAGATTTTTGTCAATTCATTTAAATATAGAATTTCTGTATTTTACATGAGAGAGCATATGGACTTGGTGTATATACTCCAAAACAGAGCAGAATAGGTCATTGTATATTTTCTCTGACAGATTATATTCAGAGCAATTTTCTTTTTATCATTTTGGTGCCTAGATAATATTTTAATTTTTTTCGATTCATGTAAAGTTAGAATTTCGGTATTTTACATGAGAGAGCATACTGAGTTGATGTATATACTCCAAAACAGAGTAGAATAGGGCATTGTATATTGTTTCTGACAGATTATATTCAGAGAAATTTTGCTTTTAACATTGGGGTGCATAGAAAATATTTAGATTTTTTCTATTCTGGTAAAATTAGATTTTCTGTATTTTACATGAAAGAGCAAATTGAGTTGGTGTATATACTACAAAAAAAAGTGGAAAAGGGCATTGTTTTTTTTTCTGACAGATTATATTCAGAGAAATTTTCCTTTTAACATTGGGGTGCCTAGATTATATTTAAATTTTTTCGATCCGTGTAAAATTAGAATTTCTATATTTTACATGAGAAAGCATGCTGAGTTGGTGTATATACTCCATAACAAAGTAGAATAAGGCATTGTATATATTTTCCAACAGACTATATTCAGAGTCATTATTTTCTACCTTTTTGGCACCTAGATATTATTTAGATTTTTTTCGATTCGCGTAAATTTAGAATTTTGGTATTTTACATGAGAGAGCAATTTGAGTTGGTTTATATACTACAAAACAGAGTAGAAAAGAGCATTGTATTTTTTATTCTGACAGACTATATTCAGAGCAATTTTGCTTTTAACATTGGGGTGCCTATATAATATTTAGATTTTTTTCCATTCAATGAAATATAGAATTTCTGTATTTTACATGAAAGAGTATATGGAATTGTTGTATATCCTCCAAAACAGAGCAGAATAGGGCATTTTATATTTTTTCTGACAGATTATATTCAGAGCAATTTTGTTTTTGACATTGGGGTGCCTAGATTATATTTATATTTTCTCGATTCGGGTAAAATTAAAATTTCGTTATTTTACATGAGAGAGCATACTTAGTTGGTGTATATACTCCATAACAAAGTAGAATAATGCATTGTATATTTTTTCTAACAGACTATATTAATAGCCATTTTCTTTTAACTTTGGGACGCCTAGATATTATTAAGATTTTTTTGATTCGCGTACAATTATAATGTCGTTATTTTACTTGAGAGAGCATATTGAGTTGGTGTATATACTCCAAACCAGAGTAGAAAAAGGCATTGTATATTTTTTCTAACAGACTGTATTCAGCGCCATTGTCTTTTAACTTTGTATTGCCTAGATATCATTTAGATTTTTGTCGATTCGCGTAAAATTAGAATTTTGGTATTTTACATGAGAGAGCATATTGAGTTGGTTTATATACAACAAAACACAGTAGAAGAGGGCATTGTATATGTTTTCTGACAAATTATATTAAGAGCAATTTTGCTTTTAACATTGGGGTGCCTAGATAATATTTAGATTATTTTCGATTCGCGTAAATATAGAGTTTCTGTATTTTATATTAGAGAGCATATGGAGTTGGTGTATATACTCCAAAAGAAAGTAGAATAGGTCAATGTATATTTCTTCTGACACATTATACTCAAAGCAATTTTGTTTTTAACACTGGGGTTCCTAGATAATATTTAGCTTTTTTCGATTCGGGTAAAATTAGAATTTCTGTATTTTACATAAGAGAGCATACTGAGTTGGTGTTTATACTCCAAAACAGAGTAGAATAATGCATTGTATATTTTTTCTAACAGACTATATTCAGAGCCATTTTCTGTTAACTTTGGGGAACCTCGATATTATTTAGATTACTTTCGATTCGCGTAAAGTTAGAATTTCGGTATTTTACATGAGAGAGCCTGTTGAGTTGGTGTATATACTCCAAAACAGAGTAGAAAAAAAATTGTATATTTTTTTTGACCGATTACGTTCAGAGAAATTTTGCTTTAAACATTGGAGTGCCTAGATAATGTTTACATTTTTGTCGATTCGCTTAAATATAGAATTTCTGTATTTTATATAAAAGAGCATTTGGAGTTGTTGTATATTATAAAAAACACAGTAGAATAGGGCATTGTATATTTTTTCTGATAGATTATATTCAGCGCAATTTTGCTTTTTACATTGGGGTGCCTAGATAATAGTTATATTTATTTCGATTCTCTTAAATAAAGAATTTCTGTATTTTACCCGAGAGAGCATATGGAATTTGTGTATATACTCCAAAACAAAGGAGAATAGGGCATTGTATACTTTTTATGACAGACTATATTCAGAGCAATTTTGTTATTAACATTCGGGTGCCTAGATAATATTTAGATTTTTTTCGATTCAAGTAAAATTAGAATTTCTGTATTTTACATGAGAGAGCATACTGAGTTGGTGAATATACTCCAAAACAGAGAAGAATAAGGCATTGTATATTTTCTCTAACACACTATATTCAGAGCCATTTTCTTTAACTTTGGGGCGCCTAGATATTATTTAGATTTTTTTCGATTCGCATAAAATTAGAATTTCTGTATTTTACATGAGACAGCCAATTGAGTTGGTGTATATACACCAAAACAGAGTAGAATAGGGCTTTGTATATTTTTTCTGAGAGACTATATTCAGAGCAATTTTGTTTTGAACATTGGTTGCCTAGATAATATTTAGATTTTTTTCAATTTACGTAAAATTAGTATTTTGGTATATTTTATGAGGGAGCATACTGAGTTGGTGTATATACTCCAAAACAGAGTAGAATAAGGCATTGTGTATTTTTTCTAACAGACTATAATCAGAGCCATTTTCTTTTAACTTTGGGGAGCGTAGATATTATTTAGATATTTTTCGATTTGCGTAAAATTACAATTTCGGTATTTTACATGAGAGAGCATATTGAGTTGGTGTTTATACCACAAAACAGAGTAGAAAAGGGCATTGTATATTTTTTCTGACAAATTATATTCAGAGCAATTTTGCTTTTAACATTCGGCTGCTTAGATAAAATTTAGATTATTTTTGATTCACGTAAATTTAGAATTTCGGTATTTTACATGAGAGAGCATACTGAGTTGGTGTATATACTCCAAAACAGAGTAGAAAAAGGCATTGTATATTTATTCTAAAAGAGTATATTCAGAGCCATTTCCTTTTAACTTTGGGGCACTTAAATGTTACTTAGATTTTCTTTGATTCGCGTAAAATTAAAATTTCGGAATTTTACATTAGAGAGCATATTGAGTTGGTGTATATACTTCAACACAGAGTAGAATAAGGCATTGTATATTTTTTCTAACAGTATATTAAGAGCCATTTTCTTTTAACATTGGGGTGCCTAGATAATATTTAGATTTTTTTCGATTCTCTTAAATATAGAATTTCTGTATTTTACATGAGAGAGCAGATCGAGTTGATGTATATACTCCAAAACAAAGTAGAATAGTGCATTTTATATTTTTTCAGACAGACTATATTCAGAGCAATTTTGTTTTTAACATTGGTTTGGCTAGATAATATTTAGATTTTTTCGATTCAGGTAAAATTTCAATTTTGGTTATTTGTATTAGAGAGCATACTGAGTTGATGTATATACTCCAAAACAGAGTATAATAAGGCATTGTATATTTTTTCAAACAGAATATATTCAGAGACATTTTCTTTTAACTTTCGGTCACGTAGATATTATTTAGATTTTTTCGATTCACGTTAAATTAGAATTTCGGTATTTTACATGAGAGAGCATGTTGAGTTGGTGTATATACTCCAAAAAAGTGTAGAATAAGGCAGTGTACATTTTTTCTACCAGACTGTATTCAGAGCCATTTTCTTTTAACTTTTGGGCGCCTAGATATTATTAAGATTTTTTTCGATTGGCGCAAAATTAGAATTTCGGTATTTTACATGAGAGAGCATATTGAGTTTGTGTATATACTCCAAAACAGAGTAGAAAAAGGCGTTGTATATTTTTTCTAACAGACTATATTCAGAGCCATTTTCTTTTACCTTGGGGATGCCTTGATATCATTTAGACTTTTATCGATTCGAGTAAAATTAGAATTTCGGTATTTTACATGAGAGAGCATATTGAGTTGGTTTATATACTACAAAACACAGTAGAAGAGGGCATTGTATATTTTTTCTGACAGAATATATTCAGAACAGTTTTGTCTTTAACATTGGGGTGCCTAGATAATATTTAGATGTTTCTTGATTCACATAAAAAGAATATCGGTATTTTACGTGAGAGAGCACACTGAGATGGTGTATATACTCCAAAACAAAGTAGAATAAGGCATTGTATATTTTTTATAACAGACTATATTTAGAGCCAGTTTCTTTTAACTTTGGGGCACCTAGATATCATTTAGATTTTTGCAATTCACGTCAAATTAAAATTTCGGTATTTAACAGGAGGGAGCATATTGAGTTGGTGTATATACTACAAAACAGAGTAGAAAGAAGCATTGTATATTTTTTCTGACAGATCATATTCAGATCGATTTTGCTTTTAACATTGGGGTGCCTAGATAATATGTAGATTTTTTTCGATTCACGTAAAATTAGAATTTCGGTATTTAACCTAAGAGAGCATTCTGAGTTGGTGTATATACTCCAAAACAGAGTAGAATAAGGCATTGAATATTATTTATAACAGACTATATTCACAGCCATTTCCTTTTAACTTTGGGGAGCCTAGATATTATTTAGCTTTTTCTCGATTCGCATAAAATTAGTATTTCGGTATTTTATATGAGAGAGCATATTGATTTGGGGTATATACTACAAAACAGAGTAAAAAAAAGCATTGTATATTTTTTCTGACAAATTATATTCAGAGCAATTTTGCTATTAACGTTGGAGTGCCTAGATAATATTTAGATATTTTTCGATTCTCTTAAATATAGAATTTCTGTATTTTATATGAGAGAGCATATGGAGTTGGTGTATATACTCCAAAACAGAGTAGAATAGGGCATTTTATATTTTATCTGACAGATTATATTCAGAGAAATTATGTTTTTAATATTGGGGTGCCTAGATAATATTTAGAATTTTTCGATTAGGGTGAAATTAGAATTTCTTTATTTTACAAGAGAGAGCATATGGAGTTGCTGTATATACTCCAAAACAGAGTAGAATAGGGCATTTTATATTTTATCTGACAGATTATATTCAGAGAAGCTATGTTTTTAACATTGGGGTGCCTAGATAATATTTAGATTTTTTTCAATTCACATAAATATAGTATTTCTGTATTTTACATGAGAGAGAATATGGAGTTGGTGTATATCCTCCCAAACAGAGTAGAATAGGGCATTGTATATTTTTTTGACAGATTATATTCAGAGCAATTTTGTTTCTAAAATTGTTGTGCCTTGATAATATTTAGATTTTTTCGATTCAGGTAAAATTAGAATTTCTGTATTTTACGTGAGAGAGCGTATTGAGTTGGTGTATATACTCCATAACAGAGCAGAAAAGGGCATTGTATATTTTTTCTGACAGATTATATTCAGAGCAATTTTGCTTTTAACATTTAGGTACCTATATAAGATATAGATTTTTTTCGATTCGCTTAAATATATAATTTCTGTATTTTAAGTGAGAGAGAATATTGAGTTGGTGTATATACTCCAAAACAGAGTAGAATAGGGCATTGTATATTTTATCTGACAAATTATATTCAGAGCAACTTTGCTTTTAACATTGGGGTTCCGAGATAATATTTAGGCTTTTTCGATTCACGTTACATAGAATTTCGGTATTTTACATGAGAGAGCATACTGAGTTGGTTTATATACTCCAAAACAGAGTAGAATAAGGCATTGTATATTTTTTCTAACAGACTATATTCAGAGCCATTTTCTTTTATATTTGGGGCACCTAGATATTATATAGATTTTTTAGATTCACGTAAAATTATAATTTATGATTTTTACATTAGAGAGCATATTGAGTTGGGTTATATACTCTAAAACAGAGTACAAAAGATCATTGTATATTTTATATGACAGATTACATTCAGAGAAATTTTGCTATTTACATTGGTTTGCCTAGATAATATTTAGATTTTTGTCGATTCTCGTAAATTTCGAATTTCGGTATTTTACATGATAAAGCATACGGAGTTGGTGTATATATTCCAAAAGAGAGTAGAATAGGGAATTCTATATTTTTTTAATGACAGATTATATTCAGAGCAATTTTGTTTTTAACTTTGGGGTGCCTATATAATATTTAGATTTCTTCTATTTGGGTAAAATTAGAATTTCTGTATTTCACATGAGAGAGCACACTGACTTGGTGTATATACTACAAAACAGAGTAGAATAGGGCATTGTATATTTTTTCTGACAGATTATATTGAGAGCAATTTTGCTTTTAACATTAGGGTGCCTAGATAATATTTACATTTTTTTCGATTCGCTTAAATATGGAATTTCTGTATTTTAAATCAAAGAGCATATTGAGTTGGTGTATATACTCCAAAACAGAGTGGAATAGGTCATTGTATGTTTTTTCTGAAAGATTATATTCAGAGCAATTTTGTTTTTAACATTGGGGTGCTTAGATAATTAGATTTTTTTTGATTCATGTAAATTTAGAATTTCTGTTTTTTACATTGGAGAGCATACTGAGTTGGTGTATATACTCCAAAACAGAGTAGTATAAGACATTGTATATTTTTCTAACAGACTATATTCACAGCCATTTCCTTTTAACTTTCGGGCGCCTAGATATTATTTAGATTTTTTTCGATTCGGGTAAAATTAGCATTTCTGTATTTTACATGAGAGAGCATACTGACTTGGTGTATGTACTCCAAAACAGAGTAGAATTAGGTATTGTATATATTTCTAGCAGACTGTCTTCAGAGCCAATTTCTTTTACCCTTTGGGCGCCTATATATTCTTTAGATTTTTTTCGATTCGTGTAAGTTTGAATTTCGGTATTTTATATTAGAGAGCATATTGAGTTGGTTTATATAGTCCAAAACAGAGTAGAAAAGGGCATTGTATATTCTTTCTGTCACATCATATTCAGAGGAATATTGCTTTTTACATTGGCGTACCTACAAAATATTTAGATAACTTTCGATTCGCTTAAATATAGAATTTTACTATTTTAAATAAGAGAGCATATAAAGTTGGTGTATATACTCCAAAACAGAGTAGAATAGGGCAATGTATATTTTTTCTGAAAGATTTTATTCAGAAAAATTTTGTTTTTAACATTGGGGTGCCTGGATAATATTTGGTTTTAATTCGATTCACGTAAAATTAGAATTTAGGTATTTTAGATAAGAGAGGATATGGAGTTGGTGTATATACTCGAAAACAGAGTAGAATAGGGCATTGTATATTTTTTCTGACAGATTATATTCAGAGCAGTTTTGTTTTAAACATTGGGGTTCCTAGATAATATTTAGATTATTTTCGATTTACTTAAATATAGAATTTCTGTATTTTACATGAGAGAGCATATGGAGTTGCTGTATACACTAGAAAACAAAGTAGAATAGAACGTTTTATATTTTTTTCTGACAGATTATATTCAGAGCAATTTTGGATTTAACATTGGGGTGCCTAGATAATATTTAGATTTTATTGATTCGGGTGAAATTAGAATTTCTGTATTTTACATGAGAGAGCATACATAGTTGGTTTATATACTCTAAAACAGAGTAGAATAAGGCATTGTATATTTTTTCTAACAGACTATATTCAGAGCCATTTTCTTTTAACTTTTGGGAGCCAGATATTATTAAGATTTTTTCGATTCGGGTAAAATTAGAATTTCTGTATTTTACATGAGAGAGCATATTGAGTTGGTGTATATACTCCAAAACAGAGTAGAAAAGAGCATTGTATTTTTTTTGAAAGATTATATTCAGAGAAATTTTGCAATTAACATTGGTGTGCCTAGATAATATTTAGAATTTTTTCGATTCACGTAAATTTAGATTTCTGTATTTTACATGAGAGATCGTACTGAGTTGGTGTATATACTCCAAAACAAAGTAGAAAAGGACATTGTATATTTATTCTGACAGAATTTATTCAGAGCAATTTTGCTTTTAATATTGGGGTGCCTAAATAATATTTAGATTTTTTTCGATTGCTGTAAAAATAGAATTTCAGTATTTTACATGAGAGAGCATATTGAGTTGGTGTATATACTCCAAAACAGAGTAGAAAATGGCATTGTGTATTTCATTTGAGAGATCATATTTAGAGCAGTTTTGCTATTAACTTTGGGGAGCCTAGATAATATTTAGATTTCATTCAATTAGCATAAATTTATAATTTCAGTATTTTACATGAGAGAGCATATTGAGTTGGTGTATATGCTCCAAAACAGAGTAGAATAGGGCATTGTATATATTTCTTACAGATTTTATTCAGAAAAATTTTGCTTTTAACATTGGAATGCCTAAAAAATATTTAGATTTTTTTCGGTTCATGTAAAATTAGAATTTCGGTATTTTACATGAGACAGCATATTCAGTTGGTGTATATACTTTAAAACAGAGTAGAATAAGGCATTGTATATTTTTTCTAACAGAATATATTCAGAATCATTTTCTTTTAACTTTGGGGCACCGAGATATTATTTAGATTTCCTTCGATTTGCGTAAAATTAGAATTTCGGTATCTTACATGAGAGAGCATATTGATTTGGTGTATATACTACAAAACAGAGTAGAAAGGGCATTGTATATTTTCACTGACAGATTATATTCAGAGAAATTTTGCTTTTATCATAGGGGTGCCTAGATAATATTGAGTTTTTTTCGATTTGCTTATATATAGAATTTCTTTATTTTACATGAGAGAGCATACTGAGTAGGTGTATGTACTGCAAAACCGGGTAGAATAAGGCATCTTATATTTTTTCTGAAAAAGTATATTTTGAGCCAGTTTCTTTTAACTTTAAGGCGCCTAGATATTATTTAGATTTTTTCAATTCGTGTAAAATTAGAATTTTGGTATTTTACATGAGAGACCATATGTAGTTGGTGTATATACCCCAAAACAAAGTAGAAAAGGGCATTGTATATTTGATCTGACAGATTATATTCAGAGCACTTTTGTTTATAACATTGGAATGCCTAGATAATATTTAGAATTTTTTTGATTCGGGTAAAATTAGAATTTCCGTATTTTACATGAGAGAGCCTACAGAATTGGTGCATATTCTCCAAAACAGAACAAAATAAGGCATTGTATATTTTTTCCAAAAGACAATATTCAGAGCCATTATCTTTTAACGTTGAGGCACCTAGATTTTATTTAGATTTTTTCGATTCACGTAAAATTATAATTTCGGTATTCTACAAGAGAGAGAATATTGAGTTGTTGTATATACTCCAAAACAGAATAGAAATACGCATTGTACGTTTTTTCTGACAGATTATATTCAGAGCAAATTTGCTTTTAACACTGGGGTGCCTAGATAATATTTAGATTTTTTTCAATTCACGTATAATTAGAATTTCGGTATTTTACAGGATAGAGCATACTGAGTTGGTGTATATACTCCAAAACAAAGTAGAATAAGGCATTGTATATTTTTTCTAACAGACTATATTCATATCCATTTCCGTTTAACTTTGGGGCGCCTAGATATTATTTAGATTTTTGTCGATTTGCATAAAATTAGTATTTTGGTATTTTACATAAGAGAGCATATTGAGTTGGTGTATATACTCCAAAACACAGTAAAATAGGTCATTGTATATTTTTTCTGACACATTATACTCAGAGAAATTTTGTTTTTATCATTGGAATGCCTAGATAATATTTAGATTTTATTTGATTCACGTAAATTTAGAATTTCTGTATTTTACATGAGAGACCACACAGAGTTGGTGTATATACTCCAAAACAGAGTAGAATAAGGCATTGTATATTTTTTCTAGCAGACTATATTCACAGCCATTTTCTTTTAGCTTTGGGGCGCCTAGATATTATTTAGATTTTTTTCGATAGGCGTAGAATTAGTATTTAGGTATTTTACATGAGAGAGCATATGGAGTTGGTGTATATAGTTCAAAACAAAGTAGAAAAGGGCATTGTATATTTTTTCTGACAGATTATATTCAGAGCAATTTTGTTTTTAACATTGGGGTGCCTAGATAATATTTAGATTTTTTTCGATTCACGTAAAATTAGAATTTTGGTATTTTACATGAGAGAGCATACTGAGTTGGTGTATATTCTCCATAACAGAGTAGAATAGGAGATTGTACATTTTTTTTGACAGATTATATTTAGAGCAATTTTGTTTTTATCATTGGGGTGCCTAGATAATATTTAGATTCTTTCAATTCAGGTAAAATTTGAATTTCTGTATTTTACATGAGAGAGCGTATTGAGTTGGTGTATATACTCGAAAACAAAATAGAATAGGGCATTGTATATTTTTTCTGAGATATTTTATGCAGAGCAATTTGCTTTTAACATTAAGGTGCCTATATTATATATAGATTTTTTTGATTTGCCTAAATATTGAAATTCTGTATTTTACGTGAGAGAGAATATGGAGTTGGTGTATATACTCCAAAACACAGTTGAATAGGACATTGTATATTTTCTCTGACAGATTATATTCAGAGCACCTTTGCTCTTTAATATTGGGGTGCCTAGATAATAGTTAGGTTTTTTTCGATTAACGTAAATATAGAATTTCTGTATTTTACATGAGAGAGCATACTGAGTTGCTGTATATACTCCAAAACAGAGTAGAATAAGGCATTGTATATTTCCTTTAACAGACTATATTTATAGCCATTTTCTCTTAACTTTGGGGAGCCTAGATATTATTTAGATTTTTTTGATTCACGTAAAATTATAATTTAGGTTTTTTACATGAGAGAGCATACTGAGTTGTTGTATATACTACAAAACAGAGTAGAAAAGGGCATTGTATATTTTTTCTGACATATTTTATTCAGAGAAATTTTGCTTTTAACATTGGGGTGCCTAGATAATATTTAGATTTTTTTCGACTCGCTTAAATATAGAATTTCTGTATTTTATAGGAGAGATCATATTGAGTTGGTGCATGTACTCCAAAATAGAGTAGAACAGGTCATTGTATATCTTTTCCGACAGATTATATTCAGAGCAATTTTGTTTCTAACATTGGGGTGCCTAGATAATTTTTAAAATTTTTTCGATTCACGTAAATATAGAATTTCTGTATTTTACACGAGAGAGCATATGAGGTTGGTGTATATCCTTCAAAAGAGAGTAGAATAGGGCATTGTATATTACTTCTGAAAGACTATATTCAGAACTATTTTGTTTTTAACATTGGGGTGCCTAGATAATATTTAGATATTTTTCAATTCAAGTAAAATTAGAATTTCTGTATTTTACATGATAGAGCATACTGAGTTGATGTATATACTCCAAAAAACAGTACAATAAGGCATTGTATATTTTTTCTAACAGACTATATTCAGAGCCATTTTCTTTTAACTTTCAGGCGCCTAGATATTATTTAGATTTTTTTCGATTAGCGTAAAATTAAAATTTTGGTATTTTACATGAGAAAGCATATTGAGTTTGTTTATATATTCCAAAACATTGTAGAAAAGGGCATTGTATATTTTTTCTGACAGAATATATTCAGAGTAATTTTGCTTTTTACATTGGGGTCCCTAGATAATATATAGATTTTTTTTGATTCACGTGAATTTAGACTTTCTGTATTTTACATGAGAGCATACTGAGTTGGTGTATATACTTTAAAACAGAGTAGAAAAGTGCATTGTGTATTTTTTCTGAGAGATTATATTCAGAGCAATTTTGTTTTTAACATTGGGGTGCCTAGATAATATTTAGGTTGTTTTCGATGCACATAATAATAGAATTTCGGTATTTTACATGAGAGAGCACACTGAGCTGGTGTATATAATCCAAAACAGAGTAGAATAAGGCATTGTTTATTTTTTCTAACAGACTATATTCAGACTCATTTTCGTTTAACTTTGGGGCGCCTAGATATTATATAGATTTTTTTCGATTCGTGTAAAATTAGAATTTCGGTATTTTACAGTAGAGAGCATATGGAGTTGGGGTATATATTTCAAAACAAAGTAGAAAAGGGCATTGTATATTTGTTCTGACAGATTATATTCAGAGCAATTTAGCTTTAACATTGGGGTGCCTATATAATATTTATATTTCTTTCGATTCAAGTAAAATTAGAATTTCGCTATTTTACATTAGAGAGCATACTGAGTTGGTGTATATACTCCAAAACAGGGTTGAATTGGGCATTGTATATTTTTTCTGACAGATGATATTCAGTGCAATTTTGCTTTTAACATTAAGGTGCCTAGAGAATATTTAGATTTTTTTCGATTCTCTTCAATATAGAATTTCTGTATTTTACATTAGAGAGCATATGGAGTTGGTGTATGTACTCCAAAACAGCGTAGAATAGGCCATTTTAAATTTTTTCTGACAGATTATACTCAGAGCAGTTTTGTTTTTAACATTGGGGTGCCTAGATAATATTTAGATTTTTTCGATTTGGTTAAAATTAAAATTTCGGTATTTTACATGAGAGAGCATAATAAGTTGGTTTATATACTCAAAACAGAGTAGAATAAGGCATTGTATATTTTCTCTAACAGACTATATTCAGAGCCATTTTCCTTTAACTTTGGGGCTCCTAGATATTATTTAGATTTTTGTGATTCGCGTAAAATAAGAATTTCGGTATTTTATGTAAGAGAGCATATTGCGGTGCTGTATATACCCAAAAACAGAGGAGAAAAGGGCATTGTATATTTTGTCTGACAGATTATAATCAGAGCAATTTTGCTTTTAACATTCGGGTGCCTAGATAATATTTAGATTTTTTTTCAATTCACGTAAACTTAGAATTTCGGTATTTAACATGAGAGAGCATTCTGACTTGGTGTATATACTCCAAAACAGAGTAGAATAAAGAATTGTATATTTTTTCTTAAAGATAATATGCAGAGAAGTTTTGTTTTCAACATTGGGTTGCCTACATAATATTTAGATTTTCTTTGATACACGTAAAATTAGAATTTCTGTATTTTACATGAGAGCATACTAAGTTGATGTATATACTCCAAAAAAAGAGTACAATAAGGCATTGTATATTTTTTCTAAAAGACTACATTTAGAGCCATTTTCTTTTAACTTTGGGTTGCCTAAATATTATTTAGATATTTTTGATTAGCGTAAAATTAGAATTTCTCTATTTTACATGAGAGAGCATATTGAGTGTGGGTATATATTCCAAAACAGAGTAGAAAAGAGCATTGTATATTTTTTCTGACAGATTATATTCAGAGAAATTTTGTTTCTAACATTAGGGTGCCTAAATAATATTTAGATTTTTTCGATTTGCGTAAAATTAGAATTTCTGTATTTTACATGAGAGAGTGTATTGAGTTGGCGTATATATTACAAAACAGAGTAGAAAAAAGCATTGTATATTTCTTCTGACAGATTATTTTTAGAGCAATTTTCTTTTAATATTGGGGTGCCTAGATAATACGTAGATATTTGCTGATTCACGAAAAGTAAGAATTTCGGTATTTTACATGAGAGTCCATATTGAGTTGGTGTATATATTCCAAAAAAGAGTAGAATAGGGCATTGTATATTTTTTTTCTGACAGATTATATTCAGAGCAATTTGTTTTTAACACTGGCGTGCCTAGATAATATTTAGATCTTTGTCGATTAACGTAAAATTAGAATTTCGGTTGTTTACATGAGAGAGCACACTGAGTTGGTGTGTATAGTCCAAAAGAGAGTAGAATAGGACATCGTATATTTTTTCTTACAGATTATATTCAGAGCAATTTGGTTTTTTACACTGGGGTGCCTAGATAATATTTAGATTTTTTTCGATTCACGTAAGTATAGAATTTCTGTATTTTACATGAGAGAGCATATGCAGTTGGTGTATATCCCCCGAAACAGAGAAGAATAGGGCATTGTATATTTTTTCTGACAGATTATATTCAGAACAATTTTGTTTTTAACAGTGGGGTGCCTAGATAATATTTATATTTTTTTCGATTCTCATACAATTAGAATTTCTGTATTTTACATGAGAGAGCATACTGAGTTGGTGTATATACTCCAAAACAAAGTAGAATAGGGCATGTTATATATTTTCTGACAGATTATATTCAGAGCAATTATGTTTTTAACATTGGGGTGCTTAGATCATATTTAGATTATTTTTGATTCTCATAAAATTATAATTTCTGTATTTTACATGAGAGAGCATGCTGAGTTGGTGTATATACTCTAAAACAGAGTAGAATAGGGCATTGTATATTTTTTATGACAGATTATATTCAGAGCAATTTTGTTTTCAACATTGAGGTGCATAGATAATATTTAGATTTTTGTCAATTCATTTAAATATAGAATTTCTCTATTTTACATGACAGAGCATATTGTGTTGGTGTATGTATTCCAAAAAAGAGTAGAATAGGTCATTGTATATTTTTTCTGACAGATTATATTCAGAACAATTTTGTTTTTAACATTGGGGTGCCTTGATAACATTTAGATTTATTTCGATTCATGTAAATATAGAATTTCTGTGTTTTACAGGGGAGAGCATATGGAATTGGCGTATATCCTCCAAAACAGAGTACAATAGGGCATTGTATATTTTTTCTGACAGATTATATTCAGAACAATTTTGTTTTTAACATTGTGGTGCCTAGATAATACTTGGATTTTTTTAAATTCAAGTAAAATTAGAATTTCTGTAATTTAACTAAGAGAGCATACTGAGTTGGTGTATATACTCCAAAAAAGAGTACAATAAGGCATTGTATATTTTTTAGAACAGACTATATTTAGAGGCATTTTCTTTAAACTTTGGGGCGACTAGATATTATTTATAGTTTTTCGATTAGCGTAAAATTAGGATTTCTCTATTTTACATGAGAGAGCATATTGAGTGTGTGTATATATTCCAAAACAGAGTAGAAAAGGGCATTGTATATTTTTTCTGACAGATTATATTCAGAACAATTTTGCTTTTTACATTGGGGTGCCTAGATTATATTTAGATTTTTTTCGATTCACGTAAAATTTGACTTTCAGAATTTTACATGAGAGAGCATACTGAGTTGGTGTATGTACTCCAAAATGAAGTAGAATACTGGCATTGTATATTTTTGTTGACAGATTATATTCAGAGCAATTTTGCTTTTAGCATTGGGGTGCCTAGATAATATTTTCGTTTTATTCATTCGCTTAAATATAGAATTTCTGTCTTTTACATGAGAGAGCATATGGAGATTTTGTATATACTCCAAAACAGAGTAGAATAGGGCAGTATATATTTTTTCTGACAGATTATATTAAGAGCAATTTTGTTTTTAACATTGAGGTGCCTAGATAATATTTAGATTTGTTTTAGATTCACGTAAATTTAGAATTTCTGTATATTACATGAGAGAGCATACTGAGTTGGTGTATATACTCCAAAACAGAGTAGAATAAGGCATTGTATATTTTTTCTAACACACTATATTCACAGCCATTTTATTTTAACTTTGCGGCGCCTAGATATTATTTAGATTTTTTTCGATTAGGGTAGAATTAGAATTTAAGTATTTTACATGAGAGAGCATATGGAGTTGGTGTATATATTTCAAAACAAAGTAGAAAATGGCATTTTATATTTTTTCTGAAAGATGATATTCAGAGCAATTTTGCTTTTAACATTGGCGTGCCTAGATAATAGTTAGATTTTTTTCGATTCGCTTAAATACGGAATTTTTTTTATTTTACATGAGAGAGCATACTGAGTTGGTGTATATATTCCAAAGAGAGTAGAACAGAGCATTGTATATATTGTCTGACAGATTATATTCTGAGCTATTTTGTTTTCAGCATTGGGGTACCTAGATAATATTACATTTTTTCGATTTGGGTAAAATTTGAATTTTGGTGTTTTACATGAGAGAGCATACTGAGTTGGTGTATATACTCCAAAACAGAATAGAATAAGGCATTGTATATTTTCTCTAACAGACTGTTTTAAGAGCCTTTTTCTTTTAACTTTGGGGCGCCTAGATAATATTTAGGTTTTATTCAACTTCACGTAAAATTAGAATTTTGGTATTTTACATGAGAGAGCATACTGAGTTGGTGTATATTCCGCAAAACAGAGTAGAATAAGGCATTGTATATATTGTCTGACAGATTATAATCAGAGAAATTTTGCTTTTAACATTCGGGTGCCTAGATAATATTTAGATTTTTTTCGATTCACGTAAAATTATAATTTCGATATTTTACAAGAGAGAGCATATTGAGTTGGTGTATATACTTCAAAACAGAGTAGAATAGGGCATTGTATATTTTTTCTGACAGATTATATTCAGAGCAATTTTCTTTTTAACATTGAATTGCCTAGATAATATTTAGATTTTTTTCGATTCACGTAAAATTATAATTTTGTTTTTTTACATGAGAGAGAATACTAAGATGCTGTATATATATTAAAACAGAGTGGAATAGGGCATTGTATATTTTTTTTGACAGATTATATTAAGAAAAATTTTGTTTTTAACACTAGGGTGCCTAGATTATATTTAGACTTATTTCGATGCACGTAAAATTAGAATTTCTGTATTTTAAACGAGAGAGCATATTTTGTTGGTGTATTTACTACAAAACAAAGTAGAAAAGGGCATTGTATATTTTTTGTGACAGATTATATTCAGAGAAATTTTGCTATTAACATTGGCGTGCCTATATATTATTTAGATTTTTTTCGATTCGCTTAAAATATATAATTTCTGTATTTTACATGAGAGAGCAACCTGAGTTGGTGTATATACTCCAAAACAGAGTAGAATAGAGCATTGTTTATTTTTTATGACAGATTATATTCAGAGCAATTTTGTTTTTAACATTGGGGTGCCTAGATAATAATTAGATATTTTCGATTTGGGTAAAATTTGAATTTCTGTATTTTACATGAGAGAGCGTATTGAGTTGGTGTATATACTCGAAAACAGAGTAGAATAGGGCATTGTATATTTTTTCTGACAGATTTTATTCAGAGCAATTTTGCTTTTAACATTAAGGTGCCTATATAATATATAGATTTTTTTCGATTTGCTTAAGTATAGAATTTCTGTATTTTACATGAGAGAGAATATGGAGTTGGTGTATATACTGAAAAACAGAGTAGAATAGGGCATTGTATATTTTTTCTGACAGATTATATTCAGAGCAATTTTGTTTTAAACACTGGGTTGCCTAGATAATATTTAGATTTTTTTCGATTCACGTAAAATTAGAATTTCGGTATTTTACATGAGAGAGCATATTGAGTTGGTGTATATACTCCCAAACATAGTAGAAAAGGGCATTGTATATTTTTTCTTACAGATTAAATTCAGAGCAATTTTGCTTTTAACATTGGGGTGCCTAGATAATATTTAGATATTTGTCGATTCACGTAAATATAGAATTTCTGTATTTTACATGAGAGAGCATATGGAGTTGGTATATATACTACGAAACAGAGTAGTATAGGGCATTGTATATTTTTTTCTGAAATATTAAATTCAGAACAATTTTGTTTTTAACACTGGGGTGCCTAGAAAATATTTAGATTTTTTTCGGTTCACGTAAAGTTACAATTTCTTTATTTTACATGTGAGAGCACACTGAGTAGGTGTATATACTCCAAAACAGAGTAGAATAGGGCATGTTATATGTTTTCTGACGGATTATATTCAGAGCAATGTTGTTTTTAACATGGGGGTGCCTAGATAATATGTAGATTTTTTCGATTCACGTAAATATAGAACTCCTTTATTTTACATGAGAGAGCATATGGAGTTGGTGTATATCATCCAAAACAAAGTAGAATAGGGCATTGTATATTTTTCTGACAGAATATATTCAGAAAAATTTGGTTTTTAACATTGGGGTGCCTAGATAATATTTATATTCTTAAATTTAGGTAAAATTACTATTTCTCTATTTTACATGAGAGAGCGTATTGAGTTGGTGTATATATTCCAAAACAGAGTAGAATACTGCATTGTATATTTTTTCTGACAGATTATATTAAGAGCAGTTTTGTTTTTAACTTTGGGGTGCCTAGACAGTATTTAGATTTTATTCGATTCACGTAAAATTAGAATTTTGTTATTTTACATGAGAGAGCATACTGAGTTGGTTAATATACTCCAAAACAGAGTAGAATAGGGCATTGTATATTTTATCTGACAGATTATATTCAGAGAAATTTTGTTTTTAACATTGGGGTGCCTGGATAATATTTAGTTTTTATTCGATTCACGTAAAATTAGAATTTCCGTATTTTAGATGAGAGAGGATATGGATTACGTGTATATACTCGAAAACAGAGTAGAATAGGGCATTGTATATTTTTTCTGACAGATTATATTCAGTGCAGTTTTGTTTTTAACATTGGTGTTCCTAGATAATATTTAGATTTTTTTCGATTTGCTTAAATATAGAATATCTATATTTTACGTGAGAGACCATATGGAGTTGCTGTATACACTAGAAAACAGAGTAGAATAGGGCGTTTTATATTTTTTTATGACAGATTATATTCAGAGCAATTTTGGTTTTAACATTGGGGTGTCTAGATAATATTTAGATTTTTTCGATTCGGGTGAAATTTTAGTTTCTGTATTTTACATTAGAGAGCATATATAGTTGGTTTATATACTCCAAAACAGAGTAGAATAAGGTATTGTATATTTTTTTAACAGACTATATTCAGAGCCATTTTCTTTTAACTTTGCGTAGCCTAGATATTATTAAGAGTTTTTTCGATTCATGTAAAATTAGAATTTCGGTATTTTATATGAGAGAGCATATTGAGTTGGTGTATATACCCCAAAACAGAGTAGCAAAGGGCATTGTGTATTTTTTCTGACAAATTACTTTTTCAGTAATTTTGCTTTTCACCTTGGGGTGCCTAGATAATATTTACTTTTTTTTGGTTCACGTAAATATAGAATTTCGGTATTTTACATGAGACAGCATACTGAGTTGGCGTATGTACTCCAAAATAGATTAGAATAAGGCATTGTATATTTTTTCCATCAGACTATATTCATAGCCATTTTCTTTTAACTTTGGGGCGCCTAGATATTATTTAGATTTTTATCGATTTGCGTAAAATTAGAATTTCGATATTTTACATGAGAGTGCATATTGAGTTGAGGTATATACTACAAAACCGAGTAGAAAAGGGCATTGTATATTTTATCTGAAAGATTATATTCAGAGAAATCTTGCTTTTAACATTGGGGTGCCCAGATAATATACAGATTTTTTTCGATTCGCTTAAATATAGAATTTCTGTATTTTACATGAGAGAGAATATGGAGTTGGTTTATATACTACAAAACAGAGTAGAATAGGGCATTGTATGTTTTTTCTGACAGATTATATTCAGAGAAATTTTGTTTTTAACATTGGGGTGCCTACATAATATTTAGATTTTTTTGATTTGGGAAAACTTAGAAATTTTTGTATTTTAAATGAGAGAGCATATTGAGTTGGTGTATATACTAGAAAACAGAATAGAAAAGGGCATTGTATATTTTTTCTGACAGATTATATTCAGAGCAATTTTGCTTTAAACATTGGGGTGCCTAGATAATATTTAGATTTTTTTCGATTCACGTATAATTAAAATTTCAGTATTTTACATGAGAGAGCATACTGAGTTGGTGTATATACTCCAAAACACAGTAGAATAAGGCATTGTATATATTTTCTAACAGACTATATTCAGAGTCATTTTTTTTTTAACTTTGGGTCGCCAGGATGTTATTTAGATTTCTTTCGATTTGTGTAAAATTAGAATTTCGGTATCTTACATGAGAGAGCATATTGATTTGGTGTATATACTCCAAAACAGAGTAGAAAAGGGCATTGTATATTTTCACTGACAGATTATATTCAGAGCAATTTTGCTTTTAACATAGGGCTGCCTAGATAATATTGAGATTTTCTTCGATTTGCTTATATACAGAATTTCTTTATTTTACATGAGAGAGCATATGGAATTGGTGTATATACTCAAGAACAGAGTCGAATAGGTCATTTTATTTTTTTTCTGACAGATTGTATTCAGAGCAATTTTGTCTTTAACATTGGGGTGCCTAGATAATATATAGATTGTTTTCGATTCACGTAAATTTAGAATTTCGGTATTTTACATGAGAGAGCATACTGAGTTGGTGTATATACTCCAAAACCGGGTAGAATAAGGCATTGTATATTTTTTCTAAAAGAGTATATTTTGAGCCATTTTCTTTTTACTTTGGGGTGCCTAGATATTATTTAGATTTTTTCGATTTGCATAAAATTACGATTTCGGTGTTTTAATGGAGAGAGCATATTGAGTTAGTTTATATACTACAAAACAGTGTAGAAAAGGGCATTGTATATTTTTTCTGACAGAGTGTATTCACAGCAATTTTGCTTTTAAAATTGGGGTTCCTAGATAATATTTAGATTTTTTTCGATTCGCTTAAATATTGATATTCGGTATTTTACATGAGAGAGCATATGGAGTTGGTGTATATACTCCAAAACAGAGTAGAATACGGCATTGTAGAGTTTGCCTGACAGATTATATTCAGAGCAATTTTGTTTTTAAAATTTGCGTACCTAGATAATATTTAGATTTTTTTCGATTCACGTAAAATTAGAATTTTGGTATTTTATATGAGATGGCATACTGAGTTGGTGTATATTCTCCAAAACAGAGTACAATAAGGTAGTGTATATTTTTTCTAACAGACTATATTCAGAGCCATTTTCTGTTAACTTTGGGGCACCTAGATATTATTAAGATTTTCTTCGATTCGCGTAAATGTAGAATTTCGGTATTTTACATTAGAGAGCATACTGAGTTGGTGTATATACTACAAAACAGAGTAGAATAGGGCATTGTATATTTTTTCTGACAGATTATATTAAGAGCAATTTTGCTTTTAACATTGGGGTGCCTAAATAATACTTAGATTTTTTTCGATTCGCTTAAAGAATTTCTGTATTTTACATGAGAGGGCATATGGAGTTAGTTTATATACTCCAAACCTGAGTAGAATAAAACACTTTCATTTTTTTCTAACAGGCCATATTCAGACATATTTTCTCTTAACTTTCGGGGGCCTAGATATTATTTAGATATTTTTCGATTCTCGTAAAATTAGAATTTCGTTATTTTTCATGAGAGAGCATATTGAGTTTGTGTATATACTCAAAAACAGAGTAGAAAAGGGCATTTTCTATTTTTTCTGACAGATTATATTCAGAGCAATTTTTTCTTTTACACTGGGGTGCCTAGATAATATTTAGATATTTCTCGATTCGCTTAAATATATAACATCTGTATTTTACATGAGAGAGCATGTGGAGTTGGTATATAACTCCAAAACAAAGTAGAAAAGGGAATTGTATATTGTTTCTGAAAGATTATATTTAGAGAAGTTTTGTTTTTAACATTGGTGTGCCTAGATTACATTTAGATTTTTATTCAATTCGCATCAATATAGAATTTTTGTATTTTACATGAGAGAGCATATGGAGTTGGTGTATATACTCCAAAACAGAGTAGAATTGGGAATTGTATATTTTGTCGGAGAGATTATATTCAGAGTAATATTGTTTTTAACATTGGGGTGCCTAGATAATATTTAGATTTTTTTGATTCGGGTAAAATTAGAATTTCGCTATTTTACATGAGAAAGCATTGTTAGTGGTTGTATATACTCCAAAACAGAGTAGAATAAGGCATTGTATACTTTCTCTAACAGAATATATTCAGAGCCATTTTCTTTTAACTCTGGGCCGCCTAGATATTATTTAGATTTTTTTGGATTTATGTAAAATTATAATTTCTGTATTTTACATAAGAGAGAGTATTGAGTTGGTGTATATACTCCAAAACCGAGTAGAATAGAGCATTCTATATTTTTTCTGACAGATTATATTCAGAGCAATTTTATTTTTAACATTGGCGTGCCTAGATAATATTTAGATTTTTTTCGATTCACGTCAAATTAGAATTTCGGTATTTTATATGAGAGAGCATACTGAGTTGGTGTATATACTCCAAAACAGAGTAGAATAGGAGATTGTATATTTTTTCAGACAGATTATATTTAGAGCAATTTTGTTTTTAACATTGGGGTGCCTAGATAATATTTAGATTTTTTTCGATTCGGGTAAAATTAGAATTTCTGTATTTTAACTGAGAGAGCGTATTGAGTTGGTGTATGTACTCGAAAACAGAATAGAATAGGGCATTGTATATGTTTTCTGACAGATGTTATTCAGAGCAATTTTGCTTTTAACATTAAGGTGCCTATATAATATATAGATTTCTTTGATTTGCTTAAATATAGAATTTCTGTATTTTACGTGAGAGAGAATATGGAATTTGTGTATATACTCCAAAACAGAGTAGAATAGGGCATTGTATATTTTTTCTGACAGATTATATTCAGAGCAGCTTTGCTTTTAACATTGGGGTGCCTAGATATAATTTACATTTTTTCGATTCACGTAAATATAAAATTTCGGTATTTTACATGAGAGAGCATACTGAGATGGTGCATAAACTCCAAATAGAGTACAAAAGCATTGTATATTTTTTATGACAGATTATATTCAGAGCAATTTTGCTATTAGTTTTGGGTTCCTAGAATATTTGGTTTTTTTTCGATTCATGTAAATTTAGAATTTCGGTATTTTACCTGACAGAGCATATGGAGTTGGTGTATATACTCAAAAACAGAGTCGAATAAGTCACTGTATGTTTTTTCTGAGAGATTGTATTTAGAGCAATTTTGTCTTTAACATTGGGGTGCCTTGATAATATTTAAATTGGTTTCGATTCACGTTAATTTATAATTTCGATATTTTACTTGAGAGAGCATATTGAGTTGGTTTATATACTACAAAACGGCGTAGGAAAAGGCATTGTATATTTTTTCTGACAGTTTATATTCACAGCAATTTTTCTTTTAACATTGGGGTTCCTAGATAATATTTAGATTTTTTTCAATTCGCTTAAATATTGATATTCGGTATTTTAAATGAGAGAGCATACGGAGTTGGTGTATATAATCCAAAACTAAGTAGAATAGGGCATTGTATAGTTTTTCTGACAGATTATATTCAGAGCAATTTTGTTTTTAAACTTTGTGTACCTAGATAATATTTAGATTTTTTTCGATTCACATAAACTTAGACCTTTTTTATTTTACATGAGATAGCATACTGAGTTGGTGTATATTCTCCAAAACAGAGTAGAATAAGGTAGTGTATATTTTTTTAACAGACTATAATCAGAGCCATTTTCTTCTAACTATGGGGCGCCTAGATATTATTAAGATTTTCTTCGATTTGCGTAAATATAGAATTTCGGTATTTTACATGAGAGAGCATACTGAGTTGGTGTATATACGACAAAACAGAGTAGAATAGGGCATTGTATATTTATTCTGACAGACTATATGTAGAGCAATTTTACTTTTAACATTGGGGTGCCTAAATAATATTTAGATTTTTTTCGATTCGCTTAAATATAGAATTTCTATATTTTACATGAGAGGGCTTATGGAGTTGATGTATATACTCCAAAACTGAGTAGAATAAGGCTTTTTCTACTTTTTCTAACAGACTATATTCAGAGATATTTTCTCTTAAATTTCGTGGGCCTAGATATTATTTAGATTTTTTTCGATTCACGTAAAATTAGAATTTCGGTATTTTACATGAGAGAGCATATTGAGTTTGTGTATGTACTCCAAAACAGAGTGAAAAAGGGCATTGTCTATTTTCTCTGACAGATTATATTCAGAGCAATTTTTCCTTTCACATTGGCCTGCCTAGATAATATTTAGATTTTTTTTGATTCGCTTAAATATAGAACTTCTGTATTTTACATGAGATAGCATATGGAGTTAATATATTTACTCCAAAATAGAGTAGAATAGGGAATTGTCTATTTTTTCTGAAAGATTATATTCAGAGCAATTTTGTTTTTAACATTGGGGTGCCTAGATAGTATTTAGATTTTTTTCGATTCACGTCAAATTAGAATTTCGGTATTTTATATGAGAGAGCATACTGAGTTGGTGTATATACTCCAAAACAGAGTAGAATAGGAGATTTTATATTTTTTCAGACAAATTATATTCAGAGCAATTTTGTTTTTAACATTGGGGTGCCTAGATAATATTTTGATTTTTTCGATTCGGGTAAAATTAGAATTTCTGTATTTTACATGAGAGAGCGTATTGATTTGGTGTATATACTCGAAAACAGAATAGAATAGGGCATTGTATATTTTTTCTGACAGGTTTTATTCAGAGAAATTTTGCTTTTAACATTAAGGTGCCTATATAATATATAGATTTTTTTGATTTGCTTTAATATAGAATTTTGATTTTTTCGATTCGGGTAAAATTAGAATTTCTGTATTTTACGTGAGAGAGAATATGGAGTTAGTGTATATACTCCAAAACAGAGTAGAATAGGGCATTGTATATTTTATCTGACAGTTTATATTCAGAGCAACTTTGCTTTTAACATTAAGGTGCCTAGATAATATTTACATTTTTTTTGATTCACATAAATATAAAATTTCGGTATTTTACATGAGAGAGCATATTGAGTTGCTGTATATACTCCAAAACAGAGAGAAATAAAACATTGTATATTTTCTCTAAAAGACTATATTCAGAGCCATTTTCTTTTAACTTTGGGGCGCCTAGATGTTATTTAGATTTTTTGATTCACGTAAAATTATAATTTAGGTTTTTTACATGAGAGAGCATATTGAGTTGGTGTATATACTCCAAAACAGAGTAGAAAAGGGCATTGTATATATTATATGACAGATTATATTCAGAGCAATATTGCTTGTAACATTGGGGTGCCTACATAATATTTAGATTTTTGTCTATTTACATAAATTTAGAATTTCGGTATTTTACAGGAGAGAGCATACTGAGTTGGTGTATATACTCCAAAACAGAGTAGAATAGGTCATTTTATATTCCTTCTGACAGATTATATTCAGAGCATTTGCGCTTTCAACCCTGGGGTGACTAGAAAATATTTAGATATTTGCCAATTCACGTAAATTAACAATTTTGGTATTTTACAGTAGAGTCCATACTGAGTTGGTGTATATATTCCAAAAAAAAGTAGAATAGGGCATTGTATATTTTTTCTGACAGATTATATTCAGAGCAATTTGTTTTTAACACTGGCGTGCCTAGATAATATTTAGATCTTTGTCGATTAACGTAAAATTAGAATTTCGGTGGTTTACATGAGAGAGCATACTGAGTTGGTGTATATACTCCAAAAGAGAGTAGAATAGGACATTGTATATTTTTTCTTACAGATTATATTCAGAGCAATTTGGTTTTTAACATTGGGGTGCCTAGATAATATTTAGAATTTTTCGATTCGGGTAAAATTAGAATTTCTCTATTTTACATGAGAGAGCACATTGAGTTTGTATATACTTCAAAACAAGGTAAAAAATGGCATTGTATACGTCTTCTGACAGGTTATATTCAGAGCCATTTTGCTTTGAACATTGGGGTGCCTAGACAATATATAGAATTTTTTCGATTCGCCTAAATAGGGAATTTCGGTATTTTACATGAGAGAGAATATCGAGTTGGTATATATACTTCCAAACACAGTAGAATAGGGCATTGTATATTTTTTCTGACAGACTATATTCAGAGCAATTTTGTTTTTAACATTGGGGTGCCTAGATAATATTTAGATTTTTTTCGATTCACGTAAAATTAGCATTTCAGTATTTTAAAGAAGATAGCATATTGAGTTGGTGTATATACACCAAAACATAGTAGAAAAAGGCATTGTATATGTTTTCTTACGGATTATATTCAGAGCAATTTTCCTTTTAACATTAGGGTGCCTAGATAATATTTAGATTTCTTTTGATTCACGTAAATATAGAATTTCTGTATTTTACATGACAGAGCATACTGAGTTGGTGTATATACCCTAAAACAGAGTAGAATACGGCATTGGATATTTTTTCCGACAGATTATATTAAGAGCAGTTTTGTTTTTAACATTGGGGTGCTTAGATAATATTTAGTTTTTTTCGATTCGGGTAAAACTAGATTTTCTGTATTTTACAGGAGAGCGCATATTGAGTTGGTGTATATAGTACAAAACAGAGTAGAAAAGGGCATTGTATATTTTTTCTGACAAATTATATTCAGAGCAATTTTGTTTTTAACATTGGGGTGCCTAGATAATATTTATATTTTTTTCGATTCGCTTAAATATAGAATTTCTGTATTTTACATGAGAGAGCATATGGAGTTGGTGTATATACTCTAAAATAGAGTAGAATGGGGCATTGTATCCTTTTTATGACAGATTATATTCAGAGCAATTTTGCTTTTAACATTACGGCGCCTAGATATTATTTATATTTTTTTCGATTCGCATAAAATTACAATTTCGGTATTTTACATGTGAGAGCATATGGAGTTAGTGTATATACTCCAAAACACAGTAGAATAGGGTATTTTTTATTTTTTATGACAAATTATATTCAGATCAATTTTGTTTTTAACATTGGTGTCACTAGATAATATTTAGATTTTTTCAATTCGCGTAATATTAGAATTTCAGTATTTTACATGAGAGAGCATATTGAGTGAGTTTATATAATCCAAAACAGAGTATAAAAAAGGATTGTATATTTTTTCTGACAGATTATGTTCAGAATGATTTTACTTTTAACATTCGGGTGTGCCTAGATAATATTTAAAGTTTTTGATTCACATAATATTAGAATTTTGGTATTTTAAATGGGAGAGCATACTGAGTTGTTGTATATACTCCAAAACAGCGTAGAATAAGGCATTGTATATTTTTTCTAACAGACTATATTCAAAGACATTTCCTTTTAACTTTCGGGAGGCTAGATATTATATTCATTTATTTTGATTCACGTAAAATTAAAATTTCTGTATTTTACATGAGAGAGCATATTGAGTTGGTGTATATACTACAAAACAGAGTAGAATATATCTTTTCTGACAGATTATATTCAGAGTAATTTTGTTTTTAACATTGCGGTGCCTAGATAATATTTAGATTTTTTTCGATTTACGTAAATTTAGAATTTCGGTATGTTATATGAGAGAGCATACTGAGTGGGTGTATATACTCCAAAACAGAGTAGAGATGGGCATTAAATATTTTTTCTAACACATTGTATTCAGAGCGATTTTCTTTTAACTTTTGGGCGCCTAGATATTATTTAGATTGTATTCGATTCACGTAAAATTAGAGCTTTGTTATTTTACATGAGAGAGCATACTGAGTTGTTGTATATACTTTAAAACAAAGTAGAATAAGGCATTATATATTTTTTCTAACGGACTATATTCAGAGCGATTTTCTTTTACCTTTGGGGAACCTAGATATTATTTAGATTTTTTTTCGATTCGCGTAAAATTAGAATTTCGGTATTTTACATGAGAGAGCAAATGGAGTTGGTGTATGTACTCCAAAATAGAGTAGAATAGAACATTGTATATTTTTTCTGACAGATTGTCTTCAGAGAAATTTTGCTTTTAACATTGCGGTGCCTAGATAATATTTAGGTGTTATTCGATTCACTTAAAATTAGAATTTCAATATTTTACATGAGAGAGCATATTGATTTGGCGTATATACTCCAAAACATAGTAGAATAGGGAATTGTATATTTTTTTCTGACAGATCATATTCAGAGCAATTTTGTCTTTAACATTGGAGTGTCTTGATAGTATTCAGATTTTTTTTGATTCGCTTAAATATAGAATTTCTGTATTTTATATGAGAGAGCATACTGAGTTGATGTATATACTTCAAAACAGCGTAGATTAAGGCATTGTATATTTTTTTTAACAGACCTTATTCACAGCTATTTTCATTTAACTTTGGGGCGCCTAGATATTATTTAGATTATTTTCGATTTACGTAACATTAGAATTTCAGTATTTTACATTACAGAGCATATTGAGTTGGTGTATATTCTCCAGAACAGAGTAGAAATGGGCATTGTATATTTTTTCTGACAGATTATTTTTAGAGCAATTTTGCTTTTAACATTCGCCGCCTGGATAATATTGAGATTCGTTTTGATTCACGTAATTTAGAATTTCTGTATTTTACATGAGAGAGCATACTGAGTTGGTGTACATAGTCCAAAACAGAGTAGCATAGGGCATTGTATATTTTTTCTGACAGATTATATTCAGAGCATGTTTGCTTTTAACATTGGAATGCCTAGATAATATTTAGATTTTATTCGATTCGGTCAAATATAAAATTTCTGTATTTTACTTGAGAGAGCATATGGAGTTGGTGTATATATTTTCAAACAGAGTAGAAAAGGGCATTATATATTTTTTCTGACAGAATATATTCAGAGCAATTTTCTTTTCATCATTGGGGTGCCTAGATAATATTTAGATTTTTTCGATTCGGGTAAAATTAGAGTTTCTGTATTTTACATGAGAGAGCATTGTGAGCTGGTGTATACACTACAAAACAGAGTAGAATAAGCCATTGTATATTTTTTTCTAACAGAATATATTCAGAGACATTTTCTTTTATTTTTGGAGCGCC
The DNA here is from genome assembly GCF_049354715.1 of Callithrix jacchus. Taxonomy (NCBI): domain Eukaryota; kingdom Metazoa; phylum Chordata; class Mammalia; order Primates; family Cebidae; genus Callithrix; species Callithrix jacchus. The sequence continues at coordinate 54,253,300 of NC_133519.1, forward strand.
TAGATATTATTTAGTTTTTTTTTGATTCGCGTAAAATTAGAATTTCGGTATTTTACATGAGAGAGCATATTGAGTTGGTGTATATACTACAAAACAGAGTAGAATGAGGCATTGTATATTTTTTCGACAGATTATATTCAGAGCAATTTTGATTTTAACATTAAGGTGCCTAGATAATATTTATATATTTTTTGATTCGCTTTAATATAGAATTTCTCTATTTTACATGAGAGAGCATATGGAGTTGGTGTATATACTCCAAGACAGAGTAGAATATGACATTGTGTATATTTTGTGCCAGATTATATTCAGAGCAATTTTGTTTTTAACATTGGGGTTCCTAGATAATATTTATATTTTTTCGATTCGGGTAAAATTAGAATTTCTGTATTTTACATGACAGAGCATACTGAGTTGGTATATGTACTCCACAAAAGAGCAGAATAAGCCATTGTATATTTTTTCTAGCAGACGATTTTCAGAGCTATTTTCTTTTAACTTTGGGGTGCCTAGATATTATTTAGATTTTCTTCAATACGTGTAAAATTAGAATTTCGATATTTTATATGAGAGAGCAGAGTGAGTGGGTGTATATTCTCCAAAACAAAGTAGAATAGGCCATTGTATGTTTTTTTTTGGCAGATTATATTCAGAGAAATTTTGTTTTTAACATTGGGGTTCCTAAATAATATTTAGATTTTATCGATTCGGGTAAAATTAGAATTTCTGTATTTTACATGATAGAGCATACTGAGTTGGTGTATATACTTTAAAACAGAGTAGAATAAGGCATTGTATATTTTTTCTAACAGACTATATTCAGAGCCATTTACTTTTATCTGTGCGGAACCTAGATATTATTTAGATTTTGTTCGATTCCGGTAAAATTAGAATTTCAGTATTTTACATGAGAGAGCATATTGATTTGGTTTATATACTACAAAACAGAGTAGAAAAGAGCACTGTATATTTTTTCTGACAGGTTATATTCAGAACAATTTTGCTTTTAACATTCGGGTGCCTAGTTAATATTTAGATTTTTTTTGATTAACGTAAATTTAGGATTTCGATATTTTACATGAGAGAGCATACTTAGTTTGTTTATATACTCCAAAACAAAGTAGATTAAGGCGTTGTATATTTTTTCTAACAGAGTATATTCAGAGCCATTTTCTTTTAACTTTGGTGTGCCTAGATATTATTTAGATATTTTTCGATTCGCGTAAAATTAGAATTTCTCTATTTTACATGAGAGAGCATATGGAGTTGGTCTATATACTCCAAAACAGGGTATAAGAAGGCATTGTATATTTTTTATGACAGACTATATTCAGAGCAAATTTGTTTTTAACATTGGGTTTCCTAGATAATAGGATATTTTTCGATTCGCTTAAATATAGAAGTTCTGTATTTACATGAGAGAGTATATGGAGTAGGTGTATATACTCCAAAACAGTGTAGAATAAGGTATTGTATATTTTTTCTGACAGATTATATTAAGAGCAATTTTGCTTTTAACAGTGGGGTGCCTAGATAATATTTAGATTCTTTTCGAATAACATAAAATTAGAATTTCGATATTTTACATGATAGAGCATACTTAGTTGGTGTATATACTCCAAAACAGAGTAGAATAGGGCATTTTATATTGGTTCTGAAAAGTTATATTCAGAGCAATTTTGTTTTTAACATTGGGGTGCCTATATAATATTTAGATTTTTTTTGATACACGTAAAATATGAATTTCGGTATTTTACATAAGAGAGCATACTGAGTTGGTGTATATACTCCGAAACAGAGTAGAAGAGAACATTATATATATTTTCTGGCAGATTATATACAGAGCAGTTTTGTTTTTAACATTGGGGTGCCAAGATAACATTTAGATTTTTTTCGAATCGTGTAAAATTTGAATTTCGGTATTTTACATGAGAGAGCATATTGAGTTGGTGTATATACTCCAAAACCGAGTAGAAAACGGCATTGTATATTTTTTCTGACAGAGTATATTCAGAGCAATTTTGCTTTTAACATTCGGGTGCCTAGATAATATTTAGATTTTTTTGATTCGGGTAATATTAGAATTTCTGTATGTTATATGAGAGAGCATATTGAGTTGGTGTATATACTACAAAACAGAGTACGAATAGGCACTGTATATTTTTTCTGACAGATTATATTCAGAGCAATTTTGCTTTTAACTTTGGGGTGCCTAGATTATATTTAGATTTTGTTCGATTCCCTTTAATATAGAATTTCTGTATTTTACATGAGAGAGCATATGGAGGTGGTGTATATACTCCAAAACAGAGTAGAATACGGCATTGTATATTTTTTATAACATATTATATTCAGAGCAATTTTTTTTAACATTGTGGTGCCTAGATAATATTTAGATTTTTATTGATTCATGTAATATTAGAATTTCGTTATTTTACATGAAAGAGCACACTGAGTTGTTTATATACTCCACAACAGAATAGAATAGGGAATTGTTTATTTTTTCTGACAGATTATATTCAGAGCAATATTGCTGTTAACACTGGGGAGCCTAAATAATATTTAGATTTTTTGCGATTCACGTAAATTTAGAATTTCGGTATTTTACATGGGAGAGCATACTGTGTTGGTTTATATACTCCAAAACAGAGTAGAATAAGGCATTGTATATTTTTTCTAACAGACTATATTCGGAGCAATTTTCCTTTAACTTTTTGATGCCTAGATAATATTTAGATTTGTTTCGATTCACTTAAATATAGAATTTCTGTATTTTACAAGAGAGAGCATATGGAGTAGGTGTATATACTCCAAAACAAAGTAGAATAGGGCATTGTATATTATTTTCTGACAGATTATATTCAGAGCAATTTGGTTTTTAATATTGGGGTGCCTAGATAATATTCAGATTTTTATCGATTCGCTTAAATATAGAATTTCTGTGTTTTACATGAGAGAGCATACTGAGTTGGTGTATATACTCCAAAACAGCATAGAATAATGCATTGTATATTTATTCTGACAGAATATATTCAGAGCTATTTTTATATAATTTTGGGGCGCCTAGATATTATATACATTTTTTTCGATTCACGTAAAATTAGAATTTCGGTATTTTACATGAGAGAGCATATTGAGTGAGTGAATATACGCCAAAACAGAGTAAAAATGGGCATTGTATATTTTTTCTGAAAGATTATTTTCAGAGCAACTTTGCTTTTAAAATTCGGGTTCCTAGATAATATTTAGATTTATTTCGATTCAGGTAAATTAGAATTTCGTTATTTTACATGAGAGAGCATATTGAGTTGGTTTATATACTACAAAAAAAAAGGAGAATAAGGCATTGTATATTTTTTTCTAAGAGAGTATATTCAGAGCCATTTTCTTTTAACTTTGTGTCGCCTCGATATTATTTAGATTTTTTTCGATTTACGTAAAATTAGAATTTCGATATTTTACATGAAAGAGCATATTCGGTTGGTGTATATACTCCAAAACAATGTAGAATATAGCATTGTAAATTTTTTCTGACAGAATATATTCAGAGCAATTTTGCTTTTAACAATGGGGTGCCTAGATAATATTTAGATTTTTTTCGATTCGCTTAAATATAGAATTTCTTTATTTTACATGAGAGAGCATATGGAGTTAGTGTATATACACCAAAACAGAGTAAAATAATGCATTGTATATTTTTTTCTGGCACATTATATTCAGAGCAGTTTTCTTTTTAATATTGGGGTGCATAGATAACATTTAAATTTTTTTCAATTCACATAAAATGAGAATTTCTGTATTTTACATGAGAGAGTATATTGAGTTGGTGTATATACTTCAAAACAGAGTACAATAAGACATTGTATATTTATTCTAACAGACTATATTCAGAGCCATTTTCTTTTACTTTTGGGGCACCTCGATATTATTTAGATTTTTCTCGATTCACATAAAATTCGAATATCGGTATTTTACATGAGAGAGCATACTGAGTTGGTGTATATACTCCAAAACAGAGTAGAATAAGGCATTGTATATTTTTCCTAACAGAGTATTTCCAATCCATTTTTTTTAACTTTGGCACTCCTAGATATTATTTACATTCTTTTCGATTCGCGTAAAATTAGAATTTCGGTATTTAACATGAGAGAGCATATTGAGTTGGTGTACATACTACAAAACAGAGTAGAAAAGGGCATTGTATATTTTTTGTGACAGATTATATTCAGAGCAATTTTGCTTTTAACATTGGGGTGTCTAGATAATATTTAGATTTTTTCGATTCGCTTAAATATAGAATATCTGTATTTTACATGAGAGAGCATATGGGGTGTCTGTATATAATACAAAACGGAGTAGAATAGGCCTTTGTATATTTTTTCTGACAGATTATATTCAGAGCAATTTTGCTTTTAACATTCGGGTTTCTAGATAATATTTAGATTTTCTTCGATTCACGTAAAATTAGGATTTCGGTATTCTCCATGAGAGAGCATACTTAGTTGGTGTATATATTCCAAAACTTAGTAGAATAAGGCATTGTATATTTTTTCTAACAGACTATATTCAGAGCCATTTTCTTATAACTTTGGGGTGCCTATATATTATTTAGACTTTTTCGATTCATGTAAAATTAGAATTTCGGTATTTTACATGAGAGGGCATACTGAGTTACTGTATATACTCCAAAACAAAGTAGCATAAGGCATTGAATATTTTTTCTAACAGATTATATTAAGAGCCATTTTATTTTAACTTTGGGATGCCTAGATAATATTTAGATTTTTTCGATTGACGTAAAAGTAGAATTTCAACATTTTACATAATAGAGCATATTGAGTTAATGTATATACTACAAAACAGAGTAGAAAAGGGAATTGTATATTTTTTCTGACAGATTATATTCAGAGCCATTTTACTTTTAACATTTGGGAGCCTAGATAATATTTAGATTTCTGTCGATTCACGTAAAATAAGAATTTCTGTATTTTACATGAGAGAGCACACTGAGTTGCTGTATATACTCTAAAACAGAGTAGAATAAAGCATTGTATATTTTTCCTAACAGACTAAATTCAGAGCCATTTTCTTTTAACTTTTGGGCACCTAGATATTATTTAAATTTTTTTCGATACGCGTATATTAGAAATACGTTATTTAACAGGAGTGAGCATATTGAGTTGGGTTATATAATGCAAAACAGAGTAGAAAAACGCATCGTATATTTTTCGGACAGATTATATACAGAGAAAATATGTTTTCTACATTGGGTTTTCTAGATAATATTTATACTTTTTTGGATGCGCTTAAATACAGAATTTCTGTATTTTACATGAGAGAGCACATTGAGTTGGTGTATATACTCCAAAACAGAGTAGAATGGAACATTGTATACTTTTTCTGACAGATGATATTCAGAGCAATTTTTTTTTAACATTGGGGTGCCTAGATAATATTTAGATTTTTTTCAATTCACGTAAAATTACAATTTCGGTATTTTACAGGAGAGAGCATATTGAGTTGGTGTATATACTCCAAAACAGAGTAGAAAAGGGCATTGTATATATTTTCTGACAGATTATATTCAGCGCAATTTTGCTTTTAACATTCAGATTCCTAGATAATATTTAGATTTTTTTCGATTCACGTAAAATTAGAATTTCGGTATTTTACTTGAGAGAGCATACTGAGTTGGTGTATATACTCCAAAACAGAGTAGAAAAGGGCATTATATATTTTTTCTAACAGACTATATTTAGAGACATTTTCTTTTAATTTTGGGACGCCTAGATATTATTTAGACTTTATTCGATTCGCGTAAAATTTGAATTTTGGTATTTTACATGAGAGAGCATACTGAGTTGGTGTATATACTCCAAAACAAAGTAGAATAAGGCATTGTATATTTTTTTTAACAGACTGTATTCAGAGCCATTTTCTTTTAACTTTGGGGCACTTAGATATAATTTAGATTTTTTTCGATTCATATAAAATTAGGATTTTGGTATTTTACATGACAGAGCATATGGAGTTGGTATATGTACTCCAAAACGGAGTAGATTAGGACATTGTATATTTTTTATGATAGATTTTATTTAGAGCAATTTTTCTTTTAACATTGGTGTGCCTAGATAATATTTAGGTGTATTTCGATGCATGTATAATTAGAATTTCCTTAATTTACATGAGAGAGCATACTGAGTTGATGTATATACTCCAAAACAGAGTAGAATAAGGCATTGTGTATTTTCTCTCACAGAGTATATTCAGAGCCATTTTCTTTTAACTTTTGCGCGCTTAGATATTATTTTGATTTTTTTCGATTCGCGGAAAATTAGAATTTCAGTATTTTAAATGAGAGAGCATATTGAGTTGGTGTATATACTAAAAAACAGAGTAGAAAGGGCATTGTATATTTTTTTTTTCAAATTATATTCAGAGCAATTTTGCTTTTAACAATGGGGTGCCTACCTAATATTTAGAGATTTTTCAATTCGCTTAAATATAGAATTTCTGTATTTTTCATGAGAGAGCATATGGAGTTGGTGTATATCCTCCAAAACAAGGTAGAATAGGGCATTGTATATTATTTTCTGACAAATTACATTTAGAGCAATTTTGTTTTTAACATTGGGGTTCCTAGAAAATATTCAGATTATTTTCGATTCGATTAAATATATAATTTCTGTATTTTACATGAGAGAGCATATTGAGTTGGTGTATATACTCCAAAACAGCGTAGATTAAGGCATTGTATATTTATTCTAACAGACTATATTAAGACCTATTTTCATTTAACATTGGGGCGCCTAGATATTATTTAGATTTATTTCGATTCACGTTAAATTAGAATTTCGTCATTTTACATGAGAGAGCATATTGAGTTGGTGTATATACTCCAAAACAGAGTAGAAATGGGCATTGTATATTTTTTCTGACAGATTATATTCAGAGAAATTTTGCTTTTTATATTGGGGTGCCTAGATAATATTTAGATTTTATTCGAATCACGTAATTTAGAATTTTGTTATTTTAAATGAGAGAGCATGCTGAGTTGGTGTATACACTCCAGAAAGTGTCGAATAGGGCATTGTATATTTTTTCTGACAGATTATATTCAGAGAAATTTTGTTTTTAAGATTGGGGTGCCTAGAGCATATTTACATGTTTTTGATTCGTGAAAATTAGAATTTTTTTTATTTTACATGAGAGAGCATATTGAGTTGGTGTATATAATACAAAACGGAGTAGAAAAGGGCATTGTATATTTTTTCTGACAGGTTATATTCAGAGCAATTTTGCTTTTAACATTTGGGTGCCTAGATAATATTTCGATTTTTTTCGATTCACATAAATTTAGAATTTCTGTATTTTACATGAGAGAGCATACTGAGTTGGTGTATATACTACAAAACAGAGTAGAAATGGGCATCATATATTATTTCTAACAGACTGTATTCAGAGCCATTTTCTTTTAACTTTGCGGCACCTAGATATAATTTAGATTTTTTTCGATTCGCTTAAATATAGAATTTCTCTATTTTACATGAGAGAGCATATGGAGTTGGTGTATATACTCCAAAACAGAGTAGAAATGGGCATTGTATATTTTTTCTGACAGATTATATTCAGAGCAATTTTGTTTTTAACATTGGGGTGCCTAGATAATATTTAGATTTTTTCTATTCGCGTAAAATTAGAATTTATGTATTTTACAGGAGAGAGCATATTGAGTTGGTATATATACTACAAAACAAAGTAGAATAGGACATTGTATATTTTTTATGACAGATTGTATTCAGAGAAATTTTGCTTTTAACATTCGGGCGTCTAGATAATATTTAGATTTATTTTGATTCACGTAATTTAGAATTTCTGTATTTTACATGAGAGAGCATACTGAGTTGGTGTATATACTTCAATACGAAGTAGAATAGGACATTGTATATTTTTTCTAAAAGAATAAATTCAGAGCAATTTTGCTTTTAACATACGGGTGCCTAGATATTATTTATATTTTTTTCAATTCACGTAAAATTAGAATTTCAGTATTTTACTTGAGAGCGCATATTGAGTTGGTGTATATACTCAAAAACAGAGTAGAAATGGGCATTATATATTTTTTCTGACAGATTGTATTCAGAGAAATTTTATTCTTAACATTGGGGTGCCTAGATAATATTTAGATTTTTTCTATTCGGGTACAATTAGAATTTCTGTATTTTACATGATAGAGCATATTGAGTTTGTGTATATACTACAAAACAGAGTAGAATAGGACATTTGATATTTTTTATGAAAGATTGTATTCAGAGCAATTTTGCTTTTAATATTCGGTTGTCTAGATAATATTTAGAGTTTTTTTGATTCACGTAAAATTAGAATTTCCGTATTTTACATGAAAGACCATAGTGATTTGGTGTATATACTCCAAAACAGGGTAGAATAAGGCATTGCATATTTTGTCTTAGAGACTATATCCAGAGCAATTTTCATTTAACTTACGGGCGCCTAGATATTATTTATATTTTTTTTGATTGGCGTAAAATCAGAATTTCGGTATTTTGCATGAAAGAGCATGTTGACTGGGTGTATATACTCCAAAACAGAGTAGAATATCGCATTGTATATTGTTTCTGACAGATTATATTCAGAGCCATTTTGCTTTTAACATTGGGGTGCCTCAATAATATTTAGATTTTTGTCGATTCACGTGAAGTTAGAATTTCTGTATTTTGCATGACAGAGCATACTGAGTTGGTGTATCTACTACAAAACAGAGTAGAATAAGGCATTGTACATTTTTTCTAACAGACTATATTAAGAGCAATTTTCTTTTAACTTTGGGGCTCCTAGATATTATTTAGATTATTTTTGATTCACGTAAAATTAGAATTTCGGTATTTTTCCTTAGAGAGCGTATTGAGGTGGTGTATATACTACAAAACAGGGTAGAATAGGGCATTGTATATTTTCTCTGACAAATTATATTTAGAGCAATTTTGCTTTTAACATTGGGATGCTTAGATAATATTTAGATTTTTTTTGTTTCGCTTAAATATAGAATATTTGTATTTTACATGAGAGAGCATATGGAGTTGGTGTATATATTCTGAAACAGGGTAGAATAGGGCATTGTATATTTTTTCTGACCGATTAAATTCAGAGACATTTTTTTTATAACGTTGGAATGCCTAGATAATATTTATATTTTTTTTGATTCACGTAAAATTAGAATTTCGGTATTTTACATGAGAGAGCATAATGAGTTGGTGTATATACTCTAAAACAGAGTAGAATAGCGCATTGTATATTTTTTCTGACAGATTATATTCAGAGCAATTTTGCTTTTAACATTGGGGTGCCTAGGTAATATTTAGATTTTTACCGATTCGCTTAAATATAGAATTTCTGTATTTTATATGAGAGAGCATATGGAGTTGGTGTATATACTCCAAAACAGAGTACAATAGGGCATTGTATATTTTTTCTGACAGATTATATTAAGAGCAATTTTGCTTTTAATATTGAAGTGACTAGATAATATTTAGATATTTTCGATTTGGGTAAATTTAGAATTTCTCTATTTTACATGAGAGAGCATAATGAGTTGGTGTATATACTCTAAAACAGAGTAGAATAGCGCATTGTATATTTTTTCTGACAGATTATATTCAGAGCAATTTTGCTTTTAACATTGGGGTGCCTAGATAATATTTAGATTTTTTTCGATTCACGTAAAATTAGAGTTTTGGTATTTTACATGAAAGAGCATACTGAATTGGTGTATATACTCCAAAACAAAGTAGAATAGGGCATTGTATATTTTTTCTGACAGATTATATTCAGAGAAATTTTGTTTTAACTTTGGGGTCCCTAGGTTATATTTAGATTTTTTCAATTCATGTAAAATTAGAATTTCTGTATTTTACATGAGAGAGCATATTGAGTTGGTGTATATACTACAAAACAAAGTAGAATAAGGAATTGTCTAGTTTTTCTGACACATTATTTTCAGAGCAATTTTACTTTTAACATTGGGGTGCCGAAATAATATTTTGATTTTTTTCGATTCACTTAAATATACAATTTCTGTATTTTACATGAGAGAGCATACTGAGTTGGTGTATATACTCAAAAACAAAGTAGAATAGGGCATTTTATATTTTTTTCTAACAGATTATATTCAGAGTAATTTTGTTTTTAACATTGGGGTGCCGAGATAATATTTAGATTTTTTTCGATTCGCTTAAATATAGAATTTATGTATTTTACATGAGAGAGTGTACTGAGTTGGTGTATATACTGCACAACAGAGTAGAATAAGGCATTGTATATTTTTTCTGACAGATTATATTCAGAGCAATTTTGTTTTTAACATTGGGGCGCCTAGATAATATTTAGATTTTTTCAATTCGGGTATAATTAGAATTTCGTTATTTTACGTGAGAGAGCATACAAAGTTTGTGTATTTGCTCCAAAACAAAGTAGAATAAGGCATTGTATATTTACTCTAAGAGACTATATTGAGAGCCATTTTCTTTTAACTTTGGGGCTCCTAGAAATTATTAAGATTTTTTCAATTCGCGTAAAATTAAAATTTTGGTATATTACATGAGAGAGCATATTGACTTGGTGTATATACTCCAAAACAAAGTAGAAAAGGGCATTGTCTATATTTTCTGAAAGATTATTTTCAGCGCAATTTTGCTTTTAACATTGGGGTGCCGAAATAATATTAAATTTTTTTCGATTCGCTTAAATATACAATTTCTGTATTTTATATGAGAGAGCATACTGAGTTGGTGTATATACTCCAAAACAGAGCAGAATAGGGCCTTTTATGTTTTTTCTAACAGATTATATTCAGAGTAATATTGTTTTCAACATTGGGGTGCCTAGATAATATTTAGAATTTTTTCGACTGACGTATATTTAGAATTTCTGTATTTTACATTAGAGAGCATCATGAGTCGGTTTATATACTCCAAAACAGAGTATAAAAAGGCATTGTATATTTTTTCTAATGGACTATATTAAGAGACATTTTCTTTTATCTTTGGGGCGACTAGATATTATTTAGATTTTTTTTCGATTTGCATAAAATTAGAATTTCGGTATTTTACATGCGAGAGCATATTGAGTTGGTGTATATACTCCAAAACAGAGTAGAAAAGGGCATTGTATATTTTTTCGGACAGACTATATTCAGTTATTTTCTTTTATCTTTGGGCACCTAGAGATTTTTTAGATCTTTTTCAATTAACGTAAAATTAGAATTTTGGTATTTTACATGAGAAAGCATATTGAGTTGTTGTATATACTCCAAAACAGATTAGAAAAGGGCATTGTACATTTTTTCTCACAGATTATATTCAGAACAATTTTGCTTTTAACATTGGGGTGCCTTGATCATATTTAGTTTTTTTCTATTCTCATTAATATAGACTTTGTGTATTTTATATAAAAAAGCATATGGAGTGGGTGTATATACTCCATAACAGAGTAGAATAGGGCATTGTATACTTTTTTCTGACAGATTATATTCAGAGCAATTTTGTTATTAACAATTGGGTGCCTAGATAATATATAGATTTTTTTTTATTCACGTAAAATTAGAATTTCGGTATTTTACAAGAGAGAGCATAGTGAGTTGGTGTATATACTCCAAAACAGAATAGAATAAAACACTGTATATTTTTTCTAACAAACTATATTCAGAGCCATTTTCTTTTAACTTAGGGGCGCCTAGATATTATTTAGCTTATTTTGATTCACGTAAAATTAGAATTTCATTATTTTACATGAGAGAGCATTTTCAGTAGGTGTATATACTCCAAAACAGAGTAGAAAAGGGCATTGTATATATTTTCTGACTGATTATATTCACAGAAATTTTGCTTTTAACATTCTGATGCCTAGATAATATTTAGATATTTTTCGATTCACGTAAAATTAGAATTTTGGTATTTTACATGATAGAGCATACTGAATTGGTGTATATACTCCAAAACAAAGTAGAATAGGGCATTGTATATTTTTTCTGACAGATTATTTTCAGAGAAATTTTGTTTTAACATTGGGGTCCCTAGGTTATATTTAGATTTTTTTGATTCACATAGAATTAGAATTTCTGTATTTTACATGAGAGAGCATATTGAGTTGATGTATATACTACAAAACAGAGTAGAATAGGGCATTGTATATTTTTTTCTGACAGATTTCATTCAGAGCAATTTTGCTTTTAATATTGGGTTGTCTAGATAATATATAGATTTTTTTCAAAACGCTTAAATATAGATTTTCTGTATTTTACAGGAGAGAGCATATGGAGTTGGTGTATATACTTTAAAACAGAGTAAAATAGGGCATTGTATATTTTTTCTGACAGATTATAATCAGAGCAGTTTTGTTTTTAACATTTAAGTGCCTAGAAAATATTTAGATTTTTTTCGAATCACGTAAAATTAGAATTTCTGTATTTTACCTGAGAGATAATACTGAGTTGGTGTACATACTCCGAAACAGAGTAGAATAGGGCACTTTATATGTTTTATGACAGATTATATTCAGAGCAATTTTGTTTTTAACATTGGGGTGAATGGATAATATTTAGATTTTTTTCGATATACGTAAAATTTAAATTTTGGTATTTTACAAGAGAGAGACTACTGAGTTGGTGTATATACTCTAAAACAGAATAGAATAGGGCATTGTATATCTTTTCTGACAGAATATATTCAGAGCAATTTTGCTTTTAACATTGGGGTGCCTAGATAATATATAGATTATTTTTGATTCACTTAAATATAGAATTTCTGTATTTTACATGAGAGAGAATATGGTGTTGGTGTATATACTTCAAAACAGAGTAGAATAGAGCGTTGTAATTTTTTTCTGACAGATTATATTCACAGCAATTTTGCTTTTAACATTGGAACATTGGGGTGCCTAGAAAATATTTAGATTTTTTTCGATTCACATAAAATTAGTAATTCGCTATTTTACATGAGGGAGCATAATGAGTTGGTATATATACTCCCAAAATGTAGAATAAGACATTGTATATTTATTATCACAGACTATATTCACTGCCATTTTCTTTTACCTTCGGGGCGCGTCGATATTATTTAGATTTTTTTCGATTCGCGTAAAATTAGCATTTCGCTATTTTACTTGAGAGAGCATATTGAGTTGGTGTATATACTCTAAAACAGAGAAGAAAAACGCATTGTATATTTTTTCTGACAAAGTATATTCAGAGCAATTTTGCTTTAAACATTGGGGTGCCTAGATAATATTTAGATTTTTTTCAATTCGCTTGAATATACAATCTCTTTATTTTACATGAGAGAGCATATGGAGTTGGTGTATATACTCCGAAAATGAGAAGAATAGGTTATTGTATATTTTTTCGGACAGATTATTCAGAGCAATTTTGTTTTTAAAATTGGGGTGCCTATATAATATTTAGGTTTTTTTCTATTTGGGTAAAACTAGAATTTCTGTATTTTGCATGGGAGAGCATATTGAGTTGGTGTATATGCCTCAAAACTGGGTAGAAAAGGGCATTGTATACTTTTTCTGACAGATTTTATTCAGAGCAATTTTGCTTTTAACATTGGGGAGGCTAGATTATATATAGATTTTTTTCGATTCGTTTAAATCTAGAATTTCTGTATTTATATGAGAGAGCATACTGAGTTGGTGTATATACTCCAAAACAGAGTAGAATAAGGCATTGTATATTTTTTATAGCAGAATATATTCAGAGCCATTTTCTTTTAACTTTGGGGCGCCTAGATAATATTTAGATTTTTTCGATTCGCAGAAAATTAGAATTTCCGTATTTTACATGCGAGAGCATATTGAGTTGGTGTATATACTCCAAAACAGAGTAGAAAAAGGCATTGTATATATTTTTGACAGATTATATTCAGAGAAATTTTGTTTTTAACATTGCGGTGCCTAGATATTATTTAGATTATTTCGATTCAAGCAAAACTTTCATTTCTGTATTTTACATGATTGAGCATATTGATTTGGTGTATACACTACAAAACAGAGTAGAAAAGAATATTGTATATTTTATCTAAGACATTATATTAAGAGCCATTTTCTTTGAACTTTGAGGCGCCTAGATATTATTTAGATTTCTATCGATTCGCGTAAGATTACAATTTCTGTATTTTACATGAGAGAGCATATTGAGTTGGTGTATATACTCCAAAACAGAGTAGAAAAGGTCATTGTATATTTTTTCTAACAGGTTATATTCAGAGCAATTTTGCTATTAACATTGGGGTGCCTAGATAATATTTAGATTTTTTTCAATTCGCTTAAATATAGAATATCTGTCTTTTACATGAGAGAGCATATTGAGTTGGTGTATATACTCCAACACAAAGTAGAAAAGGGCACTGTATATTTTGTCTGACAGATTATATTCAGAAAAATTTTGTTTTTAACATTGGGGTGCCTAGATAATATTTAGATTTTTTTCGATTCACTTAAATATAGAATTTCGGTATTTTGCATGAGAGAGCATATGGAATTAGTGTATATACTCCAAAACAGAGTAGAAAAGGGCATTGTATATATTTTCTGACAGATTACATTTAGAGCAATTTTGTTTTTTACATTTGGGTGCCTCGATAACATGTAGATTTTTTTCGATTCACGGATAATTAGAATTTCGTTATTTCAAATGAGAGAGCATACTGAGTTGGTGTATATACTCCAAAACAGAGTAGAATAGGGCATTGTATATTTTTTCTGACAGATCATATTCATAACAATTTTGTTTTTACCATTGGGGTGCCTAGATAATATTTAGATTTTTTCCATTCGGGTAAAATTTGAATTTCTTTATTTTACATGAGAGAGCATATTTTGTTGGTGTATATAGTACAAAACAGAGAAGAAAAGGGCATTGTATATTTTTCGGACAGATTATATTCAGATCAATTTTGCTTTTAACATTGGGGTGCCTAGATAATATACAGATTTTTTTCGTTTCCCTTAAATGTAAAATTTCCATATTTTACACGAGAGAGCATACTGCGTTGGTGTATATACAATAAAACAGAGTAGAATAAGGCATTGTATATTTTTTCTGACAGATTATATTCAGAGAAGTTTTGTTTTCAACATTGGGGTGCCTAGATAATATTAAGATTTTTCTATTCGGGTAAAATTAGAATTTCTGTATTTTACACGAGAGAGCATACTGAGTTGGTGTATATACTACAAAACAGAGTAGAATAAGGCATTGTATATTTTTTCTAACAAACTATATTCAGAGCCATTTTCTTTTTACTTTGGGGCGCCTAGATATTATTTAGGTTTTTTTCTATGCACGTAAAATTAGAATTTCTGTATTTTATATGAGAGACCATATGGTGGTGGTGTATATACTCCAAAACAGAGGAGAAAAGGGCATTGTATATTTTGACTGACAGATTATAATCAGAGCAATTTTGCTTTTATCATTCGGGTGCCTAGATAATATTTAAATTTTCTTAGATACACGTAAAATTACAATTTCGGTATTTTACATGAGAGAGCATACTAAGTTGATGTATATACTCTCTAAGAGGGTGGAATAGGGCATTGTATATTTTTTCTGACAGATTATATTCAGAGAAATTTTGTTTTTAACATTGGGGTGCCTAGATTATATTTAGATATTTTCAATTCGGGTAAAATTAGAATTTCTGTATTTTACAAGAGAGAGCGTATTGAGTTGGTGTATATATTACAAAACAAAGTAGAAAAGGGCATTGTATTTTTTTCTGACAGATTATAATCAGAGCAATTATGTGTTTAACATTGGGGTGCCTAGATAATATTTAGATTTTTTTCGATTCACGTAAAATACAATTTCGGTATTTTACATGAGAGAGCATACTGAATTGGTGTATATACTCCAAAACAGAGTAGAATAGGGCATTGTATATTTTTTCTCACAGATTATGTTCAGAGCCACTTTGCTTTCAACATTGGGGTGCCTTGATAATATTTAGATTTTTTCCATTCGTGTAACATTTGGATTTCTTTATTTTACATGAGAGAGCATATTTAGTTGGTGTATATAGTACAAAACACAGAAGAAAAGGGCATTGTATATTTTTTCTGACTGACTATATTCCGATCAATTTTGCTTTTAACATTGGTGTGCCTAGATATTATACAGATTTTTTTCGTTTCCCTTAAATGTAGAATTTCCATATTTTACACGAGAGAGCATACTGCGTTGGTGTATATACTATAAAACAGAGTAGAATAAGGCATTGTATATGTTTCTGACAGATTATACTCAGAGAAATTTTGTTTTCAACATTGGGGTGCCTAGATAATATTTAGGTTTTTTTCAATTCATGTAAAAATAGAATTTCGGTATTTTACCTGAGAGAGCATACTGAGTTGGTGTATATACTCCAAAAAAGAGTAGAATAAGCCATAGTATATTTTTTCTAACAGACTATATTCAGAGCCATTTTCTTTTAACATTGGGGCGACTAGATATTATTTAGATTTTTTTGATTCACGTAAAAATATAATTTAGGTTTTTTACATGAGAGACCATATGGAGTTGGTGTATGTATTTCAAAACAAAGTAGAAATGAGAATTGTATATTTTTTTGACAGATTATATTGAGAGCAATTTTGCTATTAACATTGGGGTGCCTAGATAATATTTAGATTTTTTTCGATTCACGTAAAATTAGAATTTCTCTATTTTACATGAGAGAGCATACTGAGTTGGTGTATATACTCCAAAACAGAGTAGAATAGGGCATATTATATTTTATCTGACAGATTATAATCATAGCACTTTTGTTTCTAAAATTGGTGTGCCTAGAAAATATTTAGATTTTTTAAAATTCACGTAAATATAGAATATCTGTATTTTACATGAGAGAGCATTTGAAGTTGGTGTATAGCTTCCAAAACAAAGTAGAATAGGGCATTGTATATTTTTTCTTACAGATTATATTCAGAACAATTTGTTTTTAACATTGGGGTGCCTAGATAATATTTAGATTTTTTTCGACTCACATAAACTCTGAATTTCTGTATTTTACACGAGAGAGCATATTGAGTTGGTGTTTATACTCCAAAACAGAGTAGAAAAGGGCATTGTATTTATTTTTTCTGACAGAGTATATTCAGAGAAATTTTCCGTCTATCATTGCGGTGCCTAGATAATATTTAGATTTGTTTCGATTCACATAAAACTTGAATTTCAATATTTTACATGAGAGAGCATACTGAGTTGGTGTATATACTCCAAAACAAAGTAGAAAAAAGCATTGTATATCTTTTCAAACAGACTATATTCAGAGCCATTTTCTTTTAAGTTTGGGCGCCTAGATATTATTTAAATTTTTATCGATTTGTGTAAAATTTTTATATCGGGATTATATATGAGATCATATTGAGTTGGTGTATATACTACAAAACAGAGTAGAAAAGGGCATTGTATATTTCTTCTGACAGATTATATTCAGAGCAATTTTGCTTTTAACATTGTGGTGCCTAGATAATATTTAGATTTATGTCGATTCGCTTAAATATAGAATTTCTGTATTTTACATGAGAGAGATTGAGTTGGTGTATGTACTCCAAAATAGAGTAGAATAGGTCATTGTATATTTTTTCCGACAGATTATATTCAGAGCAATTTTGTTATTAACATTGGGGTGCCAAGATAATATTTAGATTTTTTTGATTCACGTAAATTTTGAATTTCAGTATTTTACATGAGAGAGCACACTGAGTTTGTATATATACTCCAAATCAGAGTAGAATCAGGCATTGTTTTTTTTTGTCTAACTGACTATATTCAGAGCCATTTTCTTTTAACTTTGGGGCGCCTAGATATTATTTACATATTTTTCGATTCACGTAAATTTTGAATTTTGCTATTTTCCATGAGAGAGCATATTGAGGTTTTGTATATAATCCACAACAGAGTAGAAAAGGGCATTGTATATTCTTTCTGACAAATTTTATTCAGAGCAATTTGGCTTTTAACATTGGGGTGCCTAGATAATATTTAGATTTCTTTCCTTCACGTAAAATTAGAATTTCGGTATTTTACATTAGAGAGCATACTGAGTTGGTGTATATACTCCAAAACAGAGTAGAATAGGGCATTGTTTAACTTTGGGGCGCCCAGATATTATATAGATTTTTTTCGATTCGTGTAAAATTAGAATTTCAGTATTTTACATGAGAGAGCATACTGAGTTGGTGTATATACTCCAAAACAGGGTTTAATATGGCATTGTATATTTTTTCTGACAGGTTATATTCAGTGCAATTTTGCTTTTAACATTGGGGTGCCTAGAGAATATTTAGATTTTTTTCTATTCTCTTAAATATAGAATTTCTGTATTTTACATTAGAGAGAATATGTAGTTGGTGTATATACTCCAAAACAAAGTAGAATAGGGAATTTTAAATTTTTAGATTTCTTTCTCTTCACGTAAAATTAGAATTTCTGTATTTTACATTAGAGAGCATACTGAGTTGGTGTATATACTCCAAAACAGAGTAGAATAGGGCATTGTATATTTTTTCTTAAACATTATATTCAGAGCAATTCTGTCTTTATCATTGGGGTGCCTATATAATATTTAGAGGTTTTCGATATGGGTAAAATTAGAATTTCTGTATTTTACATGAGAGAGCATACTGAGTTCATGTATATACTACAAAACAGAGTAGAAAAGGGCATTGTATATTTTTTCTGACATATTATATTCAGAGCAATTTTCCTTTTAACATTGGGGTGCCTAAATAATATTTAGGTTTTTGTCAATTCGCTTAAATATAGAATTTCTGTATTTTACATGAGAGAGCATATTGAGTTTGTGTATGTACTCCAAAATAGAGTAGAATAGGTCATTGTATATTTTTTCTGACAGATTATATTCAGAGAAATTTTGTTTTTAACATTGGGGTGCCTACATAATATTTAGATCTTTCTCGATTCACGTAAATATAGAATATCTGTATTTTACATGAGAGAGCATACTGAGTTGGTGTATATACTTCAAAACAGAGTAGAATAAGGCATTGCATATTTTTTCTAACAGACTATATACAGAGCCATTTTCTTTTAACTTGGGGCGCCTAGATATTATTTAGATTTTTTTTGATGCGCGTAAATTTAGAATTTCAGTATTTTATATGAGAGAGCATATTGCAGTGGTGTATATACTCCAAAACATAGGAGAAAAGGACATTGTATATTTTTTTTGACAGATTATAATGAGAGCAATTTTGCTTTTAACATTCGGGTTCCTAGAATATATTTAGATTTCTTTCAATTCACGTAAAATTAGAATTTCGGTATTTTTCATGAGAGAGCATACTGAGTTGGTGTATATACTCCAAAACAGAGTAGAATAGAACATTGTATATTTTTTCTCACAGATTATATTCGGAGCAATTTTCTTTTAACTTAGGGGCACCTAGATATTATTTAGATTTTTTTCGATTCACGTAAAATTATATTTTCTGTATTTTACGTGAGAGAGCATACTAAGTTGTTGTATATACTTTAAAACAGAACAGAATAGGGCATTGTATATTTTTTCTGACAGATAATATACAGAGCAATTTTGTTTTTAACATCGGGGTGCCTAGATAATATTTAGATTTTTTCGATTCGGGTAAAATTAGAATTTCTGTATTTTACATGAGAGAGCGTATTGAGTATGTGTATATATTACAAAACAGAGTAGAAAAGGGAATTGTCTATTTTTTCTGACAGACTATATTCTGAGCATTTTTGCTTCTAACATTGGGGTGCCTATATGATATATAGATTTATTTCGATTCACTTAAATATAGAATTTCTGTATTTTACATGAGAGAGAATACGGATTTGGTGTATATACTCGAAAACAGAGTAGAATAGGGCGTTGTATATTTTTTATGACAGATTATATTCAGAGCAATATTTCTTATAACATTGGGGTGCCTAGATAATATTTAGAATTTTTTCGATTCACATATATTTAGAATTTCTGTATTTTACATGAGGGAGCAAACTGAGTTGGTGTGTATACTCCAAAACAGAGTAGAATAAGGCATTGTATGTTTTTTCAAACAGACTATATTCAGAGACATTTTTGTTTAACTTTGGGGCGCCCAGATATTATATAGATTTTTTTCGATTCGTGTAAAATTAGAATTTCGGTATTTTACATGAGAGAGGATACTGAGTTGGTGTATATACTCCAAAACAGGTTTTAATATGGCATTGTATATTTTTTCTGACAGATTATATTCAGTGCAATTTTGCTTTTAACATTGGGGTGCCTAGAGAATATTTAGAGTTTTTTCTATTCTCTTAAATATAGAATTTCTGTATTTTACATTAGAGAGAATATGTAGTTGGTGTATGTACTCCAAAACAGAGTAGAATAGGGCATTTTAAATTTTTTCTTACAGATTATACTCAGAGAATTTTGTTTTTAACATTGTGGTGCCTAGATAATATTTAGATTTTTTTCGATTAGCTTAAATATAGAATTTTTGTATTTTACATGAGAGAGCATATGGAGATGCTGTATATATTCGAAAAAAGAGTAGAATAGGGTATGTTACATTTTTTCTGACAGATTATATTTCGAGCAATTTTGCTTTTTACATTGGGGTGCCTAGATAATATTTAAATTTTTTCGATTCCCTTAAATATATAATTTCGGTATTTTATATAAGAGAGCATATTGAGTTGGTGTATATTCTCCAAATCAGAGTAGAAAAGGGCATTTTATATTTTTTCTGACAGATTATAGTCAGAGCAATTTTCCTGTTAACCTTGCGGTGCCTAGATAATATTTAGATTTTTTTCGATTCACTTAAATATAGAATTTCTGTATTTTACATGAGAGAGCATATGGAGTTGTTGTATATAATCCAATACAGAGTAGAAAATGACATTGTATATTTTTTCTGACAGATTATATTCAGAGCAATTTTGTTTTTAACATTGGGTTCCCTAGATAATATTTAGATTTTTTTGATTCACGTAATATTATAATTTCGGTGTTTTACATGAGAGAGCATACTGAATTGGTGTATATACTCCAAAACAAAATAGAATAAGGCAGTGTACATTTTTTCTAACAGACTGTATTCAGAGCCATTGTCTTTTAACTTTCGTGTGCCGAGATATTATTTAGATTTTTTTCGATTCACGTAAAAGTAGAATTACGCTATTTTACATGAGAGAGCATATTGAGTTGGTGTATATATTCCAAATCCGAGTAGAAAAGAGCATTGTATATTTTGTCTGACAGATTATAATGAGAGCAATTTTGCTTTTAACATTCGGGTGCCTAGATCATATTTAGATTTTTTTGATTCACGTAAAATTAGAATTTCGGTATTTTACAAGAGAGAGCATATAGAGTTGGTGTATATATTACAAAACAAAGTAGAAAAGGGCATTGTATATCTTTTCTGACAGATTATATTCAAAGCAATTTTGTTTTTAACATTGGGGTGTCTAGATAATATTTAGATTTTTCTCGATTCACGTAAATATAGAATATTTGTATTTTACGTGAGAGAGCATACTGAGTTGGTGTATATACTCCAAAACAGAGTAGAATAAGGCATTGTATATTTTTTCTAACAGACTATATTCACAACCATTTTCTTTTAACTTTGGGGCGCCTAGACATTATTTAGATTTTTTTCGATGCACGTAAAATTAGAATTTTAGTATTTTATATGAGAGAGCATATTGCGGTGGTGTATATACCCCAAAACAAAGGAGAAAAGGGCATTGTATATTATGCCTGACAGATTATAATGAGAGAAATTTTTGTTTTAACATTCGGGTGCCTAGATCATATTTAGATTTCTTTCGATTCACGTAAATTTAGAATTTCGGTATTTCATATGAGAGAGCATACTGAGTTGGTGTATATACTCCAAAACAGAGTAGAAAAAGGCATTGTATATTTTTTCTGACATATTATATTCAGAGCAATTTTGCTTTTTACATTGGGGTGCCTAGATAATATTTAGATTTTTGTCGATTAGCTTAAATATAGAATTTCTGTCTTTTACATGAGAAAGCATATTGAGTTGGTGTATGTACTCCAAAAAAGAGTAGAATAGGTCATTGTATATTTTTTCCGAGAGATTATATTCAGAACAATTTTGTTTTAACATTGGGGTGCCTAGATAATATTTAGAATTTTTTCTATTCACGTAAATATAGAATTTCTGTATTTTACATAAGAGAGCATATGGAGTTGGTGTATATCATCCAAAACAGAGTAGAATAGGGCATTGTATATTCTTTCTGACAGATTTTATTCAGAACTATTTTGTTTTTACATTGGGGTGCCTAGATAATATTTAGATCTTTTTCAATTCACTTAAAATTAGAATTTCTGTATTTTACGTGAGAGAGCATAGTGTGTTGGTGTATATACTCCAAAACAGAGTAGAATAAGGCATTGTATATTTTTTCTAACAGAATATATTCACAGCCATTTTCTTTTAACTTTCGGGTGCCTTGATATTATTTAGATTTTTTGGATTAGCGTAAAATTTGAATATTGGTATTTTACATCAGAGAGCATATTGGGTTGTTTTATATATTCCAAAACATTGTAGAAAAGGGCATTGTATATTTTTTCTGACAGATTATATTCAAAGAAATTTTTCTTTTTACATTGGGGTCCCTAGATAATATTTAGATTTATTTCAATTCACGTAAAATTACACTTTCGGTATTTTACATGAGAGAGAGTACTGAGTTGGTGTTTATAATCTAAAACAGAGTAGAAAAGGGCATTGTGTATTTTTTCAGAGAGATTATATTAAGAGCAATTTTGTTTTAACATTGGGGTGCCTAGATGATATTTAGGTTTTCTTCGACTCATGTAAAAATAGAATTTCGGTATTTTACATGAGAGAGCATACTGAGTTGGTGTATATACTCCAAAACAGAGTAGAATAAGGCATTGTTTATTTTTTTTTAAAGACTATATTCAGAGACATTCTCTTTTAACTTTGGGGCGCCTAGATATTATTTAGATTTTTTCGATTCACGTAAAATTATAATTTAGGTTTTTACATGAGAGAGCATATTGAGTTGGTGTATGTATTTTAAAACAAAGTAGAAAAGGGCATTGAATATTTTTTCTGACAGATTATATTCAGAGCAATTTTGCTTTTAACATTGGATTGCCTATATAATATTTAGATTTTTTTCGATTCATGTAAATTTAGAATTTCGGTATTTTACATGAGAGAGCATACTGAGTTGGTGTATATACTCCAAAATAGAGTAGAATAGGGCATTGTACATTTTTTCTGACAGATTATAATCATATCTCTTTTGTTTCTAATATTGGTGTGCCTAGATAACATTTAGATTTTTTTCAATTCACGTAAATATAGAATATCAGTATTTTACATGAGAGAGCATATGGAGTTGGTGTATATCTTCCAAAACAGAGTAGAATAGGGCATTGTATATTTTTTCTGACTTATTATATTAAGAACAATTTTGTTTTTAACATTGGGGTGCCTAGATAATATTTAGATTTTCTTCAATTCACGTGAATTTAGAATTTCTGTATTTTACATGAGAGAGCATAGGAAGTTGGTGTATTTACTCTACAACAGTGTAGAATAGGGCATTGTATATTTTTTCTGACAGATTATATTCAGAGAAATCTTGTTTTTAACATTGGGGTGCCTAGATAATATTTAGATTTTTCAATTCGGGTGAAATTAGAATTTCTGTATTTGACACGAAAGAGCACACTGAGTTGGTGAATATACTACAAAACAGAGAAGAATAAGGCATTGTATATTTTTTTAACAGACTATATTCAGAGCCATTTTCTTTTTACTTTGGGGCGCCTAGATAATATATAGATTTGTTTTGATTTGCTTAAATATGGAATTTTTGTATTTTACATGAGAGAGAATATGGAGTTGGTGTAAATACTCCAAAACGGAGTAGAATAGGGCATTGTATATTTTTTCTGCCAGATTATATTCAGAGCAATTTTGCTTTTAACATTGGGGTTCCTAGGTAATATTTAGATTTTTTTCGATTCACGTAAAACTAGGATTTCGGTATTTTACATGAGAGAGCATACTGAGTTGGTATATATACTCCAAAACAGAGTAGAATAGGGCATTGTATATTTTTTCTGACGAACTATATTCAGAGCAATTTTGTTTTTAACATTTGGGTGTCTAGAAAATATTTAGATTTTTTTGATTCGGGTAAAATTAGAACTTCAATATTATACATGAGACAGCATATTGAGTCGGTTTATATACTACAAAACAGAGTAGAAAAAAGCATTGCATATATTTTCTGACAGATTATATTCAGAGCAATTTTACTTTTAACAATTGGGTGCCTAGATAATATTTAGATTTTTTTGATTCGCTTAAATATAGAATTTCTGTATTTTAGATGAGAGAGCATATGGAGTTAGTGTATACACTCTAAAACAGATAAGAATAAGGCATTGTATATTTTTTCTGACAGATTATATTAAGAGCATTTTGTTTTAAACATTGGGGTGCCTAGATAATTTTTAGATTTTTTTCGATTAACGTAAATATAGAATTTGTGTATTTTACATGAGAGAGCATATGGAGTTGGTGTATATTCTCGAAGACTGTGTAGAATAGGGCAATGTATATTCTTTCTGACAGACTATATTCAGAACAATTTTGTTTTTAACATTGGGGTGCCTAAATAACATTTAGATTTTTTTCAATTCACGTAAAATTAGAATTTCGGTATTTTACATGAGAGAGTATACTGAGTTGGTGTATATACTACAAAACAGAGTAGAATAAGGCATTGTATATATTTTCTAACAGACGATATTCAGAGCCATTTTCTCTTACCTTTGGGGCGCCTAGATATTATTTAGATTTTTTTTCATACGCGTAGAATTGTAATTTCTGTATTTTACATGAGAGGGCATATTGAGTTGGTGTATATACTCCAAAACAGAGTAGAAAAAAGCATTGTATATTTTTTCTGACAGATTATATTTAGAGCAATTTTGCTTTTAACATTGGGGTGCCTAGATGATATTTAGATTTTTTTCGATTCGTGTAAAATTAGATTTTCATTATTTTAAATGAGAGAGCATATTGACTGGGTGTATATACTCCAAAACATAGTAGAAAACAACATTGTATATTTTTTCCGACAGATTATATTCATAGCAATTTTGCTTTTAACATTGCGGTGCCTAGATCATCTTTAGATTATTTTGGATTCACGTAAATTTAGAATTTTGGTATTTTATATGAGAGAGCATATTGAGTTGCTGTATATACTCCAAAACAGAGTAGCAAAAGCATTGTGTATTTTTTCTGACAGACTATATTCAGAGCAATTTTGGTTATAACATTGGAATGTCTAGATAATACTTAGAATTTTATCGGTTCGTGTAAAACTAGAATTTCTGATACTTACCTGGGAGAGCATATTGAGTTGGTGTATATACTCAAAAACAGAGTAGAAGAAGGCATTATATATTTCTTTTGACAGATTACATTCAGTCCAATTTTGCTTTTAACATTGGGTTACCTAGATTATATTTAGATTTTTTTCGATTCGCGTTAAATTAGAATTTCGGTATTTTACATGGGAGAGCAAATTGAGTTGGTGTATATACTCCAAAAAGAAGTAGAAAAGGGCATTGTATATTTTTTCTGACAGATCATACTCAGAGAAATTTTGCTTTTAACATTGGGGTGCCTAAATAATATTTAGATTTGATTCGATAAGCATCATTTTATAATTTCTGTATTTTACATGAGAGAGCATATTCAGTTGGTGTATATCGTCCAAAACAGAGAAGAAAAGGGCATTAAATATTTTTTCTAACAGATTATATTCAGAAAAATTTTGTTTTTAACAGTGGGGTGCCTAGATAATATTTAAATTTTTTTCGATTCTCATACAATTAGAATTTCTGTATTTTACATGAGAGAGCATACTGAGTTGGTGTATATACTCTAAAACAGAGTAGAATAGGGCATTGTATATTTTTTCTGACAGATTATATTCAGAGCAATTTTGTTTTTAACATTGGGGTTTCTAGATAATATTTAGCTTTTTCTCGATTCACGTAAAATTAGAATTTCGGTATTTTACAGGAGAGAGCATATTGAGTTGGTGTATATACTCCAAAACATAGTAGAAAAGGGCATTGTATATTTTTTATTACAGATTATATTCAGAGCAATTTACTTTTTACTTTGTGGTGCCTAGATAATTTTTAAATTTTATTTTGATTCACGTAAATATAGAATTTCTGTATTTTACAGGAGAGAGCATACGGAGTTGGTGTATATACTCTAAAACAGAGTAGAATAGGGCATTGTATATTTGTTCTGACAGATTATATTCAGAGCAATTTTGTTTTTTACATTGGTGTGCCTAAATAATATTTAGATTTTTTCGATTCGGAAAAAATTAGAATTTCGGTATTTTACATGAGAGATTGAATTGGGTTGTTGTATATACTCCAAATCAGAGTAGAATAGGGCATTTTAAATTTTTTCTGACAGATTATACTCAGAGTAATTTTTTTTCAACATTGGGGTGCCTAGATAATATTTAGATTATTTTCGATTTGCTTACATGTTGAATTTTTATATTTTACATGAGAGAGCATATGGAGATGGTGTATATAGTCCAAAACAGAGCAGAATAGGGCATGTTATATTTTTCTGACAGATTATTTTCCAAGAAATTTTGTTTTTAACATTGGGGTACCTAGATAATATTTAGATTTTTTCGATTCATGTAAAATTGGAATTTTTGTATTTTACATGAGAGAGCATACTTAGTTGGGGTATATACTCCAAAACAAAGTAGAATAAGGTATTGTATATTTTTTCTAACAGACTATATTCAGAGCCATTTTCTTTTAACTTTGGGGTGCCTAGATATTATTTAGATTTTATCGATTCACGTAAAATTAGTATATCGGGATTTTACATTAGACCATATTGAGTTGGTTTATATACTACAACACAGAGTAGAAAAGGGCATTGTATATTTTTTCAGACAGATTATATTCAGAGCAATTTTGCTTTTAACACTGGTTTGCCCAGATAATATTTAGATTTTTTCGATTTGCTTAAATATACAATTTTTCTATTTTAAATGAGAGAGGATATGGAGTTGGTGTATATACTCCAAAAAAAAGTAGAATAGAACATTGTATATTTTATCTGACAGATTATATTCAGAACAATTTTGTTTTTAAAATTGGGGTGCCTAGATAATATTTAGATTTTTTCGATTCACTAAATTTTGAATTTCAGTATTTTATATGAGAGAGCACACTGAGTTTGTATATATACTCCAAATCAGAGTAGTATAAGGCATTGTATATTTATTCTAACAGAATATATTCTGAGCCATTTTCTTTTAACTTTGGGGCGCCTAGATATTATTTAGATATTTTTTGATTCACGTAAAATTTGAATTTTGGTATTTTTCATGAGAGAGCATATTGAGGTGTTGTATAAACTCCAAAACAGATTAGAAAATGGCATTGTATATATTTTTCTGACAGATTTTATTCAGAGCAATTTTGCTATTAACAATGGGGTACCTAGATAATATTTAGATTTCTTTCTATTCACGTAAAATTAGAATTTCGGTATTTTACTTTAGAGAGCATACTGTGTTGGTGTATATACTCCAAAGCAAAGTAGAATAGGGCATTGTGTATTTTTTCTGA
Organism: Callithrix jacchus; assembly: GCF_049354715.1. NCBI lineage: Eukaryota > Metazoa > Chordata > Mammalia > Primates > Cebidae > Callithrix > Callithrix jacchus. The sequence goes on from NC_133519.1 coordinate 54,281,085, forward strand.
CAGATTATATTCAGAGCAATTTTGTTTTTATCATTGGGGTAACTATATAATATTTAGATGTTTTCGATTCTGGTAAAATTATAATTTCTGTATTTTACATGAGAGAGCATACTGAGTTTGTATATATTCTACAAAACAGAGTAGAAAAGGGCATTGTATATTTTTTCTTACATATTATATTCATTGCAATTTTACTTTTAACATTGGGGTGCCTAGATAATATTTAGATTTTTGTCGATTCGCTTAAATATAGAATTTCTGTATTTTAAATGAGAGAGCATTTTGAGTTGGTGTATGTACTCCAAAACAGAGTAGAATAGGTCATTGTATAGTTTTTCCTACATATTATATTCAGAGCAATTTTGTTTTTATCATTGGGTGCCTACATAATATTTAGATTTTTTTCGATTCACATAAATGTAGAATTTCTGTATTTTACATGAGAGAGCATATAAAGTTGGTGTATATCCTCCAACACAGAGTAGAATAGGGCATTGTATATTTTTTCGGACAGATTATATTCAGAACTATTTTATTTTTAAAATTGGGGTGCCTAGATTATATTTAGATTTTTTCATTTCTTGTAAAATTAGAATTTCTGAATTTTACATGAGAGAGCATACTGAGTCGGTGTATATACTCCAAAACAGAGTAGAATAAAACATTGTATATTTTTTCTAACTGACTATATTCAGAGCCATTTTCTATTAACTTTGGGGCGCCTAGATATTATTTAGATTTTTTTTGATTCACGTAAAATTAGAATTTCGGTATTTTAAATGAGAGAGCATACTGAGTTGGTGTATATACTTCAAAACAGAGTAGAATAAATCATTGTATATTTTTTCTAACACACTATATTTAGAGCTATTTTGTTTTAACTTTGGGGCACCTAGATATTATATAGATTTTTTCCATTTGCATAAAGTTAAAATTTCGGTATTTTACATGAGGGAGAATATGGAGTTGGTGTATATACTTCAAAACAGATTAGAATAAGGCATTGTATATTTTCTTTAAAAGACTATATTCAGAGCCATTTTTCTTTAACTTTGGGGCTCCTAGATATTATTTAGATTTTTGTGATTCACATAAAATAAGAATTTCGGTATTTTATATAAGAGAGCATATTGAGTTGGTGTACATACTCCAAATCAGGGTAGAAAAGGGCATTATATATTTTTTCTGACAGATTATGTTCAGAGCAATTTTTCTGTTCACCTTGGGGTGCCTAGATAATAATTAGGTTTTTTTTATTCGCTTAAATATAGAATTTCTGTATTTTATATGAGAGAGAATATGTAGTTAGTGTATATACTCCAATACAGAGTAGAATAGGGCATTGTATATTTTTTCTGACAGATTATATTCAGAGCAATTTTGCTTTTAACATTGGGGGCCTAGATAATATTTAGATTTTCCGATTCGGGAAAAATTAGAATTTCTGTATTTTACACGAGAGCATACTGAGTTGGTGTATATACTATAAAGCAGAGTACAAAAGAGCATTGTATATTTTTTCTGAAATTATATTCAGAGCTATTTTGATTTTAACTTTGGGGTGCCTAGATAATATTTAGATTTTAGTCGATTCACTTAAATATAGAATTTCTGTATTTTACATGAGAGAGCATATTGAGTGGTGTATATACTCCAAATCAAAGTTGAAGAGGTCATTGTATATTTTTTCTGAGAGATTATGTTAGGAGCAATTTTGTTTTTAAAATATGGGTGCCGAGATAATATTTAGATTTTTTTCGATTCACGTAAATATAGAATTTCTGTATTTTACATGAGAAAGCATATGGAGTTGGGGTATATTTTCCAAAACAGAGTGGAATAGGGCATTGTATATTTTTTATGACAGATTATATTAGGAACAATTTTGTTTTTATCATTTGGGTGCCTAGATAATATTTAGATTTTTTTCGATTCACGTAAAATTAGAATTCCTGTATTTTACATGAGAGAGCATACTGAGTTGGTGTATATCCTCCAAACCGAAGTAGAACAGGGCATGTTATATGTTGTCTTACAGATTATATTCAGAGCAATTTTGTTTTTAACATGGGGGTGCCTAGATAATATTTAGATTTTTTTCGATTCACGTAAAATTAGAATTTTCGTATTTTACATGAGAGAGCATAATGAGTTGGTGTATATACTCTAAAACAAAGTAGAATAGGGCATTGTATATTTGTTCTGACAGATTATATTCAGAGCAATTTTGTTTTTAACATTGGTGTGCCTAGATAATATTTAGATTTTTTCGATTCGGGTAAAATTCGAATATCTGTATTTTAAATGAGAGAGCAAATTGAGTTGGTGTATATACTCCAAATCAGAGTAGAATAGGGCATTGTATATTTTTTCTTAAAGATTATATTCAGAGCAATTTTTTTTTAACATTGGGGTGCCTAGATAATATTTAGATTTATTTCGATTCACTGAAATATAGAATTTCTGTATTTTACAGGGGAGAGCAAATGGAATTGTCGTATATCATCCAAAACAGAGTACAAGAGGGCATTGTATATTTTTTCTGACAGATTATATTCAGAACAATTTTGTTTTTAACATTGTGGTGCCTAGATAATATTTGGATATTTTCTAATTCAAGTAAAATTAGAATTTCTGTATTTTACATAAGAGAGCATACTAAGTTGGTGTATATACTCCAAAAGAGAGTACAATAAGGCATTGTATATTTTCTCTAACAGACTATATTAAGAGCCATTTTCTTTTAACTTTGGGGCGCCTAGATATTATTTAGATTTTTTTTGATTAGCGTAAAATTAGAATTTCTCTATTTTACATGAGACAGCATATTGAGTGTGTGTATATATCCCAAAACAGAGTATAAAAGGGCATTGTATATTTTTTCTGACAGATTATATTCAGAGCAATTTTGCTTTTTACATTGGGGTGCCTAGATAATATTTAGATTTTTTTCGATTCACGTAAAACTAGACTTTTGGTATTTTATATGAGAGAGCGTACTGAGTTGGTGTATATACTCCAAAACGAAGTAGAATATGGGCATTGTATATTTTTTCTGAGAGATTATATTCAGAGCAATTTTGCTTTTTACATTGGGGTGCCTAGATAATATTTAGGTATTTTTCATTCGCTTAAATATAGAATTTCTCTTTTTTACATGAGAGAGCATATGGAGTTGGTGTATATACTCCAAAACAGAGTAGAATAGGGCAGTGCATATTTTTTCTGACAGATTATATTCAGAAAAATTTTGTTTTTAACATTGGGGTGGCTAGATAATATTTAGATTTTCTTGGATTCACGTAAAATTAGAATTTCTGTATTTTACAGGTGAGAGCATACTGAGTTGGTGTATATACTCCAAAACAGAGTAGAATAAGGCATTTTATATTTTTTCTAACAGACTATATTTATAGCCATTTTCCTTTAACTTTTAGACGCCTAGATATTAGATTTTTTTCAATTCGCATAAAATTACAATTTAATTATTTTACATGAGAGAGCATATTGAGTTGGTGTATATACTCCAAAACAGAGAAGAAAAGGGCACTGTATATTTTTTCTGACAGGTTATATTCAGAGAAATTTTGCTTTTAACATTGCAGTGCCTAGATAATATTTAGATTTGTGTCGATTCATGTAAATTTATAATTTCGGTATTTTACATGAGGGAGCATACTGAGTTGGTATATATACTCCAAAACAAAGTAGAATAGGGCATTGTATATTTTTTCAGACAGATTATAATCAGAGCAATTTTTTTTTTAACATTGGGATGCCTATATAATATTTAGATTTTTTTCGATTCGGGTAAAATTAGAATTTCTATATTTTACATGATAGAGCATACTGAGTTGGTGTATATACTACAAAACAAAGTAGAATAGGGTATTGTATATTTTTTCTGACAGATTATATTTAGACCCATTTCGCTCTTAACATTGCGGTGCCTAGATAATATTTAGATTTTTTTGGATTCGCTTAAATATAGAATTTTTGCATTTTATATGAAAGAGCATATTGAGTTGGTGTATATACTCCAAAACAGAGTAGAAAATGGCATTGTATATTTTTTCTGACAGATTATATTCAGAGCAATTTTGCTTTTAACATTGGGGTGCCTGGATAATGTTTAGATTTTTTTCGATTCACGTAAAATTAGAATTTCGGTATTTTACATGAGAGAGCAAATGGAGTTGGTGTATGTACTCCAAAACGGAGTAGAATGGGACATTGTATATTTTTTCTGACAGATTTTATTCAGAGCAATTTTGCTTTTAACATTGGGGTGCCTAGATTATATTTAGGTGTTTTTCGATGCACGTAACATTAGAATTTTGGCATTTTACATGAGAGAGCATACTGATTTGTTGTATATACGACAAAACAGAGTAGAAAAGGGTATTGTATATTTTTTCTTAAAAATTATATTCAGAGCAATTTTGCATTAAACAATGGGGTGCCTAGATAATATTTAGAGATATTTCGATTCGCTTAAATATAGAATTTCTGTATTTTACATGAGAGAGCATATGGAGTTGGTGTATATAATCCAAAACAGGGTAGAATAGGTGATTGTATATTTTTTCTGACAGACTATATTCAGAGCCAATTTCTTTTAACTCTGGGGCGACTGGATAATAGTTAGACTTTCGTCGACTGGTGTAAAATGAGAATTTTGGTATTTTACATGAGAGAGCATATTGAGTTAATGTATATACTACAAAACAGAGTAGATTAAGGCATTGTGTATTTTTTCTGACAGATTATATTCAGAGTAATTTTGTTTTTAATATTGAGGTGTCTAGATAATATTTAGATTTTTTTCGATTCAGGTAAAATTAGAATTTCGGTATTTTACATGTGAGACAATACTGAGTTGGTGTATATACTTCAGAACAGAGTAGAATAAGGCATTGTATATTTTTTCTAAGAGAATATATTCAGAGGCATTTTCATTTAACATGGCGGCGCCTAGATATTATTTAGAGAATTTCGGTATTTTGCATGAGATAGGATATTGAGTGGGTGTATATTCTCCAAAACAGAGTAGAATAGGTCATTGTATATTTTTTCTGACATACTATATTCAGAGCAATTTTGTTTTTAACATTGGAGTGACTAGATAATATGTAGATTTTTTCGATTCGGGTAAAATTAGAATTTCGGTATTGTACATGAGAGAGCATACTGAGTTGGTGTATATCCTCAAAAACACAGTAGAATAAGGCATTGTATATTTTTTCTAACAGACTATATTCAGAGCTATTTTCTCTTAACTTTTAGGCACCTAGATATTATTTAGATACTTTTCGATTCGCGTAAAATTAGAATTTCGATATTTTACATGAGTGAGCATATTGAATAGGTTTAGATAGTCCAAAACAACGTAGAATAGGGCGTTGTATATTTTTTCTGACAGATTATATTCAGAGCAATTTTGCTGTTAATATTGGGGTGCCTCGATAATATTTAGATTTTATTCGATTCATGTAAATTTAGAATTTTTTTATTTTAAATGAGAGAGCATGCTGAGTTGGTGTATATACTCCAGAAAGTGTAGAATAGGGCAATGTATATATTTTCTGACAGATATATTCAGAGCAATTTTCTTTTTAAGATTGGGGTGCCTAGAGCATATTTACAGTTTTTCGATTCGCGAAAATTAGAATTTTTTTTATTTTACATGAGAGCGTATTGAGTTGGTGTATATACTACAAAACGGAGTAGAAAAGGGCATTGTATATTTTTTCGGACAGGTCATATTCAGAGCAATTTTGCTATTAACATTTAAGTGCCTAGATAATATTTAGATTATTTTCGATTCACGTAAATTTAGAATTTCTGTATTTTACATGAGAGAGCATATTGAGTTGGTGTATATACTCCAAAACAGAGTAGAATAGGGCATTGTATATTTTTTCTGACAGATTATATTCACAGCTATTTTGTTTTTAACATTGTGTTGCCTAGATAATATTTAAATTTTTTGCGATCACGTAAATATAGAATTTCTGTATTTTACATGAGAGAGCATACTGAGTTAGTTTATACACTCCAAAACAGAGTAGAAATGGGCATTGTATATTTTTTCTGACAAATTATATTCAGAGCAATTTTGTTTTTAACATTGGGGTGCCTACATAATATTTAGATTTTTTCTATTCGTGTAAAATTAGAATTTATGTATTTTACATGAGAGAGCATATTGAGGTGGTGTATATACTACAAAACAGAGTAGAATAGGACATTTTATATTTTTTATGACACACTGTATTCAGAGAAATTTTTCTTTTAACATTCAGGCGCCTAGATAATATTTAGATTTATTTTGATTCACGTAATTTAGAATTTCTGTATTTCACATGAGAGAGCATACTGAGTTGGTGTATATAATCCAAAATGGAGTAGAATAGGACATTATATATTTTCTCTGAAAGAATAAATTCAGAGCAATTTTGCTTTTAACATTCGAGTGCCTAGTTAATATTTTCATTTTTTTCAATTCACGTAAATTTATAATTTTGGTATTTTATTTGAGAGAGCATATTGAGTTGGTGTATATACTCAAAAACAGTAGAAATGGGCATTATATATTTTTTCTAACAGACTATATTCAGAGTCATTTTCTCTTAACTTTGAGGCACCTAGATATTATTTAGATCTTTTTCGATTCGCGTAAAATTAGAATTTTGTTATTTTACATGAGAGAGCATAATGAGTTGGTGTATATTCTCCAAAACAGAGTAGAATAGGGCATTATATATATTTTCTGGAAGATTATATTCAGAGCAGTTTTGTTTTTAATATTGGGGTGCCTAGATAACATTTCGGTCTTTTTCAATTCACGTAAAATTAGAATTTCTGTATTTTACATGAGAGAGCATATTGAGTTGGTGTATATACTCCAAAACAGAGTAGAAATGCGAATTATATATTTTTTCTAACAGACTGTATTCAGAGCCATTTTCTTTTTAATTTGGGGAGCCTAGATAGTATTTAAAATTTATTCGATTCACGTAAAATTAGAATTTCGTTATTTTACATGAGAAAGCTTACTGAGTTGGTGTATATACTCCAAAACGAAGTAGAAGAAGACATTGTATATTTTTTCTGACAGACTGTATTCAGAGAAATTTTGCTTTTAACATTGGGGTGCCTAGGTAATATTTAGGTGTTTTTTGATTCACGTAAATTTAGAATTTCTGTATTTTACATGAGAGAGTATACTGAGTTGGTGTGTATACTCCAAAACAGAGTAGAATAAGGCATTGTATATGTTTTCTAACAGAGTATATTCCGAGCTATTTTTTTTAACTTTCGCGCACCTAGATATTATTTACATTCTTTTCGATTCGCGTAAAATTAGAATTTCGGTATTTAACATGAGAGAGCATATTGAGTTGGTGTATTACTACAAAACAGAGTAGAAAAGGGCATTGTATATTTTTTGTGACAGATTATATTCAGAGCAATTTTGCTTTTAACATTGAGGTGCCTAGATAATATTTAGATTTTTTCGATTCGCTTAAACATAGAATTTCTGTATTTTACATGAGAGAGCTTATAAGGTGTCTGTATATAATAAAAAACAGAGTAGAATAGGGCATTGTATATTTTTTCTGACAGACCATATTTATAGTAATTTTGTTTTTAATATTGGGGTGCCTAGATAATATTTACATTTTATTCAATTCACGTAAAATTTGAATTTCAGTATTTTACATGAGAGAGCATACTGAGTTGTTGTATATTCTCCAAAACAGAGTAGAATAAGGCATTGTATATTTTTTCTAACAGACTATATTCAGAGCCATTTTCTTTTAACTTTGGGGCGCCTAGATATTATTGACATTTTTTTCGATTCACGTAAAATTTGAATTTCGGTATTTTACAAGAGAGAGCATATTGAGTTGTTCTATATACTACAAAACAGAGGAGGAAATGGCATTGTATATTTGTTCTGACAGATTATATTCAGAGCAATTTTTTTTAAATATTGGGGTGCCTAGGTAATATTTATATTGTTTTCGATTCGCTTTAATATAGAATTTCTGTGTTTTACATGAGAGAGCATATTGAGTTGGTGTATATAATCCAAAACAGAGTAGAATAGGGCATTGTATATTTTTTCTGACAGATTATATTCGGAGCAATTTTGTTTTTAATGTTAGGTTGCATAGAGAATATTTATATTTTTTTCGATTCGCTTAAATTTAGAATTTCTGTATTTTACATGAGAGAGCATGTGGAGTAGGTGTATATACTCCAAAACAGAGTACAAAAGGGCATTGTATATTTTTTCTGACAGATTATATTAAGAGAAATTTTGCTTTTAACATTGGGTTGCCTTGATTATATTTAGATTCTTTTCGATTCGCTTAAATATACAATTTCTGTATTTTACATCAGAGAGCATATGGAGTTGGTGTATATATTCCCAAACAAGGTAGAATAGGGCATTGTATATTTTTTCTGACAGATTATATTCAGAGCAATTTTGCATTTAACAATCGGGTTTCTAGATAATATTTAGATTTTCTTCAATTCACATAAAATTAGGATTTCGGTATTCTCCATGAGAGAGCATACTGAGTTGCTTTATATATTCCAAAACTTTGTAGAATAAGGCATTGTATATTTTTTCTAACAGACTATATTCAGAGCCATTTTCTTATAACTTTGGGGTGCCTATATATTATTTAGATTATTTTGATTCACGTAAAAGTAGAATTTCGTTATTTTACATGAGAGGGCATACTGAGTTACTATATATACTCCAAAACAAAGTAGAATAAGGCATTGAATATTTTTTCTAACAGACTATATTAAGAGCCATTTTATTTTAACTTTGGGGTGCCTAGGTAATATTTAGATTTTTTCGATTCACGTAAAAGTTGAATTTCAACATTTTACATGATAGAGCATATTGATTTAATGTATATAATACAAAACAGAGTAGAAAGGGGAATTGTATATTTTTTCTGACAGACTATATTCAGAGCCATTATACTTTGAACATTCGGGAACCTAGATAATATTTAGATTTCTGTCGATTCACGTAAAAAAAGAATTTCTGTATTTTACATGAGAGAGCACACTGAGTTGCTGTATATACTCCAAAACAGAGTAGAATAAAGCATTGTATATTTTCCCTAACAGAATAAATTCAGAGCCATTTTCTTTTAACTTTGGGGCAACTAGATATTATTTAAATTTTTTTCGATACGCGTAAAATTAGAAATACATTATTTAACATGAGTGAGCATATTGAGTTGGTGTATATAATGCAAAACAGAGTAGAAAAACGCATTGTATATTTTTTCTGACAGATTATATTCAGAGCAAATTTGTTTTTAACATTGGGTTTCCTAGATAATATTTAGATTTTTTTGAATTCGCTCAAATACAGAATTTCTGTACTTTACATGAGAGAGCACATTGAGTTGGTGTATATACTCCAAAACAGAGTAGAATGGGGCATTGTATACTTTTTCTGACAGACGATATTCAGAGCAATTTTTTTTTTAACATTGGGATGCCTAGATAATATTTAGATCTTTTTCGATTCACGTAAAATTAGAATTTCGGTATTTTACAGGAGAGAGCATATTGAGTTGGTGTATATACTCATAAACAGAGTAGAAAAGGGCATTGTATATTTTTTCTGACAGATTATATTCAGCGCAATTTTGCTTTTAACATTCGGGTGTCTAGATAATATTAAGATTTTTTTCGATTCACGTAAAATTAGGATTTCGGTATTCTCAATGAGAGAGCATACTGAGTTGTTGTATAAACTCCAAAAGAAAGTAGAATAAGGCATTGTATATTTTTTCAAACAGACTATATTCAGGGCCATTTTCTTTTAACTTTGGGGAGCCTAGATATTATTTCCATTTTTTCGATTCACGTAAAATTATAATTTCGGTATTTTACATTAGAGAGCATATTGAGTTAATGTATATAATACAAAACAGTGTAGAAAAGGGAATTGTATATTTTTTCTGACAGATTATATTCAGAGCCATTCTACTTTTAACATTCGGGTGCCTAGATAATATTTAGACTTTTTTCGATTCACGTAAAATTAGAATTTTGGTATTTTACTTGAGAGAGCATATTGAGTTGGTGTATATACTCCAAAAAAGAGTAGAAAAGGGCATTATATATTTTTTCTAACTGACTGTACTTAGAGACATTTTCTTTTAATTTTTGGGCGCCTAGATATTATTTAGATTTTATTCGATTCACGTAAAATTTGAATTTTGGTATTTTACATGAGAGAGCATACTGAGTTGGTGTATATACTCCAAAACAAAGTAGAATACGGCATTGTATATTTTTTAAAAGACTGTATTCAGAGCCATTTTCTTTTAACTTTGGGGCACCTAGATATAATTTAGATTTTTTTCGATTCGTGTAAAATTAGAATTTTGATATTTTACATGAGAGAGCATATGGAGTTGGTGTATGTACGCCAAAACGGAGTAGAATGGGACATTGTATATTTTTTCTGACAGATTTTATTCAGAGCAATTTTGCTTTTAACATTGGTGTGCCTAGAGGATATTTAGTTGTTTTTCGATGCACATATAATTAGAATTTCCTTAATTTACATGAGAGAGCATACTGAGTTGATTTATATACTCCAAAACAGAGTAGAATAAAACATTGTATATTTTCTCTCACAGAGTATATTCAGAGCCATTTTCTTTTAACTTTTGCGCGCTTAGATATAATTTTGATTTTTTTCGATTCACGTAAAATTAGAATTTCGGTATTTTAAATGAGAGAGCATATTGAGTTCGTGTATATACTAAAAAACAGAGTAGAAAAGGGCATTGTATATTTTTTCTTTCAAATTATATTCAGAGCAATTTTGCTTTTAACAATGGGGTGCCTAGATAATATTTAGAGATTTTTCAATTTGCTTAAATATAGAATTTCTGTATTTTTCATGAGAGAGAATATGGAGTTGGTGTATATCCTCCAAAACAAGGTAGAATAGGGCATTGTATATTTTTTTCTGACAAATTATATTTAGAGCAATTTTGTTTTTATCATTGGGGTTCCTAGATAATATTCAGGTTATTTTCGATTCGATTAAATATATAATTTCTGTATTTTATATGAGAGAGCATATTGAGTTGGTGTATATACTCAAAAACAGCGTAGATTAAGGCATTGTATATTTATTCTAACAGACTATATTCAGAGCTATTTTCATTTAACATTGGGGCGCCTAGATATTATTTAGATTTATTTCGATTCACGTTAAATTAGAATTTCGGTATTTTACCTGAGAGAGCATATTGAGTTGGTGTATATACTCCAAAACAGAGTAGAAATGGGTATTGTATATTTTTTCTGTCAGATTATATTCTGAGCAATTTTGCTTTTAATATTTGGGAGCCTAGATAATATTTAGATTTTATTCGATTCACGTAATTTAGAATTTTGTTATTTTAAATGAGAAAGCATGCTGAGTTGGTGTATATACTCCAGAAAGAGTCGAGTAGGGCATTGTATATTTTTTCTGACAGATTATATTCAGAGCAATTTTGTTTTTAAGATTGGGGTGCCTAGAGCATATTTACAATTTTTTGATTCGCGAAAATTAGAATTTTTTTTATTTTACATGAGAGCGTATTGAGTTGGTGTATATACTACAAAACGGAGTAGAAAAGGGTATTGTATATTTTTTCTGACAGGTTATATTCAGAGCAATTTTCCTTTAACATTTTGGTGCCTAGATAATATTTAGATTATTTTCGATTCACGTAAATTCAGAATTTCTGTATTTTACATTAGAGAGCATTTTGAGTTGGTGTATATACTCCAAAACAGAGTAGAAATGGGCATTATATATTATTTCTAACAGAGTGTATTTAGAGCCATTTTCTCTTAACTTTGGCGCCCCTAGATATAATTTAGATTTTTTTCGATTTGCTTAAATATAGAATTTCTCTATTTTACATGAGAGAGCATATGGAGTTGGTGTATATACTCCAAAACAGAGTAGAAATGCGCATTGTATATTTTTTCTGACAGACTATATTCAGACCAATTTTGTTTTTAACATTGTGGTGCCTAGATAATATTTAGATTTTTTCAATTCGTGTAAAATTAGAATTTCTGTATTTTACATGAGAGAGCATATTGAGTTGGTGTATATACTACAAAACAGAGTAGAATAGGACATTGTATATTTTTTATGACAGATTGCATTCAGAGAAATTTTGCTTTTAACATTCAGGCGCCTAGATAATATTTAGATTTATTTTGATTCACGTAATTCAGAATTTCTCTATTTTCCATGAGAGAGCATACTGAGTTGGTGTATATACTTCAAAACAGAGTAGAATAAGGCATTGCATATTTTGTCTTAGAGAGTATATCCAGAGCCATTTTCATTTAACTTACGGGCGCCTAGATATTATTTATACTTTTTTCGATTGGCGTAAAATCAGAATTTCGGTATTTTGCATGAAAGAGCATGTTGACTGGGTGTATATACTCCAAAACAGAGTAGAATAGGGCATTGTATATTGTTTCGTACAGATTATATTCAGAGCCATTTTGCTTTTAACATTGAGGTGCCTCAATCATATTTAGATTTATGTCGATTCACGTGAAGTTAGAATTTCTGTATTTTGCATGACAGAGCATACTGAGTTGGTGTATCTACTACAAAACAGAGTAGAATAAGGCATTGTACATTTTTTCTAACAGACTATATTAGGAGCAATTTTCTTTTAACTTTGGGTCACCTAGATATTATTTAGATTATTTTTGATTCACTTAAAATTAGAATTTCGGTATTTTTCCTTAGAGAGCGTATTGAGGTGGTGTATATACTACAAAACAGGGTAGAATAGGGCATTGTATATTTTCTCTGACAAATTATATTTAGAGCAATTTTGCTTTTAACATTGGGATGCCTAGATAATATTTAGATTTTTTTCGTTTCGCTTAAATATATAATATTTGTATTTTACATGAGAGAGCATATGGAGTTGGTGTATATATTCTGAAACAGGGTAGAATAGGGCATTGTATATTTTTTCTGACCGATTAAATTCAGAGACTTTTTTTTATAACATTGGAATGCCTAGATAATATTTATATTTTTTCAATTCACGCAAATTTAGAATTTCGGTATTTTACATGAGAGAGCATAATGAGTTGGTGTATATACTCTAAAACAGAGTAGAATAGGGCATTGTATATTTTTTCTGACAGATTATATTCAGAGCAATTTTGCTTTTCACATTGGGGTGCCTAGGTAATATTTAGATTTTTACCGATTCGCTTAAATATAGAATTTCTGTATTTTATATGAGAGAGCATATGGAGTTGGTGTATATACTCCAAAACAGAGTAGAATAGGGAATTGTATATTTTTTATGACAGATTATATTAAGAGCAATTTTGCTTTTAACATTCGGGTGCCTAGATAAATTTCATTTTTTTCGATTCGCTTAAATATAGAATTTCTGTATTTTACATGTGAGAGCCTATGGAGTTAGTGTATATACTCGAAAAAATAGTAGAATAGAACATTGTATATTTTTTCTCAGAGATGATATTAAGAGTATTTTTATTTTTAACATTGGTGTGCCTAGATAATGTTCAGATATTGTTCGATTCTCTTAAATATAGGATTTCTGTATATTACATGAGAGAGCATACTGAGTTGGTGTATATACTCCAAAACTGAGTAGAATATGGCATTATGTATTTTTTCTAACAGACTATATTCAGAGCCAGATTCTCTTAACTTTGGGGCGCCTAGATATTATTTAGATTTTTTCGATTCACGTAAAATTAGAATTTCAATATTTTACATGAGAGAGCATACTGAGTTGGTGTATATACTCTAAAAAAAGACTAGAATAGGGCATTCTATATTTTTTCTGACAGATTATATTAATAGCAATTTTGCTTTTAGTATTGGGGTGCCTAGATAATATTTAGGTTTTTTTCGATTTGCTTAAATAGAGAATTTCTGTATTTCAAATGACAGAGCATATCTAGTTGGAGTATATACACCAAAACAGATTAGTATAGGGCATTGTATATTTTTTCTGAAAGATTATATTCAGAGCAATTTTGTTTTTAACATTGGGGTGCCTAGATAATATTTAGATTATTTTCGTTTCGCTTAAATATAGAATTTCTGTATTTTACATGAAAGAGCACACTGAGTTGGTGTATATAACCCAAAAAAGAGTAGAATAAGCATTGTATATTTTTTCTAACAGACTATAATCAGAACCGTTTTCTTTTAGCTTTGGGTCTCCTCAATATTATTTAGATTTTTTTAGATTCAAATAAAATTAGAATTTCTGTATTTTACAAGAGAGTGCATATTGAGTTGGTGTATATACTCCGAAACAGAGTAAAATACAGTATTGTATATTTTTTCTGACAGATTATATTCAGAGCAATTTTTTTCAACATTGGAATGCCTATATAATATTTAGATTTGTTTCGATTCACGTAAAATTAGAATTTCTGTATTTTACATGAGAGAACATACTGAGTTGGTATATATACTCCAAAAATATTAGAATACGGCATTGTATATTTTTTCTAACAGACTACATTTAGAAGCATTTTCTTTTAACTTTGGGGCGCCTAATATATATACTACAAAACAGTGTAGAAAAGTTCACGGTATATTTTTTCTGACACATTAAATTCAGAGAAATTTTGCTGTAAACATTGGGGTTCCGAGACAATATTTAGATTCTTTCGATTCGGGTAAAATTATAATTTCTGTATTTTACATGAGAGAGCATACTGAGTTTATGTATATACTCCAAAACAGCGTAGAATAAGGCATTGTATATTTTCTCAAACAGAGTATATTCATAGCCAATTTTTTATAACTTTGGAGCACCGAAATATTATTTAGATTTTTTTCAGTTCACGTAAAATTAGAATTTCGGTATTTTACATGAGAGAGCATGCTGAGTTGCAGTATATACTCCAAAACAGAGTAGAATAGGGCATTGTATATTTTTTCTGACACACTATATTCAGAGCAATTTTGTTTTTAACATTGGGGTGCCTAGTTAATAATTAGATTATTTTCGATTTGCTTAAATATAGAATTTCTGTATTTTACAAGAGAGAGTATATGTAGTTGGTGTATATACCCCAAAACAAATTAGAATAAGGCATTGTGTATTTTATCTGACAGATTATATTCAGAGCAATTTTATTTTCAACATTGGGGTGCCTAGACAATATTTAGATTTTTTCGATTCGGGTAAAATTAGAATTTCTCTATTTTACATGAGAGAGCATACTGAGTTGGTTTATATACTTCAAGATAGAGTAGAATAAGGCATTGTACATTTTTTCTAACAGACTATATTCAGAGCCATTTTCTTTTAACTTTGGGGCGCCTAGTTATTATTTAGCTTTTTTTCGATTCCCCTAAAATTAGAATTTCGGTATTTTACATGAGAGTACATATTGTTTTGCTGTATATACCTCAAAACACATTAGAATAAGGCATTGTATATTTTTTCTAACAGATTATATTCAGAGCCAATTTCCTTCAACTTTCGGGCATCTAGATATTTCTCAGGGTTTTGTCGATTGGCGTAAAATTAGAATTTCTATATTTTACATGAGAGAGTATATTTAGTTGGTGTATATACTACAAAACAGTGTAGAAGAGGGCATTGTATATTTTTTCTGACAGACTATATTCAGAGAAATTTTGTTTTTAACATTGCAGTGCCTAGATAATATTTAGATTTTTTTTGATTAACGTAAAATTAGAATTTTGGTATTTTATATGAGAGAGCATACTGAGTTGGTGTATATACTCCAAAACAAAGTAGAATAAGGCATTGTATATTTTTTCTAGCAGATTATATTCAGCGCTATTTTCTATTAATTTTGGGGTGCCTAGATATTATTTATATTTCTTTCAATTTGCGTTAAATTAGAATTTTGGTATTTTACATGAGAGAGCATATTGAATTGGTGTATGTACTACAAAACAGAGTAGAATAGGGCATTGTATATTTTCTCTGACAGATTATATTCAGAGCAATTTTTTTTTAACATTGAGTTGCCTAGATAATATTTAGAATTTTTTCGATTCGCTTAAATATAGAATTTCTGTATTTAACAGGAGAGAGCATATGGAGTTGGGGTATATACTCCAAAACAGAGTAGAATATGGCATTGTATTTTTATTCTGACCGATTATATTCAGAGGAATGTTAGCATTGTGGTGCCTAGATAATATTTAGATTTTTTGGATTCATGTAAAACTAGAATTTCTGTATTTTACATGAGAGTGCGTACTGAGTTGTTGTATATACTCCAAAACGGAGTAGAATAAGGCATTGTATATTTTTTCTAACAGAGTATATTCAGAGCCATTTTCTTTTAACTTTGGGGCGCCTAGATATTATTTAGATTTTTTTCGATTCACGTAAAATTAAAATTTCGGTATTGTACATTAGAGAGCATATTGAGTTGGTGTTTATATTGAAAAGCAGAGTAGAAAAGAGCATTGCATATTTTTTCTGAAAGATTATATTTGGAGCTATTTTTCTTTTAACATTGGTTTCCCAAGTTAATATTTAGATTTCCGTCGATTCGCTTAACTATAGAATTTCTGTATTTTACATGAGAGAGCATATGGACTTGATGTATATACTCCAAAACAGAGTAGAAAAGGGATTGAATATTTTCTTTGACAGATTATATTTAGAGCTATTTTGCTTTTTACATTGGGTTCCCTAAATAATATTTATATTTTTTGATTGACGTAAAATTTGACTTTCGGTATTTTACATGAGAGAGCATACTGAGTTGGTGTATATACTCTGAAACAGAGTAGAAAAGGGCATTTTATATTTTTTCTGAGTTATTATATTCAGAGCAATATTGTTTTTAACATTGGGGTGCCTAGATAAAATTTAGGTTTTTATCGATTCACGTAAAAATAGAATTTCGGTATTTTACATGAGAGAGCATACTGAGTTGGTGTATATACTCCAAAACAGAGTAGAATAAGGCATTGTTTATTTTTTCTAACAGACTATATTCAGAGCTATTTTCTTTCAACTTTGGGGTGCCAAGATATTATTTAGATTTCTTCGATTCACGTAAAATTATAATTTAGATTTTTACATGAGAGAGCATATGGAGTTGGTGTATGTATTTCAAAACAAAATAGAAAAGGGCATTGTATGTTTTTTCTGACAGATTATGTTCAGAGCAATTTTGCTTTTAACATTGGGGTGCCTATATGATATTTAGATTTTTTTCGATTCACGTAAATTTAGAATTTCGGTATTTACATGAGAGAGCATACTGAGTTGGTGTATATACTCCAAAACAACGTAGAATATAGCATTGGATATTTTTTCAGACAGATTATAATCGTAGCACTTTTGTTTGTTAAATTGGTGTGGCTAGATAATATTTAGATTTTTTTCGATTCACGTAAATATAGAATATCTGTATTTTACATGAGAGAGAAGATGGAGTTGGTGGATATCTTCCAAAACAGAATAGAATAAAGCATTGTGTATTTTTTCTGACAGATTATATTCAGAACAACTTTGTTTTTAACATTGGGGTGCCTAGATAATATTTAGATTTTTTTCGATTCACGTAAATTTAGAATTTCTTTTACATGAGAGAGCATATGGACTTGGTGTATATACTCCAAAACAGAGCAGAATAGGTCATTGTATATTTTCTCTGACAGATTATATTCAGAGCAATTTTCTTTTTATCATTTTGGTGCCTAGATAATATTTTAATTTTTTTCGATTCATGTAAAGTTAGAATTTCGGTATTTTACATGAGAGAGCATACTGAGTTGGTGTATATACTCCAAAACAGAGTAGAATAGGGCATTGTTTATTTTTTCTGACAGATTATATTCAGAGCAATTTTGCTTTTAACATTGGGGTGCCTAGATAATATTTATATGTATTTCGATTCTCTTAAATAAAGAATTTCTGTATTTTACCTGAGAGAGCATATGGAATTTGTGTATATACTCCAAAACGAAGGAGAATAGGGCATTGTATATTTTCTATGACAGACTATATTCAGAGCAATTTTGTTATTAACATTCGGGTGTCTAAATAATATTTAGATTTTTTCGATTCAAGTAAAATTAGAATTTCTGTATTTTACATGAGAGAGCATACTGCGTTGGTGAATATACCCCAAAACAGAGAAGAATAAGGCATTGTATATTTTCTCTAACAGACTATATTCAGAGCCATTTTCTTTTAACTTTGGGGAGCCTAGATATTATTTAGATTTTTTTCGATTAGCATAAAATTAGAATTTCTCTATTTTACATGAGACAGCCAATTGAGTTGGTGTATATACTCCAAAACAGAGTAGAATAGGGCTTTGTATATTTTTTCTGAGAGATTATATTCAGAGCAATTTTGTTTGGAACACTGGGTGCCTAGACAATATTTAGATTTTTTTCAATTTACGTAAAATTAGAATTTTGGTATATTTTATGAGAGAGCATACTGAGTTGGTGTATATACTCCAAAACAGAGTAGAATAAGGCATTGTATATTTTTTCTAACATAGTATATTCAGAGCCATTTTCTTTTAACTTTGAGGAGCGTAGATATTTGTTAGATATTTTTCGATTTGCGTAAAATTAGAATTTTGGTATTTTACATGAGAGAGCATATTGAGTTGGTGTTTATACCACAAAACAGAGTAGAAAAGGGCATTGTATATTTTTTCTGACAAATTATATTCAGAGCAATTTTGCTTTTAACATTCAGCTGCCTAGATAATATTTAGATTATTTTTGATTCACGTAAATTTAGAATTTCGGTATTTTACATGAGAGAGCATACTGAGTTGGTGTATATGCTCCAAAACAGAGTACAAAAAGGCATTGTATATTTATTCTAAAAGAGTATATTCAGAGCCATTTCCTTTTAACTTTGGGGTGCTTAAATATTACTTAGATTTTCTTTGATTCACGTAAAATTAAAATTTCGGAATTTTACATGAGAGAGCATATTGTGTGGGTGTATATAATCCAAAACAAAGTAGAAAAAAACATTGTATATTTTTTCTGACAGATTATATTCAGAGAAATTTTGCTTTTAATATTGGCGTGCCTAGTTAATATCTAGATTTTTTTCGAATCGCTTAAATATAGAATTTCTGTATTTTACATGAGAGAGCGTATTGAGTTGGTGTATATCCTCCAAAACAGAGTAGAATAAGGCATTGTATAGTTTTTTAACAGACTATATTCTGAGCCATTTTCTTTTAACTTTGTGGCACCTAGATATTATTTAGATTGTTTTCGATTTGTATAAAGTTAGAATTTCTGTATTTTACATGAGAGAGCATATTGAGTTTGTGTATATACTACAAAACAGAGTAGAATAGGGCATTTTATATTTTTTCTGACAGACTATATTCAGAGCAATTTTGCTTTTAACATTGGAGTGCCTAGATAAAATTTAGATTATTTTTGAATCGCTTAAGTATGGAATTTCTGTATTTTACATAAGACAGCATATGGAGTTGGATTATATACTAAAAAAAATAGAATAGGGCATTGTATATCTTTTCTGACACATTATGTTCAGAGGAATTTTGTTTATAACATTGTGGTGCCTAGATAATATTTAGATTTTTTCGAATTGGCTAAAATTTAAATTTCTGTATTTTACATGAGAGAGCAGGTTGAGTTGGTGTATATACTACAAAACGGAATAGAAAAGGGCACTGTATATTTTTTCTGACAGATTATATTCAGAGCACTTTAGTTTTTAACATTGGGGTGCCTAGATAATATTTAGATGTTTTCGATTTGGATAAAATTATAATTTCTCTATTTTACATGAGAGAGCATATGGAGTTGGTGTATATACTCTAAAACAAAGTAGAATAGGGCATTGTATATTTTTTCTGACAGATTATACTCAGAGCAATTTTGCTTTTAGCATTGTGGTGGCTAGATAATATTTAGAATTTTTCGAATGTGGTAAAATTAGAGTTTCTGTATTTTAGATGAGAGAGCATATTGAGTTGGTGTATATACTACGAAAGAGAGTAGAAAAGGGCATTGTATATTTTTTCTGACAGATTATATTCAGAACAAATTTGCTATTAACATTCGGGTGCCTTGATAATATTCAGATTTTTTTCGATTCATGTAAAATTGGAATTTTTGTATTTTACAAGAGAGAGCATATTGATTTGGTGTTTATACTCCAAAACAAAGTAGAATACGGCATTGTATATTTTTTCTGACAGAATGTATTCATAGCTATTTTGTTTTTATTATTGGAGTGTCTAGATAATATTTAGATTTCTATCGATTCACGTAAAATTAGTATTTCCGTATTTTACATTAGAGAGCATACTGAGTTGCTGTATATATTCCAAAACAGAGTAGAATAAGGTATTCTATATCATTTTCTAAAAGACAATATTCAGAGCCATTTTCTTTTAACTTTGGGGCTCCTAAATATTATTTAGATTTTTTTTCAATTCACGTAAAATTAGAATTTCTGCATTTTACGTTAGAGAGCATATTGAGTTGGTGTATATAATACAAAACAGAGTAGAAAGGGCATTGTATATATTTTCTGACAGACTAATATTTAGAGCAATTTTCCTTTTAACATTGGGGTGCCTAGATAATATTTAGATTTTTTTCGATTCTCTTATATATAGAATTTCTGTATTTTACATGAGAGAGCAGATCGAGTTGATGTATATACTCCAAAACAAAGTAGAATAGTGCATTTTATATTTTTTCAGACAGACTATATTCAGAGCAATTTTGTTTTTAACATTGGTTTGGCTAGATAATATTTAGATTTCTTCGATTCAGGTAAAATTTCAATTTCGGTTATTTGTATTAGAGAGCATATTGAGTTTTTGTATATACTCCAAAATAGTGTAGAATAAGGCATTGTACATTTTTTCTAACAGACTGTATTCAGAGCCATTTTCTTTTAACTTTGGGGCGCCTAGATATTATTAAGATTTTTTTGATTGGTGCAAAATTAGAATTTCGGTATTTTACATGAGAGAGCATATTGAGTTGGTGTATATACTCCACAACAGAGTAGAAGAAGGCGTTGTATATTTTTTCTAACAGACTATATTCAGAGCCATTTTTTTTAACTTGGGGATCCCTAGATTTTATTTAGATTTTTATTGATTCGAGTAAAATTAGAATTTCGGTATTTTACATGAGAGAGCATATTTAGTTGGTGTATATACTACAAAACACGGTATAAGAGGGCATTGTATATTTTTTGTGACAGAATATATTCAGAGCAGTTTTGTTTTTAACATTGGGGCGCCTAGATATTATTTAGATTTTTTTGATTCACGTAAAATTTGAATTTCGG
Organism: Callithrix jacchus; assembly: GCF_049354715.1. Lineage (NCBI taxonomy): Eukaryota > Metazoa > Chordata > Mammalia > Primates > Cebidae > Callithrix > Callithrix jacchus. The sequence continues at coordinate 54,302,498 of NC_133519.1, forward strand.
TATTTTACATGAGACAGCATATTGCGTTCATGCATATACTACAAAACAGAATAGAAAAGGGCATTGTATATTTTTTCTGACAGATTATATTCAGAGTAATTTTGCTGTTAACATTGGAGTGCCTAGATAATAGTTAGATTTTTTTCGATCCATGTAAATTTATAATTTCTGTATTTTACATGAGAGAGCATACTGAGTTGGTGTATTTACTCCAAAACAGAGTAGAATAGGGCAATGTATATTTTTTCTGACAGATTATATTTAGAGCAATTTTGCTTTTACCATTGGAGTGCATTGATAATATTTATATTTTATTCAATTCACGTAAAATTAGATTTTTGGTATTTTATATGAGAGAGCATACTGAGTTGGTGTACATACTCCAAAAGAGAATAGAATAAGGCATTGTATATTTTTTCTAACACACTATATTTAGAGCCATTTTCTTTTAAATTTTGGCGCCTAGATATTATTTAGATTTTTTTCGATTTGCATAAATTTAGAATTTCGATTTTTCACATGAGGGAGCATATTGAGTTCGTGTATATAGTCCAGAGTAGAGTAGCAAAGGGCATTGTATATTTTTTCACAAAGATTATATTCAGAGCAATTTTGCTTTTATCATTGCGGTACCTAGATAATATTTAGATGTTTTTGATTCTCTTAAATATACAATTTTTGTATTTTAAATGAGAGAGCATATGGAGTTTTTTGTATATACTCCAAAACAGAGTAGAATAGGGCATTGTATATTTTATTTGACAGATTATATTCAGAAAAAAATTTTTTTTAAATTGTGGTGCCTAGATAATATTTAGATTTTTTCAATTCACGGAAAATTATAATTTCAGTATTTTACATGAGAGAGCAAACAGAGTTGGTATATATACTCCAAATCAGAGTAGAATAAGGCATTGTATATTTTTTCTAACAGACTGTATTCAAAGCCATTTTCTTTCGACTTTGGGGCGCCTAGATATTATTTAGATTTTTTTCCATTCACGTAAAATTGGAATTTCGGTATTTTACGCGAGAGAGCATATGGAGTTGGTGTATATATTCGAAAACGCAGTAGAATAGCACATTGTATATTTCTTCGGACAGATTGTATTCAGAGCAATTTGCTTTTAACATTGGGGTGCCTAGATAATATTTAGGTCTTTTATGATTCACGTAAAATTAGAATTTCTGTATTTAACAGGAGAGAGCATATTGAGTTGGTTTATATACTACAAAACACAGTAGAAAAGGGCATTGTGTATTTTTTCTGACAAATTATATTCAGAGCCATTTTCTTTTAACTTTGGGGCGCCTAGATATTATTTAGAATATTCGATTCGCGTAATTTATGAATTCTGTATTTTACATGAGAGAGCATACTGAGTTGGTGTATATTCTTTAAAACAGAGTAGAATAAGGCATTGTATATTTTTTATAACAGACTATATTTAGAGCCATTTTCTTTTAACTTTGGGGCAACTAGATATTATACAGATTTTTTCAATTTCTGTAAAATTAGAATTTTGGTATTTTACATGAGAGAGCATACTGAGTTGGTGTATATAGTCAAAAACAAAGTAGAATAGGGCATTGTATATTTTTTCTGAGAGATTATATTAAGAGCAATTTTGCTTTTAACATTGGGGTTCCTAGATAATATTTAGATTTTTATCGATTCGCTTAAATATAGAATTTCTCTATTTTACATGAGAGAGCATATGGAGTTGGTGTATATACTCCAAAACAGGGTATAAGAAGGCATTGCATATTTTTTCTGACAGACTATATTCAGAGCAAATTTGTTTTTAACATTGGGTTTCCTAGATAATATTAGGATATTTTTCGATTCGCTTAGATATAGAAGTTCTGTATTTTACATGAGAGAGTATATGGAGTTGGTGTATATACTTTAAAACAGAGTAGAAAAGGGCATTGTATATTTTTTTCTGACAGATTATATTCAGAGCAATTTTGTTTTTAACATTGGGGTGACTAGATAATATGTAGATTTTTTCGATTCGTGTAAAATTAGAATTTCTGTATTTTACATGAGAGAGCATACTGAGTTGGTGTATATACCCCAAAACAGTGTAGAATAAGACATTGTATATTTTTTCTAACAGATTATATTCAGAGGCATTTTCTTTTAACTTTGAGGCGCCCAGAAATTATTTAGAACCTTTTCGATTCACATAAAATTAGAGTTTTAGTATTTTACATGAGAGAGCATATAGAGTTGGTGTATGTACTCCAAAACAGAGTTGAAATGGGCGTTATATATTTTTTCTAAGAGACTGCATTCAGAGCCATTTTCTTTTAACTTTGGGGCGCCTAGATATTATTTAGATTTTATTCGATTTGCATAAAATTAAAATTTCGGTATTTTACATGAAAGAGCCTACTGAGTTGGTGTATATACTCCAAAACATAGTAGAATAAGGCATTGTATATTTTTTCTAACAGACTATATTCAGAGCCATTTTCTTTTAACTTTGGGGAAAATAAATATTATTTAGTTTTTTTCGATTCGGGTAAAGTTAGAGTTTCGGTATTTTACAAAAGAGAGCATCTGGAGTTGTTGTATATACTCTGAAACAAAGTAGAATAGGGCATTATATATATTTTCTGACAGATTATATTCAGAGCAGTTTTGTTTTTAACATTGGGGTGTCTAGATAATCTTTAGATTTTTTCCAATTCACGGAAAATTAGAATTTCGGTATTTTACATGAGAGAGCATACTGAGTTGGTGTATATACTCCAAAACAAAGTAGAATAAGGCATTGTATATTTTTTTTAATGGACTATATTCAGAGCCAATTTCTTTTATATTTGGGGCTTTTAGATATAATTTAGATTTTTTTCGAATCATGTAAAATTAGAATTTCGGTATTTTACATGAGAGAGCATATTGAGTTGGTGTATATACTCCAAAACAGAGTAGAAAAGGGCATTGTATATTTTTTATGACGGAGTTTATTCAGAGCAATTTTGCTTTTAACATTCGGGTTCATAGATAATATTTAGATTTTTTCGATTCACGTGAATGTAGAATTTTGGTATTTTACATAAGAGAGCATCATGAGTTGGTGTATATACTCCAAAACAAAGTAGAATAAGGCATTGTCTATTTTCTCTAACAGACTATATTGAGAGCCATTTTTTATTAACCATGGGGCACCTAGATATTATATAGATTTATTTCGATTCGCGTAAAATAAAAATTTCGGTATTTTACATTAGAGAGCATATTGAGTTGGTTTATATATTATAAAACAATGTAGAATAGAGCATTGTATATTCTCTCTTACAGAGAATATTCAGAGCAATTTTGTTTATAACATTGGTGTGCCTAAATAATATTTAGATTTTTTCCATTTGGGTAAAATTAGAATTTCTGTATGTTACATGAGAGAGCATATTGAGTTGGTGTATATCCTACAAAACAGAGTACGAAAGGGCACTGTATATTTTTTCTGACAGATTATATTCAGAGCAATTTTGCTTTAACTTTGGGGTGCCTAGATCATATTTAGATTTTTTAAGATTCCCTTTAATATAGAATTTTTGTATTTTACATGAGAGAGCATATGGAGTCGGTGTATATACTCCAAAACAGAGTAGAATAGGGCATTGTATATTTTTTCTGACAGAATATATTCAGAGCAATTTTGTGTTCATCTTTGGGGTGCCTAAATAATATTTAGATTTTTTCGATTTGGTTAATATTAGAATTTCTGTATTTTACATGAGAGAGCATTGTGAGCTGGTGTATATACTTCAAGACAGAGTAGAATAAGTCATTGTATATTTTTTCTAACAGACTACATTCAGAGCCATTTTCTTTTAACTTTGGAGAGCCTAGATATTATTTAGATTGTTTTCGATTCGCATAAAATTAGAATTTCAATATTTTACATGAGAGAGCATACTGAGTTGGTGTATATACTCTAAAAAAGACTAGAATAGGTCATTCTATATATTTTCTGACATTATATTAAGAGCAATTTTGCTTTTAATATTGGGGTGCCTAGATAATATTTAGGTTTTTTTCAATTCGCTTAAATAGAGAATTTCTGTATTTCAAATGACAGAGCATATCTAGTTGGTGTATATACTTTAAAACAAAGTACAATAGGGCATTGTATATTTTTTCTGAAAGAGTATATTCATAGCAATTTTCTTTTTAACATTGGGGTGCCTAGATAATATTTAGATTATTTTCGATTAGCTTAAATATAGAATTTCAGTATTTTACATTAGAGAGCATATGGATTTGGTGTATATACTCCAAAAAAGAGTAGAATAGGGCATTTTATATTTTTTCTGACAGACTATATTCGGAGCAATTTTGTTTTTAACATTGGGGTTCCTAGACAATATTTAGATTTTTTCGATTCGGGTAAAATTAGAATTTTTCTATTTTACATGAGAGAGCATACTGAGTCGGTGTATATACTTCAAGACAGAGTAGAATATGGCATTGTACATTTTTTCTAACAGATTATATTCAGAGCCATTTTCTTTTAACTTTGGCGTGCCTAGTTATTATTTAGATTTTTTGGATTCCCGTAAAATTAGAATTTCGGTATTTTACATGAGAGAGCACATTGTGTTGGTGTATATACTCCAAAACACATTAGAATAAGGCATTCTATATTTTTTCTAACAGAGTATATTCAGAGCCATTTTCTTTTAATTTCGGGCGTCTAGATATTTTTCAGATTTTTTTCGATTGGCGTAAAATTAGAATTTCTGTATTTTACATGAGAGAGCATATTGAGTTGGTGTATATACTACAAAACAGAGTAGAATAGGGCATTGTATATTTTTTCTGACAGATTATATTCAGAGCAATTTTGCTTTTAACATTGGGGTGCCTAAATAATATTTAGATTTATTTTGATTCGCTTTAATATAGAATTTCATTATTTTACATGAGAGAGCATACTGAGTTGGTTTATATACCCCAAAACAGAGTAGAATAAGGCATTGTATATTTTTTCTAACAGACTATATTCGAAGCCATTTCTTTTAACCTTGTGGTGCCTAGATAATATTTAGATTTTTTTCGATTCGCTTAAATATAGAATTTCGGTATTTTACATGAGAGAGCACACTGAGTTGGTGTATATACTCCAAAAGAGCGTAGAATAAGGCATTGTATATTTATTAAGACAGACTATGTACAGAGCTATTTTTATTTAACTTTGGGGCGCCTCGATATTATATAGATTTTTTTCATTTTACGTAAAATTAGAATTCCAGTATTTTACATGAGAGAGCATATTGAGTGTGTGTATATACGCCAAAACAGTGTAGAAATGGGCATTGTATATTTTTTCTGACAGATTATTTTCAGAGCAACTTTGCTTTTAACATTCGGGTGCCTAGATAATATTTAGATTTATTTCAATTCATGTAAAATTAGAATTTCTTTATTTTACATGAGAGAGCATACTGAGTTGGTGTATATACTAAAAAAAGGGTAGAATAAGGCTTTGTATATTTTTTCTAACAGAGTATATTCAGAGCCATTTTCTTTAAACTTTGGGGCGCCTAGATATTATTTAGATTTTCTTCGATTCATGTAAAATTAGAATTTCGATATTTTACATGAAAGAGCATATTGGGTTGGTGTATATACTCCAAAACAGAGTAGAATAGGGCATTGTATATTTTTTCTGACAGAATATATTCAGAGAAATTTTGTTTATAACATTGGGGTACCTAGATAATATTTAGATTTATTTCGATAAGCTGAAATATAGAATTTCTGTATTTCACATGAGAGAGCATATGGAGTTGGTGTATATACTCCAAAATAGGGTAGAATAAGGCATTGTATATTTATTTTAACAAACTATATTCAGAGCCATTTTCTCTTAACTTTAAAGCGCCTAGATATTATTTAGGTTTTTCTCGATTCACGGAAAATTAGAATTTTGGTATTTTACTTGAGAGAGGATAGTGAGTTGGTGTATATACTCCAAAACAGCGTAGAATAAGGCATTGTATATTTTTTCTAACAGACTATATTCAGAGCCATTTTCATTTTACTTAGGGGTGCCTAGATATTATTTAGATTATTTTCGATTCGCGTAATTTATAATTTCGATATTTTACATGACAGAGCATATTGAGTGTGTTTATATACTCTAAAACAAAGTAGAATAGGGCATTGTATATTTTTTCTGACAGATTATATTCAGAGCATTTTTTCTTTTAACATTGGAATGCCTAGATAATATTTAGATTTTTTTCGATTTGGTTAAATATAGAATTTCTGTATTTTACATGAGAGAGCATATGGAGTTGGTGTATATACTCCAAAACAGAGTAGAATAGGGCATTGTATATTTTTTCTGACAGAATATATTCAGAGCAATTTTGTTTTCTTCTTTGAGGTGCCTAGATAATATTTAGATTTTTTCGATTCAGGTAATATTAGAATTTCTGTATTTTACATGAGAGAGCATTGTGAGCTGGGATATACACTACAAAACAGAGTAGAATAAGGCATTGTATATTTTTTCTAACAGAATATATTCAGAGCCATTTTCTTTTATTTTTGGGGCGCCTAGATATTATTTAGTTTTTTTTAGATTCGCGTAAAATTAGAATTTCGGTATTTTACATGAGAGAGCATATTGAATTGGTGTATATACTCCAAAACATAGTAGAAAAGGGCATTGTATATATTTTTTGACAGATTATTTTCACAGCAATTTTGCTATTAACATTACAGTGCCTATATAATATTCAGATTTTTTTCGATTTGCTAAAACATAGAATTTCTGTATTTTACATGAGAGAGCACACTGAGTTGGTGTATATACTCAAAAACAAAGTAGAATAGGGTATTGTATATTTTTTCTGACAGATTATATACAGAGAAATTTTGATCTAACCATTGGGGTGCGTAGATAACATTTAGATTTTCTCTATTCGGTTAAAATTAGAATTTCTGTATGTTACATGAGAGAGCATAATGAGTTGGTGTATATACAACAAAACAGAGTAGGAAAAGGCATTGTATAATTTTTTTGAGAGATTATATTCAGAGCAATTTTTCTTTTAACATTGGGGTGTCTAGATAATATTTAGATTTTTTTCGATTCCCTTCAATATAGAATTTCTCTATTTTACATGAGAGAGCATATGGAGTTGATGTATATACTCCTAAAGAGAGTAGAACAGGGCATTGTATATTTTTTGTGAAAGATTATATTCAGAGCAATTTTGTTTTTATAATTGGGGTGCCAAGATAATATTTAGATTTTTTTCGATTCACTTAAATATACAATTTCTGTATTTTACATGACAGAGCACATGGATTTGGTGTATATACTCCAAAAGAGATTACAGTAGGGCATTGTATATTTTTTCTGACAGATTATATTCAGAGCCATTTTGTTTTTAACATTGGGGTGCCTAGATAGTATTGAGATTCTTTCGATTCGAATAAAATTAGAATGTCTGTATTTTACAAGGGAGAGCAAACTGAGTTGGTGTATATACTCCAAAACAGAGTAGAATAAGGCATTGATTATTTTTTCTAACAGACTATTTTCAGTGCCATTTTCTTTTAACTTTGGGGTTCCTAGATGTTATTTAGATATTTTTGATTACTGAAAAATTTGAATATCGGTATTTTACATGAGAGAGCATATGGAGTTGGTGTACATACTACAAAAAAAAGTATAAAAGAGCATTGTACGTTTTTTCTGACAGATTATATTCAGAGCAATTTTGTTTTTAACATTGGGGTGCCTAGATAATATTTAGATTTATGTCGATTTGCTTAAATATAGACTTTCTTTATTTTACATGAAAAAGTATATGGAGTGGGTGTATATACTCCAAAACAGAGTAGAAGAGGGCATTGTATACTTTTTCTGACAGATTATATTCAGAACAATTTGTTTTTAACATTGGGGAGCCTAGATAATATTTATATTTTTTTCGATTAACGTTAAATTAGAATTTCGGTATTTTACATGCGAGAGCATACTGAGTTTGTGTATACACTCCAAAAAAGAGTAGAATAAGGCATTGTATATTTTGTCTAACAGACTATATTCGGAGCCATTTTCTTTTAACTATGGGGCGCCTAAATATTTTTTAGATTTTTTTCGATTCGCGTAAAATTAGAATGTCGGTATTTTACAGGAGAGAGCATATTGAGTTGCTGTATATACTACAAAACAGAGTAGAAAAGGGCATTGTATATTTTTCTGACAGATTATATTCAGAGCAATTTTTCTTTTAACAATGGGGTGCCTAGATAATACTTAGATTTTTTTCGATTTGCTTAGATATCGAATTTCTGTATTTTACGTGAGAGACCATATGGAGTTGAGGTATGTACTGCAAAACACAGTAGAATAGGGCATTGTATATTGTTTCTGACAGATTATATTCAGAGTAATTTGTTTTTAACATTCGGGTGTCTAGATAATATTTAGATTTTTTTCGATTCGCTTAAATCTCGAATTTTTTTATTTTACATGAGATTGCATATGTAGATGGTGTAAATACTCCAAAACAGAGTAGAATAGGGCATTGTATATTTTTCTGACAGATTACATTCATAGCTATTTTGTTTTTTAACATTGGGGTGCCTAGATAATATTTAGATTTTTTTTGATTCGCTTAAAGATAGAAATTCTATATTTTACATGAGAGAGCATATGGAGTTGGTGTGTATACTCCAAAACAAAGTGGAATAGGGCATTGAATAGTATTTCTGACATATTATATTCAGAGCAATTTTGTTTTAAACATTGGCATTGCCTAGATAATATTTAGATGTTTCTCTATTTTCTTAAATATAGAATTTCTGTATTTTACATGATAGAGCATATGCAGTTGGTGTGTATACTCCAAAACAGAGTAGAATAGGGCATTGTATATTTTCTCTGACAGACTATATTCAGAGCAATTTTGTTTTTAACATTGTGGTGCCTAGATAATATTTAGGTTTTTTCGATTCACGTAAAATTAGAATTTCGGTATTTTACATGAGAGAGCACACTGAGTTGGTGTATATACTCCAAAACAGAGTAGAATAGGGCATTGTATATTTTTTCTGACAGATTATATTCAGAGCAATTTTGTTTTTAACATTGGGGGGCCTACATAATATTCAGATTTTTTCCATTCGCGTAAAATTAGATTTTCTGTATTTTACATGAGAGAGCATATTGAGTTGGTGTATATACTCCAAAACAGAATAGAATAGGACATTGTATATTTTTTCTGACAGATTGTATTCAGAGAAATCTTGCTTTTAACATTCGGGCGCCTAGATAATATTAGGTTTATTTTGATTCACGTAATTTTGAATTTCTATATTTTAAATGAGAGAGCATACTGAGTTGGTGTATATACTCCAAAACGGAGTAGAATAGGACATTGTATATTTTCTCTGAAAGAATAAATTCAGAGCAATTTTGCTTTTAACATTCGGGTGCCCAGCTAATATTTTGATTTTTTTCAATTCACGTAAAATTAGAATTTCTTTATTTTACTTGAGAAAGCATATTGAGTTGGTGTATATACTCAAAAACACTAGAAATGGGCATTATATATTTTTTTCTAACACACTATATTCAGAGTCATTTTCTCTTAACTTTGAGGCGCCTAGATATTATTTAGATCCTTTTCGATTCACGTAAAATTAGAATTTCTTTATTTTACGTGAGAGAGCATAGTGAGTTGGTGTATATTCTGCGAAACAGAGTAGAATAGGGCATTGTATATTTTTTCAGGAAGATTATATTCAGAGCAGTTTTGTTTTTAATATTGGGGTGCCTAGATAACATTTCTATTTTTTTCAATTCACGTAAAATTAGAATTTCGGTATTTTACATGAGAGAGCATATTGAGTTGGTGTATATACTCCAAAACAGAGTAGAAATGGGAATTATATATTTTTTCTAACTGACTGTATTCACAGCCATTTTCTTTAAAATTTGGGGAGCCTAGATATTATTTAAAATTTATTCGATTCACGTAAAATTAGAATTTCGGTATTTTACATGAGAAAGCATACTGAGTTTGTATATATACTCCAAAACAAAGTAGAATAAGACATTGTATATTTTTTCTGACAGATTGTATTCAGAGCAATTTTGCTTTTAACATTGGGATGCCTAGATAATATTTAGGTGTTTTTTGATTCATGTAAAATTAGAATTTCTTTATTTTACATGAGAGTGTATACTGAGTTGGTGTATATACTCCAAAACAGAGTAGAATAAGGAATTGTATATTTCTTCTAACAGAGTATATTCAGAGCCATTTTTTTCAACATTGGCGTGCCTAGATATTATTTACATTCTTTTAAATTTGCGTAAAATTAGAATTTCGGTATTTAACATGAGAGAGCATATTGAGTTGGTGTATATACTTCAAAACAGAGTAGAAAAGGGCATTGTATATTTTTTCTGACAGATTAAATTCAGAGCAATTTTGTTTTGAACATTGGGGTGCGTAGATAATATTTAGATTTTTTTCGATTCACATAAAATTAGAATTTTGGTATTTTACATGAGAGACCATACTGAGTTGGTGTATATACTCCAAAACAGAGTAGAATAAGGCATTGTATATTTTTTCTAAGAGAATACATCCAGAGCCATTTTTAGTTAGCGTAGGGGTGCCTAGATATTATTTAGATTTTTTTCGTTTTGCTACAAATAAGAATTTCGGTATTTTGCATGAGAGAGCATATTGAGTGTGTGTATACACTCCAAAACAGAGTAGAATAGGGCATTGTATATTTTTTTGACCGATTATATTCGGAGAATTTTTTTTTTTAACATTGGGGTGACTAGATAATATGTAGATTTTTTCGATTCGGGTAAAATTAGAATTTCTGTATTTTACATGAAAGAGCATACTGAGTTGTTGTATATACTCCAAAACAGAGTAGAATAAGGCATTGTATATTTTTTCTAACAGAATATATTCAGAGCCATTTTGTTTTAACTTTGAGGCGCCTAGATATTATTTAGATCGTTTTCGATTCGCATAAAATTTGAATTTCGGTATTTTATATGAGAGAGCATATTGAGTTGGTTTAGATACTCCAAAACAACATAAAATAGGGCATTGCATATTTTTCCTGACAGATTACATTCAGAGCAATTTTATTTTTAATATTGCGGTGCCTAGATAATATTTACATTTTATTCGATTCACGTAAAATTAGAATTTCGTTATTTTATATGAGAGAGTATGCTGAGTTGGTGTATATACCACAAAAAGTGTAGAATAGTGTATTGGATATTTTTTCTGACAGATTATATTCAGAGCAATTTTTTTTTAACATTGGTGTGCCTAATTAATATTTACATTTTTTTGATTCGGGTAAAATTAGAATTTTTTTTATTTTACATGAGAGCGTAATGAGTTGGTGTATATACCACAAAACGAAGTAGAAAGAAGCATTGTATATTTTTTCTAAAAGATTGAATTCAGAGCAATTTTGCTTTTAGCATTGAGGTGCCTAGATAATATTTAGACTTTTTTCAATTCACGTAAAATCAGAATGTCAGTATTTTATAATAGAGAGCATACTGCGTTGCTGTATATATTGCAAAAAAAAGTAGAATAGGGCATTTTATATTTTTTCTGACAGATTATATTCAGAACAATTTTGCTTTTAACATTGAAGTGACTAGATAATATTTAGATCTATTCGATTCGAGTAAAATTAGAATTTCGGTATTTGACATGAGAGAGCATATTGAGTTGGTGTATATACTACAAAACGGAGTAGAAAAGGGCATTGTATATTTTTTCTGACAAATTATATACAGAGCAATTTTGCGTTTAAAATTAAGGTGACTAGATAATATTTTGAGTTTTTTCGATTCGCTTAAATATAGAATTTTTGTATTTTACATGACAGAGAATATGGAGATGGCGTATATACTCCAAAACAGAGTAGAATAGGGCATTGTATATTTTTTTCTGACAGATTATATTCAGAGCAATTTTGTTTTTAACATTGGGGAGCCTAAATAAAATTCAGATTTATTTCGATTCACTTAAATATAGAATTTCTGTATTTTACATCAGAGAGCATACAGAGTTGGTGTATATATTCAAAAACAGCGTAGATTAAGGCATTGTATATTTTTTATAACCGACTATATTCAGAGTTATTTTCATTTAACTTTGAGGCGCCTATATATTATTTAGATTTTTTTCGATTCATGGAAAATTAGAATTTCGGTATTTTAAATGAGACAGCATATTGAGTTGTTGTATATACTACAAAACACAGTACAAAAGAGCACTCTATATTTTTCATGACAGATTATATTCAGAGCAATTTTGCTTTTATCATTTGGGTGCCTCGATAATATTTAGATTTTTTTCGATTTGCTTAAATATAGAATTCTGTATTTTACATTAGAGAGCATATGGAGTTGGTGTATATACTCCAAAACAGAGTAGAATAGGGCATTGTATATTTTTTCTGACAGACTAAATTCAGAGCAATTTTGTTTTGAACGTTTGGGTGCGTATATAATATTTAGATTTTTTTCGATTCACATAAAATTAGAATTTCGGTATTTTACATGAGAGACCATACTGAGTTGGTGTATATACTCCAAAACAGAGTAGAATAAGGCATTGTATATTTTTTCTAAGAGAATACATCCAGAGCCATTTTCAGTTAGCTTAGTGGCGCCTAGATATTATTTAGATTTTTTTTGATTCGCTACAAATAAGAATTTCGGTATTTTGCATGAGAGAGCATATTGAGTGTGTGTATACACTCCAAAACAGAGTAGAATAGGGCATTGTATATTTTTTTGACCGATTATATTCAGAGAAATTTTGTTTTTAACATTGGGGTGACTAGATAATATGTAGATTTTTTCGATTCGGGTAAAATTAGAATTTCTGTATTTTACATGAAAGAGCATACTGAGTTGTTGTGTATACTCCAAAACAGAGTAGAATAAGGCATTGTATATTTTTTCTAACAGAATATATTCAGAGCCATTTTCTTTTAACTTTGAGGCGCCTAGATATTATTTAGATCCTTTTCGATTCGCATAAAGTTTGAATTTCGGTATTTTATATGAGAGAGCATATTGAGTTGGTTTAGATACTCCAAAACAACATAAAATAGGGCATTGCATATTTTTCCTGACAGATTATATTCAGAGCAATTTTATTTTTAATATTGCGGTGCCTAGATAATATTTACATTTTATTCGATTCACGTAAAATTAGAATTTCGTTCTTTTATATGAGAGAGTATGCTGAGTTGGTGTATATACCCCAGAAAGGGTAGAATAGTGTATTCGATATTTTTTCTGACAGATTATATTCAGAGCAATTTTGTTTTTAACATTGGTGTGCCTAGATAATATTTACATTTTTTTGATTTGGGTAAAATTAGAATTTTTTTTATTTTACATGAGAGCGTAATGAGTTGGTGTATATACCACAAAACGAAGTAGAAAGAAGCATTGTATATTTTTTCTAAAAGATTGAATTCAGAGCAATTTTGCTTTTAGCATTGGGGTGCCTAAATAATATTTAGATTTTTTTCGATTTGCTTAAATATAGGATTTCTGTATTTTACATGAGAGAGCATATGGAGTTGTTGTATATACTCCAAAAAAGAGTAGAATGGGGCATTGTATATTTTTTCTGACAAACTATATTCAGAGCAATTTTGTTTTTAACATTTGGGTGCCTAGATAATATATAGGTTTTTTAGATTCACGTAAAATTAGAATTTTGGTATTTTACATTAGAGAGCATACTGATTTGGTGTATATACTTCAAGACAGAGTAAAATAAGGCATTGTATATTTTTTCTAACAGAGTATATTCAGAGCCATTTTCTTTTAACTTTGGGGCGCCTATATGTTATTTACATTTTTTTCGATTCACGTAAATTTAGAATTTCGGTATTTTCCATGAGGGAGCATACAGAGTTGGTGTATATACTGTAGAAATATTTCTATTTCTAAGGCCATGAGGAATGGTCACACTGTCTTCCACAATGGTTGGACTAATTTACACTCCCACCAGCAGTGTAAAAGTGTTCCTATTTCTCCACATCCTCTCCAGCATCTGTTGTCTCCAGATTTTTTAATGATCGCCATTCTAACTGGCGTGAGATGGTATCTCAATGTGGTTTTGATTTGCATCTCTCTGATGACCAGTGACGATGAGCATTTTTTCATATGATTGTTGGCCTCATATATGTCTTCTTTCGTAAAGTATCTGTTCATATCCTTTGCCCACTTTTGAATGGGCTTGTTTGTTTTTTTCCTGTAAATCTGCTTGAGTTGTTTGTAAATTCTGGATATCAGCCCTTTGTCAGATGGGTAGACTGCGAAAATTTTTTCCCATTCTGTTGGTTGCCGATCCACTCTAATGACTGTTTCTTTTGCCGTGCAGAAGCTGTGGAGTTTCATTAGGTCCCATTTGTCTATTTTGGCTTTTGTTGCCAATGCTCTTGGTGTTTTGTTCATGAAGTCCTGATATTTTTTTAACAGACTATATTCAGAGCCATTTTCTTTTAACTTTGGGTCGCGTAGATATTATTTAGATTTTATTCGATTCGCGTAAAATTAGAATTTCGGTATTTTACATGAGAGAGCATATTGAGTTGGTGTATATACACCAAAACAGAGTAGAAAAGGCCGTTTGTGTTTCATTTTCTGTTCTTGTGTCAGTTTGCTGAGGATGATGTTTTCCAGATTCATCCATGAAACACCGCATATTCTCACTCATAGGTGGGTGATGAAAAATGAGAACACATGGACACAGGGAGGGGAGTACTAAACACTGGGGTCTATTGGGGGGAAAAGGGGAGGGCCAGTGGGAGGCGGAGGTGAAGAGGGATAGCCTGGGGAGAAATGCCAAATGTGGGTGAAGGGGAGAAGAAAATCAAAGCACACTGCCATGTGTGTACCTACGCAACTGTCTTGCATGCTCTGCTCATGTACCCCAAAACCTATAATCCAATAAAAAATTAAAAAAAAAAAAAAAGAAAAGAAAAGGCCGTTGGATATTTTTTCAGACAGATTATATTCGGAGCAATTTTGCTTTTAACCTTGCGGTGCCTACATACTATTTAGATTTTTTTCGATTCGCTTAAATATAGAATTTCTGTATTTTACATGAGAGAGCATATTGAGTTGGTGTATATACTCCAAAGCAGAGTAGAATAGGGAATTGTATATTTTTTCTTACAGATTATATTCAGAGCAATTTTGCTTTTAACATTTGGGTGCCTAGATAATATTTAGATCTCTTCCGATTTGCTTAAATATAGATTTTCTGTATTTTACATTAGAGAGCATATGGAGTTGGTGTATATACTCCCAAACAGAGTAGAATAGGTCACTGTATATTTTTTCTGACAGATTATATTCAGAACAGTTTTGTTTTTAACATTGTGGTGCTTTGATAATATTTAGATATTTTCGAATCGGGTAAAATTAGAATTTTTGTATTTTACATGAAAGAGCATATTGAGTTGGTGTATATACTCCAGAACAGAGTAGAATAAGGCATTTTATATTTTATCTTATAGATTATATTCAGAGAAATTTTCTTTAATCTTTTTGGCGTCTAGATATTATTTAGATTTTTTTCCATTCGCGTAAGATTAGAATTTTGGTATTTTACCTGAGAGAGCATACTGAGCTGGTGTATATACTCCAAAACAGAGTAGAATAAGGCATTGTATATATTTTCCAGCAGACTATATTCAGAGCCATTTTCTATTAAACTTAAGAAACCTAGATATTATTTAGATTTTTTTCAATTCACGTAAAATTAGAATTTCGGTATTTTACATGAGAAAGCATATTGAGTTGGTGTATATACTCCAAAAGAATGTACAATAAGGCATTGTATATTTTTTGACAGATTATATTCAGAGTAATTTTGCTTTTATCATTGGGGTGCCTAGATAATATTTAGATTTTTTCAATTAACATAAAATTAGAATTTCGATATTTTATATGATAGAGCATACTTAGTTGGTGTATATACTCCAAAAACAGAGTAGAATAGGGCATTGTATATTGGTTCTGAAAGGTTATATTCAGAGCAATTTTGTTTTTAACATTGGGGTGCCTATATAATATTTAGATTTTTTTCAATACACGTAAAATATGAATTTCGGTATTTTACATAAGAGAGCATACTGAGTTGGTGTGTATACTCCGAAACAGAGTAGAAGAGAACATTATATATATTTTCTGGCAGATTATATACAGAGCAGTTTTGTTTTTAACATTGGGCTGCCTAGATAACATTTAGATTTTTTTCGAATCGCGTAAATTTAGAATTTCGGTATTTTACATGAGAAAGCATATTGAGTTCGTGTATATACTCCAAAACCGAGTAGAAAACGGCATTGTATATTTTTTCTGACAGAGTATATTCAGAGCAATTTTGCTTTTAACATTCGGGTGCTTAGATAATATTTAGATTTTTTCAATTCGGGTAATAGAATTTTTGTATGTTACATGAGAGAGCATATTGAGTTGGTGTATATACTACAAAACAGAGTACGAATAGGCACTGTATATTTTTTCTGACAGATTATATTCAGAGCAATTTTCCTTTTAACTTTGGGGTGCCTAGATCATATTTAGATTTTTTTCGATTCCCTTTAATATAGAATTTCTTTATTTTACATGAGAGAGCATATGGAGCTGGTGTATATACTCCAAAACAGAGTAGAATACGGCATTGTATATTTTTTCTAACATATTATATTCAGAGCAATTTTGTTTTTAACCTTGGGGTGCCTAGATAATATTTAGATTTTTATTGATTCACGTAAAATTAGAATTTCGGTATTTTACATGAAAGAGCACACTGAGTTGTTTTATATACTCCACAACAGAATAGAATAGGGAATTGTATATTTTTTCTGACAGATCATATTCAGAGCAATATTTCTTTTAACATTGGGGAGCATAAATAATATTTAGATTTTTTGCGATTCACGTAAATTTAGAATTTCGGTATTTTACATGGGAGAGCATACCGTGTTGGTTAATATACTCCAAAACAGAGTAGAATAAGGCATTGTATATTTTTTTTAACAGACTATATTCGGAGCCATTTTCCTTTAAATTTTTGGTGCCTTGATAATATTTAGATTTGTTTCAGTTCGCTTAAATATAGAATTTCTGTATTTTACAAGAGAGAGCATATGGAGTAGGTGTATATACTCCAAAACAAAGTAGAATAAGGCATTGTATATTTTTTTCTGACAGATTATATTCAGAGCAATTTTGTTTTTAATACCGGGGTGCCTAGATAATATTCAGATTTTTATCGGTTCACTTAAATATAGAATTTCTGTATTTTACATGAGAGAGCATACTGAGTTGGTGTATATACTCCAAAACAGCGTAGAATAAGGCATTGTATATTTATTCTGACAGAGTATATTTAGAGCTATATTTATATAATTTTGGCACGCCTAGATATTATATACATTTTTTTCGATTCACGTAAAATTAGAATTTCGGTATTTTACATGAGAGAGCATATTGAGTGAGTGAATATACGCCAAAACAGAGGAAAGATGGGCATTGTATATTTTTTCTGACAGATTATTTTCAGAGCAACTTTGCTTTTAAAATTCTGGTGCCTAGATAATATTTAGATTTATTTCGATTCAGGTAAAATTAGAATTTCGGTATTTTACATGAGAGAGCATACTGAGTTGGTTTATATACTACAAAAAAAAAAGGAGAATAAGGCATTGTATATTTTTTATAACAGAGTATTTCCGAGCCATTTTTTTTAACTTTGGCGCGCCTAGATATTATTTACATTCTTTTTGATTTGCGTAAAATTAGAATTTCGGAATTTTACATGAGAGGGAATACTGAGTTACTGTATATACTCCAAAACAAAGTAGCATAAGGCATTGAATATTTTTTCTAACAGACTATATTAAGAGCCATTTTCTTTTAACTTTGGGGTGCCTAAATAATATTTAGATTTTTTCGATTCACGTAAAAGTAGAATTTCAACATTTTACCTGATAGAGCATATTGAGTTAATGTATATACTACAAAACAGAGTAGAAAAGGGAATTGTATATTTTTTCTGACAGATTGTATTCAGAGCCATTTTACTTTTAACATTCGGGAGCCTAGATAATATTTAGATTTCTGTCGACTCACGTAAAATAAGAATTTCTGTATTTTACATGAGAGAGCACACTGAGTTGCTTTATATACTCAAAAACAGAGTAGAATAAAGCATTGTATATTTTTCCTAACAGACTAAATTCAGAGCCATTTTCTTTTAACTTTGGGGCACCTAGATATTATTTAAATTTTTTTCGATACGCGTAAAATTAGAAATACGTTATTTAACATGAGTGAGCATATTGAGTTGGTGTATATAATGCAAAACAGAGTAGAAAAACGCATTGTATATTTTTTATGACAGATTATATTCAGAGCAAATATGTTTTTTACATTGGGTTTCCTAGATAATATTTAGATTTTTTTGGATGCGCTTAAATTCAGAATTTCTGTATTTTACATGAGAGAGCACATTGAGTTGGTGTATATACTCCAAAACAGAGTAGAATGGGCCATTGTATACTTTTTCTGACAGATGATATTCAGAGCAATTTTTTCTTAACATTGGGGTGCCTAGATAATATTTAGATTTTTTTCAATTCACGTAAAATTAGAATTTCGGTATTTTACAGGAGAGAGCATATTGAGTTGGTGTGTATACTCCAAAACAGAGTAGAAAAGGGCATTGTATATTCTTTCTGACAGATTATATTCAGCGCAATTTTGCTTTTAACATTCGGATGCCTAGATAATATTTAGATTTTTTTCAATTCACGTAAAATTAGAATTTTGGTATTTTACTTGATAGAGCATATTGAGTTGGTGTATATAGTCCAAAACAGAGTAGAAAAGGGCATTATATATTTTTTCTAACAGACTGTATTTAGAGACATTTTCTTTTAATTTTGCGGCGCCTAGATATTATTTAGACTTTATTCGATTCGCGTAAAATTTGAATTTTGGTATTTTACATGAGAGAGCATACTGAGTTGGTGTATATACTCCAAAACAAAGTAGAATAAGGCATTGCATATTTTTTTTAACAGACTGTATTCAGAGCCATTTTCTTTTAACTTCAGGGCACCTAGATATAATTTAGATTATTTTCGATTCGTGTAAAATTAGGATTTCGGTATTTTACATGAGAGAGCATATGGAGTTGGTGTATGTACTCCAAAACGGAGTAGATTAGGACATTGTATATTTTTTTCTGACAGATTTTATTTAGAGCAATTTTGCTTTTAACATTGGTGTGCCTAGATAATATTTAGGTGTTTTTCGATGCACGTATAATTAGAATTTCCTTAATTTACATGAGAGAGCATACTGAGTTGATGTATATATTCCAAAACAGAGTAGAATAAGGCATTGTATATTTTCTATCACAGAGTATATTCAGAGCCATTTTCTTTTAACTTTTGCACGCTTAGATATTATTTTGATTTTCTTCGATTCGCGTAAAATTAGAATTTCGGTATTTTAAATGAGAGAGCATATTGAGTTCGTGTATATACTAAAAAACAGAGTAGAAAAGGACATTGTATATTTTTTCTTTCAAATTATATTGAGAGCAATTTTGCTTTTAACAATGGGGTGCCTAGATAATATTTAGGTTTTTTTCGATTCACGTAAAAATACAATTTCGGTATTTTACATGAGAGAGCATACTGAGTTAGTGTATATACTCCAAAACAGAGTAGAATAGGGCGTTGTATATTTTTTCCCTTAGATTATATTCAGAGCAACTTTGCTTTTAACATCAAGGTGCCTAGTTAATATTTAGATTTTATTCGCTTAACATAAAATTAGAATTTCGGTATTTTACATGAGAGAACATACTGAGTTGGTGTATGTACTCCAAAACAGGGTAGAATAAAGCATTGTATATTTTTTCTGACAGATTATATTCAGAGCAATTTTGTTTTTAACATTGGGGTGCCTAGATAATATTTAGGATTTTTTTTGATTCACGTAAAAATAGAATTTTGGTATTTTACCTGAGAGAGCATACTGAGTTGGTGTATATACTTCAAAACAGAGTAGAATAGGGCATTGTATAGTTTTTATGACAGATTATATTCAGAACAATTTTGTTTTTAACATTGGGGTGCCTAGATAATATTTAGATTCTTTTGATTAATGTAAAATTAAAATTTCTGTATCTTACATTAGAGAGCATACTGAGTTGCTGTATATACTCCAAAACAGTGTAGAATAAGACATTGTATATTTTTTCTAACAGACTATATTCAGAGCCATTTCTTTTAACGTTGAGGCGCCCAGAAATTATTTAGATCCTTTTCTATTCACATAAAATTAGAATTTTCGTTTTTTACATGAGAGAGCATATAGAGTTAATGTATATACTCCAAAACAGAGTTGAAATGGCCATTATATATTTTTTCTAACAGACTGCATTCAGAGCCATTTTCTTTTAACTTTGGGGCGCCTAGATATTATTTAGATTTTATTCGATTTGCATAAAATTAAAATTTCTGTATTTTACATGAAAGCTCCTACTGAGTTGGTGTATATACTCCAAAACATAGTAGAATAAGGCATTGTATATTTTTTCTAACAGACTATATTCAGAGCCATTTTCTTTTAACTTTGGGGCAAATAAATATTATTTAGATTTTTCTCGATTCAGGTAAATTTAGAATTTCGGTATTTTACAAAAGAGAGCATCTGGAGTTGTTGTATATACTCCGAAACAGAGTAGAATAGGGCATTATATATATTTTCTGGCAGATTATATTCAGAGCAGTTTTTTTTTTAACATTGGGATGTCTAGATAATATTTAAATTTTTTCCAATTCACGAAAATTAGAATTTCGGTATTTTACATGAGAGAGCATACTGAGTTGGTGTATATACTCCAAAACAAAGTAGAATAAGGCATTGTATATATTTTTTTAACGGACTGTATTCAGAGCCATTTTCTTTTATGTTTGGGGCTTTTAGATATAATTTAGATTTTTTTCGAATCATGTAAAATTAGAATTTCGGTATTTTACATGAGAGAGCATATTGAGTTGGTGTATATACTCCAAAACAGAGTAGAAAAGGGCATTGTATATTTTTTCTGACAGAGTATATTCAGAGCAATTTTGCTTTTAACATTCGGGTGCATAGATAATATTTAGATTTTATCGATTCACGTGAATGTAGAATTTTGGTATTTTACATAAGAGAGCATAATGAGTTGGTGTATATACTCCAAAACAAAGTAGAATAAGGCATTGTCTATTTTCTCTAACAGACTATATTGAGAGCCATGGGGCACCTAGATATTATATAGATTTATTTCAATTCGCATAAAATTAGAATTTCGGTATTTTACATTAGAGAGCATATTGAGTTGGTTTATATATTACTAAACAATGTAGAATTGAGCATTGTATATTCTCTCTTACAGAGTATATTCAGAGCAATTTTGTTTATAACATTGGGGTGCCTAGATAATATTTACATTTTTTTGATTCGAGTAAAATTAGAATTTATGTATGTTACATGATAGAGCATATTGAGTTGGTGTATATCCTACAACACAGAGTACGAAAGGGCACTGTATATTTTTTCTGACAGATTATATTCAGAGAAATTTTGCTTTTAACTTTGGGGTGCCTAGATCATATTTAGATTTTTTTCGATTCCCTTTAATATAGATTTTTGTATTTTACATGAGAGAGCATATGGAGTTGGTGTATATACTCCAAAACAGAGTAGAATAGGGCATTGTATATTTTTTATGACAGAATATATTCAGAGCAATTTTGTTTTCATCTTTGGGGTGCCTAGATAATATTTAGATTTTTTTGATTCGGTTAATATTAGAATTTCTGTATTTTACATGAGAGAGCATTGTGAGCTGGTGTATATACTCCAAGAAAGAATAGAATAAGGCATTGTATATTTTTTCTAACAGATTATATTCAGAGCCATTTTCTTTTAACTTTGGAGAGCCTAGATATTATTTAGATTGTTTTTGATTCGCGTAAAATTAGAATTTCAATATTTTACTTGAGAGAGCATACTGAGTTGGTGTATATACTCTAAAAAAGACTAGAATAGGGCATTCTATATATTTTCTGACAGATTATATTAAGAGCAATTTTGCTTTTAATATTGGGGTGCCTAGATAATATTTAGGTTTTTTTCGATTCGCTTAAATAGAGAATTTCTGTATTTCAAATGACAGAGCATATCTAGTTTGTGTATATACTCCAAAACAAAGTAGAATAGGGCAATCTATATTTTTTCTGAAAGAGTATATGCATAGCAATTTTCTTTTTAACATTGGGGTGCCTAGATAATATTTAGATTATTTTCGATTCACTTAAATATAGAATTTCTGTATTTTACATGAGAGAGCACACTGAGTTGGTGTATATAACCCAAAAAAGAGTAGAATAAGCATTGTATATTTTTTCTAACAGACTATAATCAGAGCCATGTTCTTTTAGCTTTGGGGCTTTTCAATATTATTTAAATTTGTTTCGATTCACATAAAATTAGAATTTCTGTATTTTACATGAGAGAGCATATTGAGTTGGTGTATATACTCCGAAACAGAATAGAATAGAGTATTGTATAACTTTTCGGACAGATTATATTCAGAGAAATCTTTTTTAACATTGGAATGCCTAGATAATATTTAGATTTGTTTCAATTCACGTAAAATTAGAATTTCTGTATTTTACATGAGAGAGCATACTGAGTTGGTATATATACTCCAGAGAAAATTAGAATACGGCATTGTTTATTTTTTCTAACAGAGTGTATAAAGAAGCATTGTCTTTTAACTTTGGGGCGCCTAATGTTCTTTATATTTTTTTTGATTCACGTAAAATTAGAATTTCAGTATTTTACATGAGATGTCATATTGAGTTGGTGTATATACTACAAAACAAAGTAGAAAAGGGCATTGTATATTTTTTCTGACAGATTAAATTCAGAGAAATTTTGCTGTTAACACTGGGGTGCCTGGGTAATATTTAGATTTTTTTCGATTAACGTAAATTTAGAATTTCGGTATTTTACATGAGAGAGCATACTGAGTTGGTTTATATACTATAAAAAAGAGTAGAATAGGGCATTTTATATTTTTTATGACAGACTATATTCGGAGCAATTTTGTTTTTAACATTGGGGTTCCTAGACAATATTTAGATTTTTTCGATTCGGGTAAAATTAGAATTATTCTATTTTACATGAGAGAGCATACTGAGTCAGTGTATATACTTCAAGACAGAGTAGAATATGGCATTGTACATTTTTTCTAACAGACTATATTCAGAGCCATTTTCTTTTTACTTTGGCGCGCCTAGTTATTATTTAGATTTTTTTAGATTCCCATAAAATTAGAATTTCGGTATTTTAAATGAGAGAGCACATTGTGTTGGTGTATATACTCCAAAACACATTAGAATAAGGCATTCTATATTTTTTCTAACAGACTATATTCAGAGCCATTTTCTTTTAACTTTCGGGCGTCTAGATATTTTTCAGATTTTTTTCAATTGGCGTAAAATTAGAATTTCTGTATTTTACATGAGAGAGAATATTGATTTGGTGTATATACTACAAAACAGAGTAGAATAGGGCATTTTATATTTTTTCGACAAATTATATTCAGAGCAAGTTTGATTTTATCATTGGGGTGCCTAGATAATATTTATATTTTTCTTGATTCGCTTAAATATAGAATTTCTCTATTTTACATGAGAGAGCATATGGAGTTCGTTCATATACTCCAAAACAGTAGAATAGGGCATTGTATGTTTTTTCTGACAGATTATATTCAGAGCAATTTTGCTTTTAACATTGGGGTGTCTCGATAATATTTATATTTTTGTCGATTCACGTGAAGTTAGAATTTCTGTATTTTACATGACAGAGCAAAATGAGTTGGTGTATTCACTCAAAAAGAGAGTAGCATAAGGCATTGTACATTTTTTCTAATAGACTATATTCCGAGCAATTTTCTTTTAACTTTGGCGTGCTTAGATATCGTTTAGATAGTTTTTGATAAGCGTAAAATTAGAATTTCGGTATTTTACATGAGAGAGCATATGGAGTAGTTGTATATACTCCAAAATAGAGTAGAATAAAACATTGCATATTTTTTCTAACAGATTGTATTCAGAGAAATTTTGCTTTTAACATTGGGTGCCTAGATAATATTCAGGTGTTTTTCGATTCACTTAAATTTAGAATTTCGGTATTTTACATGATAGAGCATATTGAGTCGGTGTATATACTACAAAACTAAGTAGAAAAGGGCATTGTATATTTTTTCTGAAAAATCATATTCAGAGCAATTTTGCTTTTAACATTGGGGTGCCTAGATAATATTTAGAGTTTTTTCGATTCGCTTTAAAATAAAATTTTTGTATTTTACATGAGAGAGCATATGGAGTTGGCGTATATACTCCAAAACATAGTAGAATAGGGAATTTTATATTTTATTCTGACAGATCATATTCAGAGTAATTTTGTCTTTAACATTGGGGTGCCTTGATAATATTCAGATTTTTTTTGATTTGCTTAAATATAGAATTTCTGTATTTTACATGAGAGAGCATACTGAGTTGGTGTATATACTCCGAAACAGCGTAGATTTAGGCATTGTATATTTTTTTAACAGACTATATTTACAGCTATTTTCATTTAACTTTGGGGTGCCTAGATATTATTTAGATTATTTTCAATTCACGTAACATTAGAATTTCGGTATTTTTCATGAGAGAGCATATTGAGTTGGTGTATATACTCCAGAACAGAGTAGAAATGGGCATTGTATATTTTTTCTGACAGATTATTTTCAGAGCAATTTTGCGCTTAGATAATATTTAGATTCATTTTGATTCACGTAATTTAGAATTTCGGTATTTTAATTGAGAGAGTATACTGAGGTGGTGTATATACTCCAAAAAAGAGTATAATAAGGCATTGTATATTTTTTCTAACAGACTACATTCAGAGCCATTTTCTTTTAACTTTGGGGTGCCGAGATATTATTTAGGTTTTTTTCAATTTGTGTAATTTAGGATTTCGGTATTTTACATGAGAGACAATATTGAGTTGGTGTATATACTCCAAAACAGAGTAGAAAAAGGCATTGTATACTTTTTCTGACAGATTATATTCAGAGCAATTTTTCTTTTAACATTCGGGTGCCTAGTTAATATTTAGATTTCTTTCAATTCACATAAAATTAGAATTTCGGTATTTTACATGAGAGAGCATACTGAGTTTGTGTATATACTCCAAAACAAAGTAGAATAAGTCATTATATATTTTCTCTAACAGACTATATTCAGACCATTTTCTTTTAACTGTGGGGTGCCTAGATAATATTTAGATTTTCTTCGATTCACGTAAAATTAGAATTTTGGTATTATACATGATAGAGCATATTGAGTTGGTTTATATACTACAAAACAGACTAGAAAAGGGCACTGTATATTTTTTCTGACAGATTGTATTCAGAGCAATTTTGCTTTTAACATTGGGGTGACTCGATAATATTTAGATTATTTTCGATTCACGTTAAGTTAAAATTTCGGTATTTTACAAGAGAGACAATGCTGAGTTGGTGTATATAGTCCAAAAAAGAGTAGAATAAGGCATTGTATATTTTTTCAAACAGACTATGCTCAGAGCCATTAATTTTTATCTCTGGGGCGAGTAGATATTATTTAGATTTTTTTCGATTAGCGTAATTTAGGATTTCGGTATTTTACATGAGAGACCATATTGAGTTGGTTTATATACTCCAAAACAGAGTAGAAAAGGGCATTGTATACTGTTCCTGACAGATTTTATTCAGAGCAATTTTGCTTTTATCATTCGGGTGCCTAGTTAATATTTAGATGTTTTTTGATTCACGGAAAATTAGAATTTCGTTATTTTACATAAGAGAGCATACTGAGTTGGTGTATATACTCCAAAACAGAATAAAATAAGGCATTGTATATTTTTTCTAACAGACTATATAAAGAGCCATTTTCTTTTAACTTTAGGGCACATAAATATTATTTAAATTCTTTTCTATTCATGTAAAATTAAAATTTCGGTATTTTACATGAGAGAGCATATTTAGTTGGTATATATACTACAAAGAAGTGTAGAAAATGGCATTGTATATTTTTTCTGATAGATTATATTCACAGCAATTTTGCTGTTAACATTCTGGTGCCTAGATAATATTTAGATTTCTTTCCATTCGCTTAAATATAGAATTTCTGTATTTTACATGAGCGAGCATATGGAGTTGGTGTATATAGTCCAAAACAGAGTAGAATGGGGCATTGTATATTTTTTCTGACAGATTATATTCAGAGCAATTTTGCTTTTATTATTTGGGTGCCTAGAAAATAATTTGATTATTTTCCATTGACGTAAACTTATAATTTTGGTATTTTAAATGAGAGAGCATACTGTGTTGGTGTATATACTCCAAAACAGAGTAAAATAGGGCATTGTATATTTTTTCGTACAGATTATTTCAGAGCCATTTTCTTTTAACTTTGGGGCACCTAGATATTATTTAGATTTGTTTCGATTCGTGTAAAATTAGAATTTCGATATTTTACATGAGAGAGCATATTGAGTTGGTGTATATACCACAAAACAGAGTAGAAAAAAGCATTGTATATTTTTTCTGACAAATTATAGTCAGAGAAATTTTTCTTTTAACCTTAAGGTTCCTAGATAATATTTTGAGTTTTTTCGATTCGCTTAAATATAGAATTTCTGTATTTTACATAAGAAAGAATATGGAGATGGGGTATATACTCCAAAACAGAGTAGAATATGGTATTGTATATCTTTTTCTGACAGATGATATTCAGAGTAATTTTTTTAAACATTGGGGTGCCTAGATAATATTCAGATTTTTTTCGATTTCTGTAAAATAAAATTTCGGTATTTTACAAGAAAGAGCATACTGAGTTGGTGTATATAGTCAAAAACAAAGTAGAATAGGGCATTGTATATTTTTTCTGACAGATTATATTAAGAGCAATTTTGATTTTAACATTGGGGTGCCTAGATAATATTTAGATTATTATCGATTCGCTTAAATATAGAATTTCTCTATTTTACATGAGAGATCATATGGAGTTGGTGTATATACTTCAAAACAGGGTATAAGACGGCATTGTATATTTTTTCTGACAGACTATATTCAGAGCAAATTTGTTTTTAGCATTGGGTTTTCTAGATAATATTAGGATATTTTTTGATTCGCTTAAATATAGAAGTTGTGTATTTTACATGAGAGAGTATATGGAGTAGGTGTATATACACAAAAACAGAGTAGAATAAGGCATTGTATATTTTTTCTGACAGATTATATTAAGAGCAATTTTCCTTTTAACATTGGGGTGCCTAGATAATATTTAGATTTTTTTCGATCCATGTAAATTTAGAATTTCCGTATTTTATATAAGAGAGCATACTGAGCTGGTTTATATACTCCAGAACAGAGTAGAATAAGGCATTTTATATTTTATCTAATAGACTATATTCAGAGAATTTTTTTTTTATTTTTTGGGTGCCTAGATATTATTTAGATTTTTTTCGATTCACGTAAAATTAGAATTTTGGTATTTTACCTGAGAGAGCATACTGAGCTGGTGTATATACTCCAAAAAAGAGTAGAATAAGGCATTGTATATTTTTTCCAGCAGCCTATATTGAGAGTTATTTTCTATTAAATTTAAGAAGCCTAGATATTATTTAGATTTTTTTCGATTCACGTAAAATTAGAATTTCGGTATTTTACATGAGAGTGCATATTGAGTTGGTGTATACACTCCAAAACAGAGTAGAAAAAACATTGTATATTTTTTTGACAGATGATATTCAGAGTAATTTTGCTTTGAACATTGGGGTGCCTAGATAATATTTAGATTTTTTTGATTAACATAAAATTAGAATTTCGATATTTTACATGATAGAGCATACTTAGTTGGTGTATATACTCCAAAACAGAGTAGAATAAAACATTGTATATTGGTTCTGAAAGCTTATATTCAGAGCAATTTTTTTTTTAACATTGGGGTGCCTATATAGTATTTACATTTTTTTTGATACACGTAAAATATGAATTTCGGTATTTTACATAAGAGAGCATACTGAGTTGGTGTATATACTTTAAAACAGAGTAGAAAAGGGCATTGTGTATTTTTTTCTGACAGATTGTATTCAGAGCAGTTTTGTTTCTAACATTGGGGTGACTAGATAATATGTAGATTTTTTCGATTTGGGTAAAATTAGAATTTCTGTATTTTACATGAGAGAGCATACTGAGTTAATGTATATACTCCAAAACATAGTACAATAAGGCATTGTATATTTTTTCTAACGTACTATATTCAGAGCGATTTTCTTTTACCTTTGGGGCACATAGATATTATTTAGATCCTTTTCGATTCGTGTAAAATTAGAATTTCAGTATTTTACATGAAAGAGCATATTGCGTTGGTTTAGATATTCCACAACAACGTAGAATAGGGCATTGTATAATTTTTCTGACAGATTATATTCAGAGCAAATTTGCTTTTAATATTGAGTTGCAGAGATAATATTTAGATATTTTTCGATTCATGTAAAATTAGAATATCATTATTTTACATGAGAGAGCTCGCTGAGTTGGTGTATATACTCCAAGAAATAATAGAAAAGGGCATTGTATAATTTTTCTGACCGATTATATTCAGAGAAATTTTGTTTTTAACATTGGGGTGCCAAGATAATATGTAGATTTTTTTCTATTAATGTATAATTAGAATTTCAGTATTTTATATGAGAGAGCATACTGAGTTGGTTTATATACTCCAAAACAGAGTAGAATAAGGCATTGTATATTTTTTATAACAGACTGTATTCACAGCCATTTCCTTTTAACTTTGGGGAGCCTAGATATTATTTAGCTTTTTTACGATTCGCATAAAATTAGTATTTCGGTATTTTACATGAGAGAGCATATTGAGTTGGGGTATATACTACAAAACAGAGTAAAAAAAAGCATTGTATATTTTTTCTGACAAATTATATTCAGAGCAATTTTGCTATTAACGTCGGGGTGCCTAGATAATATTTAGATATTTTTCGATTCGCTTAAATATAGAATTTCTGTATTTTATATGAGAGAGCATATGGAGTTGGTTTATATACTCCAAAACAGAGTAGAATAGGACATTTTATATTTTATCTTACAGATTATATTCAAAGAAATTATGTTTTTAATATTGGGGTTCCTAGATAATATTTAGAATTTTTCGATTAGGGTGAAATTACAATTTCTTTATTTTACATGAGAGAGCATAATGAGTTGCTGTATATACCCCAAAACAGAGTAGAGTAGGGCATTTTATATTTTATCTGACAGATTATATTCAGAGAAATTATGTTTTTAACATTGGGGTGCCTAGATAATATTTAGATTTTTTTCAATTCACATAAATATAGAATTTCTGTATTTTACATGAGAGAGAATATGGAGTTGGTGTATATCCTCCGAAACAGAGTAGAATATGGCATTGTATATTTTTTTTGACAGATTGTGTTCAGAGCAATTTTGTTTCTAAAATTGTTGTGCCTTGATAATATTTAGATTTTTTCGATTCAGGTAAAATTAGAATTTCCGTATTTTACGTGAGAGAGCGTATTTAGTTGGTGTATATACTCCATAACACAGCAGAATAGGGCAATGTATATTTTTTCTGACAGATTATATTCAGAGCAATTTTGCTTTTAACATTAAGGTACCTATATAATATATAGATTTTTATCGATTCGCTTAAATATATAATTTCTGTATTTTAAGTGAGAGAGAATATTGAGTTGGTGTATATACTCCAAAACAGAGTAGAATAGGGCATTTTCTATTTTATCTGACAGATTATATTCAGAGAAATTATGTTTTTAATATTGGGGTGCCTTGATAATATTTAGAATTTTTCGATTAGGGTGAAATTAGAATTTCTTTATTTTACATGAGAGAGCATACTGAGTTGGTGTATATACTCCAAAACAGAGTAGAATAAGGCATTGTATATTTTTTCTAACAGACTATATTCACCGCCATTTCCTTTTAATTTTGGGGCGCCTAGATATTATTTAGATTTTTTTCGATTTGGGTAAAATTAGCATCTCTGTATTTTACATGAGAGAGCATACTGACTTGGTGTATATACTCCAAAACAGAGTAGAATTAGGTATTGTATATATTTCTAACAGACTGCCTTCAGAGCCAATTTCTTTTAGCCTTTGGGCGCCTAGATATTATTTAGATTTTTTTCGATTCGTGTAAGTTTGAATTTCGGTATTTTACATTAGAGAGCATATTGAGTTGGTTTATATAGTCCAAAACAGAGTAGAAAAGGGCATTGTATATTCCTTCTGTCACATCATATTCACAGCAATATTGCTTTTTATATTGGGGTGCTTCGATAATATTTAGATTATTTTTGATTCACGTAAAATTATAACTTAAGTTTTTTACATGAGAGAGCATTTGGTGTTGGTGTATGTATTTCCAAACAAAGTAGAAAAGGGCATTGTATATTTTTTCTGACTGATTATATTCAGAGAAATTTTGCTATTAACATTGGGGTGCCTATATATTATTTTGATTTTTTTCGATTCACATAAATATAAAATATCTGTATTTTACATGAGAGAGCATATGGAGTTGGTGTATATCTTCCAAAACAGAGTAGAATAGGGCATTGTATATTTTTTTGACAGATTATATTCAGAACAATTTTATTTTTAACATTTGGGTGCCTAGATAATATTTAGATTTTTTTCGATTCACGTAAATTTAGAATTTCTCTATTTTACATGAGAGAGCATATGGAGATTGTGTATATACTCCAATACAGGGTAGAATGGGGCATTGTATATATCTTCTGAGAGATTATATTCAGAGCATTTTGGTTTTTAACATTTGGGTGTCTAGATAATATTTAGATTTTTGTATTCGGTAAAATTAGAATTTCTGTATTTTACACGAGAGAGCATACTGAGTTGGTGTATATACTACAAAACAGAGTAGAATAAGGCATTGCATATTTTTTCTAACAGAGAATATTCTGAGCCATTTTCTTTTAAGTTTGGGGCGCCTACATATTATTTAGAATTTTTTCCATGCGCATAAAATTAGAATTTCTGTATTTTATATGAGAGAGCATATTGCGGTGGTGTATATACCCCAAAACATAGGAGAAAAGGGCATTGTATATTTTGTCTGACAGATTATAATTAGAGCAATATTTCTTTTAACATTCGGGTGCCTAGATCATTTTTAGATTTTTTTCGATTCACGTAAAATTAGAATTTCTGTATTTTACATGAGAGAGCATACAGAGTTGGTCTATATACTCCAAAACAGAGTAGAATAGGGCATGTTATATGTTGTCTCACAGATGATACTTGGAGCAATTTTGTTTTTAAAATGGGGGTGCCTAGATAATATTTAGATATTTTCGATTCGCGTAAAATTACAATTTAAGTATTTTACTTGAGAGAGCATATGCAGTTGGTGTATATACTCCAAAGAATAGAAAAGGGCACTGTATATTTTTTCTGACAGATTATATTCAGTGCAGTTTTGCTTTTAACATTGCGGTGCCTAGATAATATTTAGATATTTGTCGATTCACGTAAATTTAGAATTTCGGTATTTTACATGAGAGAGCATATGGATTTGGTGTATATACTCCAAAACAGAGTAGAATAGGGCATTGTATATTTTTTCTGACAGATTATATTCAGAGCCATTTTGCTTTTAACATTGTGGTGCCTAGATAATATTTAGATTTTTTTGGATTCGCTTAAATATAGAATTTCTGCATTTTACATGAAAGAGCATATTGAGTTGGTGTATATACTCCAAAATAGAGTAGAAAATGGCATTGTATATTTTTTCTGACAGATTATATTCAGTGCAATTTTTTTTTTACATTGCACGGCCTAGATATTATTTAGATTTTTTCGATTCAGGCAAAATTTAAATTTCTGTATTTTACATGATAGAGCATATTGAGTTGGTGTATATACTACAAAACAGAGTAAAAAGGGTTATTGTATATATTTTCTAAGAGATTATATTCAGAGCCATTTCTTTTAACTGGGAGGGGCATAGATATCATTTAGATTTTTATTGATTCGCGTAAGATTACAATTTCGGTATTTTATATGAGAGAGCATAATGAGTCGGTGTATATACTCCAAAACAGAGTAGAAAAGGTCATTGTATATTTTTTCTGACAGATTATATTCAGAGCAATTTTGCTTTTAACATTGGGGTGCCTAGATATTATACAGATTTTTTTCGATTCGCTTAAATTTAGAATTTCTGTATTTTACGTGAGAGAGAATATTGAGTTGGTGTATATACTCCAAAACAGAGTACAATAAGGCATTGTATATTTTTTCTGACAGACTATATTCAGAGCAATTTTTTTTTTAACATTGTGGTGCCTAGATAATACTTAGATGTTTTCGATTCTGGTAAAATTAGAATTTCAGTAATTTACATGACAGAGCATATTGAGATGCTGTATATACTCCAAAACAGAGTAGAAAAAGCATTGTGTACTTTTTTTGACAGACTATATTCAGAGCAATTTTGGTTATAACATTGGAATGCCTAGATAATACTTAGAATTTTATCGGTTCGTGTAAAACTAGAATTTCTGATACTTACCTGGGAGAGCATATTGAGTTGGTGTATATACTCCAAAACAGAGTAGAAGAAGGCATTATATATTTCTTTTGACAGATTACATTCAGTCCAATTTTGCTTTTAAGATTGGGTTACCTAGATTATACTTAGATGTTTTTCGATTCACGTTAAATTAGAATTTCGTTTTTTTACACGGGAGAGTATACTGAGTTGGTGTATATACTCCAAAAAAGAGAAGAAAAGGGCATTGTATATATTTTCTGACAGATCATACTCAGAGAAATTTTGCTTTTAACATTGGGGTGCCTAAATAATATTTAGATTTCATTCGATAAGCGTCAATTTATAATTCCAGTATTTTACATGTGAGAGCATATTGAGTTGGTGTATATACTCCATAACAGAGTAGAATAGGACATTGTATATTTTCTCTGATAGATTATATTCAGAGAAATTTTGTTTTTAACATTGGGGTGCCTACATAATATTTAGATATCTTTTGATTCGCTTAAATATAGAATTTCTCTATTTTAAATGAGAGAGCATATAAAGTTGGTGTATATACTCCAAAACAGAGAAGAATAGGGCAATGTATATTTTTTCTGACAGATTTTATTCAGAGAAATTTTGTTTTTAACATTGGGGTGCCTGGATATTATTTAGTTTTAATTCGATTCACGTAAAATTAGAATTTAGGTATTTTAGATAAGAGAGGATATGGAGTTGGTGTATATACTCGAAAACAGAGTAGAATAGGGCATTGTATATTTTTTCTGACAGATTGTATTCAGAGCAGTTTTGTTTTAAACATTGGGGTTCCTAGATAATATTTAGATTTTTTTCGATTTGCTTAAACATAGAATTTCTGTATTTTACATGAGAGAGCATATGGAGTTGCTGTATACACTAGAAAACAGAGTAGAATAGGGCGTTTTATTATTTTTTTCTGACAGATTATATTCAGAGCAATTTTGGTTTTAACATTGGGGTGCCTAGATAATATTTAGATTTTATCGATTCAGGTGAAATTAGAATTTCTGTATTTTACATGAGAGAGCATAATTAGTTGGTTTATATACTCTAAAACAGAGTAGAATAAGGTATTGTGAATTTTTTCTAACAGAATATATTCAGAGCCATTTTCTTTTAACTTTCGGGAGCCAGATTTTATTAAGATTTTTTTCTATTCACGTAAAATTAGAATTTCGGTATTTTACATGAGACAGCATATTGAGTTGGTGTATATACTACAAAACAGAGTAGAAAAGAACATTGTATATTTTTTCTGAAAGATTATATTCAGAGAAATTTTGCTTTTAACATTGGGGTGCCCAGATAATATACAGATTTTTTTCGATTCGCTTAAATATAAAATTTCTGTATTTTACATGATAGAGAATACGAACTTGGTTTATATATTACAAAACAGAGTAGAATAGGGCATTGTATATTTTTTCTGACAGATTATATTCAGAGCAATTTTGTTTTTAACATTGTGGTTCCTAGATAATATTTAGATTTTTTCGATTTGGGTAAAATTAGAATTTTTGTATTTTAAATGAGATAGCATATTGAGTTGGTGTATATACTACAAAACAGAGTAGAAAAGGGCATTGTATATTTCTTCTGACAGATTATATTCAGAGCAATTTTGCTTTAAACATTGTGGTGCCTAGATAATTAGATTTTTTTCGATTCACCTATAATTATAATTTCTGTCTTTTACATAAGAGAGCATGAGTTGGTGTATATACTCCAAAACAGAGTAGAATAAGGCATTGTATATTTTTTCTAACAGAATATATTCAGAGTCATTTTCTTTTAACTTTGGGGAACGGAGATATTATTTAGATTTCCTTCGATTTGCGTAAAATTAGAATTTCAGTATCTTACATGAGAGAGCATATTGATTTGGTGTATATACTACAAAATAGAGTAGAAAAGGGCATTGTATATTTTCACTGACAGATTATATTCAGAGCAATTTTGCTTTTAACATAGGGGTACCTAGATAATATTGAGTTTTTTTCGATTTGCTTATATATAGAATTTCTTTATTTTACATGAGTGATCATATGGAGTTGGTGTATATACTCAAGAACAGAGTGGAATAGGTCATTGTATTTTTTTTCTGACAGATTGTATTCAGAGCAATTTTGTCTTTAACATTGAAGTGCCTAGATAATATTTAGATTGTTTTCGATTCACGTAAAATTAGAAATTCTGTATTTTACATGAGGGAGCATACTGAGTTGGTGTATATACTCCAAAACCGGGTAGAATAAGACATTGTATATTTTTTCTGAAAGAGTATATTTTGAGCCATTTTCTTTTTATTTTGGGGCACCGAGATATTATTTAGATTTTTTTCGATTTGCATAAAATTATAATTTCGGTGTTTTACTTGAGAGAGCATATTGAGTTGGTTTATATACTACAAAACAGCGTAGAAAAGGGCATTGTATATTTTTTCTGACAGATTGTATTCAAAGCAATTTTGCTTTTAACATTGGGGTAACTACATAATATTTAGATTTTTTTCGATTCGCTTAAATATTGATATTCGGTATTTTACATGAGAGAGCATATTGAGTTGATGTATATACTCCAAAACAGAGTAGAATAGGGCATTGTATAGTTTTTCTGACAGATTATATTCAGAACAATTTTGTTTTTAAAATTTGGGTACCTAGGTAATATTTAGATTTTTCTCGATTCACGTAAAATTAGAATTTTCGTGTTTTATATGAGGTAGCATACTGAGTAGGTTTATATTCTACAAAACACAGTAGAATAAGGTAGTGTATATTTTTTCTAACAGACTATATTCAGAGCCATTTTCTTTTAACTTTGGGGTGCCAAGATATTATTTAGATTTATTTCGATTTGCGTAAAATTAGAATTTCCGTATCGTACATGAGAGAGCATATTCAGTTGGTGTATATACTACAAAACAGAGTAGAAAAGGGCATTGTATATTTTCACTGACAGATTATATTCAGTGCAATTTTTCTTTTAACATAGATGTGCCTAGATAATATTGAGATTTTTTTCGATTTGATTAAATATAGTATTTCTTTATTTTACATGACAGAGCATATGGAGTTGGTGTATATACTCAAAAACAGAGTCGAATAGGTCACTGTATATTTTTTCTGACAGATTGTATTTAGACCAATTTTGTCTTTAACATTGGGGTGCCTAGATAATATTTAGATTGCTTTCGATTCGTGTAAAATTAGAATTTCGGTATCGTACATGAGAGAGCATATTCAGTTGGTGAATATACTACAAAACAGCGTAGAAAAGGGCATTGTATATTTTTTCTGACAGTTTATATTCACAGCAATTTTTTTTTTAACATTGGGGTTCCTAGATGATATTTACATTTCTTTCGATTCGCTTAAATATAGATATTCGGTATTTTAAATGAGAGAGCATATGGAGTTGGTGTATATACTACAAAACAGAGTAGAATAGGGCATTGTATAGTTTTTCTGACAGATTATATTCAGAGCAATTTTGTTTTTAAAATTTGGGTACCTAGTAAATATTTAGATTTCTTTTGATTCACGTAAAATTAGAGTTTTGGTATTTTACATGAGATAGCATACTGAGTTGGTGTATATTCTCCAAAACAGAGTAGAATAAGGTAGTGTATATTTTTACTAACAGACTATATTCAGAGCCATTTTCTTTTAACTTTGGGGCGCCTATATATTAGTAAGATTTTCTTCGATTCACGTAAATGTAGAATTTCCGTATTTTACATGAGAGAGCATACTGATTTGTTGTATATACTACAAAACAGAGTAGAATAAAGCATTGTATATTTTTTCTGACAGATTATATGCAGAGCAATTTTGCTTTTAACATTGCGGTGCCTAAATAATATTTATATTTTTTTCGATTCGCTTAAATATAAAATTTCTGTATTTTATATGAGAGGGCATATGGAGTTGGTGTATATACTC
Source organism: Callithrix jacchus (assembly GCF_049354715.1). Lineage (NCBI taxonomy): Eukaryota > Metazoa > Chordata > Mammalia > Primates > Cebidae > Callithrix > Callithrix jacchus. The sequence continues at coordinate 54,339,289 of NC_133519.1, forward strand.
CAAAACTTAGTAGAATAAGGCATTTTTTATTTTTTCTAACAGACTATATTCAGAGATATTTTCTCTTAACTTTCGGGGGCCTAGATATTATTTAGATTATTTTCGATTCATGTAAAATTAGAATTTCGGTATTTTACAGGAGAGAGCATATTGAGTTTCTGTATATACTCCAAAACAGAGTAGAAAAGGGCATTGTCTATTTTATATGACAGATTATATTAAGAGCAATTTTTCCTTTTACATTGGGGTGCCTAGATAATATTTAGATTTCTTTCGATTCGCTTAAATATAGAACTTCTGTATTTTACATGAGAGAGCATATTCAGTTGTTATATAACTCCAGAAAGAAGTAGAAAAGGGAATTGTGTATTTTTTCTGAAAGATTGTATTCAGAGCAATTTTGTTTTTAACATTGGTGAGCCTAGATTCTATTTAGATTTTTATTCAATTCGCATCAATATAGAATTTTTGTATTTTACGTGAGACAGCATATGTAGTTGGTGTATATACTCCAAAACAGAGTAGAATTGGGAATTGTATATTTTTTCTGAGAGATTATATTCAGAGTAATTTTTTTTTAACATTGGGGTGCCTAGATAATATTTAGATTTCTTCAATTCGGGTAAAATTAGAATTTCGGTATTTTACATGAGAGAGCATTCTTAGTTGTAGTATATACTCCAAAACAGAGTACAATAAGGCATTGTATATTTTCTCTAACAGAATATATTCAGCGCCGTTTTCTTTTAACATTGGGCCGCCTAGATATTATTCTGATTTTTTTGGATTCGTGTAAAATTAGAATTTCGGTATTTTACATGAGAGAGAGTATTGAGTTGGTGTATACACTCCAAACAGAGTACAAAAGGGCATTGTATATTTTTTCTGACAGATTATATTCAGAGCAATTTTGCTATTACATTAGGGTTCCTAGATAATATTTAGTTTTTTTTCCATTCACGTAAATTTAGAATTTAGGTATTTTACATGAGAGAGCATTCTGAGGTGGTGTATATACTCCAAAACAGAGTAGAATAAGGCATTGTATATTTTTTCTAACAGACTATATTCATTGCCATTTTCTTTTAACTTTGGGGTGCATAAATATTATTTAGATTTTTTTTGATTCACGAAAAACTTGAATTTCGGTATTTTACATGATAGAGCATATTGAGTTGGTTTATATACTCCAAAACAAAGTAGAAAAGGGCAGTGTATATTTTTTCTGACAGAATATATTCAGAGAAATTCTGCTTTTAGCATTGGGGTGCCTAGATAATATTTAGATTTTTTTCAATTCGCTTAAATATAGAATTATTCTATTTTACATGAGAGAGCATATCGAGTTGCTGTATATACTCCAAAACAGAGTAGAATGAGACATTGTATATTTTTTCAAACAGACTATATTCAGAGCCATTTTCTTTTAACTTTGGGGTGCATAGATATTATTTAGATTTTTTTCGATTCACGTAAAATTAGAATTTCGGTATTTTACATGAGAGAGCATACTGAGTTGGTGTATATACTAGAAAGCAGAGTAGAATAGGGCATTGTATATTTTTCTGACAGATTATATTCAGAGCAATTTTGCTTTTAACATTGGGGTTCCTGGACAATATTTAGATTTTTTTCAATTCACGTTAATTTAGAATTTCGGTATTTTACATCAGAGAGCATACTCAGTTGGTGTATATACTCCAAAACAGAGTAGAAAAGGGCATTGTCTATTTTTTCTGACAGATTATATTCAGAGCAATTTTTCCTTTAACATCGAGGTGCCTAGATAATATTTAGATTTTTTTCGATTCGCTTAAATATAGAACTTCTGTATTTTACATGAGAGAGCATATGGAGTTGGTATATATACTCCAAAACCGAGTAGAATAGGGAATTGTATATTTCTTCTGAAAGATTATATTCAGAGCAATTTTGTTTTTATCTTTGGGGTGCCTAGATTATATTTAGATTTTTATTCAATTCGCATAAATATAGAATATTTGTATTTTACATGAGAGAGCATATTGAGTTGGTGTATATACGCCAAAACAGCGTAGATTTGGGAATTGGATATTTTTTCTGACAGATTATATTAAGAGTAATTTTATTTTAACATTGGGATGCCTAGATGATATTTAGATTTTTTCGATTCGCTTAAATATATAATTATTTTATTTTACATGAGAGAGCATATCGAGTTACTGTATATACTCCAAACCAAAGTAAAATAGGGCATTGTATATGTATTCTGACAGCTTACATTCAGAGAAATTATATTTTTAACATTGGGGTGTCTAGATAATATTTAGATTTTTTTCAATTCACGTAAAATTAGAATTTCGTTATTTTACATGAGGAAGCATACATAGTTGGTGTATATACTGCAAAACAGAGTAGAATAAGGCATTGTATATTTTATCAAACAGACAATATTCAGAGTCGTTTTCTTTTAACTTTAAAGCGCCTAGATATTATTTAATTTTTTTTCGATTCGCATAAAATTAGAATTTCGGTATTTTACATGAGAGAGCATATTGAGTTGGTGTATATACTGGAAAACAGAGTAGAAAAAGGCATTGTATATTATTTCCGACAGATTATATTCAGAGCAATTTTGCTTTAAACATTGGGGTGCCTAGATAATATTTAGATTTTTTTCGATTTACGTATATTTAGAATTTCGGTATTTTACATGAGAGAGCATACTGAGTTGGTGTATATACTCCAAAGCAGAGTAGAATAAGGCATTGTATATTTTTTCTGACATATTATATTCAGAGACATTTTCTTTTAACATTGGGGTGCCAAGATAATATTTAGATTTCATCCGATAATCGTAAATTTATGATTTCAGTATTTTACAGAAGAGAGCATATTGAGTTGGTGAATATACTCCAAAACAGAGTAGAAAAGGGCATTGTATATTTTTTCTGACAGATTATATTTAGAGCAATTTTTCTTTTAACATTGGGGTGCCTAGATGATATTTAGATTCTTTTCGATTCGCGCAAACTTATATTTTCGGTATTTTATATAAGAGAGCATATTCACTTGGTGTATATACTCCAAAACCAAGTAGAAAAAAGCATTGTATATTTTTTCTGACAGATTATATTCAGCACAATTTTGCTTTTAACATTGGGGTGCCTAGAAAATCTTTAGAATTTTTTTGATTCGTGTAAATTTAGAATTTCGGTATTTTACACGAGAGAGCATATTGAATTGCTGTATATACTCCAAAACAGAGTAGAAAAAGCATTGTGTATTTTTTCTGACAGACTATATTCAGAGCAATTTTGGTTATAACATTGGAATGCCTAGATAATACTTAGAATTTTATCGGTTCGTGTAAAACTAGAATTTCTGATACTTACCTGGGAGAGCATATTGAGTTGGTGTATATACTCCCAAACAGAGTAGAAGAAGGCATTTTATATTTCTTTGACAGACTACATTCAGTCCAATTTTGCTTTTAACATTAAGTTACCTAGATTATATTTAGATTTTTTTCGATTCGCGTTAAATTAGAATTTCGTTTTTTTTACATGGGAGAGTATATTGAGTTGGTGTATATACTCCAAAAAAGAGAAGAAAAGGGCATTTTATATATTTTCTGACAGATCATACTCAGAGAAATTTTGCTTTTAACATTGGGGTGCCTAAATAATATTTAGATTTCATTCGATAAGCGTCAATTTATAATTTCAGTATTTTATATATGAGAGCATATTGAGTTGGTGTATATACTCCATAACAGAGTAGAATAGGGCATTGTATATTTTTTCTGACAGAATATATTCAGAGAAATTTTGTTTTTAACATTGGGGTGCCTACATAATATTTAGATATCTTTTGATTCACTTAAATATAGAATTTCTCTATTTTAAATGAGAGAGCATATGAATTTGGTGTATATACTCCAAAAAAAATTAGAATAGGGCATTGTATATTTTTTCTGACAGATTATATTCAGAGCAATTTTTTTTTTAACATTGGGGTGCCTAGATAATATTTAGGTTGTTTTCGATTCACGTAAAAATAGAATTTCGGTATTTTACATGAGAGAGCACACTGAGTTGGTGTATATACTCCAAAACAGAGTAGAATGAGGCATTGATTACTTTTTCTAACAGACTATATTCAGAGCCATTTTTGTTTAACTTTGTGGCGCCTAGATATTATATAGATTTTTTTCGATTCATGTAAAATTAGAATTTCGGTATTTTACATTAGAGAGCATATGGAGTTGGGGTATATATTTCAAAACAAAGTAGAAAAGGGCATTGTGTATTTGTTCTGACAGATTATATTCAGAGCAATTTAGCTTTTAACATTGGGGTGCCTATATAATATTTACATTTTTTTCGATTCAAGTAAAATTAGAATTTCGGTATTTTACATGAGAGAGCATACTGAGTTGGTGTATATACTCCAAAACAAACTAGAACAGGGCATTGTATATTTTGTCTGACAGATTATAATCAGAGCAATGTTGCTTTTAACGTTTGGATGCTTAGATAATATTTACATTTTTTTCGATTCACGTAAAATTAGAATTTCGGTATTTTACATGAGAGAGCATGCTGAGTTGGTGTATATTCTCCAAAACAGAGTAGAATAGTTCATTGTATATTTTTTCGGACAGGTTTTATTCAGAGCAATCTTGTTTTTTAACATTAAGTTGCCTAGATAATATTTAGATTCATTTCGATTCACGTAAAATTTGAATTTCAGTATTTTACGTGAGAGAGCATCCTAAGTTGGTGTATATACTCTAAAACGGAGTAGAATAGGGCATTGTATATTTTCTCTTACAGATTATATTAAGAGCAATTTTGTTTTTAACATTGGGGTGCCTAGGAGATACTAGGTTTTATTCAATTCACGTAACTACAGAATTTCTGTATTTTACATGAGAGAGCATATGGAATTGGTGTATATTCTCCAAAATAGAAAAGAATAGGGCATTGTATATTTGTTCTGACAGATTATATTCAGAACAATTTTGTTTTATTCATTGGGGTGCCTAGTTAATATTTAGATTTTTTTCGATTCACGTAAAATTAGAATTTCTGTATTTTACATGAGAGAGCATACTGAGTTGGTGTATATACTCCAAAACAGAGTAGAATAAGGCATGTTATATGTTTTCTGACAGATTATGTTCAAAGCAATTTTGTTTTTATCATTGAAGTGCCTAGATAATATTTAGATTTTTTTCGATTCACGTAAAATTAGAATTTTTGTATTTTACATGAGAGAGCATACTGAGTTGGTGTATATACTCCAAAACAGAGTAGAGTAGGGCATTGTATATTTTTTCTTACAGATTATATTCAGAGCAATGTTGTCTTTATCATTGGGGTGCCTATATAATATTTAGATGTTTTCGATTCGGGTAAAATTAGAATTTGTGTATTTTACATGAGAGAGCATACTGGGTTCGTGTATATAGTACAAAACAGAGTAGAAAAGGTCATTGTATATTTTTTCTGACATATTATATTCAGAGCAATTTTGCTTTTAACATTGGGGTGCCTAGATAATATTTAGATTTTTTTCGATTCGCTTAAATATAGAATTTCTGTATTTTATATGAGAGAGCATATTGAGTTGGTGTATGTACTCCAAAACAGAGTAGAACAGGTCATTGTATATCTTTTCCGACAGATTATATTCAGAGCAATTTTGTTTCTAACATTGGGGTGCCTAGATAATATTTAAAATTTTTTTGATTCGAATAAATACAGAATTTCTGTATTTTACACGAGAGAGCATATGGAGTTGGTGTATATCCTCCAAAACAGAGTAGAATAGGGCATTGTATATTTCTTCTGACAGATTATATTCAGAACTATTTTGTTTTTAACATTGGGGTGCCTAGATAATATTTAGATTTTTTTCAATTCAAGAAAATTTAGAATTTCTGTATTTTACATGACAGAGCATACTGAGTTGATGTATATACTCCAAAACACAGTAGAATAAGGCATTGTATATTTTTTCTAACAGACTATATTCAGAGCCATTTTCTTTTAACTTTTGGCGTCTAGATATTATTTAAATATTTTTCAATTAGCCTAAAATTAAAATTTTGGTATTTTACATGAGAGAGCATATTGAGTTAGTTTATATATTCCAAAACATTGTAGAAAAGGGCATTGTATATTTTTTCTGACAGAATATATTCAGAGCAATTTTGCTTTTTACATTGGGGTCCCTAGATAATATATAGATTTTTTTTGATTCACGTAAAATTAGACTTTCTGTATTTTACATGAGAGCACACTGAGTTGGTGTATATACTTTAAAACAGAGTAGAAAAGTGCATTGTGTATTTTTTCTGAGAGATTATATTCAGAGCAATTTTTTTTTAACATTGGGGTGCCTAGATAATATTTAGGTTGTTTTCGATTCACGTAAATAAAGAATTTTGGTATTTTACGTGAGAGCACTCTGTGTTGGTGTATATACTCCAAAACAGAGTAGAATAAGGCATTCCTTATTTTTTCTAACACACTATATTCAGAGCCATTTTCGTTTAACTTTGGGGCGCCTAGATATTATATAGATTTTTTCCGATTCGTGTAAAATTAGAATTTCGGTATTTTACATTAGAGATCATATGGAGTTGGGGTATATATTTCAAAACAAAGTAGAAAAGGGCATTGTATATTTGTTCTGACAAACTATATTCAGAGCAATTTAGCTTTTAACATTGGGGTGCCTATATAATATTTACATTCCTTTCGATTCAAGTAAATTTAGAATTTCGGTATTTTAAATTAGAGAGCATACTGAGTTGGTTTATATACTCCAAAACAGGGTTGAATAGGGCATTGTATATTTTTTCTGACAGATTATATTCAGTGCAATTTTGCTTTTAACATTGGGGTGCCTAGAGAATATTTAGATTTTTTTCTATTCGCTTATATAGAATTTCTGTATTTTACATTACACAGCACATGGAGTTGGTGTATGTACTCCAAAACAGCGTAGGATAAGGCATTTTAAATTTTTTCTGACAGATTATACTCAGAGCAATTTTGTTTTTAACATTGGGGTGCCTAGATAATATTTAGATTTTTTTTGATTCACTTAAATATAGAATTTTTGTATTTTACATGAGAGAGCATATGGAGATGGTGTATATATTCCAAAACAGAGTAGAATAGGGCATGTTACATTTTTTCTGACAGATTATATTTCGGGCAATTTTGCTTTTAACATTGGAATGCCTAGATAATATTTAGATTTTTTCGATTTGGTTAAAATTAAAATTTCGGTATTTTACATGAGAGAGCATCAATAGTTGGTGTATATACTCAAAACAGAGTAGAATAAGGCATTGTATATTTTCTCTAACAGACTATATTCAGAGCCATTTTCCTTTAACTTTGGGGCTCCTAGATATTATTTAGATTTTTGTGATTCGCGTAAAATAAGAATTTCTGTATTTTATATAAGAGAGCACATTGCGGTGGTGTATATACCCAGAAACAGAGGAGAATAGGGCATTGTATATTTTGTCTAACAGGTTATAATCAGAGCAATTTTGCTTTTTACATTCGGGTGCCTAGATAATATTTAGATTTTTTTCAATTCACGTAAAATTAGAATTTCGGTATTTAACATGAGAGAGCACACTGACTTGGTGTAATACTCTAAAACAGAGTAGAATAAAGAATTGTATATTTTTTCTAACAGATTATATGCAGAGCAGTTTTGTTTTCAACATTGGGTTGCCTACATAATATTTAGATTTTCTTCGATACACGTAAAATTAGAATTTCTGTGTTTTACATGAGAGCATACTAAGTTGATGTATATAATCTAAAAGAAAGTAGAATAGGGCATTGTATATTTTTTCTGACCGATTATATTCAGAGAAATTTTGTGTTTAACATTGGGGTGCCTAGATAATATTTAGATTTTTGTCGATTCACTTAAATATAGAATTTCTGTATTTTACATGAAAGAGCATTTTGAGTTGATATATGTACTCCGAAACAGAGTAAAATAGGTCATTGTATATTTTTTTCTGACAGATTATATTCAGAGCAATTTTGTTTTTAACATTGGGGTGCCTAGATAATATTTAGATTTATTTCGATTCACGTAAATATAAAATTTCTGTATTTTACAGGGGAGAGCATATGGAATTAACGTATATCCTGCAAAACAGAGTAAAATAGGGCATTGTATATTTTCTCTGACAGATTATATTCAGAATAATTTTGTTTTTAACATTGTGGTGCCTAGATAATATTTGGATTTTTTTTAATTCAAGTAAAATTAGAATGTCTGTATTTTACATAAGAGAGCATACTGAGTTGGTATATGTACTCCAAAAAAAGATTACAATAAGGCATTGTATATTTTTCCTAAAAGACTACATTTAGAGCCATTTTCTTTTAACTTTGGGGCGCCTAGATATTATTTAGATTTTTTTGATTAGCGTAAAATTAGGATTTCTCTATTTTACATGAGAGAGCATATTGAGTGTGTGTATATATTTCAAAACAGAGTAGAAAAGAGCATTGTATATCTTTTCTGACAGATTATATTCACAGCAATTTTGTTTTTAACATTGGGGTGCCTAGATAATATTTAGATATTTGTCGATTCACGTAAACTTGGAATTTCGGTATTTTATATGAGAGAGCATACTGAGTTGGTGTATATACTGTAAAACGGAATAGAATAGGGCATTGTATATTTTTTCTGACAGATTATATTCAGAGCAATTTTGTATTTTACATTGTGGTGTCTATAAGATATTTAGATTTTTTCGATTCTGGTAAAATTAGAATTTCTGTATTTTACATGAGAGAGCGTATTGAGTTGGTGTATATACTACAAAACAGAGTAGAAAATGACATTGTATATTTTTTCTGACAGATTATATTCAGAGCAATTTTGCTTTTAACATTGTGGTGCCTAGATAATAGTTAGATATTTTTCGATTCGCTTAAATATTTAATTTCTGTATTTTACGTGAGAGAGCATACTGAGTTGGTGTTTGTACTACAAAACAGAGTAGAAAATGACATTGTATATTTTTTCTGGCAGATTATATTCAGAGCAATTTTTTTTTAACATTGGGTTCCCTAGATAATATTTAGATTTTTTCGATTCACGTAAAATTATAATTTCGGTGTTTTACATGAGAGAGCATACTGAATTGGTGTATATACTCCAAAATAAAATAGAATAAGGCAGTGTACATTTTTTCTAACAGACTGTATTCAGAGCCATTGTCTTTTAACTTTGGTGCGCCGAGATATTATTTAGATTTTTTTCGATTCACGTAAAATTTGAATTATGCTATTTTACATGAGAGAGCATATTGAGTTGGTGTATATACTCCAAATCCGAGTAGAAAAAAGCATTGTATATTTTGTCTGACAGATTATAATGAGAGCAATTTTGCTTTTAACATTCGGGTGCCTAGATCATATTTAGATTTTTGTTGTTTCACGTAAAATAAGAATTTCGGTATTTTACATGAGAGACGGTACTGAGTTGGTGTATATACTCCAAAACAGAGTAGAAAAGGGCATTGTATATTTTTTCTGACAAATTATGTTCAGAGCAATTTTGCTTTAACATTGGGGTGCCTAGATAATATTTACATTTATTTCAATTCTTTTAAATAAAGAATTTCTGTATTTTACATGAGACAGCATATGGAATTTTTGTATATACTCCAAAACAGAGGAGAATAGAACATTGTACCTTTTTTTTGGACAGATTATATTCAGAGCAATTTTGTTTGTAAAATTGGGGTGCCTAGATAATATTTAGATTTTTTCGATTCGGGTAAAATTAGAATTTCTGTATTTTACATGAGAGAGCATACTGAGTTCGTGAATATACTCCAAAACAGAGAAGAATAAGGCATTGTATATATTTTCAAACAAACTATATTCAGAGCCATTTTTTTCTAACTTTGGGGAGTCTAGATATTATTTAGATTTTTTTCGATTTGCATAAAATTAGAATTTCTGTATTTTACATGAGAGAGCCTATTCAGTTGGTGTATATACTCCAAAACAGATTAGAAAAGGGCATTGTATATTTTTTCTGACAGATTATATTCAGAGAAATTTTGCTTTTAACATTCCGCTGCCTAGATAATATTTAGATTTTTTTCGATTCACGTAAAATTAGAATTTTGGTATTTTACATGGAAGAGCATACTGAATTAGTGTATATACCCCAAAACAGAGTAGAATAGGGCATTGTATATTTTTTTATCAGACTATATTCAGAACCATTTTCCTTTAACTTTGAGGCGCCTAGGTATTATTAAGATTTTGTTGATTCACGTTAAATTAGAATTTCGCTATTTTACATCAGAGAGCATATTGAGTGTGTGTATATACTCCAAAACAAATTACAAAAGGGCATTGTATATTTTTTTCTGACCGATTGTATTCAGAGCAATTTTGCTTTTAACATTGGGGTGCCTAGATAATATTTAGATTTTTTTCAATACACGTGAAATTAGAATTTTGTTATTTTACATGAGAGAGCATACTGAGTTATTGTATATACTCAAAAACAGAGTAGAATAGGGCATTGTATATTTGTTCTGACAGAATATATTCAGAGCAATTTTATTTTTAACATTGGGTCTCTAGATAATATTTAGATTTTTTCGATTCACGTAAAATTAGAATTTCTGTATTTTACCTGAGAGAGCATTTTGAGTTAATGTATATACTACAAAACAGAGTAGAATAGGGCATTGTATATTTTTTCTGACAGATTTTATTCAGAGCAATTTTGCTTTTAACATTGTGGTGCCTAGATAATATACAGATTTTTTTCGATTCACTTAAATATAGATTTTCCGTATTTTACAAAAGGAAGCATATAGAGTAGCTGTACATACTCCAAAACAGAGTAGAATAGGGCATTGTACATTTTTTCTGACAGATTATATTCAGAGCAGTTTTGTTTTTAACATTTGGGTGCCTAGATAATATTTAGATTTTTTTCGATTCACGTAAAATTAGAATTTCGGTAGTTTACATGAAGGAGCATACTGTGTTGGTGTATATACTTCAAAACAGAATAGAATAAGGCATTGCATATTTTTTCTAACAGAGTATATTCAGAGCCATTTTCTATTAACTTTGGGGCACCTAGATATTATTTAGATTTTTTTCAATTCGCGTAAAATTAGAATTTCTGTATTTTATATGAGAGAGCATATTCAGTTGGTGTATATACTCTAAAACAGAGTAGAAAATGGCATTGTATATTTTTTCTGACAAATTATATGCAGAGCAATTTTGCTTTTAACATTCGGGTGCCTATATAATATTAAAATTTTTTTCAAATCACGTATAATTAGAATCATGGTATTTTACATGGGAGTGCATACTGAATATGTGTATATACTCCAAAACAGAGTAGAATAAGGCATTGTATATTTTTTCTAACAGACTATATTCAGAGATATTTTCGTTTTACTTTGGGGGGCCTAGATATTATATAGATTTTTTTCAATCGCGTAAAATTAGAATTTCGGTATTCTACTTAAGAGAGCTTATTGAGTTGCTGTATATACTCCAAAACAGAGTAGAACAGGGCATTGTATATTGTTTCTGACAGATTATATTCATAGCAATTTTGCTTTTAACATTGGGGTGCCTAGATAATATTTAGATTTTTGTCGATTAACGTAAAATTATAATTTCTGTATTTTATATGAGAGCATACTTAGTTGGTGTATATACTCCAAAACAGTGTATAATAGTGCATTGTATATTTTTTCTGACAGATTATATTCAGAGAAATTTTGTTTTTAACATTGCGGTGCCTAGATAATATTTAGGTTTTTTCGATTCGGGTAAAATTAGCATTTCAGTATTTTACATGAGACAGCATATTGAGTTGGTGTATATACTAAAAAACAGAGTAGAAAAGGGCATTGTATATTTTTTCTGACAGATTTTATTCAGAGCAATTTTGCTTTTAACATTGGGGTGCCTAGATAATATATAGTTTTTTTTCAATTCGCTTAAATATAGAATTTCTGTATTTTATGTGAGCGAGAATATGGAGTTGGTGTATATACTCCAAAACAGAGTAGAATAGGGCATTGTATATATTTTATGACAGAATGTATTCAGAGAAACTTTGCTTTTAAGATTGGGGTGCCTAGATAATATTTAGGTTTTTTTCGATTCACGTAAAAATAGAATTTCGGTATTTTACATGAGAGAGCATACATACTACAAAACAGAGTAGAATAGGGCATTGTTTATTTTCTCTCACAGATTATATTCAGAGCAACTTTGCTTTTAACATCAAGGTGCCTAGATAATCTTTAGATATTTTTAAATTAACGGAAAATTGGAATTTCGTTATTTTACATGAGAGAGCATACTGACTTGCTGTATATACTCCAATAGAGAGTAGAATTAGGTATTGTATATATTTCTAACAGACTATCTTCAGAGCCAATTTCTTTTACCATTGGGGCGCCTAGATATTATTTAGATTTTTTTCGATTCACGTAAAATTAGAATTTCAGTATTTTACATGAGAGAGCATACTTAGTAGGTGTATATACTCCAAAACAGAGTAGAATAAGGCATTGTGTATTTTTTGTAACAGACTATATTCAGAGTTATTTTCTTTTAAGTTTGGGACGCCTAGATATTATTTAGATTTTTTTCGATTCGCGTAAAATTAAAATTTTGGTATTTTACATGAGAGAGCATATTGAGATTTTGTATATACTCCAAAACAAAGTATAAAAGGGCATTGTATATTTTTTCTGAAAGATTATATTCAGAGCAATTTTTCAATTAACATTGGGGTGCCTAGATAATGTTTAGATATTTTTCCATTCATGTAAATTTAGAATTTCTGTATTTTACATGAGAGAGCATACTGAGTTGGTGTATATACTCCAAATCAAAGTAGAATAGGGTATTGTATATTTTTTCTGACAGATTATAGTCAGAGAAATTTTGTTTTAACATTGGGGTCCCTAGATAATATTTGGAATGTTTTGAATCGGGTAAAATTAGAATTTCTGTATTTTACATGAGAGAGCATACTGAGTTGGTTTATATAGTATAAAACAGAGTAGAAAAGGGCATTGTATATATTTTCTAACAGACTATATTCAGAGCCATTTTCTTTTAACTTTGGGGCGCCTAGATTTATTTAGATATTTTTTGATATGCGTAAAATTAAAATTTCTCTATTTTACATGAGAGAGCATATTGAGTTGTTGTATATAATACAAAACAGAGTAGAAAAGGGCATTGTATATTTCTTCTGACAGATTATATTTAGAGCAGTTTTGATTTTAACATACGGGTGCCTAGATAATATTTCGATTTTTTTCGATTCACGTAAAATTAGAAATTCTGCATTTCACATGAGAGAGCATATGGAGTTTGTGTATATACACCAAAACAGAGTAGAATAGGGCATTGTATATTTTTTCTGACCGATTATATTCAGAGCAATTTTGTTTTTAACATTCGGGTGCCTAGATAATATTTAGATTTTTTCGATTCGTGTAAAATCAATATTTCTGTATTTTACATGAGAGAGCATATTGAGTCTGGGTACATACTGTAATACGGAGTAAAAAAGGGCATTGTATATTTTTTCAAACAGATTATATTCAGAGCAATTTTACTTTTAACATAGGGGTGCCTAGATAATATTCAGATTATTTTTGATTTGCTTAAATATAGAATTTCCGTATTTTACATAAGAGAGCATATGGAGTTGGTTCATATACTCCAAAACAGAGCAGAATAGGGCATTTTATATTTTTTCTGACAGATTATATTCAGAGCAATTTTGTTTTTAACATTGGGGTGTCTTGATACGATTTAGATTTTTTCTGATTCACGTAATATTATAATTTTAGTATTTTACATGAGAGAGAATACTGAGTTGGTGTATATACTCCAAAACAGAGTAGAGTTAGGCATTGTATATTTTTTCCAACACACTATATTCAGAGCCATTTTCTTTTAACTTTGGGGTGCCTAGATAATATTTAGATTTTTTTTGATTCAGGTAAAATTAGAATTTCCGTGTTTTACCTGAGAGAGCATAATGAGTTGGTGTATATACTCCAAAACAGAGTAGAAAAAAGCATTGTATATTTTTTCTAACAGATTATATTCAGAGCAATTTTGCTTTTAACGTTCAGGTGCCTAGATAATATTTATATTTTTTTCAATTCACGTAAAATTAGAATTTCGCTATTTTACTTGAGACAGCACACTGAGTTGTTGTATATACTCCAAAACAGAGTAGAATAAGGCATTGTTAATTTTTCTTACAGGCTATACTCAGAACCATTCTGTTTTAACATTGGGGTGCCTAGATATTATTGAGATTTTTTTCGATTCGCGTAAAATTAGAATTTCAGAATTTTACATGAGAGAGCATATTGAGATGGTGTATATACTCCAAAACAGAGTAGAAAAGGCCATTGTATATTTTTACTGACAGATTATATTCAGAGCAATTTTGATTTTAACATTGGGTTGCCTAGATAATATTTAGATTTTTTACGATTCGCATAAATATCGAATTTCTGTATTTTACATGAGAGAGCATATTGAGTTGGTGTATATACCCCAAAACACAGTAGAAAAGGGCATTGTATATTTTGTCTAACAGATTATATTCAGAGCAATTTTGCTTTTAACATTGGGGTGATTAGATAATATTTATACTTTTTTCGATTTGACTAAATTTAGAATTTCGGTATTTTACATGAGAAAGCATATTGATTTGGTGTATATACTCCAAAACAAAGTAGAAAAGGACATTGTATATTTATTCTCACAGAATTTATTCAGAGCAATTTTGCTTTAACATTGGGGTTCCTAGATATTATTTAGATTTTCTTCGATTTTTGTAAATATAGTATTTCAGTATTTTACATGAGAGAGCATATTGAGTTGGTGTATATACTCCAAAATAGAGTAGAAAATGGCATTGTGTATTTTATCTCAGAGATCATATTTAGAGCAATTTTGCTATTAACATTGCGGTGCCTAGATAGTATTTAGATTTCATTCAATTAGCGTAAATTTATAATTTCGGTATTTTACATGAGAGAGCATAGTGAGTTGGTGTATATACTCCAAAACAGAGTAGAAGAGGGCATTGTATATTTTTTCTGACAGATTTTATTCAGAGAAATTTTGCTTTTAACATTGGAATGCCTAGAAAATATTTATATTATTTTCGGTTCATGTAAAATTAGAATTTCGGTATTTTACACGAGAGAGCATATTCGGTTGGTGTATATACTCCAAAACATAGTAGAAGAAAGCATTTTATATTTTTTCTGACAGACTATATTCAGATAAATTATTCGTTTTACATTGTGATGCTTAGATAATATTTAGTTTTTTTCGATTGACGTAAAATTAAAATTTCTTTTTTTTACATGAGAGAGCATATTGAGTTGGTGCATATACTCCAAAACAGAGTAGAATAAGGCATTGTATATTTTTTCTGACGTATTATATTCAGAGAAATTTTTTTTAACCTGGGGGTGCCAAGATAATATTTAGATTTCATTCGATTATCGTAAATTTATGATTTCGGTATTTTACATGAGAGAGCATATTGAGTTGGTGAATATACTCCAAAACACAGTAAAAAAGGGCATTGTATATTTTTTCTGACAGAGTATATTTAGAGCAATTTTGCTTTTAACATTGGGGTGCCTATATGATATTTAGATTTTTTTCGATTCACGTAAATTTATAATTTCACTATTTTACATGAGAGAGCATATTTACTTGGTGTATATACTTTAAAACAGAGTAGAAAAGGGCATTGTATATTTTATCTGACAGATTATATTCAGAGCAATTTTGCTTTTAACACTGGGGTGCCTAGAAAATCTTTAGATTTTGTTTTTATTCACGTAAATTTAGAATATTTGTATTTTACATGAGAGAGCATATTTACTTGCTGTATATACTCCAAAACAGAGTAGGAAAAAGCATTGTGTATTTTTTCTTACAGACTATATTTAGAGGAATTTTGGTTATAACATTGGAATGCCTAGATAATACTTAGAATTTTATCGGTTCGTGTAAATCTAGAATTTCTTATACTTACATGGGAGAGCATATTGAGTTGGTGTATATACTCCAAAACAGAGTAGAAGAAGGCATTATATATTTCTATTCACAGATTACATTCAGTCCAATTTTGCTCTTAACATTGCGTCACCTAGATTATATTTAGATTTCTTTTGATTCGCGTTAAATTAGTATTTCTGTATTTTACATGGGACAGTATATTGTCTTGGTGTATATACTCCACAAAAGAGTAGAAAAGGGCATTGTATATATTTTCTGACAGATCATACTCAGAGAAATTTTGCTTTTAACATTGGGGTGCCTAAATAATATTTAGATTTGATTCGATAAGCGTCAATTTATAATTTCAGTATTTTACATGTGAGAGCATATTGAGTTGGTGTATATACTCCATAACAGAGTAGAATAGGGCATTGTATATTTTTTCTGACAGATTCTATTCAGAGCAATTTTGTTTTTAACATTGGGGTGCCTACATAATATTTAGATTTTTTCGATTCGGGTAAAATTATAAATCCTGTATTTTACATGAGAGAGCATACTGAGTTGGTGTATATACCCCAAAACTGAGTAGAATAAGGCATTCTATATAGTTTCTCACAGAGTATAGTCAGAGCCATTTTCTTTAAACTTTGGCACGCCTAGATATTATTTAGGTATTTTTCGATTCACGTAAAATTATAATTTCGTTATTTTACATGAGAGAGCATATTGAGTTGGTGTATATACTACAAAACAAAGTAGAAAAGGGCATTGAATATTTTTTCTGACAAATTATATTCAGAGCAATTTTGATTTTAACATTGGGGTGCCTCGATAATATTTAGAGGTTTTTCGATTCGCTTAAATGAAGAATTTCTGTATTTTACATGAGAAAGCATATGGAGCTGGCATATATACTCCAAAACAGAGTAGAATTGGGCATTGTATATTTTTTTCTGACAGACTATATTCAGAGCAATTTTGTTTTTAACATTGGGGTGCCCCGATAATATTCAGAGTTTTTTCGATTCGCTTAAATAAACAATTTCTGTATTTTACATAAGAGAGCATACAGAGTTTGTGTATATACTCCAAAACCACGTAGATTAAGGCATTGTATATTTTTTCTAACAGACTATATTCAGAGCTATTTTCATTTAACTGTGGGGCGCCTAGATATTGTTTAGATTTTTTTCGATTCATGTAAAATTAGAATGTCGGTATTTTGTATGAGAGAGCATATTGAGTTTGCTTAGATACCCCGAAACAAGGTAGAATAGGGCATTGAATATTTTTTCTGGCAGATTACATTCAGAGCAATTTTGCTTTTAATATTAGGGTGCCTAGATAATATTTAGATATTTCCCGATTCACGTAAATTAAGAATTTTGGTATTTTACATGAGAGAGCATATGGAGTTGGTCTATATACTGCAAAACAAAGTAGAAGAGGGCATTGTATATTTTTTCTCACAGATTATATTCAGAGCAATTTTGTTTGTAACATTGTGGTGCCTAGATAATATTTAGATTTTTTTGCATTCACGTAAACTTTGAATTTCGTTATTTTACATGAGAGAGCATAATGAGTTGGTGTATATACTCAAAAACAGAGTAGAATAAGGCATTCTATATTTATTCTAACAGACTATATTCAGAGCCATTTTCTTTTAACTTGGGGTGCCTAGATTTTATTTAGATTTTCTCGATTCACGTAAAATTATAATTTCGGTATTTTACCTGAGAGAGCATACTGAGTTGGTGTATATACTCCAAAACAGCGTAGAATAAGGCATTGTATATTTTTTCTAACAGACTATATTCACAGCTATTTTCTTTTAACTTTGAGGCGCCTAGATATTATTTAGATTTTTCTCGATTTGCGTAAAATTAGAATTTTTGTATTTTACATGAGAGAGCATACTGTTTGTGTACATATTCTAAAACAGTGTTGAATAAGTCTTTGTATATTTTTTCTAACAGACTTTATTCAGAGCCATTTTCTTTTAACTTAGGGGCGCTTAGATATTATTTAGATTTTTTTCGATACTCGTAAAATTATAATTTCAATATTTTATATGAGAGAGCATATTGTGTGGGTTTAAATACTCCAAAACAAAGTAGAATACAACATTGTATATTTTTTCTGACAGATTATATTCAGAGCAATTTTGCTTTCAACATTGGATTGCCTAGATAATGTTTAGATTTTTTTTTGATTCGGTTAAATATAGATTTTCTTTATTTTACATGAGAGAGTATATTGGGTTGGTGTATATACCACAAAACAGAGTAGAAAAGGCTATTGTATATTTTTTCTGACAGATTATATTCAGAGCAATTTTGCTGTCAAAATTGGATTGCCTAGATAATATTTAGATTTTTTTTGATTCGGTTAAATATAGAATTTCTTTACTTTACACGAGAGAGTATATGGGGTTGGTGTATATACCACAAAACAGAGTAGAAAAGGCCATTGTATATTTTTTTCTCACAGATTATATTCAGAGAAATTTTGTTTTTAACATTGGTGTCCCTAGATAATATTCAGATTTTTTTCGATTCGCTTAAATATATGATTTCTCTATTTTACATGAGAGAGGATACTGAGTTGGTGCATATACTCCAAAACCGCGTAGAATAAGGCATTGTATATTTTTTCTAACAGACTATATTCAGAGCAATTTTTATTTAACTTTGGGGCGCCTAGATATTATTTAGATTTTTTTCTATTCATGTAAAATTGAATTTCGGTATTTTACATAAGAGAGCATATTGAGTTGGTGTATATACTCTAAAAAAGAGTAGAAATGGGCACTGTATATTTTTTCTGAGAGATTATTTTCATAGCAATTTTGCTTTTAACATTCAGGTGCCTAGATAATATTTAGATTTATTTCGATTAAGGAAAAATTAGAATTTTCTTATTTTACAAAAGAGAGCATACTGAGTTGGTGTATATACTACAAAAAAAAAGTAGAATAGGGCATTGTATATTCTTTCTGACAGAGTATATTCAGAACAACATTGCTTTTAACATTGGGGTGCCTAGATAATTTTTCATTTTTTTTCGATTTGCTTAAATATGGAATTTCTGTATTTTACATGAGAGAGCATACTGAGTTAATGTATATACTCCAAAACAGAGTATAATAAGGCATTGTATATTTTTTCTGACAGATTATATTCAGAGCAATTTTGTTTTTATCATTGGGGTGCCTAGATACTATTTAGATGTTTTCGATTCAGGTAAAATTAGAATTTCTGTATTTTACATGAGAGAGCATAGTGAACTGGTGAATACACTACAAAACAGAGGACAATAAGGCATTGTATATTATTTATAACAGAATATATTCAGAGCCATTTTCTTTTAACTTTGGGGCGCGTAGATATTATTTAGTTTTTTTTCCATTCGCGTAAAATTAGAATATCGGTATTTTACATGAGAGAGCATATTGAATTGGTGTATATACTCCAAAACATAGTAGAAAAGGGCATTGTATATTTGTTTTGAGAGATTATATTCAGAGCAATTTTGCTATTAACATTGCAGTGCCTATATAATATTCAGATATTTTCGATTTGCTAAAATATAGTATTTCTGCATTTTACATGAGAGAGCACACTGAGTTGATGTATATACTCAAAAACAAAGTAGAGTAGGGCATTGTATATTTTTTCTGACAGATTATATTCAGAGAAATTTAGTTTTTAACATTGGGGTGCCTAGATAATATTTAGATTTTTTGGATTCGTTTAAAATTAGAATTTCTGTATTTTACATTAGAGAGCATGAGTTGGTGTATATACTACAAAACAGTGTAGGAAAAGGCATTGTATACTTTTTCTGACAGATTATATTCAGAGCAATTTTGTTTTTTACATTGGGGTGCCTAGATTATATTTAGATTTTTTTCGATTCACGTAAAATTAGAATTTCGCTATTTTACATGAGAGAGCATATTGAGTTGGTATATATACTCCAAAACAGAATAGAATAAGGCATTGTATATTTTTCTGAGAGATTTTATTCAGAGCAATTTTGTTTTAACATTTGGGTGCCTAGATAATATTTAGATTTTTTTTGATTCGGTTATATATAGAATTTTTGTATTTTATATGAGAGAGCATATGGAGGTGGTGTATATACTCCAAAGCAGAGTATAATAGGGCATTGTATATTTTTCTGACAGATTATATTCAGAGCAATTTTGCTTTTATCATTGGGGTGCCTAGATAATATTTAGATGTTTTCTATTCGGGTAAAATTAGAATTTCTGTATTTTACATGAGAGAGCATAGTAAGCTGGTGTATACACTACAAAACAGAGTAGAATAAGGCATTGTATATTTTTTATAACAGAATATATTCAGATCCATTTCCTTTTAACTTTGGGGCGCCTAGATATTATTTAGTTTGTTTTCCATTCGCGTAAAATTAGAATTTCGATATTTTACATGAGAGAGCATATTGAATTGGTGTATATACTCCAAAACATAGTAGAAAAGGACATTGTGTATTTTTTTTGACAGATTATATTCAGAGCAATTTTGCCAGCCACATTGCGGTTCCTATATAATATTTAGATTTTTTGGATTCGGTTAAAATTAGAATTTCTGTATTTTACATTAGAGAGCATGAGTTGGTGTATATACTACAAAAAAAAGAAGTTGAAGGCATTGTATACTTTTTCTGACAGATTATATTCCGAGCAATTTTGTTTTTAACATTGGGTTGCCTAGATAATATTTAGATTTTTTTCGATTCACGTAAAATTAGAATTTCGGTATTTTACATGATAGAGCACACTGAGTAGTTTTATATACTCCAAAATAGAGTAGAATAAGGCATTGTTTATCTTTTCTAACAGATTATATTCACAGCCATTTTCTTTTAAGTTTGGGGCGCCTTGATATTATTTAGATTTTTTTCGATTCACGTAAAATTTGAATTTCGCTATTTTACATGAGAGAGAATATTGAGTTGGTATATATACTCCAAAACAGAGTAGAATAAGGCATTGTATATTTTTCCTGACAGATTTTATTCAGAGCAAGTTTGATTTTAACATTGGGGTGCCTAGATAATATTTATATTTTTTTCGATTCGCTTAAATATTGAATTTCTCTATTTTACATGAGAGAGCATGTGGAGTTGGTGTATATACTCCAAAACAAAGTAGAATAAGGCATTGTATATTTTTTGTGCCAGATAATATTCAGAGCAATTTTGTTTTTAACATTGGTGTTCCTAGATAATATTTAGATTATTTTCGGTTCACGTAAATTTAGAATTTCGGTATTTTACATGAGAGACCATACTGAGTAGTTGTATATACTCCAAAAAAGAGTAGAATTAGGCATTGTATATTTTTTCTAACAGACTATATTAGAGCCATTTTCTTTTATCTTTTGGGCGACTAGATATTATTTAGATTTTTTTCGATTAGCGCAATTTAGGATTTCGGTATTTTACATGAGAGACCATATTGATTTGGTGTATATACTCCAAAACAGAGTAGAAAAGGGCATTGTATACTGTTTCTGACAGATTATATTCAGAGCAATTTTGCTTTTAACATTCGGGTGCCTAGTTAATATTTAGATTTATTTCGATTCACGGAATATTAGAATTTCGGTATTTTACATGAGAGCGCATACTGAGTTGGTGTATATACTCCAAAACAGAGTAGCATAGAACATTGTATATTTTTTCTGACATATTATATGCAGAGTAATTTTGTTTTTAACATTGGGGTGGCTAGATAATATTTAGATTTTTTCTCTTCGGGTAAAATTTGAATTTCTGTATTTTACATGATAGAGTGTACTGTTGGTGTATATACTACAAAACAGAGTAGAAAAAACAATGTATATTTTTCTGACAGGTTATGTTCAGAGCAATTTTGCTTTTAACATTTGGGTGCTAGATAACATTTAGATTGTTTTCGATTCCCTTAAATATAGAATTTCTGAATTTTACATGAGGGAGCATATGGAGTTGGTGTATATACTCCAAAAAATACTAGAATAGGGCGTTGTATATTTTTTCTGACAGATGATATTCAGAGCAGTTTTGTTTTAAATATTCGGGTGACTATATAATATTTGGATTTTTTTCAATTCACGTAAATTTAGACTTTCGGTATCTTACATGATAGAGCATATTGAGTTGGTGTATAAACTCCAAAAGAGAGTAGAAAAGGGCATTGTATATTTTTTTTGACAAAGTATATTCAGAGCAATTTTGCTTTTAACATTCGTGTGCATAGATAATATTTAGATCTTTTTCGATTCACGTAAATTTAGAAGTTTGGTATTTTACATAAGAGAGCATAATGAGTTGGTGTATATACTCCAAAACAAAGTAGAATAAGGCATTGTCTATTTTTTTAAACAGACTATATTTGAGCTTTTTTCTTTTCACATCGGGGCACCTAGATATTATATAGATTCTTTTCGATTCACGTAAAATTAGAATTTCGGTATTTTACATTAGAGAGAATATTGAGTTGGTGTATATATTACAAAACAGAGTAGAAAAGGGCATTGTATATTTTTTCTTACAGATTATATTCAGAGAAATTTTTATTTTAACATTGGTGTGCCTAGATAATATTTTGATTTTTTTCAATTCACGTAAAATTAGAATTTCGGTATTTTACATGAGAGCATACTGAGTTGGTGTATATACTCAAAAACAATGTAGAAAAGGACATTGTATATTTTCTGTTACAGATAATATTCAGAGCAATTTTGTTTTTAACATTGGGGTGCCTAGATAGTATTTAGATTTTTACGATTCGGGTAAAATTAAAATTTATATATGTTACATGAGAGAGCACACTGAGTTGTTGTATATACTTTAAAACAGAGTAGAATAAGGCATTGTATAATTTATCTAACAGAGTATATTCCTAGACATTTTTTTCGAACTTTGGGGCGCCTAGATATTATTTAGATTTTTTTTGATTCGCGTAAGTTTAGAATTTCGGTATTTTACATGATAGAGCACACTGGTTTGGTGTATATTCACTAAAACAGAGTAGAATAAGGCATTGTATATTTTTTCTAACTGACTATATACACAGCCTTTTTTTTAACTGTGGGGCGACTAGATATTATTTATATTTTTTCGATTCCCTTAATATTAGAATTTCAGTATTTTACCTGAGACAGCATATGGTGTTGGTGTATATAATACAAAACAGAGTAGAATAGAACATTGTATATTTTTTCTGACAGATTATATTCAGAGCAACTCTGGTTTTTACCTTTGGGTGCCTAGATAATATTTAGACTTTTTTCGATTCGGGTAAAATTAGAATTTCTGTATTTTACATGAGAGAGGATACTGAGTTGGTGTATACACTCCACAACAGAGTAGAACAAGGCATTGTTTATTTTTTCTAACAGACTATATTCAGAGCCATTTTCTTTAAACTTTGGGGCACCTAGATATTATTGAGATTTTTTTCGATTCGCGTAAAATTAGAATTTCAGTATTTTACATGAGAGAGGATACTGAGTTGGTGTATATACTCCAAAACAAAGTAGAATAGGGCATTCTATATTTTTTCTGACATATAATATTCAGAGCAATTTTGTTTTAAACATTGGGGTGCCTAGATAATATTTAGATTTTTTTCGATTCGCTAAAATAAAGAATTTCGGTATTTTACATGAGAGATCATAGGAGTTGTTCTATATACGCCAAAACAGAGTACAATAGGGCATTGTATATTTTTTCTGACCGATTATATTCAGAGCAATTTCGCTTTCAACTTTGGGGTGCCTAGATAATATTTAGATTTGTTTCTATTCGGTTAAATATAGAATGTCTGTATTTTACATGAGAGAGCATATGGAGTTGGTGTATATACTCCAAAACACAGTAGAATAGGGCATTGTATATTTTTTCTGATAGACTATATTCACAGTAATTTTTTTTTTTTAAATTGCGCTGCTTGGATAATATTTACATTTTTTTCAATTAACGTAAAATTAGAATTTTGGTATTTTATATGAGAGAGCATACTGAGTTGGTGTATATACTCCAAAACAGAGTAGAATAAGGCATTTTATATTTTTTTAACAGATTATATTCAGCGCCATTTCTTTTAATTTCGGGGCGCCTAGATATTATTTATATTTTTTTCAATTCGCGTATAATTAGAATTTCGGTATTATACATGAGAGAGCATATTGAGTTGGTGTATATACTCCAAAACAGAGTAAAAAAGGGCATTGTATATTTTTTCTGACAGATTATATTCAGAGCAATTTTGCTTTAACACTGGGGTGCCTAGATAATATTCAGATTTTTTTCGATTAGCTTATACATAGAATTTCTGTATTTTATATGAGAGAGCATATGGAGTTGGTGTATATACTCCAAAACAGAGTATAATAGGGCATTGTATATTTTTTCTGACAGATTATATTCAGAGCAATTTTGTTTTTTACATTGGGGTGCCTAGATAATATTTAGATTTTTTCTCTTCTGGTAAAATTAAAATTTCTGTATTTTACATGATAGAGCATATTGAGTTGGTGTATATACAACAAAACAGAGATGAAAAGTGCATTGTATATTATTTCTTACAGGTTATATTTAGAGCAATTTTGCTTTTAACATTTGGGTGCTTAGATAATATTTACATTTTTTTCGATTCGCTTAAATATAGAATTTCTGAATTTTACATGAGAGAGCATATGGA
The DNA here is from genome assembly GCF_049354715.1 of Callithrix jacchus. Classification (NCBI taxonomy): domain Eukaryota; kingdom Metazoa; phylum Chordata; class Mammalia; order Primates; family Cebidae; genus Callithrix; species Callithrix jacchus. The sequence continues at coordinate 54,364,114 of NC_133519.1, forward strand.
GTTTGTTTATATACTCCAAAACAGAGTGGGATAGGGAATTGTATATTTTTTATGGCAGATTATATTCAGAAAAATTTTGTTTTTAACATTGGGGTGCCTAGATAATATTTAGATTTTATGAATTCGGTTAAAATTAGAATTTCTGTATTTTACATGAGAGAGCAAGAGTTGGTGTATATACTACAAAACAGTGAAGGAAAAGGTATTGTATACTTTTTCTGACAGATTATATTCAGAGCAATTTTGTTTTTTACATTGGGGTGCCTAGATTATGTTTAGATTTTTTTCGATTCACGTAAAATTAGAATTTCTCTATTTTACATGAGAGAGCATATTGAGTTTGTATATACACTCCAAAACAGAGTAGAATAAGGCATTGTATATTTTTTCTAACAGACTATATTAAGAGCCATTTTCTTTTAACTTTGGGCCGACTACATATTATTTAGATTATTTTCGATTCACGTAAAGTTAGAATTTCAGTATTTTCCATGAGAGAGCATATTGAGTTGGTGTATATACTCCAAAACAGAGTAGAAAAGGGCATTATATATTTTTTCTGACAGATTATATTAAGAGCCATTCTACTTTTAAGATTCGGGTGCCTAGATAATATTTAGATTTTTTTTTGATTCATGTAAACTTAGAATTTTGTTATTTTACTTCAGAGAGCATATTGAGTTGGTGTATATACTCCTAAACTGAGTGGAATAGGGCAGTATATATTTTTTCTAGCAGGCTGTATTTAGAGCCATTTACTTTTAATTTTGGGGCACCTAGATATTATTTAGCTTTTATTCGATTCGTGTAAAATTTGAATTTTTGTATTTTACATGAGAGAGCATACTGAGTTGGTGTATATACTCCACAACAAAGTAGAATAAGGCATTGTATATTTTTTTTAACAGACTGTATTCAGAGCCATTTTCTTTTAACTTCGGGGCACCTAGATATAATTTAGATTTTTTTCGATTCGTGTAAAATTAGAATTTCGGTATTTTACATGAGAGAGCATATGGAGTTGGTGTGTGTACTCTAAAACAAAGTAGAATGTGACATTGTATATTTTTTCTGACAGATTTTATTTAGAGAAATTTTGCTTTTAACATTGGGGTGCCTAGATTATATTTAGGTGTTTTTCGATGCACGTAAAATTTGAATTTCGGTATTTTACATGAGAGAGCATACTGGTTTGTTGTATATACTACAAAACAGAATAGAAAAGGGCATTGTATATTTTTTATTACAAATTATATTCAGAGCAATTTTTCTTTTAACAATGTGGTGCCTAGATAATATTTAGAGATTTTTCGATTCGCTTAAATATAGAATTTCTGTATTTTACATGAGACAGCATATGGAGTTGGTGTATATATTCCAAAACTTAGTAGAATAAGGCATTGTATATTTTTTCTAACAGACTATATTCAGGGCCATTTTCTTATAACTTTGGCGTGCCTATATATTATTTAGATTTTTTTGATTCGCGTAAAAGTAGAATTTCGTTATTTTACATGAGAGGGCATACTGAGTTACTGTATATACTCCAAAACAAACTAGAATAAGGCATTGAATATTTTTTCAAACAGACTATATTAAGAGTCATTTTCTTTTAACTTTGGGGTGCCTAGATAATATTTAGATTTTTTCGATTCACGTAAAAGTAGAATTTCAACATTTTACATGATAGAGCATATTGAGTTAATGTATATACTACAAAACAGAGTAGAAAAGGGAATTGTATATTTTTTCTGACAGACTATATTCAGGGCCATTTTACTTTGAACATTCGGGAGCCTAGATAATATTTAGATTTCTGTTGATTCACGTAAAATAAGAATTTCTGTATTTTACATGAGAGAGCACACTGAGTTGCTGTATATACTCCAAAACACAGTAGAATAAAGCATTGTATATTTTTCCTAACAGACTAAATTCAGAGCCATTTTCTTTTAACTTTGGGGCACCTAGATGTTATTTTAATTTTTTTGGATACGCGTAAAATTAGAAATACGTTATTTAACATGAGTGAGCATATTGAGTTGGTGTATATAATGCAAAACAGATTAGAAAAACGCATTGTATATTTTTTGTGACAGATTATATTCAGAGCAAATTTGTTTTTAAAATTGGGTTTCCTAGATAATATTTAGATTTTTTTGGATTCGCTTAAATACAGAATTTCTGTATTTTACATGAGAGAGCACATTGAGTTGGTGTATATACTCCAAAACAGAGTAGAATAAGGCATTGTATACTTTTTCTGACAGACGATATTCAGAGCAATTTTTTTTAACATTGGGATGCCTAGATAATATTTAGATCTTTTTCGATTCACGTAAAATTTGAATTTCGGTATTTTACAGGAGCGAGCATATTGAGATGGTGTATATACTCCAAAACAGAGTAGAAAAGGGCATTGTATACTTTTTCTGACAGATTGTATTCACCGCAATTTTGCTTTTAACATTCGGGTGTCTAGATAGTATTAAGATTTTTTTCGATTCATGTAAAGTTAGGATTTCGGTATTCTCCATGAGAGAGCACACTGAGCTGGTGTATATACTCCAAAAGAAAGTAGAATAAGGCATTGTATATTTTTTCAAACAGACTACATTCAGGGCCATTTTATTTTAACTTTGTGGTGCCTAGATATTATTTCCATTTTTTCGATTCGCGTAAAATTATAATTTCGGTATTTTACATGGGAGAGTATATTGAGTTAATGTATATAATACAAAACAGAGTAGAAAAGGGAATTGTATATTTTTTCTGACAGATTATATTTAGAGCCATTCTACTTTTAACATTCGGGTGCCTAGATAATATTTAGATTTTTTTCGATTCACGTAAAATTAGAATTTTGGTATTTTACTTGAGAGAGCATATTGAGTTGGTGTATATACTCCAAAACAGAGTAGAAAAGAGCATTATATATTTTTTCTAACTGACTGTATTTAGAGACATTTTCTTTTAATTTTGGGGTACCTAGATATTATTTAGATTTTATTCAATTCGCGTAAAATTTGAATTTTGGTATTTTACATGAGAGAGCATACTGAGTTGGTGTATATACTCCAAAACAAAGTAGAATAAGGCATTGTATATTTTTTTAACAGACTGTATTCAGATCCATTTTCTTTTAACTTCGGGGCACCTAGATATAATTTAGATTTTTTTCGATTCATGTAAAATTAGAATTTTGGTATTTTACATGAGAGAGCATATGGAGTTGGTGTATGTACTCCAAAACGGAGTAGAATAGGACATTGTATATTTTTTCTGACAGATTTTATTCAGAGCAATTTTGCTTTTAACATTGGTGTGCCTAGATAATATTTAGGTGTTTTTCGATGCACGTATAATTAGAATTTCCTTAATTTACATGAGAGAGCATACTGAGTTGATGTATATACTCCAAAACAGAGTAGAATAAGGCATTGTATATTTTCTCACACAGAGTATATTCAGAACCATTTTCTTTTAACTTTTGCGCACTTAGATATAATTTTGATTTTTTTCGATTCGTGTAAAATTAGAATTTCGGTATTTAAAATGAGAGAGCATATTGAGTTCGTGTATATACTAAAAAACAGAGTAGAAAAGGGCATTGTATATTTTTTCTTTCAAATTATATTCAGAGCAATTTTGCTTTTAACAATGGGGTGCCTTGATAATATTTAGAGATTTTTCAATTCGCTTAAACATAGAATTTCTGTATTTTTCTTGAGACAGCATATGGAGTTGGTGTATAGCCTCCAAAACAAGGTAGAATAGGGCATTGTATATTTTTTTTGACATATTATATTTAGAGCAATTTTGTTTTTATCATTGGGGTTCCTAGATAATATTCAGATTATTTTCGATTTGACTAAATATATAATTTCTGTATTTTACATGAGAGAGCATATTGAGTTGGTGTATATACTCCAAAACAGCATAGATTAAGGCATTGTATATTTATTCTAACAGACTATATTCAGAGCTATTTTCATTTAACATTGGGGCGCCTAGATATTATTTAGATTTATTTCGATTCACGTTAAATTAGAATTTTGGTATTTTACATGAGAGAGCATATTGAGTTGGTGTATATACTCCAAAACAGAGTAGAAATGGGTATTGTATATTTTTTCTGACAGATTATATTCAGAGCCATTTTGCTTTTAATATTGGGGTGCCTAGATAATATTTAGATTTTATTCGATTCACGTAATTTAGAATTTTGTTATTTTAAATGAGAGAGCATGCTGAGTTGGTGTATATACTCCATAAAGAGTCGAATAGGGCATTGTATATTTTTTCTGACAGATTATATTCAGAGAAATTTTGTTTTTAAGATTGGGGTGCCTAGAGCATATTTACATTTTTTTGATTCGCGAAAATTAGAATTTTTTTTATTTTACATGAGAGCGTATTGAGTTGGTGTATACAATACAAAACGGAGTAGAAAAGGGCATTGTATATTTTTTCTGACAGGTTATATTCAGAGCAATTTTGCTTTTAACATTTGGGTGCCTAGATAATATTTAGATTTTTTTCGATTCACGTAAATTTAGAATTTCTGTATTTTACATGAGAGAGCATACTGAGTTAATGTATATACTCCAAAACAGAGTAGAAATGGGCATTATATATTATTTCTAACAGACTGTATTCAGAGCCATTTTCTTTTAACTTTGGGGCCCCTAGATATAATTTAGATTTTTTTCGATTCGCTTAAATATAGAATTTCTCTATTTTACATGAGACAGCATATGCAGTTGGTGTATATACTCCAAAACAGAGTAGAAATGGGCATTGTATATTTTTTCTGACAGATTATATTCAGAGCAATTTTGTTTTTAACATTGTGGTGCCTAGATAATATTAAGATTTTTTCAATTCGCGTAAAATTAGAATTTCTGTATTTTACATGAGAGAGCCTATTGAGTTGGTGTATATACTACAAAACAGAGTAGAATAGGACATTGTATATTTTTTATGACAGAATGTATTCAGAGAAATTTTGCTTTTAACATTCGGGCGCCTAGATAATATATAGATTTATTTTGATTCACGTAATTCAGAATTTCTCTATTTTACATGGGAGAGCATACTGAGTTGGTGTATATACTCTAAAACGGAGTAGAATAGGACATTGTATATTTTTTCTAAATGAATAAATTCAGAGCAATTTTGCTTTTAACATTCGTGTGCCTAGTTAATATTTAAATTTTTTTCAATTCACGTAAAATTAGAATTTCAGTATTATACTTGAGAGAGCATACTGAGTTGTTGTATATACTCAAAACAAAGTAGAAATGGGCATTATATATTTTTTCTGACAGATTGTATTCCGAGAAATTTTGTTCTTAATATTGGGGTGCCTAGATAATATTTAGATTTTTTCTATTCGGGTACAATTAGAATTTCTGTATTTTACATGAGAGAGTATATTGAGTTTGTGTATGTACTACAAAACAGAGTAGAATAGGACATTTTATATTTTTTATGAAAGATTGTATTCAGAGCAATTTTGCTTTTAACATTCGGTTGTCTAGATAATATTTAGAGTTTTTCCGATTCACGTAAATTTAGAATTTCGGTATTTTACATGAAAGACCATACTGATTTGGTGTATATACTTGAAAACAGAGTAGAATAGGGCATTGCATATTTTGTCTTAGAGACTATATCCAGAGCCATTTTCATTTAACTTACGGGCGTCTAGATATTATTTATATTTTTTTCGATTGGTGTAAAATTAAAATTTCAGTATTTTGCATGAAAGAGCATGTTGACTGGGTGTATATACTCCAAAACACAGTAGAATAGGGCATTGTATATTGTTTCTGACAGATTATATTCAGAGCCATTTTGCTTTTAACATTGGGGTGCCTCAATAATATTTAGATTTTTGTCGATTCACGTGAAGTTAGAATTTCTGTATTTTGCATGACAGAGCATACTGAGTTGGTGTATCTACTACAAAACAGAGTAGAATAAGGCATTGTACATTTTTTCTAACAGACTATATTCAGGGATATTTTCTTTTAACTTTGGGGCACCTAGATATTATTTAGATTATTTTTGATTTACGTAAAATTAGAATTTCGGTATTTTTCCTTAGAGAGCGTATTGAGGTGGTGTATATACTACAAAACAGGGTAGAATAGGGCATTGTATATTTTCTCTGACAAATTATATTTAGAGCAATGTTGCTTTTAACATTGGGATGCCTAGATAATATTTAGATTTTTTTCGTTTCGCTTAAATATAGAATATCTGTATTTTACATGAGAGAGCATATGGAGTTGGTGTATATATTCTGAAACAGGGTAGAATAGGGCATTGTATATTTGTTCTGACCGATTAAATTCAGAGACTTCTTTTTATAACATTGGAATGCCTAGATAATATTTATATTTTGTTCAATTCACGCAAATTTAGAATTTCGGTATTTTACATGAGAGAGCATAATGAGTTGGTGTATATACTCTAAAACAGAGTAGAATAGGGCATTGTATATTTTTTCTGACAGATTATATTCAGAGCAATTTTGCTTTTCACATTGGGGTGCCTAGGTAATATTTAGATTTTTACCGATTCGCTTAAATATAGAATTTCTGTATTTTATATGAGAGAGCATATGGAGTTGGTGTATATACTCCAAAACAGAGTAGAATAGGGAATTGTATATTTTTTCTGACAGATTATATTAAGAGCAATTTTGCTTTTAATATTGAAGTGACTAGATAATATTTAGATATTTTTGATTCGGGTAAATTTAGAATTTCTCTATTTTGCATGAGAGAGCATATTGAGTTGCTGTATATACTACAAAACAGAGTAGAAAAGGGCATTGTATATATTTTCTAACAGATTATATTCACAGCAATTTTGCTTTTAACATTCGGGTGCTTAGATTAATTTCATTTTTTTCAATTCGCTTAAATATAGAATTTCTGTATTTTACATGTGACAGCCTATGGAGTTAGTGTATATACTCGAAAAAATAGTAGAATAGGGCATTGTATATTTTTTCTCAGAGATTATATTAAGAGTAGTTTTATTTTTAACATCGGTGTGCCTAGATAATGTTCAGATATTGTTCGATTCTCTTAAATATAGGATTTCTGTATATTACATGAGAGAGCATAGTGAGCTGGTGTATATACTCCAAAACAGAGTAGAATAAGGCATTATGTATTTTTTCTAACAGACTATATTCAGAGCCAGTTTCTCTTAACTTTGAAGCGCCTAGATATTATTTAGATTGTTTTCGATTCATGTAAAATTAGAATTTCAATATTTTACATGAGAGAGCATACTGAGTTGGTGTATATACTCTAAAAAAGACTAGAATAGGGCATTCTATATTTTTTATGACAGATTATATTAATAGCAATTTTGCTTTTAGTATTGGGGTGCCTAGATAATATTTAGGTTTTTTTCGATTCACTTAAATAGAGAGTTTCTGTATTTCAAATGACAGAGCATATCTAGTTGGAGTATATACACCAAAACAGATTAGTATAGGGCATTGTATATTTTTTCTGAAAGATTATATTCAGAGCAATTTTGTTTTTAACATTGAGGTGCCTAAATAATATTTAGATTATTTTCGATTCGCTTAAATATAGGATTTCTGTATTTTACATGAAAGAGCACACTGAGTTGTGTATATAACCCAAAAAAGAGTAGAATAAGCATTGTATATTTTTTCTAACAGACTATAATCAGAGCGATTTTCTTTTAGCTTTGGGTCTCTTCAATATTATTTAGATTTTTTTTGATTCACATAAAATTAGAATTTCTGTATTTTACAAGAGAGTGCATATTGAGTTGGTGTATATACTCCGAAACAGTGTAGAATACAGTATTGTATATTTTTTCTGACAGATTATATTCAGAGCAATTTTTTTCAACATTGGAATGCCTATATAATATTTAGAATTGTTTCGATTCACGTAAAATTAAAATTTCTGTATTTTACATGAGAGAACATACTGAGTTGGTATATATACTCCAAAAAATATTAGAATACGGCATTGTATATTTTTTCTAACAGACTACATTTAGAAGCATTTTCTTTTAACTTTGGGGTGCCTAATATATATACTACAAAACAGTGTAGAAAAGGGCATTGTATATTTTTTCTGACAGATTAAATTCAGAGAAATTTTGCTGTTAACATTGGAGTTCCTAAACAATATTTAGATTCTTTCGATTCGGGTAAAATTAGAATTTCTGTATTTTACATGAGAAAGCATACTTAGTTGATGGATATACTCCAAAACAGCGTAGAATAAGGCATTGTATATTTTTTCAAACAGAGTATATTCAGAACCAATTTTTTATAACTTTGGAGCACCTAAATATTATTTAGATTTTTTTCAGTTCACGTAAAATTAGAATTTCGGTATTTTACATGAGAGAGCATACTGAGTTGCAGTATATACTCCAAAACAGAGTAGAATAGGGCATTGTATATTTTTTCTGACACACTATATTCAGAGCAATTTTGTTTTTAACATTGGGGTGCCTAGTTAATAATTAGATTATTTTCGATTTGCTTAAATATAGAATTTCTGTATTTTACATGAGAGAGTATATGTAGTTGGTGTATATACCCCAAATCAAATTAGAATAAGGCATTGTGTATTTTTTCTGACAGATTATATTCAGAGCAATTTTATTTTCAACATTGGGGTGCCTAGACAATATTTAGATATTTTCGATTCTGGTAAAATTTGAATTTCTCTATTTTACATGAGAGAGCATACTGAGTTGGTGTATATACTTCAAGATAGAGTAGAATAAGGCATTGTACATTTTTTCTAACAGACTATATTCAGAGCCATTTTCTTTTAACTCTGGTGCGCCTAGTTATTATTTAGCTTTTTTTTGATTCCCGTAAAATTAGAATTTCGGTATTTTACACGAGAGTGCATATTGTTTTGGTGTATATACCTCAAAACACATTAGGATAAGACATTGTATATTTTTTCTAACATATTATATTCAGAGCCATTTTCTTTAACTTTCGGGCATCTAGATATTTTTCAGAGTTTTTTCGATTAGCGTAAAATTAGAATTTCTGTATTTTACATGAGAGAGTATATTTTTTGGTGTATATACTACAAAACAGTGTAGAAGAGGGCATTGTATATTTTTTCTGACAGATTATATTCAGATAAATTTTGTTTTTAACATTGCGGTGCCTAGATAATAGTTAGATTTTTTTGATTAACGTAAAATTTGAGTTTTGGTATTTTATATGAGAGACCATACTGAGTTGGTGTATATACGCCAAAACAGAGTAGAATAAGGCATTGTATATTTTTTCTAACAGATAATATTCAGCGCTATTTTATTTTAATTTTGGGGCACCTAGATATTATTTATATTTCTTTCGATTCGCGTTAAATTAGAATTTCGGTATTTTACATGAGAGAGCATATTGAATTGGTGTATGTACTACAAAACAGAGTAGAATAGGGCATTGTATATTTTCTCTGACAGATTATATTCAGAGCAATTTTGTTTTTAACATTGAGTTGCCTAGATAATATTTAGAATTTTTTCGATTCGCTTAAATATAGAATTTCTGTATTTAACAGGAAAGAGCATATGGAGTTGGGGTATATACTCCAAAACAGAGTAGAATATGGCATTGTGTTTTTATTCTGACTGATTATATTTAGAGGAATTTTAACATTGTGGTGCCTATGTAATATTTAGATTTTTTGGATTCATGTAAAACTAGAATTTCTGTATTTTACATGAGAGTGCATACTGAGTTGGTGTATATACTCCAAAACGGAGTAGAATAAGGCATTGTATATTTTTTCTAACAGAGTATATTCAGAGCCATTTTCTTTTAACTTTGGGGCGCCTAGATATTATTTAGATTTTTTTCGATTCGCGTAAAATTAAAATTTCGGTATTGTACATTAGAGAGCATATTGAGTTGGTTTTATACTGAAAAGCAGAGTAGAAAAGAGCATTGCATATTTTTTCTGACAGATTATCTTTGGAGCTATTTTTCTTTTAACATTGGTTGTCCTAAATAATATTTAGATTTCCTTCGATTCGCTTAAATATAGAATTTCTGTATTTTGCATGAGAGAGCATATGGAATTGATGTATATACTTCAAGACAGAGTAGAAAAGGGATTGAATATTTTCTTTGACAGATTATATTTAGAGCTATTTTGCTTTTTACATTGGGTACCCTAGATAATATTTATATTTTTTTCGATTCACGTAAAATTTGACTTTCGGTATTTTACATGAGAGAGCATACTGAGTTGGTGTATATACTCTAAAGCAAAGAAGAAAAGGGCATTTTGTATTTTCTCTGAGTAATTATATTCAGAGCAATATTGTTTTTAACATTGGGGTGCCTAGATAATATTTAGATTTTTATCGATTCATGTAAAAATAGAATTTCGGTATTTTACATGAGAGAGCATACTGAGTTGGTGTATATACTCCAAAACAGAGTAGAATAAGGCATTGTTTATTTTTTCTAACAGACTATATTCAGAGCTATTTTCTTTCAACTTTGGGGTGCCACGATATTATTTAGATTTTTTCGATTCACGTAAAATTATAATTTAGATTTTTACATGAGTGAGTATATGGAGTTGGTTTATGTATTTCAAAACAAAGTAGAAAAGGGCATTGTATATATTTTCTGCCAGATTATGTTCAGAGCAATTTTGCTTTTAACATTGGGGTGCCTATATAATATTTAGATTTTTTTCTATTCACGTAAATTTAGTATGTCTGTATTTTACATGAGAGAGCATACTGAGTTGGTGTATATACTCCAAAACAGAGTAGAATAGGGCATTGGATATTTTTTCGGACAGATTATATTCAGAGCAATTTGGCTTTTAACATTGGCTTGCCTAGATAATATTTAGATTTTTTTCGATTCGCTCAAATGTAGAATTTCTGTATTTTACATGAGAGAGCATAATGAGTTGGTGTATATACTCCAAAACAGGGTAGAATAAAGCATTGTATATTTTTTCTGACAGATTATATTCAGAGCAATTTTGTTTTTAACATTGGGGTGCCTAGATAATATTTAGGTTTTTTTTTGATTCACGTAAAAATATAATTTCGGTATTTTACCTGAGAGAGCACACTGAGTTGGTGTATATACTTCAAAAAAGAGAAGAATAAGGCATAGTATATTTTTTCTAACAGACTATACTTAGAGCCATCTTCTTTTTACATTGGGGCGACTGGATATTATTTAGATTTTTTTGATTCACTTAAAATTATAATTTAGGATTTTATACGAGAGAGCATATGGAGTTGTTGTATGTATTTCAAAACAAGGTAGAAAAAAGCATTTTATATTTTTTCTGACAGGTTCTATTCAGAGCAATTTTGCTATTAACATTGGGGTGCCAATATATTAATTAGATTTTCATCGATTCACGTAAAATTAGAATTTCTGTATTTTACATGAGAGAGCATACTGAGTTGTTGTATATACTCCAAAACAAAGTAGAATAGGGCATTTTATATTGTATCTGACAGATTATATTCAGAACAATTTTGTTTTTAACATTGCGGTGCCTAGATAATATTTAGATATTTTTCGATTCACGTAAATTTAGAATTTCTGTATTTTACATGAGTGAGCATATGGAGATGGTGTATATACTCCAATACAAGGTAGAATAGGGCATTGTATATTTCTTCTGACAGATTATATTCAGAGTTATTTGGTTTTTAACATTGGGGTGCCTAGATAATATTTAGATTTTTCAATTCGTGTAAAATTAGAATTTCTGTATTTTATACGAGAGGGCATACTGAGTTGGTTTATATACTACAAAACAGAGTAGAAAAAAGCATTGTATATTTTTTTCTGGCAGATTAGATTCAGAGCAATTTTGCTTTTAACACTGGGGTGCCTAGATAATATTTAGATTAATTTCGATTCACTTAAATATAGAATTTCTGTATTTTACATGAGAGAGCATATTGAGTGGTGTATTTAATCCAAATCAAAGTAGAAGAGGTCATTGTATATTGTTTGTGAGAGATTATATTAAGAGCAATTTTGATTTTAACATATGGGTGCCTAGATAATATTTAGATTTAGTTTAGATTCACGTAAAGATAGAATTTCTGTGTTTTACATGAGAGAGCATACTGAGTTGGTGTATATACTCCAAAACAAAGTAGAATAAGACATTGTATATTTTTTCTAACACACTATATTCTGAGCCATTTTCTTTTAACTTTGTGGCACGTAGATATTATTTAGATTTTTTTTGAGGCACGTAAAAAGAGAATTTCTGTATTTTACATGAGAGAGCATATTGCGGTGGTGTATATACTCCAAAACAGAGGAGAAAAGGGCATTGTATATTTTGTCTGACAGATTATAATCAGAAAATTTTGCTTTTAACATTCGGGTGCCTAGATAATATTTAGATTTTTTTCGATTCACGTAAAATTAGAATTCCTCTATTTTACATGAGAGAGCATAATTAGTTGGTGTATATACTCCAAAACAGAGTAGAATAGGGCATGTTATATGTTGTCTCATAGATTATATTCAGAGCAATTTTGTTTCTAACATGGGGGTGCCTATATAATATTTAGATTTTTTTCGATACATGTAAAATTATAATTTCGGTATTTTACATGCAAAGCATAATGAGTTGGTGTATATACTCTAAAACAGAGTAGAATAGGGCATTGTATATTTGTTCTGACAGATTCTATTCAGAGCAATTTTGCTTTTAACATTGGGGTGCCTAGATAATATTTAGATTTTTTCGATTCGGGTAAAATTAGAATTTCTGTATTTTACATGATAGAGCGAATTGAGTTGGTGTATATACTCCAAAAAAGAGTAGAATAGTGCATTGTATATTTTTTATGACAGATTATATTCAGAGCAATTTTGCTTTTAAAATTGGGGTGCCTAGATAGTATTTAGATTTTTGTCGATTCGCTTACATATAGTTTCTGTCTTTTACATGACAGAGCATATTGAGTTGGTGTATGTACTCCAAAACATAGTAGAATAGGCCATTGTACATTTTTTCTGACAGATTATATTCAGAGCAATTTTGTTTTTAGCATTGGGGTGCCTAGATTATATTTAGATTTATTTCGATTCACGTAAATATAGAATTTTTGTATTGTACAGGAAAGAGCATATGGAATTGGCGTATATCCTTTAAAACAAAGTACAATAGGGCTTGTATATTTTTTCTGACAGATTATATTCAGAACAATTTTGTTTTTAACATTGTGGAGCCTAGATAATATTTGGATTATTTTTAATTCAAGTAAAATAAGAATTTCTGTATTTTAAATAAGAGAGCATACTGAGTTGGTGTATATACTCCAAAACATAGTAGAATAAGGCATTGTATATTTTTTCTAACAGACTATATTTAGAGCCATTTTCTTTTAACTTTGGGGAGCGTAGATACTATTTAGATATTTTTCGATTTTCGTAAAGTTAGAATTTCAGTATTTTACATGAGAGAGCATATTGAGTTGGTGTTTATACCCCAAAACCGAGTAGAAATGGGCATTGTATATTTTTTCTGACAAATTATATTCAGAGCAATTTTGCTTTTAACATTCGGCTGCCTAGATAATATTTAGATTATTTTCGATTCACGTAAATTTAGAATTTCGGTATTTTACATGAGAGAGCATACTGAGTTGGTGTATATACTCCAAAACAGAGTAGAAAAAGGCATTGTATATTTATTTTAAAAGAGTATATTCAGAGCCATTTCCTTTTAACTTTGGGGCACTTAGATATTACTTAGATTATTTTTGATTCGCGTAAAATTAGAATTTCGGTATTTTACATGAGAGAGCATATTGTGTGGGTGTATATAATCCAAAACAGAGTAGAAAAGGACATTATATATTTTTTCTGACAGATTATATTGAGAGCAATTTTGCTATTAAGATTGGGGTGCCTAGGTAATATTTAGATTTTTATCGATTCGCTTAAATATAGAATTTCTGTATTTTACATGAGAGAGCGTATTGAGTTGGGATATATCCTTCAAAAAAGAGTAGAATAAGGCATTGTGTATTATTTCTGACAGATTATATTCAGAAAAATTTTGTTTTTAACATTGGGTTGCCTAGATAATATTTAGATTTTTTTCGATTCACGTAAAATTAGAATTTCGGTATTTTACATAAGACAGAATATTGAGCTAGTGTATATACTCCAAAACAGTGTAGAATAAGGCATTGTATATTTTTTCTAACAGACTATATTCAGAGCCATTTTCTTTTAACTTTGTGGCGCCTAGATATTATTTAGATTTTTTTCGATTCGCGTAAAATTAGAATTTCTGTATTTTAAAAGAGAACATATTGAGTTAATGTATATACTACAAAACAGAGTACAATAGGGCATTGTATATTTTTTCTGGCAGATTATATTCAGAGCAATTTTGCCTATTGACTTTGGAGTGCCTAGATAAAATTTAGATTTTTTTAGATTCGCTTAAATATTGAATTTCTGTATTTTGCATAAGAGAGCATATGGAGTTGGTTTATACTCAAAAAAATAGAATATGTCATTGTATATTTTTTCTGAGAGATTATATTCAGAGCAATTTTGTTTATATCATTGTGGTGCCTAGAAAATATTTAGATTTTTTCAATTCGGGTAAAATTAAAATTTCTGTATTTTACATGAGTGAGCATATTGAGTTGGTGTATAAACTGCAAAACGGAGTAGAAAAGGGCATTGTCTATTTTTACTGACAGATTGTTTTCAGAGCAATTTAGCTTTGAACATTGGGGTGCCTAGATAATATTTAGATTTTTTCGATTCGGGTAAAATTATAATTTCTGTATTGTACATGAGAGAGCATATGGAGTTGGTGTATATACTCTAAAACAGAGTAGAATAGAGCATTGTGTATTTTTTCTGACAGATTATACTCAAAGAAATTTTGCTTTTAGTATTGCGGTGCCTAGATAATATTTAGAATTTTTCGAATGGGGTAAAATTAAAATTTTTTATTTTACATGAGAGAGCATATTGAGTTGGTGTATATACTAAAAAAGAGAGTAGAATGGGCATTGTATATTTTTTCTGACAGATTATATTCGGAGCAATTTTGCTATTAACATTCTGGTGCCTTGATAATATTTAGATTTTTTTCGATTCACATAAAATTAGAATTTCTGTATTTTACAAGAGGGAGCATATGGAGTTGGTGTATATACTCCAAAACAAAGTAGAATACGGCATTGTATATTTTTTCTGACAGTATATATTTATAAAAATTTTGTTTTTAACATTGGGGTGCCTAGATAATATTTAGATTTTTTTCAGTTCGCTTAAATATAGAATTTCTGTATTTTACATGAGAGAGCAGATCAAGTTGATGTATATACTCCAAAACAAAGTAGAATAGGGCATTTTATATTTTTTCAGACAGACTATATTCAGAGCAATTTTGTTTTTAACATTGGGGTGCCTAGATTATATTTAGATTTATTTTGATTCACGTAAAATTAGAATTCCCGTATTTTACTTTACAGAGCACACTGATTTTCTGCATATACTCCAGAACAGAGTAGAATAAGGTATTCTATTTCTTCTCTAACAGACTATATTCAGAGAAATTTTCTTTTAACTTTGGGGCTCCCAAATATTATTTAAATTTTTTTCGATTCACGTAAAATTAGAATATCTGTATTTTACATGTGACAGCATATTGAGTTGGTGTATATAATACAAAACAGAGTAGAAAGAGCATTGTATATATTTTCTGACAGACTAATATTCAGAGAAATTTTGCTTTTAACATTGGGGTGCCTAGATAATATTTAGATTTCTTTCAGTTCGCTTAAATATAGAATTTCTGTATTTTAAATGAAAGAGCATATCGAGTTGATATATACACTCCAAAACAAAATAGAATAGGGCATTTTATATTTTTTCAGTCAGACTACTTTCAGAGCAATTTTGTTTTTAACATTGGGGTGGCTAGATAATATTTAGATTTTTTCGATTAGGGTAAAATTTCAATTTCGGTATTTTATATTAGAGAGCATACTGAGTTGATGTATAAACTCCAAAACAGAGTAGAATAAGGCACTGTATATTTTTTCTAACAGAATATATTCAGAGCCATTTTCTTTTAACTTTCGGTCACGTAGATATTATTTAGATTTTTTCGATTCACGTTAAATTAGAATTTTGGTATATTACATGAGAGAGCATATTGAGTTGGTGTATATACTCCAAAACAGAGCAGAAAAGGGCATTGTATATTTCTTCTGACAATTTATATTCAGAGCAATTTTGCTATTAACATCGGATGCCTAGATAATATTTAGATATTTTTTATTCACGTAAAATTTGAATTTCTGTATTTTACATGAGAGAGCATACTGTGTTGGGGTATATACTCCAAAACAGAGTAGAAAAGAACATTGTATATTTTTTTCTGACAGATTACGTTCAGAGAAATTTTGCTTTAAACATTGGGGTGCCTAGATAATGTTTACATTTTTTTTGATTCGCTTAAATATAGAATTTCTGTATTTTACATGAGAGAGCATATGGACTTGGTGTATATACTACAAAACAGAGTAGTAAAGGGCATTGTATATTTTTCTGACAGATTATATTCAGAGCAATTTTTCTTTTAACATTGGGGTGCCTAGATAATATTTAAATTTTTTCGATCCGTGTAAAATTAGAATTTCTATATTTTACATGAGAGAGCATACTGAGATGGTGTATATACTCCAAAACAAAGTAGAATACGGCATTGTATATTTTTTCTGACAGAATGTATTCATAGCTATTTTGTTTTTATTATTGGGGTGTCTAGATAATATTTAGATTTTTTTCGATTCACGTAAAATTAATATTTCCGTATTTTACATTAGAGAACATACTGAGTTGCTGTATATACTCCAAAACAGAGTAGAATAAGGTATTCTATATTTTTTTCTAAAAGACTATATTCAGAGCCATTTTCTTTTAACTTTGGGGCTCCTAAATATTATTTAGATTATTTTCGATGCACCTTAAATATGGAATTTCGGTATTTTACATTAGAGAGCATATTGAGTTGGTGTATGTAATACAAAACAGAGTAGAAAGGGCATTGTATATATTTTCTGACAGACTAATATTTAGAGCAATTTTGCTTTTAACATTGGGGTGCCTAGATAATATTTAGATTTTTTTCGATTCTCCTAAATATAGAATTTCTGTATTTTATATGAGAGAGCAGATCGACTTGATGTATATACTCCAAAACAAAGTAGAATAGTGCATTTTATATTTTTTCAGACAGACTATATTCAGAGCAATTTTGTTTTTAACATTGGTTTGGCTAGATAATATTTAGATTTTTTCAATTCGGGTAAAATTTCAATTTCGGTTATTTGTATTAGAGAGCATATTGAGTTTGTGTATATGCTCCAAAATAGTGTAGAATAAGGCATTGTACATTTTTTCTAACAGACTGTATTCAGAGCCATTTTCTTTTAACTTTGGGGCGCCTACATATTATTAAGATTTTTTTCGATTGGCGCAAAATTAGAATTTCGGTATTTTACATGAGAGAGCATATTGAGTTGGTGTGTATACTCCAAAACAGAGTAGAAAAAGGCGTTGTATATTTTTTCTAACAGACTATATTCAGAGCCATTTTCTTTTAACTTGGGGATCCCTCGATATTATTTAGATTTTTATCGATTCGAGTAAAATTAGAATTTCGGTATTTTACATGAGAGAGCATATTGAGTTGGTGTATATACTACAAAACACAGTAGAATAGGGCATGGTATATTTTTTCTGACAGAATATATTCAGAGCAGTTTTGATTTTAACATTGGGGTGCCTAGATAATATTTAGATTTTTCTTGATTCACATAAAATTAGAATATCGGTGTTTTACATGAGAGAGCACACTGAGATGGTGTATATACTCCAAAACAAAGTAGAATAAGGCATAGTATATTTTTTATAACAGACTATATTTAGAGCCATTTTCTTTTAACTTTGGGGAACCTAGATATCATTTAGATTTTTGCAATTCGCATCAAATTAAAATTTCGGTATTTAACAGGAGGGATCATATTGAGTTGGTGTATATACTACAAAACAGTGTAGAAAGAAGCATTGTATATTTTTTCTGACAGATGATATTCAGGTCAATTTTGCTTTTAACATTGGGGTGCCTAGATAATATGTAGATTTTTTTCGATTCACGTAAAATTAGAATTTCGGTATTTAACCTGAGAGGGCATTCTGAGTTGGTGTATATATTCCAAAACAGAGTAGAATAAGGCATTGTATATTTTTTATAACAGACTATATTCAGAGCCATTTTCTTTTAACTTTCGGTCACCTAGATATTATTTAAATTATTTTCGATTTGCGTAAAATTTGAATTTCTGTATTTTACATTGGAGAGCATATTGAGTTGGTGTATATAATACAAAACATAGTAGAAAAGGGCTTTGTATATTTTTTATGACAGATTATATGCAGAGCAATTTTGCTTATAGCATTGGGGTGCCTAGAAAATATTTATATTTTTTCGATTTGGGTAAAATTAGAATTTCGCTATTTTACAAGAGAGAGCATACTGAGTTGGTGTAAATACTCCAAAACTGAGTAGAAAAGGGCATTGTATATTTTATTTAACAGAGTATATTCAGAGCCAATTTCTTTTTACTTTGAGGCGCGTATATATTATTTAGATTTTTTTCGATTCACGTAAAATTAGAATTTCGTTATTTTACACGAGAGAGCATATTGAGTGGGTTGATATAATACAATACAGCGTAGAAAAAAGCATTGTATATTTTTTCTGACAGAGTATATTCAGAGAAATTTTGCATTTAACATTCGGGTGCCTAGATAATATTTAGATTATTTTCGATTCGCGTAATATAGAATTTCGGTATTTTACATGAGATAGAATACTGAGTTGGTGTATATACTCCCAAACAGAGTTGAATAAGACATTGTATATATTTCTAACAGACTCTATTAGAGCCATTTTCTTTTAACTTTTGGGCGCCTAAATATTAGATAGGTTTTTTTCGATTCGCTTAGAATTTTAATTTCGGTATTTTACAGAAGACAGCATACTGAGTTGGTGTATATACTACAAAACAAAGTAGCAAAGGGCATTGTATATTTTTTCTGAAAGATTATATTCAGAGCAATATTATTTTTAACATTAGGGTGTCTAGATAATATTTAGATTTTTTCGATTCGGATAAAATTTGAATTTTGGTATTTTACTTGAGAGAGCATACTGACTTGGTGTATATACTTTAAAACAGAGTAGAATAATACATTGTATATTTTTTCTAACAGACTATATTCAGAGGCATTTTCTTTAAACTTTGGGGTGCCTAGATATTATTTAGATTTTTTTCGATTCACGTAAAATTTGAATTTCGGTATTTTACATAAGACAGCATATTGAGTTCATGCATATACAACAAAACAGAGTAGAAAAGGGCATTGTATATTTTTTCTGACAGATTATATTCAGAGTAATTTTGCTGTTAACATTGGAGTGCCTAGATAATAGTTACATTTTTTTCGATTCATGTAAATTTATAATTTCTGTATTTTACATGAGAGAGCATACTGAGTTGGTGTATTTACTCCAAAACAGAGTAGAATAGGGCATTGTATATTTTTTCTGACAGATTATATTTAGAGCAATTTTGCTTTTAACATTGGAGTGCATCGATAATATTTATATTTTATTCAATTCATGTAAAATTAGATTTTCGGTATTTTATATGAGAGAGCATACTGAGTTGGTGTACATACTCCAAAAGAGAATAGAATAAGGCATTGTATATTTTTTCTAACACACTATATTTAGAGCCATTTTCTTTTAACTTTTGGGCGCCTAGATATTATTTAGATTTTTTTCGATTTGCATAAATTTAGAATTTCGATATTTTACATGAGGGAGCATATTGAGTTCGTGTATATACTCCAGAACAGAGTAGCAAAGGGCATTGTATATTTTTTCACAAAGATTATATTCAGAGCAATTTTGCTTTTATCATTGCGGTACCTAGATAATATTTAGATGTTTTTTGATTTTCTTAAATATACAATTTTTGTATTTTAAATGAGAGAGCATATGGAGTTGGTTTATATACTCCAAAACAGAGTAGAATAGGGCATTGTATATTTTATCTGACAGATTATATTCAGAACAATTTTATTTTTAGTTGGGGTGCCTAGATAATATTTAGATTTTTTCAATTCGCGGAAAATTATAATTTCAATATTTTACATGAGAGAGCATACAGAGTTGGTATATATACTCCAAATCAGAGTAGAATAAGGCATTGTATATTTTTTCTAACAGACTATATTCAGAGCCATTTTCTTTCAACTTTGGGGCGCCTAATTATTATTTAGATTTTTTTTGATTCGCGTAAAATTGGAATTTCGGTATTTTACGTGAGAGAGCATATGAAGTTGGTGTATATACTCGAAAACGCAGTAGAATAGCACATTGTATATTTCTTCGGACAGATTGTATTCAGAGCAATTTTCTTTTAACATTGTGGTGCCTAGATAATATTTAGGTGTTTTTCGATTCACGTAAAATTAGAATTTCTGTATTTAACAGGAGACAGCATATTGAGTTGGTTTATATACTACCAAACACAGTAGAAAAGGGCATTGTATATTTTTTCTGACAAATTATATTCAGAGCCATTTTCTTTTAACTTTGGGGCACCTAGATATTATTTAGAATATTCGATTCGCGTAATTTATGAATTCTGTATTTTACATGAGAGAGCATGCTGAGTTGGTGTATATTCTTTATAACAGAGTAGAATAAGGCATTGTATATTTTTTCTAACAGACTACATTTAGAGCCATTTTCTTTTAACTTTGGGGCAACTAGATATTATACAGATTTTTTTCGATTTCTGTAAAATTAGAATTTTGGTATTTTACATGAGAGAGCATACTGAGTTTTTGTATATAGTCAAAAACAAAGTAGAATAGGGCATTGTATATTTTTTCTGAGAGATTATATTAAGATCAATTTTGCTTTTAACATTGGGGTTTCTAGATAATATTTAGATTTTTATCGATTCGCTTAAATATAGAATTTCTCTATTTTACATGAGAGAGCATATGGAGTTGGTGTATATACTCCAAAACAGGGTATAAGAAGGCATTGCATATTTTTTCTGACAGACTATATTCAGAGCAAATTTGTTTTTAACATTGGGTTTCCTAGATAATATTAGGATATTTTTCGATTCGCTTAAATATAGAAGTTCTGTATTTTACATGAGCGTGTATATGGAGTTGGTGTATATACTTTAAAACAGAGTAGAAAAGGGCATTGTATATTTTTTTCTGACAGATTATATTCAGAGCAATTTCGTTTATAACATTGGGGTGACTAGATAATATGTGGATTTTTTTGATTCGGGTAAAATTAGAATTTCTGTATTTCACATGAGAGAGCATACTGAGTTGGTGTATATACTCCAAAACAGTGTAGAATAAGACATTGTATATTTTTTCTAACAGACTATATTCAGAGCCATTTTCTTTTAACTTTGAGGCTCCCAGAAATTATTTAGATCCTTTTCGATTCACATAAAATTACAATTTTCGTATTTTACATGAGAGAGCATATAGAGTTGGTGTATATACTCCAAAAAAGAGTTGAAATGGGCGTTATATATTTTTTCTAACAGACTGCATTCAGAGCCATTTTCTTTTAACTTTGGGGCGCCTAGATATTATTTAGATTTTATTCGATTCACATAAAATTAAAATTTCGGTATTTTACATGAAAGAGCCTACTGAGTTGGTGTATATACTCCAAAACATAGAATAAGGCATTGTATATTTTTTCTAACAGACTATATTCAGAGCCATTTTCTTTTAACTTTGGGGAAAATAAATATTATTTAGATATTTTTCGATTCGGGTAAAGTTATAATTTCTGTATTTTACAAAAGAGAGCATCTGAAGTTGTTGTATATACTCCGAAACAGAGTAGAATATGGTATTATATATATTTTCTGGCAGATTATATTCAGAGAAGTTTTGTTTTTAACATTGGGGTGTCTAAATAATCTTTAGATTTTTTCCAATTCACGGAAAATTAGAATTTCGGTATTTTACATGAGAGAGCATACTGAGTTGGTGTATATACTCCAAAACAAAGTAGAATAAGGCATTGTATATTTTTTTTAACGGACTATATTCAGAGCCATTTTCTTTTATGTTTGGGGCTTTTAGATATAATTCAGATTTTTTTCAAATCGTGTAAAATTAGAATTTCGGTGTTTTACATGAGAGAGCATATTGAGTTGGTTTATATATTATAAAACAATGTAGAATAGAGCATTGTATATTCTCTCTTACAGAGTATATTCAGAGAAATTTTGTTTATAACACTGGTTTGCCTAGATAATATTTAGATTTTTTCGATTCGGGTAAAATTAGAATTTCTGTATGTTACATGATAGAGCATATTGAGTTGGTGTATATCCTACAAAACAGAGTACGAAAGGGCACTGTAAATTTTTTCTGAGAGATTATATTCAGAGCAATTTTGCTTTTAACTTTGGGGTGCCTAGATCATATTTAGATTTTTTAAGATTCCCTTTAATATAGAATTTTTGTATTTTACATGAGAGAGCATATGGAGTTGGTGTATATAGTCCAAAACAGAGTAGAATAGGGCATTGTATATTTTTTCTGACAGAATATATTCAGAGCAATTTTGTGTTCATCTTTTGGGTTCCTAGATAATATTTAGATTTTTTCGATTTGCTTAATATTAGAATTTCTGTATTTTACATGAGTGAGCATTGTGAGCTGGTGTATATACTTCAAGACAGAGTAGAATAAGGCATTGTATATTTTTTCTAACAGACTACATTTAGAGCCATTTTCTTTTAACTTTGGAGAGCCTAGATATTATTTAGATTATTTTCGATTTGCGTAAAATTAGAATTTCAATATTTTAAATGAGAGAGCATACTGAGTTGGTGTATATACTACAAAAAGGGGAATAAGGCTTTGTATATTTTTTCTAACAGAGTATATTCAGAGCCATTTTCTTTAAACTTTGGGGCGCCTAGATATTATTTAGATTTTCTTCAATTCATGTAAAATTATAATTTCGATATTTTACATGAAAGACCATATTGGGTTGGTGTATATACTCCAAAACAGAGTAGAATAGGGCATTGTATATTTTTTCTGACAGAATATATTCAGAGCAATTTTGCTTTTGACGTAGGGGTACTAGATAATATTTAGATTTTTTTCGATAAGCTGAAATATAGAATTTCTGTATTTCACATGAGAGAGCATATGGAGTTGGTGTATATACTCCAAAATAGAGTAGAATAAGGCATTGTATATTTATTTTAACAGACTATATTCAGAGCCATTTTTTCTTAACTTTAGAGTGCCTAGATATTATTTAGGTTTTTCTCGATTCACGTAAAATTAGAATTTTGGTATTTTACATGAGAGAGCATAGTGAGTTGGTGTATATACTCCACAACAGCGTAGAATAAGGCATTGTATATTTTTTCTAACAGACTATATTCAGAGCCATTTTCATTTTACTTAGGGGTGCCTAGATATTATTTAGATTATTTTTGATTCGCGTAATTTATAATTTCGATATTTTACATGGAGAGCGTATTGAGTTTGTTTATATACTCTAAAACAAAGTAGAATAGGGCATTGTATATTTTTTCTGACATTATATTCAGAGCATTTTTACTTTTAACATTGGAATGCCTAGATAATATTTAGATTTTTTTCGATTCGGTTAAATATAGAATTTCTGTATTTTACATGAGAGAGCATATGGAGTTGGTGGATATACTCCAAAACAGAGTAGAATAGGGCATTGTATATTTTTTCTGACAGAATATATTCAGAGCAATTTTTTTCATCTTTGAGGTGCCTAGATAATATTTAGATTTTTTAGATTCGGGTAATATTAGAATTTCTGTATTTTACATGAGAGAGCATTGTGAGCTGGTGTATACACTGCAAAACAGAGTAGAATAAGGCATTGTATATTTTGTCTAACAGAATATATTCAGAGCCATTTTCTTTTATTTTTGGGGCGCCTAGATATTATTTAGTTTTTTTTAGTTTCGCATAAAATTAGAATTTTGGTATTTTACATGAGAGAGCATATTGAATTGGTGTATATACTCCACAACATAGTATAAAAGGGCATTGTGTATATTTTTTGACAGATTATTTTCACAGAAATTTTGCTATTAACATTGCGTTGCCTATATAATATTCAGATTTTTTTCGATTTGCTAAAATATAGAATTTCTGTATTTTTTTTATTTTTTATTGGATTATAGGTTTTGGGGTACATGAGCAGAGCATGCAAGACAGTTGCGTAGGTACAAACATGGCAGTGTGCTTTGCTTGTCTTCTCCCCTTCTGTATTTTACATGAGAGAGCACACTGAGTTGGTGTATATACTCAAAAACAAAGTAGAATAGGGTATTGTATATTTTTCCTCACAGATTATATTCAGAAAAATTTTGATCTAACCATTGGGGTGCGTAGATAACATTTAGATTTTCTCGATTCGGTTAAAATTAGAATTTCTGTATGTTACATGAGAGAGCATAATGAGTTGGTGTATATACAACAAAACAGAGTAGGAAAAGGCATTGTATAATTTTTCTGACAGATTATATTCAGAGAAATTTCGCTTTTAACATTGGGGTGTCTAGATAATTAGATTTTTTTCGATTCGCTTCAATATAGAATTTCTTTATTTTACATGAGAGAGCATATGGAGTTGATGTATATACTCCTAAAGAGAGTAGAACAGGGCATTGTATATTTTTTCTGAGATTATATTCAGAGGAATTTTGTTTTTATCATTGGGGTGCCAAGTTAATATTTAGATTTTTTTCGATTCACTTAAATATACAATTTCTGTATTTTACATGACAGAGCACATGGATTTGGTGTATATACTCCAAAACAGATTAGAGTAGGGCATTGTATAATTTTTCTGACAGATTATATTCAGAGCCATTTTGTTTTTGACATTGGGGTGCCTAGATAATATTGAGATTCTTTCGATTCGGATAAAATTAGAATGTCTGTATTTTACACAGGAGAGCAAACTGAGTTGGTGTATATACTCCAAAACAGAGTAGAATAAGGCATTGATTATTTTTTCTAACTGACTAAATGCAGAACCATTTTCTTTTAACTTTGGGGTTCCTAGATGTTATTTAGATTTTTTTTGATTCCTGAAAAATTTGAATATCGTATTTTACATGAGAGAGCATATAAAGTTGATGTATATATTGCAAAACAGAGTAGAAAAGGGCATTGTATATTTTTTCTGACAGATTATATTCAGAGAAATTTTGTTTTTAACATTGATATTCCTAGATATTATTAAAAATTTTTTGATTCACATAAAATTAGAATTTCTGTATTTTACATGAGAGAGCATACTGAGTTTGTGTATATACTCCAAAAGAGTGTAGAATAAGGCATTGTTTATTTTTTCTAACACACTACATTGAGAGCCATTTTCTTTTAACTTTGGGGCGCCTAGATATTATTTAGATTCCTTTCGATTCAGGTAAAATTATAATATCGGTATTTTACATGAGAGAACATATTGAGCTCGTGTATATACTACAAAACAGAATAGACAAGGGCATTGTATTTTTTTTCTGACAGATTATATTCAGAGCAATTTTTCTTTTAACCTTGGGGTGCCTAGATAATATTTCAATTTTTTTCGATTCGCTTAGATATGTAATACTTGTATTTTACATGATAGAGCATACTGAGTTGGTGTATATACTCCAAAACAGAGTAGAATAGGGCATTTTATATTTTTTCTTACAGACTATGTTCAGAGCTATTTTCTTTCAATTTTGGGGCGCCTAGATAGTATTTAGATTTTTTTTGATTCACATACAATTTGAATTTCTGTATTTTACCTGAGAGTGCATATTCAGTTGGTGTATATACTCCAAAATAGAGTTGAAAAGGGCATTGTATATGTTTTCTGACAGATTGTATTCAGAGAAATTTTGCTGTTAACATTGCGGTGCCTAGAGTATATTTAGATTTTTATCAATTCGCTTAAATATAGAATTTTTGTATTTTACATGAGAGAGCATATTGAGTCGGTGTATATACTTCAAAACAGAGTAGAAAAGCGCATTGTGTATTTTTTCTGACATATTATATGCAGAGCAACTTTTTTATTAACATTAAGGGTCCTAGATAACATTTAGATTTTTTCGATTCAGGAAAAATTAGAATTTCTGTATTTTACATGAGAGAGCATACTGAGTTGGTGTATAGAACTCTAAGAAAAAGTAGAATAAAGCATTGTATATTTTTTCTAACACACTATATTCAGAGCCATTTTCCATTACCTTTGGGGCGCCTAGATATTATTTAGATTATTTTCGAATCGTGTAAAATTAGAATTTCTGTATTTTACATGTGAGACTATATTGAGTTGGTGTATATACTCCAAAACAGAGTAGAAACGGGCATTGTATATTTCTCTGACAGATTATATACATAGCAATTTTCCTTTTAACATTGGGGTGCCTGAACAATATTTACATTTTTTTCGATTCGCTTAAATATAGAATTTCGGTATTTTACATGAGAGAGAACACTGAGTTCGTGTATTTACTCCAAAACAGAGTAGAATAAGGCATTGTACATATTTTCTGACAGATTATATTCAGAGCAATTTTGCTTTTAACATTGGGGTGCCTAGATATTATTTAGATTTTTTTCGATTCACGTAAAATTAGAATTTTGGTATTTTACTTGAGAGAGCAAACTGAGATGGTGTATATACTCCAAAACAGAGTAGAATTAGGCATTGCATATTTTTTCTAACAGACTGTATTCAGAGGCATTTTTTTTTTATCTTTGGGCCACCTAGATATTATTTAGATTTATTTCGATTCACGTAAATTTAGAATTTCGGTATGTTACATGAGAGAGCATATTGAGTAGGTGTATATATTCCAAAACAGAGAAGTACAGGGCATTGTATATTTCTTCTGACAGATTATATTCAAAGCAATTTTGCTTTAACCTTCGGGTGTCTAGATAATATTTAAATTTTTTTCGAATCACATAAAATCAGAATTTCGGTATTTTACATGAGAGAGCATACTCAGTGGGTGTATATACCCCAAAACAGAGTACAATAGGGCATTGTATATTTTTTCGGAAAGTTTATATTCTGACCAATTTTGATTTTAACATTGGGGTGCCTAGGTAATATTTAGATTTTTTTCGATTCACGTAAATATAGAATTGCGGTATTTTACATGAGAGAGCATACTGAGTTGGTGTATATACTCAAAAACAGTAGAATAAGGCATTGTATATTTTTTCTAACAGACTATATTCAGAGCCATTTTCTTTTAACTTTCAAGCGATTAGATATTATTTAGTTTTTGTTCCATTCACGTAAAATTAGAATTTCGATATTTTACATGACAGAGCATACTGTTGCTGTATATACTCCAAAACAGAGTAGAATAGGGCATTGTACATGTTTTTTGACAGACTATATTCAAAGCAATTTTGTTTTTAACATTGGGGTGCCTAGATAATATTTAGATTTATTTCGATTCGGTTAAATATAGAATTTCTGTATTTTACATGAGAGAGCATATGGAGTAGGTGTATATACTCCAAAACAGAGTAGAATTGGGCATTGTATATTTTTTCTGACAGATAATATCTAGAGCAATTTTGCTTTTAACATTCTGGTGCCTAGATAATATTTAGATTTTTTGGATTCTGGTAAAATGTGCATTTCGGTATTTTACATGAGAGAGCATACTGAGTTGGTGTATATACTCCAAAACAGAGTAGAATAGGGCATTGTGTATTTTTTATGACAAATTATATTCAGAGAAATTTTATTTTTAAAATTGGGGGGCCTAGATAATATTTAGATTATTTTCTATTTGAATAAATATACAATTTCTGTATTTTATATTAGACAGTATATTGAGTTGTTGTATAAACTCGAAACAGACTAAAATAGGGCATTGTATATTTTTGTCTGACAGATTATATTCAGAGCAATTTTGTTTTTAACATTAAGGTGCCTAGATAATATTTAGATTTTATCTATTCTGGTAAAATTAGAATTTTTGTATTTTACATGAGAGAGCATACTGAGATGGTGAATATACTCCAAAACAGAGGAAAATAAGGCATTGTATATTTTTTCTGACAGATTATATTCAGAGCTATATTTTTTTAAAATTGGGGTGCCTAGATAATTTTTAGATTTTCTTCAATTCGCTTAAATATAAAATTTCTGTATTTTACATGAGAGGATATTGAGTTGGTGTCTATACTCCAAAACAGAGTAGAATAGGTCATTGTATATTTTTTCTTACAGATTATATTCAGAGCAATTTTGATTTTAACATTGGGGTGCCTAGACAATATTTAGATTTTTTCAATTCAGGTAAAATTAGAAATTCGGTATATTACATGAGAGAGCACACTGAGTTGGTGTATGTACTCCAAAACAGTAGAATAGGGCATTTTATATTTTTTCTGACAGATTATATTCAGAGCAATATTGGTTTTAATATTGCGGTGCCTAGATAATATTTAGATTTTTTTCGATTTGCTTAAATATTTAATTTCTATATTTTATATGAGAGAGCATATGGAGTTAATGTATATACACCAAAACAGAGTAGAAAAAGGCATTGTATATTTTTTTAATAGAATATATTCAGATAAATTTTGTTTTTAACATTGGGGTGCCTAGGTAATATTTAGATTTTAACTATTCTGGTAAAATTAGTATTTCTATATTTTACATGAGAGAGTACACGAAGTTGGTGTATATACTCCAAAACAGTGTAGAATAAAACATTGTATATTTTTTCTAATAGACTATATTCAGAGCAATTTTCTTTTAACTTTGGGGTGCCTAGAAATTATTTAGATTTTTTTCGATTCACGTATAATTAGAATTTTCGTATTTTACATGAGATAGCATATTAAGTTGGTGTATATACTACAAAACAGAGTAGAAAAAAGCATGGTATATTTTTACTGACAGACTATATTTAGAGAAATTTTGCTTTTAACATTGTGGTGCCATGTTAATATTTAGATTTTCTTCGATTCGCTTAAATATAGAATTTCTGTTTTTTACATGAGGAACCATATGGAGTTGGTATATATACTCAAAAACAAAGTAGAATAGGGCATTGTATATTTTTTCTGACAGATTATATTCAGAGAAATTTTGTTGTTAACATTGAGGTGCCTAGATAATATTTAGATTTTTTTCTATTCTCTTAAATATGCAATTTCGGTATTTTCCATGAGAGAGCATATGGAGTTGGTGTATATAATCCAAAACAGAGTAGAATAGGGCATTGTATATTTTTTCTGACAGAGTATATTCAGAGAAATTTTGTTTTTAAAATTGGCGTGCCTTGATAATATTCATATTTTTTCGATTCGTGTAAAGTTAGAATTTCGTTATTTTACATGAGAGAGCACACTGAGTTGTATATACTCCAAAACAAAGTAGAATAAGGCATTGTATATTTTTTCTAACAGACTATATTCAGAGCTATTTTGTTTTAACTTTGGGGCGCCTAGATATTATTTAGATTTTTTGATTCACGTAAATCACAATTTCGGTTTTTTACATGTGAGAGCATATTGAGTTGGTATATATACTCCTAAACAGAGTAGAAAAGGGCATTGTACATTTTTTCTGACAGATTATATTTAGAGCAATTTTGCTTTTAACATTGGGGTGCCTAGATAATATTTAGATTTATTTCGATTCGCTTAAATATAGAGTTTCTGTATTTTACATGAGAGAGCATATGCAGCTGGTGTATATACTCGAAAAGAGAGTAGAAAGGGCATTGTATATTTTTTCTGACAGATTATATTCATAGCAATTTTTTTATTAACATTGGGGTGCCTAGATAATATTTACATTTTTTTCGATTCGCTTAAATATAGAATTTCTGTATTTTACCTGAGAGAGCATATTGAGTTCGTGTATATACCCCAAAACAAAGTAGAATAAGGCATTGTATATTTTTTCTAACAGACTATATTCAGAGACATTTTGTTTGATTTTTGGGGCGGCTAGATATTATTTAGATTTTTTTCGATTCACCTAAAATTAGAATTTTGGTATTTTACATGTGAGAGCATATTGAGTTTGTGTATATACTCCTAAACAGAGTAGAAAAGGGCATTGTACCTTTTTTCTGACAGATTATATTTAGAGCAATTTTGCTTTTAACATTGGGGTGCCGATATAATATTTAGATTTTTTTCGATTCCCTTAAATATAGAGTTTCATTATTTTACATGAGAGAGGATATGGAGTTGGTGTATATACTCCAAAACAGAGTAGAAAAGAGAATTGTATATTTTTTCTGACAGATTATATTCACAGCAATCTTTATTTTAACATTGGGGTGCCTAGATAATATTTAGATTTTTTTCGATTCGCATAAAATTAGAATTTTGGTATTTTCCCTGAGAGACCATACTGAGTTGGTGAATATAATCCAAAACTAAGTAGAATAAGGCATTGTATATTTTTTCTAACAGTCTACATACAGAGACATTTTCTTTTAACTTTGGGGCACCTAGATATTATTTAGATTTTTTTCGATTCACGTTAAAATAGAATTTCGGTATTTTACATGAGAGAGCATACTGAGTTGGTGTATATACTCCAAAACGAAGTAGAATAAGGCATTGTATATTTTTTCTAACAGACTATACTCAGAGCCATTATCTTTTAACTTTGGGGCGCCAAGACATTTTTTAGATTTTTTTCAATTTGCATAAATTTAGAATTTCGGTATTTTACATGAGAGAGCATATTGAGTTGGTGTTTATACACCAAAACATAGTAGAGAAGGGCATTGTAAATTTCTTTTTCACAGATTATATTCAGAGCAATTTTGCTTTTAACATTGGAGTCCCTGGATACTATTTAGATTTTTTTCGATTTGCTTAAATATAGAATTTCCATATTCTATATGAGAGAGCATATGGTGTTCTTTTATATACTCTAAGATAGAGTAGAATAGGCCATTGTATATTTTTTCAGACAGATTATATTCAAAGAAACTTTGTTTTTAACATTGGGGTGCCTAGATAATATTTAGATTTTTTTCGATTCGCTTAAATATAGAATTTTTGTATTTTACATGAGAGAGCATACTGAACTGGTGTATATACTCCAAAACAGAGTAGAATAAGGCATTGTATATTTTTTTCAACAAACTATATTCAGACCCATTTTCTTTTAACTTTGGGACGCCTTGATATTATTCAGATTTTTTTTGATTCGCGTAAAATTATAATTTCGGTATTTTACATGAGAGAGCATATTGAGTTGGTGAATATACTCCAAAAAAGAATAGAAAAGGGCATTGTATATTATTTCTGACAGATTAAATTCAGAGCAATTTTGCTTTTAACATAGGGATGCCTAGATAATATTTAGATTTTCTTCGATTCGCTTAAATGTTGAATTTATGTATTTTTTATTTGAGAGCATATGAAGTTGGTGTATATACACCAAAACAGAGTAGAATAGGGCATTTTATATTTTTTCTGACAGACTATATTCAGAGCAATTTTGTTTCTATCATTGCAGTGCCTAGATAATATTTAGATGTTTTTGACTCGGGTAAAATTAGAATTTCGGTATTTTACATGAGAGAGCATACTGAGTTTCTGTATATACTCCAAAACAGAGTAGAATAAGGCATTGTATATTTTTTCAAATAGGCTATATTCAGTGCAATTTTCTTTTAACTTTGGGGCGCCTAGATATTCTTTAGATTTTTTTCGATTCACGTAAAATTAGAATTTATGTATTTTACGTGAGAGAGCATATTCAGTTGGTGTAGATACTCCAAAACAGTGTAGGAAAGAGCATTGTATATTTTTTCTGACAGATTATATTCAGAGCAATTTTGATTTCAACATTAATGTGCCTAGATAATATTTAGATTTTTTTCGCATCCCTTAAATATAGAATTTCTGTATTTTACATGAGAGAACATACGGAGTTGGTGTATATACTCCAAAACAGAGTAGAATAGGGCATTGTATATTTTTTCTGACAGACTATATTCAGAGCAATTTTGTTTTTAACATTGTAGTGCCTAGATAATATTTAGCTTTTTAAAATTCGTGTAAAATTAGAATTTCGGTATTTTACATGAGAGAGCATACTGACTTGGTGTATATACTCCAAAACAGAGAATAATAGGGCATTGTATATTTTTTCAAACAGACTATATTCAGAGCCATTTTCTTTTAACATTGGGACGCCTAGATATTATTTAGATTTTTTTCCATTCTCGTAAAATTAAAATTTTTGTATTTTACATGAGAGAGCATATTGAGTTGGTGTATATACTCCAAAAAAGTGGAAAAGGGCATTGTATATTTTTTCTGACAGACTATTTTCAGAGCAATTTTGGTGGTATCATTGGGGTGCCTAGATAATATTTAGATTTTTTCCGATTCACGTAAAAATAGAATTTCGGTATTTTACATGAGAGAGCACACTGCGTTGGTGTATATCCTCCAAAACAGACTAGAATAAGGCATTGTATTTTTTTCTGACAGATTATATTCAGAGCAATTTTGCTATTAACATTGGGGTCCCTAGATTATATTTAGATTTTTTTCAATTCGCACAAATATAGAATTTCTGTATTTTACATGAGAGAGCATATGAAGTTGGTGACTATAATACAAAACAGAGTAGAATAGGGCATTGTATATTTTTCGGACAGATTATATTCAGAGCCATTTTGTTTTAACATTGGGGTGCCTACATAATATTTAGATTTTTTTTGATGGTTATAAAATTAGAATTTCGGTATTTTACAGGAGAGAGCATACTGAGTTGGTGTATAAACTCCAAAAGAGAGTAGAATAGGGCATTGTATATTTTGTCTGACAGAATATATTCAGAGCCATTTTCTTTTAGCTTTGGTGCGCCTAGATATTATTTAGATTGTTTTCGATTCACGTAAAATTAGAATTTCGGTATTTTACATGAGAGAGCATATTGAGTTGGTGTATATAGTCCAAAACAGAGTAGAAAAGGCCATTGTATATATTTTCTGACAGATTATATTCAGAGAAATTTTGCTTTTAACATTCGGGTGCCTAGATAATATTGAGATTTTCGTTGATTCACGTAAAATTAGAATTTCGGTATTTTACATGAGAGAGCATATTGAGTGTGTACATACTCCAAAACAGAGTAGAATAAGGCATTGTATATTTCTTGTGACAGATTATATTCAGCGCAATTTTGCTTTTCACATTGGGGTGCCTAGACAATATTTAGATTTTTTTCGATTCGTTTAAATATAGAATATATGTATTTTACAAAAGAGAGCATATGGAGTTGGTGTATATACTCCAAAACAGCGTAGAATAGGGAATTGTATATTTTGTCTGAGAGATCATATTCAGAGCAATTTTGTTTTTAACATTAGGGTGCCTAGATAATATTTAGATTTTTTTTATTCAAGTAAAATTTGAATTTCGTTATTTCACATGAGAGAGCATACTGAGTTGGTGTATATACTCCAAAACAGAGTAGAATAGGGCATTGTATATTTTTTCTAACAGACTATATTCAGAGCCATTTTATTTTAACTTTGTGGCGACTATATATTTTTTGGAATTTTTTGATTCACGTAAAACTAGAATTTCGGTATTTTACATGAGGGTGCCTATTGAGTTGGTGTATATACGCCAGAACAGATTAGAAAAGATCATTGTATATTTTTTTCTGAGAGATTATATTCAGAGCAATTTTGCTTTTAACGTTGTGGTGCCTAGATTGTATTTAGATTTTTTCCATTCGTTTAAATATAGAATTTTGGTATTTTACATGAGAGAGCATATGGGGTTGGTGTATATACTCCTAAACAGAGTAGAATAGGGTATTCTATATTTTTTCTGACAGATTATATTCAGAGCAATTTTGTTTTTAACATTGGGGTGCCTAGATAATATTTAGATTTTTTCGATTTTGTTAAAATTAGAATTTCGTTATTTTACATGAGAGAGCATATGGAGTTTGTGTATATACTCCAAAACAGAGTAGAATCAGGCATTGTATATTTTTCTAACAGAGTATATTCAAAGCCATTTTCTTTTAACTTTGGGTCACCTAGATATTATTTAGATTCTTTTCAATTCGCGTAAATTAGAATTTCAGTATTTTACATGAGAGAGCATATTGGGTTGGTGTATATATGGCAAAACAAAGTAATAATTGCATTGTATATTTTTTCTGACAGATTATATTCAGAGAAATTTTGCTTCTAACATTGGGTTGCCTAGATAATATTTAGATTTTTTTCAATTCGCTTAAAAATAGAATATCTGTATTTTACTTAAGAGAGAATATGGATTTGGTGTATAAACTCCAAAACAGAGTAGAATAAGGAATTGTATATTTTTCGTTACAGACTCCATTCAGAGCCATTTTCCTTTAACTTTGGGGAGCCTAGATATTATTTAGATGTTTTTTGATTCACGTAAAATTCGAAATTAAAATTTTACAGTAGAGAGCATATTGAGTTGGTGTATATACTCCTAAACAGAGTAGAAAAGGGCATTGTATACATTTTCTGACAGATTTTCTTGAGAGCAATTTTTCTTTTAACATTGGGGTTCCTAGATAATATTCGGATTTTTTTCGATTCGCTTAAATATAGAATTTTTTTTACATGAGAGCGCATATGGAGTTTGTGTATATACTCCAAAACAGAGTAGAATAAGGCATTGTATATTTTCTCTAACAGACTAAAATCAGAGACATTCTGTTTAAACTTTGGGGCGCCTAGATATTATTTAGATTTTTTTCGATTCACGTAAAATTAGAAATTCGGTATTTTACATGACAGAGCGTATTGAGTTGGTGTATATATTCCAAAACAAAATGGAAAAGGGCATTGTATATTATTTCTGACAGATTATATTCAGAGCAATTTTGTTTTTAACTTTGGGGTGCCTAGATAATTTTTAGATATTTTCAATTTGTGTAAAATTAGAATTTCTATATTTTACATGAGAGAGCATACTGAGTTGGTGTATATACTCCAAAACAGAGTAGAATAAGGCATTGTATATTTTTTATAACAGACTATATTCAGAGCCATTTTCTTTTATCTTTTGGGCGCCTAGATACTATTTAGATTTATTTTGATTTGCGTAAAATTAGAATTTCAGTATTTTACATGATAGAGCGTATTGATTTGGTGTATATACTACAAAACAGAGTACAAAAAGGCATTGTATATTTTTTCTGACAGATTATATTGTGAGCAAATTTGCTGTTAAAATTGGGTTGCTTAGATAATATTGAGATTTTTGTCAATTCTCTCAAATAGAGATTTTCTGTATTTAACATGAGAGAGCATATTGAGTTGGTGTATATACTTCAAAACAGAGTAGAACAGGGTATTGTATATTTTTTCTGACAGATTATATTCAGAGAAATTTTGTTTTTAAGATTGGGGTGCCTAGATAATTTTTAGAGTTTTTTGATTCTGGTAAAATTAGAATTTCTCTATTTTACATCAGAGAGCATACTGAGTTTGTGTATATACTCCAAAACAGAGTTGAATAAGGCATTGTATATTTTATGTGGCAGATTATATTCAGAGCAATTTTGTTTCTAACATAGGGGTGCCTAGATAATATTTAGATTTTTTCGATTCGTGTAAAATTAGAATATTGATATTTTACATGAGAGATCATACTGAGTTGTTGTATATACTCCAAAACAGAGTAGAATAAGGCATTGTATATTTTTACTAACAGACTATATCCAGAGCCATTTTCTTTTAACTTTGGGGTGCCTAGATATTATTTATACTTTTTTCAATTCGCGTAAAATTAGAATTTTGGTATTTTACATGAGAGCGCATATTGAGTTGCTGCATATACTCCAAAACAGAGTAGAAAAGGGCATTGTATATTTTTTCTGACAGATTATATTCAGAGAAATTTTGCTTTTAACTTTGAGGTGCCTAGATAATATTTAGATTTTTTTAGATTCACGTAAAATTAGAATATCTCTATTTTACATGAGAGAGCAAACTGAGTTGGTGTATATACACCAAAACAGAATAGAATAGGGCATTGTATATTTTTTATGACAGATTATATTCGGAGCAATTTTTTTTAACTTTGGGGTGCCTAGATAATATTTATATTCGTTTCAATTCGCTTAAATATAGAATTTCTGTATTTTACATGAGAGTGCATATGGAGTTGGTTTATACGCTCCAAAAAAGAGTACAATAGCGCATTGTATATTTTTTCTGACAGCTGATATTTAGAGCAATTTTGTTTTTAACATTGCAGTGCCTAGATAATATTTAGATTTTTTTGATTCGGGTGAAATTAGAATTTCTGTATTTTACATGAGAGAGCATACTGCGTTGGTGTATATACTCCAAAACAAAGTAGAATAAGTCATTGCATATTTTTTCTACCAGAATATATTCAGAGCCATTTTCTTTTAACTTGGGGCGTCTAGACGTTATTTACATTTTTTTCGATTCGTGTAAATTTTGAATTTTGTTATTTTACATGAGGGAGCATACTGAGTTAGTGTATATACTGTAAAAAACAGTAGAATAAGCTATTGCATATTTTTTTAACAGACTATATTCAGAGCCATTTTCTTTTAACTTTGGGGCACGTAGATATTTAGATTTTTTTTGATTCACGTAAATTTCGAATTTCTGTATTTTACCTGAGAGAGCAGTATTGAGGTGGTGTATATACTACAAAAGAGAGTAGAAAAGGGCATTTTATATTTTTTCTGTCAGATTATATTCAGAGCAATATTGCTTTTAACATTGGGTTCCCTAGAAAATATTTAGATTTTTTCGATTCGGGTAAAATTAGAATTTCGGTATTTTTCATGAGAGGGCATATTGAGTTTGTGTATATAAACCAAAACAGCGTAGAAAAAGTCGTTGGATATTTTTTTGGACAGATTATATTCGGAGCAATTTTGCTTTTAACCTTGGGGTGCCTAGATAATATTTAGATTTTTTTCGATTCGCTTAAATATAGAATTTCTGTATTTTACATGAGAGAGCATATTGAGTTGGTGTATATACTCTAAAGCAGAGTAGAGTAGGGAATTTTATATTTTTTCTGACAGATTATATTCAGAGCAATTTTGCTTTTAACATTTGGGTGCCTAGATAATATTTAGATCTGTTTCGATTTGCTTAAATATAGAATTTCTGTATTTTATATTTGAGAGCATATGGAGTTGGTGTATATAATCCAAAACAGAGTAGAATAGGTCATTGTATATTTTTTATGACAGATTACATTCAGAACAGTTTTGTTTTTAACATTGGGGTGCTTTGATAGTATTTACATATTTTCGAATTGGGTAAAATTAGAATTTTTGTATTTTATATGAAAGAGCATATTGAGTTGGTGTATATACTACAAAACAGAGTAGTATAAGGCATTGTATATTTTCTCTGACAGATTATACCCAGAACAATATTGTCTCAAACATTGGGGTGCCTAGATAATATTTAGATTTTCTCTATTCGCTTAAATATAGAATTTCTGTATTTTACATGAGAGAGCATATGGAGTTAGTGTATATACTCCAAAAAAAAGTAAAATAGGGCATTGTATATTTTTTCTGACAGATTATATTCAGAGCAGTTTTGTTTTTAACATTGGGGTGCCTAAAGAATATTTAGATTTTTTTGATTAGGGTAAAATTAAAATTTCTCTATTTTCCTTCAGAGCACAAACTGAGTTGGTGTATATACTCCAAAACAGAGTAGAAAAGGGCATTGTATATTTTTTCTGACAGATTATATTCAGAGGAATTTTGTTTTTAACATTGAAGTGCCTAGATAATATTTAGATTTTTTTCGATTCGCTTAAATATAGAATTTCTTTATTTAAATGATAGAGCATATGGAGTTGGTGTATGTACTCCAAAACAGAGTAAAAAGGGCATTGTATATTTTTTATGACAGATTAAGTTCAGAGAAATTTTGTTTTTAACATTGGGGTGACTAGATAATGTTTAGATTTTTTTGATTCGGGAAAAATTAGAATTTCTGTATTTTACATGAGAGAGCATACTGAGTTGTATATACTCCAAAACAGAGTAGAATATGGCATTGTATATTTTTTCTAACAGACTATATTCAGAGCCGTTTTCTTATATATTTGGGGTGGCTACATATTAGTTAGATTTATATCGATTCGCATAAAATTAGAATTTCAGTATTTTACATGAGACAGCATACTGAGTTGGTGTATATACTCCAAAACAGAGTAGAATAAGGCATAGTATATTTTTTCTAACAGACAATTTTCAGAGCCATTTTCTTTTAACTTTGGGGCATCTAGATATAATTTAGATTTTTTTCTATTCGCTTAAATATAGAATTTCTGTATTTTACATGAGAGAGCATATGGAGTTGGTTTATATATTCCAAAACAGAGTAGAATAGGGCATTGTATATTTTCTCTGACAGACTATATTCAGAACAATTTTGTTTTTAACATTGGTGTGCCTAGATAATATTTAGATTTTTTCGATTTGGGTAAAATTCGAATTTCTGTATTTTACATGAGAGAGCATACTGAGTTGGTGTATATACTCCAAAACAGAGTAGAATAAGCTATTGTATATTTTTTCTAACAGACTATATTCAGAGCCATTTTGTTTTAACTTTGAAGTGCCTAGATATTATTTAGATTATTTTCGATTCACGTAAAACTAGAATTTCGGTATTTTACCTGAGACAGCATATGCAGTTTTTGTATATACTCCAAAACAGAGTAGAATAAGGCATTGTATATTTTTTCTGACTGATTATTTTCAGAGCAATTTTGTGTTTAACATAGGGGTTTCTAGATAATATTTAGATTTTTTCGATTCGAGTAAAATTAGAATTTCTGTATTTTACATAAGAGAGCATATGGAGTTGGTGTATATACTCCAAAAATAGAGTAGAATAGTGCATTGTATATTTTATCTGACAGATTATATACAGAGCAGTTTTGTTTTTAACATTGTGGTGCCTACAGAATATTTAGATTTTTTCGATTTGGGTAATATTAGAATTTCTGTATTTTACCTGAGAGCGCAAACTGAGTTGGTGTTTATACTCCAAAACAGAGTAGAAAAGGGCATTTTATATTTTTTCTGACAGAATATATTGAGAGAAATTTTGTTTTTAACATTGGGGAGCCTAGATAATATTTAGATTTTTTTTCGATTCCCTTAAATATGGAATTTCTGTATTTTACATGAGAGAGCAAATAGAGTTGGTGTATGCACTCCAAAACATAGTAGAATGGGGAATTGTATATTTTTTATGACAGATTATATTCAGAGCAATTTTTTTTAACATTGGTATGCCTAGATAATATTTAGATTTTTTCGATTGGGGTAAAATTAGAATTTCGTTATTTTACATGAGAGAGCATACTGAGTTGGTGTATATACTCCAAAAAAGATTAGAATAAAACATTGTATATTTTATCTAACAGACTATATTCACAGCCATTTTTTTTTAAGTTTGGGGCGCCTAGATATTCTTTAGATTTTTTCCGATTCGCGTAAAATTATAATTTCGGTATTTTACATGAGAGAGCATATTTAGTTGGTGTATATACTCAAAAACAGACAAGATTAGGGCATTGTAAATTTTTTATGAAAGATTATATTCGGAGACAAATTGCTTTTAACATTCGGGTGCTTAGATAATATTTAGATTATTTTCGATTCACGTAAAATTAGAATTTTGGTATTTTACATGAGAGAGCATACTTGGTTTATAAACTCCAAAACAGAGTGGAAAAGGGCATTGTGTATTTTTTCTGACAGATTATATTCAGAGAAATTTTGCTTTTTACATTGGGGTGCCTAGATAATATTTAGATTCTTTTCGATTCTCTTAAATATAGAATTTATGTATTTCCAATTAGATAGCATATGGAGTTGGTGTATATACTCCAAAATACAGTAGAATAGGGCATTGTATATTTTTTCTGACAGATTATATTCAGAGCAATTTTGTTTTTAACATTGGAATGCCTAGATAATATTTAGATTTTTTCGATTCTGGTAAATTTAGAATTTCTGTATTTTACATGACAGAGCATACGGAGTTGGTTTATATACTCCAAAAAAGAATAGAATAAGGCATTGTATATTTTATCTAACAGACTATATTCAGCGCCATTTTCTTTTAACTTTGGGGCGCCTAGATACTCTTTAGATTTTTTCCGATTCGCGTAAAATTAGAATTTCGGTATTTTACATGAGAGAGCATATTGAGTTGGTGTATATACTCAAAAACAGACTAGATTAGGGCATTGTAAATTTTTTATGAAAGATTATATTCAGAGACAAATTGCTTTTAACATTCGGGTGCTTAGATAATATTTAGATTATTTTCGATTCACGTAAAATTTGAATTTTGTTATTTTACATGAGAGAGCATGCTTAGTTGGTGTATAAACTCCAAAACAGA
The DNA here is from genome assembly GCF_049354715.1 of Callithrix jacchus. Taxonomy (NCBI): domain Eukaryota; kingdom Metazoa; phylum Chordata; class Mammalia; order Primates; family Cebidae; genus Callithrix; species Callithrix jacchus. The sequence continues at coordinate 54,404,794 of NC_133519.1, forward strand.
GTGGAAAAGGGCATTGCATATTTTTTCTGACAGATTATATTCAGAGAAATTTTGCTTTTTACATTGGGGTGCCTAGATAATATTTAGATTCTTTTCGATTCGCTTAAATATAGAATTTATGTATTTCCAATTAGATTGCATATGGAGTTGGTGTATATACTCCAAAAAACAGTAGAACAGGGCATTGTATATTTTTTCTGACGGATTATATTCAGAGCAATTTTGTTTTTAACATTGGGGTGCCTAGATAATATTTAGATTTTTTCGATTCGGGTAAAATTAGAATTTCTGTATTTTACATGACAGAGCATATGGAGTTGGTGTATATACTCTAAAAACGAGTAGAATAGGGCATTGTATATTTTTTCTGACAGATTATATTCAGAGCAATTTTATTTTTAACATTGGGTTACCTACATATTATTTATATTTTTTTGATTCGGGTAAAATTAAAATTTCTGTATTTTACATGGGAGAGCATACTGAGTTGCTGTATATACTCCAAAACAGAGTAGAATATGTCATTGTATATTTTCTCTAACAGACAATATTCAGAGCCATTTTCTTTTAACTTTGGGGCCCATAGATATTATTTAGAGTTTATTCGATTCGCGTAATATTAGAATTTCGGTATTTTACCTGAGAGAGCATATTGAGTTGGTGTATATACTCCAAAACAGAGTAGAAAAGGGCATTCTATATTTTTTATGAGAGAATATATGCAGAGCAGTTTTGCATTTAACATTGTGTTGCCTAGATAATATTTAGATTTTTTTCGATTCACTTAAATACAGAATTTCTCTATTTTACATGAGAGAGCACATCGAGTTGCTGTATATATTGCAAAACAGAGTAGAATAGGGCATTGTATATTTTTTCTGAGAGATTATATTCAGAGCAATTTTGTTTTCAACATTGGGGTGCCGGGATAATATTTAGATTTTTTTCGATTCACGTAAATTAATAATTTCGGTATTTTACATGAGACAGCATATTGAGTTGGTGTATATACTCCAAAACAGAGTAGAAAAGGGTATTGTATATTTTTTCTGACAGAATATATTCAGAGCAATTTTGCTTTTAATCTCCGGGTACCTAGATAATATTTAGATTTTTTCGATTCATGTAAAATTAGAATTTTGGTATTTTACATGAGAGAGCGTACTGAGTTGGTTTATATACACCAAAAAAAAGTAGAATAGGGCCTTGTATATTTTTTCTGACAGCTTATATTCAGAGCAATTCTACTTTAACATTGGGGTGCCTAGATAATAATTAGATTTTTTCAATTCGGGTAAAATTAAAATTTCGGTAATTTACATGAGAGAGCATACTGAGTTGGTGTATATACTCCGAAACAAAGTAGAATAAGGCATTGTATATTTTTTCTTACAGACTATATTCAGAGCCATTTTCTTTAAACTTTGGGGTGCCTAGATATTTTTTAGGTTTTTTTCCTTTCACGTCAAATTAGAATTTCAATATTTTACCTGAGAAACCATATGGAGTTGTTGTATATAGTCAAAAACAGAGTAGAATAGGGCATTATATATTATTTATGACAGATTATATTCAGAGCAATTTTACTTTTAACACTGGAGTGCCTAGACAATATTTAGAGTTTTCTCTATTCGCTTAAATGTAGAATTCCTGTATTTTACATGAGAGAGCATATTGAGTTGGTGTATGTACTCCAAAACAGAGTAGAAAAGGGTATTGTATATTTTTTCTGACAGAATATATTCAGAGCAATTTTGCTTTTAATCTCCGGGTACCTAGATAATATTTAGATTTTTTCGATTCATGTAAAATAAGAATTTTGGTATTTTACATGAGAGAGCGTACTGAGTTGGTTTATATACACCAAAAAAAAAGTAGAATAGGGCCTTGTATATTTTTTCTGACAGCTTATATTCAGAGCAATTCTACTTTTAACATTGGGGTGCCTAGATAATAATTAGATTTTTTCAATTCGGGTAAAATTAAAATTTCGGTAATTTACATGAGAGAGCATACTGAGTTGGTGTATATACTCCGAAACAAAGTAGAATAAGGCATTGTATATTTTTTCTTACAGACTATATTCAGAGCCATTTTCTTTAAACTTTGGGGTGCCTAGATATTTTTTAGGTTTTTTTCCTTTCACGTCAAATTAGAATTTCAATATTTTACCTGAGAGACCATATGGAGTTGTTGTATATACTCAAAAACAGAGTAGAATAGGGCATTATATATTATTTCTGACAGATTATATTCAGAGCAATTTTGCTTTTAACACTGGAGTGCCTAGATAATATTTAGAGTTTTCTCTATTCGCTTAAATATAGAATTCCTGTATTTTACATGAGAGAGCATATGGAGTTGGTGTATATATTCCAAAACAGAGTAGAATAAGGCATTGTATATTTTTTCTGACAGAATATATTCAGAGCAATTTTGCTTTTAACTTTGGGGTGCCTAGATAATATTTAGATTTCTTTAGATTCACGTAAATTTAGAATTTCTCTATTTTACATGAGAGAGCATACTGAGTAGGTGTATATAGTCCGCAACAGAGTAGAATAAGGCATTGTATATTTTTTCTAACAGAATATATTCAGAGCCATTTTCTTTTAACTTGGGGCGTCTAGACGTTATTTACATTTTTTTCGATTCGTGTAAATTTAGAATTTTGTTATTTTACATGAGGGAGCATACTGAGTTAGTGTATATACTGTAAAACACAGTAGAATAAGCTATTGCATATTTTTTTAACAGACTATATTCAGAGCCATTTTCTTTTAACTTTGCGTCACGTAGATATTATTTAGATTTTTTCGATTCTTGTAAAATTATAATTTCGGTATTTTAAATGGGAGAGCATACTGAGTTGGTGTATATACTCCAAAACAGTGTAGAATAAGGCATTGTTTTTCTTATCTTACAGACTATATTCAGAGCCATTTTCTTTTAACTTTGGGGCGCCTAGATATTCTTTAGGTTTTTTTCCATTCACTTAATATTAGAATTTATGTATTTTACATGAGAGAGCATATTGAGTTCGTGTATGTACCCCAAAACAGAGTAGAATAGGGCATTGTATATTTTTTCTGACAGATTATATTCAGAGCAAGTTTGTTTTTAACATTGGGGTGCCTAGATAATATTTAGATTTTTTCGATTCGGGTAAAATTAGAATTTCGGTATTTTACATGAGAGAGCATACTGAGTTGGTGTATATACTCCAAAACAGATTAGAATAATGCATTGCATATTTTTTTAAACAGAGTATATTCAGAGCCATTTCCTTTTAACTTTGGGATGCCTAGATATTATTTATATTTTTTTCAGTTCGCTTAAAATAATAATTTCTGTATTTTACATGAGAGCGCATATTGAGTTGCTGCATATACTCCAAAACAGAGTAGAAAAGGGCGTTGTATATTTTTTCTGACAGATTATATTCAGAGCAATTTTGCTTTTAACCTTGGGGTGCCTAGATAATATTTAGATTTTTTTCGATTCGCTTAAATATAGAATTTCTGTATTTTACATGAGAGAGCATATTGATTTGGTGTATATATTCCAAAGCAGAATAGAATAGGGAATTGTATATCTTTTCTGACAGATTATATTAAGAGCAATTTTGCTTTTAACATTTGGGTGCCTAGATAATATTTAGATTTCTTTCGATTCTCTTAAATATAGAATTTTTGTATTTTACATTAGAGAGCATATGGATTGGGTTTATATACTCCAAAACAGAGTAGAATAGGTCATTGTATATTTTTTATGACAGATTATATTCAGAGCAGTTTTGTTTTTTGAATTGGGGTGCTTTGATAATATTTAGATATTTTCGATTCGGGTAAAATTACAATTTTTGTATTTTTCCTGAAAGAGCATATTGAGTTGGTGTATATACTACAAAACAGAGTAGGAAAGGGCATTGTATATTTTCTCCGACAGATTATACACAGAACAGTATTGTTTTCATCATTGGGATGCCTAGATAATATTTAGATTTTCTCGATTCTCTTAAATATAGAATTTCTGTATATTACATGAGAGAGCATATGGAGTTGGTGTATATACGCAAAAATCGATTAGAATAGGGCATTGTATATTTTTTCTGACAGATTATATTCAGAGCAATTTTGTATTTAACATTGGGGTGCCTAGATTACATTTAGATTTTGTTCGATTCGCTAAATATAGAATTTCTGTATTTTACATGAGAGAGCATATGAAATTGGTGTATATACTCCAAAACAGAGAAAAATAGGGCATTGTATATTTTTTCTGACAGATTATATTCGGAGCAATTTTATTTTTAACATTGGGGTGCCTAAATAATATTTAGATTTTTTCGATTCTGGTAATATTCTAATTTCGGTATTTTACATAAGAAAGCATACTGAGTTGGTGTATATACTTTAAAACAGAGAAGAATAAGGCATTGTATATTGTTCCTAACAGACTATATTCAGAGCCATTTTCTTTTAACTTTTGGGCGCCTAGATATTATTTAGATTTTTTTTGATTCACGTAAATTTCGAATATCTGTATTTTACGTGAGAGAGCATATTGAGGTGGTGTATATATTAAAAAAGAGAGTAGAGAAGGGCATTTTATATTTTTTCTGTCAGAATATATTCAGAGCAATATTGCTCTTAACATTGGGTTGCCTACATAATATTTAGATTTATTTGATTCAGGTAAAATTAGAATTTCGGTATTTTACATGAGAGGGCATATTGAGTTGGTGTATATGCTCTGAAACAGAGTAGGATAGGGCACTGTATGTTTTGTCAGACAGATTATATTCAAAGCAATTTTGCTTTTAACATTCGGGTGCGTAGATAATATTTAGATTATTTCGATTCAGGTAAAATTAGAATTTCGGTATTTTACATGAGAGGGCACACTGAGTTGCTGCATATACTTCAAAGAAGATTAGAATAAGGCATTGTATATTTTTTCTAACAGACTATGTTCAGAGCCTTTTTCTTTTAACTTTGAGAAGACTAAATATTATTTAGAATTTTCGATTCGCGTAGAATTACAATTACGCAATTTATATGAGAGAGCATATTGAGTTGGTGTATATACTCAAAAACAGAGTAGAAGAGGGCATTGTATATTTTTTCTGACAGATTATATTCAATGGAATTTTGCTTTTAACATTGTGGTGCCTGGAAAATATTTTGATTTTTTTTTGATTCACGTAAAATTTGTATTTCGGTATTTTACATGAGAGAGCATACTGAGTTGGTGTATATACTCCAAAACAGAGTAGAAAAGGGCATTGTATATTTTCTCTAACAGAATATAATCAGAGCCATTTTCTTTTAACTTTGGGGCGCCTAGATACTATTTAGATTTTTTTCGATTCACGTAAAATTACAATTTCGGTATTTTAAATGAGAGTGCAGATTGAGTTGGTGTATATAATCCAAAACAAAAAGAAAAGGGCATCGTATATTTTTTCTGACAGATTATATTCAGAGAAATTTTGCTTTTAACATTCGGGTGCCTAGGTAATATTTAGATTTTTTTTGATTCCCGTAAAATTAGAATTTCGGTATTTTACTTGAGAGAGCATACTAAGTTAATATATAAACTCCAAAACAGAGTAGAATAAGGCATTGTATATTTTTTCTGACAGATTATAGTCAGAGCAATTTTGCTTTAACACTGAAGTGCCTAGATGATATTTAGATTTTTTTTGATTCGCTTAAATATAGAATTTCTGTATTTTAAATGAGAGAGCATATGGAATTGGTCGATATACTCCAAAACAGAGTAGAATAGGGCATTGTTTTTTTTATCTGACAAATTGTATTCAGAGCAATTTAGTTTTTAACTTTGGGGTCCCTAGATATTATTTAGATTTTTTTCGATTCACATAAAATTAGAATTTTGGTATTTTAGATGAGAGAGCATACTGAATTGGTGTATATTCTCCAAAACAGAGTAGAATAGGGCATTGTATATTTTTTCTGACAGATTATATTCCGAGCAATTTTGTTGTTAACTTTGGGGTACCTAAATAAATTTTAGATTTTTTTCGATTCGTGTAAAATTAGAATTTCTACATTTTACATGTGAGAGCATACTGAGTTGGTCTATATACTCCAAAACAGAGTAGAATTAGGCATTGTATATTTTTTCTAACAGACTATATTCAGAGTCATTTTCTTTTAACTTTGTTGCGACTAGATATTATTTAGATTTTTTTAGATTCACGTAAAATTAGAATTTTGGTATTTTACATTAGAGAGCATATTGAGTTGGTGTATATACTCCAAAACAGGGTAGAATAGGGCATTGTATATTTTTTCTGACAGATTATATTCAGAGCAATTTTGTTTTTAACATTGGGTTGCCTAGATAATATTTAGATTTTTTTCAATTCGCTTAAATATAGAATTTCTGTATTTAACATGAGAGAGCATATGGAGTTGGTGTATGTACTCCAAAACCGAGTAGAAAAAGGCATTGTATATTTTTCTGACAGATTATATTCAGAGCAATTTTGTTTTTAACATTGGTGTGTCAAGATAATATTTAGATTTTTTTCGATTCACGTAAAATTAGAATTTCGGTATTTTACCTTAGAGAGCATACAGAGTTGGTGTATATACTCCAAAACACAGTAGAATAAGGCATTGTATATCTTTTCTAACAGACTATATTCAGAGCCATTTTCTTTTAACTTTAAGGCGCCTAGCTATTAATTAGATTTTTTTCGACTCACATAAAATTAAGAATTTCGGTATTTTACATTAGAGAGCATATTGAGTTGGTGTATATACTCCAAAACAGAGTATAAAAGGGCTTTGTATATTGTGTCTAACAGGTTATATTCAGAGAAATTTTGCTTTTAACATTGGTGTACCTAGATAATTTTTAGGTTTTTTTCGATTCACGTAAAATTTGAATTTCAGTATTTTACATGATAGAGCGTACTGAGTTGGTGTACGTACCCCAAAACAGAGTAGAATAGGGCACTGTATATTTTTTCTGACAGAATATATTCAGAGAAATTTTTTTTAACATTGGAGTGCCTAGATAATATTTAGATTTTTTTCGATTCACGTAAAATTAAAATTTCAGTATTTTACGTGAGAGAGCATACTGAGTTGGTGTGTATACCTAAAAACAGAGTAGAGTAAGGCATTGTATATTTTTTCTAACAGACTATATTCAGAGTCATTTTTTTGAACTTTGAGGCGCCTAGATATAATTTAGATTATTTTCGATTCGAGAAAATTTAGAATTTCGGTATTTTACATGAGAGAGCATATTGAGTTGGTGTATATACTACACAACAGAGTAGAAAAAAGGATTGTTTAGTTTTTCTGACAGGCCATATTCAGTACAATTTTTCCTTTAACATTGGGATGCGTAGATAATATTTAGATTTTTTTCGATTTGCTTAAATATAGAATTTCTGTATTTTCCCTGAGAGAGCTTATGGATTTGGTGTATATACTCCAAAACAGCGTAGAATATGGCATTGTATATTTTTTCTGACAGATTATATACAGAGCAATTTTTTTTTTAACATTGGGTTGCCTAGATAATATTTAGATTTTTTCGATGTGGGTAAAATTTGAATTTCTGTATTTTACGTGACACAGAATATAGAGTTGGTGTATATACTACAAAACAGAGTAGAAAAGGGCAATGTATATTTTTTCTGAGAGATTATATTCACATCAATTTTGTTTTTAACATTGGGTTGCCTAGATAATATTTAGATTTATTTGATTCACGTAAATTTATAATTTCTGTATTTTACATGAGAGAGCATACTGAGTTGGTGTATATAGTCCAAAACAGAGTAGAATAGGGCATTGTATATTTTTTCTGACAGATTATATTCAATGCAATTTTGTTTTTAACATTGGGGTGTCAAGATAATATTTAGATTTTTTCGATTTAGGTCAAATTAGAATTTCGATATTTTACATGAGAGAGCATATGGAGTTGGTGTATACACTCCAAAACAGAGTAAAATAAGGCATTGTATATTTTTTCTAACAGACTATATTCAGGGCCATTTTCTTTTAACTTTGGTGCACCTAGGTATTATTTAGATTTTTTACGATTCACGTAAATTTAGAATTTCGGTATTTTACATGAGAGAACATACTGAGATGGTGTATATACTCCATAACAGAGTAGAATAGGGCATTGTATATTTATTCTGACAGATTATATTCAGAGCAATATTGTTTTTTACGTTGGGGTGCCTAGATAATATTTAGAATTATTTCCATTCATGTAAAATGAGAATTTCGGTGTTTCACAGGAGAGAGAATACTGAGTTGTTGTATATACTCCAAAACAGAGTAGAATAGGGCTGTATATTTTTTCTGACAGATTATATTTGGTGCAATTTTGTTTTTAACATTGGGGTGCCTAGATAAATTTTGGTTTTTTGATTCTGGTAACATAAGAATTTCTATATTTTACTTGAGAGAGCGTATTTAGTTGGGGTATATATTACAAAACAAAGTATAAAAGGGCATTGTATATTTTTTCTGACAGATTATATTCAGAGCAATTATGCTTTTAACATTGGGGTACCTAGATAATATTGAGATGTTTTTCGATTTGCGCAAATATAGAATCTCTCTATTTTACATGAGAGAGCATATGGATTTGGTGTATATACTCCAAAACAGAGTAGAATAGGGCATTGTATAGTTTTTCTGACAGACTATATTCAGAGCAATTTTGTTTTTAACATTGGGGTGCCTCGATAATTTTTAGATATTTTTCGATTCACGTAAAATTAGAATTTCGGTATTTTACATGAGAGAGCATACTGAGTTGGTGTATATACTCCAAACAGAGCAGAATAAGGCATTGTATATTTTTCTAGCAGAGTATATTCAGAGTCATTTTGTTTTAACTTTGGGTCGCCTAGATATTATTTAGATTTTTTTTGATTTGCGTAAATTAGAATTTCGGTATTTTACATGAGAGAGCATACTGAGCTGGTGTATATACGGCAAAACAGAGTAGTAAATTGCATTGTATATTTTTTCTGACAGATTATATTAAGAGAAATTTTTCTTTTAACATTGGGTTGCCTAGATTTTATTTAGATTTTTTTCAATTCGCTTAAAAATGGAATTTCTGTGATTTACTTGAGAGAGCATATGGAATTGGTGTATACACTCCTAAACAGAGTAGAATAAGGAATTGTATATTTTTTATTACAGACTATATTTAGAGCCATTTTGTTTTAAGTTTGGGGCCCCTAGATATTATTTATATTTTTTTCGATTCGCGTAAAATTAGAATTACGGTATTTTACATGAGAGAGCATACTGAGTTGGTGTATATACTCCAAAAAAGAGTAGAATAGGGCATTGTATACTTTTTCTGACAGATTATATTCAGAGAAATTTTGCTTTTAACATTGGGGTGCCTAGATAATATTTAAAATTTTTTTGATTCGATTAAATATAGAATTTCTGTATTTTACATGAGAGAGCATATAGAGTTAGTGTATATACTCCAAAACACAGTGGAATAGGGCATTATATATTTTTTCTGACAGATTATATTCAGAGCAATTTTGTTTTTAACATTGCGGTGCCTAGATAACATTTAGATTTATTTCGATTCGCTTATATATAGAATTTCTGTATTTTACATGAGAGAGCATATGGAGTTGGTGTATATACTTCAAAACATAGTAGAATAAGACATTGTATATTTTTTCTAACAGACTATATTCAGAGCCATTTTCTTTTCCTTCGGAACGCCTAGATATTATTTAGATTTTGTTTGATACAGGAAAAATTAGAATTTCCATATTTTACATGAGAGAGCATATTGAGTTGATGTATATACTCCAAAACATAGTAGAAAAGGGCATTGCATATTCTTTCTGACAGATTTTATTCAGAGCAATTGTACTTTTATAATTCGGATGCCTTTACAATATTTAGATATTTTTCGATTCACGTAAAATTACATTTGCAGTATTTTACATCAGAGAGCATACTGAGTTGCTGTATATTCTCCAAAACAGAGTAGAATAAGTAATTGTATAATTTTATAACAGACAATTTCCAGAGACATTTTCTTTAACTTTGGGTCACCTAGATATTATTTAGATTTATTTCAATTCACGTAAAATTAGAATTTCAGTATTTTACATCAGAGAGCATATTGAGTTGGTGTATATACTCCAAAACAGAGTTCAAAAGGGCATTGCATATTTTCTCTGAGAGATTATATTCAGAGCAATTTTGCTTTTAACATTGGGGTGCATAGATAATAAGGAGATTTTTTTTGATTCGCTCAAATATAGAATTTCTGTATTTTATATGAGAGAGCATATGGAGCTCGTGTATACACTCAAAAACAGAGTCTAATAGGACATTGTATATTTTTCTGACAGATTATATTCCGAGCAATTTTGTTTTTAACTTTGGGGTGCCTACATAATTTTTAGATATTTTTGATTCATGTAAAATTAGAATTTCTATATTTTACATGACAGAGCATACTGAGTTGGTGTATATACTCCAAAACAGAGTAGAATAAGGCATTGTATATTTTGTCAAACACACTATATTTAGAGCCATTTTCTTTTAACTTTGGGGTGCCTAGATATTATTTAGATTTTTTTCGATTCATGTAAAATTAGAATTTCTGTATTTTACATGAGAGAGCATATTGAGTTGGTGTATATACTCCACAACAGGGTAGAATAGGGCATTGTATACTTTTTCTGACAGATTATATTCAATGCAATTTGTTTTTAACATTGGGGTGTCAAGATAATATTTAGATTTTTTCGATTTGCGTAAAATTAGAATTTCGATATTTTACATGAGAGAGCATATGGAGTTTGTGTATACACTCCAAAACAGAGTAGAATAAGGCATTGCATATTTTTTCTAACAGACTATATTCAGGGCCATTTTCTTTTAACTTAGCAGCGCCTAGATATTACATAGATTTTTTACGATTCACGTAAAATTAGAATTTCTGTATTTTTCATGAGAGACAATGTTGAGTTGGTGTATATACTTTAAAACAGAGTAGAAAAGAACATTGTATATTTTTTCTCATAGATTATATTCAGAGCAATTTTGCTTTTAATATTCGGGTGCCAAATAGTATTTAGATTTTTTTCGATTCACGTAAAATTAGAGTTTTGGTATTTTACATGAGAGAGCATATGGAGTTGGTGTATATACTCCAAAATAGAGTAGAATAGGGCATTGTATATTTATTCTGACAGATTATATTCAGAGCAATATTGTTTTTTACGTTGGGGTGCCTAGATAATATTTAGAAATATTTCCATTCATGTAAAATGAGAATTTCGGTATTTCACAAGAGAGACAATACTGAGTTGGTGTATATACTCCAAAACAGAGTAGAAAAGGGCTGTATTTTTTTTCTGACAGATTATATTCGGAGCAATTTTCTTTTTAAAATTGGGGTGCGTAGATAAATTTTGGTTTTTTCATTCTGGTAAAATTATGATTTCTATATTTTACATGAGAGAGCATATTTATTTGGTGTATATATTAAAAAACAGAGTAGAAAAGGACATTGTATATTTTATCTGACAGATTATGTTCAGAGCAATTATGCTTTTAACATTGGGGTGCCTAGATAATATTGAGATGTTTTTCGATTTGCGCAAATATAGAATCTCTCTATGTTACATGGGAAAGTATATGGACTTGGTGTATATACTCCAAAACAGAGTAGAATAGGGCATTGTATATTTTTTCTGAAAGATTATATTCAGAGAAATTTTGCTTTTAACATTGTGTTGCCTAGATAATATTTAGATTTTTTTCGAATTGCTTAAATATAGAATTTCTGTATTTTACATGAGAGAGCATATGGAGTTGGTGTATATAATCCAAAACAGAATAAAATAGGGCATTGTGTAATTTTTCTGACAGATTATATTCAGAGCAATTTTGTTTTTAACATTGGGGTGCCTAGATAATATTTAGATTTATTTTGATTCGCTTATATATAGAATTTCTGTATTTCACATGAGAGAGCATATGGAGTTTGTGTATATACTCCAAAACAGAGTAGAATAAGGCATTGTATATTTTTTCTAACAGACTGTATTCAGAGACATTTTCTTTTACCTTCAGAACGCCTAGATATTATTTAGATTTTTTTCGATACAGGTAAAATTAGAATTTCCGTATTTTACATGAGAGAGAATATTGAGTTGGTGTATATACTCCAAAACAGAGTAGAAAAGGGCATTGCATATTTTTTCTGACAGATTTTATTCAGAGCATTTGTACTTTTAATATTCAGATGCCTAGATAATATTTAGATTTTTTTCGATTCACGTAAAATTAGAACTTCTGTATTTTACATCAGAGAGCATATTGAGTTGGTGTATATTCTCCAAAACAGAGTAGAAACAGGAATTGTATATTTTTATAACAGACTATTTTCAGAGACATTTTCTTTAACTTTGGGGCTCCTAGATACTATTTAGATTTTTTTCGATTCGCGTAACTTTAGAATTTCGGTAATTTACATGAGAGAGCGTATTGAGTTGGTGTATATACTTTAAAACAGAGGAGAAAAGGGCATTAAATATTTTCTCTGACAGATTATATTCAGAGCAATTTTGCTTTTAACACTAGGGTGCATAGACAATATGGAGATTTTCTTGATTCGCATAAAATCAGAATTTCGGTATGCTACATGAGAGAGCATATTATCTTGGTGTATATACAACAAAACAGAGTCGAAAAAGGCGTTGTATATATTTTCTGACAGATTATATTCAGAGCAATTTTGCTTTTAACTTTGGAATGCCTAGATAATTCTTAGATATTTTTTCCATTTGCTTAAATACAGAATTTTTGTATTTTACATGAGAGAGCATATTGAGTTGGTGTATATACTCCAAAACAGAGTAGAATAGGGCATTGTATATTTTTTCTGACTGATTATATTCAGAGCAATTTTACTTTTAACATAGGGGTTCCTAGATAATATTTAGATTTTTTTTCGATTCGCTTAAATATAGAATTTCTGTATTTTACATGAGAGAGCGTATGGAGTTGGTGTATATACTCAAAAACAGAGTAGAATAGGGCATTGTATATTTTTTCTGACAGATTATATTCAGAGCAATTTTGTTTTCAACTTTGGGGTGCCTAGATAATTTTTAGATATTTTCGATTCATGTAAAATTAGAATTTCTATATTTTACATGAGAGAGCATACTGAGTTGCTGTATATACTCCAAAACAGAGTAGAATAAGGCAGTGTATATTTTGTCTAACTGACTATATTTGGAGCCATTTTCTTTTAACTTTGGGGCGCATAGATATTATTTACATTTCTTTCGATTCACGTAAATTTAGAATTTCGGTATTTTACATGAGAGAGCATATTGAGTTGGTATATATACTCCACAACAAGGTAGAATAGGGCATTGTACATTTTTTTTGACAGATTATATTCAATGCAATTTGTTTTTAACATTGGGGTGTCAAGATAATATTTAGATATTTTTGATTTGGGTAAAATTAGAATTTCGATATTTTATATGAGAGAGCATATGGAGTTGGTGTATACACTCCAAAACAGAGTAGAATAAGGCATTGTATATTTTATCTAACAAACTATATTCAGGGCCATTTTCTTTTAAATTTGGGGCGCCTATGTATTATTTAGATTTTTTACGATTCACGTAAAATTAGAATTTCGGTATTTTACATCAGAGAGCATACTGAGATGGTGTATATACTCCAAAACAGAGTAGAATAGGGCATTGTATATTTATTCTGACAGATTATATTCAGAGCAATATTGTTTTTAACATTGGGGTGCCTAGATAATATTTAGAATTATTTCCATTCATGTAAAATGAGAATTTCGGTATTTCACAGGAGAGAGAATACTGAGTTGGTGTATATACTCCAAAACAGAGTAGAATAGGGCTGTATATTTTTTCTGACAAATTATATTCAGAGCAATTTTGTTTTTAGCATTGGGTGTCTAGATAATATTTAGATTTTTTCGATTCGCTTAAATATAGAATTTCTGTATTTTACATGAGAGAGCATATGGAGTTGGTGTATATTCTCCAAAACAGAGTAGAATAGGGCATTGTATATGTTTCCTGACATATTATATTCACAGAAATTTTGTTTTTACCATTGGGGTGCCTAGATAAAATTTAAATTTTTCGATTCGGGTAAGTTTGAATTTCGGTATTTTACATGAGAGAGCATACTGAGTTGGTGTATATACTCCAAAATAGAGTAGAATAAAGCATTCTGTATTTTTTCTAATTGACTATACTCAGAGACATTTTCGTTTAACTTTGGGGTGCCGAGATATTATTTAGATTTATTTCAATACGCGTAAAATTAGAATTTCGGTATTTTACTTGAGAGAGCATATTGAGTTTGTGTATATACTCCAAAGCAAAGTAGAAAAGGGCATTGTATATTTTTTCTGACAGATTATATTCAGAGCAATTTTGTTTTTAACATTGGGTTGCCTAGATAATATTTAGATTTTTTCGATTATGGTAAAATATAATTTCTGTATTTTACATGAGAGAGCATACAAAGTTGTTGTATTCACTCCAAAACCGAGTAGAATAAGGTATTGTATATTTCTTCTAACAGACTATATTTATACCCATTTTCGTTTAACTTTGGGGCGCCTAGATATTATTTAGATTTTTTTGGATTCGTGTAAAATTAGAATTTCAGTATTTTACATGAGAGAGCATATTGATTTGGTGTATATACTCCAAAGCAGAGTAGAATAGGGAATTGTATATTTTTTCGGAGAGATTATATTCAGAGCAATTTTTTTTAACATTGGGGAACCTAGATAATATTTAGATTTTTTTCGATTTGCTTAAATATAGAATTTCTCTATTATACATGAGAGAGCATATGGAGTTGGTGTATATACTCCAAAACACAGTAGAAAAAAGCATTGTATATTTTTTCTGACATATTATATTCAGAGCAATTTTGTTTTAAACATTGGGGTGCGTAGATAATATTTAGATTTTTTCGGTTCGCTTAAATATAGAATTTCTGTATTTTACATGAGAGAGCAGGTGGAGTTGGTGTATATACTCAAAAACAGAGTAGAATAGGGCATTGTATATTTTTTCTGACAGTTTATATTCAGAGCAATTTTGCTTTTAACATGGGGGTGCCTAGATAATATTTAGATTTTTTCGATTCGGGTAAAATTACAATTTCTGTATTTTACACGAGAGAGCATACTGAGTTGGTGTATATACTCCAAAACACAGTAGAATAAGACATTGTATATTTTTTCTAACAGACTATATTCAGAGTCATTTTCTTTTAACATTGGTGCGCCTAGATATTATTTAGATTTTTTTCGATTCACGTAAAATTAGAATATCGGTATTTTACATGAGAGAGCATATGGAGTTGGTGTATATAAACCAAAACAGAGTAGAAAACGACATTGTATATTTTTTATGACAGATTATATTCAGAGCAATTTTGGTTTTAACATTGGGGTGCTTAGATAATATTTAGATTTTTTTCCATTCGCTTACATACAGAATTTCTGTATTTTACATGAGAGAGCATATAATGTTGGTGTATATACTCCAAAACAGAGTAAAATAGGGCATTGTATATTTTTTATGACAGATAGTATTCAGAGAAATTTTGTTTTGAACATTGGAGTGCATATATAATATTTAGATTTTTTTCGATTCGCTTAAATATAGAATTTCTGTATTTTACATGCGAGAGCATATGGAGTTGGTGTATATACACCAAAATAGAGTAGAATAAGGCATTGTATATTTTTTCTAACAGACTATACTCAGAGAAATTTTTTTTTAACATGGGGCGCCTAGATATTATTTAGACTTTTTTCGATTAACGTAAAATTAGTATTTCGGTATTTTACATGGGAGAGCATATTGAGTTGGTGTATATACTCAAAAGAAGAGTAGCATAAGACATTGTATATTTTTTCTAACAGACTATACTCAGAGCAATTTTATTTTAACTTTGGGGCGCCTAAATATTATTTAGATTTTTCTCGATTAGCATAAAATTAGAATTTCTGTATTTTACATGAGAGAGCATATTGAGTTGGTGTATATATTCCAAAACAGGGAAGACAAGGGCATTTTATATTTTGTCAGACAGACTATATTCATAGCAATTTTGATTTTAACATTGAGGTTCCTAGATAATATTTAGATTTTATTCGATTTGCTTAAATATAGATTTCCTGTATTTTAAATGAGAGAGCATATGGATTTGGTGTATATACTCCAAAACAGAATAGAATAGTGCGTTGTATATTTTTTCTGACAGACTATATTAAGAGCAATTTTGTTTTTAACATTGGGGTGCCTAGATAATATTTAGATTTTTTTCGATTCGGGAAAATTAGAATGTCAGTATTTTACATGAGGGAGGATACTTAGTTGGTGTATATACTCTAAAACAGAATAGAATAAAGCATTATATATTTTCTCTAAAAGACTATATTCAGAGCCATTTTCTTTTAAATTTGGGGCGCCTAGATATTATTTCGATTAGTTTTGATTTGCGTAAAACTAGAATTTCGGTTTTTTTCCTGAGAGAGCATATTGATTTGGTGTATATACTCCAAAGCAGAGTAGAAAATGGCATTGTATATTTTTTCTGACAGATTATATTCAGAGCAATTTTGCTTTTATCTTTGGAGTGCCTAGATTATATTTAGATTTATTTCGATTTGCATAAATATAGAACTTCTCTATTTTACATGAGAGTGCATATGGTGTTGATGTATATACTTCAAAACAGAGTAGAATAGGGCATTGTATATTCTGACAGCTTGTATTCAGACCAATTTTGTTTTTATCATTAAGGTGCCTAGATAATATTTAGATTATTTTCGATTCGCTTAAATATAGAATTTCTGTATTTTAGATGAGAGAGCTTATGGAGTTGGTTTATATACTCCAAAACAGAGTAGAAAAGGGCATTGTATATTTTTTCTGACAAATTATATTCAGAGCAATTTTGTTTTTAACATTGGAGTGCCTAGATAATATTTAGATTTTTTTGATTCGCTTAAATATAGAATTTCTTTATTTTACATTAGAGAGCGTATGGAGTTGGTGTATATACACCAAAACAGAGTACCATTGGGCATTGTATATTTTTTCTGACAGATTATATTCAAAGCAACTTTGCTTTTAACATTGGGGTGCCTAGATAATATTTAGATTTTTTCGATACTGGTAAAATTAGAATTTCTGTATTTTACATGAGAGAGCATACGGCGCTGGTGTATTTACTCCAAAACGTAGTAGAAAAGGGCATTGTATATTTTTTATGACACATTATATTAAGAGCAATTTTGCTTTTATCATTGGGGTGCCTAGATAATATTTAGATTTATTTCAATTCGCTTATATACAAAATTTCTGTATTTTACATGAGATAGCATATAAAGTTGGTGTATATACTTCAAAACAGAGTAGAATAGGGCATTGTATATTTTTTCTGACAGATTATATTCAGAGCAATTTTGTTTTTAACATTGAAGTGCCTAAATAATATTTAGATATTTTTCAATTCGCTTAAATATAGAATTTCTTTATTTTACATGAGAGAGCTAATGGAGTTGATGTATATACTCCAAAACAGAGTAGAAAAGGGCATTGTATATTTTTTCTGAGAAATAATATTCAGAGCAATTTTGTTTTTAACATTGGGGGGCCTAGATAATATTTAGATTTTTTCGATTCTGGTAAAATTTAATTTCTGTATTTTACATGTGAGAGCAAACGGAGTTGGTGTATTTACTCCAAAACAGAGTAGAAGAAGGCCTTGTATATTTTTTCGAACAGACTATATTCATAGCCATTTTCTTTTAAATTTGGTTTGCCTAGATATTATTTAGATTTTTTTCTATTTGCGTAAAATTAGAATTTCGGTATTTTACATGAGAGAGCATATTGAGTTCGTGTATATACTCCAAAACAGTGTAGAATAGGGCATTATATATTTTCTCTGACCGATTATATTAAGAGCAATTTTGCTTTTATTATTGGGGTGCCCTGATAATATTTAGTTATTTTCTGATTCACGTAAAATTAGAATTTCGGTGTTTTACATGAGAGAGCATACTGAGTTGGTTTATGTACTCAAAAACAGAGTAGAAAAGGGCATTGTACATTTTTTGTGACATGCTACATTCAGAGGAATTTTGCTTTTAACATTGGGGTGCCTCGATAATATTTAGATTTTTTTCGATTCACGTAAATTTAGAATTTCTGTATTTTACATGAGAGAGCATATGGAGTTGGTGTATATACTACAAAACAGAGTAGAATAGAGAATTGTATATTTTTTGACAGATTATTTTCAGAGCAATTTTGCTTTCAGCATTGGGGTGCCTAGATAATATTTAGAATTTTTTCAATTCCCTTAAATATAGAATTTCTCTGTTTTACATGAGAGAGCATATGGAGTTGGTGTATATACTCCAAAACATAGTACAATAGAACATTGTATATTTTTCTGATAGATTATATTCGGAGCAATTTTGCTTTTAACATTGTGGTGCCTAGATAATATTCAGATTCTTTTCGATTCACGTAAATTTAGAATTTCAGTATTTTACATGAGATAGCATACTGAGTTGGTGTATATACTCCAAAACAGAGTAGAATAAGGCATTGTATATTTTTTCTAACAGACTATATTCAGCGCCATTTTCTTTTAACTTTGGAATGGATAGATATAATTTAGATTTTTTTCGACTCGCGGAAAATTAGAATTTTTGTATTTTACATGAGAGATCATATTGAGTTGGTGTATATACTGCAAAAAAAAGTAGAAAAGGGCATTGTATATTTTTTGTGACAGATTATATTCAGAGAAATTTTGCTTTTAACATTGTTATGCCTAGATAATATTTAGATTTTTTTCGATTCACGTAAATTTAGAATTTCTGTATTTTACATGAGAGCGCATATCGAGTTGTTGTATATACTACAAAACAAAGTTGAATAAAGAATTGTATATTTTTTTGACAGATTATATTCAGAGAAATTTTGCTTTCAGCATTGGGGTGCCTAGATAATTAGATTTTTTTCGATTCGCTTAAATATAAAATTTCTGTGTTCTACATGAGAGAGCATATGCAGTTGGTGTATATACTCCAAAACTGAGTAGAATAGGGCATTGTATATTTTTTCTGACATTATATTCAGAGCAATTTTGATTTTAACATTGGCGTGCCTAGATAATATTTAGATATTTTCGATTCGGGTAAAATTAGAATTTCGATATTTTACATGAGAGAGAATACTGAGTTGGTGTATATACTCCAAAACAGAGTAAAATAAAACATTGTATATTTTTTCTAACACACTATATTCAGAGCCATTTTCTTTTAACTTTAGGGAGCCTAGATATTATTTAGATTTCTTTTTCACGTAAAATTAGAATTTCTGTATTTTACATGAGAGAGCATATTGAGGTGGTCTATATACTCCAAAACAGAGTAGAAAAAAGCATTGTATATTTTTTCTAACAGATTAGATTCAGAGCAAATTTGCTTTTAACATTGGCATGCCTTGATAATATTTAGATTTTTTTCGATTCGCTTAAATATAGAATTTCTGTGTTTTACATGAGAGAGCATATAAAGTTGGTGTATATATTCCAACACAGTGTAGAATAGGGCATTGTATATTTTTTATGACAGATTATATTCAGAGCAATTTTGTTTTTAACATTTAGGTGGCTAGATAAAATTTAGATTTTTTTCAATTCGCGTAAATATAGAATTTCTGTATTTTACATGAGAGAGAATATGGTGTTGGTGAATATTCCAAAACAGAGTAGAATAGCGCATAGTCTTTTTTTTCTGACAGATTATATTCAGAGCAATTTTGATTTTTAACATTGGGGTGCCCAGATAAAATTTAGATTTGTTTCGATTTGATTAAATATAGAATTTCTGTATTTTACATGAGAGAGCATATGGAGTTGGTGAATACTCCAAAACAGAGTAGAATAGCGCATAGGATTTTTCTCTGAAAGATTATATTCAGAGAAATTTTGTTTTTAACATTGGGGTGCCTAGATAATATTTAGATTTGTTTCGATTCGCATAAAATTAGAATTTCAGTATTTTACATGAGAGAGCATACTGAGCTCTTGTATATACTCCAAAATAGTGTAGAATAAATCATTGTATATTTTTTCTGACAGATTATATTCACAGCAATTTTGCTTTTAACATTGGGGTGCCCAGATAATATTTAGTTATTTTTCGATTCACGTAAAATTAGAATTTCGGTATTTTACATAGAGAGCATACTGAGTTGGTGTATATTCTCCAAAACAGCGTAGAATAAGGGATTCTATATTTTTTCTGACAGATTATATTCAGAGCAAATTTGTTTTTAAAATTCGGGTGACTAGATAAGATTTAGAATTTTTCGATTCGGGTAAAATTAGAATTTCTGTATTTTACATGAGAGAGCACACTGAGTTGGTGTATATACTCCAAAACAGAGTAGAATAAGGCATTGTATATTTTTTTAACAGACTATATACAGAGCCATTTTCTTTTAACTTTGTGGCGCCTAGATATTATTTAGATTGTTTTCAATTTGCGTAAAATTATAATTTCGGTATTTTACATGACAGAGCATACTAAGTTGGTGTATATACTCCAAAATAGAGTAGAATAGGGCATTGCATATTTTTTCTGACAGATTATATTCAGCGCAATGTTTCTTTTAACATTGGGGTGCCTAGATAATATTTAGAATTTTTTGGGTTCGCTTAAATACAGAATTTCTGTATTTTACATGAGGGGGCATATGGAGATGGTATATGTACTTTAAATCAGGGTAGAATAGGTTATTGTATATTTCTTCTGATTTTTCTAAGAAACTATATTCAGAGCCATTTTCTTTTACCTTTCGTGTGCCTTTATATTATTTTGATTTTTTTTGATTAGCATAAAATTTGTATTTTGTTTTTTTGCATGAGAGAGGATATTGAGTTTGTGTATATACTACATAACAGAGTAGAAAAGAGCATTGTATATATTTTCTGACAGATTATATTCAGAGAA
Source organism: Callithrix jacchus (assembly GCF_049354715.1). Lineage (NCBI taxonomy): Eukaryota > Metazoa > Chordata > Mammalia > Primates > Cebidae > Callithrix > Callithrix jacchus. The sequence continues at coordinate 54,425,926 of NC_133519.1, forward strand.
ATTTTGCGTTTAACATTGGGGTGCCTAGATAATATCTAGAATTTTTTCGATTCGCTTGAATATAGAATTTCTGTATTTTACATGAGAGAGCACATGGAGTTGGTGTATATACTCCAAAACAGAGTAGAATAGGGCTTCGTATATTCTTTCTGACAGATTATATTCAGAGCAATTTAGTTTTTAACATTGGGGTGCCTAGATAATATTTAGATTTTTTTCGATTAACGTAAACTTAGAATTTCTGCATTTTACATGAGAGAGCATACTGAGGTGGTCTATATACTCCAAAACAGAGTAGAATACGGCATTGTATATTTTTTCTGACAGACTATATTCAGAGTCATTTTCTTTTAACTTTGGGGCGCCTAGATATTATTTAGATTATTTTTATTCACCTAAAATTAGAATTTCTGTATTTTACATGAGAGAGCATATTGAGTTGGTGTATATACTCCAAAACAGAGTAGAAAAGGGCATTGTATATTTTTTCTGACAGATTATATTAGAGGAATTTGCTTTTAACATTGGGGTGCCTAGATGATATTTAGATTTCTTTCGATTCCGGTAGAATTAGAATTTCTGTATTTTACATGACAGAGCATATTGAGTTGGTGTTTATACTTCAAAACAGAATAGAAGAGGGCATTGTATATTTTTTCTGACAGATTATATTCAGAGCAATTTTGCTTTTAACATTGCAGTGCCTAGATAATATTTGGATTTGTTCAGTTCGGGTAAATTTAGAATTTCTGTATTTTACATGACAGAACATATTGAGTTGGTGTATATACTACAAAACAGAGTAGAAAAGGGAATTGTATATTTTTTCTGACAGATTTATTCAGAGCAATTTTGTTTTTAACATTGGGGTGCCTAAATAATATTTAGATTTTCTTCGATTCACGGAAAATTGGAATTTCTGTATTTTACATGAGAGAGCATACTGTGTTGGTGTATATATTCCAAAACAGAGTAGAGTAGGGTATTGTATATTTTTTTCTAACAGACTATATTCAGAGCCATTTTCTTTTAACTTTGGGGTGCCTAGATATTATTAAGATTTTTTTTTATTCACCTAGAATTAGAATTTCGGTATTTTACATAAGAGAGCATATTGAGTTGGTGTATATACTCCAAAACAGAGTAGAATAGGGCATTGTATATTTTCTCTGACAGATTATATTCAGAGCTATTTTGTTTTTAACGTTGGGGTGCCTAGGTAATATTAAGATTTTTGCGATTCTGGTAGAATTAGAATTTCTATATTTTACATGAGAGATCATATGGAGTTGGTGTACATATTTTGAAACAGAGTAGAATAGGGCATTGTATATTTTTTCTGACAGATTACATTCACAGAAATTTTGTTTTTAACATTGGGGTGCCTAGATAATATTTATATTTTTTTTGATTCACGTAAAATTATAATTTCAGTATTTTACATGAGAGAGCATACTATGTTGGTGTATATACCCCAAAACAGAGAAGAATAAGGCATTCTATATTTGTTCTTACAGACTGTATTTAGAACCATTGTCTTTTAGCTTTGGGGAGCCTAGATCATGTTTAGATTTTTTTCGATTCGCGTAAAATTAGAATTTCGGTATTTTATAAGAGAGAGCATATTGAGTTGGTGTATATACTACAAAACAAAGTACAAAAAAGCATTGTATATTTTTTCTGACAGATTATATTCAGAGCAATTTTGTTTTTAACATTGGGGTGCCTAGATAATATTTAGATATTTTTCGATTCGCTTTAATATAGAATTTCTGTATTTTACATCAGATAGCATATGGATTTGGGTTATATACACCAAAACAGAATAGAATAGGGCATTGTATATTTTTTCTGATAGATTTTATTCAGAGCAATTTTGTTTTTAACATGGGGAGAGAGGATAATATTTGAATTTTTTCGATTCAGGTAACATTAGAATTTTTGTATTTTACATGAGAGAGCATATTGAGTTGGTGTATATAATGCAAAACAGAGTAGAAAAGTTTTGTATATTTTTTCTGACAGATTATGTTCAGAGCAATTTTGTTTTTAACATTGGGGTGCCTAGATAATATTTATATTATTTTCGATTCACGTAAAAAAAGAATTTCGGTATTTCACATGAGAGAGCATATAAAGTTGGTGTATATACTCCAAAACTGAGTAGAATAGGGCATTGTTAATTTCTCTGACAGATCATATTCAGAGAAATTTTGTTTTTAACATTGGGGTGCCTACATAATATTTAGATATTTTCGATTTGGGTAAAATTAGAATTTCTGTATTTTACATGATAGAGAATACTGAGTTTGTGTATATACTCCAAAACAAAGTAGAATAAGACATTGTATATTTTCTCTAACAGACTATATTCAGAGCCATTTTCTTTTAACTGTGGGGCGCCTAGATATTTTTCAGATTTTTTAGGATTCGCGTAAAATTAGAATTTCGGTATTTTACATGAGAGAGCATAATGAGTTGGCCTATATACTCCAAAACAGAGTAATATAAGGCATTGTATATTTTTTCTAACAGTCTATATTAAGAGCCATTTTCTATTAACTTTGGGGTGCCTAGATATTATTTATAATTTTTTTATTCTCGTATAATTAGGATTTCCGTATTTTAAATGAAAGAGCATATTGAGGTAGTGTATATACTCCAAAACAGAGTAGAAAAAGGCATTGTATACATTTTCTGACAGATTATATTCAGAGCAATTTGGCTTTTAACACTGCGGTGCCTAGATAATATTCAGATTTTTTTCGATTCACGTAAAATTAGAATTATGTTATTTTATCTGAGAGAGCATATTGAGTTGGTGTATATACTACAAAACAGAGTAGAAAAGGGCATTGTATATTTTTTCTGACAGATTATATTTAGAAAAATTTTGTTGTTAACATAGGGGTGAATAGATAATATTTAGATATTTTTCGAGTCGCTTAAATATAGAATTTCTGTATTTTAAATGAGAGAGCATATGGAGTTGGTGTATACTCCAAAACAGAGTAGAATCGGGCATTGTATATTTTTTCTGACAGATTATATTCAGAGCAATTTTGTTTTTAACATTGGGGTGCCTATATAATATTTAGATTTTTTTCGTTTCGCTTAAATATAGAATTTCTGTATTTTACATGAGAGAGCACATGGAGTTGGTGTATATACTCCAAAACGAAGTAGAATAAAACATTGTATATTTTCTTTAACAGACTATATTCAGAGCCATTTTCTTTATCTATGGGGCGCCTAGATATTATTTAGATTTTTTTTGATTCGCGTAAATTTCTAATTTCGGTATTTTACATGAGAGAGCATACTGAGGTGGTGTATATATTCCAAAACAGAGTAATATAAGGCATAGTATATTTTTACTAACAGTCTATATTAAGAGCCATATTCTATTAACTTTGGGGCGCCTAGATATTATTTAGATTTTTTTCGATTCGCGTAAATTTATAATTTCGGTATTTTACATGAGAGAGCGTATTGAGTTGGTGTATATACTCCAAAACAGGGTAGAAATAAGCATTGTATACTTTTTCTGACAGATTATATTTCGAGCCATTTTCTTGTAACATAGGGATGCCTAGATATTATTTAGATTTTTTTCGATTCGCGTATAATTAGAATTTACGTATTTTACAAGAAAGAGCATATTGAGTTTGTGTATATACACCAAAACAGAGTAGAAAAGGGCAATGTATATTTTTTCTGACAGATTATATTCAGAGAAATTTTGTTTTTATCTTTGGGGTGCCTAGATAATATTTAGAATTTTTTTGATTCGCTTAAATATAGAAATTCGGTATTTTACATGAGAGAGCATATGGAGTTGATGTATATACTCCAAAACAGAGTAGAATAGGGCATTGTATATTTTTTCTGACATTATATTCAGAGCAATTTTTATTTTAACATTTGGGTGTCTGGATAATATTTAGATATTTTCGATTTGGGTAAAATTAGAATTTCGATATTTTGCATGGGAGAGTATACTGAGTTGGTGTATATACTCCAAAACAGAGTAAAATAAGGCATTGTATATTTTTTCTAACAGACTATATTCAGAGCCATTTTCTTTTAACTTTGTGGAGCCTAGATATTATTTAGAATTTTTTTTAGCGTAAAATTAGAATTTCTGTATTTTACATGAGACAGCATATTGAGGTGATCTATATACTCCAAAACAGAGTAGAAAAAAGCATTGTATATTTTTTCTGACAGATTAGATTCAGAGCAAATTTGCTTTTAACATTGGCGTGCCTTGATAATATTTATGTTTTTTTCGATTCGCTTAAATATGGAATTTCTGTGTTTTACATTGGAGAGCATATGGAGTTGGTGTATATACTTCATAACAGAGTAGAATAGGGCATTTTATATTTTCTCTGACAGATTATATTCATAGCAATTTTGTTTTTATCATTGGGGTAAGTATATAATATTTAGATTTTTTTCGATTTGCTTAAATATAGAATTTCTGTATTTTACATGAGAGAGAATATGGAGTTTGTGTATATACAACATAACTGTGTAGAAGAGGGCATTGTATATTTTCTCTGACAGACTATATTCAGAGCAATTTTGGTTTTAAAATTTGGGTGCCTAGATAATATTTAGATTTTTTTCCATTCACTTAAAATTAGAATTTCTGTGTCTTACATGAGAGAGCATATTGAGTTGGTGTATATACTCCAAAACAGAGTAGAACAAAGCATTGTATATTTTTTCTAACAGACTATATTCATAGCCATTTTCTTTAAATTTCGGGTGCCTAGATATTATTTAGATTTTTTTCCATTTGCGTAAAATTAGAATTTTGGTATTTTACATGAGAGAGCATATTTTGTTGGTGTATATGCTTCAAAACAGAGTAGAAAAGGGCATTGTATATTTTTTCTGACAGAATATATTCAGAGCAATTTTGGTTTTAACATTGGGGTGCGTAGATAATATTTAGATGTTTTTCAATTCTCTTAAATATAGAATTTCTGTATTTTACATGAGAGAGCAAATGGAGTTGGTGTATATACTCCAAAACAGAGTAGAATAGGGCATTGTATATTTTATCTGACAGATTATATTCAGAGCAATTTTTTTTAACATTGAAGTGCCTAGATTATATTTAGATTTTTTCGATTCGTTTAAAATTAGAATTTCTTTATTTTACATGACAGAGCATAGTGAGTTGGTGTATATACTCCAAAACATAGTAGAATAAGGAATTGTATATTTGTTCCAACAGATTATATTCAGAGCCACTTTGCTTTTAAGGTTGGGGTGCCAAGATAATATTTAGATTATTTTCGATTCATGTAAACTTAGAATTTCGGTATTTTCCATGAGAGAGCATACTGAGTTGGTGTATATACTCCAAAACAGTGTAGAATACGGCACTGTATATTTTTTATGACAGATTATATTCAGAAAAATTTTGTTTTCAACATTGAGGTGCCTAGATAATATTTCGATTTTTTTGATTCACGTAAAATTATTTTTTCGGTATTCTACCTGAGAGAGCATACTCAGTTGGGGTATATACTCCAAAACAGAGGAGAATAAGGCATTGTATATTTTGTCTAACAGACTATATTCAGAGCCATTTTCTTTTACATTTGGGGCGCCTAGATATTATTTAGATTTTTTCGATTCTGGTAAAATTAGTATTTGTGTATTTTACATGAGAGACCATATTAATTTGGTGTATATACTACAAAACAGAGTTGAAAACGGCATTGTATATTTTTTCTGACAGATTATATTCAGAGAAATTTTACTTTTAACATTGGGGTTTCTAGATAATATTTAGATTTTTGTTGATTTGCTTTAATATAGAATTTCTGTATTTTACATGAGAGAGCATATGGAGTTGGTGTATAAACTCCAAAACAGAGTAGAATAGGGCATTGTATATTTATTCTGACAAATTATATTCAGAGCAATATTTCTTTTAACATTGGTGTGCCTAGAAAATATTTAGATTTATTTCGATTCGCTTAAATGTAGAATTTCTGTATTTTACAAAAGAGAGCATACTGAGTTGGTGTATATACTCCAAAACAGAGTAGAATAAGGCATTGTATATTTTTTTCTAACACACTATATTCATAGCCATTTTCTTTTAAATTTCGGGCGCCTAGATTTTTAAAATATTTTTCGATTAGTGTAAAATTAGAATTTCGGTATTTTACATGAGAGAGCATATTGAGTTTGTGTATATACTTTAATAAAGAGTAGAAAAGGGCATTATATATTTTTTCTGACAGGGTATATTTATAGCAATTTTACTTTTAACATTGTGGTGCCTAGATAATATTTACCTTATTTTCGATTCACGTAAAATTAGGATTTCGTTATTTTACATGAGAGAGCAAACTGAGTTGGTGTATATACTCCAAAACAGAGTAGAATAGGGCATTGTATATTTTTCCTGAAAGATTATATTCAGAGCAATTTTGCTTTGAATATTGGGGTTCATAGATATTATTTAGATTTTCTTGAATTCGGGTAAAATTAGAATTTGGTTATTTTACATGAGAGACCATATTGAGTTTGTGTATATACTACAAAACAGAGTAATAAAGGGCATTGTATATTTGTTCTGACAGATAATATTCAGAGCAATTTTGCTTTTATCATTGGGGTGCCTACATAATATTTAGATTTTTCCGATTCACTAAAATATTGAATTTCTGTATTTTACATGAGAGAGCATATGCAGTTGGTGTATATACTCCAAAACAGAGTAGAATAGGGCATTGTATATTTTTTCTGACAGATAATATTCAGAGCAATTTTGCTTTTAACATTCGGCTTCCTAGATAATATTTAGATATTTTCGATTCTGGTAAAATTAGAATTTCTGTATTTTCCATGAGAGAGCATACTGAGTTGGTGTATTTAATCCAAAAAAAAGTAGAATAAGGCATTGTATATTTTTTACAACAGACTACATTCAGAGGCATTTTCTTTAAACTTTGGAGCGTCTAGATATTTTTTAGATTTTTTTCGATTCGCGTAAAATTAGAATTTGGGTATTTTACATGAGAGAGCATATTGAGTTGGTATATATACTCCAATAGAGAGTAGAAAAGGGCATTGTATATTTTTTGTGACAGATTATAATCAGAGCAATTTTGCTTTTAACATTGGGGTGCCTAGATAATATTTAGATTTTTTCGATTCGGGTAAAATTAGAATTTTTGTATTTCACACGAGAAATCATATTGAGTTGGTGTATATACTACAGAACAGAGTAGAAAAGGGCATTGTATATATTTTTTGACAGATTATATTCACAGCAACTTTGCTTTTAACATTGGGGTGCCTAGATAATATTTAGATTTTTTTCGATTCACGTAAAATTCGCATTTCGGTATTTTACATAAGATAGCATACTGAATTGGTGTATTTACTCCAAAATACAGTAATATAAGGTATTGTATATATTTTCTGAGAGATTACATTCAGAGCAATTTTTTATTTTACATTGGCGTGCCTAGATAATATTTAGATTTATTCGATTCGGGTAAAATTATAATTTCTGTATTTTACATGAGAGAGCATAGTGAGTTGGTGAATATACTCCAAAATAGAGTAGAATAAGTCATTGTATATTGTTTCTGACAGTTTATATTCAGAGCAATTTTGCTTTTAACATTGTGGTGCCTAGATAATATTCAGAATTTTTTCAATTCACATAAGTCTAGACCTTCGGTATTTTACATGAGAGAGAATATTGTGTTGGTGTATATACTACAAATCCGAGTAGAATAAAACACTGTATAATTTCTCTAACAGACTATATTCAGAGCCATTTTCTTTTAACTTTGGCGTGCCTAGATATTATTTAGATTTCTTTCGATTCGCGTAAAATTAGAATTTTGGTATTTTACATGAGAGAGCATATTGATTTGGTGTGTATACTCCAAAACAGAGTAGAAAAGGGCATTCTATATTTTTTATGACTGATTATATTCAGAGCAATTTTGTTTTTAACATTGGGGTGCCTAGATAATATTTAGATTTTTTTCGATTCGCTTAAATATAGAATTTCTGAATTTTACAGGAGAGAGCAGGTAGAGTTGGTGCATATACTCAAAAACAGAGTAGAATAAAGCATTGTAAATTTTTTCTGACAGTTTGTATTCAGAGCAGTTTTGTTTTTAACATTGGGGTGCCTAGATAATATTTAGATTTTTTCGATTCGGGTAAAATTAGAATTTCTGTATTTTACATGAGAGAGCATACTGAGTCGGTGTATATACACAAAAACATAGAAGAATAAAGCATTGTATATTTTTACTAACAGACTATATTCTGAAACATTTTCTTTTAAGTTTGTTGTGCATAAATATTATTTAGATTTTTTTGATTCGCTTAAATAAAAAATTTTTGTAATTTACATGAGAGAGCATATGGAGTTGGTGTATATAGTCCAAAACAGAGTAGAATAGAGCATTGTATATTTATTCTGACAGATGATGTTCAGAGAAATTTTGTTTTTACCATTGGGGTGCCTAGATAATATTTAGATTTTTTCGATTCGCTTAAATATTGAATTTCTGTATTTTACATGAGAGAGCATATGGAGTTGGTGTATATAATCCAAAACAGAGTAGAAAAGGGCATTTTATATTTTTTTCTGACAGATTATATTCAGAGCAATTTTGCTTTTATCATTGGGGTGCCTAGATAATATTTAGATTTTTTCGATTCGGGTAAAATTAGAATTTCTGCATTTTACCTGAGAGAGGATATTAAGTTGATGTATTTACTACAAAACAGAGTAGAAAATGGCATTGTATATTTTTTGTGACAGACTATATTCAGAGCAATTTTGCTTTTAACATTGGGGTGCCTAGATAATATTTATATTTTTATTGATTCGCTTAAAAATAGAATTTCTGTATTTTATATGAGAGAGCATATGGAGTTGTTTTATATACCCCAAAACAGAGTAGAATAGGGCATTGTATATTTTTTTCTGACAGATTATATTCAGAGCAATTTTGTTTTTAACATTGGGGTGCCTAGATAATATTTAGATTGTTTTCGATTCGCTTAAATATAGAATTTCTGTATTTTACATGAGAGAACATGTAGAGTTGGTGTATATACTCAGACTCAGAGTAGAAAAGGGCATTGTATATTTTTTCTGAAAGTTTATATTCAGAGCAATTTTGTTTTTAACATCGGGGTGCTTTGATAATATTTAGATTTTTTCGATTCGGGTAAAATTAGAATTTCTGTATTTTACACGAGAGAGCATACTGGGTTGGTGTATATACTCCAAAATAGGGTAGAAGAGGGCATTGTGCATTTTTTTGACAGATTATATTCACAGCAATTTTGTTTTAAACATTGGGGTGCCTACATAATATTTAGATTATTTTCTACTCGGGTAAAATTAGAATTTCTGTGTTTTACATGAGAGAGCATATTGAGTTGGTGTATATACTCCAAAACAGAGTAGAAAAGGGCATTGTATATTTTTTCTTACACATTATATTAAGAGAAATTTTGCTTATAACCTTCGGGTGCCTAGATAATACTTAGATTTTTGTCGATTCACGTAGAATTAGAATTTCGGAATTTTACAGGGGAGAGCGTACTGAGTTGGTGTATATACTCCAAAACAGGGTAGAATAGGGCATTGTATATTTTTTCTTACAGATTATATTCAGAGCAATGTTGTTTTTAACATTGGGGTTCCTAGATGATATTTAGATTTTTTAGATTCGGGTAAAATTAGAATTTTGGTATTTTACATGAGAGAGCACACTGAGTTGCTGTATATACTCCAAAAGAGAGTAGAATAAGGCATTGTATATTTTTTTCTAACAGACTATATTTAGAGCCATTTTTTTTAACTTTGGGGCGGCTAGATATTATTTAGGTTTTTTTCCATTTGCGTAAAATTAGAATTTCGGTATTTTACATGAGAGAGCATATGGAGTTGGTGTATATACTCCAAAACAGAGTAGAATAGGGCATTATATATTTATTCTGACTGAATATATTCAGAGTAATATTGCTATTAACATTCGGGTGCCTAGATAATATTTAGATTTTTTTCGATTCGCTTAAATATAGAATTTCAGTATTTTACATGAGAGACCATATGGAGTTGGTGTATGTACTCCAAAACAGAGTAGAATAGGGCATTGTATATTTTTTCCTACATATTATATTCAGAGCAAGTTTGTTTTTAACATTGGGGTGCCTAGATAATATTGAAATTATTTTGAATCAGGTAAAATTCGTATTTTGGTATTTTACATGAGAGAGCATACTGATTTGGTATATATACTCCAAAACAGAGTAGAATAAAGCATTGTATATTTTTTCTAACAGACTATATTCAGAGCCAATTTCTTTTAACTTTGGGGCATGTAGATATTATTTAGATTTTTTTTTTGATTCGTGTAAAATTAGAATTCCGGTATTTTACATGAGAGAGCATATTGAGTTGGTGTATATACACCAAAACAGAGTAGAAAAGGGCATTGTATATTTTTTCTGACAGATTATATTCGGAGCAATTTTGCTTTCAACATTGGATTGCCTAGATAATACTTAGATTTTTCTCTATTTGCTTAAATATAGAATTTTTGTTTTTTACATGAGAGAGCATATGGAGTTGGTGTATATACTCCAAAACAGAGTAGAATAGGGCATTGTATATTTTTTCTGACAGATGATATTCAGAGCAATTTTGCTTTTAACTTTGGGGTGCCTAAATAATATTTAGACTTTTTTAGATCCACGTAAATTTAGAATTTCTCTATTTTACATGAGAGAGCATAGTGAGTTAGTTGATATACACTAAAAAAGAGTAGAATAGGGCATTGTATATTTTTTCTGACAGATTATATTCAGAGCAATTTTTTTTTTAACATTGGGGTGCCTAGATAATGTTTAGATATTTTCGATTACGGTAATATTATAATTTCGGTATTTTATATAAGAGAGCATACTGAGTTGGTGTATATACTTTAAAACAGAGAAGAATAAGGCATTGTATATCTTTTCTAACAGACTATATTCACAGCCATTTTCTTTTAACTTTTGGGCGCCTAGATATTATTTAGATTTTTTTAGATTCACGTAAATTTTGAATTTCTGTATTTTACGTGAGAGAGCATATTGAGGTGGTGTATATACTACAAAAGAGAGTAGAAAAGGGCATTTTATATTTTTTCTTTCAGATTATATTCAGAGCAATATTGCTTTTAACATTGGGTTGCCTAGATAATATTTATATTTTTCCGATACGGGTAAAATTACAATTTCGGTATTTTACATGAGAGGGCATATTGAGTTGGTGTATATACTCCAAAACAGAGTAGAATAGGGCATTGTACATTTTGTCAGACAGATTATATTTAGAGCAATTTTGTTTTTAACATTGTGGTGCCTAGATAATATTTAGATGTTTTCGATTCAGATAAAATTAGAATTTCGGTATTTTACATGAGAGAGCAAACTGAGTTGGTGTATATACTCTAAAACAGATTAGAATAAGGCATTGTATATTTTTTCTTACAGACTACATTCAGAGCCATTTTTTTTAACTTTGAGGCGCCTAGATATTATTTAGATTTTTCTCGATTCGCGTAAAATTATCATTTTGTTATTTTAAAAGACAAAGCATATTGATTTGGTGTATATACTCCAAAACAAAGTGGAAGAGGGATTTGTATATTTTTTCTGACAGATTATATTCGGAGCAATTTTGCTTTCAACATTGGATTGCCTATATAATATTTAGATTTTCCTCTATTCGCTTAAATATACAATTTCTGTTTTTTACATGAGAGAGCATATGTAGTTGGTGTATATACTCCAAAACAGAGTAGAATAGGGCATTGTATATTTTTTCTGACAGATGATATTCAGAGCAATTTTGCTTTTAACTTTGTTGTGCCTAGATAATATTTAAATTTTTTTAGATTCACGTAATTTCGAATTTCTCTATTTTCCGTGAGAGAGCATATTGAGGTCTTGTATATAGTACAAAAGAGAGTAAAAAATGGCATTTTATATTTATTTGTCAGTTTATATTAAGAGCAATATTGCTTTTAACATTGGATTGCCTAGATAATATTTAGATTTTTCTATTCTGGTAAAATTAGAATTTCTGTATTTTACATGAGAGAGCATATTGAGTTGGTGTATATACTCCAAAACAGAGTAGAATAGGGCATTGTATATTTTTTCTGACAGATTATATTCAGAGCAATTTTGCTTTTTACATTGGGGTGCCTAGATAATATTGAGATTTTTTTCGATTCGCTCAAATATAGAATTTCTGTTTTTTACATGAGAGAGCATATGGAGTTGGTGTATATACTCCAAAAAAGAGTAGAATAAGGCATTGTATATTTTTTCTGACAGATTACATTCAGAGAAATTTTGTTTTTAACTTTGGGGTGCCTAGATAATTTTTAGATTTTTTCGATTCGTGTAAAATTAGAATTTCTATATTTTACATGAGAGAGCATACTGAGTTTGTGTATATACTCTAAAACAGAGTAAAATAAGTCATTGTATATTTTCTCTGACAGACTATATTTAGAGCCATTTTCTTTTAAGTTTGTGGCACCTAGATATTATTTAGATTCTTTTCGATTCGCGTAAAATTAGAATTTAGGTATTTTACATCAGAGAGCATACTGAGTTGGTGTATATATTCCAAAACAGAGTAGAATAAGGCATTGTATATTTTTTCTAACAGACTATATTCAGAGCCATTTTCTTTATCTTTGGGGCACCAAGATATTATTTAGATTCTTTTCGATTCACGTAAGATTAGAATTTCGGTATTTTACATGAGAGAGCAAACTGAGTTGGTGTATATACTCCAAAACAAATTAGAATATGGCATTGTATATTTTCTCTGACAGATTATATTCAGAGAAAATTTGCTTTTAATATTGGGGTGCCTAGATAATATTTAGATTTTTTTCGATTCGCTTAAATATAGAATTTCTGTATTTTACATGAGAGAGCATATGGAGTTGGTGTATATACTCCGAAGCAAAGGAGACGAGGGCATTGTATATTTTTTCTGACAGATTATATTCAGAGCAATATTTTTTTAACATTTTGGTGCCTAGATAATATTTATATTTTTTCGATTCGGGTAAAATTAGAATTTCTGTATTTTAAATGAGAGAGCATACTGAGTTTGTGTATATACTCCAAAACAGAGTAGAATAAAGCATTGTATATTTCGTCTAACAGAGTATATTCAGAGCCATTTTCTTTTAACTTTGGGGCGCCTAGATATTATTTAGATTTTTTTCGATTTGTGTAAAATTAGAATTTCGGTATTTTCCATGAGAGAGCATATGGAGTTGGTGTATATACTCCAAAACAGAGTAGAATAAGGCATTGTATGTTTTTTCTGACAGATTATATTCAGAGCAATTTTGTATTTAACATTGGGGTACTTAGATAATATTTAGATTTTTTTTGATTTGCGTAAAATTAGAATTTCGGTATTTTACATTAGAGAGCATACTGACTTGGTGTATATAATCCAAAAGAGAGTAGAATAAGGCATTGTATATTTTCTCTAAGAGACTATATTCAGTGCCATTTTCGTTTCACTTTAAGGCGCATAGATATTATTTTTATATTTGTCTATTCGTGTAAATTTAGGATTTCGGTATTTTACATGAGAGCATATTGAGTTGGTTTATATACTACAAAACATAGAGGAAAAGGGCATTGTATATTTTTTCTGACAGATTATATTCAGAGGAATTTTGCTTTACCATTGGGGTGCCTAGATAATATTTAGGTTTTTTTCAATTCGCTTAAATATAGAATTTCTGTATTTTACATGAGAGAGCATATGGATTTCGTGTATATACTCCAAAGCAGAGTAGAATGGGGCATTTTTTCTGAGAGATTATTTTCAGAGCAATTTTGTTTTTAACATAGGGGTGCCAGGATAATATTTAGATTTTTTTCGATTCACGTAAATTTAGAATATCCGTATATTACATGAGAGAGGATATTGAGCTGGTGTATATACTTTATAACAGGGTAGGTAAAAGCATTGTATATTATTTCTGACAGATTATATTCAGATCAATTTTGCTTTTAACATTGGAATGCCTAGATAATATTTAGACTTTTTGCGGTTCATTTAATATTTGAATTTTGGTATTTTACATGAGAGAACATGTTGAGTTGGCGTATATACTCCAAAACATAGTAGAAAAGGGCATTGTATATTTTTTGTGACAGATTATATTCAGAGCCATTCTCCTTTAACATTGGGGTGCCTAGATAATATTTAGATTTTTGTCGATTCCCGTATAATTCGAATTTCGGTATTTTACTTGAGAGAACATATTGAGTTTGTGTATAGACTTCAAAACAGAGTAGAAAAGGGCATTGTATATTTTGTCTGACAGATTATATTCGGAGCAATTTTGTTTTTAACATTGGGTTGACTAAATAATATTTAGATTTTTTCGATTCGGGTAGAATTAGAATTTCTGTATTTTAGATGACAGAGCATATTGTGTTGGTGTATATACTACAAAACAGAGTAGAAAAGGGCATTGTATATTTATTTCTGACATATTATATTCAGACCAATTTTTCTTTTAACATTGGAATGCCTAGATAATATTTAGATTTTTCTCGATTCACGGAAAATTAGAATTTCTGTATTTTACATGAGAGAGCATACTGAGTTGGTTTATATACTCCAAAACAGAGTAGAATAAGGCATTGTTTATTTTTTTTAACAGACTACATTCAGAGTCATTTTCTTTTAACTCTGGGGTGCCTAGATATTATTTAGATTATTTTGATTCACCTAAAATTAGAATTTCGCTATTTTACATGAGAGAGCATATTGAGTTAAGATATATACTCCAAAACAGAGTAGAAATTCATTGCATATTTTTTCTGACAGATTATATTCAGAGAAAGTTTGCTTTTAACATTGGGGTGCCTAGATAATATTTAGATTATTTTCGATTCACATAAGTATAGAATTACTGTATTTACATGAGAGAGCATATGGAGTTGGTGTATATACTCCAAAATAAAGTAGAATAGGGCATTGCATATTTTTTTTGACAGATAATATTTAGAGATATTTTTCTTTTAAAATTGAGGTACCTAGATAATATTTAGGTTATTTTCGATTCGCTTAAATATAGAATTTGTGTATTTTACATGAGCGAGCATATGGAGTTGGTGTATATACAGGAAAACAGAGTAGAATAGGGCTTTGTATAACTTTTCTGACAGATTATATTCAGAGAAATTCTGTTTTTAACATTGGAGTTCCTAGATAATATTTAGATTGTTTTCGATTCATGTAAAATTAGAATTTCCGTATTTTACATGAGAGAGCATATTGAGTTGGTGTATATACTCCAAAACTGAGTAGAATAGGGCATTGTATATTTTTTCTGACAGATAATATTCAGAGCAATTTTGTTTTTAAAATTGGCGTGCCTTCATAATATTTAGATTTTTTTGATTCGGGTAAAATTACAATTTTTGTATTTTCCATGACAGAGCATATTGTGTTGTTGTATATAGTACAAAACAGAATAGAAAATGGCATTGTGTATTTTCTCTGAGAGATTATATTCAGAGCGATTTTTCTTATAACATTGGGGTGCCTAGATAATATTTAGATATTTTTCGATTTGCTTAAATATAGAATTTCGGTTTTTTACATGAAAGCGAATATAGTTGGTATATATAATACAAAACAGAGTAGAATAGGGCATTGTATATTTTTTCTGACAGATTATATTCAGAGCAATTTTGTTTTTAACATTGGGGTGCCTAGATAATATTTAGATTGTTTCGATTTGCTTAACTATATAATTTCTGCATTATACATGAGAGAGCATATGGAGTTGGTGTATATACTACAAAACCGAGTAGAAAAGGGCATTGTACATTTTTTCTGACAGTTTTTATTCAGAGCAATTTTTTTTTAACATTGCGGTGCCTAGATAATATTTAGAATTTTGCCGATTCACTTAAATTTAGAATTTTGGTATTTTACATGAGAGAGCAAACTGAGTTGGTGTATATACTCCAAAACCGAGTAGAAAGGGCATTTTATAATTATTGTGACAGATTATATTTAGAGCAATTTTGTTTTTAACATTGGGTTGCCTAGATAATATTTAGATTTTATTCAATTCACGTAAAATTAGAATTTCTGTATTTTACATGAGAGAGCATACTGAGTTGGTGTATATACTCCAAAACAGAGTAGAATAAGGCATTGTTTATTTTTTCTAACAGACTATATTCAGAGTCATTTTCTTTTAACTTCAGGGCGCCTAGATATTATTTAGATTATTTTGATTCACCTAAAATTTGAAGTTCGCTATTTTACATGAGAGAGCATATTGAGTTGGTGTATATACTCCAAAACAGAGTAGAAAACGACATTGTATATTTTATCTGACAGATTATATTCAGAGCAAGTTTGCTTTTAACATTGGGGTGCCTAGATAATATTTAGGTTATTTTCGATTTGCATAAATATAGAATTTCTGTATTTTACATGAGAGAGCATACGGAGTTGGTGTATATACTCCAAAATTCAGTAGAATAGGGCATTGCATATTTTTTCTGACAGATTATATTCCAAGCGATTTTGTTTGTAACATTGCGGTGCCTAGATAATATCTATATTTTATTCGATTCGCTTAAATATAGAATTTCTTTATTTTACATGAGAGAGCATATGGAGTTGGTGTATATACTCCAAAACAGAGTAGAATAGGGCAGTGTATATTTTTTCTGACGGATTATATTCAGAGCAATTTTTTTTTAACACTGGGGTGCCTAGATAATATTTAGATTTTTTTGAATTGGGTAGAATTAGAATTTCTGTATTTTACATGAGAGAGCATATGGAGTTGGTGTATATACTACAAAACCGAGTAGAAAAGGGCATTGTACATTTTTTCTGACAGTTTTTATTCAGAGCAATTTTTTTTTAACATTGCGGTGCCTAGATAATATTTAGAATTTTGCCGATTCACTTAAAATTAGAATTTTGGTATTTTACATGAGAGAGCATACTGAGTTGGTGTATATACTCCAAAACCGAGTAGAATAGGGCATTTTATAATTATTGTGACAGATTATATTTAGAGAAATTTTGTTTTTAACATTGGGTTGCCTAGATAATATTTAGATTTTTTTCAATTCACGTAAAATTAGAATTTCTGTATTTTACATGAGAGAGCATACGGAGTTGGTGTATATACTTTAAAATAGAGTAGAATAGGGCATTGCATATTTTTTCTGACAGATTATATTCCAAGCGATTTTGTTTGTAACATTACGGTGCCTAGATAATATCTATATTTTTTTCGATTCGCTTAAATATAGAATTTCTTTATTTTACATGAGAGAGCATATGGAGTTGGTGTATATACTCCAAAACAGAGTAGAATAGGGCAGTGTATATTTTTTCTGACGGATTATATTCAGAGCAATTTTTTTTAAACACTGGGGTGCCTAGATAATATTTAGATTTTTTTGAATTGGGTAGAATTAGAATTTCTGTATTTTACATGAGAGAGAATATGGAGTTGGTGTATATACTACAAAACCGAGTAGAAAAGGGCATTGTACATTTTTTCTGACAGTTTTTATTCAGAGCAATTTTTTTTTAACATTGCGGTGCCTAGATAATATTTAGAATTCTGCCGATTCACTTAAAATTAGAATTTTGGTATTTTACATGAGAGAGCAAACTGAGTTGGTGTATATACTCCAAAACCGAGTAGAATAGGGCATTTTATAATTATTGTGACAGATTATATTTAGAGCAATTTTGTTTTTAACATTGGGTTGCCTAGATAATATTTAGATTTTTTTCAATTCACGTAAAATTAGAATTTCTGTATTTTACATGAGAGAGCATACTGAGTTGGTGTATATACTCCAAAACAGAGTAGAATAAGGCATTGTTTATTTTTTCTAACAGACTATATTCAGAGTCATTTTCTCTTTAACTTCGGGGCGCCTAGATATTATTTAGATTATTTTGATTTACCTAAAATTTGAAGTTCGCTATTTTACATGAGAGAGCATATTGAGTTGGTGTATATACTCCAAAACAGAGTAGAAAAGGGCATTGTATATTTTTTCTGACAGATTATATTCAGAGCAAGTTTGCTTTTAACATTGGGGTGCCTAGATAATATTTAGGTTATTTTCGATTTGCATAAATATAGAATTTCTGTATTTTACATGAGAGAAAATACGGAGTTGGTGTATATACTCCAAAATTCAGTAGAATAGGGCATTGCATATTTTTTCTGACAGATTATATTCCAAGCGATTTTGTTTGTAACATTGCGGTGCCTAGATAATATTTATATTTTTTTCGATTCGCTTAAATATAGAATTTCTTTATTTTACATGAGAGAGCATATGGAGTTGGTGTATATACTCCAAAACAGAGTAGAATAGGGCAGTGTATATTTTTTCTGACGGATTATATTCAGAGCAATTTTTTTTTAACACTGGGGTGCCTAGATAATATTTAGATTTTTTTGAATTGGGTAGAATTAGAATTTCTGTATTTTACATGAGAGAGTATTTTGAGTTGGGGTATATACTACAAAACAGAGAAGGAAAGGGCATTGTATATTTTATGTGACAGATTATATTCAGAGCAATTTTGCTTTTCACATTGGGGTGCCTAGATAATATCTAGAATTTTTTCCATTCGCTTAAATATAGAATTTCTGTATTTTAATTGAGAGAGCATATGGAGTTGGTGTATATACTTCAAAACAGAAAAGAATAAGTCGTTGTATTTTTTTTTTACAGACTACATTTAGAACCATTTTCTTTTACCTTTGGGGCTCCTAGTTATTATTTAGATTTTTTTCATTTCGCGTAAAATTAGAATTTCCGTATTTTATATGAGAGAGCATATTGAGTTGGTGTATATACTACAAAACAGAGTAGAAAAGGGCCTTGTATATTTTTTCTGACAGATTTCATTCAGAGCAACTTTGTTTTTAACATTGGGGTGCCTAGATAATGTTTAGATTTTTTTCGATTCGCTTAAATATAGAATTTCTGTATTTTACCTGAGAGAGCATAGGGAGTTGTTGTATATACTCGAAAACAGAGTACAATAGGGCATTGTATATTTTTTCTTACAGATTATAGTCAGAGCAATTTTGTTTTTAACATTGAGGTGCCTAGATAATATTTAGATTTTTTCGATTCGGGTAAAATTAGAATTTTATATTTTACATCAGAGAACACCCTGTGTTGCTGTATATACTCCAAAACAGAGTAGAATAAGGCATTGTATATTTTTTTAACAGACTATATTCAGAGCCATTTCCTTTTAACTTTGGGGCGCCTAGATATTATTTAGATCTTTTTTGATTTGCCTAAAATTATACTTTCGTTATTTTACATAAGACATCATGTTGAGTTGGTGTATATATTCCAGAAGAGAGTAGAATAGGGCATTGTATATTTTTTCTGACAGATTATATTCAGAGCAATTTTGCTTTAACATTGGGGTGCCTAAATAATATTTAGATTTTTTTCGATTCGCTTAAATACCGAATTTCTGTATTTTACATGAGAGTGCATATGAAGTTGGTGTATTTACATTAAAACAGAGTAGAATAGGGCATTGTATATTTTATCTGACAGATTATATTCAGAGCAATTTTGTTTTTAACATTGGGGTGCCTAGATAATGTTAGATTATTTTTGATTCAGGTAAAATTAGAATTTCTGTATTTTACATGAGAGAGCACACTGAGTTGGTGTATGTACTTAAAAAAAGAGTAGAATAAGGCGATGTATTTTTTTTCCAACAGACTATATTCAGAGCCATTTTCTTTTATCTTTGGGGCATCTATATTTTATTTAGACTTTTTTCGATTTGTGTAAAATTAGAATTTCTGTATTTTACATGAGAGAGCATATTGAGTTGGTGTATATACTCCAAAACAGTGTAGATAAGGGCATTGTATATTTTTTCTAATAGATTACAATTTTTCTTTTAACATTGGGACACCTGGATAATATTTAGAATTTTTTCGATTCGCTTAAATATAGAATTTCTGCATTTTATATAAGAGAGCATATTGAGTTGGTGTATATACTACAAAACAGAGTAGAAAAGGGCATTGTATATTTTTTCTGACAGATTTTATTCAGAGCAATTTTGTTTTTAATATTGGGGTGCCTAAATAATATTTAGATTTTCTTCGATTCACGTAAAATTTAAATTTCTGTATTGTACATGAGAGTGCATACTGAGTTGGTGTATATATTCCAAAACAGAGTAGAATAGGGCATTGTATATTTTTTTTAACAGACTATATTCAGAGCCATTTATTTTTACCTCTGGGGCGCCTAGATATTATTTAGATTTTTTTGATTCACCTAAAATTAGAATTTCGGTATTTTACATGAGAGAGCATATTGAGTTGGTGTATATACTCCAAAACAGAGTAGAATAGGGCATTGTATATTTTCTAAGACAGATTATATTCAGAGCAATTTTGTTTTTAACATTGGTGTGTCTAGATAATATTAAGATTTTTGCGATTCGGGTAGAATTAAAATTTCTATATTATACATGAGAGAGCATATGGAGTTGGTGTACATATTTTAAAACAGAGTAGAATACGGCATTGTATATTTTTTCTGACAGATTATATTCAGAGCAATTTTGTTTTTAACATTGCTGTGCCTAGATAATATTAAGATTTTTTTTGATTCACGTAAAATTAGAATTTCAGTATTTTACATGAGAGAGCATACTTTGTTGGTGTATATACCCCAAAACAGAGAAGAATAAGGCATTCTATATTTGTTCTTACAGACTATATTTAGAACCATTTTCTTTTTACTTTGGGGCGCCGAGATATTATTTAGATTTTTTTCGATTCGTGTAAAGTTAGAATTTCGTTATTTTATAAGAGAGAGCCTATTGAGTTGATGTATATACTACAAAACAGAGTATAAAATGGCATTGTGTATTTTTTCTGACAAATTATATTCAGAGCAATTTTGTTTTTAACATTGGGGTGCCTAGATAATATTTAGATTTTTTCAATTCGGGTAGAATTAGAATTTCTGTAGTTTACATGAGAGAGTATACTGAGTTGGTGTATATACTCCAAAAAAGAGTAGAATAAGGCATTGTAAATTTTATCTAACAGACTATATTCAGAGTTATTTTCTTTTAACTTTGAGGTATCTAGATATATATAGATTTTTTTTGATTCGCTTAAAAATAGAATTTCTGTATTTTACATGAGAGAGCATATGGAGTTGGTGTATATACTCCAAAACAGAGTACAATAGGGCAATGTATATTTTTTCTGACCGATTATATTCAGAGCGATTTTTCTTCTTACTTTGGGGTGACTAGATAATATTTAGATTTTTTTCGATTCGCTTAAATATATAATTTCTGTATTTTGCATGAGAGAGCATGTTGAGTTGCTATATATACTCCAAAAAAGAGTAGAATACGGCATTGTATATTTTTTCTGCAGATTATATTCAGAGCAAGTTTTCTTTAACACTGAGGTGCCTCGATAATATTTAGATTTTTTCGATTCCGGTTAAATTAGAATTTCTGTATTTTATAGGAGAGTGCACCCTGAGATGGTGTATGTACTCCGAAACAGAGTAGAATAAGGCGTTGTTTTTTTTTTTTTCTAACAGACTATATTCAGAGCCAATTTCTTTTAACTTTGGTGCACCTAGATATTATTTATATATTTTTCGATTCGCGTACAATTTGAATTTCTGTATTTTAAATTAGAGAGCATATGGAGTTGGTGTATATACTCCAAAACAGAGTAGAAAGGGCATTGTATATCTTTTCTGACCGATTATATTCAGAGCAAGTTTCCTTTTAACATTGGGGTGCCTAGATAATATTTAGATTTTTTTCGATTCGCATAAATATAGAATTTCTGTATTTTACATGAGAGAGCATAGGGAGTGGGTGTATTTACTCCAAAACAGAGTAGAATAGGGCATTGTATATTTTTTCTGACAGAATATATTTAGAGCAATTTTTTTTTAACACTGGGGTGCCTAGATAATATTTAGATTTTTTCGATTTGGGTAAAATTCGAATTTCTGTATTTTACATGCAAGAGCACCCTGAGTTGGTGTATATACTCCAACACAGAGTAGAATAAGGCATTGTATATTTTTTCTAACAGAATATATTCAGAGCCATTTTATTTTAACTTTGGGGCGCCTAGATATTATTTTGATTAATTTTGATTCGCCTAAAATTAGAATTTTGGTATTTTACATGAGAGAGCATATTGAGTTGGTGTATATACTTTAAAACAGAGTATAAAAGGGCATTGTATATTTTCTCTTACAGATTATATTAAGAGCAATTTTGCTTTTAACATTGGGGGTCTAGATAATTTTTAGTTTTTTTTGATACGAGTAGAATTAGAATTTCTGTATTTTACATGACAGAGCATATTGAGTTGGTGTATATACTACAAAACCGAGGAGAAAAGGGCATTGTATATTTTTTCTGACAGATTAAATTTAGAGCAACTTTGCTTTTAACATACGTGTGCCTAGATAATATTTAGATTTTTTTCGATTCGCTGAAATATAGAATTTCTGTATTTTACATGAGACAGCATATGGAGTTGGTGTATATAGTTTAATACAGATTAGAATAGGGCAATGTATATTTTTTCTGACAGACTATATTCAGAGCAATTTTGTTTTTAACATTGGGGTGCATAGATAATATTTAGGTTTTGTCGACTCGGGTAGAATTAGAATTTCTGTATTTTACATGAGAGAGCATATTGAGTTGATATATATACTCCAAAACTGAGTAGAATAAGACATTCTATTTTTTTCTAACAGACTATATTCAGAGACATTTTCTTTTAATTTTGAGGCACCTAGATATTATTTAGATTTTTTCGATTCGCGTAAAATTAGAGTTTCTGTATTTTACATGAGAGAGCATATGGAAGTTGTGTATATAGTACAAAACAGAGTAGAAAAACGCATTGTATATTTTTTCTTACAGATTTCATTCATAGCAATTTTGTTTTTAACATTGGGTATCCTAGATTATATTTACATTTTTTTCGATTCATTTAAAATTATAATTTTGGTATTTTACATGAGAGAGCATACTGAGTTTGTGTATATACTCCAAAACAGAGTAGAATAGAACATTGTATATTTTTTCTGACAGATTATATTCAGAGCAATTTTGTTTCTAAGATTGGCGTGCCTAGATAATATTTAGATTTTTTCGATTTGCTTAAATATCGAATTTCTGTATTTAACATGAGAGAGCATATGAAGTTGGTGTATATACTCCAAAACAGAGTAGAATAGGGCATTGTATATTTTTTATGACAGATAATATTCAGAGCAATTTTGCTTTTTATATTGGGGTGCCTTGATAATACTTAGATTTTTTCGATTCCGGTGGAATTCGAATTTCTGTATTTTACATGACAGAGCATATTGAGTTGGTATTTCTTCTACAAAACAGTGTAGAAAAGAACATTGTATATTTTTTCTGAGAGATTATATTCAGAGCGATTTTGCATTAAACAATGGGGTGCCTAGATTATATTTAGATTCTTTCGAATTGGGTAAAATTAGAATTTCTGTATTTTACATGAGAGAGCATATTTAGTTCGTTTATATACTCCAAAACAGAGTAGAAAAGGGCATTGTATATTTCTTCTGACAGATTATATTCAGAGCAATTTTGCTTTTAACATTTGGGTGCCTGGATAATATTTAGATTTTTTTCGATTCTTTTAAATAAAGAATTTCTGTATTTTACATGAGAGAGCATACTGAGTTGGTGTATATACTCCAAAACAGAGTAGAATAGGGCATTGTATAATTTTTCTGACAGGTTATATTCAGAGCAATTTTGTTTTTAACATTGGGGTGCCTAGATAATATTTAGATTTCTTTAGATACACGTAAAATTAGAATTTCTGTATTTTACATGAGAGAGAATACTGCGTTGGTGTATATAATCCAAAATAGAGTAGAATAAGGCATTTTATATTTTCTCTAACAGACTATATTAAGAGCCATTTTCCTTTAACTTTGGGGCACCTAGATATTATTTAGATTTTTGTCGATTTGCGTAAAATTAGAATTTCGGTACTATACATGTGAGAGCATATTGAGTTGGTGTATATACTAGAAAACAGAGTAGAAAGGGGCACTGTATATTTTTTCTGAGAGGTTTCATTCAGAGCGATTTTGTTTTTAACATTGGGGAGCCTAGATAATATTTACGTTTTTTTTGATTCATTTAAAATTATAATTTCGGTATTTTACTCTAGAGAGCATACTAAGTTTGTGTATATCCCCCAAAACAGAGTAGAATAAAACAGTGTATATTTTTTCTGACAGATTATATTCAGAGCAATTTTGTTTCTAACATTGGGTTGCCTAGATAATATTTAGATTTTTTTCGATTCGGTTAAATATAGAATTTCTGTATTTAACATGAGAGAGCATATGAAGTTGGTGTATATACTCCAAAACAGAGTAGAATAG
This sequence comes from Callithrix jacchus, assembly GCF_049354715.1. NCBI lineage: Eukaryota > Metazoa > Chordata > Mammalia > Primates > Cebidae > Callithrix > Callithrix jacchus. Next base: position 54,450,538 of record NC_133519.1, read on the forward strand.
GGCATTGTATATTTTTTATAACAGATTATATTCAGAGCAACTTTGTTTTTAACATTGAGGTGCCTAGATAATATTAAGATTTTTTCGATTCGGGTAAAATTTGAATTTCTGTATTTTATATGACAGAGCACCCTGAGTTGGTGTATAAACTCCACAACAAAGTAGAATAAGGCATTGTATATTTTTTCTAACAGAATAAATTCAGAGCCATTTTCTTTTAACTTTGGGGCACGTAGATATTATTTAGATTCTTTTCGATTCACGTAAAATTAGAATTTCGGTATCTTATATGAGAGAGCATATTGAGTTGGTGTACATACTACAAAACAGAGTAGAAGAGGCCATTGTATATTTTCTATGACAGATTATATTCAGAGCAATTTTGCTTTTAATATTGGGGTGCCTAGATAATATTTAGATTTCTTTCTATTCACTTAAATATAGTATTTTTTTTGCTTTACATAATAGAGCATATGGAATTGGTGTATATACTACAAAACCGAGTAGAAAAGGGTATTGTATATTTATTCTGACAGATTATATTCAGATCTATTTTGCTTTTAACATTGGAGTGCCTAGATAATATTTAGATTTTTTTCGATTCGCTTAAACATAGAATTTTCGTATTTTACATGAGAGAGCATACTGAGTTGGTGTATATACTCCAAAACAGAATAGAATAGGGCATTGTAGATTTTTTCTGACAGACTATATTCAGAGCAATATTGTTTTTAACATTGAGCTGCCTAGATAATATTTAGATTGTTTCGATTCGGGTAAAATTAGAATTTCTGTATTTTACATGAGAGAGCAACCTGAGTTGGTGTATATACTCCAAAACAAAGTTGAATAAGGCATTGTATATTTCTTCTAACAGATTATATTCAGAGACATTTTCTTTTAACTTTGGAGTGCCTAGATATTATTTAGATTTTTTTTGATTCGCCCAAAATTAGAATTTCCGTATTTTACATAAGAGAGCGTATGGAGTTGGTGTATATACTCCAAAACAGAGTAGAAAAGGGCATTCTATATTTTTTCTGACAGATTTTATTAAGAGCAATTTTGCTTTTAACATTGGGATGCCTAGATAACATTTAGATTTTTTCGATTCGGGTAGAATTAGAATTTCTGTATTTTACATGACAGAGCATATTGAGTTGGTGTATATACTACAAAACAGAGTAGAAAAGGGCATTGTGTTTTTTCTCTGACAGATTATTTTTAGAGCAATTTTGCTTTTAACATTGGGGTGCCTAGATAATATTTAGATTCTTTTCGATTCGCTTAAACATAGAATTTTTGTATTTTATATGAGAGAGAATACTGAGTTGGTGTACATACTCCAAAACAGAGTAGAATACGGCATTGTATATATTTTCTGCCAGATTATATTCAGAGCAATATTGTTTTTTCACATTGGGGTGCCTAGATAATATTTAGATTATTTCTATTCCGGTAGAATTAGAATTTCTGTATTTTACATGAGAGAGCATATGGAGTTGGTGTATATACTTTAAAACAGAGTAGAATAGGGCATTGTATATTTGTTCTGACCGATTATATTCAGAGCAATTTTTCTTTTAACATTAGGGTGTCTTTATAATAGTTAGATTTTTTCGATTCCGGTGGAATTCGAATTTCTGTATTTTACATGACAGAGCATATTGACTTGGTGTTTATACTACAAAACAAAGTAGAAAAGGGCATTTTATATTTTTTCTGACAGATTACATTCAGAGCAATTTTGCGTTTAACATTGGGGTGCCTAGATAATATTTTGATATTTTCGATTTGGGTAAAATTAGAATTTCTGTATTTTACATGAGAGAGCATATTGAGTTGGTGTATATACTCCAAAACAGAGTAGAAAAGGGCATTGTATATTTCTTCTGACAGATTATATTCAGAGCAATTTTGCTTTTAACATTCGGGTGCCCGGATAATATTTAGATTTTTTTCGATTCTTTTAAATATAGAATTTCTGTATTTTACATGAGAGAGCATACTCAGTTGGTGTATATACTCCAAAACAGAGTAGAATAGGGCATTGTATAATTTTTCTGACAGGTTATATTCAGAGCAATTTTGTTTTTAACATTGGGGTGCCTAGATAATATTTAGATTTTTTCGATACACGTAAAATTAGAATTTCTGTATTTTACATGGGACAGCATACTGCGTTGGTGTATATACTCCAAAACAGAATAGAATAAGGCATTTTGTATTTTCTCTAACAGACTATATTTAGAGCCATTGTCCTTTAACTTTGCGGCACCTAGATATTATTTAGATTTTTTCGATTTGCATAAAATTAGAATTTCGGTAGTATACATGAGAGAGCATATTGAGTTGGTGTATATACTGCAAAACAGAGTAGAAAAGGGCACGGTATATTTATTCTGACAGATTATAATACGAGCAATTTTGCTTTTAACATTGGGGTGCCTAGATAATATTTAGATTTTTTTCGATTCGCTTAAATATAGATTTTCTGTATTTTACAGGAGAGAACATATGGGGTCGGTGTATATACTACAATACACAAAAGTAGAGGGCATTGTATATTTTTTCTGACAGATTATATTCAGACCAATTTTTCTTTTAACACTGGAATGCATATATAATATTTAGATTTTTTTCGATTCGCTTAAATATAGAATTTCTGTATTTTACATGAGAGAGCATATGGAGTTGGTGTATATACTCCAAAACAGAGTAGAATAGGGCATTGTAGATTTTCTCTGACAGATTATAATCAGAGCAATTTCCTTTTTTACACTGAGGTGCCTAGATAATATTTAGATTTTTTCAATTCGGGTAAAATTAGAATTTCTGTATTTTACATGAGAGAGCATCCTGAGTTGGTGTATATACTCCAAAATACAGTAGGATAAGGCATTGTATATTTTTTCTTGCATACTATATTGAAAACAATTTTCTTTTACCTTTGGAGCGCCTAGATATTATTTAGATTTTTTTCGATTCACGTCAAATTATAATTTCGGTATTTTACATGATAGAGCATATTGAGTTGGTTTATATATTCCAAAACAGGGTAGAAAAGGGCATTGTATATTATTTCTGACAGATTATATTCAGACCAATTTTGCTTTTAACATTGGGCTGCCTAGATAATATTTAGATTTTTTCTATTCGGTGTAAAATTAGAATTTCTGTATTTTACATGAGAGAGCATACTGAGTTGGTGTATATACTCCAAAACAGAGTAGAATAAGGCATTGTATATATTTTTTAACAGACTGTATTTAGAGGCATTTTTGTTTAACTTTAGTGCACCTAGTATCATTTAGATTTTTTCAAATCGTGTAAAAATAGAATTTCGTTATTTTACATGAGAGAGCATATTGAGTTGTTGTATATACTACAAAAGAGAGTAGAAAAGGGCATTGTATATTTTTTCTCACAGATTATATTCAGAGAAATTTTGCTTTTAACATTGGAGAGGCTAGATAATATTTAGATTTTTTTAATTTGGGTAAAATTAGGATTTCGGTATTTTACATGAGAGAGCATATTGAGTTGGTGTATATAGTCCAAAACAGAGAAGAACAGGGCATTGTATATTATTTCTGACAGATTATATTCAGAGCAATTTTGTTTTTATCTTTGGGGTGCCTAGGAAATATTGAGATTTTTTTCAATTCACGTTAAATTAGAATTTCTGTATTTTACATGAGCGAGCATAGTGAGTTGGTGTATATACTTCAAAACAGAGTAGAATAAGGCATTGTATATTTTTTCTAACAGACTATATTCAGAGCCATTTTCTTTTAACTTTGGAGCGCATAAATATTATTTAGATTTTTTTCGATTCATGTAAAATTAGAATTTCGGTATTTTATATGAGAGAGCATATTGAATTGGTGTATATACCCCAAAACAAAGTAGAAAAGGGAATTGTATATTTTTTCGGACAGATTATGTTCAGAGCAATTTTGCTTTTAACATTGGGTGTCCTAGATAATATTTAGATTTTTTTCAATTCACGTAACATTAGAATTTCTTTATTTTACATGAGAGAGCATACTGAGTTGGTGTATATACTCCAAAACAGGGCAGAATAAGGCATTGTATATTTTTTCTGACAGATTAAATTCAGAGCAATTCTGCTTTTAACATTTCGATGCCTAGATAATATTTAGATTTTTTCAATTCGGGTAAAATTAGAATTTCTTTATTTTTCATGTGAGAGCATCTTAAGTTGGTGTATATAGTATAAAAGAGAGTAGAAATGGGCATTGTATATTTTTTCAAACAGACTATATTCAGAGCAATTTTGCTTTTAACATTGGGGTGCCTAGATAATATTTAGATATTTTTCGATTCACGTAAAATTAGAATTTCGGTATTTTACATGAGAGAGTATACTGAGTTGGTGTATATATTCCAAAACAGAGGAGAATAGGGCATTGTATATTTTTTTTGACAGATTATATTCAGAGCAATTTTGTTTTTATCATTGGTATGCCTATATTATATTTAGATTTTTTCGATTCGGGTAAAATTAGAATTTTCGCATTTTACATGAGAGAGCGTATTGAGTTTGTTTATATACTCCAAAACATAGTAGAATAGGGCATTGTATATTTTTTATGAAAGATTATATTCAGAGCAATTTTGCTTTTAACATTGGGGTGCCTAGATAATATTTAGATTTTTTTCGATTCACGTAAATTTAGAAATTCAGTGTTTTAGATTACAGAACATATTGAGTTTGTCTATATACTTGAAAACCGAGTAGAAAAGAACATTGTATATTTTTTCTGACAGATTATATTCAGATCAATGTTGCTTTTAACGTTGAAGTGCCTAGTTAATATTTAGATTTATTTCGATTCACGTAAAATTAGAATTTCCGTATTTTACATTAGAGAGCATATTCTGTTGGTGTATATACTGCAAAACACAGTAGAAAAGGGAATAGTATATTTTGATTCACAGGTTATATTAAGAGTCATTTTCTTTTAACATTGGGGTCCTGGATAATATTTAGATTTTTTTCGATTAGCGTAAAATTACAATTTCGGTATTGTACTTGAGAGAGCATATTTAGTTGGTGTATTTCCTCCAAAACAGAGTAGAAAAGCGCATTGTGTATTTTTTCTGAGAGGTTATATTTAGAGCAATTTTGCTTTTAACATTGTGGTGCCTAGATCATAGTTAGCTTTTTTCAATTCACGTAAAATTAGAATTTTGGTATTTTACATGAGACAGCATATTTAGTTGGTGTATATACCCCAAAACAGAGTAAAAAAAGATATTTTATATTATTTCTGACAAATTATATTCAGAGCAATTTTGCTTTTAACGTTAAGGTTCCTAGACAATATTTAGATTATTTTCGATTCCCGTAAAATTAGAATTTCGGTAATTTACATGAGAGAGCATATTGAGTTTGTGTATATACTTCAAAAGAAAGTAGAATAAAGCATCGTATATTATTTCTGACTGATTATAATCAGAGCGATTTTGTTTTAACATTGGGGTACCTCAATAATATTTAGATTTCTTTCGATTCACGTAAATTTATAATTTGGTATTTTACATGAGAGAGCATATGGAGTTGGTGTATATACTCCAAAACAGAGTGGAATAGGGCATTGTATATTTTTTCTGACAGATTATATTCAGAGCAATTTTGTTTTAAACATTGGGGTCCCTAGGTAATATTTAGATTTTAACTATTCTGGTAAAATTAGAATTTCTATATTTTACATGAGAGAGTACACGAAATTTGTGTATATACTCCAAAACAGTGTATAATAAAACATTGTATATTTTTCTAACACACCATATTCAGAGACATTTTTTTTAACTTTGGGGCTCCTAGTAATTATTTAGATTTTTTTCGATTCGCGTATAATTATAATTTCCGTATTTTACATGAGATAGCATATTAAGTTGGTGTATATACTATAAAACAGAGTAAAAAAGGGCATTGTATATTTTCTCTGACAGACTATATTCAGAGCAATTTTGCTTTTAACATTGGGGTGCCTAGATAATATTTAGATTTTTTTCGATTCACCTAAATATACAATTTATGTATTTTACATGAGACAGCATGTGGAGTTGGTTTATATATTCCAAAACAAAGTAGAATAAGACATTGTATATTTTCTCTAACAGACTATATTTAGAGCCATTTTCTTTATCATTGGGGCGCCTAGATATTATTTAGATTTTTTCCGTTTCGCATATAATTAGAATTTCGTTATTTTACATTAGAGAGCATACTGAGTTTGTGTATATACCCCAAGACAGAGTAATATAAGGCATTGTATATTTTATCTAACAGTCTATATTAGGAGCCATTTTCTAGTAACGTTGGGGAGTCTAGATATTATTTAGATTTTTTTCGATTCACGTATAATTAGAATTTCCGTATTTTACATGAAAGAGCATAATGAGTTTGTGTATATACTCCAAAACAGAGTAGAATAAAACATTGCATATTTTTTGTGACAGATTATATTCAGAGCAATTTTCCTTGTAACATTGGGGTGCCTAGATAATATTTAGATTTTTTTCGATTCCCGTAAAATTAGAATTTCTTTATTTTACATGAGAGATCATATTGACATAGTGTATATACTACAAAACAGAGTAGAAAAGGGCATTGTATATTTTTTCTGACAGATTATATTTAGAGCAATTTTGTTTCTAACGTAGGGGGGCCTAGATAATATTTAGATTTTTTTCGAGTTTCTTAAATATAGAATTTCTGTATTTTACGTGAGAGAGCATATGGAGTTGGTGTATACTCCAAAACAGAGAAGAATCGGGCATTGTATATTTTTTCTGACAGATTATATTCAGAGCAATTTTGTTTTTAACATTGGGGTGCCTAGATAATATTTAGATTCTTTCGATTCGGGTAAAATTTGAATTTCTGTATTTTACATGAGAGAGCATACTGAGTTGATGTACATACTCCAAAACAGAGTAGAAGAGGTCATTGTATATTTTATCTGACAGATTATATTTAGAGAAATTTTATTTTTCACATAGGGTTGTCTAGATAATATTTAGATTTTTTCGATTTGGGTAAAATTAGAATTTCTTTATTTTACATGATAGAGCATACTGAGTTGGTGTATATACACCAAAACAAAGTAGAATAAGACATTGTATATTTTCTCTAACAGACTATATTCAGAGCAATTTTCTTTAATTTTGGGGCACCTAGATATTATTTAGATTTTTTTCGATTCGCGTAAAATTAGAATTTCGGTATTTTACATGAGAGAGCATACTGAGTTGATGTATATACTCCAAAACAGAGTAGAATAAGGCATTGTATATTTTGTCTAACAGACGATATTCAGAGCCACTTTCTTTTAACTTTGGGGCACCTAGATATTATTTAGATTTTTTTCGATTCGCATAAAATTAGAATTTCGGTAGTTTACATGAGAGAGCATACTGAGTTGGTTTATATACTTCAATACAGAGTAGAGAAGGGCATTGTATAATGTCTATGACAGATTATATTCAGAGCAACTTTTCTTTTAACATTGGGGTGCCTAGATAATATTTAGATTTTTGTCGATTATGGAAAATTTAGAATTTCTGTATTTTACATGTGAGAGCAAATTGAGTTGATGTATATACTACAAAACAGAGTAGAAACGGGCATTGTATATTTTTTCTGACCGAATATATTCACAGCACTTTTGCTTTTAATGTTGGGGTGCGTACATAATATTTAGATTCTGTTCGATTCGCTTAAATATAGAATTTCTGTTTTTTTCATGAGAGAGCATGTGGATTTGGTGTATATACTAGAAAACAGAGTAGAATAGGGCATTGTATTTTTTTTCTGACAGATTATATACAGAGCAATTCTCTTTTAAGCATTGGGGTGCCTAGGAAATATTTAGATTTTAACTATTCCGGTAAAATTAGAATTTCTGTATTTTACATGAGAGAGTACACGAAGTTGGTGTATATACTCATAAACAGAGTAGAATTAAACATTGTATATTTTTTTTAACAGACTATATTCAGAGCCATTTTCTTTTAACTTTGGGGTCCCTAGATATTATTTAGATTTTATTCGATTCACGTAAAATTAGAATTTCGTTATTTTACATGAGAGAGGATACTGAGTTGGTGTATATACTCCAAAACACAGTAGAATAAGGCATTGTATATTTTTTCTACCAGTCTATATTAAGAGCCATTTTCTTTTAACTTTGGGGCGCCTAGATATTATATAGATTATTTTCGATTCACATATAATTAGAATTTCCGTATTTTACAGGAGAGAGCATATTGAGTTGGTGTATATACTCCAAAACAGGATAGAATAGGGCATTGTATATTATTTCTGACAGATTATATTCAGAGCAATTTTGTTTTTAACATTGGGTAGCCTAGATAATATTTAGATTTTTTTTGATTCGCTTAAATATAGAATTTCTGTATTTTACATAAGAGAGCATATTGAGTTGTTGTATATATTCCAAAACAGAGTACATAAGGTCATTGTATATTTCTTCTGACAGATTATATTTAGAGCAATTTGGCTTTTAATATTGGGGTGCTTGGATAACATTTAGATTTTTTTCGATACATGTAAAATTAGAATTTCGGTATTTTACATGAGAGAGCATACAGAGTTGGTGTATATACTTGAAATCCGAGTAGAATAAGGCATTGTATATTTTTTCTAATAGACTATATTCAGAGACTTCTTTTTTTTTACCTTTGGGGCGCCTAGATATTATTTAGATTTTTGTCGATTCACATAAAATTAGAATTTTGGTATTTTACATGAGAGAGAATATTGAGTTGGTGTATATACTCCAATACAAAGTAGAAAAGAACATTGTATATTTTTTCTGACAGATTATATTCAGAGCAATTTTGCTTTTAACATTGGGGTGACTAGATAATATTTAGATTTTTTTCGATTCGCTTAAATATACAATTCCTGTATTTTACATGAGAGAGCATATGGAGTTGGTGTATAAACTACAAAAAATAGTAGAATATGGCATTGTATATTTTTCTGACAGTTTATATTTAGAGCAATTTTGATTTTAACATTGGGGTGCCTAGATAACATTTAGATTTTTTTCGATTCGCTTACATATTGAATTTCTGTATTTTACATGAGAGACCTTATAAAGTTGTTGTATATACCCCAAAACAGAGTAGAATAGGGCATTGTATATTTTTTCTGACCGATAATATTCAGAGCAATTTTGTTTTGAACATTGGGATGTATAGACAATATATAGATTTTTTGATTCGCTTAAATATTGAATTTCTGTATTTTACATGAGAGAGCATATGGAGTTGGTGTATATACTTTAAAACGTAGTAGAAAAGGGCATTGTATATTTTTTCTGACAGATTATATTCAGAGCAATTTTGCTTTTGCATTAAGGTGCCTAGATAATATTTAGATTTTCTTCGATTCACGTAAAATTATAATTTCGGTATTTTACATGAGCATATTGAGGTGGTGTATATACTCCAAAACAGAGTAGAATAAGGCATTGTATATTTTTTCTAACAGACTATATTCAGAGCCATTTTCTTTTAACTTTGGAGCGCATAGATATTATTTAGATTATTTTCGATTCGCGTAAAATTAGAATTTCGGTATTTTACATTAGAGAACATATTGATTGGTCTATATACTCCAAAACAGAGTAGAAAAGAAAATTGTATATTTTTTCTGACAGATTATATTCAGAACAATTTTTTTTTTTAACATTGGGGTGCCTAGGTAATATTTAGATTTTTTTTGATTCGCTGAAATATAGAATTTTTGTATTTTACATGAGATAACAGGTTGAGTTGGTGTATATACTCAAAAACAGAGTAGAATAGGGCATTGTATATTTTTTCTGACAGTTTATATTCAGAGCAATTTTGTTTTTAACATTGGGATGCATAGATAATATTTAGATTATTTCGATTCAGGTAAAATTTGAATTTCTGTATTTTACACAAGAGAGCATACTGAGTTGGTGTATATACTCCAAAACATAGTAGAATAAGGCATTGTACATTTTTTCTAACAGACTATATTCAGAGCCATTTTCTTTTAACATTGGGGCGCCTAGATATTATTTAGATTTTTTTCGATTCGGGTAAAATTAGAATTTCGGTATTTTGCATGAGAGTATATTGAGTTGGTGTATATATTTCAAAACAGTGTAGACAAGGGCATTTTATAATTTGATAAACAGACTATATTCATAGAAATTTTCCTATTAACATTGGGGTGCCTATATAATATTTAGAATTTTTTCGATTCGCTTAAATATAGAATTTCTGTATTTTAAATGAGAGAGCATATGGAGTTGGTGTATGTACTTCAAAACAGAGTAGAATAGGGCATTGTATATTTTTTCTGACAGATTATATTTGACCAATTTTGTTTTTAACATTGTGGTCCCTAGATAATACTTAGATTTTTTTTGATTCACTTAAATATAGAATTTCTGTATTTTACATGAGAGAGCATATTGAGTTGGTGTATATACTTTAAAATAGAGTAGAATATGGCATTGTATATTTTTTATGACAGATTACATTAAGAACAATTATGTTTTTAACATTGGGGTGCCTAGATAATATTTGGATTTTATTTGATTCCCGTAAAATTAGAATTTCGATATTTTACATGAGAGAGCACACTGAGTTGGTGTATACACTCCAAAACAGGGTAGAATAAGGCACTGTTTGTTTTTTCTGACAGACTATATTCAGAGCCATTTTCTTTTAACTTTGGTGCGCCTTGATATTATTTAGAATTTTTTCGATTAGCATAAAATTTGAATTTCGGTTTTTTAACTGAGAGAGCATACTGAGTTGGTATATATCCTACAAAACAGAGTAGAAAAGATCATTGTATATATTTTATGACAGATTATATTCAGAGCAATTTTGCGTTTAACATTTGGGTTCCTAGATAATATTTACATTTTTTGATTCGGGTAAAATTACAATTTCGGTGTTTACATGAGAGAGCATACTGAGTTGTTGTATATACTACGAAATAGTGTAGAATAAAGCATTGTATATTTTTTCTGACAGATTATATTCACAGTAATTTTGCTTTTAACATTGGGGTGCCCAGATAATATTTAGTTATTTTTCAATTCTCGTAAAATTAGAATTTCGGTATTTTACATAGAGAGCATACTTAGTTTGTGTATATACTCCAAAACAGAGTAGAAAGGCATTGTATGTTTTTTCTAACAGACTATATTCAGAGCCATTTTCTTTTAACTTTGGGGCACCTAGATATTATTTAGATTTTTTTCGATTCGCGTAAAATTAGAATTAAGTGTTTTACATGAGAGAGCATATTGAGTTGTTGTATATACTCTGAAACAGAGTAGAAAAAAGCGTTGTATATTTTTTATGATAGATTATATTCAGAGCAATTTTGCTTGTAACATTTGGGTGCCTAGATAATATTTAGATTTTTTTTGATTCCCCTGAATATAGAATTTTTGTATTTTACATAAGAGAGCATATGTAGGTGGTGTATATGCTCCAAAACTAAGTAGAATAGGGCATTGTTTATTTTTTCTGACCGATTATATTCAGAGCAACTTTGCTTTCAACATTGGGGTGCCTAGATAATATTTAGATTTTTTTTGATTCACGTAAAATAAGAATTTCGGTATTTTATATGAGAGAGCATACTGAGTTGGTGTATATACTCGAAAACAGAGTAGAATAGGGCATTGTATATATTTTCTGAAAGACTATATTCAGAGCAATTTTTTTTTTATCATTCGGGTACCTAGATAATATATAGATTTTTTCGACTCGTGTATAATTTGAATTTCTGTATTTTATATGAGAGAACATATTGAGTTGGTGTATGTACTCGAAAAAAGAGTAGAAAAGGGCATTGTATATTTTTTCTGAGAGATTATATTCAGAGCAATTTTGCTTTTAACATTGGGGTCCCTAGATAATATTTAGATTCTTTTCGATTCACTTAAATATAGAAATTCTGTATTTTCCATGAGAGAGCATATGGAGTTGGTGTATATACCCCAAAACAGAATAGAATAAGGCATTGTATATATTTTTTGACAGATTCTATTCAGAGCCATTTTGTTTTTAACATTGGCGTGCCTAGATAATATTAGGCTTTTTTGGATTTGGGTAAAATTTGAATTTCATTTTTTTACATCAGAGAGCATACTGAGTTGGTGTATATACTCGAAAACAGAGTAGAATAGGGCTTCGTATATTTTTTCTGACAGATTATATTCAGAGCAATTTTGTTTTTAACATTTGGGTGCCTAGATATTTAGATTTTTTCGATTTGGGTAAAATTACTATTTCGGGATTTTACATGAGAAAGCATATTGAATTGGTGTATATACTCCAAAACAGAGTAGAAAAGGGCATTTTATATTTTTTCTGACAGATTATATTCAGAGCAATTTTGATTTTAAAGTGGGAGTGCCTAGATATTATTTAGATTTTTTTTGGATTCGCTTAAATATAGAATTTCTTTATTTTACTTGAGGGGGCATATGGAGATGATGTATGTACTTTAAAACAGGGTAGAATAGGGCATTGTATATTTCTTCTGATTTTTCTAAGAGACTATATTCAGAGCCATTTTCTTTTAAATTTGGTGCGCCTTGATATTATTTAGATTTTTTTCGTTTAGCGTAAAATTTGAATTTCGGTTTTTTACATGAGAGAGCATATTCAGTTGGTGTATATACTACAAAACAGAGTAGAAAAGAGCATTGTATGTATTTTATGACAGATTATATTCAGAGCGATTTTGCCTTTAACATTGGGGAGCCTAGATAATATTTAGATTATTTTCGATTCGCTTAAATATAGAATTTCTGTATTTTACATAAGAGAGCATATGGAGTTGGTGTATAAACTCCAAAACAAAGTAGAATAGGGCATTGTATATTTTATCTGAATGATTATATTCAGAGTAATTTTTTTTTTAACATTGGGGTGCTTAGATAATATTTAGAATTTTTCAATTCGGGTAAAATTTCAATTTCTGTATTTTACATGAGAGTGCATATTGAATTGGTGGGTATACTTCAAAACAGAGTAGAATAAGGCATTGTATATTTTTTCTAACTAACTATATTCAGTGCCATTTTCTTTTAACTTTGGGGCGCTTAGATATTATTTACATTTTTTTCGATTCACGTAAAATTAGAATTTCAGTATTTTACCTGAGAGAGCATATTGAGTTGGTGTATATCCTCCAAAACAAAGTAGAATAGGGCATTTTATATTTTTTCTGACAGATTGTATTCAGAGCAATTTTGTGTTTAACATTGGGGAGCCTAGATAATATTTAGATTTTTTCGATTTGGGTCAAATTAGAATTTCGGTATTTTACATAAGAGAGCATACTGACTTAATGTATATACTCCGAAACAGAGCAGAATAAGGCATTGTATATTTTTAATAACAGACTATATTCAGAGTCATTTTCTTCTAACTTTGGGGTGCCTAGATATTATTAAGAATTTTTACCAATTCATGAAAATTAGAATTTCGGTATTTTACATGAGAGAGCATATTGAGTTGGTGTATATACTCCAAAACAGAGTAGAATAGGTCATTGCATATTTTTTCTGACACATTATATTCAGAGCAATTTTGTTTTTAACATTGGGGTGCCTAGATAATATTTAGAATTCTTCCGATTTACGTAAAATTAAAATTTGGGTATTTTACATGAGAGAGCATACTGAGTTGGTGTATATACTTTAAAACAGAGTAGAATAGAACATTGTATATTTTCTCTGACAGAATATATTCAGAGCATTTTTGTTTTTAACATTGGGGTGCCTAGATAATATTTAGATTTATTCGATTCGTGTAAAATTAGAATTTCAGTATTTTACATGAGAGAGCATAGTGAGTTGGTGTATATACTCCAAAACAGAGTAGAATAGGGCATTGTGTATTTTCTCTGGCAGATTATATTCAGATTAATTTTTCTTTTAACATTCGGGTGCCTAGACAATATGTAGATTTTTTCGATACGGGTAAAATTATAATTTCTGTATTTTACATGAGAGAGCAATCTGAGTTGGTGTATATAATCCAAGACAGAGTAGAATAGGGCATTGAATATATTTTATGACAAATTATATTCAGAGCAATTTTGTTTTTAACATTGGGGAGCCTAGATAATATTTAGATTTTTTTCGATTAACTTAAATATTGAATTTTTTTATTTTACATGAGAGAGCATATGGCGTTTGTGTATATATTCGAATAAAGAGTACAATCGGGTATTGTGTATTTTTTCTGACAGATTATATTCAGAGCAATTTTGTTTTTAACATTAGGGTGCCTAGATAATATTTAGATTTTTTTCGATTAACTTAAATATTGAATTTTTTTATTTTACATGAGAGAGCATATGGCGTTTGTGTATATATTCGAATAAAGAGTACAATCGGGTATTGTATATTTTTTCTGACAGATTATATTCAGAGCAATTTTGCTTTTAACATTGGAATGCCTAGATAATATTTAGATTTCTTTCGATTTGCTTAAATATAGAATTTCTGTATTTTACATGAGAGAGCATATGGAGTTGGTGTATATACTACAAAACAGAGTAGAATAGGGCATTGTATATTTTTTATGACAGATTATATTCAGAGCAATTTTTTTTTTACATTGTGGTGCCTAGATAATATTTAGATATTTTTCGATTCACATAAAATTAGAATTTCGGTATTTTATATGAGAGAGCATACTGAGTTGGTGTATATACTTCAAAACAGAGTAGAATAAAGCATTGTGTATTTCTTCTAACAGACTATATTCAGAGCCATTTTCTTTTAACTTTGGGGCAGCTAGATAATATTTAGATTTTTTCGATTCGCTTAAATATAGAATTTCTCTATTTTACATGAGAGAGCATACGGAGTTGGTGTATATACTCCAAAACAGAGTAGAATAGGGCATTGTATATTTTATCTGACTGATCATATTCAGAGGAATTTTGTTTTCAACATTGGGGTGCCTAGATAATATTTAGATTTTTTTGATTCGGGTAAAATTAGAATTTCTTTATTTTACATGAGAGAGCATATTGAATTGGTGTATATACTCCAAAACAGAGTAGAATAAGGCATTGTATATTTTTTCTAATGGACTATATTCAGAGCCATTTTCTTTTAACTTTGGGGAGCCTAGATATTATATAGATTTTTTTCGATTCGCTTAAAATAAGAATTTCAATATTTTACATGAGAGAGCAAATGGAGTTAGTGTATATACTCGAAAACAGAGTAGAAATGAACATTGTATATTTTTACTGACATATTATATTCAGAGCAATTTTGCTTTAAACATTGGGGTGCCTAGATAATATTTAGATTTTTTTCGGTTCACGTAAAATTAGAATTTCTGTATTTTACAAAAGAGAGCATATTGAATTGGTGTATTTACTACAAAACAGAGTAGAAAAAAGCATTGTGTAATTTTTCTGACAGAGTATATTCAGAGCAATTTTCTTTTTAACATTGGGGTGCCTAGATAACATTTAGATTTTTTCGATTCAGGTAAAATTAGAATTTCTGTATTTTACATGAGAGAGCACACTGAGTTGGTGTATATACTCCAAAACAGAGTAGATAAAAGCATTGTATATTTTATCAAACAGACTATATACAGAGCCATTTTCTTTAAACTTTGGGGCGCCTAGATACTATTTAGATTTTTTTCGATTCACGTAAAATTAGAATTTTGGTATTTTACATGAGATAGCATATTGCGTGGCTTTATATACTTTAAAACAAAGTAGAATAGGCTGTTGTATATTTTTTCTGACAGATTATATTCAGAGCAACTTTGCTTTTAACATTGGGGTGCCTATATGATATTTAGATTTTTTTCGATTCACTTAAATATAAAATTTGTATTTTACATGAGAGACCATATTTAATTGGTGTATATACTACAAAACAAAGTGTAATAGGACATTGTATATTTATTCTGACTGATTATATTCAGAGAAGTTTTATTTTTAACATTGGGGTGCCTAGATAATATTTAGATTTTTTTCGATTCGCTTAAATATAGAATTTCTGTATTTTACATGAGAGAGCATATGGAGTTGGTGTATATACTCCAAAACAGAGTAGAATATGCCATTGTATATTTTTTCTGACAGATTATATTCAGAGCAATTTTGTTTTTAACCTTGGGGTGCCAAGATAATATTTAGATTTTCTCCATACAGGTGAAATTAGAATTTCTGTATTTTACATGAGAGAGCTTACTGAGTTGGTGTATATACTTTAAAACAGAATAGAATAAGGCATTGTATATTTTTTCTAACAGACTATATTCAGAGCCATTTTCTTTTAACTTTGGGGCGCCTAGTTATTATTTAGATTATTTTCGATTCACGTAAAATTCGAATGTTGGTACTTTACATGAGAGAGCATATTGAGTTGGTGAATATACTACAAAACAGAGTAGAAAAGGGCATTTTATATTTTGTTACTGATTATACTCAGAGCAATTTTGCTATAATTATTGGGGTGCCTAGATAATATTTAGATTTTTTTCGATTCACTTAAATATAGAATATCTGTATTTTACATGAGAGAGCATATGAAGTTGGTTTATATACTCCAAAACAGAGTATAATAGGGCATTGTATATTTTTTCTGACAGATAATATTCAGAGCAGTTTTGATTTTAACATTGCGTTACCTAGATAATACTTAGATTTTTTTTGATTCGCTTAAATATAAAATTCATGTATTTTACATGAGAGAGCATTTGGAGTTGGTTTATATACTCCAAAACAGAGTAGCAAAGAACATTAAATATTTTTTCTGACAGATTATATTCAGAGCAATTTTGCTTTAAACATTGGGTTGCCTAGATAATATTTAGATTTTTTTCGTTTCACGTAATATTAGAATTTCGGTATTTTACATGAAAGAGCATACTTAGTTGATGAATATATTCCAAAACAGAGTAGAATAAGGCATTTATATTTTTTTGACAGATTATATTCAGAGCCATTTTCTTTTAACTTTTGGGCGCCTAGATATTATTTAAATTATTTTCGATTCACGTAAAATTAGAATTTCAGTATTTTACAAGAGAGAGCATATTAATTTGGTTTCTATAATATAAAACAGAGTAGAAAAGGGCATTGTATATTTTTTCTGACAGATTATATTCAGAGCAATTTTGCTTTTAAAATTGGGGTGCCTAGATAATATTTAGATCTTTTTCGATTCACCAAATATAGAATTTCTGTATTTTACATGAGAGAAAATATAGAGTTGGTGTTTATACTCCAAAGCAGAGTAGAGTAGGGCATTGTATATTTTTTATGACAGACTATATTCAGAGCCATGTTCTTTCAACTTTGGGGCACCTGGATATTATTTAGATTTTTTTCAATTCACGTAAAATTAGAATTTCGGTATTTTACGTGAGAGAGCATATTGAGTTGGTGTATATACTACAAAACAGAGTAGAAATAAGCATTGTATATATTTTCTGACAAATTATATTCAGAGCAATTTTTCTTTTAACATTGGGGTGCCTAGATAATATTTAGATTTTTTTCGATTCGATAAATATTGAATTTCTGTATTTTACATGAGAGAGGATATCGAGTTGGTGTATATACTCCAAAACAGAGTAGAAGAGGGCATTGTATATCTTTTCTGACAGATTATATTCAGAGTAATTTTGATTATAACATTGGGGTGCCTAGATAATATTTAGATTTTTTTCAGTTCACGTAAAATTAGAATTTCTGTATTTTACATGAGAGAGCATACTGAGTTGATGTATATACTCCAAAAAAAAAGTAGAATAAGGCATTGCATATTTTTTTAACAGACTATATTCAGATTCATTTTCTTTTAACTTTGGGGTGCCTAGATATTATTTAGATTTTTTTCAATTCGCGTAAAATTAGAATTTGTCTATTTTACATGAGAGAGCATATTGAGTTGGTGTATATACTCCAAAACAGAGTAGAATAGGGCATTGTATATTTTTTCTGAAAGATTATATTCAGAGCAATTTTGCTTTTAACATTGTGGTGCCGAAATAATATTTAGATTTTGTTTCGATTCACATAAAATTAGAATTATGGTATTTTACATGAGAGAGCATAATGACTTGGTGTATATACTACAAAAGAGAGTAGAATAGGGCATTGTATATTTCTTCTGACAGACTACATTCAGAGCAGTTTTGTTTTTAATATTGGGCTTCCTAGATAATATTTAGATTTTTTCGATTCGGGTAAAATTACAATTTCTGTATTTTACATGAGAGAGCAAACTGAGTTGGTGTATATACTCCATAACACAGTAGAATATGGCACTGTATATTTTTTCTAAGAGACTATATTCAGAGCCATTTTCTTTTAGGTTTGCGGCGCCTAGATATTATTTAGATTTTTTTCTCTTCGCTTAAAATTTGAATTTCGGTATTTTACATGAGAGAGCATATTGAGTTGGGGTATATACTACAAAAAAGAGTAGAAAAAGGCATTGTATATTTCTTCTAACAGATTATATTCAGAGCAACTTCGCTTTTAACATTGGGGTGTCTAGATAATATTTAGGTTTTTTTGATTCGGGAAAAATTAGAATTTCTGTATTTTACACAATAGAGCATATTGAGTTGGTGTATATACTACAAAAAAGAGTAGAAAAGGGTATTGTATATTCTTTCGGACAGACTATATTCAGAGCAATTTTTCTTTTATCATTGGGTGCCTAGATAATGTTTAGATTTTTTCGATTCGCGTAAAATTGGAATTTCTGTATTTTACGTGAGAGAGCATACTGAGTTGGTGTATATACTCCAAAACGGAGTACAATAAGGCATTGTATATTTTTCCTAACAGAGAATATTCAGAGCCATTTTCTTTTAATTTTGGGACGCCTAGATATTATTTAGATTTTTTTCGATTCGTGTAAAATTAGAATTTTGATATTTTACATGAGAGAGCATATTGAGTTGGATTATATACCCTAAAACAGAGTAGAAAAATGCATTGTATATTTTTTCTGACAGATTATATTCACAGCAATTTTTCTTTAACATTCCGGTGCCTAGAAAATATTTAGTTTTTTTTGATTCACGTAAAATTAGAATTTCTGTATTTTACATGAGTGAGCATATTGAGTTGTTGTATATACTCCAAAACAGAGTAGAAAAGGGCATTGTATATTGGTTCTAACAGATTATATTCAGAGCAATTTTGCTTATAACATTGATATGCCTAAATAGTATTTAGATTTTTAAGATTCGCTTAAATATAGAATTTCTGTGTTTTACATGAGAGAGCAGATGGAGTTGGTTTACATACTCCAAAACAGAGTAGAATAGGGCATTGTATATTTTTTCTGACAGATTATATTCAGAGCAATATTGTTTTTAATATTGGGGTGCCGAAGTATTATTTATATTTTTTTCGATTCGCTTAAATATTGAAATTTTTTATTTTACATGAGAGAGCATATGGGGTTGCTGTATATACTCCAAAACAGAGTAGAATAAGTCATTATATATTTTTTCTAACAGACTGTATTCAGATCCATTTTCTTTTAACTTTGGGGCAACTAGATATTATTTAGATTTTGTTCGATTCGCGCTAAATTAGAATTTTGGTATTTTACATGAGAGAAAATAGTTGGCGTATATACTTCAAAACAGAGTAGAAAAAAGCATTGTATATTATTTCTGACAGATTATATTCAGACCCATTTTGCTTTTAACATTGGGTTGCCTAGATAATATTTAGATGTTTGCAAATCTGGTAAATTTATAATTTCGATACTTTACATGAGAGAGCATACTGAGATGGTGTATATACTCCAAAACATAGTAGAATAAGGCATTGTAAATTTTTTCTAACAGAGTATATTCAGAGCCATTTTTTTAATCTTGGGGCGCCTAGATATTATTTAGACTCTTTTCAATTCACGTAAAATTCGAATTTCGATATTTTACATGAGAGAGCATATTGAGTTGGTGTATATACTATAAAACAGAGTAGAAAAGGGCATTGTATATTTTTTCTGAGCGATTATACTCAGAGCAATTTTGCTTTTAACATTGGGGTGCCTAGATAATATTTAGATTTTTTCGATTCTGGTAAATTTATAATTTCGAAACTTTACATGAGAGAGCATACTGAGTTGGTGTATATACTCCAAAACAAAGAAGAATAAGGCATTGTATATTTTATATAACAGACTATATTCAGAGCCATTTTCTTTTAACCTTGGGGCGCCTAGATATTATTTAGATGTTTTTCGATTCGCATAGAATTAGAATTTAGGTATTTTACGTGAGAGAGCATATTGAGTTGGAGTATATACTGCAAAACAGAGTATGAAAGGGAATTTTTTTCTGATAGATTATATTCAGAGCAATTTTGCTTTTAACATTGGTGTACCTAGATAATATTTAGATTTTTTTCGATTCATTTAAATATAGAATTTCTCTATTTTACATTAGAGAACATATGGAGTTGGTGTATATAATCCAAAACAGAGTAGAATAGGGCATTGTATATTTTTTCTGACAGGTTATATTCAGAGCAATTTTTTTTAAATATTGAGGTGCCTAGATAATATTTAGATTTTTTTCGATTCGTGGAAAATTAGAATTTCGGTATTTTACATGAGTGAGCATATTGAGTCGGTGTATATACTCCAAAACAGAGTAGAAAAAAGCGTTGTATGTTTTTTCTGACAGATTATATTCAGGAAAATTTTGCTTTTAACATTGGTGTGCCTAGATAATATTTAGATTTTTTTCGATTTGCTTAAATATAGAATTTCTGTATTTTACATGAGAGAGCTATGGAGTTGGTGTATATACTTCAAAACACAGTAGAATAGGGCATAGTATATTTTTTCTGACAGATTATATTCAGAGAAATTTTGTTTTTAAGATTGGGGTGCCTAGATAATATTTAGATTTTTTTCGATTTGCTTAAATATAGAATTTCTGTATTTCACATGAGAGTGCATATTGAGTTGGTATACATACTTCAAAACAAAGTAGGATAGAGCATTGTATAATTTTTCTTACAGATTATGTTCAGAGCAATTTTGCTTTTTAGATTCGTGTGCCTAGATAATATTTAGATTTTTTTCGATTCGCTTAAATATAGAATTTCTGTATTTTACATTAGAGAACATATGGAGTTGGTGTATATAATCCAAAAAAGAGTAGAATTGGGCATTGTATATTTTTTCTGACAGATTATATTCAGAGCATTTTTATTAATATTGAGGTGCCTAGATAATATTTAGATTTTTTTCGATTCACGTAAAATTAGAATTTCGCTACGTTACAAGAGAGAGCATACTGAGTTCGTGTATTTACTAAAAAACAGAGTAGAATAAGGCATTGTATATTTTATCTAACAGACTCTATTAAGAGCCATTTTCTTTTACCTTTCGGTCACCTAGATATTATTTAGATTTTTTTCCAGTCGCGTAATATTAGACTTTCTGTATTTTACATGAGAGAGCATATTGAGTTGGTGTATATACTCCAAAACATAGTAGAAAAGGGCATTTTTTTTCTGACAGACTATATTCACAGCAATTTTGCTGTTAACATTCAGGTGCCTAGATAATACTTGGATTTTTTTCGATTCACGTAAAATTAGAATTTCGGTATTTTACATGAGTGGGCATACTATGTTTTTGTATATACTCCAAAACAGAGTAGAATAAGGCATTGTATACTTTTTCTAACACACTATATTCAGAGCCACTTTCTTTTAACTTTGGGGCGCCTAGATATTATTTATAGTTTTTCAATTCATGTAAAATTTAAATTTAGATATTTTACATGAGAGAGCATATTGAGTTGGTCTATATACTACAAAACAGAGTAAAAAATGGCATTGTATATGTTTTCTGACAGATTATATTCAGAGCAATTTTGCTATTAACATTGGGGTGCCTCGATAATATTTAGATTTTTTTTCGCTTCACTTAAATATAGAATTTCTGTATTGTATATGAGAGAGCATATTGACTTGGTGTATATACTCCAAAACAAAGTAGAATAGGGCATTGTATACTTCTTTCTGACAGATTATATTCAGAGCAATTTTTTTTAACATTGGGGTTCATAGATAATATTTAAATTTTTTCGATTCGGGTAAATATTGAATTTCGATGCTTTACGTGAGAGAGCATCCTAAGTTGGTGTATATACTCCAAAACAGAGTAGAATAAGGCATTGTATATTTTGTCTATCAGAGTATATTCAGAGCCATTTTCTTTCAACCTTGGGGTGCCTAGATATTATTTAGATTCTTTTCGATTCAAGTAGATATAGAAGTTCGGTATTTTACATGAGAGAGCATATTGAGTTGGTGTATATACTACAAAACAGAGTAGAAAATGTCGTTGTATATTTTCTCTGACAGATTATATTCAGAGCAATTTTGCTTTTAACATTCGGGTGCCTAGATAATATTTAGATTTTATTAGATTCGCGTTTATATTGAATATCTGTATTTTACATGACAGAGCATATGGAGTTGGTGTATATACGCCAAAACAGAGTAGAATAGGGCATTGTATATTTTTTCTGACAGACTATATTAAGAGAAATTATGTTTTTAGCATTCGGTGACTAGATAATATTTAGATTAATTCGATTCTCGTAAAATTAGAATTTCTGTATTTTACATGACAGAGCATACTGAGTTGACGTGTATACTCCAAAACAGATTGGAATAAGGCATTGTATATTTTTTCTAACAGACTATATTCAGAGCCATTTTCTTTTAACTTTTGGGAGCATAGATATTATTTAGATATTTTTTGATTCGCTTAAATATTGAATATCTGTATTTTACATGAAAGAGCATATGGAGTTGTTGTATAGACTGCAAAACAGTGTATAATAGGGCATTGTATATTTTTTCTGACAGATTATATTGAGAGCAATTTTGTTTTTAACATTGGGATGCCTAGATAATATTTAGATTCTTTTCAATTCGCTTAAATATAGAATTTCTATATTTTACATGAGAGAGCAGGTGGAGTTTGTGTATATACTCGACAACAGAGTAGAAAAAAGCATTGTATATTTTTTCTTACAGATTATATTTATAGCAATTTTGCTTTTAACATGGGGTGCCTAGATAATTTTTAGATTTATTTCGATTTGGGTAAAATTGGAATTTCATTATTTTACATGGTAGAGCATACTGAGTTGGTGTATATACTCCAAAACAGAGTAGAATAAGGCATTGTATATTTTTTCTAACAGAGTATATTCAGAGTCATTTTTTTTATCTTGGGGCGCCTAGATATTATTTAGATGTTTTTCGATTCTCGTAGAATTATAATTTCGTTATTTTACATGAGAGAGCATATTGAGTTGGAGTATATACTGCAAAACAGAGTAGGAAAGGGCATTTTCTTCTGACAGATTATATTCAGAGCAATTTTGCTTTTAACATTGGTGTGCCTAGATAATATTTAGATTTTTTTCAATTCGCTTAAATATAGAATTTCTGTATTTTACATTAGAGAACATATGGAGTTGGTGTATATAATGCAAAACAGAGTAGAATAGGGCAATGTATATTTTTTCTGACAGATTATATTAAGAGCAATTTTTTTTAAATATTGAGGTGCCTAGATAATATTTAGATTTCTTTTGATTCGTGTAAAATTAGAATTTCAGTATTTTACATGAGTGAGCATATTGAGTTGGTGTATATACTCCAAAACAGAGTAGAAAGAAGCATTGTATATTTTTTCTTACAGATTATATTCAAAGCAATTTTGTTTTTAACATTGGGGTGCCTAGATAATATTTAGATTTTTTCGATTCGGGTAAAATTGAAATTTCGTTATTTACATGAGAGAGCATACTGAGTTGGTGTATAAACTCCAAAACAGAGTAGAATAAGGCATTATATATTTTTTCTAACAGACTATATTCAGAGCTATTTTCTTTTAACTTTAAGACACCTATATGTTATTTAGATTGTTTTCGATTTGTGTAAAATTAGAATTTCTATATTTTACATGAAAGAGCATACTTAGTTGATGAATATATTCCAAAACAGAGTAGAATCGGGCATTTTATTTTTTTTCTGACAGATTATATTCAGAGCAATTTTGCTTCTTACATTGGTGTGCCTAGACAATATTTCTATTTTTTCGATTCGGGTAGAATTAGAATTTTTGTATTTTACACGAGAGAGCATATGGAGTTGGTGTATATAGTCTAAAAAATGTAGGATAAGGCATTGTATATTTTTTCTAGCAAACTATATTCAGTGCTGTTTTTCTGGAACGTTGGGTCTCCTAGATATTATTTAGATTTTTTTTGATTCGCGTAAAATTAGAATTTCGGTATTTTAAATGAGAGAGCATATGAAGTTTCTGTATATACCCCAAAAAAGGGTAGAATTGAGTATTGTGTATTTTTTCTGACAGATTATATACGGAGCGATTTTGTTTTTAATAATGCTGTGCTTAGATAATATTTAGATTTTTTTCGATTCGCTTAAATATAGAATTTCTGTATTTTACATGAGAGAGCATATGGAGTTGGTGTTTATACTCCAAAACAGAGTAGAATAGGGCATTGTATATTTTCTCTGACGAATTATATTCAGTGCAATCCTTTTTTTAACATTGCGCTGCCTAGATAATGTTTAGATTGTTTCGATTCCGGTTAACTTACAATTTCTGTATTTTACAAGAGAGAGCACACTGAGTTGGTGTATATACTCCAAAAGAGAGTAGAATAAGGCATTTTATATTTTTCTAACAGACTATATTCTCAGCAATTTTCTTTTAACTTTGAGACCCCTAGATATTTTTTAGACTTTTTTCGATTCACATAAAATTAGAATTTCGGTATTTTACATGAGATAGCATATTGAGTTGGTGTATATACTCAAAAAAAGAGTAGAAATGGGCATTGTATATTTACCCTGACAGATTATATTAAGAGCAATTTTGCTTTTAACATTGGGGTGCCTAGATAATATTTAGATTTTTTTCGATTCACGTAAATTTATAATTTCGATATTTTACATGAGAGAGCATACTGAGTTGGTGTATATACTCCAAAACGGAGTAGAATAAGGCATTGTATATTTTTTCTAACACACTATATTCAGAGCCATTTTCTTTTATCTTTGGTGCACGTAGATATTATTTAGATTTTTTTCGAGTCACCTAAAATAAGAATTTCCGTATTTTACATGAGAGAGCATATTGAGTTGGTGTATATACTACAAAACAGAGTAGAAAAAAGCATTCTATTTTTTTTCTGGCAGACTATATTCAGAGCAATTATGCTTTCAGCATTGGAGTCCCTAGATAATAGCTACATTTTTTTCGATTCACGTAAACATAGAATTTCGGTTTACATGAGAGAGCATACTGAGTTGGTGTATATACTCCAAAACCCAGTAGAAAAGGTCATTATATATTTTTTCGACAGATTATATTCAGAGCAATTTTGTTTTTAACATTGGGGTGCCTCGATAATACTTAGATTATTTCGACTTGGGTAACATTAGAATTTCTGTATTTTACATGAGAGAGCATATTGAATTGGTTTATATACTCCAAAACAGAGTAGAATAGGGCATTGTATATTTTTTATGAAAGATTACATTCAGAGAAATTTTGTTTTTAACATTGGGGTGCCTAGATAATATTTAGATTTTTTTCAATTAGCTTAAATATAAAATTTCTGTATTTTACATGAGAGAGCATATTGAGTTGGTGTATATACTCCAAAACAGAGTAGAAGAAGGCATTGTATATTTTTTCTGACAGATTATATTCAGAGAAATTTTGTTTTTAACATTGGGTTGCCTAGATAATATTTAGATATTTTCGATTCATTTAAAATTTGAATTTCTGTATTTCACATGAAAGAGCATATTAAGTTGGTGTATATAAACAAAAAAGAGTAGAAAATGGCATTGTGTATTTTCTCTAAAAGATTATACTCAGAGCAATTTTTTTTTAACATTGACGTGCCTACATAATATTTAGATTTTTTTGATTCGGATAAAATTAGAAATTCTGTATTTTACATATCAGAGCACACTGAGTTGGTGTATATACTACAAAACAAAGTAGAAAATGGCATTGTGTATTTTTTATGACAGATTATATTCAGAGCCATTTTACTTTTAACATTGGGGTGCCTAGAAAATATATAGATTTTATTCAATTTCCTTAAATATGGAATTTCTGTATTTTACATGATAGAGAATATGGAGTTGGTTTATATACTCCAAAACAGAGTAGAATAGGGCATTGTATATTTTTTCTGACAGATTATATTCAGAGCAATTTTGTTTTTAACATTGGGGTGCCAACATAATATTTTGATTATTTCGAATCGGGTAAAATTAGAATATCTGTATTTTACAGGAGAGAGCATATTGAGTTGGTGTGTATACTACAAAATAGAGTAGAAAATGGCATTGTGTATATTTTCTGACAGATTATATTCAGAGCAATTTTGCTTTTTACATTGGGTTGCCTAGATAATATGTAGAATTTTTCGATTCGCTTAAATATAGAATGTATGTATTTTACATGAGAGAGCATACTGAGTTGGTTTATATACCCCAAAGGAGAGTAGAATAAGGCATTGTATATATTTTTTAAAAGACTATATTCCGAACCATTAACTTTTATCTTCGGGGCGCCTAGATATCATTTAGATTTTTTTTGATTCGCGTAAAATTAGAATTTCGGTATTTTACATGGGAGAGCATATGGAATTGGTGTATATACTCCAAAAGAAAGTAGAAAAGGGCATTGTATATTTTTTCTGACAAATTTTATGCAGGGCAATTTTGCTTTAACATTGGGGTGCCATAAAATATTTAGATTTTTTTCGATTCAGGTAAAATTAGAATTTCTGTATTTTACATGAGAGAGCACATTGAGTTGGTGTATATAATACAAAATAGAGTAGAAAATGGCGTTGTGTATATTTGATGACAGATTATATTCAGAGCAATTTTGCTTTTCACATTGGGTTGCCTAGATAATATGTAGAATTTTTCGATTCGGGTAAAATTAGAATATCTATATTTTACATGAGAGAGCATACTGAGTTGGAGTATATACTGCAAAACAGAGTAGAATAAGGCATTGTATAGTTTTTCTAACAGACTATATTCAGAGACATTTTCTTTTAACTTTTGGGCGCCTAGATATTATTTAGATTTTTTTAGATTCACGTAAAATTAGAATTTCTGAATTTTACATGAGAGAGCATATTGTGTTGGTGTATATACAACAAAACGGAGTAGAAAAGGGCATTGTATATTTTTTCTGACAGATTATGTTCAGAGCAATTTTGCTTTTAACATTCGGGTGCCTATATAATATTTCCATTTTTTTCGATTCACATAAAATTAGAATTTCGTTATTTTACATGAGAGAGCATATTGAGTTGTTTTATATACTACAAAACGGAGTAGAAAAGAGCATTGTATATTTTTTCTGACATACTAAATTCAGGGCAATTTGGTTTTTAACATTGGGGTGCCTAGGTAATATTTAGATTTTTTTCGATTCACTTAAATATAGAATTTCTGTATTTTACAGGAGAGAGCGTATGGAGTTGGTGTATGTACTCCACAACAGAGTATAATAAGGCATTGTATATTTTTTCTAACATACTATATTCAGAGACATTTTCTTTTAACTTTGGGGTGCCTACATATTATTTAGATTTCTTTCGATTCGCGTAAAATTAGAATTTCAGTATTTTACATGAGAGAGCATTCTGAGTTGGCGTATATGCTCCAAAACAGAGTAGAATTAGGCATTGTATATTTTTTCTAACAGATTATATTCAGAGCCATTTTTTGTAACTTTTAAGCGCTTGGATATTATTTAGATTTTTTCATTCACATAAAATTCGAATTTCGTTATTTTACATGAGAGAGAATATTGAGTTGGTGTATATACTCCAAAACAGAGTAAAAAAGGGCATTGTATAATTTTTCTGACAGATTATATTGAGAGCAACTTTACTTTTAACATTGGGTTGCCTAGATAATATTTAGATTTTTTTCAATTCGCTTAAATATAGAATTTCAGTATTTTACTTGAGAGAGCATATGGAGTTGGTGTATATACTCCAAAACAGAGTAGAATAAGGCATTATATATTTTTTCTAACAGATTATATTTACAGACATTTTCTTTTAGCTTTTAAGTGCCTAGATATTATTTAGATTTTTTTTTGATTCGCGTATAATAAGGATTTTGGTATTTTAAATGAGAGAGCATACAGAGTTGGTGTATAAACTCCAAAACAGCGTAGAATACGGCATTGTATATTTTCTCTGACAGATTATATTCAGAGCAATTTTAGTTTTAACATTGGGGTGCCTAGAAAATATTTACATTTTTTTTTGATTCACGTAAAATTTGAATTTCGGTATTTAACCTGAGAGAGCATACTGAATTTTTGGATATACTTTAAAACAGGGTAGAATAAGGCATTGTATATTTTTTCTAACAGACTGTATTCAGAGCCATTTTCTTTTAACTTTGAAGCGCCTAGATATTATTTAGATATTTTTCGGTTCGCGTAAAATTGGAATTTTGCTATTTTACATGTCAGAGCATTTTGAGTTTGTGTATATACATCAAAAGAAAATAAAATAGGGCATTGTAGTTTTTTTCTGGAAGATTATATTCAGAGCTATTTTCTTTTAATTTTGGGGTGCCTAGATATTATTTAGATTTTTTTCGATTCATGTAAAATTAGAATTTCGGTATTTTACATAAGAGAGCATATTGAGTTAGTGTATATACTCCAAAACACAGTAGAAAAGGGCATTGTATACTTTTTCTGACATATTATATTCAGAGCAATTCTGCTTTTAACCTTCGGGTGCCTAGATAGTATTTAGATTTTTTTCGATTCACGTAAAATTAGAATTTCGGTATTTTACATTAGAGCGCATATTGAGTTGGTGTATATACCCCAAAACATAGTAGAATAAGGCATTGTATATTTTTTCTAACAGAATATATTCAGAGCCATTTTCTTTTAACTGTGGGGTACCTAGATATTATTTAGATATTTTTCAATTCGCATAAAATTAGAATTTCGGTATTTGACATGAGAGAGAATATTGATTTGGTGTATATACTCCAAAACAAAGTAGAAAGGGAATTGTATGTTTTTTATGACAGATTATATTCAGAGCAATTTTGCTTTTAACATTGGGGTGCCTAGATAATATTTAGATTTTTTTGATTTGCTGAAATGTAGAATTTCTGTATTTTACATTAGAGAACAGGTAGAGTTGGTGTATATACTCAAAAACAAATTAGAATAGGGCATTGTATATTTTTTCTGACAGTTTATATTCAGAACAATTTTGTTTTTAACATTGGAGTGCCTAGATAATATTTACATTATTTCGATTCGGGTAAAATTTGAATTTCTGTATTTTACACGAGAGAGCATACTGAGTTGGTGTATATACTCCAAAACATGGTAGAATAAGGCATTCTATATTTTTTCTAACTGACTATATTCAGAGCCATTTTTGTTTAACTTTGGGATGCCTAGATATTATTCAGATTTATTTCGATTCTCGTAAATTTAGAATTTCTGTGTTTTACGAGACCGTATGTAGTTGGTGTATATACTCCAAAACAGAGTAAAATAGGGCATTGTATATTTGTTCTTACAGAAAATATTCAGAGCAATTTTGTTTTTAACATTGGGGTGACTAGATAATATTTAGATTTTTTCAATTCTGGTAAAATTAAATTTCCGTATTTTACATGTGAGAGCATACGGAGTTGGTGTATTTACTCCAAAACAGAGTAGAAGAAGGCCTTGTATATTTTTTCTAACAGACTATATTCATAGCCCTTTCTTTGAAGTTGGGGTGCCTAGATATTATTTAGATTTTTTTCTATTCGCGTAAAATTAGAATTTCGATATTTTACGGAAGAGAGCATATTGAGTTGGTGTATATACTCCAAAAGAGTGTAGAATAGGGCCTTACATATTTTCTCTGACCGATTATATTAAGAGCAATTTTGCTTTCATTATTGGGGTGCCCTTATAATATTTAGTTATTTTTCGATTCACGTAAAATTAGAATTTCTGTGTTTTACATGAGGGAGCACACTGAGTTGGTCTATGTACTCAAAAACAGAGTAGAGAAGGGCATTGTATATTTTTGATGACATGTTATATTCAGAGCAATTTTGCTTTTAACATTGGGAAGCCTAGATAATATTTAGATTTTTCGATTCGGGTAAAATTATAATTTCTGTATTTTACATGAGAGCGCATATTGAGTTGTGTTGGTGTATATACTACGAAACAGAGAATAGGGCATTGTATATTTTCAATGACAGATTATATGCAGAGCAATTTTGTTTTTAACATTCAGGTGCTGAGATAATATTTAGATTTTATTGATTCGGGTAAAAGTAGAATTTTTCTATTTACATGAGAGATCGTTCTGAGTTGGTGTCTTTACCCAATAACAGAGTAGAATAAGGCATTGTATATTTTTTCTAGCGGATTATATTCGGAGCCCTAATTTTTTAGCTTTGGGACGCCTAGATATTATTTAGATTTTTTTTTGATTCGCCTAAAATTAGAATTTCGTTATTTTAAATGAGAGAGCATATTGAGTTGGTGTATAAACTCCAAAACAGAGTAGAAAAGGGCATTGTATATTTTTTCTGACAGATTATATTCAGAGAAATTTTGCTTTTAACATTGGGGTGCCTAGATAATATTTAGATTTTTTTCAATTTGCTTAAATATAGAATTTCTATATTTTACATGAGAGAGTATATAGAGTTGGTGTATAAACTCCAGAAAAAAGTAGAATAGGGCATTGTATATTTTCTCTGACAGATTATATTCCAAGGAATTTTTTTTTTAACATTGGGGTGCCTAAATAGTATTTAGATTTTTTTCAATTCGTGTAAAATTATAATTTCTGTATTTTACATGAGAGAGCATACTGAGTTGGTGTATATACTACAAAACAGAGTACAATAAGTAATTGTATATTGTTTCTGACAGATTATATTCAGAGCAATTTGGCTTTTAACATTGTGGTGCCTAGATGATATTTAGATTTTTTTCAATTCAAGTAAAATTAGAAATTCCATATTTTACATGAGAGAACATATTGTGTTTCTGTATATAATCCAAAACAGAGTAGAAAAAACATTGTATATTTTCTCTAACAGACTATATTCAGAGCCATTTTCTTTTAACTTTGGCGCACCTAGATATTATTTAGATTTTTTTCGATTCACGTAAAATTAGAATTTTAGTATTTTACATGAGAGAGCCTATTGATTTGGTGTATATACTCCAAAACAGAGTAGAAAAGGGCATTCTATATATTTTCTGACTGATTATATTCAGAGTAATTTTGCTTTTAACATTAAGGTGCCTAGATAATATTTAGATTGTTTTCCATTCGCTTAAATATAGAATTTCTGTATTTTACATGAGAGAGCAGGTAGAGTTGGTGTATATACTCAAAAACAGAGTAGAATAGGGCACTGTATTTTTTTTCTGACACTTTATATTCAGGGAAATTTTGTTATTAACTTTGGGGTGCCTAAATAATATTTGGATTTTTTCGATTCGGGTAAAATTAGAATTTCTTTATTTTACACGAGAGCGCATATTGAATTGGTGTATATACTGCAAAAGAGATTAGAAAAGGGCATTGTATATTTTTTCTGACAGATTATATTCAGAGCACTTTTGCTTTTAACATTGTTATGCCTAGATAATATTTAGATTTTTTTCGATTCCCGTTAATTTAGAATTTCGGTATTTTACATGAGAGCGCATATCGAGTTGTTGTATATACTACAAAACAAAGTAGAATAAAGAATTGTATATTTTTTTGACAGATTATTTTCAGAGAAATTTTGCTTTCAGCATTGGGGTGCCTAGATAATAATTAGATTTTTTTCAATTCACGTAAATATAGAATTTCTGTATTTTACATGAGAGAGAATATGGAGTTGGTGAATACTCCAAAAAAGAGTAGAATAGCGCATAGTCTTTTTTTTCTGACAGATTATATTCAGAGCGATTTTTTTTTAACATTGGGGTGCCTAGATAAAATTTAGATTTGTTTCGATTTGATTAAATATAGAATTTCTGTATTTTACATCAGAGAGCATATGGAGTTGGTGAATACTCCAAAACAGAGTAGAATAGCGCATAGTCTTTATTCTCTGAAAGATTATATTCAGAGCAATTATGTTTTTAACATTGGGGTGCCTAGATAATATTTAGATTTGTTTCGATTCGCGTAAAATTAGAATTTCAGTATTTTACATGAGAGAGCATACTGAGCTGTTGTATATACTCCAAAATAGTGTAGAATAAATCATTGTATATTCTTTCTGACAGATTATATTCACAGCAATTTTGCTTTTAACATTGGGGTGCCCAGATAATATTTAGTTATTTTTCGATTCACATAAAATTAGAATTTCGGTATTTTACATAGAGAGCATACTGAGTTGGTGTATATTCTCCAAAACAGCGTAGAATAGGGCTTTGTGTATTTTTTCCAACAGATTATATTCAGAGCAAATTTGTTTTTAAAATTCGGGTGACTAGATAATATTTAGAATTTTTCGATTCGGGTAAAATTAGAATTTCTGTATTTTACATGAGAGAGCACACTGAGTTGGTGTATATACTCCAAAACAGAGTAGAATAAGGCATTGTATATTTTTTTAACAGACTATATACAGAGCCATTTTCTTTTAACATTGTGGCGCCTAGATATTATTTAGATTGTTCTCAATTTGCGTAAAATTAGAATTTCGGTATTTTACATGACAGAGCATATTGAGTTGGTGTATATACTCCAAAACAGAGTAGAATAGGGCATTGCATATTTTTTCTGACAGATTATATTCAGCGCAATGTTGCTTTTAACATTGGGGTGCCTAGATAATATTTAGATTTTTTTCGATTCACGTAAAATTAGAATTTCTGTATTTTACATGAGAGAGCATACTGTGTTGGTGTATATACTCCAAAACAAAGTAGAATAGGGCATTGTATGTTATCTCTGACAGATTATATTCAGAGCAATTTTTTTTCTAACATTGGGGTGCCTAGATAATATTTAGATTTTTTCGATTCGGGTAAAATTAAAATTTCTGTATTTTACATGAGAGAGCATATTGAGTTGTTGTATATACTTCAAAACAGAGTAGAAAATTGCATTGTATATTTTTTCTGATAGATAATATTCAGAGCAATTTTTCTTTTAACATTGGGGTGCCTAGATAATATTTAGATTTTTTCGATTCATTTAAATATAGAATTTCTGTATTTTACATGAGAGAACATATGGAGTTGGTGTATATACTCCAAAACAGAGTAGAAAATGGCATTGTATACTTTTTTGGACAGATTACATTCAGAGACACTTTTTTTTTAACATTGTGTGGCTAGATAGTATTTAGATTATTTTCGATTCACGTTAAATTAGGATTTCGATATTTTACATGAGAGAGCATACTGAGTTGGTATATAAACTCCAAAACAGAATAGAATAAGGCATTGGATATTTTTTCTAACAGACTATATTCACAGCCATTTTCTTTTAACTTTGGGACGCCCAGATATTATTTAGATTTTTTTAGATTCACATAAAATTACAATTTTGGTATTTTACATGAGAGAGCATATTGAGTTGGTGTATATATTTCAAAACAGTGTAGAATAGGGCATTGTATATTTTTTCTGACAGATTATATTCACAGCAATTTTGTTTTAAGCATTGGGGTACCTAGATATTATTTAGATTTTTACATTTTGGGTAAAATTAGAATTTCTGTATTTTATGTGAGAGAGCATACTGAGATGGTGTATATACTCCAAAGCAGAGTAGAATAAGGCATTGTATATTTTTTATAACAGACTATATTCAGAACAATTTTGATTTTAACATTGGAGGGCCTAGATAATATTTAGATTTTTTCGATTTGGGTAAAATTAGAATTTCTGTATTTTACATGAGAGAGCATACTAAGTTGAGTTGGTGTATGTACTATAAAACAGAGAATAGGGCATTGTATATTTTTTCTGACAGACTATATTTAGAGAAATTTTGTTTTTAACATTGGGGGGCGTAGATAATACTTAGATTTTTTCGATTCGGGTAAAATTAGAATTTCAGTATTTTACGTGAGAGACCATATTGAGTTGATGTATATACTCCAAAACAGAGTAGAAAAGGGTATTGTATATTTTTTCTGACAGATTTTATTCAGAGCAATTTTTCTTTTAACATTGGGGTGCCTAGATGATATTTAGATATTTTTCAAATTGCCTAAATATAGAATTTATGTATTTTACATGGGAGGGCATATTGAGTTGGTGTATATACTCCAAAACTGAGTAGAATAGGGCATTGTATATTTTTTCTGACAGATTATATTTAGAGAAATTTTGTTTTTAACATTGGGATGCCTTGATAATATTTAGGTATTTTTTCGATTCACTTAAATATAGAATTTCTGTATTTTACATGAGAGATCATATGGAGTTGTTGTTTATACTCCGAGAAAGAGTAAAATAGGGCATTGTATATTTTTTCTGACAGATCATACTCAGAGAAATTTTGTTTTTAACATTTGGGTGCCTAGATGATATTTAGATTTTTTCGATTTGGGTAAAAATAGAATTTCTGTATTTTACATGAGAGAGGATACTGAGTTAGTGTTTATACTCCAAAACAAAATAGAATAAGGCATTGTATATTTTTTCTAACAGAGTATATTCAGAGCCATTTTGTTTTAAATTTGGGGCACCTAGCTATTTACATTTTTTCCGATTCGCTTAAAATTAGAATTTCGGCATTTTACATGAGAGAGCATACTGAGTTGGTGTATATACTCCAAAACAGGGTAGAATAAGGCATTGTTTATTTTTTCTAACAGACTATATTCAGAGCCATTTCTTTTAACTTTCGGGTGCCTAGATATTATTTAGAATTTTTTCAGTTCACGTAAAATTAAAATTTCGGTATTTTACATGAGAGAGCATACTGAGTTGGTGTATATACTGCAAAACAGAGTAGAATAAGGCATTGTATATTTTTTTAACAGACTATATTCAGAGCCATTTTCTTTTAACTTTGGAGAGCCTAGATATTATTTAGATTCTTTTCGATTCATGTAAAATTAGAATTTCGTAGTTTACATAAGAGAGCATATTGGGTTGGTGTATATACTTCAAAACAGTGTAGAATAGGTCATTGTATATTTTTTATGACAGATTATATTCAGAGCAATTTTGTTTTTAACATTGGGATGCCTAGATAAAATTTAGATTTTTTTCAATTCACGTAAATATAGAATTTCTGTATTTTACATAAGAGAGCATATGGAGTTGGTGAATACTCCAAAATAGAGTAGAATAGCGCATAGTCTTTTTTTTCTGACATATTATATTCAGAGCAACTTTGTTTTTAACATTGGGGTGCCTAGATAATATTTAGATTTGTTTCGATTCACGTAAATTTACAATTTCGGTGTTTACATGAGAGAGCATACTGTGTTGTTGTATATAGTCCAAAATAGTGTGGAATAAAGCATTGTATATTTTTTCTGACAGATTATATTCACAGAAATTGTGCTTTTAACATTGGGGTGTCCAGATAATATTTAGTTATTTTTAGATTCACATAAATTTAGAATTTCGGTATTTTACACAGAGAGCATACTGAGTTGGTGTATATTCTCCAAAACAGCGTAGAATAGGGCATTGTATATTTTTTCCGACAGATTATATTTAGAACAAATTTGTTCATAAAATTTGGGTGACTAGATAATATTTAGATTTTTTCAATTCGCGTAAAATTAGAATTTCTGGATTTTACATGAGAGAGCACACTGAGTTGGTGTATATACTCCAAAACAGAATATAATAAGGCATTGGATATTTTCTCTAACAGATTATATTCAGAGCCATTTTCTTTTAACTTTGGGACGCCCAGATATTATTTAGATTTTTTTCGATTCGCGTAAAATTAGAATTTCGTTATTTTACATGAAAGAGCATATTGAGTTGGTGTATATATTCCAAAACAGTCTAGAATAGGGCATTGTATATTTTTTCTGAGAGATTATATTTGCAGCAATTCTGCTTTAAGCATTGGGGTGCCTAGATAATATTTAGATTTTTACATTTTGGTTAAATTAGAATTTCTGTATTTTACGTGAGAGAGCATACTGAGTTAGTGTATATACTCCAAAACAAAGTAGAATAAGGCATTGTATATTTTTTATAACAGACTATATTCAGAGACATTTTCTTTTACATTTAGGGCGCCTAGATATTATTTAGATTTTTTTCGATTCACGTAAAATTATAATTTCATAATTTTACGTTGGAGAGCATGTTGAGTTGGTGTATATACTTCAAAACAGAGTAGAAAAGGGCATTGTGTATTTTTTCTGACAGATTATATTCAGAGCAATTTTGTTTTTAACATTGGGGTGCCTAGATAATATTACATTTTTTTGATTCACGTAAAATTAGAATTTCTGTAATTTACATGAGAGAGCATACTGAGTTGGTGTATATACTCCAAAAAAGAGTAGAATAAGGCATTGTAAATTTTATCTAACAGACTATATTCAGAGCCATTTTATTTTAACTTTGGGTTGTCTAGATATTATTTAGATTTTGTTTGATTCACGTAAAATTAGAATTTCGGTATTTCGCATGAGAGAGCATGTTGAGTTTGTGTATATACTACAAAACAGAGTAGAAAAAAGCATTGTATATTTTTTCTGACAGATTACTATCAGAGCAATTTTTCTTTTAACATTGGGTTGCCTAGATAATATTTCGATTATTTTCTATTTGCTTAAATATAGAATTTCTGTATTTTACATGAGGGAGCATATGGAGTAGGAGTATATACTCCAAAACAGAGTAGAATAGGGCATTGTATATTTTTTCTGACAGATTATATTCAGATCGATTTTGTTTTTAACTTTGGGGTGCCTAGATAATATTTAGATATTTTTCGGTTCCCTTAAATATAGAATTTCTTTATTTTAGATGAGAGAGCATATGGAGTCGGTGTATATACTCCAAAACACAGTAGAATAGGGCATTCTATATTTTTTCTGACAGATTATATTCAGAGCAACTTTGTTTT
This sequence comes from Callithrix jacchus, assembly GCF_049354715.1. Lineage (NCBI taxonomy): Eukaryota > Metazoa > Chordata > Mammalia > Primates > Cebidae > Callithrix > Callithrix jacchus. Next base: position 54,487,810 of record NC_133519.1, read on the forward strand.
TGACATTGGGATGACTAAATAATATTTAGATTTTTTCGATTCGGGTAAAATTAGAATTTCTGTATTTTACATAAGAGAGCATACTGAGTTGGTGTATATACTCCAAAACAGAGTAGAAACAGGCATTGTATATCTTTTTTGACAGAATATATTCAGAGCAAGTTTGCTTTTAACATTGGGGTGCCTAGATTATATTTAGATTTTTTTCGATTCGCATAAATAATTTCTGTATTTTACATGAGAGAGCATACTGAGTTGGTGTATATACTCCAAAACAGAGTAGAATAGAGCATTGTATATTCTTTCTGACAGATTATATTCAGAGCGATTTTGTTTTTAACATTGCGGTGCCTAGATAATATTTAGATTTTTTTTGATTCGCTTAAATATAGAATTTCTGTATTTTACATGAGAGAGCATAGGGAGTTGGTGTATATACTCCAAAGCAGAGTAGAATAGGGCATTGTATATTTTTTCTGACGGATGATATTCAGAGCAATTTTTTTTTTTAACACTGGGTTGCCTAGGTAATATTTATATTTTTTTGATTTAGGTAGAATTAGAATTTTTGTATTTTACATGAGAGAGCATATTGAGTTTGTGTATATACTACAAAACAGAGAAGTAAAGGGCATTGTATATTTTATCTGACAGATTATATTAGGAGCAATTATGCTTTTCACATTGGGGTGCCTAGATATTATCTAGAATATTTTCAATTCGCTTAAATATAGAATTTCTCTATTTTACTTGAGAGACCATATGGAGTTGGTGTATATACTCGAAAACAGAGAGGAATAAAGCATTGTATATTTTTTCTTACAGACTATATTTAGAACCATTTTCTTTTTACTTTGGGGCGCCTAGATATTATTTAGATTTATTTCGATACGCGTAAAATTGGAATTTCGGTATTTTACAGGAGAGAGCCTATGGAGTTGCTGTATATAATCCAAAACAGAGTAGAATAGGGCATTGTATATTTTTTCTGAAAGCTCTTATTCGGAGCAATTTTGTTTTTATCATTGAAGTGCCTAGATAATATTTAGATTTTTTTCGATTCACGTAAAATTAGAATTTCGGTATTTTACATGAGAGAGCATGCTGAGTTTGTGTATATACTTTCAAACAGAGTAGAATAACGCATTGTATATTTTTTCTAACAGACTATATTCACAGCCGTTTTCTTCTAACTGTGGGGAGCCTAGATATTATTTAGATTTTTTTTTGATTCGCGTAAAATTAGAATTTCGGTATTTTACATCTGAGAGCAAACTCAGTTGGTGTATATACTCCCAAACAGAGTAGAATAAGGCATTGTATATTTTTTCTAACAGACTATATTCAGAGCCATTTTCTTTTAACTTCTGGGTGACTAGTTATTATTTAGATTTTTTTCTATTTGTGTAAAATTAGAATTTCCGTATTTTACATGAGAGAGCATATATAGTTGGTTTATATACTTCAAAACAGAGTAGAAAAAGGCATTTTATATTTTTTTTGACAAATTATATTCAGAGCAATTTTGTTTTTAACATTTGGGTGCCTAGATAATATTTATATTTTTTCGATTCGGGTAAAATTCGAATTCCTGTATTTTACATGAGAGAGCCTACTGAGTTGGTGTATATACTCCAAAACGGAGTAGAATTAGGCATTGTATGTTTTTCTAACAGACTATATTTAGAGCCATTTTCTTTTAACTTTCGGGCACTTAGATATTTAGATTTTTTTTTATTCTCGTATAATTAGAATTTCGGTATTTTACCTGAGAGAGCATACTGAGTTGGTTTATATACTCCAAAACAGAGTTGAATAGTGCCTCGTATAGTTTTTCTAACAGAATATATTCAGAGCAATTTTGTTTTTAACACTGGGGGGCCTAGATAATATTTAGATATTTTGGATTCTGGTAAAATTAGAATTTTTGTATTTTACATAAGAGAGCATATTGAGTTGACATTGTGTATATACTACAAAACAGAGAGTAGGGCATTGCATATATTTTTCTGACAGAATATACTCAGAGCAATTTTGTTTTTAACATTGGGGTGCCTAGATAATATTTAAGTTTTTTCAATTTGGGTAAAATTAGAATTTCTGTATTTTACCTGAGAGAGGATACTGAGTTAGTTTATATACTCCAAAACAAAATAGAATAAGGCATTGTATATGTTTTCTAACAGACTATATTCAGAGCCATTTTCTTTTAAATTTGGGGCACCAAGATATTATTTATATTTTTTTTGATTCACGTAAAATTAGAATTTCGGTATTTTACATGAGAGAGCATGCTGAGTTGGTGTATATACTCCAAAACAGAGTAGAATGAGGCATTGTATAATTTTTCTAACGGACTATATTCAGAGATTTTTTTTAACTTTGGGTGGCATAGATATTATTTAGATTTTTTTTGATTCGTGTAAAATTAGAATTTCTGTATTTTACATGAGAGAGCGAATTGAGTTGGTGTATATATTACAAAAGAGAGTAGAAAAGGGCATTGTATATTTTTTCTCACAGATTATATTCAGAGCAATTTTTTTTAACGTTGGAGAGCCTAGATAATATTTAGATTTTTTTGATTCGGGTAAAATTAGAATTCTGTATTTTACATGAGAGAGCATACTGAGTTGATATATATACTCCAAAACAGAGTAGAATAAGGCATTGTATATGTTTTCTAACAGACTATATTCAGAGGCATTTTCTTTTAACTTTGGTGCACCTTGATATTATGTAGATTTATTTCGATAAGTGTAAAATTAGAATTTCGTTATTTTACATGAGAGAGCATATTCTGTTTGTGTATATACTAAAAAAAAGAGTAGAAAAGGGCATTGCATATTTTCTCTGACAGAATATATTAAAAGCAATCTTGTTTTTAACATTGGGAAGCATAGATAATATTTATATTTTTTCGATTCGCGTAAAATTAGAATTTCTGTATTTTACATGAGAGAGCATATTGAGTTGAGTTGGTGTATATACTACAAAACAGAGAATAGGGCATTGTATATTTTTTTTAACAGACTATATTCAGAGCCATTTTCTCTTAACTTTGGGGCACCTAGATAGTATTTAGATTTTTTTCGATTCACGTAAATATAGAATTTCGGTATTTTACAAGAGAGAGCATACTGAGTTGGTGTATATACTCCAAAACAGAGTAGAATAAGACATTGTATATTTTTTGTGACAGATTATATTCAGAGCATTTTTCTTTTTAACATAGGGGTGCCTAGACAATATGTAGATATTTTCAATATGAGTAAAATTAGAATTTCTTTATTTTACATGAGAGAGCATATGGAGTTGGTGTATACATTTCAAAAAATCGTAGAATAGGGCATTGTATATTTTTTCTGACAGATTATATTCAGAGCAATTTTGTTTTTATCATTGGGGTGCTGCGATTATATTTAGATTTTTTTCGATTCACGTAAAATTAGAAATACGGTATTTTACATGAGAGAGCATAGTGAGTTGGTGTATATACTCCAAAACAGAGTAGAATAAGGCATTGTATGTTTTTTCTAACAGACTATATTCAGGGCCACTTTGATTTTAACATTGGGGTGCCTAGATAATATTTAGATTTTTTTTGATTCGCTTAAATATAGTATTTCTGTATTTTACATGAGAGAGCATAGTGAGTTGGTGTATATACTCCAAAACAGAGTAGAATAAGGCATTGTATGTTTTTTCTAACAGACTATATTCAGTGCCACTTTGATTTTAACATTGGGGTGCGTAGATAATATTTAGATTTTTTCGATTCGGGTAAAATTCGAATTCCTGTATTTTACATGAGAGAGCATACTGAGTTGGTGTATATACTCCAAAACGGAGTAGAATCAGGAATTGTATGTTTTCCTAACAGACTATATTTAGAGCCATTTCCTTTTAACTTTCGGGCGCTTAGATATTTAGATTTTTTTCCATTCTCGTAAAATTAGAATTTCAGTATTTTATATGAGAGAGCATATTGAGTTGGTGTATACACTCCAAAACAGAGTAGAAAAGTGCATTGTATATTTTTTCTGACAGATTATATGGAGAGCAATTTTGGTTTTAACATAGGGGTGGCTAGATAATATTTAGATTTTTTCAATTCACGTAAAATTAGAATTTCTGTACTTTATATGAGAGAGCATATGGAGTTGGTGTATATACTCCAAAACAGGGTAGAATAAGGCATTGTATATTTTTTCTAACAGACTATATTCAGAGCCATTTTCCTTTAACTTTGGGGCGCCTAGATATAATTTAGATTTTTTTCGATTTGTGTAAAATTACAATTTCGGTATTTTACATGAGAGAGCATATGGACTTGGTGTATATTCTACAAAACAGAGTCGAAAACGGCATTGTATAGTTATTTGACAGATTATTTTCAGTGGGGTGCCTAGGTAATACATAGATTTTTTTTGATTCGCTTAAATATAGAATTACTGTATTTTACATGAGAGAGCATATTTAGTTGGTGTATATACTCCAAAAGTAAGTAGAAAATTTCATTGTATATTTTTTCTGACACATTATATTCAGAGCAATTTTGTTTTTAACATTCAAGTGCCTAAATAATATTTAGATATTATCGACTCGTGTAAAATTAGAATTTCTGTATTTTACAAGAGAGAGCATATTTAGTTAATGTATATACTCCAAAACAGAGTAGAAAAGGGCATTGTATATTTTTTCTGACAGATTACATTCAGAGTAATTTTGCATTTAACATTGCGGTGCCTAAATAATAATTAGGTTTTATTTGATTCGCTTAAATATAGAATTTCTGTATTTTACCTGAGAGAGCATATGGAGTTTGAGTATATACTCCAAAACAGAGTAGAATAGTCATTGTATATTTTTTCTGACAGATTATATTCAGAGCAATTTTGTTTTTATCATTGGTGTGCCAAGATAATATTTCAATTTTTTCGATTCTCTTAAATACAGAATTTCTGTATTTTACATGAGAGAGCATATGGAGTTGGTGTATATACTCCAAAAAAGAGTAGAACAGGGCATTGTATATTTTCTCTGCCAGATTATATTCAGAGAAATTTTGTTTTTAACACGGGGTGCCTTGATAATCTTTTGATTTTTTTCGATTCTTGTAAAATTAGAATTTCAATATTTTACATGAGAGAGCACACTTAGTTGGTGTATATACTCCAAAACAGAGTATAATAGGGCAATGTATGTTTTTTCTAACAAACTATATTCAGAACCATTTTCTTTTAACATTTGGGTGCCTAGATAATATTTAGATTTTTTCTTTTAACTTTGGGGCGCCTAGATATTATTTAGATTTTATTCGAATCTGGTAAAATTAGAATTAAATATTTTACATGAGAGATCCTATAGAGTTAGTGTATATACTCCGAAACAGAGTAGAAAAGGGCATTGTATATTTTTTCTGACAGATTATATTCAGAGCAATTTTGCTTTTAACATTTGGGTGCCTAGATAATATTTAGATTTTTTTTGATTCCCCTAAATATAGGATTTTTAAATTTTCCATGAGAGAGCATATGTAGTTGGTGTATATACTCCAAAACTAAGTAGAATAGACCATTGAATATTTTTTCTGACAGAGTATATTCAGAGGAATTTTGTTTTTAACATTGGGGTGACTAGATATTATTTAGATTTTTTCAATTCATGGAAAACTAGAATTTCGGTATTTTACATAATAGAGCATACTTAGTTGGTGTATATACTTCAAAACAGAGTACAATAAGGCATTGTACATTTTTTCTAACAGACTATATTCAGAGCAAATTTCTTTTAACTTTTGCGCGCCTAGATATTATTTAGATTTTTTTCGATTCACGTAAAATTAGAATTTCGGTATTTTACATGAGAGAGCATATGGACTTGGTGTATATATTCCAAAACAGAGTAGAAAAGGGTAATGTATATTTTTTCTGACAGATTATATTCAGTGCAATTTTGTTTTTAACATTGGCGTGCCTAGATAATACTTAGATTTTTTCGATACGCTTAAATGTAGAATTTCTGTATTTTACATGAGAGAACATACGGAGTTGGTGTATATACTCCAAAATAGAGTAGAATAGGGCATTGTATGTTTTTTCTGACAGAGTATATTCAGAGCAATTTTGTTTTTAACATTGGGTTGCCTAGATAATACTTAGATTTTTTCGATTCGGGTACAATTAGATTTTCGGTATTTTACATGAGAGAGCAAACTGAGTTGGTGTATATACTCCAAAAAAGAGTAGAATAAGGCATTCTACATTTCTTGAAACAGACTGTATACTGAGCCATTTTCTTTTAACTTTTTGTCGCCTACATATTATTTAGATTTTTTTCGATTTCAGTAAATTTAGAATTTCGGTATTTTACATGAGAGAGCATATTGAGTTGGTGTATATACTCTAAAACTAAGTAGTAGGGCATTGTATATTTTTCTGACAGATTATATTCAGAGCTATTTTGCTTTTGACATTGGGTTGCATAGATAATACTCAGATTTTTTTCGATTCGCTTAAATATAAAATTTCTGTATTTTACATAAGAGAGGATATGGAGTTGGTGTATATACTCCAAAGCAGAGTAGAATAGGGAATTGTATATTTTTTCTGACACATTATATTCAGAGCAATTTTGTTTTTAACATTGGGGTGCCTAGATATTATTTAGATTTTTTTTGATTCGCTTAAATATAGAATTACTGTATTTTACATGACAGAGCATATGGAGTTAATGTATATACTTCAAAACAGAGTAGAATAGGGCATTGTATATTTTCTCTGACAGATTATATTCAGAGCAATTTTGTTTTTAATACTGAGGTGCCTAGATAATATTTAGATTATTTTAGTTTCGCTTAAATATAGAATTTCTGTATTTTACATAAGAGAGCATATGGAGTTGGTGTATATACTCCAAAACAGAGTAGAATAGGGCATTGTATATTTTCTCTCACAGATTATATTAAGAGAAATTTTGTTTTTAACATGGGTTGCCTGGATAATATTTAAATTTTTTTCGATTCTCATAAAATCAGAATTTCTGTATTTTACATGAGAGAGCACACTGACTTGGTGTATATACTCCAAAACAGAGTAGAATAGGACATTGTATATTTTTTCTGACAGACGATATTCTGAGCAATTTTGTTTTCAACATTTTGGAGCATAGATAATATTTAGATTTATTCGATTCGGGTACAATTTGAATTTCTGTATTTTACATGAGAGAGCATACTGAGTTAATGTATATACTCCAAAACAGACTAGAATAAGGCAATTTACATTTTTTCTAACAGACTATATTCAGAGCCATTTTTTTTAAGTTTGGGGCGCCTAGATATTATTTAGATTTTTTTCGATTGGCGTAAAATTAAAATTTCGGTATTTTACATGAGATAGCATACTGAGTTGGTTTATATACTCCAAAACAGAGTAGAATAAGGCATTGTATATTTTTTCTAACAGAATATATTCAGAGCCATTTTCTTTTAACTTTGGGGCGCCTAGATATTATTTAGAGTTTTTTTGATTCGCGTAAAATTAGAATTTTTGTATTTTACATGAGAGACAAGATGTAGTTGGTGTATATACTCCAAAACTAAGTAGAATAGGGCATTGTATATTTTTTCTGAGAGATTATATTCAGAGCAATTTTTTTTTTATCATTCGGGTGCCTAGATAATATATAGATTTTTTCGACTGTGGTAAAATTTGAATTTCTGTATTTTACATGAGAGAGCATATTGAGTTGGTGTATATACTCGAAAACAGAGTAGAAAAGGGCATTGTATATTTTTTCTGACAGATTATATTTAGAGCAATTTTGCTTTTATCAATGGGGTCCCTAGATATTATTAAGATTTTTTTCGATTCACTTAAACATAGAATATTTGTATTTTACATGAGAGAGCATATGGAGTTGGTGTATATACTCCAAAACAGAGTAGAATAGGGCATTGTATATTTTATGTGACAGATTATATTCAGAGCTATTTTGTTTTTAAAATTGGGGTGCCTAGATAATATTTAGATTTTTTTCGATTCGCTTAAATATAGAATTTCTATATTTTACATGAGGGGGTATATGGAGATGGTGTATGTACTTTAAAACAAAGTAGAATAGGACATTGTATATTTTTTCTTATTTTTCTAAGGGACTATATTCAGAGCCATTTTCTTTTAACTTTGGTGCGCCTTGACAATATTTAGATTTTTTTCGATTAGCTTAAAGTTTGAATTTCGGTTTTTTACATGAGAGAGCATATTGAGTTGGTGTATATACTACAAAACATAGTAGAAAATAGCATTGTATATTTTTTCTGACAGATTATATTCAGAGCAATTTTTCCTTTAACATTGGGGTGCCTAGATAATATTTCGGTTTTTTTTGATTCGCTTAAATATAGAATTTCTGTATTTTACATGCATGAGAGAGCATATGGAATTGGTGTATATACTCCAAAACAGAGTAAATTAGGGCTTCGTATATTTTTTTCTGACATTATATTCAGAGCAATTTTTTTTTTTACATTGGGGTGCCTAGATAATATTTAGATTTTTTTCTATTCACGTAAAATTAGAATTTCGGTATTTCACATGAGAGAGCGTACTGAGTTGATGTATATACACCAAAACAGATTAGAATAAGCCATTGTATATTTTTTCTAACAGACTATATTTAGAGCCATTTTCTTTCAACTTTGGGGCACCTAGATATTATTTAGATAATTTTGGAATCGCGTAAAATTATAATTTTTGTATTTTAAATGAGAGAGCATATTGAGTTACTGTATATACTCCGAAACAGAGTAGAAAAGAGCACTGTATATCTTTTCTGACACATTATATTCAGAGAAATTTTGATTTTAACATTGGGGTGCCTAGGTAATATTTAGATTTTATTCGATTCACTTAAATATAGAATTTCTGTATTTTACAAGAGAGAGCATATGGAGTTGGTGTATATACTTCAAAACAAAGTAGAATAGGGCATTGTATATTTTTTCTGACACATTATATTCAGAGAAATTTTGTTTTTAACACTGGGGCACCTAGCTAATATTTAGATTTTTTCGATTCGGGTAAAATTAGAATTTCTGTATTTTACATGAGAGAGCATAATGACTTGGTTTATATACTCCAAAACTGAGTAGAATAAGGCAATGTACATTTTCTCTAACAGAGTATATTCAGAGCCATTTTCTTTTAAATTTGGGGCGGCTCGATATTATTTAGATGTTTTTCGATTTGCGTAAAATTAGAATTTCGGTATTTTACATGAGAGAGCATACTGAGTTGGTGTATATACTCCAAAACACAGTAGAAATAGGCGTTATATATTTTTTCTAAAAGACTATATTCAGAGACATTCTCTTTTAACTTATGGGCGCCTAGATATTATTTAGATTTTTTTGGATATACGTATGATTATAATTTCGGTATTTTACATGAGAGAGCATATTGAGTTGGTGTATATGCTCCAAAACAGAGTAGAAAAGTTCATTGTATATTTTTTCTGACAGATTATATTCACAGCAATTTTTCTTTTAACATTGGGGTGCCTAGGTAATATTTATATTTTTTTCGATTCGCTTAAATATAGAATTTCTGTATTTTACATGAGAGAGTATATGGAGTTGGTGTATATGCTACAAAACCGAGTAGAATAGGCCTTTGTATATTTTTTCTGACAGATTATATTTAGAGCAATTTTCTTTTTAACATTGGGGTGCCTAGATAATATTTAGATTTTTTTCGATTCCCGTAAATTTAGAATTTGGGTATTTTACATGAGAGAGTATACTGAGTTGGTGTATATACTCCAAAACAGTAGAATAAGGCATTGTATATATTTTCTGACAGACTATATTCAGAGCAATTTTGCTTTTAACATTTGAGTGCATATATAATACTTAGGTTTTTTTTGATTCACGTAAGATTAGAATTTCGGTATTTGACATGAGAGGGCATATTGAGTTGGTTTATATACTCCAAAACAGAGTAGAAAATGGCATTGTATATTTTTTTGACAGATTCTAATCAGAGCAATTTTGCTTTTAACATTCGGGTGCCTTGATAATATTTAGAATTTTTTCGATTCACGTAAAATTAGAATTTCGGTATTTTACATTAGAGAGCATACTGATTTGGTTTATATACTCCGAAACAGAGTAGAAGAAGGCATTGTATATTTTTTCTAACAGACTATATTCAGCGCCATTTTCTTTTAACTTTGGGGCACCTAGATATTATTTAGATTTATTTCGATTCGTGTAAAATTGGAATTTCGGTATTTTACATGAGAAAGCATACTGCGTTCGTGTATATACTTTAAAACAGTGTAGAATAGGGCATTGTATATTTTTTCTGACAGACTATATTAACAGCAATTTTGCTTTTCATATTGGCGTGCCTACATATTATTTAGATTATTTCAATTCGGGCAAAATTAGAATCTCTGTATTTTACAAGAGAGAGCATATTGAGTTGGTGTATATACTAAAAAGAGAGTAGAGAAAGGAATTGTATACTTTTTCTGGCAGATTATATTCAGAGCAATTTTTCCTTTAACATTGTGGTGCATAGATAATATTTAGAATTTTTTCGATTTGCTTAAATATGGGATTTCTGTATTTACATGAGAGAGCATATGAAGTTGGTTTATATTCTCCAAAACAGAGTATAATAGGGCATTTTCTATTTTTTCTGACAGATTATATTCAGAGCCATTTTGTTTTTAACATTAAGGAGCCTACATAATATTTTTATTTCTTCGATTCGGGTAATATTAGAATTTCTGTATTTTAAATGAGAGAGCATATTGAATTGGTGTATATACTAAAAACAGGGTAGAAAAGGGCATTGTATATTTTTTCTGACAGATTATATTCAGAGCAATTTTGCTTTTAACATTCGGGTTCCTAGATAATGTTTAAAATTTTACGATTCGCTTAAATAGAGAATTTGTGTATTTTACTTGAGAGAGCATACTGACTTGGTATATATACTCCAAAACATAGTAGAATAGGGCATTGTATATTTTTTCTGACAGATTATATATTAGAGAAATTTTGCTTTTAACATAGAGGTGCCTAGATAATATTTAGATATTTTTTCGATTCTCTTAAATATAGAATTTCTGTATTTTACATGAGCGAGCATACTGAGTTGGCGTATATACTCCAAAACAAAGTAGAATAAGGCATTGTATATTTTGTCTAACAGACTATATTCAGAGCCATTTTCTTTTATTTTTGGGGCACCTAGATATTATTTAGATTTTTTTCGATTCGCATAAAATTAGAATTTCGGTATTTTACATGAGAGAGCATACTGAGTTGGTGTATATACTCCAAATCAGAGTAGAATAAGGCATTGTATATTTTCTTGACAGATAATATTCAGAACCATTTTGTTTTTTACATTGGGGTTCCTACATATTATTTAGATTTTGCTGAATCCGGTAAAATTAGAATTTCTGTATTTTACATGAGAAAGCATATTGAGATGGTGTATATACTACAAAACAGAGTAGAAAAGGGCATTGTATATTTTTTATGACAGATTATATTCAGAGCAATTTTGCTTTTAACATTTGGGTGCCTAGATAATATTTAGATTTTCTTCGATTTGCCTAAATATAGAATTTCTGTATTTTACATGAGAGAGCATACTGAGTTTGTGTATGTACTCCAAAACAGAGTAGAATAAGGCAATGTATATTTTTTCTAACAGACTATATTCAGAGCCATTTTCTTTGAACTTCTGGGCGCCGAGATATTATTTAGATTTTTTCGATTCGCGTAAAATTTGAATTTCATTATTTTACATGAGAGAGCATATAGAGTTGCTGTATACACTTCAAAACAGAGTAGAATAGGGCATTGTATGTGTTTTCTGACAGATTATATTCAGAGCAATTTTGTTTTATCATTGAAGTGCCTAGATAATATTTAAATTTTATTCGATTCACCTAAAATGAGAATTTCGGTATTTAACATGAGAGAGCACACTGAATTGGTTTATATACTCCAAAACAAAGTAGAATAGGGCATTGTATATTTCTTCTAACAGATTATATTCAGAGCAATTTTGTTTTTAACATTGGGGTGCCTACATAGTATTTAGATTTTTTGATTCGGGTAAAATTAGAATTTCTGTATTTTACATGAGAGAGAATATTGAGTTGGTGTATATACTACTAAACAGAGTAGAAAAGGGCATTTGTATTTTTTCTGACAGACTATATTCAGAGCAATTTTGATTTTAACATACGGGTGCCTTTATAATATTTAAATTTTTTTCGATGCTTCTAAATATAGAATTTCTGTATTTTACAGGAGAGAGCGTATGGAGTTGGTGTATATACTCCAAAACAATGTAGAATAAGGCATTGTATATTTTTTCTGACAGATTATATTCAGAGCAATTTGTTTTTAACATTGAGGTGCCTAGATAATATGTAGATTTTTTTGATTCGGGTAAAATTACAATTTCTGTATTTTACGTGAGAGAGCAACCTGAGTTTGTGTATATACTCCAAAACAGAGTAGAATAAGGCATTGTATATTTTTTCTAACAGGTTATATTCAGAGCCATTTTCTTTTAAGATTAAGGTGCCTAGATAATATTTAGATTTTTTCGTATCTGGTGAAATTCGAATTTCTGTATTTTACATGACAGAGCATATTGTGTTGGTGTTTATACTACAAAACAGAGTAAAAAAGAACATTGTATATTTTTACTGACCGATTGTATTCAGAGCAATTTTGTGTTTAACATTGGGGTGCCCAGATAATATTTAGAATTTTTCGATTCGGGTAAAATTAGTGTTTCTGTATTTAACATGAGAGAGCATATTGAGTTGGTGTATATACTACAAAACAGAGTAGAATAAGGCATTTTATATTTTTTCTAACAGACTATATTCAGAGCCATTTTCTTTTAACTTTGGGGCGCCTAGATATTATTTAGAATTTTTTCGATTCGCGTAAAATTAGAATTTCGGTATTTTACATGAGAGACCATGTTTAGTTGGTGTATATCCTACAAAACATAGTAGAAAAAGGCACTGTATATTTTTATTGACAGACTATATTCAGAGCAATTTTTCTTTTAACATTGGGGTGCCTAGATAATTTTTAGATTTTTTTTCGATTCGCTTAAATATAGAATTTCTGTATTTTACATGAGAGAGCATATGGGGTTGGTTTATATACTACCAAAAACAGAAGTAAAGGGCATTGTGTATTTTTTCTGACAGATTATATTTAGAGCAATTTTAGTTTTAACATTGGGGTGCCTAGAAAATATTTAAATTTTTTTCGATTCGCTTAAATATAGAATTTCTCTACTTTACTTGAGAGAGCATATGGAGTTGGTGTATATACTCTAAAACAGAGTAGAATAGGGCATTGTATATTTTTTCTGACAGATTATATTCAGGGAAATTTTGTTTTTAACACTCAGGTGCCTAGATAATATTTAGATTTTTTCGAATCGGGTAAAATTAGAATTTCTGTATTTTACATGAGAGCATCCTGAGATGGTGTATATAGTCCAAAATAGAGTACAATAAGGCATTGTATATTTTCTCTAACAGACTATATTGAGATCCAATTTCTTTTAACTTAGGGGCACCTAGATATTATTTAGATTCTTGTCGATTTGCGTAAAATTAGAATTTCGGTATTTTATATGAGAGAGCATATTGAGTTGGTGTATTTACTACAAAACAGAGTAGAAAAGGGCATTGTATATTTTCTCTGACAGATTATATTTAGAGCAATTTTGCTTTTAACATTGGGGTGCCTAGATAATATTTAGATTATCGTCGATTCGCTTAAATATAGAATTTCTTTATTTTACATGAGAGAGCATATGGAGTTGGTGTATATACTCCAAAACAAGGTAGAATAGGGCATTGTATATTTTTTCTGACAGATTATATTCAATGCGATTTTGCTTTAACATTGGGGTGCCTACATAATATTTAGATTTTTTTCGATTCGCTTAAATATTGAATTTCTGTATTTTACATGAGAGAGCATATGGAGTTGGTGTATATGCTCCAAAACAGACTAGAATAGCGCATTGTATATTTTTTCTGACAGATTATATTCAGACCAATTTTTTTTTTACACTGGGGTGCCTAGATAATATTTAGATTTTTTCGATTCGGGTAAAATTAGATTTACTTTATTTTACGTGAGAGAGCATCCTGAGTTGGTGTATATACTTCAAAACACAGTAGAATAAGTCATTGTATATTTTTTCTTACAGACTATATTCAGAGCCATTTTCTTTCAACTTTGGGGCGCATAGATAGTATTTAGATTTTTTTTGATTTGCCTAAAATTAGAATTTCGGTGTTTTACATGAGAGAGCATATTGAGGTGGTTTATATACTTCAAAACAGAGTAAGAAAGGGCATTGTATATTTATTATGACAGATTATATTCAGAGCAATTTTGCTTTTAACATTGGGGTGCCTAGATAATATTTAGATTTTTTAGATTCGGGTAGAATTAGAATTTCTGTATTTTACATGACAGAGCATATTGAGTTGGTGTTTATACTACAAAACAGAGTAGAAAAGAACATTGAATATTTTTTTGGACAGATTATATTCAGAGCAATTTTGCTTTTAACATTGGGGTGCCTATATAATATTTAGGTTTTTTCGATTCTGGTGGAATTCAAATTTCTGTATTTTACATGACATAGCATATTGAGTTGGTGTTTATACTACAAAACAGAGTAGAAAAAAGCCTTGTATATTTTTTCTGACAGATTATATTCAGAGCAATTTTGCGTTTAACATTGGGGTGCATTGATAATATTTAGATTTTTTCAATTCGGGTAAAATTAGAATTTCTGTATTTTACATGAGAGAGCATATTGAGTTGGTGTATATACTACAATACAGAGTAGAAAAGTGCATTGTATATTTCTTCTGACAGATTATATTCAGAGCAATTTTGCTTTTAACATTGGGGTGCCTAGATAATATTTAGATGTTTTTCGATTCGCTTAAATATAGTATTTCTGTATTTTACATGAGAGAGCATACTGAGTTGTTGTATATACTTCAAGCAGAGTAGAATAGGGCATTGTATAATTTTTCTGACAGATTATATTCAGAGCAATTTTGTTTTTAACATTGGGTTTCCTAGATAATATTTAGTTTTTTTCGATACACGTAAAATTAGAATTTTTGTATTTTACATGAGAGAGAATACTGAGTTAGTGTATATTCTCCAAAACAGAGTAGAATAAGGCATTTTATATTTTTTCTAACAGATTATATTCAGAGCCATTTTATTTTAACTTTGGGGAGCCTACATATTATTTAAATTTTTTTCTATTCGCGTAAAATTAGAATTTCAGTATTTTACATGAGAGAGCATATTGAGTTGGTGTATATACTACAAAACAGAGTAGAAAAGGGCACTGTATATTTTTTCTGACAGATTATATTCAGAGCAATTTTGCTTTTAGCATTAGGGTGCCTAGATAATATTTAGATTTTTTTCGATTCGCTTAAATATAGAATTTCTGTATTTTACATGAGAGAGCATACGGAGTTGGTGTATATACTTCAAAAAAGAGTAGAATAGGGCGTTGTATATTTTCTATGACAGATTATATTCAGACCAATTTTTATTGTAACACTGGGGTGCCTAAATAATATTTAGATTTTTTCGATTTTTGCAAAATTAGAATTACTGTATTTTACATGAGAGAGCAGCCTGAGTTGGTGTATATACTTCAAAACACAGTAGAATAAGGCATTTTATATTTTTTCTAACAGACTATATTCACAGCCATTTTCTTTTGACTTTGGGACGCCTAGATATTATTTAGATTTTTTTTGATTCGCGTAAAATTAAAATTTCAGTATTTTACATTAGAGAGCATATTGAGTTGGTGTATGTACTCTAACACAGAGTAGAAAAGGGCATTGTACATTTTTTCTGACAGATTATATTCAGAGCAATTTTGGTTTTAACATTGGGGTGTCTAGATAATATTTAGATTTTTTTTGATTCGCTTAAATATAGTATTTCTGTATTTGATAAGAGAGCATATGGAGTTGGTTTATATACTCCATAACAGAGTAGAATAGGGCATTGTGTATTTTTTCTGACTGATTGTATTCAGAAAAGTTTCGTTTTTAACATTGGGATGCCTAGATAATATTTAGATTTTTTTGATTCTGGTTAACTTACAATTTCTGTATTTTACATGAAAGATCATACTGAGTTGGTGTATATACTCCAAAACAGAGTAGAATAAGGCATTGTATATTTTTATAACAGACTATATTCAGAGCCATTTTCTTTTAACTTTGGGGCACCTAGATATTATTTAGACTTTTTCGATTCGAGAAAAATTATAATTTCGGTATTTTACATGAGAGAGCATATTGAGTTGGTGTATATACTACATAACAGAATAGAAAAGGGCATTGTTTATTTTTTTTGACAGATTATATTCAGTACAAATTTGCTTTCAACATTTGGATGCGTAGATAATATTTAGATTTTTTTCGATTCGCTTAAATATAGAATTTCTGTATTTTACATGAGAGAGCTTATGGACGTGGTGTATATACTCCAAAACAGCATAGAATACGGCATTGTATATTTTTTCCGACAGATTAAATTCAGAGCAGTTTTGTTTTTAACATTGGGGTGCCTAGATAATATTTAGATTATTTCGATGTGGGTAAAATTAGAATTTTTGTATTTTACATGACACAGAATATGGAGTTGGTGTATATACTACAAAACGGAGCAGAAAAGGGCATTGTATATTTTTTCTGACAGATTATATTTAGAGCAATTTTGCTTTTAACATTGGGGTGCCTAGATAATATTTAGATTTTTTTCGATTTACGTAAATTTAGAATTTCGGTATTTTACATACACTGAGTTGGTGTATATACCCCAAAACAGAGTACAATAAGTTATTCTATATTTTTTCTAACAGACTATATTGAGAACCATTTTCTTTTAACTTTGGAACGCCTGGATATTATTTAGATTTTTTTCGATTCGCGTCAAATTAGAATTTCGGTATTTTACATGATATAGCATATTGAGTTGGTTTATATATTCCCAAACAGAGTAGAAACAAGCATTGTATATTATTTCTGACAGATTATATTCAGACCAATTTTTCTTTTAACATTGGGGTGCCTAGATAATATTTAGATTTTTTCTATTCGGAGTAAAATTAGAATTTCTGTATTTTACATGAGAGAGCATACTGAGTTGGTGTATATACTCCAAAACAGAGAAAAATAAAAAATTGTATATTTTTTCTGACAGATTATATTCAGAGCAATTTCTCTTTTAGCATTGGGGTGCCTAGATAATATTTAGATATTTTTCGATTCGCTTAAATATAGAATTTCTGTATTTTACATGAGAGAGAATATGGACTTGGTGTATATATTCCAAAACAGATTAGAATAGGGCATTGTATATCTTTTCTGAGATATTATACTCGAAGCAATTTTGGTTTTAACATTGTGGTGCCTAGATAACATTTAGATTTCTTCTATTTTGGTAAAATTAGAATTTCTGTATTTTACATGAGAGAGCATAATGAATTGGTGTATATACTACAAAACAGAGTAGAAAAGGGCATTGTATATTTTTTCTGACAGATTATATTCAGGGCAATTTTCCTTTTTACATTGGGGTGCCTAGATAATATTTAGATATTTTTCGATTTGCTTAAATATCGAATTTCTGTATTTTACATGAGAGAGCATATGGAGTTGGTGTATATACTTTAAAACAGAGTAGAAGAGGGCATTGTATATTTTTTCTGACAGAGTATATTCAGAGCAATTTTGTTTATAACATTGGGGTTCCTAGATAATATTTAGATATTTTTCGATTCGCTTAAATATAGAATTTCTGTATTTTACATGAGAGAGCATATGGAGCTGGTGTATATACTCCAACACAGAGTAGAATAGGGCATGGTATATTTTTTCTGACTGATTATATTAAGAGCAATTTTGTTTTTAACATTGGGGTGCCTAGGTAATTTTTGGATTTTTTTGGTTCGGATAAAATTAGAATTTCTGTATTTTACCTGATAGAGCATACTGATTTGCTGTATATACTCCAAAACAGAGTAGAATAAGGTATTGTATATTTTTTCTAACAGACTATATTCAGAGCCAATTTCTTTTAATTTTGAGACGCCTAGATATTATTTAGATTTTTTTCGATCCGCCTAAAATTAGAATTTCGTAATTTTACATGAGAGAGCATATTGAGTTGGTGTATATACTACAAAACAGAGTAGAAAAGGTCATTCTATGTTTTTTCTGGCAGATTATATTCAGAGCAATTATGCTTTCAACATTGGGGTACCTAGATAATATTTAGATTTTCTTCTATTCAAGTAAATTTACAATTTTGGTTTACATGAGAGAGCATACTGATTTGGTGTATATACTCCAAAACCGAGTACAATACGTCATTATATATTTTTTGACAGATTATATTCAGAGCAATTTTGTTTTTAACATTGGTGTGCCTCGATAATATTTAGATTTTTTCGATTTTGGTAAAATTAGAATTACTGTATTGTATATGAGAGAGCATATTGAGTTGGTGTATATACTACAAAACGGAGCAGAAAAGGGCATTGTATATTTTTTCTGACAGATTATATTCAGAGCAATTTTGCTTTTAACATTCGCGTGCCTAGATAATGTTTAGATTTTTTTCAAATCACGTAAAATTAGAATTTCGGTATTTTACATGAGAGAGCATATGGAGTTGGTGTATATACACCAAAAAAGAGTAGAATAGGGCATTGCATATTTTTTCTGACAGATTATATTCAGAGAAATTTTATTTTTAATATTGGAGTTCCTACATAATATTTAGATTTATTTCGATTCGCATAAACATAGAATTTCTGTGTTATACATGACAGAGCATATGGAGTTGGTGTATATACTACAAAATAGAGTAGAATACGGCATTGTATATTTTTTCTGACAGATTATATTCAGGGCAATTTTGTTTTTAGCATTGGGTTGGCTAGATAATATTTAGATTTTTTAGATTCGTTTAAAATTAGAATTTCGGTATTTTATATGAGAGAGCACACTGAGTTGGTTTATATACTGCAAAACACAGTAGAATAAGGCATTGTATATTTTTAAAAACAGACTATATTCAGAGCCATTTTATTTTAACTTTGGGGCACCTCGATATTATTTAGATTTTATTTTGGTTTGCATAAAATTAAAATTTGGTATTTTACATGAGAGAGCATATTGAGTTGGTGTATGTACTACAAAACAGAGTAGAAAAGGGCATCTTATATTTTTTCTAACAGATTCTATTCAGAGCAAATTTGCTTTTAATATTGGGGTGCCTAGATAGTATTTAGATTTTATTCAATTCGCTCAAATATAAAATTTCTGTATTTTACATGAGAGAGCATATGGAGTTGGTGTATATATTGCAACACAGAGTAGAAAATGGCATTTTGTATTTTCTCTGACAGATTATATTCAGAGCAATTTTGCTTTTAACATTGAGGTGCCTAGATAATATTTAGATTTTTTTCGATTCGCTTAAATATAGAATTTTTGTATTTTACATGGGAGAGCATATGGAGTTCGTGTATATACTCCAAAACAGTGTAGGATAGGCCCTTGTATATTTTTTCTCACAGATTATATTCAGAAAAATTTTTTTGTTAACTTTGGGGTGCCTACATAATATTTAGATTTTTTCGATTCGGGTAAAATTAGAATTTCTGTATGTTACATGAGAGAGCATACTGAGTTGGTGTATATACTCCAAAACAGAGTAGAATAAGGCATTGTATATTTTTACTAACAAACTATATTCAGTGCCATTTTATTTGAACTTTAAGGCGCCTAGATATTATTTGGATTTTTTTCGATTCGCCTAAAATTAAAATTTCGGTATTTTACGGAAGAGAGCATATTGAGTTGGTGTATATACTCCAAAACAGAGTAGAAAAGGGCATTGTATATTTTTTCTGACAGATTATATTCAGAGCAATTTTGCTTTTAACATTAGGGTGCCGAGATAAAATTTAAATTTTTTTTGATTCACGTAAAATTAGAATTTCGGTATTTTACATGAGAGAGCATACTGAGTTGGTGTATATGCTCGAAAACAGAGTAGAATAAGGCATTGTATATTTTTTCTAACAGACTATATTCACAGCCATTTTTTTTTAAGTTTGGGTTGCCTAGATATTATTTTTTTTTCGATTCGCATAAAACTAACATTTCGGTATTTTACATGAGAGAGCATATTGAGTTGGTTTATATACTCCAAAACAGAGTAGAAAAGGGCATTGTATATTTTCTCTGACAGATTATGTTTAGAGAAATTTTGCTTTTAACATTGGGGTGCCTAGATAATATTTAGATTTTTTTTGATTTACTTAAATATAGAACTTCTGTATTTTACATGAGAGAGCATATGGAATTGGTGTATATACCCAAAAACAGAGTAGAAAAGGGCATTTTATATTTTTTCTGAAAGATTATATTCAGATCAATTTTGTTTTTAACATTAGGGTGCCTATATAATATTTAAATTTTTTTTGGTTCACGGAAAATCAGAATTTCAATATTTTACATGAGAGAGCATACTGAATTGGTGTATATACTCCAAAACAGAGTAGAATAAGGCATTGTATATTTTTTCTCACAGACTATATTCAGAGCCGTTTTCTTTTAACTTTGGGGTTCCTAGATATTATTTCGATTATTTTTGATTCGCGTAAAATTAGAATTTCTCTATTTTATAAGAGAGAGAATATTGAGTTTGTGTATATACTACAAAACAGAGTAGAAAAGGACATTGTATATGTTTTCTTACAGATTATATTCAGAGCAATTTTGCTTTTAATATTGAAGTGCCCAGATAATATTTAGATTTTTTTCGATTCACTTAAATATAGAATTTCTCTATTTTACATGAGAGAGCATATTGAGTTGGTGTATATACTCCTAAACAGAGTAAAATAGGGCATTGTATATTTTTCCGGACACATTATACTCAGAGTTATTTTGTTTTTAACATTGGGGTGCCTAGATAATATTTAGATATTTTTCGATTCACTTAAATATAGAATTTTTGTATTTCTCTATTTTACATGAGAGAGCATATTGAGTTGGTGTATATACTCCAAAAAAGAGTAGAATAAGGCATTGTAAATTTTATCTAACAGACTATATTCAGAGCCATTTTCTTTTAACTTTGGGTTGTCTAGATATTATTTAGATTTTGTTCGATTCACGTAAAATTAGAATTTCGGTATTTTACATGAGAGAACATATTGAGTTTTTGTATATACTACAAAACAGAGTAGAATAAAGCATTGTATATTTTTTCTGACAGATTACTATCAGAGCAAGTTTTCTTTTAACATTGGGTTGCCTAGATAATATTTCGATTATTTTCAATTTGCTTAAATATAGAATTTCTGTATTTTACATGAGGGAGCATATGGAGTAGGTGTATATACTCCAAAACAGAATAGAATAGGGCATTGTATATTTTTTCTGACAGATTATATTCAGATCGATTTTGTTTTTAACTTTAGGGTGCCTAGATAATATTTAGATTATTTTCGTTTCGCTTAAATATAGAATTTCTGTATTTTAAATGAGAGAGAATCTGGAGTTGGTGTATATACTCCAAAACAGAGTAGAATAGGGCATTGTATATTTTCTCTGAGAGATTATATTAAGACCAATTTTTTTAACACTGAGGTGCCTAGATAATATTTAGAATTTTTCGATTCGGGTAAAATTAGAATTTCGGTGTTTTACATGAGAGAGCATACTGAGTTGGTGTATATACTCCAAAACAGAGTAGAATATGGCATTGTATATTTTTAATGAAAAATTCTATTCAGAGCAATTTTGTTTTTAACACTGACGTGCCTAAATAATATTTAGATTATTTCGATTCGGATAAAATTTGAATTTCTGTATTTTACATATCAGAGCATATTGAGTTGGTGTATATACTACAAAGCACAGTAGAAAATGGCATTGTGTATTTTTTCTGACAGATTATATTCAGAGCAATTTTGCTTTTAACATTGGGGTGCCTAGGTAATATTTAGATATTTTTCGATTCACTTAAATATAGAATTTCTGTATTTTAGATGAGAGAGCATATGGAGTCAGTTTATATAATCCAAAAAAGAGTAGAATAGGGCATTCTATATTTTTTCTGACAGATTATATTCAGAGAAATTGTGTTTTTAACATTGGGTTGACTAAATAGTATTTAGATTTTTTCGATTCGTGTAAAATTAGAATTTCTGTATTTTACATAAGAGAGCATACTGAGTTGGTGTATATACTCCAAAACAGAGTAGAAAAAGGCATTGTATATCTTTTCTGACAGAATATATTCAGAGCAAGTTTGCTTTTAACATTGGGGTGCCTAGATTATATTTAGATATTTTTCGATTCGCATAAATAATTTCTGTATTTTACATGAGAGAGCATACTGAGTTGGTGTATATACTCCAAAACAGAGTAGAATAGAGCATTGTATATTTTTCTGACAGATTATATTCAAAGCGATTTTGTTTTTAACATTACGGTTCCTAGATAATATTTAGATTTTTTTCGATTCGCTTAAATATAGAATTTCTGTATTTTACAAGAGAGAGCAGAGGGCGTTGGTGTATATACTCCAAAACAGAGTAGAATAGGGCATTGTATATTTTTTTCTGACGGATGATATTCAGAGCAATTTTTTTTTAACACTGGGTTGCCTAGATAATATTTAGATTTTTTCGATTTGGGTAGAATTAGAATTTTTGTATTTTACATTAGAGAGCATATTGAGTTTGTGTATATACTACAAAACAGAGAAGTAAAGGGCATTGTATATTTTATCTGACAGATTATATTAGGAGCAATTTTGCTTTTCACATTGGGGTGCCAATATATTATCTAGAATTTTTTCAATTCGCTTAAATATAGAATTTCTGTATTTTACTTGAGAGACCATATGGAGTTGGTGTATATACTCGAAAACAGAGAAGAATAAAGCATTGTATGTTTTTTCTTACAGACTATATTTAGAACCATTTTCTTTTTACTTTGGGGCGCCTAGATATTATTTAGATTTATTTCGATTCACGTAAAATTAGAATTTCGGTATTTTACATGAGAGAGCATATGGAGTTGCTGTATATAATCCAAAACAGAGTAGAATAGGGCATTGTATATTTTTTCTGAAAGCTCTTATTCAGAGCAATTTTTTTTTTATCATTGAAGTGCCTAGATAATATTTAGATTTTTTTCGATTCACGTAAAATTAGAATTTCGGTATTTTACACGAGAGAGCATACTGAGTTGGTGTATATACTCCAAAACAGAGTAGAATAGGGAATTGAATATTTTTTCTGACAGATTATATTCAGAGCAATTTTGTTTGTAACATTGCATTGCCTACATAATATTTTGATATTTTTGATTCGGGTAAAATAAGAATTTCGGTATTTTACATGAGAGACAATACTGAGTATGTATATATACTCTAAAACAGAGTAGAATAAGGCATTGTATATTTTTTCTGAAAGACTATATTCAGAGAAGTTTTGTTTGTAACATTGACGTGCCTATATAATATTTAGACTATTTCGATTCGGATAAAATTTGAATTTCTATATTTTACATATCAGAGCATGAGTTGGTGTATATACTACAAAACACAGTAGAAAATGGCATTATGTATTTTTTCTGACAGATTATATTCAGAGCAATTTTTCTTTTATCATTGGGGTGCCAAGTAATATTTAGATATTTTTCGATTCACTTAAATATAGAATTTCTGTATTTTAGATGAGAGAGCATATGGAGTCGGTGTATATACTCCAAAACAGAGTAGAATAGGGCATTCTATATTTTTTCTGACAGATTATATTCAGAGCAATTTTGTTTTTAACATTGGGTTGACTAAATTATATTTAGATTTTTTCGATTCGGGTAAAATTAGAATTTCTGTATTTTACATGAGAGAGCATACTGAGTTGGTGTATATATTCCAAAACAGAGTAGAATAAGGGAGTGTATATTTTCTCTAACAGACTATATTCAGAGCCATTTTATTTTAAATTTTTGGCACATAGATATTATTTAGATTTTTTTCGATTCACGTAAAATTAGAATTTTTGTATTTTACATGAGAGAGCATACTGAGTTGGTGTACATACTCCACAACATAGTAGAATAGGGCATTGTTTATTTTTTCTGACACATTATATTCAGAGGAATTTTGATTTTAACATTTGGGTGCCTAGATGATATATAGATTTTTTTCGATTTGCTGAAATATGGAATTTCTGTATTTTACATGATAGAGCATATGGAGTTGGTGTATATACTCCAAAACAGAGTAGAATAGGGCATTGTATATTTATTCTGACAGACTATATTCAGAGCAATTTTGTTGTTAACATTGGCGTGCCGAGATAATATTTAAATTGTTTTCGATTCGCTTAAATATAGAATTTCTGTATTTTATATGATAGAGCATATAGAGTTGGTGTATATACTTTAAAACAGAGAAGAATAGTGCATTGTATATTTTTTCTGACTGATTATATTCAGAGCAATTTTGTTTTTAACATTGGGTTGCCTAAATAATATTTAGATTTTTTCGATTCAGGTAAAATTAGAATTTCTGCATTTTACATGAGAGAGCATACTGAGTTGGTGTATATACTCCAAAACAGAGTAGAATAGGACACTGTATATTTTTTCTGACAGATTATATTCAGAGCAATTTTGATTTTAACATTGGGGTGCCGAGATAATATTTAGATTTTTTCGATTCGCGTAAAATTAGAATTTCTGTATTTTACATGAGAGAGCATACTGAGTTCGTGTATATCCTCCAAAACATAGTAGAGTAAGGCATTGTATATTTCTTCTAACAGACTATATTTAGAGCCATTTTCTTTTAACTTTGAAGCGAATTGATATTATTTAGATTTTTTTCGATTCTCGTAAAATTATAATTTGGGTATTTTACATGAGAGAGCATATTGAGTTGGTGTATATACTCCAATACAGAGTAGAAAAAAGCACTGTATATTTTTTATGACAGATTATATTCAGAGCAATTTTGATTTTAACATTGTGCTGCCTAGATAAAATTTAGATTTATTTCAATTCACGTAAAATTAGAATTCCGATCTTTTACATGAGAGAGAATACTGATGTGGTGTATATACACCAAAACAGAGTAGAATAGGGCATTTTATATTTTATTTATAGATTATATTCAGAGCAATTTTGTTTTTAACATTGGGGTGCCTAGATTATATTTAGATTATTTCAATTCCGCTAAAATTATAATTTCTGTATTTTACATGAGCCAGCATATTGAGCTGGTGTATATACTCCAAAAATAGTAGAATAAGACATCGTATATTTTCTTTAACAGACTATATTCAGAGTAATTTTCTTTATCTTTGGGGCGCCTAGATATTATTTAGATTTTTTTTGATTCGCATAAAATTAGTATTTCAGTATTTTACATGAGAGAGCATACTGACTTGGTGTATATACTCCAAAACAGAGTAATATAAGGCATAGTATATTTTTACTAACAGTCTATATTAAGAGCCATATTTTATTAACTTTGGGACACTTAGATATTATTTAGATTTTTTTCAATTCGCGTATAATTAAAATTTCCGTATTTTACATGAAAGAGCATTTTGAGTTCGTGTATATACTCCAAAACAGAGTAGAAAAAGACATTGTATATTTTTTCTGACAGATTATATTCAGAGCAATTTTGCTTTTAACATTGGGGTGCCTAGATAATATTTAGATTTTTTTCGATTCGATTAAATATAGAATTTCTGTATTTTACATGAGAGAGCAGGTAGAGTTGGTCTATATATTCCAAAACAGAGTAGAATAAGGCGTTGTATAATTTTTCTGACAGATCATATTCAGAGCAATTTTGTTTTTAACAATGGGGTGCCTAGATAATATTTAGATTTCTTCGATTCGGGTAAAAGTAGAATATCTTTATTTTACATGAGAGAGCATACTGACTTCCTGTATATACTCCAAAACATAGTAGAATAAGGGATTGTATATTTGTTCTAACAGACTATATTCAGAGCCATTTTCTTTTAACTTTGGGGCGCCTAGATATTATTTAGATTATTTTCGATTCACGTAAAATTAGAATTTGTGTATTTTACATGATAGAGCATATTGAGTTGGTGTATATACTTTAAAACAAAGTGGAATAAGGCATTGAATATTTTTTCTAAAGACTATATTCAGAGCCATTTTTGTTGAACGTTGAGTCGCCTAAATATTATTTAGATTTTTTAATATTTGTGTAAAATTAGAATTTTGGTATTTAACATGAGAGAGCATACAGAGTTGGTGTATATACTTTAAATCAGAGTAGAATAGGGCATTGTATATTTTTTCTGACAGATTATATTCAGAGCAATTTTGCTTTGAACCTTGGGGTGCCTAGATAATATTTAGATTTTTGTCAATTCTCTTAAATATAGAATTTTTGTATTTTACATGATAGAGTGTATGAAGTTGGTGTATATACTACAAAACAGAGTAGAATAGGGCATTGTATATTTTTTGACAGATTATATTCAGATCAATTTTGTTTATAACATTGGAGTGCCTAGACAAAATTAAATTTTTTCGATTCGGTTAAAATTAGAATTTCGTTATTTTACATGACAGAGCATATTGATTTGGTGTATATACTCCAAAACGAAGTGGAAAAGGGCACTGTATATTATTTCTGACAGATTATATTCAGATATATTTTGCTTTTAACATTGGGGTGCCTTGATAATATTTAGATTTCTTTTGATTCGAATAATTATAGAATTTAGGTATTTTAAATGAGACAGCATATTGAGTTGTTGTATATACTCCAAAACAAAGTACAATAAAAGATTGTTTATTTTTCCTGACAGATTACATTCAGATCAATTTTGCTTTTAACATTGGGGTTCCTAGATAATATTTAGAATTTTTTTGCATCCCTTAAATATATAATTTCTGTATTTTACATGAGAGGGAATATGGAGTTGGTGTATATACTCCAAAATAGAGTAGAATAGGGCATTGTATATTTTGTCTGAGAAATTATATTCAGAGCAATTTTGTTTTTAACATTTGGGTACCTAGATAATATTTAGATTTTTTTGATTTTGTTAAAATAATAATTTCGGTATTTCACATGAGAGAGCATACTGAATTTGCTTATATACTTTTAGAGAGAGTAGAATAAGGCATTGTATATTTTTTCTAACACACTATATTCAGAGCCAGTTTCTTTTAACTTTGGGGCGCCTAGATATTATTTATATTTTTTTCAATTCACGTAAAATAAGAATTTCTGTATTTTACATGACAGAGTATATTGAGTTGGTGTATATTCTCCAATATAAAGTGGAAAAGGGCATTGTATATTTTTTCTGACAGATTATATTCAGAGAAATTTTTCTTTTAACATTGGGGTGCCTAGATAATATTTAGATTTTTTTGACTCCCTTAAATATAGAATTTCAGTATTTTACTTGAGAGAGCATATGGTGTTGGTGTATATACTCCAAAAAAAAGTAGAATAGGACATTGTATATTTTTTCTGACAGTGTATATTTAGAGCAATTTTGATTTTAACATTGGGGTGTGTAGATAATGTTTACATTTTTTTCGATTTGCTTAAATATAGAATTTCTGTATTTTACATTAGAGAGCATATGGAGTTGGTGTATATACTCCAAAACAGAGTAGAAAAGTGCACTGTATATTTTTTATGACAGATTATATTCAGAGCAATTTTGTTTTTAACATTGGGGTGCCTAGATAATGTTGAGATTTTTATGATTCGGGTAAAGTTAGAATTTCTGTATTTTACATGAGAGAGCATACTGAGTTGGTGTATATACTGTAAAACAGAAAAGAATAAGGCATTGTATATTTTTTCTAACAGACTATATTCAGAGACATTTTCTTTTAACTCTGGGGCGCCTAGATCTTATTTAGTTTTTTTCCGATTCACGTAAATTTCGGATTTCTGTATTTTACGTGAGAGAGCATATTGAGGTGGTGTATATACAACAAAAGACAGTAGAAAAAGGCATTTTATATTTTTTCTGTCAGATTATATTCAGAGAAATATTGCTTTTAACATTGGGTTGCCTAGAATATATTTAGATTATTTCAATTCGGGTAAAATTAGAATTTCGTTATTTTATATGAGAAGGCATATTGAGTTGGTTTATATACTCCAAAACAGAGTATAATAGGGCATTGGATATTTTTTCTGACAGATTATACTCACAGCAATTTTGTTTTTAACATTGAGGTGCCTAGATAATATTTAGATTTTTTTCGATTCTCTGAAATATAGAATTTCTGTATTTTACATGAGAGAGCAAATGCAGTTGGTGTATATACACCAAAAGAAAGTAGAATAAGGCATTGTGTATTTTTTTCTGACAGATTATATTCAGAGCAATTTTGTTTTTAACACTGGTGTGCCTACATAATATTTAGATTTTTTTTGATTCGCTTAAATATAGAATTTCTGTATTTTACATGAGAGAGCATTTGGAGTTATTGTATATACTCCAAAACAGAGTATAATAGGGCATTGGATATTTTTTCTGACAGATTATACTCACAGCACTTTTTTTTTAACATTGAGGTGCCTAGATAATATTTAGATTTTTTTCGATTTCCTGAAATATAGAATTTCTGTATTTTACATGAGAGAGCAAATGGAGTTGGTGTATATACTCCAAAAGAAAGTAGAATAAGGCATTGTGTATTTTTTTCTGACAGATTATATTCAGAGCATTTTGTTTTTAACATTGGTGTGCCTAGATAATATTTAGATTTTTTAAGATTCGCTTAAATATAGAATTTCTGTATTTTACGTGAGAGAGCATATGGAGTTGGTGTATATACTCCAAAAATGAGTAGAAAAAGGCATGGTATATTTTTTCTTACAAATAATATTCAAATCGATTTTGTTTTTAACATTGGGGTGCCTAGATAATATTTAGATATTTTCGATTTGCTTAACGATAAAATTTCTGTATTTTACATGAGAGAGCATATTGAGTTGGTGTATATACTCCAAAACAGAGTAGAATAGGGCATTGTATATTTTTTATGACAGTTTATATTCAGAGCAATTTTGTTTTGAACATTGGGGTGCATAGATAATATTTAGATTTTTTCAACTCGGGTAAAAATAGAATTTCTGTATGTTACAAGAGAGAGCATAGTGAGTTGCTGTATATACTCCAAAACAGAGTAGAAAAAGGCATTGTATATTTTTTCTGACAGACTATATTTAGAGCCATTTTCTTTTAACTTTGGAGCGCCTAGATATTAATAAGATTTCTTACCGATTCGCATAGAATTAGAATTTCGGTATTTTACATGAGAGAGCATACTGAGTTGGTGTATATACCCCAAAACAGAGTAGAAAAAGGAATTGTATATTTTTTTTAAAAGACTATATTTAGAGCCATTTTCTTTTAACTTTGGGGCGCCTAGATATCATTTAGATTTTTATCGATTCACGTAAAATTAGAATTTCGGTATTTTCCATGAGAGAGCATATTGAGTTGTGTATATACTACAAAACAGAGTAGAAAAGGGCATTTTATATTTTCTCTGACATATTATATTCAGCTCAATTTTGCTTTTAACATTGGGGTGCCTATAAAATATTTAGATTTTTTTCGATTTGCTTAAATATAGAATTTCTGTATTTTACAGTAGAGAGCATATGGAATAGGTGTATATACTCCAAAACAGAGTAGAATAGGGCACTATATATTTTTTCTGACAGATTATATTAAAAGCTATTCTGTTTTTAACATTGAAGTGCCTAGATAATATTTAGATTTTTACGATTCGGGTAAAATAAGAATTTCTGTATTTTACATGAGAGAGCATATTGAGTTGGTGTATATAGTACAAAACAGTGTAGAATAGAAATTTAATATTTTTTCTGATAGATTATATTCAGAGCAATTTTGTTTTTAACATTGTGGTGCCTCGATAATATTTAGATATTTTTGGATTTATGTAAATTTAGAATTTCTGTATATTTTATGAGAGAGCATACTGAATTATTTTATATACTCCAAAACAGAGTAGAATAAGGCATTGCATATTTTTTCAACAGAGTGTATTCTGAGCCATTTTTCTCTAAATTTGGGGCTCCAAGATATTATTTAGATTTTTTTCGATGCGCGTAAAATTAGAATTTCAGAATTTTACATGAGAGAGCATATTGAGTTGTGTATATACTCCAAAACTGAGTAGAAAAGGACAGTGTATATTTTTTCTGACAGACTATATTCAGAGTAATTTTGCTTTTAACATTGCAGTGCCTAGATAATATTTAGATTTTTTTCGATTTGCTTAAATACAGAATTTCTGTATTTTATATGAGAGAGCATATGGAGTTGGTGTATATACTCCAAAATAGAGTAGAATAGGACATTTTATAGTTTTTCTAACAGAATATATTCCAAAAAATTTTGTTTTTAACATTGGGGTGCCTAGATAATATTTAGATTTTTTTGATTCGGGTAACATTAGAATTTCGTTATTTTACATGAGAGAGCATACATAGTTGGTGTATATACTCCAAAACATAGTAGAATAAGGCATGGTATATATTTTCTAACAGACTATATTCAGAGCCATTTTCCTTTTACTTTGGGGCGCCTAGATATTATTAAGATTTTTCTCGGTTCACGTAAAATTAGAATTTTGGTATTTTACATAAGAGAGCATATTGAGTTGGTGTATATACTCCAAAACAGAGTAGAAAGGGGCATTGTATACTTTTTCTGACAGATTATATTCAGAGCAATTTTGCTTTTAACATTAGGGTGCCTAGATAATTTTTAGATTTTTTCGATTCTCTTAAATATAGATTTTCTGTATTTTACATGAGAGAGATTATGGAGTTGGTGTATATACACCAAAACAGAGTAGAATAGGGCATTGTATATTTTTTCTGACTGATTATATTCAGAGAAATTTTGTTTTTAACATTGGGGTGCCTAGATAATATTTAGATGTTTTTCAATTCACGTAAATTTAGAATTTCAATATTTTACATGAGAGTGCATACTGAGTTGTTGTATATACTCCAAAGCAGAGTAGAATAGGGCATTG
Organism: Callithrix jacchus; assembly: GCF_049354715.1. Lineage (NCBI taxonomy): Eukaryota > Metazoa > Chordata > Mammalia > Primates > Cebidae > Callithrix > Callithrix jacchus. The sequence continues at coordinate 54,519,085 of NC_133519.1, forward strand.
TATATTTTTTCTGACAGATTATATTCAGAGCAATTTTGTTTTTAACATTGGGGTGACTAGATTATATTTAGATTTTTTCAATTCGAGTAAAATTAGAATTTCTGTATTTTACGTGAGAGAGCATATTCAGTTGGTGTCTATACTACAAAACAGAGTAGAAATGGGCATTGCATATTTTTTCTGACAGATTATATTCAGAGAAATTTTGCTTTTAACATTGGAATGCCTATATAATTTATAGTTTTTTTTCAATTCGCTTCAATATAGAATTTCTGTATTTTACATGAGAGAGAATATGGAGTTGGTGTATATACTCCAAAACAGAGTAGAATAGAACATTGTATATTTTTTCTGACAGATTATATTCAAAGAAATTTTGTTTTTAACATTGGGGTGCCTAGATAATATTTAGATATTTTCGATTCATGGAAAATTAAAATTTCTGTGATTTACATGAGAGAGCATATTGAGTTGGTGTATATACTCCAAAACAGAGTAGAATAGGGCATTGTATATTTTTTATGACACATTATATTTGGAGCAATTTTGCTTTCAACATTGGGGTTCCTATATAATATTTAGAGTTATTTCGATTCACGTAAAATTAGAATTTCGGTATTTTACATGAGAGAGCATTCTTCCTTGGTGTATATACTCCAAAACAGAGTAGAATAAGGCATTGTATATTTTTTCTAACAGAGTATATTCAGAGCCATTTTCGTTTAACTTTGGTGCGCCTAGATATTATTTAGATTTTTTTCGATTCGCGTAAAATTTGAATTTCGGTAATTTACATGAGAGAGCATATTCAGTTTGTTTATATACTCAAAAACAGAGTAGAAAAGGGCATTGTATATTTTTTATGACACATTATATTCGGAGCAATTTTGCTTTTAACGTTGGGGTTCCTATATAATATTTAGATTTTTTTAGATTCACATAAATTTAGACATTTGGTATTTTACATGACAGAGCATACTGAGTTGGTGTATATACTATAAAACAGAGTACAAAAAGGCATTGTATAGTTTTTCTAACAGACTAGATTCAGAGCCATTTTCTCTTAACTTTAAGTCCCCTAGATATCATTTAGATTTTTATCGATTCGGTAAAATTAGAATTTCGGTATTTTACATGAGAGACCATATTGAGTTGGTGTATATAGTACAAAACAAAGTAGAAAAGGGCATTGTATATTTTTTCTGATAGATTATATTCAGATCAATTTTGATTTTAATATTGGGGTGCCTAAGTAATATTTAGATATTTTTCGATTCGCTTAAATATATGATTTCTGTATTTTACATGAGATAGCATATGGAGTTGGTGTATATACTCCAAAACAGAGTATAATAGGGCATTGTATATTTTTTCTGACAGATTTTATTCAGAGAAATTTTGTTTTCAACATTGGAGTGCCAATATAATATTTAGCTTTTTTCGATTTTGGTAAAATTAGAATTTCTGTATTTTACGTGACAGAGCATACTGAGTTGTTGTATATACTACAAAACAGAGTAGAAAAGGGCATTGTATATTATTTCTCACAGACTATATTCAGAGCAATTTTGCTTTTAACATTGGGGTGCCCAGATAATATTTAGATGTTATTCAATTCGCTTAAATATAGAATTTCTGTATTTTACATGAGAGAGCATATTGTGTTGCTGTATATACGTCCAAACAAAGTAGAATAGGTCATTATATATTTTCTGTGACAGATTATATTCAGAGCAATTTTGTTTTTAACATTGGGGTGCCTAGATGATATTTATATTGTATTTCGATTCACGTAAAATTAAAATTTTTGTTTTTTTCTTGAGAGAGCATACTGAGTTGGTTTATATACTCCAAAACTGAGTAGAATAAAACATTGTATATTTTTTATAACAGACTATATTCAGAGCCTTTTTCTTTTAAATTTAAGGCGCCTATATATTATTTAGATTTTTTTCAATTCACGTAAAATTAGAAGTTCATAATTTTACATGAGGGAGCATACTCAGTTGTTGTATATACTCCAAAACAGAGTAGAAAAGGGCATTGTATATTTTTTATGACAGATTATATTCAGAGAAATTTTGTTTTTAACATTGGGGTGTCTGGATAATATTTAGATTTTTTTCGATTCACGTAAAATTACAATTTCGGTACTTTACATGAGAGAAAATACTGAGTTGGTGTATATACTACAAAACAAAGTAGAAAAGGGCATTGTATATTTTTTGTGACAGATTATATTCAGAAAACTTTGGCTTTTAACATTGGAATGCCCAAATAATATTTAGATGTTTTTCGATTCGCTTAAATACAGAATTTCTGTATTTTACATGGGAGAGCATATTGTGTTGGTGTATATACTCCAAAACAGTGTAGAATAGGTCATTGTATATTTTCTCTGACAGTATATATTCAGAGCAATATTGATTTTAACATTGGGGTGTCTAGATGATATTTAGATTTTTTTGGATTCATGTAAATATACAATTTCTGTATTTTCCATGAGAGAGCATATGGAGTTAATGTATATTTTCCAAAACAAAGTATAATAGTGCATTTCATATTATTTCTGATAGATTATATTCAGAAAAATTTTGTTTTTAACATTGGGGTGCCTAGATAATATTTAGAATTTTTTCAATTCACGTAAAATTAGAATTTCTGTTTTTTACATGAGAGAGCATACTGACTTGGTGTATATACTCCAAAACAGAGTACAATAAGGCATTGTATATTTTTTATAACAGACTATATTCAGAGCCTTTTTCTTTTAACTTGGGGACGCCTCGATAATATTTACATTTTTTTCCATTCGTGTAAAATTAGGATTTCGGTATTTTATATAAGAGAGCATACTGAGTTTGTTTATATACTCCAAAACAGAGTAGAATAGGGCATTGTATATTTATTATGACAGATTATATTCAGAGCAATTTTGTTTTTAACATTGGGGTGCCTAGATAATATTAAGGTTTCTTCAAATCGGGTAAAATTAGAATTTCTGTATTTTACAAGAGAGAGAATATTGAGTTGGTTTATATACTACAAAACAGAGTAGAAAAGGGCATTGTATATTTTTTCTGACAGATTATATTCAGAGCAATTTTGCTTTTAACATTAATGTGCCTAGATAATATATAGATTTTTTTCGATTTGCTTAATATACTTTTTCTGTATTTTACATGAGAGAGCATATGGAGTTGGTGTATATACTCCAAAACAGAGTAGAATAGGGCATTTTATATTTTTATGACAGATCATATTCATAGCAATTTTGTTTTTGACATTAGGGTGCCTAGATAATATTTAGATATTTTTGATTCGGGTAAAATTAGAATTTCGTTATTTAACATGAGAGAGCATACTTAGTGTGTGTATATACTCCAAATCAAAGTAGAATAAGGCATTGTATATTTTTTCTCACAGACTATATTCAGAGCCATTTTCTTTTAACTTTCGACCGCCTAGATATTATTAAGATTTTTTTAGATTCACGTAAAATTAGAATTCTGGTATTTTACATTAGAGAGCATATTGAGTTGGTGTATATACAACAAAACAGAGTAGAATAGGGCATTGTATATTTTTTCAGACAGATTATATTCAGAGAAATTTTGCTTTTAACATTGTGGTGCCTAGATACTATTTAGATTTTTTTCGATTCACGTAAAATTAGAATATCAGTATTTTACATAAGAGAGCATATGGAGTTGGTGTATATACTCCAAAACAGAGTAGAATTGGGCATTGTATATTTTTTCTGACAGATTATATTCAGAGCAATTTTATTTTTAACACTGAGGTGCCTAGATAATATGTAGATTTTTTCGAATCGGGTAAAATTAGAATTTCTGTATTTTACATGAGAGAGCATCCTGAGATGGTGTATATACTCCAAAATAGAGTAGAATAAGGCATTGTATATTTTTTCTAACAGACTATATTCAGAGCCATTTTCTTTTAACTTTGGAGGGCCTAGATATTATTTAGATTCTTGTCGATTCGCGTAAAATTAGAATTTCATTATTTTACATTAGAGAGCATATGGAGTTGGTGTGTATACTCCAAAACAGAGTAGAAGTGGGCATTGTATATTTTTATGACAGATTATATTCAGAGCGATTTTGTTTTTAACATTGCGGTGCCTAAATAATATTTAGATTTTTTTCGATTCGGTTAAATATAGAATTTCTGTATTTTACATGAGAGAGCATATGGATTTGTTGTATATGCTCCAAACAGACTAGAATATTGTATATTTTTTCTGACAGATTATATTCAGATTTTTTTTGATTCGCTTAAATATAGAATTTCCGTATTTGATAAGAGAGCATATGGAATTGGTTTATATACTCCAAAACAGAGTAGAAAAGGAAAGTGTATATTTTTTCTGACAGATTATATTCAGAGGAATTTGGTTTTTTACATTGGAATGCCTAGACAATATTTAGATTTTTTTGATTCCGGTTAACTTACAATTTCTGTATTTTACATGAGAGAGCATACTGAGTTGGTGTATATACTCCAAAACAGAGTAGAATAAGTCATTGTATATTTTTCTAACAGACTATATTCAGAGCCATTTTCTTTCAACTTTGGAACGCCTAGATATTATTTAGATTTTTTTCAATTCACGTAATATTAGAATGTAAGTATTTTACATGAGAGAGCATATTGAGTTGGTGTATAAACTCCAATACAGTGTAGAAAAGGGACTAGTATAATTTTCATGACAGATTATATTCAGAGCATTTTTTCTTTTAACATTGGGGTGCCTAGATAGTATTTAGATTTTTTTCAATTCACGTAAATTTAGAATTTCGATATTTTACATTAAAGAGCATACTGAGTTGGTGTATATATTCCAAAACGGAGTAGAATAGGGCATTGTTTATTTTTTCTGAAAGATTATATTCAGAAAAATTTTGATTTTAACTTTCGCGTGCCTAGATAATATATAGCTTTTTTTCTATTTGCTTTAATATGGAATTTCTGTATTTTAAATGAGAGAGCATATGGAGTTGGTGTATATACTCCAAAACAGAGTAGAATAGGGCATTGTATATTTTTTCTGACAGATTATATTCATAGCAATTTTGTTTTTAACATTGGGGTGCCTACATAATATTTTGATTTTTTGATTCGGGTAAAATTAGAATTTCGGTATTTTACATGATAGAGCATAAGGAGTTTGTGTATATACTCCAAAACAGAGTAGAATCGGGCATTGTATATATTTTCTGACTGATTATATTCAGAGCAATTTTTCTTTTAACATTGGGGTGCCTACATAATATTTAGACTTTTTTCGATTCATTTAAATATAGAATTTCTGTATTTTACATGACAGAGCATACTGAGTTGGTGTATATACTCCAAAACAAAGTAGAATAAGGCATTGTATATTTTTTCTAAGAGACTATATTCACAGCCATTTTCTTTTAACTTTGGGGCACGTAGATATTTTTTAGATTTTTTTTGATTTGCGTGTAATTAGAATTTCTGTATTTTACATGAGATAGCATATTAAGTTGGTGTATATACTACAAAACCGAGTAGAAATGGGCATTGTATATTTTTTCTGACAGATTATATTCAGAGCGATATTGTTTGTAACATTGCGGTTTCTAGATAATATTTAGATTTATTTCGATTCGCTTAAATATAGAATTTCTTTATTTTACATGATAGAGCATATGAAGTTGGTGTATATACTTTAAAACAGAGTTGAATAGGACCTTGTATATTATTTCTGACGGATTATATTCAGAGCAATTTTTTTTTTAACACTGGGTTGCCTAGATAATATTTAGATTTTTTCGGTTTGGGTAGAATTAGAATTTCTGTATTTTACATGAGAGAGCATTTTGAGTTGATGTATATACTACAAAGCAGAGAAGTAAAGGGCATTCTATATTTCATCTGACAGATTATATTAAGAGCAATTTTGCTTTTCAAATTGGGTTGCCTAGATAATATCTAGAATTTTTTGGGTTCGCTTAAATATAAATTTCTGTATTTTACTTGAGAGAGCATATAGAGTTTGTGTATATACTTCAAAACAGAGAAGAATAAGGCATTGATTTTCTTTTTTACAGACTACATTTAGAACCATTTTCTTTTAACTTTGGGGCGCCTAGATATTATTTAGATTTTTTTCGTTTCGCCTAAAATTAAAATTTCGGTAATTTATATGAGAGAGCATATTGAGTTGGTATATATACTACAAAACAGAGTAGAAAAGGGAATTGTATATTTTTTCTGACAGATTTCATTCAGAGCAATTTTGTTTTTAACATTGGGGTGCCTAGATAATATTTAGATTTTTTTCGATTCGCTTAAATATAGAATTTCTGTATTTTACAGGAGAGAGCATATGGAGTTGTTGTATATACTCAAAAACAGAGTAGAATAGGGCATTTTATCTTTTGTTTCACACAATATAATCAGAGCCATTTTGTTTTTAACATTGAGGTGCCTAGATAATATTTAGATATTTTCGATTCGGGTAAAATTAGAATTTTATATTTTACATGAGAGAACATCCTGAGTTGCTCTATATACTCCAAAACAGAGTAGAATAAGGCATTGTATATTTTTTCTAACAGACTATATTCAGAGTGATTTTCTTTTAACTTTGGGGCGCCTAGATATTATTTAGATTTTTTTTGATTCGCCTAAAATTAGGCTTTCGGTATTTTACATATGACAGCATATTGAGTTGGTGTATATACTCCAAAATAGAGTAGAAAAAAGTATTGGATATTTTTTCTGACAGATTATATTCAGAGCAATTTTGCTTTAACATTGGGGTGCCTAGATAATATTTAGATTTTTTTCGATTCGCTTAAATATCGAATATTTGTATTTTACATGAGAGTGCATATGAAGTTGGTGTATATACTTTAAAACAGAGTAGAATAGCGCATTGTATATTTCATCTGACAGATTATATTCAGAGCAATTTTGTTTTTAACACTGGGGTGCCTAGATAATATTTAGATTATTTTTGATTCACGTAAAATTAGAATTTCTGTATTTTACATTAGAGAGCACACTGAGTTTGTGTATGTACTTCAAAAAAGAGTAGAATAAAGCGATGTATTTATTTTTCTAACAGACTATATTCAGAGCCATTTTCTTTTATTTTTGGGGCGTCGAGAATTTGTTTAGATTTTTTTCGATTCGTGTAAATTTTGAATTTCTGTATTTTACGTGAGTGAGCATATTGAGTTGGTGTATATACTACAAAACAGAGTAGAAAAGGGCATTGTATATTTTTTCTGACAGATTTTATACAGAGCAATTTTGTTTTTAACATTGGGGTGCCTAAATAATATTTAGATTTTTTTCGATTCACGTAAAATTAGAATATCTGTATTTTACATAAGAGAACATACTGAGTTGGTGTTTATACTCCAAAACAGAGTAGAATAAGTCATTGTATATTTTTTCTAACAGACTATACTCAGAGTCATTTTCTTTTAACTTCGGGGTGCCTAGATATTATTTAGATATTTTCGATTCACGTAAAATTAGAATTTCTGTATTTTACATTCGAGAGCTCCCTGAGTTAATGTATATACTCCAAAACAGAGTAGAATAAGGCACTGTGTATTTTCTCTAACAGACAATATTCGGAGCCATTTTATTTTAACTTTCGGGCGCCTAGATATTATTTTTATTTTTTTTTGATTCGCCTAAAATTAGAATTTTGGTATTTTACATGAGAGAGCATATTGAGTTGTTGTATATACTCCAAAACAGAGTAGAAAAGGGCATTGTATATTTTCTCTTACAGATTGTATTCAGAGCAATTTTGCTTTTAACATTGGGGGGCCTAGATAATATTTAATTTTTTTCAATTCGAGTAGAATTAGAATTTCTGTATTTTACATGACAGAGCATATTGAGTTGGTGTATATACTACAAAACCGAGTAGAAAAGAGCATTGTATATTTTTTCTGACAGATTATATTCAGAGCAACTTTGCTTTTAACATAGGTGTGCCTAGATAATATTTAGATTTTTTTCGATTCGCTGAAATATAGAATTTCGATATTTTACATGAGAGAGCATATGGAGTTGGTGTATATTCTTAAAAACAGATTAGAATAGGGCATCTTATATTTTTTCTGACAGAGTATATTCAGAGCAATTTTGTTTATAACATTGGGGTGCCTAGATAATATTTAGATTTTTGCGATTTGGGTAAAATTAGAATTTCTCTATTTTATATGACAGAACATCCTGAGTTAGTGTATATACTCCAGAACAGAGTAGAATAAAACATTGTATATTTCTTCTAACAGAATATATTCAGAGCCATTTTCTTTTAACTTTGGGGCGCCTAGATATTATTTAGATTCTTTTCAATTCACGTAAAATTAGAATTTCGGTATTTTATGTGAGAGAGCATATTGAGTTTGTGTACATACTACAAAACAGAGTAGAAAAGGGCATTGTGTATTTTCTCTGACAGATTATATTCAGAGCAATTTTGCTTATAACATTGGGGTGCCTAGATAATATTTAGATTTCTTTCGATTTGCTTAAATATAGTATTTCTGTGTTTTACATAATGGAGCATATGGAATTAGTGTATATACAACAAAACAGAGTAGAAAAGAGTATTGTGTATTTTTTCTGACAGATTATATTCAGAGCTATTTTCTTTTAACATTGGGGTGCCTAGATAATATTTAGATTTTTTTCAATTCTCTTAAATATAGAATTTCTGTGTTTTACATGAAAGAGCATATGGAGTTGATGTATATTCTCCAAAACAGAGTAGAATAGGGCATTTTATATTTTTTCTGACAGATTATATTCAGAGCAATTTTGTTATAAACATTGGGGTGCCTACATAATATTTTGATTTTTTCGATTCAGGTAAAATTAGAATTTCTGTATTTTACATGAGAGAGCATATTGAATTGGTGTATATACTAAAAACAGTGTAGAAAAGGGCATTGTATATTATTTCTGACAGATTATGTTCAGAGCAATTTTGCTTTTAACATTTGGGTGCCTAGATAATATTTAAATTTTTTTGATTTGCTTAAATATTGAATTTCTGTTTATTACATGGGAGAACATACTGAGTTGCGTTATATACTCCAAAACAGAGTAGAATAGGGCATTATATATTTTTTCTGACAGATTATATTCAGAGAAATTTTGCTTTCAAAATTGAGGTGCCTAGATAATATTTAGATTATTTTCGTTTCGCTTAAATATAGAATTTCTGTATTTTACATGAGTGAGCATATGAAGTTGGTGTATATACTACAAAAAAGAGTAGAATAGGGCATTGTATATTTTTTCTGACAGATTATATTCAGAGCAATTTTTTTTATCATTGAAGTGCCTAGATGATATTTATATTTTTTTCGATTCACATAAAATTAGAATTTTGGTATTTAAGATGAGAGAGCATACTGAGTTCGTGTACATACTCCAAAACAGAGTAGAAAAGGCATTGTATATTTTCTCTAACAGATTGTATTCAGAGAATTTTTTTTTAACATTGGGGTGCCTACATAATATTTAGATTTTTTTGATTCGGGTAAAATTAGAATTTCTGTATTTTACATGAGAGAGAATATTGAGTTGGTGTATATACTACAAAACAGAGTAGAAAAGGGCATTTATATCTTTTCTGACAGATAATATTCAGAGCAATTTTGCTTTTAATATTGTGGTGCCTATATAATATTTAGATTTTTTTCAATTCCCTGAAATATAGAATTTCTGTATTTTACAGGAGAGAGCATATGGAGTTGGTGTATATACTCCAAAACAAAGTAAAATATGGCATTGTATATTTTTTCTGACAGATTATATTTAGAGCAATTTTGTTTTTTACATTCAGATGCCTAGACAATATGTATATTTTTTCTATTAGGGTAGAATTAGAATTTCTGTATTTTACATGAGAGAGCATATGGAGTTTTGTATATACTCCAAAACAAAGTAGAATAAAGCATTGTATATTTTTTCTGACAGACTATATTCAGAGCAATTTTGTTTTAAACATGGGGGTGCCTAGATAATATTTAAATTGTTTTCGGTCACTTAAATATAGAATTTCTGTATTTTACATTATAGAGCATATGGAGTTGGTGTATATACTCTAAAACAGAGTAGAATAGTGCATTGTATATTTTCTTGGACAGATTATATTCAGAGCAATTTAGTTTTTAACATTCGTGTGCCTAGATAATATTTAGATTTTTTCGATTCGGGTAAAATTAGAATTTCAGTATTTTACATGAGATAGCATACTGAGTTGGTGTATATACTCCAAAACTAAGTAGAATAAGGCATTCTGTATTTTTTCTAACAGACTATATTAAGAGCCATTTTATTTTAACTTCGAGGCGCCTAGGTGTTATTTACATTTCTTTCGATTCGCGTAAAATTAGAATTTCTGTATTTTACATGAGAGAGCATATGGAGTTGGTGGATATACTCCAAAACAGAGTAGAAATGGACACTGTATATTTTTTCTGACAGATTATATTCAGAGAAATTTTGATTTTAACATTGGGATGCCTAGATAATATTTAGATTTTTTTCGATTCACGTAAAATATGAATTTCGGTATTTTAAGTGAGAGAGCATACTGAGTCGGTGTATACACTTTAAAACAGAGTAGAATAGGACATTGTACATTTTTTCTGACAGATTATATTCAGAGCAATTTTGATTTTTACATTGTGGTGCCTAGATAATATTTAAATTTTTTTCGATTCACTTAAATATAGAATTTCTCTATTTTACTTGAGAGAGCATACTGAATTGGTGTATATACTCCAAAACAGAGTAGAATAGGGCATTGTATATTTTTGCTGACAGATTATATTCAGATAAATTTTACTTCTAACATTGGGGTGCCTAGATAATATTTTGATTTTTTTGATTCAGGTAAAATTTGAATTTCTGTATTTTACATGAGAGAGCACATTTATTTAGTGTATATACTAAAAATAGAGTAGAATATTGCATTGTATATTTTTCCTGACAGATTGTATTTAGAGCTATTTCTCTTTTAACATTCGAGTGCCCAGATAATATTTAAATTTTTTTCGATTCGCTTCAATATAGAATTTCTCTATTTTACATGAGAGAGCATACTGAGTTGGTTTATATACTCCAAAACAGAGAAGAATAAGGCATTGTATATTTTTTTTAACAGACTATATTCCGAGCCATTAAGTTTTAACTTCGGGGCGTCTAGATATCATTAAATTTTTTTAGATTTGCGTAAAATTAATATTTCGGTATTTTACATGAGAGAGCATATGGAGTTGGTGTATATACCCCAAAACAAAGTAGAAAAGGGCATTGTATGTTTTTTCTGACAGATTTTATGCAGAGCAATATTGTTTTTAACATTGAAGTGCCTAGATAATATATAGATTTATTTCGATTCACGTAAAATTAGAATTGCGGTATTTTACTTTAGAGAGCATACTGAGTTGGTGTATATACTCCAAAACAGAGTAGAATAGGGGATTGAATATTTTTTGTGACAGATTATATTCAGAGCAATTTTGTTTGTAACATTGCGTTTTCTACATAATATTTTGATTTTTTCAATTCTGGTAAAATTAGAATGTTGGTATTTTATATGAGAGACCATACTGAGTTGTTGTACCTACTCCATAACAGAGTAGAATATGGCATTGTATACTTTTTCTGAAAGGTTATATTCAGAGCAATTTTGTTTTTAACATTGGCATGCCTACATAATATTTAGATTTTTTCGATTCTTACAAAATTAGAATTTCTGTATTTTACATGTCAGAGCATATTTAGTTGGTGTATATACTACAAAACAGAGTAGAAAATGGCATTGTGTATTTTTTTGACAGATTATATTCAGAGCAATTTTGCTTTTAACATTGGGGTGCCTAGATAATATTTAGATATTTCTCGATTCTCTTAAATATAGAATTTCTGTATTTTACATGAAAGAGCATATTGAGTTGGTGTATATAATACAAAACAGAGTAGAATAGGGCATTGTATATTTTTTCTTTCAGATTATATTCAGAGTAATATTGTTTTTAACATTGAAGTGCCTAGATAATGTATAGATTTTTTTCGATTCACGTAAAATTAGAATTGCGGTATTTTACATTAGAGAGCATACTGAGTTGGTGTATATACTCCAAAACAGAGTAGAAAAGGTCATTGTATATTTTTTCTGACAAATTTTATTCAGAGCAATTTTGTTTTTAACATTGGGGTGCCTAGATAATATTTAGATTTTTTTCAATTCGCTTAAATATAGAATTTTTGTATTATACATGAGAGAGCATATGGAGTTGGTGTATATACTCCAAAACACAGTAGAATAGGGCATTACATATTTTTTCGGACAAAGTATATTTAGAGCAATTTTTCTTAACACTGGAGTGCCTAGATAATATTTAGATTATTTTCAATTCGGGTAAAATTAGAATTTAGGTATTTGACATGAGAGAGCATCCTGAGTTGGTGTATATACTCCTAAACAGAGTGGAATAAGGCATTGTATATTTTTTCTAAAAGACTATATTCAGAGCCATTTTTTTTAACTTTTGGGATCCTAGATATTATTTAGATATTTTGATTCACCTAAAATTAGAATTTCCGTATTTTACATGAGAGACCATGTTGAGTTGGTGTATATACGCCAAAACAGAGTAGAAAAGAGCCTTGTATATTTTTTCTCACAGATTATATTCAGAGCAATTTTGCTTTTAACATTGGGGTGCCTAGATAATATTTATATCTTTTCGATTCGGGTAGAATTAGAATTTCTGTATTTTACATGACAGAGCATATTGAGTTGGTGTTTATACTACAAAACAGAATAGAAGAGGGCATTGTATATTTCTTCTGACATATTATATTCAGAGCAATTTTTCTTTTAACATTGGGATGTCTAGATAATATTTACATTTTTTCGGTTCGGGTAAAATTAGAATTTCTGTATTTTACATGAGAGAGCATATTTAGTTGGTGTATACACTACAAAACAGAGTAGAAAAGGGCATTGTATATTTTTTCTGACCGATTATATTCAGAGCAATTTTGCTTTTAACATTGGGGTACATAGATAATATTTAGATTTTTTTCGATTTGCTTAAATATACAATTTGTGTATTTTACTTGAGAGAGCATACTGAGTTGGTGTATATACCTCAAAATCGAGTAGAATAGGGCATTGTATAATTATTGTGACAGACTATATTAAGAGCAATTTTGCTTTTAACATTGGGGTGCCTAGATAATATTTAGATATTTTTCGACTCGAGTCAAATTAGAATTTCGGTATTTTATAAGAGAGAGCATATTGAGTTGTTGTATATACGCGAAAACAGAGTAGAAAAAGGCATTGTATATTTTTTATGACAGAATATACTCAGAGCAATTTTGCTTTTGACATTGGGGTGCCTAAATAATATTTAGATTTTTTTCGATTCGCATAAATTTATAATTTCGGTATTTCACATGAGAGAGCATATTGAGTTGGTTTATATACTCCAAAATAGAGTAGAAAAGGGCATTGTAGATTTTTTCTGAGGGAATATATTCAGAGCAATTTTGCTTTTAACATTGGTTTGCCTAGATAATATTTAGATCTTTTTTGATTCGCGTATAATTAGAATTTTTTTATTTTACATGAGAGAGCATATTGAGTTGTTGTATATACTCCAAAACAGAGTTGAAAAAGGCATTGTGTATTTTTTCTGACGGATTATATTCAGAGCAATTTTGCTTTTAACCTCGGGGTGCCTAGATAATATTGAGATTTCTTTCAATTCGCGTAAATTTAGAATTTTGGTATTTTAAATGAGAGAGCATATTGAGATGCTGTATATACTCCAAAACTGAGTAGAAAAAGCATTGTATATATTTTCTGATAGATTATATTCATAGCAATTTTGCTACTACCATTGTGGTGCCTCGATAATATTTATATTTGATTTGATTAGCGTTAATTTAAAGTTTCGGTATTTTACATGAGAGAGTATATTGGGTTTGTGTACATATTCCAAAGCATAGTAGAAAATGGCATTGTATATTTTTTCTGGAAGATTATATTCAGAGAAATTTTGCTTTTAACAATGGGTGCCTAGGTAATATTTAGATATTTTTCAATTCATGTAAAATTAGAATTTCTGTATTTTACATGAGAGAGCATATGGAGTTGGTGTATATACTCCAAAACAGAGTAGGAAACTGCATTGTATATTTTTTTGACAGATTATATTCAGAGCAATTTTGTTTTTAACATTTGGGTGCCTAGATAATATTTAGATTTTTTCAATTCATGTAAAATTAGAATTTCTGTATTTTAAACGAGAGAGCATACTGAGTTCGTGTATATCCTCCAAAACATAGTAGAGTAAGGCATTGTATATTTCTTCTAACAGACTATATTCAGAGCCATTTTCTTTTAACTTTGGGGTGAATTGATATTATTTAGATTTTTTTCGATTCTCGTAAAATTAGAATTTGAGTATTTTACATGAGAGACCATATTGAGTTGGTGTAGATACTCCAATACAGAGTAGAAAAGGGCACTGTATATTTTTTATGACAGATTATATTCAGAGAAATTTTGATTTTAACATTGTGGTGCCTAGATAACATTTAGATTTTTATCGATTCGCTAAAATATAGAATTTCGGTATTTCACATGAGAGAGCATACTGATTTGGTGTATATACTCCAAAACAGAGTAGAAAAGGGCATTGTATATTTTCTCTGACAGACCATATTAAGAGAAAATTTGCTTTTAACTTTGGGGTGCCTAGATAATATTTCGATTTTTTTTGATTCACGTAAAATTAGAATTTCAGTATTTTACATGAGAGAGCATACTGAGTTGGTGTATTTATTCCAAAACAGAGTAGAATAAGGCATTGTATATTTTTTCCAACAGACTATATTTAGAGCCATTTTCTTTTAACTTTGGGGCGCCTAGATATTATTTAGATTTTTTTGGATTCGCCTAAAATTTGAATTTCGGTATTTTACATGAGAGAGCATACTGAGTTGGTGTATATACTTCAAAACAGAGTTGAATAAGGCATTGTATAATTTTTCTAACAGACTATATTCACAGCCATTTTCTTTTAACTTTGGGGCACCTAGATATTATTTAGATTTATTTGAATTCGCGTAAAATTAGAATTTCGGTATTTTACATGAGAGAGCATATTGAGTTGGTTTATATACCCAATAACAAAGTAGAAAAAAGCATTGTATATTTTTTTGACAGATAATATTCAGAGCAATTTTGCTTTTAGCATTGGGCTGCCTAGATAATATTTAGATTTTTTTCGAGTTGCTTAAATATAGAATTTCTGTATTTTACCTGAGATAGCATATTGACTTGGTGTAGATACTAAAAAATAGAGCAGAATACGTCATTGTATATTTTTTATGACAGATTATATTAAGAGCAATTTTGTTTTTATTATTGGGGTGCCTAGATAATATTTAAATTGTTTTCAATTCACGTAGAATTAGAATTTCGGTACTTTAAATGAAAGAGCATACTGAGTTGGTGTATATATTCCAAAACAGAGTAAAATAAGGCATTGTATATTTTTCAAACACACTATATTCAGAGCCATTTTTTTTTAAATTTTGGGTGCCTAGATATTATTTAGATTATTTTAGATTGGCGTAAAATTAGAATTTTTGTATTTTACATGAGAGAGCATATTGTGTTGGTGTATATACTGAAAAACAGGAGAACAGGGCATTGTACATTTTTCCTGACAGATTATATTAAGAGTAATTTTGCTATTAACATTCAAGTGCCTAAATAATATTCAGAATTTTTTCGATTCACTTAAATTTAGAATTTCGGTATTTTACATGAGAGAGCATACTGAGTTCGTGTATATACTACAAAACAGAGTAGAATAAGGCATTGTATATTTTTTCACACACACTATATTCAGAGCCAATTTCTTTTAAGTTTGGAGCACCTAGATATTATTTAAATTTTTTTCAATTCATAAAAAGTTAAAATTCTGTTATTTTACTTGAGAGAGCATATTGAGTTCGCGTATGTACTAGAAAACAGAGTAGAAAAGGGCATTGTATATTTTTTCTGACTGATTATAATAAGTAAAATTTTGCTTTTAACATTCGGGTGCCTAAATAATATTTGATTTTTTTCGATTCACGTAAAATTAGAATTTCTGTATTTTACATGAGAGAGCATAATGAGTTGGTGTATATACTCCAAAACAGAGTAGAATAAGGCATTGTATATTTTCTCAAACAGACTATATTCAGAGCCATTTTCGTTTAACTTTGGGGCGCCTAGATATTACTTTGATTTATTTCGATTCGTGTAAAATTAGAATTTCCCTATTTTACATCAGAGAGCATATTGAGTTGGTGTATATACTACAAAACAGAGTAGGAAAGGGCATTGGATATTTTTTCTGACAGATTATATTCAGAGCAATTTTGCTTTTAGCATTGGGGTGCATAGATAATATTTAGATTTTTTTCGATTCGCTTAAATATAGAATTTTTGTATTTTATATGACAGAGAATATGGAGTTGGTGTAGATACTAAAAAACAGAGTAGAATATGTAATTATATATTTTTTCTGACAGATTATATTCAGAGCAATTTTGTTTTTAACATTACGGTGCCTAGATAATATTTAGATTTTTTTCGATTAACGTAAAATTAGAATTTCGGTATTTTACATGAGAGACCATACTGAGTTTGTGTATATACTCCAAAACATAGTAGAAAAAGGCATTGTATATTTTTTCTAACGGACTATATTCAGAGTCATTTTCATTTAGCATTGGGGCACCTAGATATTATTTAGATTATTTTCGATTCACGTAAAATTAGAATTTCGGTATTTTACTTGAGAGAGCGTACTGAGTTTGTTTATATACTTCAAAACAGAGTAGAAAATGCATTGTATATTTTTTCTGACAGCTTATATTCAGAGCAATTTTGCTTTTAACATTGGGGTGCCTAGATAATATTTAGATTTGTTTCGATTCAATTAAATATAGAATTTCAGTATTTGACATGAGAGAGTATATGGAGTTGGTGTATATACTCCAATACAGAGTAGAATAGGACATTGTATATTTTTTCTGAAAGATTATATTCAGAGAAATTTTGTTTTTAACATTGGGGTGCCTAGATTATACTTATATTTTCTTTGAATCGCTTAAATATAGAATTTTTCTATTTTACATGAGAGAGCATGTGGAGTTGGTGTATATAGTACAAAACAGAGTGGAAAACGGCATTGTATATTTTCTCTGACAGACTATATTCAGAGCAATTTTTCTTTTAACATTGGGGTGCCTAAATAATATTTAGATTTTCTTCAATTCGCTTAGATATACAATTTATGTATTTTACATGAGACAGCATGGGGAGTTGGTGTATATATTCCAAAACAAAGTAGAATAAGACATTGTATATTTTCTCTAACAGACTATATTTAGATCCATTTTCTTTATCTTTGGCGCGCATAGATATTATTTAGATTTTTTCCAATTCGCGTATAATTAGAATTTTGCTATTTTACATTAGAGAGCATACTGAGTTGGTGTATATACCCCAAAACAGAGTAATAAATGGCATTGTATATTTTATCTAACAGTCTATATTAAGAGCCATTATCTATTAAGTTTGGGGCGCCTAGATATTATTTAGATTTTTTTCGATTCACGTATACTTAGAATTTCCATATTTTACATGAAAGAGCATATTGAGTTAGTGTATATACTACGAAACAGAGTAGAAAAGGGCATTGTATATTTTTTCTGACAGATTATATTTAGAGCAATTTTGTTTTTAACATAGGGGTGCCTAGATAATATTTAGATTTTTCTCGAGTCTCTTAAATATAGAATTTCTGTATTTTACATGAGAGAGCATATGGAGTTGGTGTATACCTTAAAATAGAGAAGAATCGGGCATTGTATATTTTTTCTGACAGATTATATTCAGAGCAATTTTGTTATTAACATTGGGGTGCCTAGATAATTAGATTATTTCGATTCGCGTAAAATTAGAATTTCTGTATTTTACATGACAGAGCATACTGAGTTGGTGTATATACTCCAAAACATAGTAGAATACGGCATTGTATATTTGTTCTAACAGACTATATTCAGAGCCATTTTCTTTTAACTTTGGGTCGACAGGTTATTATGTAGATTTTTTTCAATTCACGTAAAATTAGAATTTTGGTATTTTACATGAGAGAGCATATTGAGTTGGTGTATATACTCCAAAACAGAGTAGAAAAGGGCATTGTATAATTTTTATGACAGATTATATTCAGAGCAATTTAGTTTTTAACATTGGGCTGCCTAGATAATATTTAGATTTTTTCGATTCGGGTAAAATTTTAATTGCTGTGTTTTACATGAGAGAGCATACTGAATTGGTGTATATACTCCAAAACAGAGTAGAATAAGGCATTGTATATTTTGTCTAACAGACTATATTCAGAGCCACTTTCTTTTAACTTTGGGTCGCCTAGATATTATTTAGATTTATTTCGATTCACGTAAAATATGAATTTCGGTATTTTACATGAGAGAGCATACTGAGTTGGTGTATATACTCCAATACAAAGTAGAAAAGGCATTTGTATAATTTTTATGACAGATTATATTCAGAGCAATTTTGCTTTAACATCGGTGTGCCCAGATAATATTTAGATTTTTTTCGATTCACGTAAAATTAGAATTTCGGTATTTTACATGAGAGAGTGTACTGAGTTGGTGTATATATTCAAAAACAGAGGACAATATGGCATTGTATATTTTTTTAACAGATTATATACAGAGCAATTTTGTTTTAAACATTTGGGTTCCTAGATAATTTTTAGATATTTTCGATTCGGGTAAAATTAGAATTTCTGTATTTTACATGAAAGAGCATATTGATTTGGTGTATATACTACAAAACAAAGTAGAAAAGGGCATTGTATATTTTTTCTGACCGAATATATTCATAGCACTTTTGCTTTTAACGTTGTGGTGCGTAGATAATATATAGATTTTTGTAGATTCGCATAAATATAGAATTTCTGTATTTTACATGATAGAGCATATGGAGTTGGTGTATATACTCGAAAAAAGAGTAGAAGAGGGCATTGTATATTTTTTATGACAGAGTATATTCAGAACTATTTTGTGTTTAACTTTGGGGTGCCTAGATAATATTTAGATTCTTTTCGATTCGCTTAAATATAGAATTTCTGTATTTTATATGAGAGAGCAGGTAGAGTTGGTGTATATACTCAAAAACAGAGTAGAATAGGGCATTGTATATTTTCTCTGACAGATTATATTCAGAGCAATTTTGTTTTTAACATTGAGTTTCTAGATAATATTTAGATTTTTTCGATTCGGGTAAAATTTGAATATCTTTATTTTACAGGAGAGAGCATACTGAGTTCCTGTATATACTCCAAAACATAGTAGAATAAGGCATTGTATATTTGTTCTAACAGACTATATTCAGAGCTTTTTTCTTTTAACTTTGGAGAGCCTAGATATTTTTTAGATTTTTTTTGATTCACGTAAAATTTGAATTTGGGTATTTTACATGAGAGAGCATATTGAGTTGGTGTATATACTCCAATACAGAGTAAAAAAGGGCATTGTATAATTTTTATGACAGATTATATTCAGAGCAATTTTGCTTTTAACATTGGGGTGCCTAGATAAGATTTAGATTTTTTTTGATTCACGTAAAATTAGAATTTCAGTATTTTACATGAGAGAGTATACTGAGTTGGTGTATATATTCCAAAACAAAGTAGAATTTGGCATTGTATATTTTTTTGACAGATTATATTCAGAGCAATTTTGTTTATAACATTGGGGTGCCTAGATTATATTTATATTTTTTTGATTCGAGTAAAATTCGAATTTCTCTCTTTTACATGAGAGAGCATATTGAGTTGGTGTATATACTTCAAAACAGAGTAGAAACGGGCATTTTATATTTTTTCTGACCGAAAATAGTCACCGCAATTTTGCTTTTAACATTGGGGTGCCTTGATAATATTTAGATTTGGTTCGATTCACTTAAATATAGAATATCTGTTTTTTACATGAGAGAGCATGTGGAGTTGGTGTATATACCCAAAAACAGAGTAGAATAGGGCATTGTATATTTTTTCTGACAGATTATATACAGAGAAATTTTGTTTTAAACATTGGGGTGCCTAGGTAATATTTATATTTTACTATTCCAGTAAAATTAGAATTTCTGTATTTTACATGAGAGAGTACACGAAGTTGGTGTATATACTCATAAACAGAGTAGAATAAAACATTGTATATTCTTTCTAACAGACTATATTTAGAGCCATTTTATTTTAACTTTGTGGCCCCTAGATATTATTTAGATTTTTTTCGATTCACGTAAAATTAGAATTTTGTTATTTTACATGAGAGAGCATACTGAGTTGGTGTACATACTCCAAAACAGAGTAGAATAAGGCATTGTATATTTTTTCTACCATTCTATATTAAGAGACATTTTCTTTTAACTTTGGGGCGCCTAGATATTATATAGATTATTTTCGATTCGCATATAATTAGAATTTCCATATTTTACATGAGACAGCATATTGAGTTGGTGTTTATACTCCAAAACAGAGTAGAAAAGGGCATTGTATATTTCTTCTGACAGATTATATTTAGAGCAATTTTGTTTTTAACATTGGGGTACCTAGATAATATTTAGATTATTTTCGATTCGCTTAAATATAGAATTTCTGTATTTTACATGAGAGAGCATATGGAGTTGGTGTATATACTCCAAAACAGAGTAGAATAGGGCGTTGTATATTTTTTCTGACAAATTTTATTGAGAGCAATTTTGTTTTTAACAATCGGGTGCCTAGATAACATTTAGATTTTTTTCGAATCACGTAAATTAGAATTTCTGTATTTTCCATGAGAGAACATACTGAGTTGGTGTATATACTCCAAAACAGAGTGGAGTAAGGCGTTGTATATTTTTACTAACAGAGTACATGAAGAGCCATTTTCTTTTAACTTTGGGGTGCCTAGATATTATTTAAATATTTTTCGATTCGCCTGAATTTATAATTTCGGTATTTTACATGAGAGCATATTGAGTTGGTGTATATACTCAAAAACAGAGTAGAAAATGGCATTGTATATTTTTTTGACAGATTATATTCAGAGGAATTTTGTTTTAAACATAGGGGTGCCTAGGTAATATTTAGATTTTAACTATTCTGGTAAAATTAGAATTTCTGTATTTTATATGAGAGAGTAGGTAGAGTTGGTGTATATACTCCAAAACAGAGTAGAATAAGTCATTTTATAGTTTCTCTGACAGACTATATTCAGAGCCATTTTCTTTTAACTTTGAGGCCCCTAGATATTATTTAGATTTTCTTCGATTCACATAAAATTAGAATTTCGGTATTTTACATGAGAGAGCATTCTGACTTGCTGTATATACTCCAAAACAAAGTCGAAATGGGAATTGTATATTTATCCTGACATTATATTCAGAGCAATTTTGCTTTTAACATTAGCGTGCCTAGATAATATTTAGTTTTTTTTCGATTCGCGTAAATATAGAATTTCGATATTTTACATGAAAGAGCATACTGAGTTGGTGTATACACTCCAAAACAGAGTAGAATAAGGCATTGTGTATTTTTTCTAACACACTCTATTCAGAGCCATTTTCTTTTATCTTTGGTGCGCGTAGATTTTATTTAGAATTTTTTCGATTCGCCTAAAATTAGAATATCAGTATTTTACATGAGAGAGCATATGGAGTTGGTTTATATACTCCAAAACAGAGTACAATAGGGCATTGTATATTTTTTTGACAGATTATATTCAGAGCGATTTTGTTTTTAACATTGGGGTGCTTAATAATATTTAGATTTTTTTCGATTCGGTTTAATATTGAATTTCTGTATTTAACATGTGAGAGCATATGGATTTGGTGTATATGCTCCAAACAGACTAGAATATTGCATATATTTTCTGACAGATTATAATCAGATTTTTTTTGATTCGCTTAAATATAGAATTTCTGTGTTTGATAAGAGAGCATATGGAGTTGGTTTATATACTACAAAACAGAGTAGAAAAGGGCAGTGTATATTTTTTCTGACAGATTATATTCAGAGGAATTTGGTTTTTAACATTGGAATGCCTAGATAATATTTAGATTTTTTTGATTCCGGTTAACTTACAATTTCTGTATTTTACATGAAAAAGCATACTGAGTTGGTGAATATACTCCAAAACAGAGTAGAATAAGTAATTGTATATTTTTCTAACAGACTATATTCAGAGCCATTTTCTTTCAACTTTGGGGTGCCTAGATATTATTTAGATTTTTCTCAATTCACGTAATATTCTAATGTAAGTATTTTACATGAGAGAGCATATTGAGTTGGTGTACATACTCCAAAATAGAGTAGAAAAGGGCATTGTATATTTTTTCTGACAGATTATATTCAGAGCAATTTTGCTTTTAACATTGGTTGCCTATATAATATTTAGATTTTTTTCGATTTGCTTAAATATAGAATTTCTTCATTTTACATGAGAGAGCATATCGAATTGGTGTATATACTCCAAAAGAGAGTAGAATAGGGCATTGTGTATTTTTTCTGACAGATTATATTCGGAGAAATTTGCTCTTTAACATTGGGGTACCTAGATAATATTTAGATATTTTTGATTCGTGTAAAATTAGAATTTCTGTATTTTACATGAGAGAGCATACTGAGTTGGTGTATATATTCCAAAACAGAGTAGAATAGGGCATTGTATATTTTTTCAGAAAGATTATATTCACAGCAATTTTGTTTTTAACATTAGTGTTCCTAGATAATATTTAGATTTTTTCGATTCGGGTAAAATTAGAATTTCTGTATTTTACATGAGAGAGCATACTGAGTTTGTGTATGTACTACAAAACAGAGTATAAAAGGGCATCTTATATTTTTTCTGACATATTCTATTCAGAGCAAATTTACTTTCAACATTGGGGTGCATAGATAATATTTAGATTTTATTCGATTTGCTTAAATATAAAATTTCTGTATTTTACATGAGAGAGCATATGGAGTTGGTGTATATACTCCAAAAAAGAGTAGAATGGGGCATTGTATACTTTTTCTGACTGATTATATTCAGAGCAATGCTGCTTTTAACATTGGGTTGCCTAGATAATATTTAGATTTTTTCGATTCAGGTAAAATTAGAATTTCTCTATTTTACATGAGAGAGCATCCTGAGTTGGTGTATATACTCCAAAACAGAGTAGAATAAGGCATTGTATATTTTTTCTAACAGACTATATTCAGAGCCATTTTCTTTTAACTTTGGAGCGCCTAGATATTATTTAGATTCTTGTCGATTCGCGTAAAATTAGAATTTTAGTATTTTACATTAGAGAGCATATGCAGTTGGTGTGTATACTCCAAAACAGAGTAGAAGAGGGCATTGTATATTTGTTTGACAGATTATATTCAGAGCGATTTTGTTTTTAACATTGGGGTGCTTAATAATATTTAGATTTTTTTCGATTCGGTTAAATATTGAATTTCTGTATTTTACATGTGGGAGCATATGGATTTGGTGTATATGCTCCAAACAGACTAGAATATTGTATATTTTTTCTGACAGATTATAATCGGATTTTTTTGATTCGCTTAAATATAGAATTTCTGTATTTGATAAGAGAGCATATGGAGTTGGTTTATATACTACAAAACAGAGTAGAAAAGGGCAGTCTATATTTTTTCTGACAGATTATATTCAGAGGAATTTGGTTTTTAACATTGGAATGCCTAGGTAATATTTAGATTTTTTTGATTCCGGTTAATTTACAATTTCTGTATTTTACATGAAAGAGCATACTGAGTTGGAGAATATACTCCAAAACAGAGTAGAATAAGTCATTGTATATTTTTCTAACAGACTATATTCAGAGCCATTTTCTTTCAACTTTGGGGCGCCTAGATATTATTTAGATTTTTTTCAATTCACGTAATATTCGAATGTAAGTATTTTACATGAGAGAGCATAGTGAGTTGGTGTATAAAATCCAATACAGTGTAGCAAAGGGCATAGTATAATTTTTCTGACAGATTATATTCAGAGCAATTTTGCTTTTAAAATTGGGGTGCCTAGATATTATTTAGATTTTCTTGATTCGCTTAAATATAGAATTTCTTCATTTTACATAAGAGAGCATATGGGGTTGGTGTATAAACTTTAAAACAGATTAGAATAGGGCATTCTATATTTTTTCTGACAGACTATATTCAGAGCAATTTTGTTTTTAACATTGGAGTGCCTAGATAATATTTAGATTTCTTTTGATTCGCGTAAAATTAGAATTGCTGTATTTTACATAAGAGAGCATACTGAGTTGGTGTATATATTCCAAAACAGAGTAGAATAAGGCATTGTATATTTTTACTAACAGAGTACATGAAAAGCCATTTTCTTTTAACTTTGGGGTGCCTAGATATTATTTAGAATTTTTTCGATTCGCCTAAATTTATAATTTCGATATTTTACATGAGAGAGCATATGGACTTGGTGTATATACTCCAATACAGAGTACAAAAGGGCATTTTGTATTTCTTTTGACAGAATATATTAAGAGCAATTTTGTTATAAACATTGGGGTGCCTAGGTAATATTTAGATTTTTACTATTCTGGTAAAATTAGAGTTTCTATATTTTACATGAGAGAGTACACGAAGTTTGTGTATATACTCCAAAACAGTGTATAATAAAACATTGTGTATTTCTTTAACAGACTATATTCAGAGACATTTTCTTTTAACTTTGGGTTGCCTAGTAATTATTTAGATTTTTTTCGATTCACGTATAATTAGAATTTCCGTATTTTACATGAGATAGCATATTAAGTTGGTGTATATACTACAAAACAGAGTAGAAAAGGGCATTGTATATTTTCTCTGACAGACTATATTCAGAGAAATTTTGCTTTTAACATTGGGGTGACTAGATAATATTTAGATTTTCTTCGATTCGCTTAAATATAGAATTTCTGTATTTTACATGAGAGAGCAGGTGGAGTTGGTGTATATACTCCAAAACAGAGTAGAATAAGGCATTTTATATTTTTTCTGACAGAATATATTAACCATAATTTTGTTTTTAACATTAGGGTGTCAAAATAATGTTTAGATTTTTCGATTCGGGTAAAATTAGAATTTCGATATTTTACATGAGAGAGCATATGAAGTTGGTGTATTTACTTTAAAAGAGAGTAGAATAAGTTATTGTATATTTTCTCTGACAGACTATATTTAGAGCCATTTTCTTTTAAATTTGTGGCGTCTAGATATTATTGAGATTTTTTTCGATTCGCTTATATATAGAATTTCTGTATTTTACATGAGAGAGCATACTGAGTTGGTGTATATACTCCAAAACAGAGTAGAATAGGGCTGTATATTTTTTCTGACAGATTAGATTCAGAGTAATTTTGTTTTTAACATTGGGGTGCCTAGATAAATTTTGGTGTTCGATTCTGGTAAAATTAGTATTTCTGTATTTTACCTGAGAGAGCATATTTAGTAGGTGTATATATTACAAAACAGAGTAGAAAAGGGCATTGTATATTTTCTCTGACATATTATATTCAGAGCAATTATGCTTTTAACATTGGGGTGCGTAGATAATATTGACATATTTTTCAATTTGCTCAAATATAGAATTTCTCTATTTTACATGAGAGAGCATATGGATTTGGTGTATATACTCCAAAACAGAGTAGAATAGGGCATTGTATATTTTTTCTGACAGATTTTTTTCAGAGCAATTGTACTTTTAACATTCGGGTGCCTAGATAATATTTAGATTTTTTCAATTCATGTAAAATTAGAATTTCTGTATTTTACATCAGAAAGCATATTGAGTTGTGTATATTCTCCAAAACAGAGTAGAATAAGGAAATGTATATTTTTTATAACAGACTATATTGAGAGAGATTTTCTTTTAACTTTGGGGCGCCTAGATATTACTTAGATTTTTTTTCGATTCACGTAACATTAGAATTTCGGTAATTCACAGGAGAGAGCGTATTGAGTTGGTGTATATACTCCAAAACAGAGTAGAAAAAAGCATTGTATATTTTCTCTGACAGCTTATATTCAGAGCCATTTTGCTTTTAACATTGGGTTGCCATGATAATATTGAGAATTTTTTCGATTCGCTCAAATATAGAATTTCTGTATTTTACATGAGAGAGCATATGGAGTTGGTGTATATACTCCAAAACAGTGTAGAATAGGGCATTGTATATTTCTTCTGACAGATTACATTCGGAGCAATTTGGTTTTTAACTTTGGGGTGCCTAGATAATTTTTAGATTTTTTCGATTCGTGTAAAAGTAAAATTTCTATATTTTACATGAGAGAGCAAACTGAGTTGGTGTATATACTCCAAAACAGAGTAGAATAAGCCATTTTATAGTTTCTCTGACAGACTATATTTAGAGCCATTTTCTTTTAAGTTTGTGGTGCCTAGATATTATTTAGATTTTTTTCGATTCGCGTAAAATTAGAATTTCGGTATTACATCAGAGAGCATACTGACTTGGTGTGTTTAATCCAAAACCGAGTAGAAAAGGGCATTGTATATTTTTTCTGACAGATTATATTCAGAGTAATTTTTCTTTTAACATTCGGGTGCCTAGATAATATTTAGATTTTTATCGATTCATGTAAATTTTGAATTTCGGTATCTTACATGAGAGAGCATACTGAGTTGTTGTATACACTCCAAAACAAAGTAGAATAAGGCATTGTATATTTTTTCTAACAGACTACATTCAGAGCCATTTTCTTTTAACTTTGTGGTGCCTAGATATTATTTATATTTGTTACGATTCACGTAAAATTAGAATTTCGGTATTTTACATGAGAAACCATGTTGAGTTGGTGTATATACTCCAAAACAAAGTAGAAAAGGGCATTGTATACTTTTTCTGACTAATTATATTCAGAGCAATTTTGTTTTTATCATTGGGGTGCCTAGATAATATTTAGATTTTTTTCGATTCACGTAAAATTAGAATTTCGGTATTTTACACGAGAGAGCATACTGAGTTGGTGTATATACTCCAAAACAGAGTAGAATAAGGCATTGTATATTTTTCTTAAAGAGTATATTCAGAGCCGTTTTCTTTTAAATTTGGGTCGACTAGATATTATTTAGATTTTTTTCGATTCGCGTAAATTAGAATTTCGGTATTTTACATGAGATAGCATACTGAGTTGGTGTATATACTCCAAAACAGAGTAGAATAGGGCATTGTATATTTTTTCTGACAGATTATATTAAGAGCAATTTTTCTTTTGACATTGGGGTGCCTAGATAATATTTAGAATTTTTTCGATTCGCTTAAATATAGAATTTCTGTATTTTACATGAAAGAGCATATAGAGTTAATGTATATACTCCAAAACAGAGTAGAATAGCGCATTGTATATTTTTTCTGACAGTTTATATTCAGAGCAATTTTGTTTTAAACATTGGGATGCATAGATAATATTTAGATTATTTTGATTCGGGTAAAACTCTAATTTTTGTATTTTACACGAGAGAGCATACTGAGTTGGTGTATATACTCCAAAACATAGTAGAATAAGGTATTGTATATTTTTTCTAACAGACTATATTCAGAGCAATTTTCTTTTAACATTGGGGCGCCTAGATATTATTTAGATTTTTTTCGATTCACATAAAATTAGAATTTCGGTATTTTACATGAGAGAGCATATTGAGTTGCAGTATATACTCCAAAACAGAGTAGACAAGGGCATTTTATATTTTGTGAGACAGACTATATTCATAGCAATTTTGCTATTAACATTGGGGTGCCTAGATAATATTTAGAACTTTTTCGATTCGCTTAAATATAGAATTCCTGAATTTTAAATGAGAGAGCATATGGAGTTGGTGTATATACTTTAAAACAGAGTAGAAAAGGGCATTGTATATTTTTTCTGACAAATTATATTCAGAGCAATTTTTTTTTAACATTGGGTGTCTAGATAATATTTAGATTTTTTCGATTCGCTTAAATATAGAATTTCTGTGTTTTACATGAAAGGGCATATGGAGTTGGGGTATATACTCCAAAATAGAGTAGAATAAAGCATGCTATATTTTTTCTAACTGACTATATTCATAGATATTTTCGTTTAACTTTGTGGTGCCTAGATATTATTTACATTTATTTCGATTCGTGTAAAATTAGAATTTCGGTATTTTACATGAGAGAGCATATTGAGTTGGTGTATATACTCCAAAACAAAGTAGAAAAGGGCATTGAATACGTTTTCCGACAGATTATATTCAGAGCACTTTGTTCTTAACATTGGGGTGCCTAGATAATATTTAGAATTTTTCGATTCTGGTAAAATTTAATTTTTGTATTTTACGTGAGAGAGCATACGGATTTGTTGTATTTACTCCAAAACAGAGTAGAATAAGGTATTGTATATTTCTTCCAACAGACTATATTCATACCCATTTTTGTTTAACTTTGGGGCACCTAGATAATATTTAGATTTTTTCGATTCACTGAAATATACAATTTCTGTATTTTACATTAGAGAACAGGTAGAGTTGGTGTATATACTCAAAAACAAAGTAGAAAAGGGCATTGTATTTCTTTTGACAGGTTATTTTCAGAGAAATTTTGTTTTTAACATTGGGGTGCCTAGATAATATTTAGATTATTTCAATTTGGGTAAAATTAGAATTAATGTATTTTACACGAGAGAGCATACTGAGTTGGTGTGTATACTCCAAAATATAGTAGAATAAGGCTTTGAATATTTTTTCTAACAGACTATATTCAGAGCAATTTTCTTTTAACATTGGGGCGCCTAGATATTATTTAGATTTTTTTCGATTCGTGTAAAATTAGAATTTCTGTATTTTACAAAAGATAGCATATTGAGTTGGTGTATATACTCCAAAACACAGTAGACAAGGGCATTTTATATTTTGTCAGACAGACTATATTCATAGAAATTTTGCTATCAACATTGGGGTGCCTAGATAATATTTAGATTTTATTCGATTCGCTTAAATATAGAATTTCTGTATTTTAAATGAGAGAGCATATGGAGTTGGTGTATACACTCCAAAACAGAGTAGAATAGGGCATTGTATATTTTTGCTGACAGATTATGTTCAGAGCAATTTTGTTTTTAACATTGGGGTGCCTACATAATATTTAGATGTTTTCGATTCGCTTAAATATAGAATTTCTGTATTTTACATGAGAGAGCATATTCAGCTGGTGTATATACTTCAAAATAAAGTAGAATAAAGCATTCTATATTTTTTCTAACTGACTATATTCAGAGCCATTTTCGTTTAACTTTGGGGTGCCTAGATATTATTCAGATTTATTTCGATGCTCGTAAAATTAGAATTTCTGTATTTTACATTAGAGACCGTATGTAGTTGGTATATATACTCCAAAACAGAGTAGAATAAGGCATTGTATATTTTTCCTAACATACTATATTCATAGCCATTTTCTTTTAAATTTGGGGTGCCAAGATATTATTTAGATTTTTTTCTATTCACGTAAAATTATAATTTCGGTATTTTAAATGAGAGAGCATATTGAGTTGGTGTGTATGCTACTGAAACAGAGTAGAAAAAGGCATTGTATATTTTTTCTGACAGATTATATTCAGAGTAATTTTGGTTTTAACATTGGGGTGCGTAGATAATATTTAGATTTTATTCGCTTCGCTTAAATATAGAATTTCTTTATTTTACATGAGAGAGCCAATGGAGTTGGTGTATATACTCCAAAACAGAGTAGAATAGGGCATTGTATATTTTTTCTGGCAGATTCTATTCAGAGCAATTTTGTTTTTAACATTGGAGTGCCTAGATTTAGATATTTTCGATTCGGTTAAAATTAGAATTTCTGTATTTTACATGAGAGAGCATATTGAGCTGTTGTATATACTCCAAAACATAGTAGAATAAGGCATTGTATATTGGTTACAACAAATTATACTCACAGCCATTTTGCTTTTAACGTTGGGTTGCCAAATAATATTTAGATTATTTTTGATTCGCGTAAAATTAGAATTTCTGTATTTTCCATGACAGAGCATACTGAGTTGTTGTATATAGTCCGAAAAAAAGTAGAATAGGACATTTTATATTTTTTATGAAAGATTATATTCCGATGAATTTTGTTTTTAACATTGGGTTGCCTAGATAATATTTAGATTTTTTTCGATTTGCTTAAATATAGAATTTTTGTGTTTTACACGAGAGAGAATATGGAGTTGGTGTATATACTCGATAACAGAGTAGAACAAGACATTGTATATTTTTTCTGACAGATTATATTCAGAGAAATTTTGCTTTTAACATTGGGGTGCCTAGATAATATTTAGATTTTTCTTTGATTCACGTAAAATTAGAATTTCGTTATTTTACATGAGAGAGCTTATTGAGTTCGTTTATATACTCCAAAACAGAGTAGAATAACGCATTGTATATTTTTATAACAGACTATATTCAGAGCAATTTTCTTTTAACATTGGGGCGCCTAGATATTATTTAGATTTTTTTCGATTCACGTAAAATTAGAATTTTGGTATTTTACATGAGAGAGCATATTGAGTTGGTGTATATGCTACAAAACAGAGTAGAAAAGGACATTGTATATTTTTTCTGACAGATTATATTCAGAGCAATTTTAGTTTTATCATTGGGGAGCGTAGATTATATTTAGATTTTTTTCGATTCGCTTAAATATAGAATTTCTGTATTTTACATGAGAGAGCATATGGACTTGGTGTATATACTCCAAGACGAAGTAGAATAGGGCATTGTATATTTATTCTGACAGATTATATTCAGAGAAATTTTGTTTTTAACATTGAAGGGCCTAGATTATATTTAGATTTTTTTGATTCGGTGAAAATTAGAATTTCTATATTTTACCTGAGAGAGCATACTGAGTTGGTGTATATACTCCAAAACATAGTAGAATAAGGAATTGTATATTTGTTCCAACAGATTATATTCAGAGCCATTTTGCTTTTAACGTTGGTTTTCCAAGATAATATTTAGATTCTTTTCAATTCACGTAAAATTAGCACTTCGGTATTTTCCATGAGAGAGCATACTGAGTTGATGTATATACTCCAAAAAAGTGTAGAATAAGGCATTGTATATTTTTTTCTAACACACAAAATTCCAGGCATTTTCTATTAAATTTGGGGCGCCTAGATATGATTTAGTATTTTTTCGATTCGCGTAAAATTAGAATTTCGGTATTTTACATGAGACAGCATATTGAGTTTGTGTATATACTCCAAAACAGAGTAGAATAGGGCATTGTATATTTTTTTAACAGACTATATTCAGAGCCATTTTCTTTTAACTCTGCCACTCCTAGATATTATTTAGATTTCTTTCGAATCGCGTAAAATTAGAATTTGGGTATTTTACATGAGAGAGCATATTGATTTGGTATATATACTGCAATAAAGAGTAGAAAAGGCCATTGTATATTTTTTCTGACAGATTATACTCAGCGCAATTTTGCTTTTAACATTGGGGTGCCTAGATAATATTTAGATTTTTTCGATTCGGGTAAAATTAGAATTTCTGTATTTCACACTAGAGATCATATTGAGTTGGTGTATA
This sequence comes from Callithrix jacchus, assembly GCF_049354715.1. NCBI lineage: Eukaryota > Metazoa > Chordata > Mammalia > Primates > Cebidae > Callithrix > Callithrix jacchus. The sequence continues at coordinate 54,550,864 of NC_133519.1, forward strand.
TACTACAAAACAGAGTAGAAAAGGGCATTGTATATTTTTTCTGACTGATTATATTTACAGCAACTTTATTTTTAACATTAAGGTGCCTAGATTATATTTAGATTTTTTCGATTCACGTAAAATTAGAATTTCCGTATTTTACATGAGAGAGCATACTGAGTTGGTGTATTTACTCCAAAACAGTGTAGAATAAGGCATTGTATATTTTTTTCTAACAGACTATATTCAGAGGCATTTTCTTTTTACTTAGGAGTGCCTAGATATTTTTTAGATTTTTTTTGGTTCGCTGAAATATAGAATTTCTGTATTTTAAGTGAGAGAGCAGGTAGAGTTGGTGTATATATTACAAAACATAGTAGAAAAGGGCATTGTATTTTATTTCTGACAGATTATATTTACAGCAACTTTGCTTTTAACATTGGTGTGCCAAGATACTATTGAGATTTTTTTCGATTCACGTAAAATTAGAATTGCGGTATTTTACATGAGAGAGCGTACTGAGTTGGTGTATTTACTCCAAAACAGAGTAGAATAAGGCATTGTATATTTTTTATAACAGACTATATACAGAGGCATTTTCTTTTTACTTTGGAGCGCCTAGATATTATTTAGATTTTTTTCGATTCGCGTAAAATTAGAATTTGTGTATTTTACATAAGAGAGCATATTTAGTTTGTTTATATACTCCAAAAGAGAGTAGAAAAGGGCATTGTATATTTTTTCTGACAGAGTATATTCAGAGCAATTTTGCTTGTAACATTGGGGTGCCTAGATAATATTTAGATTTTTTCAATTCGGGTAAAATTAGAATTTCTGTATTTCACACGAGAGAGCATACTGAGTTGGTGTATATACTCCAAAACATACTAGAATAAGGCATTGTATATTTCTTCTAACAGACTATATTCAAAGCCATTTTATTTTAACTTTGGGGCGCCTAGATATTATTTAGATTTTTTAGATTTGGGTAAAATTAGAATTTCTATATTTTACATGACACAGCATACTGAGTTCGTGTATATACTCCAAAAGAGAGTAGAATAAGGCATTGTATATTTTTTCTAACAGACTATATTCAGAGGCATTTTCGTTTAACATTAGTGCGCCTAGATATTATTTAGATATTTTTCGAATCGTGTAAAAATAGGATTTCTTTATTTTACATGAGAGAGCATATTGAATTGGTGTATGTACTACAAAAAAGAGTAGAAAAGAGCATTGTATATTTTTTCTCACAGATTATATTCAGAGTAATTTTGCTTTTAACATTGGAGAGCCTAGATAATATTTAGGTTTTTTTGATTTGGGTAAAATTAGAATTTCTGTTTTTTACGTGAGAGAGCATATTGAGTTGGTGTATAAACTCCAATACAGTGTAGAAAAGAGCATAGTATAATTTTTATGACAGATTATATTCAGAGCAATTTTGCTTTTAACATTGGGGTGCCTACATAATATTTTGATTTTTTTGATTCGGGTAAAATTAGAATTTCGGTATTTTACATGATAGAGCATAAGGAGTTTGTGTATATACTCCAAAACGAAGTAGAATCAAGCATTGTGTATATTTTCTGACAGATTATATTCAGAGCAATTTTGCTTTTTACATTGGGGTGCCTACATAATATTTAGACTATTTTTGATTCATATAAATATAGAATTTCTGTATTTTACATGACAGAGCATACTGAGTTGGTGTATATACTCCAAAACAAAGTAGAATAGGGCATTGTTTATTTTCTCTGACAGATTATATTCAGAGCAATTTTGTTTTTAACATTGGAGTGCCTAGATAATATTTAGATTTTTTTTGATTCACGTAAAATTAGAATTGCTGTATTTTACATAAGAGAGCATACTGAGTTGGTGTATATACTCCAAAACAGAGTAGAATAAGGCATTGTATATTTTTGCTAACAGACTATATTCAGAGCCAATTTTTTTTAAATTTGGGGCGCCTAGATATTATTTAGATATTTTTCGATTCGTGTAAAATTAGAATTTCTGTATTTTACATTAGACAGCATATAAAGTTGGTGTATATATTCCAAAACAGAGTATAATAGGGCATTGTATATTTTATTTGACAGATTCTATTCACAGAAATTTTGTTTTTAACATTGTGTCGCCTAGATAATATTTAGATGTTTCCGTTTCGGGTAAAATTAGAATTTCTGGATTTTACATAAGAGAGCATCCTGAGATGGTTTATATACCCCAAAACAGAGTAGAATAAGGCATTGTATATTTTTTCTAACAGACTATATTCAGAGCCATTTTCTTTGAACTTTGGGGCGCCTAGGTATTATTTAGATTTTTTTCGATTCGCGTAAAATTGGAATTTCGGTATTTTACATGAGAGAGCATATGGAGTTGCTGCATATACTCCAAAACAAAGTAGAATAGGAAATTGAATATTTTTTCTGACAGATTATATTCAGAGCAATTTTGTTTGTAACATTGGGTTGCCTACATAATATTTTTATCTTTTCGATTCGGGTAAATTTAGAATTTCTGTATTTTACATGAGAGAGCATACTGAGTTGGTGTATATACTCCAAAACAGAGTAGAATAGAACATTGTATATTTTTTCTGAAAGATTATATTCAGAGCAATTTTGTTATTAACATTGACGTACCTACATAATATTTAGATTATTTCGATTCGGACAAAGTTAGAACTTCTGTATTTTACATATCAGAGCATATTGAGTTGGTGTATATACTAAGAAACAGAGTAGAAAATGGCATTGTGTATTTTTTCTAACAGATTATATTCAGAGCAATTTTGCTTTTAACATTGGGGTGCCTAGATAATATTTAGATATTTTTAGATTTGCTTAAATATAGAATTTCTGTATTTTAGATGAGGGAGCATATAAAGTCGGTGTATATACTCCAAAACAGAGTAGAATAGGGCATTCTATATTTTTTCTGACAGATTATATTCAGAGCTATTTTGTTTTTTACATTGGGTTGACTAAATAATATATAGATTTTTTCGATTCGGGTAAAATTAGAATTTCTGTATTTTACATAAGAGAGCATACTGAGTTGGTGTATATACTCCAAAACATAGTAGAATAAGGCAGTGTATATTTTCTCTAACACACTATATTAAGAGTTATTTTATTTTATTTTTGGGTCTCCTAGATATTATTTAGATTTTTTTCGATTCGCGTAAAATTAGTATTTCTGTATTTTACATGAGAGAGAATATTGAGCTGTTGTATATACTACAAATCAGAATGGAATTGGACATTGTATATTTTTTCTGACAGATTATATTCAGAGCAATATTCCTTTTGACATTGGGGTCCCTAGATAATATTAGATTTTTTTCGATTCACGTATAATTAGAATTTCTGTATTTTATATGAGACAGCATACTGAGTTGGTGTACATACTCCAAAACAGAGTAGAATAAAGCATTGTTTATTTTTTCTGACACATTATATTCAGAGGAATTTTGATTTTAACATTCGGGTGCATAGATGATATATAGATTTTTTTCGATTCGCTTAAATATAAAATTTCTGTATTTTACATGAGAGAGTATACGGAGTTGGTGTATATACTCCAAAATAGAGTAGAATAGGGCATTGTATATTTTTTCTGACCGATTATATTCAGAGCAATTTTGCTTTTTACTTTGGGGTGACTAGATAATATTTAGATTTTTTCGATTCGCTTAAATATAGAGTTTCTCTATTTTACATGAGAGAGCAGGTTAAGTTGGTGTATATACTCCAAAACAGAGTAGAATAAGGCATTGAATATTTTTTCTGACAGATTATATTCAGAGCAATTTTATTTAATACTGAGGTGCATAGATAATATTTAGATTTTTTCGATTCCAGTAAAATTATAGTTTCTGTATTTTATAGGAGAGTGCACCCTGAGATGGTGTATGTACTCCGAAACAGAGTAGAATAAGGCATTGTATATTTTTTGTAGCAAAGTATATTCAGAACCAATTTCTTTTAACCATGGGTCGCCTAGATATTATTTATATATTTTTAGATTCGCGTACAATTTGAATTTCTGTATTTTAAATGAGAGAGCATATGGAGTTGGTGTATATACTCCAAAACAGAGTAGAAAAGGGCATTGTATATTTTTTCTGACCTATTATATTCAGAGCAAGTTTGCTTTTAACATTGGGGTGCCTAGATAATATTTAGATTTTTTTCGATTCGCATAAATATAGAATTTCTGTATTTTACAAGAGAGAGCATATGGAGTGAGTGTATTTACTCAATAACAGAGTAGAATAGGGCATTGTATATTTTTTCTGATGGATTATATTTCGAGCAATTTATTTTTAGATTTTTTCAATTTGGGTAAAATTTGAATTTCTGTATTTTACATTCGAGAGCAGCCTGAGTTGGTGTATATAATCCAAAACAGAGTAGAATAAGGCATTGTGTATTTTTTCTAACAGAGTACATTCGGAGCCATTTTATTATAACTTTGGGGCGTCTAGATATTATTTTGATTTTTTTTGATTCGCCTAAAATTAGAATTTTGGTATTTTACATGAGAGAGCATATTGAGTTGGTGTATATACTCCAAAACAAAGTAGAAAAGAGCATTGTATATTTTCTCTTACAGATTATATTCAGAGCAATTTTGCTTTTAACATTGGGGGGCCTAGGTAATATTTAGTTTTTTTTCGATTCGAGTAGAATTAGAATTTCTGTATTTTACATGACTGAGCATATTGAGTTGGTGTATATACTACAAAACCGAGTAGAAAAGAGCATTGTATATTTTTTCTGACAGATTATATTCAGAGCAACTTTGCTTTTAACATAGGTGTGCCTAGATAATATTTATATTTTTTTCGATTCGCTGAAATATAGAATTTCTGTATTTTACATGAGAGAGCATACGGAGTTGTTGTATATTCTTTAAAACAGATTAGAATAGGGCATCTTATATTTTTTCTTACAGATTATATTCAGAACAATTTTGTTTTTAACATTGGGGTGCCTAGATAATATTTAGATTTTTGCGATTTGGGTAAAATTAGAATTTCTCTATTTTATATGACAGAGCATCCTGAGTTGGTGTATATACTCCAGAACAGAATAGAATAAGGCATTGTATATTTTTTCTAACAGAATATATTCAGAGCCATTTTCTTTTAACCTTGGGGCGCCTAGATATAATTTAGATTCTTTTCGATTCACGTAAAATTAGAATTTCGGTATTATATATGAGAGAGCATATTGAGTTGGTGTACATACTACAAAACAGTGTAGAAAAAAGCATTGTGTATTTTCTCTGACAGATTATATTCAGAGCAATTTTGCTTATAACATTGGGGTGCCTAGATAATATTTAGATTTCTTTCGATTCGCTTAAATATATTATTTCTGTGTTTTACATAATGGAGCATATGGAATTGGTTTATATACTACAAAACAGAGTAGAAAAGGGTATTGTATATTTTTTATGACAGATTATATTCAGAGCAATTTTGTTTTTAACATTGAGGTGCCTAGATAATATTTAGATTTTTTCGATTCGTGTAAAATTAGAATTTCTGTATTTTACATGAGAGAGCATCCTGAGTTCGTGTATATACTCCAAAACAAAGTAGAATAAGGCATTTTATATTTTTTCTAACAGATTATATTCAGAGCCATTTTCTTTTAACTTTGGAGCTCCTAGATATTATTTAGATTTTTTTTGATTCGCCTAAAATTAGAATTTCGGTATTTTACATAAGAGAGCATATGGAGTTGGTGTACATACTCCAAAACAGAGTAGAAAAGGGCATTCTATATTATTTCTGACAGATTTTATTAAGAGAAATTTTTCTTTTAACATTGGGGTGCCTAGATAATATTTAGATTTTTTCGATTGGGGTAGAATTAGAATTTCTGTATTTTACATGAAAGAGCATACTGAGTTGGTGTATATACTCCAAACAGAGTAGAATAAGGCATTGTATATTTTTTCTAACAGACTATATTAAGAGCCATTTTCTTTAAACTTTTTGGCGGCTAAATATTTGTTAGATTTTTTTTTGATTCGCGTAAAATTAGAATTTCGAAATTTTACATGAGAGAGCATATTGAGTTGGTGTATATACTACAAAACAAAGTAGAAAATGCAATTGTGTATTTTTGCTGACAGATGATATTCAGATAAATTTTTCTATTTACATTGGGTTGCCTAGATAATATTTAGATCTTTTTTGTTTTCCTTAAATATAGAATTTCTGTATTTTGCATAAGAGAGCATATGGAGTTGGTGTATATACTCCAAAACAAAGTAGAATAAGGCATTGTATAGTTTTTCTGACAGATTGTATTCAGAGAAATTTTGCTTTTAACATTGAGGTGCCTAGATAATATTTAGATTTTTTTCTATTGTCTTAAATGTAGAATTTCTGTATTTTACATGAGAAAGCATATGGAGTTTGTGTATATACTCAAAAACAGAGTAGAATAGGGCATTGTATAGTTTTTCTGACCGATAATATTCTGAGAAATATTGTTTTTAACATTGGGGTGTGTAGATAATATTTAGATTTTTTTTCGATTCATGTAAAATTAGAATTTCGGTATTTTACATGAGAGAGCATACTGAGTTGGTCTATATACTCCAAAACAGAGTAGAATAGGGAATTGTATATTTTTTCTGACAGATTATATTAAGAGCAATTTTGTTTTTAAAATTGGCGTGCCTACATAATATTTAGATTCTTTCAATTCGGGTAAAATTAGAGTTTCTATATTTTACATTAAAGAGTATATTGAGTTGGTTTATATAATACAAAACAGAGTAGAAAATGACATTGTGTATTTTCTCTGAGAGATTATATTCGGAGCTATTTTATTTTATCATTCGGGTGCCTAGATAATATTTAGATTTATTTCGATTCGCGTAAATTTAGAATTTTGATATTTTACATGAGAGAGCATATTGGGTTAGTGTATATGCGCCAAAAGAAAGTACAAAAAAGCATTGTATATTTTTTCTGACAGATTATATTCAGAGCAATTTTGCTTTTAACATTGGTATGCCTAGATAATATTTAGATTTTTTTCTGTTCGTGTAAAGTTAGAATTTCGGTACTTTGCATGGGAGAGCATATTGAGTTGGTTTATATACTCCAAAACAGAGTAAAAAGGAGAAATGTATATTTTCTCTGACAGATTTTGTTCCGAGAAATTTTGGTTTTTACATTGTGGTGCCTAGATAATATTCAGATTTTTTTCGATCCGCGTAAATTTAGAATTTCGGTATTTTACATGAGAGAGCATATTGGGTTAGTGTATATACTGCAAAACAGAGTAGAAAAATCATTGTATATTTTTTATGACAAATTATATTCAGAGAAATTTTTCTTTTATCATTGGAATGCGTAAATAATATTTAGTTTTTTTCGGTTTGTGTAAAATTTGACCTTCTGTATTTTACATAAGAGAGCATATTGAGTTGGTGTATATATTGGAAAACAGAGTAGAAAAAGGCATTGTATATTTTTTATGACAGATTACATTCAGAACAATTTTGCTTTTAACATTGGGGTGCCTAGATAAAATTTAGAATTTTTAAATTTTCATCAGTTTATAATTTCTGTATTTTACATTAGAGAGCATATTGAGTTGCTGTATATACTTTATAACACAGTAGGAAAGGGCATTGTATATTATTTCTGACAGATTATATTCAGAGCAATTTTGCTTTTTACATTGGGTGCCTCGATAATATTTAGATTTTTTTCGATTCGCGTGAATTTAGAATTTTGGTATTTTACATGAGAGAGCATATTGGGTTGGTTTATATTCTCCAAAACAGAATAGAAAAGGGCATTGTATATTTTCTCTGAAAGATTTTATTCAGAGCAATTTTGCTTTTAACATTGGGGGGCCTACAAAATATTTAGATTTTTTTCAATTCGCGGAAATTTAGAATTTCGGTATTTTACATAAGAGAGCATATTGAGTTGGTGAATATACTCCAAAACAGAGTAGAAAAAAGCATTGTTTATCTTTTCTGACAGATTATATTCAGAGCAATTTTGCTTTTAACATTGGAATGCCTTGACAATATTTCGATTTTTCAGTTCGTGTAAAATATGAATTTCTGTATTTTACATGGGAGAGCATATTGAGTTGGTGCATATACTCCAAAACAGAGTAGAAAAAGGCATTGTATATTTTTTTGACTGATTACATTTAGAGCAATTTTGCTGTTAGCATTCGGGTGCCTAGATAATATTTAGAATTTTTTTAATTTGTGTAAATTTATAATTTTGGTATTTTACATTAGAGAGCATATTGAGTTAATGTATATACTTTAAAACAGAGTAGGAAAGGGAATTGTATACTTTTTCTGACAGATTATATTCAGTGCAATTTTGCTTTTAACATTAAGTGCCTAAATAATATTTAGATTTTTTTCGATTCATGTAAATTTAGAATTTCTGTATTTTACATGAGAGAGCATATTGGGTTGGCGTATATAATCCAAAACTGAATACAAAAGGGCATAGTATATTTTTTTCTGAAAGACTATATTCAGAGCAATTTTGCTGTTAACATTGGGGTGCCTAGATAATATTTAGATATTTTTCGATTCAGGTAAAATTAGAATTTCGGTATTTTACATGAGAGAGCATATTGATTTGGTTTATATACTCCAAAAAAGAGTAGAAGAGGGCATTGTGTATTTTCTCTGACAGACTATATTCAGAGCAATTTTGCTTTTAACATTGAAATACCTAGATAATGTTTAGATTTTTTAAGGTTCGTGTAAAATTTGAAGTTCTGTATTTTACATGGGAGAGCAAAATGAGTTGGTGTATATACTCGAAAACAGAGTAGAAAAAGGCATTTTATACTTTCTCTGACAGATTACATTCAGAACAATTTTGCTTTTTACGTTGGGTTGCCTAGATAACGTTTAGAATTTTTTTAATTTCGTAAATTTATAATTTCGGTATTTTACCTGAGAGAGCATATTGAATTGGTGTATATACTTTATAACAGAGTAGGAAAGGGAATTGTAGATTATTTCTGACAGATTATATTTAGAGCAATTTTGCTTTTAACATTGGGTGCCTAAATAATATTTAGATTTTTTTCGCTTATCGTAAATTTAGAATTTCTGTATTTTATATGAGAGAACATATTGGGTTGGTGTATATACTACAAATCAGAGTAGAAAAATGTATTGTATATTTTTCTGACAGATTATATTCAGAGCAATCTTGCTTTTAACATTGGAGTGCCTAGATAATATTTAGATTTTTTTTATTCATGTAAAATTAGAATTTCGGTATTTTACATGAGAGAGCATACTGAGTTGGTGTATATACCCCAAAACAGAGTAGAATAAGACATTGTATATATTTTTTGACAGATTATATTCAGAGCAATTTTGCTTTTAACATTGGAGTGCCTAGATAATATTTAGATATTTTTCAATTTGCTTAAATATAGAATTTCTGTATTTTACATGGGAGAGCATATGGAGTTGGTGTATATACTCCAAAACAGAGTAGGATAGGCCCTTGTATATTTTTTCTCACATACTATATTTAGAGCAATTTTGTTTTTAACTTTTGGGTGCCTACATAATATTTAGATTTTTTCAATTTGGGTAATATTAGAATTTCTGTATGTTAGATGAGAGAGCATACTGAATTGGTGTATATACTCAAAAACAGAGTAGAATAAGGCATTGTATATTTTTACTAACAAGCTATATTCAGAGGCATTTCCTTTGAACTTTGTGGCGCCTAGATATTATTTGGATTTTTTTCGATTGGCCTAAAATTAGAATTTCGGTATTTTACAGAAGAGAGCATATTGAGTTGGTGTATATACTCCCAAACAGAGTAGAAAAGGGCATTTTATATTTTTTCTGACAGATTATAGTCAGAGCAATCTTGCATATAACATTGGGGTGCCTATATAATATTTAGATTTTTTTGATTCACGTAAAATTAGAATTTTGGTATTTTATATGAGAGAGCATACTCAGTTGGTGTATATACTCCAAAACAGAGTAGAATAAGGCATTGTATATTTTTTTAACAGACTGTATTCAGAGCCATATTCCTTTATCTTTGGGGTGCCTAGATATTATTTAGATTATTTTCGATTTTCGCAAAATTAAAATTTTGGTATTTTACAAGAGAGAGCATATTGAGTTGGTATATATACTCCAAAACAGAGTAGAAAAGGTCATTTTATATTTTTTCTGACAGATTATATTCAGAGGAATTTTGCTTTTAACATTGGAGTTCCTAGATATTATTTAGATTTTTTTTGATTCGCTTAAATATAGAATTTCTGTATTTTAGGTGAGAGAGCATATGGAGTTGGTTTATATACTCCAAAACAGAGTAGAATAAGGCACTGTATATTTTTTCTGACAGAATATATTCAGAGCAATTTTGTTTTTATTATTGGGGTGCCTAGATAATATTTAGATTTTTTCGATTCGGGTAAAATTAAAATTTCTGTATTTTACATTTGAGAGCATACCGAGTTGGTGTATATACTCCAAAACAAAGTAGAATAAGACCTTGTATATTTTCTCTAACAGACTATATTCAGAGCCATTTTCTTTATCTTTGGGGCGCCTAGGTATTATTTAGATTTTTTTCGATTCGCGTAAAATTATAATTTCGTTATTTTACATGAGAGAGCATACTCAATTGGTGTATATACTCCAAAACAGAGTAATATAAGGCATAGTATATTTTTACTAACAGTCTATATTAAGAGCCATATTCTATTAGTTCTGTGGCGCCTAGGTATTATTTAGATTTTTTTCGATTCGCGTACAAGTAGAAATTCGGTATTTTACGTGACAGAGCATATTGAGTTGGTGTATATACTCCAAAACAAAGTGGAAAAGGGCATTGTATATTATTTCTGACAGATTATATTCAGATCAATTTTGCTTTTAACATTGAGGTGCCTAGATAATATTTAGAATTTTTTCGGATCCCTTAAATATAGAATTTCTGTATTTTACATCAGAGGGCATATGGAGTTGGTGTATATACTCCAAAAAAGAGTAGAATAGGGCATTGTATATTTTTTCTGAGAGATTATATTCAGAGCAATTTTGTTTTTAACATTTGGGTGCCTAGATTATATTTAGATTTTTTCGATTTAGTTAAAATTAGAATTTCGGTATTTCACATGAGAGAGCATACTGAGTTTGTTTATATATTTTAAAAGAGAGTAGAATAAGGCATTGTACATTTTTTCTAACACACTATATTTAGAGCCATTTTCTTTTAACTTTAGGGCGCCTAGATATTATTTAGATTTTTTTCGATTCATGTAAAATTAGAATTTCGTTATTTTACATGACAGAGCACATTGAGTTGGTGTATATACTCCAATACAAAGTGGAAGAGGGTATTGTATATTTTTTCTGACAGATTATATTCAGAGAAATTTTTCTTTTAACATTGGGGTGCCTAGATCAAATTTAGATATTTTCGTTTCGCTTAAATATAAAATTTCTGTATTTTACATGAGAGAGCATATGGAGTAGGTGTATATACTCCAAAAAAGAGTAGAAGAGGGCATTGTGTATTTTTCTGACAGTTTATATTCAGAGCAATTTTGATTTTAACATTGGGGTGCCTAGATAATATTGAGATTTTTATGATTCGGGTAAAATTAGAATTTCTGTATTTTACATGAGAGAGCAAACTGAGTTGGTGTATATACTCGAAAACATAGTAGAATAAGGCATTGTATATTTTTCCTAACAAAATATATTCATTGCCATTTTCTTTTAACTTTGTGTTGTCTAGATATTATTTAGATTTTTTTCGATTCGCCTAAAATTAGAATTTCGGTATTATACCTTAGAGAGCATATTGAGTTGGTTTATATACTCCAAAACAGAGTAGAATATGGCATTGTATATTTTTTCTGACTGATTATATGCAGAGCAATTTTGTTTTTAACATTGGGGTGCCTAGATAATATTTAGATTTTTTGGATTGGGGTAAAATTAGAATTTCTTTATTTTACATGAGAGAGCATACTGAATTGGTGTATATACTCAAAAACAGATCAGAATAAGGCTTTGTATAGTTTCTCTAACAGACTATATTCAGAGCCATTTTCTTTTAACTTTGGGGCGCCTAGATATTTTTTAGAATTTTTCCTATTCACGTAAAATTAGAATTTCGGTATTTTACATGAGAGAGCACATTGAGTTGGTGTATATATTCCAAAACAAACTAGATTATGGCATTGTATATTTTTTAGGAAAGATTATATTCAGAGACAAATTGCTTTTAACATTCGGGTTCCTAGATAATGTTTAGATTATTTTCAATTCACGTAAAATTAGAATTTTGGTATTTTACATGAGAGAGCATACTGAGTTGGTGTATGTACTCCAAAACAGAGTGGAAAAGGGCATTGTACATTTTTTCTGTCAGATTATATTCAGAGAAATTTTGCTTTTTACATTGGGGTGCCTAGATAATATTTAGATTTTTTTCGATTCGCTTAAATATAGAATTTATGTATTTTCTATAAGATAGCAAATGGAGTTCTTGTATATACTCCAAGAAAGAGTAGAATAGGGCATTGTATATTTTTTCTGACAGATTATATTCAGAGAAATTTTGCTTTTAACATTGGGGTGCCCAGAAAATATTTAGATTTTTGTCGATTCGCTTAAATATAGAATTTATGTATTTTCTATAAGATAGCAAATGGAGTTGGTGTATATACTCCAAAAAAGAGTAGAACAGGGCATTGTATATTTTTTCTGACAGATTATATTCAGAGAAATTTTGCTTTTAACATTGGGGTGCCCAGATAATATTTAGATTTTTGTCGATTCGCTTAAATAGAGAATTTCTGTATTTTACATTAGAGACCATATGTAGTTTGTGTATATACTCCAAAACAAAGGAGAATAGGGCATTGAATATTTTTTCTGATAGATTATATTCAGAGCAGTTTTGCTCTTAAGATTGGGGTCCGTAGACAATATTTCGATTTCTTTTGATGCGCTTAAATATAGAATTTCTGTATTTTACAGGAGAGAGCATATGGGGTTGGTGTATATACTCCAAAACAGGGTAGAATAGGGCATTCTATATTTTTTCTGACAGACTATATTCAACGCCATTTTGTTTTTCACATATGGGTGCCTAGATAACATTTAGATTTTTTTCAATTCGCTTAAATATAGAATTTTTGTATTTTACATGAGAGAGCATATTGAGTTGATATAGATACTACAAAACAGCGTAGAAAATGGCATTTTATATTTTTTCTGACAGAGTATATTCAGAGCAATTTTTCTTTTAACATTGTGGTGCCTAGATAATATTTTGATTTTTTTCAGTTCACTTAAATATAGAATTTTTGTATTTTACATGAGAGAGCATACTGAACTGGTGTATATAATCCAGAACAAAGTAGAATAAGGCATTGTATATTTTTTCTAACAGACTATATTCAGACCCATTTTCTTTTAACTTTGGGGCCCCTTGATATTATTCAGATTTTTTTCGATTCACGTAAAATTAGAATTTTGCTATTTTACATGGGAGAGTATATTGATTTGGTGTACATACTCCAAAACAGAGTAGAATAGGGCATTGTATATTTTTTGTGACTGATTATATTCAGAGCATATTTGTTTTTAACATTGGGGTGCCTAGATAATATTTAGATTTTTTCAATTCTGCTAAAGTAAGAATTTCTGTATTTTACATAAGAGAGCATATGGAGTTGGTGTATGTATTACAAAATAGAGTAGAATAGGGCATTGTATATTTTTTCTTACAGATTATATTCAGAGAAATTTTGCTTTCAACATTAGGGTTCCTAGATAATATTTAGATTTTTTTTGATTCACTTAAATATAGAATTTCTGTATTTTATATGAGAGAGCATATGGAGTTCTATTTTATACCCCAAAACAGAGTAGAATAGGGCATTGTATATTTTTTCTGACATATTATATTCAGAGCAATTTTGTTTTTATCATTTTGGTGCCTAGACATTATTTAGATTTTTTTCGATTCGCATAAAATAAGAATTTCGGTATTTTACATGAGAGAGCATATTGAATTTGTGTATATACTCCAAAACAGAGTAGACAAGTACATTGTATATTTTGTCAGTCAGATTATATTCAGAGCAATTTTGGTTTAAACATTGGGGTGCCTAGATAATATTTAGATTTTTTTCGATTCACGCAAAATTAGAATTTCGGTATTTTACATGAGAGAGCATACTGTGTTGTTGTATATACTCCAAACCAGAGTAAAAAAGGGCATTGTATTTTTTTTCTGACAGATTATATTGAGAGAAATTTTGTTTTTAACATTGTGGTGCCTAGATGATATTTAGATTTTTTTCGATTCACTTAAATATAGAATTTCTGTATTTTACATGAGAGAGCATGTTTAGTTTGTGTATATACTCGAAAACAGAGTAGAATAGCGCATTGTATATTTTTTCTGAGTGTTTATATTCGGAGCAATTTTGTTTTTAATGTTGGGGTGCCTTGATAATATTTAGATTTTTTCGATTCGGGTAAAATTAGAATTTCTGTATTTTACACGAGAGAGCATACTGAGTTGGTGTATAGACTCCAAAACATAGTAGAATATGGCATTGTATATTTTTTCTAACATACTATATTCAGAGCCATTTTCTTTTAAATTTGGGGCGCCTAGATATTTTTTAGATTTTTTTTGACTCGCTTAAATATAGAATTTCTGTATTTTACATGAGAGAGCATGCAGAGTTGGTGTATATACTCAAAAAAAGAGTAGAATAGAGCATTGTATATTTTTTCTGAGAGTTTATATTCAGAGCAATTTTGTTTTTAACATTGGGGTGCCTTGATAATATTTAGATTTTCTCGATTCATGTAAAATTAGAATTTCTGTATTTTACACGATAGAGCATACCGAGTTGGTTTATATACTCCAAAACATAGTAGAATAAGACATTGTATATTTTTTCTAACATACTATATTCAGAGCCATTTTCTTTTAACTTTGGGGCACCTAGGTATTATTTAGATTTTTTTCGATTCGCTTAAATATAGAATTTCTGTATTTTACATGAGAGAGCCTATGGAGTTCGTGTATATTCTCCAAAACAGAGTAGAAATAAACATTTTATATTTTTTGTGACAGACTATATTCAGAGCAATTTTGCTTTTAACATTGGAGTGCCTAGATAATATTTACATTTTTTTCGATTCGCTTAAATATAGAATTCCTGTATTTTAAATGAGAGAGCATATGGAGTTGGTGTATACACTCCAAAACAGAGTAGAATAAGGCATTGTATATTTTTTCTGACAGAGTATTTTCGGAGCAATTTTGTTTTTAACATTGGGATGCCTAGATAATATTTAGATTTTTTTTGATTCTGGTAAAATTAAATTTCTGTATTTTACATGACAGAGCATACGAAGTTGGTGTATTTATTCCAAAACAGAGTAGAATAAGGCATTGTATATTTTTTTAACAGACTATATTCGTACTTATTTTCGTTTAACTTTGGGGCGCCTAGATATTATTTAGATTTTTTTTGATTCGTGTAAAATTATAATTTCGGTATTTCACATGAGAGAGCATATTGATTTGGTGTATATACTCCAAAGCAGAGTAGCAGAGGGCATTGTATATTTTTTCTGACAGATTATATGAACAGCAATTTTGCTTTTACCTTTGGAGTGCCAAGATTATATTTAGATTTTATTCGATTTGCATAAATATAGAATTTCTCTATTTTACATGAGAGTGCATATGGAGTTGGTGTATATACTCCAAAACAGAGTAGAATAAGGCATTCTATATTTTTTCTGAAATATTATATTCTGAGATATTTTGTTTTTAACATTGGGGTACCTAGATAATATTTAGATTTTTTCGATTCGCTTAAATACAGAATTTCTGTATTTTACATGAGAGAGCAGGTAGAGTTGGTGTATATACTCAAAAACAGAGTAGAATAGGGCATTGTATATTTTCTCTGACAGTTTATATACAGAGCAATTTTGCTTTTAACATTGGGGTGCCTAGATAATATTTAGATTTTTTGATTCGGGTAGAATTTGAATTTCTGTATTTTACACGAGAGAGCATACTGAGTTGGTGTATATACTCCAAAACATAGTGGAATAAGGCATTGTATATTTTTTCTAACAGAATGTATTCAGAGACATTTCCTTTTAACATTGGGGCGCCTAGATATTATTTAGATTTTTTTCGATTCACGTAAAATTAGAATTTCGGTATTTTACATGAGAGAGCAGACTGTGTTGTTGTATATACTCCAAAAGAGAGTAGAAAAGGGCATTGTATATTTTTTCTGACAGATTATATTGAGAGAAATTTTGTTTTTAACATTGGGGTGCCTAGATAATATTTAGATTTTTTTCGATTCGCTTAAATATAGAATTTCTGTATTTTACATAAGAGACCATGTTTAATCGGTGTATATACTCGAAAACAAAGTAGAATAGTGCATTGTATATTTTTTCTGAGTGTTTATATTCAGAGCAATTTTGTTTTTAACGTTGGAATGCCTTGATAATATTTAGATTTTTTCGATTTGGGTAAAATTAGAATTTCTGTATTTTACACAAGAGAGCATACTGAGTGGGTGTATAGACTCCAAAACATAGTAGAATAAGGCATTGTATATTTTTTCTAACATACTATATTCAGAGCCATTTTCTTTTAACTTTGGGGCACCTAGATATTATTTAGATGTTTTTTGACTCATTTAAATATAGAATTTCTGTATTTTACATGAGAGAGCATGCAGAATTGGTGTATATACTCAAAAAAAGAGTAGAATAGGGCATTGTATATTTTTTCTGAGAGTTTATATTCAGAGCAATTTTGTTTTTAACATTGGGGTGCCTTGATAATATTTAGATTTTTTCAATTCATGTAAAATTAGAATTTCTGTATTTTACACGATAGAGCATACCAAGTTGGTGTATATACTCCAAAACATAGTAGAATAAGGCATTGTATATTTTTTCTAACATACTATATTCAGAGCCATTTTCTTTTAACTTTGGGGTGCCTAGATAATATTTACATTTTTTTCGATTCGCTTAAATATAGAATTACTGTATTTTAAATGAGAGAGCATATGGAGTTGGTGTATACACTCCAAAACAGAGTAGAATAGGGTATTGTATATTTTTTCTGACAGAGTATATTCGGAGCAATTTTGTTTTAAACATTGGGATTCCTAGATAATATTTAGATTTTTTTGATTCTGGTAAAATTAGATTTCTGTATTTTACATGACAGAGCATACGGAGTTGGTGTATTTATTCCAAAAAACAGTAGAATAAGGCATTGTATATTTTTTAACAGACTATATTCGTATCCCTTTTCGTTTAACTTTGGGGCCCCTAGATATTATTTAGATTTTTTCGATTCGCGTAAAATTATAATTTCAGTATTTCACATGAGAGAGCATATTGATTTGGTGTATATACACCAAAGCAGAGTAGCAAAGGGCATTGTATATTTTTTCTGACAGATTATATGAACAGCAATTTTGCTTTTACCTTTGGAGTGCTAAGATTATATTTAGATTTTTTTCGATTTGCATAAATATAGAATTTTTCTATTTTACATGAGAGTGCATATGGAGTTGGTGTATATACTCCAAAACAGAGTAGAATAGGGCATTCTATATTTTTTCTGAAAGATTATATTTAGAGCAATTTCGTTTTTAACATTGGGGTACCTAGATGATATTTAGATTCTTTCTATTCGGTTCAATATAGAATTTCTGTATTTTACATGAGAGAGCAGGTAGAGTTGGTGTATATACTCAAAAACAGAGTAGAATAGGGCATTGTATATTTTCTCTGACAGTTTATATACAGAGCAATTTTTCTTTTAACATTGGGGTGCCTAGATAATATTTAGATTTTCTGATTCGGGTAAAATTACAATTTCTGTATTTTACACGACAGAGCATATTGAGTTGGTGAATAAACTACAAAACAGAGTAGAAAAGAGCATTGTATATTTTTTATGACAGAGTATATTCAGAGCAATTTTGCTTTTAACATTGGGATGCCTAGATAATATTTAGATTTATTTTGATTCACGTAAAATTAGAATTTTGGTATTTTACATGAGAGAGCATACTGAGTTGGTGTATATACTCCAAAACAGAGTAGAATAAGGCATTGTATATTTTTTCTGACAGATTATATTCAGAGCAATTTTCTTTTTAACATTGGGGTGCCTAGATAATATTTAGATATTTCTATTCTATTAAAATTAGAATTTCTGTATTTTACATGAGAGAGCATATTGAGTTGGTGTATATACTACAAAAAAGAGTAGAAAGAAGCATTGTATATTTTTATGGCAGATTATATTTATATTATTTTGCTTTTAACATTGGGGTGCCTAGATAATATTTAGATTCTTTTTGATTCGCTTAAATATAGAATTTCTTTATTTTATGTGAGAGAGCATAAAGTGTTGGTTTATATACTCCAAAACAGAGTAGAATAGGGCATTCTATAATTTTTATGACATATTATATTAAGAGCAATTTTGTTTTTAAAATTGGTGTGCCTAGATAATATTTAAATTTTTTTCGATTCACGTAAAATTAGAATTTCCGTATTTTACATGAGAGTGCATACTGAGTTGGTGTGTTTACTCCAAAACAGAGTAGAATAAGGCATTGTATATTGTTTCAAACAGACTATATTGAGAGCCATTTCCTTTTAACTTTTGTGCACCTAGATATTATTTAGATTTATTTCAATTCACGTAAAATTAGAATTTCGGTTCTTTATATGAGAGAGCATATTGAGTTGGTGTATATACTACAAAAAAGAGTAGAAAGAAGTATTGTATATTTTCTATGACAGATTATATTTAGATCATTTTGCTTTAACATTGGGGTGCCTAGATAATATTTAGATTTTTTTCGATTCACGGAAATTTAGAATTTCCGTATTTTACATGAGGGAGCATATGGAGTTTGTGTATATACTCAAAAACAGAGTAGAATAGGGCATTGTATATTTTTTCTGACAGATTATATTCAGAGCAATTTTATTTTTAACATTGGGGTGCCTAGATAATATTCACATTTTTTCAATTCGGGTAAAATTAGAATTTCTTCATTTTCCATGAGAGAGCATACTAAGTGTGGGTATATACTACAAAACAGAGTAGAAAAGGGCATTGTATACTTTTCTGACAGATTATATTCAGAGGAGTTTTGCTTTTAACATTGGGGTGCCTAGATATTATTTAGATTTTTTCGATTCGGGTAAAATTAGAATTTCTGTATTTTACATGGGAGCGCAAACTGTGTTGGTGTATATACTCCAAAAGAGAGTAGAATAAGGCATTGTATATTTTTTCTAACAGACTATATTCAGAGCCATTTTCTTTTAACTTTGGGGCGCCTAGATATTATTTAGATTTTTTTCATTCTCGTAAAATTATAATTTCGGTATATTACATGAGATAGCATATTGAGTTGTTGTATATACTCCAAAACAGATTAGAAAAGGGCATTGTATATTTCTTCTGACAGAATATATCTAGAGCAATATAGGCTTTTAATATTGGGGTGCCTAGATAACATTTAGATTTTTTTCGATTCACGTAAAATTAGAATTTTGTTATTTTATTTGAGAGAGCATACAGAGTTGGTGTATATACTTGAAATCAGAGTAGAATAAGGCATTGTATATTTTCTCTAACAGACTATATTCAGAGACTTTTTTTTTACCGTAGGGGCGCCTAGATATTATTTAGATTTTTTTCGAGTCACATAGAATTAGAATTTTGGTATTTGACATGAGAGAGCATATTTAGTTGGTGTATATACTCCAAAACAGAGTAGAAAAAGGCATTGTATATTTTCTCTGACAGATTATATTCAGAGCAATTTTGCTTTTAACATTGGGGAGCCTACATAATATTTAGACTTTTTTCGATTCGCTTAAATATAGAATTTCTGTATTTTACAAGAGAGCATATGGAGTTGGTGTATATACTCCAAAACAGGGTAGAATAGGGCATTGCATATTTTTCTGAGAGATTATATTCAGAGCAATTTTGTTTTTAACATTTGGGGGCCTAGATAATAGTTAGAGATTTTCGATTTGTTAAAATTAGAATTTCGGTATTTTATATGAGAGAGCATACTGAGTTGGTGTATATACTTTAAAATAGATTAGAAAAAGGCATTGTATATTTCTTCTAACACACTATATGCAGAGCCATTTTCTTTTAACTTTGGGGTGCCTAGATATTATTTATATTTTTTTCGATTCACGTAAAATTAGAAATTCGGTATTTTACATGACAGAGCATATTGAGTTGCTGTATATACTCCAAAACAAAGCGGGAAAGGGCATTGTATATTATTTCTGACAGATTATATTCAGATCAATTTTGCTTTTAACATTGGGGTGCCTAGATAATATTTAGAATTTTTTCGGATCCCTTAAATATAGAATTTTCGTATTTTACATGAGAGAGCATAAGGAGTTGGTTTATATACTCCAAAAAAGAGTAGAATATGGCGTTGTATATTTTTCTGAGAGATTATATTCAGAGCAATTTTGTTTTTAACATTGGGGTACCTAGATAATATTTAGATTGCTTCGATTTTGTTAAAATTAGGATTTGGGTATATCACATGAGAGAGCATACTGAGTTTGTTTATGTACTTTAACAGAGAGTAGAATAAGGCATTGTGTATTTTTTCTAACACAGCATATTCAGAGCCATTTTCTTTTAACTTTAGGGTACCTAGATATTATTTAGATTTTTTTTCCATTCGCTTAAATATAGAATATCTGTATTTTACATGAGAGAGCATATGGAGTTGGTGTATATACTCCATAACAGAGTAGAAGAGGGCATTGTATATTTTTTATGACAGATTAAATTCAGAGCAATTTTGTTTTTAACATTGGGGTGCCTAGATAATATTGAGATATTTATGATTCGGGTAAAATTAGAATTTCTGTATTTTACATGAGATAGCATACTGAGTTGGTGTATATAATTGAAAACATAGTAGAATAAGGCATTCTATATTTTTCCTAACAGACTATATTCAGAGCCATTTTCTTTTTACTTTGGGGTGCCTAGATATTCTTTAGATTTTTTTCGATTCGCGTAAAATTAGAATTTCGGTATTTTTCCTTAGAGAGCATATTGAGTTGGTTTATATATTCCAAAACAGAGTAGAAAAGGGCATTGTATATTTTTTCTCACAGATGATATTCAGAGCAATTTTGTTTTCAACATTGAGGTGCCTAGATAATATTTACATTTTTTCAATTCGGGTAAAATTAGAATTTCTTCATTTTACATGACAGAGCATACTAAGTGTGGGTATATACTACAAAACAGAGTAGAAAAGGGCATTGTATATTTTTTCTGATAGATTATATTCAGAGGAATTTTGCTTTTAACATTGGGGTGCCTAGATATTATTTAGATTTTTTCGATTCGGGTAAAATTAGAATTTCTTTATTTTACATGGGAGTGCAAACTGAGTTGGTGTATATACTCCAAAAGAGAGTAGAGTAAGGCATTTTATATTTTTTCTAACAGACTATATTCAGAGCCATTTTCTTTTAACTTTGGGGCCCCTAGATATTATTTATATTTTTTTCATTCTCGTAAAATTAGAATTTTGGTATATTACATGAGATAGCATATTGAGTTGTTGTATATACTCCAAAACAGATTAGAAAAGGGCATTGTATATTTCTTCTGACAGAATATATTTAGGGCATTTGGCTTTTAATATTGGGGTGCCTAGATAACATTTAGATTTTTTTCAATTCACGTAAAATTAGAATTTTGTTATTTTATATGAGAGAGCATACAGAGTTGGTGTATATACTTGAAATCAGAGTAGAATAAGGCATTGTATATTTTTTCTAACAGACTATATTCAGAGACTTTTTTTTTACCTTAGGGGCGCCTAGATATTATTTAGATTATTTTCGAGTCACATAGAATTAGAATTTTGGTATTTGATATGAGAGAGCATATTTAATTGGTGTATATACTCCTAAACAGAGTAGAAGAAGGCATTGTATATTTTCTCTGACAGATTATATTCAGAGCAATTTTGCTTTTAACATTGGGGAGCCTACATAATATTTAGACTTTTTTCGATTCGCTTAAATATAGAATTTCTGTATTTTACAAGAGAGCATATGGAGTTGGTGTATATACTCCAAAACAGGGTAGAATAGGGCATTGCATATTTTTCTGAGAGATTATATTCAGAGCAATTTTGTTTTTAACATTTGGGTGCCTAGATAATAGTTAGATTTTTTCGATTTGTTAAAATTAGAATTTCGGTATTTTATATGAGAGAGCATACTGAGTTGGTGTATATACTTTAAAATAGATTAGAAAAAGGCATTGTATATTTCTTCTAACACACTATATGCAGAGCCATTTTCTTTTAACTTTGGGGTGCCTAGATATTATTTAGATTTTTTTCGATTCGCGTAAAATTAGAAATTTGGTATTTTACATGACAGAGCATATTGAGTTGCTGTATATACTCCAAAACAAAGCGGAAAAGGGCATTGTATATTATTTCTGACAGATTATATTCAGATCAATTTTGCTTTTAACATTGGGGTGCCTAGATAATATTGAGATATTTATGATTCGGGTTAAATTAGAATTTCTGTATTTTACATGAGAGAGCATATGGAGTTGGTGCATATATTCCAAAACAGAGAAGAATAGGGCACTGTTTATTTTTTCTGACATACTATATTCAGAGCAATTTTTTTTTGAACATTGGGGTGCCTAGATATTATTTAGATTTTTTTCGATTCATGTAAAATTAGAATTTCGGTATTTTACAACAGAGAGAATACTGAGTTGGTGTATAGACTCCAAAACAAAGTAGAATAAGGCATTTTATATTTTTTCTAACAGACTATATTCAGAGGCATTTTCGTTTAATTTTGGGGCGCCTAGATATTATTTAGATTTTTTTTGATTAGCGTGAAATTATAATTTCCATATTTTCCACGAGAGCACATTGTGTTGGTGTATATACACCAAAACAGAGTAGAAAAGGGCATTGTATATTTTTTCTGACAGATGATATTAAGAGCAATTTTGCTTTTAACATTGGGGTGCCTAGATAATATTTAAATTTTTTTGGATTCACGTAAAATGAGAATTTCTGTATTTCAAAAGAGAGAGCATACTGAGTTGGTGTATATACTCCTAAACCGAGTAGAATAGGGCATTGTATATTTCTTCTGACAGATTATATTCAGAGCAATTTTGTTTTTAACATTGGGGTGCCTAGATAATATTTAGA
The DNA here is from genome assembly GCF_049354715.1 of Callithrix jacchus. Lineage (NCBI taxonomy): Eukaryota > Metazoa > Chordata > Mammalia > Primates > Cebidae > Callithrix > Callithrix jacchus. Next base: position 54,574,242 of record NC_133519.1, read on the forward strand.
TTTTTTTCGATTCACGTAAAATTAGAATTTCTGTATTTTACATGAGAGAGCATACTGAGTTTGTGTATATACTCCAAAACAGAGTAGAAAAGGGCATTGTATATTTTTTCTGACTATATTCAGAGCAAATTTCTTTTTAACATTTGTGTGCCTTGATAATATTTAGATTTTTTTATTCATGTAAAATTTATATTTTCGTATTTTACATGAGAGAGCATATTGAGTTTTTGTATATACTCCAAAACAGAGTAGAAAACGGCATTGGATATTTCTTCTGACAGATTATATTCAGTGAAATTTTGCTATTAACAAAGGGATGCCTAGATAGTATTTAGATATTTTTCGATTCGCTTAAATACAGAATTTATGTATTTTCTATTAGAGAGCATATTGAGTATGTGAATATACACCAAAACAGAATGGAAAAAAGAATTTTATATTTTTTCTGACAGATTATATTCAGAGCAATTTTGCTTTTAACATAGGGATGCCTAGATAATATTTAGATTGTTTTCGATTGGCTTAAAGATGGAATTTACGTATTTGTTATTTGAGAGCATATGAAGTTGGTGTATATACTCCAAAACAGAGTAGAATAGGGCATTGTATATTTTTTCTGACAGACTATATTCAGAGCTATTTTGTTTCAACCACTGGGGTGCCAAGATAATATTTAGATTTTTTCGATTCGGGTAAAATTAGAATTTTGGTATTTTACATGAGAGAGCATAGTGAGTTGGTGTATATACTCCAAAACAGAGTAGAATAAGGCACTGTATCTTTTCTCTAACAGACTATATTTAGAGCCGTTTTCTTTAAACTTTGCGGCGCCTATATATTATTTAGAGTTCTTCAATTCGGGTAAAATTTGAGTTTCGTTATTTTATATGAGAGAGCATACTGAGTTGATGTATATACTCCAAAACAGAGTAGAATAAGGCATTGTATTTTTTTTCTAACAGACTATATTCAGAGCCATTTTCTTTTAACATTGGGTCGCCTAGATATTATTTAGATTTTCTCGATTCGCATAAAATTAGAATTTTGGTATTTTACAAGAGAGAGCATATTGAGTTGGTGTATATACTCCAAAACAAAGTGGAAAAGGGTATTGTATATTTTTTCTGACATATTAAATTCAGAGAAATTTTGCTTTTAACATTGGGGTGACTAGATAATATTTAGATTATTTTCGATTCACGTAAAATTAGAATTTCTGTATTTTATATGAGAGAGCATACGGAGTTGGTGTATATACACCAAAACAGAGTAGAATAAGGCATTGTATATTTTTTCTAACAGACTATATTCCGAGCCATTTTCCTTGAACTTTCGGGTGCCTAGATATTATTTAGATTTATTTCGATTCCCATAAATTTAGAATTTCTGTATTTTACATGAGAGAGCATATTGAGTTGGTGTATATTCTCCAAAACAGAGTAGGAAAGCGCATTATATATGTTTTCTGACAGATTTTTTTCGGAGCAATTTTGCTTTTAAGATTGGGGTGCCTAGATATTATTTAGATTTTTTCGATTCGGGTAAGATAGAATTTCGGTATTTTACATGAGAGAGCATACTGAATTGGTGTATATACTCCAAAATAGAGTAGAACAAAGCATTCTATATTTTTTCTAACTGACTATATTTAGAGCCATTTTCTTTTAACTTTGGGGTGCCTAGATATTATTTAGATTTATTTCGATTCCCGTAAAATTAGAATTTCTGTATTTTACATGACAGAACATATTGAGTTGGTGTATGTACTCTAAAACAGAGTAGAAAAGGGCATTGTATATTTTTTCTGACATTATATTCAGAGTAATTTTGCTTTTAACATTAAGTTGCCTAAATAATATGTAGATTTTTTTCGATTTGCTTAAATATAGAATGTCTGTATTTTACATGAGAGAACATATGGAGTTGGTGTATGTACTCCAAAACTGAGTAGAATAGGGCATTGTATATTTTTTCTGACAGATTATATTCAGAGCAATTCTGTTTTTAACATTGGGGTGCCTAGATAATATTTAGATTTTCTTCGATTCTCTTAAATATATAATTTCTATATTTTACCTGAGAGAGCATATGGATTTGGTGTATATACTCCAAAACAGAGTAGAAAAGATCATTGTATATTTTTCTAACAGATTTTATTCGGAGCAATTTTGCTTTTAACATTGTGGTGCCTAGATAATATTTAGAATTTTTTCGATTTGCTTTAATATAGAATTACTGTTTTTTACATTAGAGAGCATATGGAGTTCGTGTATATTTTCCACAACAGAGTAGAAAAGGGCATTGTATATTTTTTCTGATAGATTATATTCAGAGCAATTTTGCTTGTAATATTAAGACGCCTAGATAATATTTAAATTTTTTTCAATTCGCTTAAATATAGAATTTCGGTATTTTACATGAGAGAGCATACTGAGTTGGTTTATATACTCCAAAACAGAGTAGAATAAGTCATTGTATATTTTTTTTACAGACTATATTCAGAGCCCTTTTCTTTTAACTTTAGGGAACCTAGATATTATTAAGATTTTTTTCGATAGACGTAAATTAGAATGTCGGTATTTTACATGAGAGAGCATCTTGAGTTGGTATATATACTTTAAAAGAGTGTAGAAAAGTGCATTGTATATTTATTCTGACAGATTGTATTCAGAGCAGTTTTGTTTTTAACATTAAGGTGCCTAGATTATATTTACATTTCTTTCGATTCGCTTAAATATAGATTTTCTGTATTTTAAATGAGAGAGCATATCGAATTAATGTATGTACTCCAAAACAGAGTAGAATAGGGCATTGTATATTTTTTCTGACTGATAATATTCAGAGCAATTTTTTTTTAACATGGCGGTGCCTAGATAATATTCAGATTTTTTCAATTCGGGTAAAATTAGAATTTCTGTATTTTACATGACAGAGCATACTGAGTTGGTGTATATCCTCCAAAACAGAGTAGAATAAGGCATTGTATATTTTTTGTAACAGCCTATATTCACAGCCATTTTCCTTTACCTTTGAGGTGCCTAGATAATATTTAGACTTTTTTCGATTCACTTAAATATAGAATTTCTGCATTTTACATGAGAGAGCATATGGAGTTGGTGTATAAACTCCAAAACAGAGTAGAACAGGGCATTGTATATTTTTTTCAGACAGATTATATTAAGAGCAATTTTGTTTTTAACATTGGGGTGCCTAGATAATATTTAGATTTTTTCGATTCGGGTAAAAATAGAATTTTTGTATGTTACAAGAGAGAGCATACTGAGTTGGTTTATATACTCCAAAACGGATTAGAATAAAGCATTGTATATTTTCTATGACAGACTTTATTCATAGCCATATTCTTTTAACTCTGGCGCGCCTAGATATTATTTAGCTTTTTTTTGATTTGCGTAAAATTTGATTTTTGGTATTTTATATGAGAGAGGATATTGAGTTGGTGTATATACTTCAAAACAGAGTAGAATAGGACATTCTATATTTTTTCCAACAGATTATATTCAACACAATTTTGTTTTTCACATAGGGGTGCCTAGATTATATTTAGATTTTTTCGTTTCTGGTAAAATTAGAATTACTGTATTTTACCTGAGAGAGCATTTTGAGTTGGTGTATGTACTACAAAACAGAGTAGAAAATAGCATTGTATATTTTTCTGATAGATTATATTCAGAGCAATTTTGCTTTTAACATTGGGGTGCCTATATAATTAGATTTTTTTTGATTCGCTTATATATGGAATTTTTGTATTTTACATGAGAGAGCATACTTAACTGGTGTACATACTCCAAAACAGAGTAGAATAAGGCATTGTATATTTTTTCTAACAGACTATATTCAGACTTATTTTCTTTTAACTTTGGGGCGCCTTGATATTATTCAGATTTTTTTCGATTCGCGTAAAATTAGAATTTCGGTATTTTACATGAGAGAGCATACTGAGTTGGTGTATATACTCCAAAACAGAGTAGAAAAGGGCATTGTATATTTTATCTGACAGATTATATTCAGAGCAATTTTGTTTTTAACGTTGGGGTGCCTAGATAATATTTACATTTTTTTCGGTTCTCTTAAATATATAATTTCTATATTTTACATGAGAGAGCGTATGGATTTGGTGTATATACTCCAAAACAGAGTAGAAAAGAGCATGGTATAATTTTTTCTGACAGATTATATTCAGAGAAATTTTGCCTTTAAAATTGGGGTGCCTAGATAATATTTAAATTTTTTTCGATTCGATTTAATTGAGAATTTCTGTATTTTACATTTGAGACCGTATATAGTTTGTGTATATACTCCAAAACAGAGTAGAATAGGGCATTGTATATTTTTTCTGAGAGAATATATTCAGAGCAATTTTGTTTTTAACTTTGGGGTGCCTAGATAATATTTAGATATTTTTCGATTCTGGAAAAATTAGAATTTCAGTATTTTACATGAGGGAGCACACTGAGTTGGTGTATATACTGCAAAAAAGAGCAGAATAAAGCATTGTATATTTTCTCTAAAAGACTATATTCAGAGCCATTTTTTTTAACTTTGAGGCGCCTAGACAATATTTAAATTTTTTTCTATTCACTTAAATATAGAATTTCTGTATTTTATATGAGAGAGCATATGGAGTTGGTGTATATACTCCAAAAGAGTGTAGAAACCCGCATTGTATATTTTTTCTGACAGATTATATTCAGAGCAATTTTGCTTTTATTATTGGGGTGCCCAGATAATATTTAGTTATTTTTCGATTCATCTAAAATTACAATTTCTGTATTTTACATGAGAGAGCAAACTGAGTTGGTGTATATACTCCAAAACAGAGTAGAATAGGGCATTGTATGTTTTTTCTAACAGACTATATTCAGAGCCATTTTATTTTAACTTTGTGGCGCCTATATATTATTTAGTTTTTTTCGATTCACGTAAAATTAGGATTTCGGTATTTTACGTGAGAGTGCATATCGAGTTGGAGTATATAAGCCAAAACAAATTAGAAAAGGGCATTGTATATTTTCTCTGAGAGATTATATTCAGAGCAATTTTGCTTTTAACATTGTGGTGCCTTGATTGTATTTAGATTTTTTCTATTCGCATATGGGGTTCGTGTATATACTCCTAAACAATGTAGAACAGGGTATTGTATGTTTTTTATGACAGACTATATTCAGAGCAATTTTGCTTTTATCATTGGTGTGCCTAGATAATATTTATATTTTTTTCGATTCACTTAAATATAGAATTTTTGTATTTTACATGAGAGAGCATACTGAACTGGTGTATATACTCCAAAACAGAGTAGAATAAGGCATTGTATATTTTTTCTAACAGACTATATTCATACCCATTTTCTTTTACCTTTGGGGCGCCTTGGTATTATTCAGATTTTTTTCGATTCACGTAAAATTAATATTTCGGTATTTTACATGAGAGAGCATATTGAGTTGGTGTACATACTCCAAAACAGAGAAGAATAAGGCATTGTATATTTTTTCTGACTGATTATATTCAGAGCATGTTTGTTTTTAACATTGGGGTGCCTAGATAATATGTAGATTTTTTTGATTCTGCTAAAATTACTATTTTTGTATTTTACATAACAGAGCAAATGGATTCGGTGTATATATTACAAAATAGAGTAGAATAGGGCATTGTATATTTTTTCTGGCAGATTTTATTCAGAGCAATTTTTCTTTCAACATTAGGGTGCCTAGATTATATATAGATTTTTTTCTATTCGCTTAAATATAGAATTTCTGTATTTTATATGAGAGAGCATATGGAGTTGTTTTATATACCCCAAAACGAAGTAGAATAGGGCATTGTATATTTTGTCTGACTGATTATATTCAGAGCAATTTTGTTTTTATCATTGGGGTGCCTAGATATTATTTAGATTTTTTTCGATTTGCATAAAATAAGAATTTCGGTATTTTACATGAGAGAGCATATTGAGTTGGTGTATACACTCCAAAACAGATTAGACAAGGACATTGTACATTTTGTCAGTCAGATTATATTCAGAGCAATTTTGATTTTAACATTGGGGTTCCTAGATAATATTTAGATTTTTTTCGATTCGCTTAAATAGAGAATTTCTGTATTTTACATGAGAGAACATATGGAGTTGGTGTATATACTCCAAAACAGAATAGAATAATGCATTGTATATTTTTTCTAACACATTATATTCAGAGCCATTTTCTTTTAACTTTGGGGCACCTAGATATTATTTAGATTGTTTTCGATTCGCCTAAATATAGAATTTCTGTATTTTATATGAGAGAGCATATGGACTTGGTGTATATACTACAAAACAGAGTAGAAAAGGGCATTGTATTTTTTTCTGACAGATTATATTTATAGCAATTTTGCTTTTAACATTGAGTTGCCTAGATCTTATATCGATTTTTTTCGATTCGCTTAAATATAGTATTTTTGTATTTTACATGAGAGAGCATACGGAGTTAGTTTATATACACCAAAACAAAGTAGAATAAGGCATTGTATATTTTTCCTAACAGACTATATTCAGAGACATTTTTCTTTAACTTTCTGGCGCCTAGATATTTTTTAGATTTATTTCAATTTCCGTAAATTTAGAATTTCGGTATTTTACATGAGAGAGCTTATTTAGTTGGTGTATATACTCCAAAACAGAGTAGAAAATCGCATTATATATTTTTTCTGACAGATTTTCTTCGGAGCAATTTTGCTTTTAACATTGGGGTGCCTAGATAATATTTAGATTATTTTTGATTCGCTTTAATATAGAATTACTGTATTTTACATTAGAGAGCATATGGAGTTCGTGTATATTCTCCAAAACCGAGTAGAAAAGGGCATTGTATATTTTTTGTGACAGATTATATTCAGAGAAATTTTGCTTGTAATATTATGACGCCTAGATAATATTTAGATTTTTTCCGATTCGCTTAAATATAGAATTTCGGTATTTTACATGAGAGAGCATACTGAGTTGGTGTATATACTCCAAAACAGAGTAGAATAAGGCATTGTATATTTTTTTAACAGACTATATTCAGAGCCCTTTTCTTTTAACTTTAGGGCTCCTAGATATTATTTAGATTTTTTTTGATAGACGTAAATTAGAATGTCGTTATTTTACATGAGAGAGCATATTGAGTTGGTATGTATACTCCAAAACAGAGTAGAGAAGTGCATTGTATATTTATTCTGACAGATTATATTCAGAGCAGTTTCTTTTTAACATTAAGGTGCCTAGATAATATTTAGATTTTTTTTCGATTCGCTTAAATATAGTATTTCTGTATTTAAATGAGACAGCGTATGGAGTTGGTTTATGTACTCCAAAACAGAGTAGAATAGGGCATTGTATATTTTTTCTGACTGATAATATTCAGAGCAAATTTGTTTTTAACATTGCGGTGCCTAGATTATATTTAGATTTTTTCGATTGAAGTAAAATTAGAATTTCTGTATTTTACATGACAGAGTATACTGAGTTGGTGTATATTCTCCAAAACAGAGTAGAATAAGGCATTGTATATTTTTTGTAACAGCCTATATTCACAGCCATTTTCTTTTAACTTGGGGCGCCTAGATAATATTTAGAGTTTTTTCGATTCACTTAAATATAGAATTTCTGTATGTTACAAGAGAGAGCAGACTGCGTTGGTGTATATACTCCAAAGCAGAGTAGTATAAGCCATTGAATATTTTTTCTAACAGAAAATATTCAGAGCCATTTTCTTTTAACTTTTTGCAGCTTAGATATTAATTTATTTCGATTTGCGTAAAATTAGAATTTCTGTGTTTTATATGAGACAGCATATTGTGTTGGAATATATACTGCAAAACAGTGTAGGAAAGAACATTGTATATTTTTTCTGACAGATTATATTCAGAGAAATTTTGCTTTTAACATTAGGGTGCCTAAATAATATTTAGAATTTTTTCGATTCACCTAAAATTAAAATTTCAATATTTTACAGGAGACAGCACACTGAGTTGGTGTATTTACCCAAAAACAGAGTAGAATAAGGCATTGTATATTTTTTTGACAGATTATATTTAGAGCAATTTTGTTTTTAACATCGGGGTGCCTAGATTATATTTAGATTATTTCGATTAGGGTAAAATTAGAATTTCTGTATTTTACATGAGAGAGCATAGTGAGTTGGTGTATATACTCCAAAACGCAGTATAATAAAGCATTGTATATTTTCTATGACAGAGTATATTCATAGCCATATTCTTTTAACTTTGGCGCGCCTAGATATTATTTAGATTTTTTTCGATTCGCGTAAAATTTGATTTTCTGTATTTTATATGAGAGAGCATATTGAGTTGGTGTGAATACTCCAAAACAAAGTAGCAAAGGACATTGTATATATTTTCTGACAGATTATATTCATAGCAATTTTGTTTTTACCATTGGGGTGCCTAGATAATATTTAGATTTTTTTTGATTCGGGTAAAATTAGAATTTCTGTATTTTACATGAGAGACCATATGGAGTTGGTGTATATACTCCAAAACAGAGTAGAATAGGGTATTGTATGTTTTTTCTGACAGATTACCTTCAAAGTAATTTTGTTTTTAACATTGGGGTGCCTAGATAATATTTAGATTTTTTCGATTTGGGTAAAATTATAATTTCTGCATTTTACATATGAGCATACTGAGTTGGTTTATATACTCCAAAACAGAGTAGAACAAGGCATTGTATATTCTATCTAAACGATTAGATTCAGAGCCATTTTCTTGTAACTTTGGGGCGCCTGGACATTATTTAGATTTTTCTCGATTCGTGTCAAATTAGAATTTCGGTATTTTAACTGAGAGAGCATACTGAGTTGGTGTATATACTCCAAAACAGAGTAGAAAAGGGCATTGTATATTTTTTCTGACAGATTATATTCAGAGAAATTTTACCTTTAACATTGTGGTGCCTAGATAATATTTAGATGTTTTCGATTCGGGTAAGTTAGAATTTCGGTATTTTACATGAGAGAGCATACTGCGTTGGTTTATATACTCCAAAATAGAGTATAATAAAGCATTCTATATTTTTTATAACTGACTGTATTCAGAGCCATTTTCTTTTAACTTTGGGGTGCCTAGATATTATTTAGATTTATTTCGATTCCCGTAAATTTAGAATTTCTGTATTTTACATGAAAGAGCATATTGAGTTGGTGTATATACTCCAAAACAGAGTAGAATAGGGCATTGTTTATTTTTTCTGACACATTATATTCAGAGGAATTTTGATTTTAACATTCGGATGCCTAGATGATATATAGATTTTTATCGATTTGCTTAAATATGGAATTTCTGTATTTTACATGATAGAGCATATGGAGTTGGTGTATATACTCCAAAACAGAGTAGAATAGGGCATTGTATATTTTTTCTGACAGATTATATTCAGAGCAATTTGGTTTTTAACGTTGGCGTGCCGAGATAATATTTAAATTGTTTTCGATTCCCTTAAATATAGAATTTCTGTATTTACATGATAGAGCATATGGAGTTAATGTATATACTTTAAAACGGAGAGGAATAGTGCATTGTATATTTTTTCTGACTGATTATATTCAGAGCAATTTTGTTTTTAACATTGGTTTGCCTAAATAATATTTAGATTTTTTCGATTCAGGTAAAATTAGAATTTCTGCATTTTACATGAGAGAGCATACTGAGTTGGTGTATATACTCCGAAACAGAGTAGAATAAGGCATTTTATATTTTTTCTAACAGACTATATTAAGAGCCATTTTCTTTTATCTTCGAGGTGCGTAGATATTATTTAGATTCTTTCGATTCTTGTAAAATTAGAATTTCTCTATTTTACATGAGAGAGCCGATGGAATCGGTGTATATACTCCAAAACAGAGTAGAAAAGGACACTGTATATTTTTTCTGACAGATTATATTCAGATCAATTTTGCTTTTATCATTGGGGTGCCTAGATAATATTTAGATTTGTTTCGATTCACGTAAAATTTGAATCACAGTATTTTACATGAGAGAGCATACTAAGTTGGTGTACATACTCAAAAACTAAGTAGAATAAAGCATTGTATATTTTTTCTGACAAATTATATTCAGAGCAATTTTCACTTTAACATTGGGGTGCCTAGATAATATTCAGATTTTTTCGATTAGAGTAAAATTACAGTTTCTGTATTTCACATGAGAGAGCATATGGAGTTGGTTTATATATTCCAAAACAGAGTTGAATAGGACATTGTATATTTTTTTGGACAGATTATAGTCATAGCAATTTTGTTTTTAACATTGGGGTGCATAGACAGTATTTATATTTATTCGATTCTGATAGAATTACAATTTCTGTATTTTACATGAGAGAGCATATGGAGTTGCTGTATATACTCCAAAACAAAGTCGAAAGGCATTGTATATTTTTTTCTAACAGACTATATTCAGAGTCATTTTTGTTGAACGTTGGGGCGCCTAGATATTATTTAGATTTTTTTCGATTTGCGTAAAATTAGAATTTCTGTATTTTACATGAGAGAGCATATACAGTTGCTGTATATACTCCAAAACAGAGTAGAATAGGGCATTGTATATTTTTTCTGACAGATTATATTCAGAGCAATTTCGTTTTTATTATTGAAGTGCCTAGATAATATTTAGATTTTTTTTGATTCACGTAAAATTAGAATTTCGTTATTTAACATGAGAGGGCATACTCAGTTGGTGTATATACTCCAAAAAAAGAGTAGAATAGGGCATTATATATTTTTTCTGACAGACTATATTCAGAGCAATTTTGTTTATAACATTGGGGTGCCTACATAATATTTTGATTTGTTTGATTCGGGTAAAATTAGAATTTTGTTATTTTACATGAGAGAGCATACTGAGTAGGTGTATATACTTTAAAACAGAGTAGAATACGGCATTGTATATTTTTTCTGACAGATTATATTCACAGCAATTTTTTCTTTAACATTGGCGTGCCTACATAATATTTAGATTTTTTTGATTCGCATAAAATTAGAATTTCTGTATTTTACATGAGAGACCATATTGAGTTGGTGTATATACTACAAAAGATAGTAGAAAAGGGCATTGTATATTTTTTATGACAGATTTTATTCAGAGCAATTTTTTTTTTAACATTGGAGTGCCAAGACTATATTTATATTTTTTCTATTCTGGTAGAATTTGAATTTCTGTATTTTACATTAGAGAGCATTGTGAATTGGTGTATATACTCCAAAACAGAGTAGAAGAGGGCATTGTATAGTTTTTCTCACAGATTATATTCAGAGCAATTTTGTTTTTAACGGGGTACCTAGATAATATTTAGATTTTTTTCGAATTGCTTAAATATAGAATTTCTGTATTTTACATGATAGAGCATACGGAGTTGGTGTATATACTCCAAAACAGAGTAGAATAGTGCATTGTATATTTTTTTCTCACAGATTATATTCAGAGCAATTTTGTTTTTAACATTGGGTTGCCTAAATAATATTTAGATTTTTTCGATTTGGGTAAAATTAGAATTTTTTTATTTTACATGACAGACCACACTGTGTTGGTTTATATACAACAAAACAGAGTACAAAAGGGCATTGTATATTTTTTCTGACAGATTATATTCCGAGTGATATTGCTTTTAACATTGGGGTGTCAGGATAATATTTATATTTTTTTACGATTCACTTAAATATAGAATTTCTGTATTTTACATGAGGAGCATATGGAGTTGGTGTATATACTACAAAACAGAGTAGAAAAGGGCATTGTACATTTTTTCTGACAGATAATATTCAGAGCAATTTTGTTTTTAACATTGCAGTGCCTAGATAATATTTAGAATTTTATCGATTCACTTAAAATTAGAATTTCGGTATTTTACATGAGAGAGAATACTGAGTTGTTGTATATACTCCAAAACCGAGTAGAATAGGGCATTTTATAATTATTGTGACAGATTATATTCAGAGCAATTTTGTTTTTAACATTGGGTTGCCTAGATAATATTTAGATTACTTCCGATGTGCTTAAATATATAATTTCTGTATTTTACATGAGAGACCATATGGAGTTGGTGTATATACTCCAAAACAGAGTAGAATAGGGTATTGTATATTTTTTCTGACAGATTATATTCAGAGAGATTTTGATTTTAACTTTGGTGTGCCTAGATCATATTTAGATTTATTTTGATTCTCATAAATATAGAATTTCTGTATTTTACATGAGAGAGAATGTGGAGTTGGTGTATATACTCCAAAGCAGAGTAGAATAGGGATTGTATATTTTTTCTGACAGATTATATTCAGAGCAATTTTTTTAACACTGAGGTGCCTAGATATTATTTAGATTTTTTCTATTCATGTAAAATTATAATTTCTGTATTTTACATGACACTGCACCCTGTGATGGTGTATATATTCCGAAACAGAGTAGAATCAGGCATTGTATATTTTTTCTAACATACTATATTCACAGACATTTTCTTTTAACTTTGGAGCACCTAGGTATTTTTTAGATATTTTTCAATTCGCGTAAAATTAGAATTTCTGTATTATACATGAGAGAGCATATTGAGTTGGTGTATATACTACAAAACCGGGTAGAAATGGACATTGTATATTTGTTCTGACATATTATATTCAGAGCAATTTCGCTTTGAAAATTGGGGTGCCTAGATAATATTTAGATGTTTTCTGATTCACGTAAAATAAGAATTGCAGTATTTTACATAAGAGAGCGTACTCAGTTAGTGTATATACTCCAAAATAGAGTAGAATAGGGCATTGTATATTTATTCTGACAGATTATATTAAGAGCGATTTTGTTTGTAGCATTGCGGTGCCTAGATAATATTTAGACTTCTTTCGATTCGCTTAAATGTAGAATTTCTTTATTTTACATGAGAGAGCATATGGAGTTGGTGTATATACTCCAAAATAGAGTAGAATAGGGCATTGTATATTTTTTCTTGCGGATTATGCTCAGAGCAATTTTTTTTAACACTGGGGTGCCTAGATTATATTTAGATTTTTTTAGATTTGGGTAGAATTAGAATTTATGTATTTTACATGAGAGAACATTTTGAGTTGGTGTATATACTACAAAACAGAGAAGTAAAGGGCATTGTATATTTTATCTGACAGATTATATTAAGAGCAATTTTGCTTTTCACATTGGGGTGCCTAGATAATATCTAGATTATTTTTGATTTACGTAAAATTAGAATTTCTGTATTTTACATGAGAGAGCACACTGAGTTGGTGAAGTACTTCAAAAAAGAGTAGAATAAGATGATGTATTTTTTTTTCTAACAGACTATATTAAGAGCCATTTTCTTTTATTTTTGGGGCGTCTAGATTTTATTTAGATTTTTTTCGATTTGTGTAAAATTTGAATTTCTGGATTTTACGTGAGTGAGCATATTTAGTTGGTGTATATACTACAAAACAGAGTAGAACAGGGCATTGTGTATTTTTTCTGACAGATTTTATTCAGACCAATTTTGTTTTTAACATTGGGGTGCCTAAATAATATTTAGATTTTCTTGGATTCACGAAAATTTAGAATTTCTGTATTTTACATGAGAGAGCATACTGAGTTGGTGTATATATTCCAAAACAGAGTAGAATAGGGCATTGTATATTTTTTCTAACAGAATATATTCAGAACCATTTTCTTTTAACTTTGGGGCGCCTTGATATTATTTAGATTTTTTTTGATTCGCCTAAAATTAGAATTTCGGTATTTTACATGAGAGAGCATATTGAGTTGGTGTATATACTCCAAAACAGAGTAGAATAGGGCATTGTATATTTTCTTTGACAGATTATATTCAGAGCAATTTTGTTTTTAACATTGGGGTGCCTAGATAATATTAAGATTTTTGCGATTCGGGTAGAATTAGGATTACTATATTTTACATGAGAGAGCAAATGGAGTTGGTGTACATACTTTAAAACAGAGTAGAAAAGGGCATTGTATATTTTCTCAGACAGATTATATTCAGAGCAATTTTGTTTTTAACATTGGGGTGCCTAGATAATATTTAGTTTTTTTGGATTCACGTAAATTTAGAATTTCAGTATTTTACATGAGAGAGCATACTTTGTTGGTGTATACACCGCAAAACAGGGAAGAATAAGGCATTCTAAATTTTTCTTACAGACTATATTTAGAACCATTTTCTTTTAACTTTGGGGGGCCTAGATAATATTTAGATTTTTTTCGATTCACGTAAAATTAAAATTTCGGTATTTTATAAGAGAGAGCATATTGAGTTGGTGTATATACTACAAAACAGAGTATAAAAGGGCATTGTATATTTTTTCTGACAGATTATATTCAGAGAAATTTTTCTTTTAACATTGGGATGCCTAGATAATATTTAGATTTATTTCGATTCGCTTAAATATAGAATTTCTGTATTTTACATGAGAGAGCATATGGAGTTGGTGTATGTACTCCAAAACAGAGTACAATAGGGCATTGTATATTTTTTCTGACAGATTATATTCAGAGCAATTTTTTTAAACACTGGGGTGCTTAGATAATATTTAGATTATTTTCGATTCGGGGAAAATTAGAATTTCGGTATTTTACATGAGAGAGCATATACAGTTGGTGTATATACTCCAAAACAGAGTAGAATAGGGCATTGTATATTTTTTCTGACACATTATATTCGGAGCAATTTTGCTTTTTACTTTGGAATGACTAGATAATATTTAGATTTTTTTTTGACTCGCTTAAATATAGAATTTCTCTGTTTACATGAGAGAAGAGGTAGAGTTGGTGTATATACTCCAAACAGAGTAGAATAGGGCACTGTATATTTTTTCTGACAGATCATATTCAGAGCAATGTTTTTAACACTGAGGTGCCTAGATAATATTTAGATTTTTATTGATTCCAGTAAAATTAGAATTTCTGTATTTTATAGGAGGGTGCACCCAGAGATAGTGTATGTACACCGAAACAGAGTAGAATAAGGCATTGTATATTTTTTGTAAGAAACTATATTCAGAGCCAATTTCTTTTAACCATAAGGCGCCTAGATATTATTTATATATTTTTCGATTCGCGTACAATTTGAATTTCTGTATTTTAAATGAGAGAGCATAAGGAGTTGGTGTATATACTCCAAAACAGAATAGAAAACGGCATTGTATATTTTTTCTGACCGATTATGTTCAGAGCAAGTTTGCATTTAACATTGGGGTGCTTAGATAATATTTAGATTTTTTTTGATTCGCATAAATATAGAATTTCTGCATTTTACATGAGAGAGCATATGGAGTGGGTGTATTTATTCCAAAACAGAGTAGAATAGGGCATTGTATATTTTTCCTGACGGATTATATTTCGAGCAATTTTTTTTAAAACTGGGGTGCCTAGATAATATTTAGATTTTTTCGATTTGGGTAAAATTAGAATTTCTGTATTTCACATGAGAGAGCATATGGAGTTGGTGTATATACTCCAAAACAGAGTACAATAGGGCATTGTATATTTTTTCTGACACATAATATTCAGAGCAATTTTTTTTAAACACTGGGGTGTCTAGATAATATTTAGGTTATTTTCGATTCGGGGAAAATTAGAATTTCGGTATTTTACATTAGAGAGCATCATGAGTTGGTGTATATACCCCCAAACAGAGTAGAATAAGGCATTGTATATTTTTTCTAACAGACTATATTCAGAGCCATTTTTTTTTAACTTTGGGTAGCCTAGATATTATTTAGATTTTTTTCTATTTCTGTAAAATTAGAATTTCGGTATTTTACATGAGAGAGCATATGGAGTTGTTGTATATACTCCAAAACAGAGTAGAATAGGGCATTGTATATTTTTTCTGACAGATTATATTCAGAGCAACTTTTCTTTTAACATAGGTGTGCCTAAATAATATTTAGATTTTTTTCGATTCGCTGAAATATAGAATTTCTGTATTTTACATAAGAGAGCATATGGAGTTGGTTTATATTCCTTAAAACAGATTAGAATAGGGCATCTTATATTTTTTCTGACAGATTATATTCAGAGCAATTTTGTTTTTAACATTAGGGTGCCAAGATAATATTTAGATTTTTGCGATTTGGGTAAAATTTAAATTTCTCTATTTTATATGACAGAGCATCCTGAGTTGGTGTATATACTCCAGAACAGAGTAGAATAAGGCATTGTATATTTTTTCTAACAGAATATATTGAGAGCCATTTTATTTTAACTTTGGGGCACCTAGATATTATTTAGATTCTTTTCTATTCACGTAAAATTAGAATTTCGCTATTTTATATGAGAGAGCATATTGAGTTGGTGTACATACTACAAAACAGAGTAGAAGAGGGCATTGTGTATTTTCTCTGACAGATTATATTCAGAGCAATTTTGGTTATAATATTGGGGTGCCTACATAATATTTAGATTTCTTTCGATTCGCTTAAATATAGTATTTCTGTGTTTTACATAGTGGAGCATGTGGAATTGGTGTATATACTACAAAACAGAGTAGAAACGGGTATTGTATATTTTTTCTGACAGATTATATTCATAGCTATTTTCTTTTAACATTGGAGTGCCTAGATAATATTTAGATTTGTTTCGATTCGTTTAAACGTAGAATTTTTGTATTTTAGATGAGAGAGCATACTGAGTTGGTGTATATACTCCAAAACAAAGTAGAATAGGGCATTGTATATTTTTTCTAACAGATTATATTCAGAGCAATTTTCTTTTTAACATTGAGGTGCCTAGATAATATTTAGATTTTTTCGATTCGGGTAAAATTAGAATTTCTGTATTTTACATGAGAGAGCATCCTGAGTTCGTGTATATACTCCAAAACAAAGTAGAATAAGGCATTGTATATTTTTTGTAACAGGTTATATTCAGAGCCATTTTCTTTTAACTTTGGAGCGCCTAGATAATATTTAGATTTTTTTTGATTCGCCTAAAATTAGAATTTCGGTATTTTACATAAGAGAGCATATGGAGTTGGTGTATATACTCCAAAACAGGGTAGGAAATGGCATTCTATATTTTTACTGACAGATTTTATTAAGAGAAATTTTGATTTTAACATTGGGGTGCCTAGATAATATTTAGATTTTTTCGATTTTGGTTGGATTAGGATTTCTGTATTTTACATGAGAGAGCATACTGAGTTGGTGTATATACTCCAAAACAGAGTAGAATAAGGCATTGTATATTTTTTCTAACAGACTATATTGAGAGCCATTTTCTTTAAACTTTTGGGCGCCTAAATATTATTTAGATTTTTTTTGATTCGCGTAAAATTAGAATTTCGAAATTTTACATGAGAGAGCATATTGAGTTGGTGTATATACTACAAAACAATTACAAAATGCAATTGTGTATTTTTTCTGACAGATGATATTCATATAAATTTTGCTATTTACATTGGGTTGCCTAGATAATATTTAGATATATTTTTTTTTCCTTAAATATAGAATTTCTGTATTATACATGAGAGAGCATATGGAGTTGGTGTATATACTTTAAAACAGAGTAGAATAGGGCATTGTATAGTTTTTCTAATGGATTATATTCAGAGCAATATTGTTTTTAACATTGGGGTGCGTAGATAATATTTAGATTTTTTTTTGATTCACGTAAAATTAGAATTTCGGTATTTTACATGAGAGAGCATACTTAGTTGGTCTATATACTCTAAAACAGAGTACAATAAAGAATTGTATATTTTTTCTGACAGATTATATTAAGAGCAATTTTGTTTTTAACATTGGTGTGCCTACATAATATTTAGATTCTTTCAATTCTGGTAAAATTAGAGTTTCTGTGTTTTACATTAAAGAGCATATTGAGTTGGTTTATATAATATAAAATAGAGTAGAAAATGACATTGTGTATTTTCTCTGACAGATTATAT
Organism: Callithrix jacchus; assembly: GCF_049354715.1. Lineage (NCBI taxonomy): Eukaryota > Metazoa > Chordata > Mammalia > Primates > Cebidae > Callithrix > Callithrix jacchus. The sequence goes on from NC_133519.1 coordinate 54,592,174, forward strand.
TCAGAGCAATTTTGTGTTTAACATGGGGTGCCTAGATAATATTTAGATTTTTTTCAATTCTCTTAAATATAGAATTTCTGTGTTTTACATGAAAGAGCATATGGAGTTGATTTATATTCTCCAAAACAGAGTAGAATAGGGCATTTTATATTTTTTTCTGACAGATTATATTAATAGCAATTTTGTTTTAAACATTGGGGTGCCTACATAATATTTTGATTTTTTCGATTTGGGTAAAATTAGAATTTCTGTATTTAACATGAGAGAGCATATTGAATTGGTGTATATACTAAAAACAGTGTAGAAAAGGGCATTGTATATATTTTCTGACAGATTATATTCAGAGCAATTTTGCTTTTAACATTCGGGTGCCTAGATAATATTTAGATTATTTTCAATTCTCTTAAATATAGAATTTCTGTATTTTAATGAGAGAGCATACTGAGTTGCGTTATATACTCCAAAACAGAGTTGAATAGGGCATTGTATATTTTCTCTGACAGATTATATTCAGAGAAATTTTGCTTTTAAAATTGAGATGCCAAATAATATTTAGATTATTTTCGATTAGCTTAAATATAGAATTTCTGTATTTTACATGTGAGAGCATATGGAGTTGGTGTATATACTCGAAAACAGAGTAGAATAGGGCTTTATATAATTTTTCTGACCGATTATATTCAGAGCAATTTTGTTTTTAACATTAGAGTGCCTAGATAATATTTAGATTATTTTCGATTCACGTAAAATTAGAATTTCGGTATTTCACATAAGAGAGCATACTGAGTTGGTTTATATACTCCAAAACAGAGTAGAATAGGGCATTGTATCTTTTTTCAGACAGATTATATTCAGAGAAATTTTGTTTTTAACATTCGGGTGCCTAGATAATATTTAGATGTTTTCGATTCGGGTAAAATTAGAATTTCTATATTTTACATGAGAGAACATCCTGAGTTGCTTTATATACTCCAAAACAGAGTAGAATAAGGCATTGTATATTTTTTCTAACAGACTATATTCAGAGCCATTTTCTTTCAACTTTGGCGTGCCTAGATATTATTTAGATCTGTTTTGATTCGCCTAAAATTAGACTTTCGGTATTTTACATGTGACAGCATATTGAGTTGGTGTATATACTCCAAAACAGAGTAGAAAAGGGCATTGTATATTTTTTCTGACAGATTATATTCAGAGCAATTTTGCTTTAACCTTCGGGTGCCTAGATAATATTTAGATATTTTTCGATTCCCTGAAATATCGAATTTCTGTATTTTACTTGAGAGTGCATATGAAGTTGGTGTATATACTTTAAAACAGAGTAGAATAGGGCATTGTATATTTTATCTGACAAATTATATTCAGAGCAATTTTGTTTTTGATATTGGGGTGCCTAGATAATATTTAGGTTTCTTTTGATTCACGTAAAATTAGAATTTCAGTATTTTACATGAGAGAGCATACTCTGTTGGTGTATATACCACAAAACAGAGAAGAATAAGGCATTCTATATTTGTTCTTACAGACTATATTTAGAACCATTTTCTTCTAACTTTGGGGCGCCTAGATATTATTTAGATTTTTTTTCGATTCACGTAAAATTAGAATTTCGGTATTTTATAAGAGAGAGCATATTGAGTTGGTTTATATACTACAAAACAGAGTAGAAAGGGGCATTGTATATTTTTTCTTACAGATTTTATTCAGAGCAATTTTGCTTTTAACATTGGGGTGCCTAGATAATATTTAGTTTTTTTTCGATTCGCTTAATATAGAATTTCTGTATTTTACATGAGAGAACATATGGAGTTGGTGTATATACTCCAAAACAGGGTATAATAGGGCATTGTATATTTTTTCTGACAGATTATATTCAGAGCAATTTTGTTTATAACATTGGGGTGCCTAAATAATATTTAGATTTTTTTGATTCGCTTAAATATAGAATTTCTGTATTTTACATGAGGGAGCTTATGGAGTTGGTGTATATACTCCAAAACAGAGTAGAATAGGGCATTGTATATTTTCTCTGACAAATTATATTCAGAGCAATTTTTTTTCAAACTGGGGTGGCTAGATAATATTTAGATTATTTTCGATTCGAGGAAAATTAGAATTTCGGTATTTTACATTAGAGAGCATCCTGAGTTTGTGTTTATACTCCAAAACAGAGTAGAATAAGGCATTGTATATTTTTTCTAACAGACTATATTCAGAGCCAGTTTCTTTTAACATTGCGGTGCCTAGCTATTATTTAGGTTTTTTTGGATTCGCGTAAAATTAGAATTTCGGTATTCTACATGAGAGAGCCTATGCATTTGGTGAATATACTCGAAAGCAGGGTAGAATAGGGCATTGTATATTTTTTATGACACATTATATTCAGAGCAATTTCGTTTTTAACATTGAAGTGCATAGATAATATTTAGATTTTTTCGATTCGGGTAGAATTTGAATTTCTGTATTTTACATGAGAGAGCATATGGAGTTGGTGTATATACTTTAAAACAGAGTACAATAGGGCATTATCTATTTTTTCTGACAGATTATATTCATAGCAATTTTGGTTTTAACATTGGGGTGTCTAGATAATAATTACATTTTTTCGATTCTGGTGGAATTCAAATTTCTGTATTTTACATGACAGAGCATATTGTGTTGGTGTTTATACTACAAAACAGAGTAGAAAGGGGCATTGTATATTTATTCTGACAGATTATATTCAGAGCAATTTTGCTTTTAATATTCGGGTGCCTAATAATGTTTAGATATTTTGAACCACGTAAATTTAGAATTTCGTTATTTTACATGAGAGAGCATATGGAGTTGGTGTATATACACAAAAACAGAGTAGAATAGGGCATTGCATATTTTTTCTGACACATTATATTCAGAGCAATTTTGTTTTTATCATTGGAGTGCCTACATAATATTTAGATTTATTTCAATTTGCATAAATATAGAATTTCTGTATTTTACATGACAGAGCATATGGAGTTGGTGTATATACTCCAAAATAGAGTAGAATACGGCATTGTATATTTTTTCTGACAGATTATATTCAGGGAAATTTTTTTTTTAACATTGGGTTGCCTTGATAATATTTAGATTTTTTAGATTCGTTTAAAATTAGAATTTCTTTATTTTACATGAGAGAGCACACTGAGTCAGTGTATATAATCCAAAACACGATAGAATAAGGCATTGTATATTTTTTAAAACAGACTATATTCAGAGCCATTTTCTTTTAACTTTGGGGAGCCTCGATATTATTTAGATTTTTTTTCGATTCGCATAAAATTTAAAATTTGATATTTTACATGAGAGAGCATATTGAGTTGGTGTATGTACTAAAAAACAGAGTAGAAAAGGGCATCTTATATTTCTTCTGACAGATTGTATTAAGAGCAAATTTCCTTTTAACTTTGGGGTGCCTAGATAATATTTAGATTTTATTCGATTCGCTTAAATATAGAATTTCTGTATTTTACATGAGAGAGCATATCGAGTTGGTGTATATAGTCCAACACAGAGTAGAAAATGGCATTTTGTATTTTCTCTTACAGATTATATTCAGAGCAATTTTGCTTTTAACATTGAGGTGCCTAGATAATATTTAGATTTCTTTCGATTCGCTTAAATTTAGAATTTCTGTAATTTACATGAGAGAGAATATGGAGTTGGTGTATGTACTCCAAAACAGAGTAGAATAGGGTATTGCATATGTTTTCTGACAGATTATATTCAGAGCAATTTTGTTTTTAACAAGGGGTGTCTAGATAATATTTAGATTTTTTTCAATACGCTTAAATATAGAATTTCTGTATTTTACATCAGAGAGCATATTGAGTTGGTGTATATACTTCAAAACAAAGTAGAATGGAACATTGTATATTTTTTTCTGACAGACTATATTCAGAGCAATGTTGCTTTTAACATTGGGTTGCCTAGAAAATATTTAGATTTTTTTGTTTCAGGTTAAATTAGAAGTTGTGTATTTTACATGAGAGAGCATATTGAGTTGGTGTATATGCTACAAAACAGAGTAGAAAAAAGCATTATATATTTTCTCTGACAGATTATATTCAGAGCAATTTTGCTTTTAAGATTGGGGTGCCTGGATAACGTTTAGATTTCTTTCGATTCGCTTTAATATAGAATTTCTGTATTTTACATGATAAGAGCATATGCAGTTGGTGTATATACTCCAAAACTGAGTAGAAGAAGAAATTGTATATTTTTTCTGACAGATTATATTCAGAGCAATTTTGCTTTTAACATTGGGGTGCCTAGATAAAATTTAGAATTTTTTCAATTTGGGTAAATTTAGAATTTTTGTATTTAACTTGAGAGTGCATATTGAGTTGGTGTATATACTCCAAAACAAAGTAGAATAGGGCATTGTATATTTTTTCTAACAGACTATATTCAGAGCCATTTTCTATTAAATTTGAGGTGCCTAGATATTCTTCACATTTTTTTCGATTCGCGTTAAATTAGAATTTCAGTATTTTACATGAGAGAACCAATTGAGTTGGTGTACATACTCCAAAACAGAGTAGAATAGGGCATTGTATATTTTTTCTGACAGATTATATTCAGAGAAATATTGTTTTTAACATTGGTGTGCCTAGATAATATTTAGATTTTTTCGATTCACGTAAAATTTGAATTTCGGTATTTTACATGAGAGAGCATACTGAGTTCGTGTATATACTCCAAAACACAGTAGAATAAGGCAATGTATATTATTTCTAACAGACTATATTCATGGACATTTTCTATTAACTTTGGGGCGCCTAGATATTATTTACATTTTTTTTTTTGATTCGCGTAAAGTTAGAAATTTGGTATTTTACATGAGAGAGCATACTGAGTTGGTGTATATACTACAAAACAAATTAGAAAAGGGAATTGTATATTTGTTCTGCCAGACTATATTCAGAGCAATTTTGCTTTTGAGATTGGGGTGCCTAGATTTTATTTAAATTTTTTTCGAATTACGTAAAATTAGAATTTCTGTATTTTACATGAGAGAGCATACTGAGTTGGTGTATATATTTTCAATAGAGAAGAATAAGGCATTGTATATATTTTCTAACAGACTATATTCAGAACCATTTTCTTTTAACTTTGGGGCGCCTAGATATTATTTAGATTTTTTTCAATTAACGTAAAATTAGAATTTCGGTATTTTACATAAGAGAGCATACTGAGTTGGTGTATCTACTCGAAAACACAGTAGAATTGCGCATTGTATATTTTTTCTGACAGATTATCTTCAGAGCAATTCTGTTTTTAACATTGGGGTACCTAGATAATATTTATATATTTTCGATTCTGGTAAAATTAGAATTTCTGTATTTCACATGAGAGTATATGGAGTTTGTGTATATACTCCAAAAAACGTAGAAAAGGGCATTGTATATTTTTTCTGATAGATCATATTCAGAGCAGTTTTGTTTTAAACATTGGGGTGCCTAGATAATATTTAGATTTTTTCTAATCGGGTAAAATTAGAATTTCTGTATTTTACATGAGAGAGCATACTGAGTTGGTGTATTTCCTCCAAAGAGAGTAGAATAAGTTATTGTATATTTTCTCTAACAAACAATATTCAGAGCCATTTTCTTTTAACTTTGGGGTCCTAGATATTATTTAGATTGTTTTTGATTCGTGTAAAATTAGAATTTCAGTATTTTACATGAGAGACCATATTAATTATGTGTATATACTGCAAAGCAGAGTCGAAAAAGGCATTGTATAATTTTTCTGACAGATTTTATTTAGAGCAATTTTGCTTTTAACATTGGGGTTTCTAGATAATATTTAGATTTTTTTCGATTTGCTTTAATATAGAATTTCTGTATTTTACATGAGAGAGCATATGCAGTTGGTGTATACACTCGAAAACAGAGTAGAAATGGGCATTGTATATTTATTCTTACAGATTATATTCAGAGCAATTTCTCTATTAACATTGGGGTGCCTAGATAATATTTAGATTTTTTTCGATTCACTTAAATATAGAATTTCTGTATTTTACATGAGAGAGCATATTCAGTTGGTTCATATACTCCAAAACAGAGTAGAATAGGACATTGTATATTTTTTCTGACAGATTATATTCAGTGAAATTTTTTTATTAACATTTGAGTGCCAAGATAATATTTAGAGTTTTTGGATTCGGATAAAAGTAGAATTTCCGTATTTTATATGAGAGAGCATACTGAGTTGGTGTATATACTCCAAAACAAAGTAGAATAAGGCATTGTATATTTTTTCTATCACACTATATTCACAGCCATTTTCTTTTAACTTTGGGGCGCCTCGATATGATTTAGTTTTTTTTCGATTCGTGTAAAATTAGAATTTCGGTATTTTACATGAGAGAGCATATTGAGTTTGTGTGTATACTCCAAAAAAGAGTAGAAAAGGGCATTATATATTTTTTATGACAGAGTATAGTTAGAGCAATTTTACTATTATCATTGCGGTGCCTAGATAATATTTAGATTTTTTTGGATTCACGTAAAATTAGGATTTCGATATTTTACATGAGAGAGCATAATGAGTTGCTGTATATACTCCAAAACAGAGTAGAATAGGGCATTGTATATTTTCTCTGACAAATTATATTCGGAGCAATTTTGCTTTGAACATTGGCGTGCCTAGATATTATTTAGATTTTTTTCGATTCACGTAAAATTAGAATTTGGGTATTTTACATGAGAGAGCATATTGTGTTAGTGTATATACTACAAAACAGAGTAAAAAAGGGCATTGTATATTTTTTCTGAAAGATAATATTCAGAGAAATTTTGCTTTTAACATTGAGGTGCGTAGATAATATTTAGATTTTTTCCAATTCGCTAAAATACTGAATTTCTGTATTTTATATGAGAGAGCATATGGAGTTGGTGTATATACTACAAAACAGAGTAGAATAGGGCATTGTATATTTTTTCTGACAGATTATATTAAGAGTAATTTTGCTTTTAACATTGGGTTTTTAGATAATATTTAGATTTTTTTGATTCAGGTAAAATTATAATTTCTGTATTTTATATGAGAGAGCATACTGATTTTGTTTATGTACTCCAAAAGAGAGTAGAATAAGGCATTGTATATTTTTTCTAACAGACTATATTCAGCGCCGTTTTCTTTTATTTTTCGCGCGCCTAGCCATTATTTAGATTTTCTTCGATTCGCTTAAGATTAGAATTTTGTTATTTCACATGAGAGAGCATATTGAGTTGAGTCGGTGTATATACTACAAAACAGAGAATAGGGCATTGTATATTTTTTCTGACAGATTATATTCTGAGCAATTTTGTTTTTAACATTGGGGTGCCTAAATAATATTTAGATTTTTTCAATTTGTGTAAAATTAGTATTTCGGTATTTTACATGAGAGAGCATACTGAGTTGGTGTATATACTTTATAACAGAGTAGAATAAAGCGTTGTATATTTTTTATAACAGACTATATTCAGAGCCATTTTCTTTTAACTTTGGGGTACCTAGATATTGTTTAGATTTTTTTCGATTTGCGTAACATTAGAATTTCGCTATTTTACATGAGAGAGCATATTGAGTTTGTGTATATACTCCAAAACAGAGTAGAAAACGGCATTGTATGTTTTTTCTGACAGATTATATTCAGAGCAATCTTGCTTTTAACATTTCGGTGCCTGGATGATATTTAGATTTTTTTCAATTTGCTTAAATACAGAATTTCTGTATTTTACATGAGAGAGCATATGGAGTTGTTGTATATAGTCCAAAACAGAGTAGAATAGGGCATTGTATATTTTTTTCTGACAGATTATATTCAGATCAATTTTGTTTTTAACACTGGAGTGCCTAGATAATGTTTAGGTTTTTTTTCGATTGACGTAAATATTGAATTTCTGTATTTTTCATGAGAGAGCATATGGAGTGGGTATTTATACTTCAAAAAAAAGTAGAATAGGGCATTGTATATTTTTTCTGACAGATTATACTCAGAGCAATTTTGTTTTCAACATTGTAATGCCTAGATAATATTTAGATTTTATCGGTTCAGGTAATATTAGAATTTCTGTATTTTACATGAGAAAGGATACTGAGTTAGTGTATATACTCCAAAACAAAATAGAATAAGGTATTGTATATTTTTTCTAAAAGATTATATTCAGAGCCATTTTGTTTTAAATTTGGGGCGCCTAGATATTTACATTTTTTTCGATTCGCTTTAAATTATGATTTCGGTATTTTACATGGAGACCATACTGAGTTGGTGTATATACTGAAAAACAGAGTAGAATAAGGCATTGTATATTTCTTTTAACAGACTATATTAAGAGCCATTTTCTTTTAACTTTGGAGAGCCTAGATATTATTTAGATTTTTTTCGATTCGCGTAAAATTAGAATTTCGGTATTTTATATGAGAGAGCATATTGAGTTGGCGTATATACTCCAAAACAAAGTAGAAAAGGCCATTGTATATTTTTTCGGACAGATTATATTCAGAGCAATTTTGCTTTTAACATTGGGTTGCCTAGATAAAATTTAGATTTTTTTCAATTTGCGTAAATATAGAATTTCTATATTTTACATGAGAGAGCATATGGAGTTGGTGAATACTCCAAAACAGAGTAGAATAGCGCATACTCTTTTTTTTCTGACAGATTATATTCAGAGCAATTTTTTTTTTAACATTGGGGTGCCTAGATAATATTTACATTCTTTTCAATTCGCGTAAAATTAGAATTTCGGTATTTTACATGAGAGAGCATACTGAGTTGTTGTATATACTCAAAAATAGTGTAGAATAGGGCATTGTATATTTTTTCTGACAGATTATATTCACATTAATTTTACTTTTATCATTGGGGTGCCCAGATAATATTTAGTTATTTCTCGATTCACGTAAAATTAGAATTTCGGTATTTTACATAGAGAGCATAATGAGTTGGTGTATATTCTCGAAAACAGCATAGAATAGGGCATTGTATATTTTTTCCGACAAATTATATTCAGAGCAATATTGTTTTTAAAAGTTGCGTGACTAGATAATATTCAAATTTTTTCGATTCAGGTAAAATTAGAATTTCTGTATTTTACATGAGCGAGGATCCTGAGTTAGTGTATATACTCCAAAAGAAAACAGAATAAGGCATTGTGTATTTTTTTTAACAGACTATATTTAGAGCCATTTTCTTTTACCTTTGGAGCACCTAGATATTATTCAGATTTTCTTCGATTTGCGTAAACTTAAATTTCGGTATTTTACATGAGAGAGCATATTGAGTTGGTGTATATACTCCAAAACAGAGTAGAATACGGCATTGTATATTTTTTCTGACAGAATATATTAAGAGCAATCTTGTTTTTAACATTGGGGGGCCTAGGTAATATTTAGATTTTTTCGATTCGGGTAAAATTAGAATTTATGTATTTTACATGATAGAGCATAGTGAGTTGAGTTAGTGTATATACTGCAAAATAGAGAATAGGGCATTGTATATTTTTTCTGACAGAACATATTCAGAGCAATTTTGTTTTTAACATTGGGGTGCCGAGATAATATTTAGATTTTTTTTTATTCGGGTAAAATTAGAATTTCTCTATTTTACATGAGAGATCATTCTGAGTTTCTGTAGATACTCCATAACAGAGTAGAATAAGGCATTGTATATTTTTTATAACAGATTATATTCAGAGCCATTTTCTTTTTACTCTGGGTCGCCTAGATATTATTAAATTTTTTTTGATTCACGTAAAATTAGAATTTCAGTATTTTATATGAGAGAGCATATTGAGTTGATGTATATACTACAAAACAAAGTAGAAAAGGGCATTGTATATTTTTTCTGACAGATTATATTCAGAGCAATTTTGCTTTTAACAAGGTGGTGCCTAGAGGATATTTAGATTTTCTTCAATTTGCTTAAATATAGAATTTCTGTATTTTAAATGAGAGAGCATACGGAGTTGGTGTATATACTTTAGAAAAAAGTAAAATAGGGCATTGTATATCTTTCTGACAGATTATACTCAGAGCAATTTTGTTTTTAACATTAAGGTGCCTAGATAGTATTTAGACTTTTTTCGATTCGGGTAAAATTAGAATTTCTGTATTTTACATGAGAGAGCATACTGAGTTGGTGTATATACTCCAAAACAGAGTAGAATAAGGCATTTTATATTTTTATTAACAGACAATATTCCGAGCCATTTTCTTTTAACTTTGGAGAGCCTAGATATTAAATAGATTTTTTTGGATTCGCATAAAATTAGAAATTCGGTATTATACATTAGATAGCATATTGAGTTGGTGTATATACTCCAAAACAGAGTTGAAAAGGGCATTTTATATTTTTGATGACAGATTATATTCAGAGCAATTTTGCTTTTATTATTGGGGTGCCTAGATTTTTTTCACGTCGCTTAAATATAGAATTTTTGTATTATACATGAGAGAGCACATGGAGTTGATTTATATACTCCAAATAAGATTAGAATAGGAAATTGTATATTTTTTCTGACAGATTATATTCAGGGCAATTTTCTTTTTAGCATTTGGGTGCCTAGATAATATTTAGATTTTTTCGATTCGGGTAAAATTAGAATTTCTGTATTTTACATGAGAGAGCATATTGAGTTCAGTTTGTGTATATACTACAAAACAGAGAATAGGGCATTGTATATTTTTTCTGACAGATTATACTCAGAGCAATTTTGTTTTTATGATTGGGGTGCCTAGATAATATTTAAAGTTTTTCGATTTGGGTAAAATTAGAATTTCTCTATTTTACATGAGAGATGATACTGAGTTAGTGTATATACTGCAAAACAAAATAGAATAAGGCATTGTATATTTCTACTAACAGACTATATTCAGAGCCATTTTGTTTTAAATTTGGGGCACCTAGATATTTACATTTTTTTCTATTCGCTTTAAATTAGAATTTCGGTATTTTACATGAGAGAGCACACTGAGTTTGTGTATATGCTGCAAAACAGAGTAGAATAAGGCATTGTATATTTTTTTTAACAGACTATATTCAGAGCCATTTTCTTTTAACTTTGGAGAGCCTAGATATTATTTAGATTTTTTTCGATTCGCGTAAAATGAGAATTTCGGTATTTTACATGAGAGAGCATATTGAGTTGTTGTATATACTCCAAAACAGTGTAGAATAGGGCATCGTATATTTTTTCTGACAGGTTATATTCAAAGAAATTTTGATTTTAACATTTGGGTGCCTAGATAAAATTTAGATTTTTTTCAATTCGCGTAAATATAGAATTTATATATTTTACATGAGAGAGCATATTTAGTTGGTGAATATACTTCAAAAGAGGGTAGAATAGGGCATTGTATATTTTTTCTGACATATTATATTCAAAGCGATTTTGTTTTTATTATTGGGGTGCCTAGATAATATTTAGATTTTTTTCAATTCACGTAAAATTAGAATTACGGTATTTTACATGAGAGACCATAGTGAGTTGGTGTATATACTCCAAAACAGAGTAGAATAAGGCATTGTATATTTTTTCCAACAGACTATATTCAAGGCCACTTTTCTTTTAACATTGGGGTGTCTAGATAATATTTAGAATTTTTTCTACTCGCTTAAATATAGTATTTCTGTATTTTACATGAGAGAGCATATGGAGTTTGTGTATATACTCAAAAACAGAGTAGAATACGGCATTGTAAATTTTCTCTAACAGACTATATTCAGAGATATTTTCTTTTAACTTTGGGGTGCCTAGATATTATTTAGATTTTTTATGATTGGCGTAAAATTTGAATTTCAGTATTTTACATGAGAGAGCATATTAAGTTGCTGTATATACTAAAAATCAGAGTACAAAAGGGCATTGTGTATTTTTTCTGACAGATTATATTGAGAGCAATTTTGGTTTTAACATAGGGGTGCCTAGATAATATTTAGATTTTTTTCGATTCACGTAAAATTAGAATTTCGGTATTTTACATGAGAGAGCATACTGAGTTGGTGTATATATTCCAAAACAGAGTAGATAAAGGCATTGATAATTTTTTCTAACAGACTTTATTCAGAGGCATTTTCTATTAACTTTGGGTCGCCTAGATATTATTTAGATTTTTTTCGATTCGCGTAAAATTAGAATTTCGGTATTTTACATGAGAGAGCATACTGAGTTGGTGTATGTACTCCAAAACAGAGTAGAATAAGAAATTGTTTATTTTTTCTAAAAGACTATAGTCAGAGGCATTTTGTTTTAACTTTGGGGCATCTAGATATTAATTAGATTTTTTTCGATTCACGTAAAATTACAATTTCGATATTTTACATGAGAGAGCATATTGAGTTGGTGTATATAGTCCAGAAGAGAGTAGAATAGGGCATTGTATATTTTTTCTGACAGATTATATTCAGAGCAATTTTGCTTTTAACATTGGGGTGCCTAGATAATATTTAGGTTTTTTTTTGATTCACCTAAATATAGAATTTCTGTATTTTACATGAGAGAGCATATGGAGTTGGTGTATATACTTCAAAAAAGAGTATAATAGGGCATTGCATATTTATTCTGACCGATTATATTCAGAGCAATTTTTTTTTTAACATTGGAGTGCCTAGATGATATTTATATTTTTTCAATATGCTTAAATATAGAATTTCTGTATTTTACATGAGAGAGCATATTAGGTTGGTGTATATACTCCAAAAGAGAGTAGAATAGGGCATTGTATATTTTTTCTGACATATTATATTCAGAGCGATTTTGTTTTTAACATTGGGTTGCCTAGATAATATTTAGATTTTTTTCAATTCACGTAAAATTAGAATTATGGTATTTTAAATGAGAGACCATAGTGAGTTGGTGTATATACTCCAAAACAGAGTAGAATAAGGCATTGTATATTTTTTCTAACAGACTATATTCAGGGCCACTTTGCTTTTAACAATTGGGGTGCCTAGATAATATTTAGATTTTTTTCGATTCGCTTAAATATAGTATTTCTGTATTTTACATGAGAGTGCATATGTAGTTGGTGTATATACTCCAAAACAAAGAATAGGGCATTGTATATTTTTTCTGACACACTATATTCAAAGCTATTTTTTTTTAACTTTGGGGCGCCTAGATATTATTTAGATTTTTTTTGATTGGCGTAAAATTAGAATTTCGGTATTTTACATGAGAGAGCATTTTGAGTTGGTGTATATAAACAAAACAGAGTAGAAAATGGCATTGTGTATTTTCTATGAAAGATTATACTCAGAGCAATTTTGTTTTTAACATTGACATGCCTACATAATATTTAGAGTTTTTCAATTCGGGTAAAATTAGAATTTCTGTATTTTACATGAGAGAGCATTTTGACTTGGTGTATATACTTTAAAACAGAGTAGAATAGGGCATTGTATATTTTTTCTGACGGATTATATTCAGTGCAATTTTTTTTTAACACTGAGTTGCCTAGATAATATTTAGATTTTTTTGATTTGGGTAGAATTAGAATATCTGTATTGTACATGAGAGAGCATTTTGAGTTGGTGTATATACTACAAACCAGAGAAGTAAAGGGCATTGTATATTTTATCTGACAGATTATATTAAGAGCAATTTTGCTTTTCACATTGGGTTGCCTAGATAATATCTAGAATTTTTTTGATTTGCTTAAATATAGAATATCTCTATTTTACTTGAGAGAGCATATGGAGTTGGTGTATATACTTCAAAACAGAGAAGAATAAGGCATTGTATTTTTTTTTTTTACAGACTGTATTTAGAACCATTTTCTTTTAACTTTGGGGCGCCTAGATATTATTTAGATTTTTTTCGTTTCGCCTAAAATTAGAATTTCGGTAATTTATATGAGAGAGCATATTGAGTTGGTGTATGTACTACAAAACAGAGTAGAAAAGGGTATTGTATATTTTTTCTGACATATTTCATTCAGAGTAATTTTGTTTTTAACATTGGGGTGCCTACATAATATTTAGATTTTTTTCGATTCGCTTAAATATAGAATTTCTGTATTTTACATGAGAGAGCATATGGAGTTGTTGTATATACTAGAAAACAGAGTAGAATATGATATTGTATCTTTTTTCTGACAGATTATATTCAGAGCAATTTTGTTTTTAACATTGAGGTGCCTAGTAATATTTAGATTTTTTCGATTCGGGTAAAATTAGAATTTTATATTTTACATGAGAGAACATCCTGAGTTGCTGTATATACTCCAAAACAGAGTAGAATAAGGCATTGTATATTTTTTCTAACACACTATATTCAAAGCCATTTTCTTTTAACTTTGGGGCGCCTAGATATTATTTAGATCTTTTTCGATTCGCCTAAAATTAGACTTTCGGTATTTTACATGAGACAGCATATTGAGTTGGTGTATATACTCCAAAACAGAGTAGAATAGGGCATTGTATATTTTTTCTAACAGACTATATTCAGAGCCATTTTATTTTAACTTTGTGGCGCCTATATATTATTTAAATTTTTTTCGATTCACGTAAAAGTATAATTTCGGTATTTTACCTGAGAGTGCATACTGAGTTGGTTTATATACGCCAAAACAGATTAGAAAAGGGTATTGTATATTTTTTCTGAGAGATTATATTCAGAGCAATTTTGCTTATAACATTCTGGTGCCTTGATTTTATTTAGATTTTTTCGATTCACTTAAATATAAATTTTAGAATTTTACATGAGAGAGCATATGGGTTGGTGTATATACTCCTAAACAGAGTAGAATAGGGTATTGTATATTTTTTCTGACAGATTATATTAAGAACAATTTTGTTTTTAACATTGCAGTGCCTAGATAATATTTAGATTTTTTCGATTCAGGTAAAATTAGAATTTTGTATTTTACACGAGAGAGCACACTGTGTTGGTGCATATACTCCAAAAAAGATTAGAATAAGGCATTGTATATTTTTTCTAACATACTATATTCAGAGCCATTTTATATTAACTTTGAGGTGCCTAGATATTATTTAGAATTTTCGATTCACGTAAAATAATAATTACACTATTTTACATGAGAGAGCATATTGAGTTGGTGTGTATACTCTAAAACAGGGTAGAATAGGGCATTGTATATTTTTTCTGACAGATTATATTCAGAGAAATTTTGCTTTTAACATTGTGGTGCCTGGAAAATATTTAGATTTTATTTTGATTCACTTAAAATTATTATTTCGGTATTTTACATGAGAGAGCATACTGAGTTGGTGTATATACTACAAAACAGAGTAGAAAAGCGCAATGTATATTGTTTCTGACAGATAATATTCAGAGCAATTTTGTTTTTAACATTGAGGTGCCTAGATAATATTTAGATTTTTTCGATTCGGGTAAAATTAGAATTTTATATTTTACATGAGAGAACATCCTGAGTTGCTGTATATACTCCAAAACAGAGTAGAAAAAGCATTGTATATTTTTTCTAACATACTATATTCAGAGCCATTTTCTTTTAACTTTGGGGCGCCTAGATATTATTTAGATCTTTTTTGATTCGCCTAAAATTAGACTTTCGGTATTTTACATGAGACAGCATATTGAGTTGGTGTATATACTCCAAAACAGAGTAGAATAGGGCATTGTATATTTTTTCTAACAGACTATATTCAGAGCCATTTTATTTTAACTTTGTGGCGCCTATATATTATTTAAATTTTTTTCGATTCACGTAAAAGTATAATTTCGGTATTTTACCTGAGAGTGCATACTGAGTTGGTGTATATACGCCAAAACAGATTAGAAAAGGGTATTGTATATTTTTTCTGAGAGATTATATTCAGAGCAATTTTGCTTATAACATTCTTGTGCCTTGATTGTATTTAGATTTTTTTGATTCACTTAAATATAAATTTTAGTATTTTACATGAGAGAGCATATGGGTTGGTGTATATTCTCCTAAACAGAGTAGAATAGGGTATTGTATATTTTTTCTGACAGATTATATTCAGAACAATTTTGTTTTTAACATTGGGGTGCCTAGATAATATTTAGATTTTTTCGATTCAGGTAAAATTAGAAATTTGTATTTTACACGAGAGAGCACACTGAGTTGGTGCATATACTCCAAAAAAGATTAGAATAAGGCATTGTATATTTTTTAACAGACGATATTCAGAGCCATTTTCTTTGAACTTTGAGGCGCCTAGATATTATTTAGAATTTTTGATTAGCGTAAGATAAGAATTACACTATTTTACATGAGAGAGCATATTGATTGGTGTGTATACTCTAAAACAGAGTAGAATAGAGCATTGTATATTTTTTCTGACAGATTATATTCAGAGAAATTTTGTTTTTAACATTGTGGTGCCTGGAAAATATTTAGATTTTATTTTGATTCACTTAAAATTATTATTTTGGTATTTTATATGAGAGAGCATACTGAGTTGGTGTATATACTCCAAAACAGAGTAGAAGAGGGCATTGTATATTTTTTCTGACAGATTATATTCGGAGGAATTTTGCTTTTAACATTGTGGTGCCTGGAAAATATTTAGATTTTTTTGATTCACGTAAAATTAGAATTTCGTTATTTTACATGAGAGTGCATATTGATTTGGTGTATATACGCCAATAGAGAGTAGAAAATGGCATTGTATATATTGTCTGAGGATTATCTTCAGAGCAATTTTTCTTTTAACATAGTGGTGCCTAGATTATATTTTTTTCATTTCGCTTAAATATAGAATTTTTGTATTTTACATGAGAGAGCATATTGAGTTGGTGTATATACTCCAAAACAGAGGAGAATAGAACATTTTATATTTTTTCTGACAGATTATATTCAGAGCAATTTTGTTTTTAACATTGGGGTGCCTAGAAAATATTTAGATTTATTCGAATTGGGTAAAATTATAATTTTGGTATTTTACATGAGAGAGCATACTGAGTTGGTGTATATACTTTAAAACAGGGTAGAATAAGGCCTTGTATATTTTTTCTAACAAACTATATTCAGAGCCATTTCTTTTAACTGGGGTGCGCCTAGATATTTTTTACATTTAATTCGATTCACGTAAAATTAGAATTTCGGTATTTTACCTGAGAGAGAATATTGAGTGGGTTTATTTACTGCAAAACAAAGTAGAAAAGGGCATTGTATATTTTTTGTGACTGATTATATTCAGAGTAATTTTGCTTTTAACATTGGGGTGCCTAGACAATATGTAGATCTTTTTCGATTCGCTTAAATATAGAATGTTTGTATTTTACATGAGAGAACATATGGAGATGGTGTATGTACTCCAAAACAGAGTAGAATAGGGCATTGTATATTTTTTCTGACAGATTATATTCAGAGCAATTTTGCTTTTAACATTAAGGTGCCTAGATAATATTTAGATTTCTTGCGATTTGCTTAAATATAGAATTTCTTTATTTTACATGAGAGAGCATATGGAGTTGGTGTATATACTCGAAAACAGAGTATAATACGGCATTCTATATTTTTTCTGACAAATTTTATTCAACGCAATTTTGTTTTTCACATAGCGGTGCCTAGATTATATGTAGATTTTTTCGATTCTGGTAAAATTCGAATTTCTGTATTTTACATGAGAGAGCATATTGAGTTGATGTATATACTACAAAACAGTGTAAAAAATGGCATTGTATATTTTTTCTGACTGACTATATTCCGAGCAATTTTGCTTTTAACATTGAGGTGCCTAGATAATATTTAGATTTTTTTCGATTCGCTTAAATATAGAATTTTTGTATTTTACATGAGAGAGCATACTGAACTGGTGTATATACTCCAAAACAGAATAGAATAAGGCATTGTATATTTTTTCTAACAGACTATATTCAGACCCATTTTCTTTTAACTTTGGGGCGCCTTGGTATTATTCAGATTTTTTTCAGTTCGTGTAAAATTAGAATTTCGGTATTTTACATGAGAGAGCATATTGAGTTGGTGTACATACTCCAAAACAGAGTAGAATAGGGCATTGTATATTTTTTATGACTGATGATATTCAGAGCATTTTTGTTTTTAACATTGGGGTGCCTAGATAATATGTAGATTTTTTCAAATCTGCTAAATTACAATTTTGTATTTTACATAAGAGAGCATATGGAATTGGTGTATATATTACAAAATAGAGTCGAATAGAGCATTGTATATTTTTTCTGGCAGATTATATTCAGAGCAATTTTTCGTTCAACATTAGGGTGCCTAGATAATATATAGATTTTTTTCTATTCGCTTAAATATAGAATTTCTGTATTTTATATGAGAGAGCATATGGAGTTGTTTTATATACCCCAAAACAGAGTAGAATAGGGCACTGTATATTTTCTCTGACTGATTATATTCAGAGCTATTTTGTTTTTATCATTGGGGTGCCTAGATATTATTTAGATTTTTTTCGATTTGCATTAAATAAGAATTTCGGTATTTTACAAGAGAGATCATATTGAGTTGGTGTATACACTCCAAAACAGATTAGACAAGGACATTGTATATTTTGTCAGTCAGATTATATTCAGAGCAATTTTGCTTTAAACATTGAAGTGCCTAGATAATATTTAGATTTTTTTCGATTCAAGTAAATTTAGAATTTTGGTATTTTACATGAGAGAGCATACTCAGTTGGTGTATAGACTCCAAAACAGAGTAGAAGAGGGAATTGTGTATTTTTTCTGACAGATTATATTCAGAGCAATTTTGTTTTTAACATTGTGGTGCCTAGATATTATTTAGATTTTTTTGATTCGCTTAAATATAGAATTTTTGTAATTTACATGAGAGAGCAAGTAGAGTTGGTGTATATACTCAAAAACAGAGTAGAATATGGCAGTGTATATTTTTTCTGAGAGTTTATATTCAGAGCAATTTTGTTTTTAACATTGGGGTGCCTAGATATTATTTAGATTTATTTGATTCGCTTAAATATAGAATTTTTGTAATTTACATGAGAGAGCATGTAGAGTTGGTGTATATACTCAAAAACAGAGTAGAATAGGGCATTGTATATTTTTTCTGAGAGTTTATATTCAGAGCAATTTTGTTTTTAACATTGGGGTGCCTTGATAATATTTAGATTTTTTCGATTCGGTTAAAATTATAATTTCTGTATTTTACACAAGAGAGCATACTGAGTTGGTGTATATACTTCAAAATATAGTAGAATAAGGCATTGTATATATTTAATAACATACTATATTCAAAGCCATTTTCTTTTAACTTTGGGGTGCCTAGATATTATTTAGATTTTTTTCGATTCGCTTAAATGTAGAATTTCTGTATTTTACATGAGAGAGCATATGGAGTTGGTGTATATACTCCAAAACAGAGTAGAAACGGGCATTGTATATTTTTTCTGACAGATTATATTCAGAGCAATTTTCCTTTTATCATTGGGGTTTCTAGATAATATTTTGATTTTTTTCGATTCGCTTTTATATAAAATTTTGATATTTTACATGAGAGAGCATATGGAGTTGGTGTACACACTCCGAAACAGAGTAGAAAAGAGCATTGTATATTTTTTCTGACAGATTATATTCAGAGCAATTTTGTTTTTATCATTGGGGTGCCTAGATAATATTTAGATTTTTTTCAATTCGCTTAAATATAGAATTTCGGTATTTTACATGAGAGAGCATATGGAGTTGGTGTATTTACTCAAAAGCACAGTAGAATAAGGCATTGTGTATTTTTTCTCACAGACTATTTTCAGAGTCATTTTCTTTTAACTTGGGAGCGCCTAGATATTATTTAGATTTTTTTCAATTGATGTAAAATTAGAATTTGGGTATTTTACATGAGAGAGCATATTGAGTTGGTATATATGCTCCAATAGAGACTAGAAAAGATCATTGTATATTTTTTCTGACAGATTATATTCCGAGCAATTTTGCTTTTAACATTAAGGTGCCTTGATAATATTTAGATTTTTTCGATTTGGGTAAAATTATAATTTCTGTATTTCACACGAGAGAGCATACTGAGTTAGTGTATATACTTCAAAACATAGTAGAATAAGGCATTGTATGTTTTTTCTCTCTGACGATATTTAGAGTTATTTTTATTTAACTTTGGATCGCCTAGATATTATTTAGATTTTTTTCGATAAGTGTAAAATTAGTCTTTCGGTATTTTACATGAGAGAGCATATTGAGTTGGTGTATATACAGCAAAACAGAGTAGTAAAGGGCATTGTATATTTTTTTTACAGATTAAATCCTGAGCAATTTTGCTTTTAACTTTGGGATGCCTAGATAATATTTAGATTATTTTCGATTCACATAAAATTAAAATTTTGATATTTTAAATGTCAGAGCATATTCAGTTGGTGTATATACTCCAAAACAGAGTAGAATAGGGGACTGTATATTTCTTCGGACAGATTATATTCAGAGCCTTTTGTTTTTAACATTGGGGTGAATAGATAATATTTAGATTTTTTTAGATTCGCTTAAATATAGAATTTCGGTATTTTACATGAGAGAGCATATTGAGTTGGTGTATATACTCCAAAATAGAGTAAAGAAAAGCATTGTATATGTTCTCTGACAGATTATATTAAGAGCAATTTGTTTTTAACTTTGGGGTGCTTAGATTATATTTAGATTTTTTTCGATGGACTTAAATATAGAATTTCTGTATTTTACATGAGAAAGCATATGGAGTTTTTGTATATACTCCAAAACAGAGTAAAGAAGGGCATTGTATATTTTCTCTGACAGATTACATTCAGAGCAATTTTGTTTTTTACAGTGGGGTGCCTAGATAATATTTAGAGTTTTTCTATTCGTGTAATATTATAATTTCTTTATTTTACATGAGAGAGCATACTGAGTTGGTGTATATACTCCAAAACAGAGTACAATAAGTCATTGTATATTGTTTCTGACAGATTATATTCAGAGCAATTTTGCTTTTAACATTGTGGTGCAAGGATAATATTTAGATTTTTTTCAATTCAAGTAAAATTAGAAATTCGGTATTTTACATGAGAGAGCATATTGTGTTGGTGTATATATTCCAAAACAGAGTAGAATAAAACATTGTATAGTTTCTCTAACAGACTATATCCAGAGCCATTTTCTTTTAACTTTGGCGCGCCTAGATATTATTTAGATTTATTTCAATTCGTGTAAAATTAGAATTTTGGTATTTTACATGAGAGAGCATATTGATTTGGTGTATATACTTCAAAACAGAGTAGAAAAGGATATTCTATATTTTTTCTGACTGATTATATTCAGCACAATTTTGCTTTTAACATTGGGGTGCCTAGATAATATTTAGATTTTTTTCGATTCGCTTAAATATAGAATATCTGTATTTTAAATGAGAGAGCAGGTAGAGTTGGTGTATATACTCAAAAACAGAGTAGAATAGGGCATTGTATATTTTTTATGACACTTTATATTCAGATAAATTTTGTTATTAACATAGGGGTGCCTAAATATTATTTAGATATTTTCGATTCGGGTAAAATGGGAATTTCTGTATTTTACACGAGAGCGCATAATAATTTGGTTTATATACTCCAAAACAGAGTAGAAAAAAACATTGTATATTTCTTCTAACAGACTATATTCAGAGCCATTTTTTTTTATTATTGGGGCGCATAGATATTATTTTGATTTTTATCGATTTGTGTAAAATTAGAATTTCGGTATTTTACATAAGAGAGCATATTGATTTGGTGTATATACTCCAAAACAGTGTAGAAAAGGGCATTGTATATTTTTTCTGAAAGATTATATTCAGAGCAATTTTGATTTTAACATTTGGGTGCCTAGATTATATTTAGATTTCATTCGATTCGTTTAAATATAGAATTTCTGTATTTTACCTGAGAGAGAATATGGAGTTCGTTTATATAGTCCAAAAGAGAGTAGAATACGGGATTGTATATTTTTTTGACAGATTATATTCAGAGCAATTTTGTTTTTAACATTGGGATGCCTAGATAATATTTAGAATTTTTTCGATTTGTTTAAATATAGAATTTTTGCATTTTACCTGAGAGAGCATATGGAGTTGATGTATATACTCCAAACCAAAGTACAATACGGGATTGTATATTTTTTGTGACAGAATATATTCAGAGATATTTTGTTTTTAACATTGGGGTGCCTAGATAATATTTAAATTTTTTTCGATTCACTTAAATATAGAATTTCTGTATTTTATGTGACAGAGCATATGGAGTTGGTGTATATACTCCAAAACAGTGTAGAAAACGACATTGTATATTTTTTCTGACAGGTTATATTTAGAGCAATTTTGTTTTTAACATTGGGGTGCCTAGATAATATTTAGATTTTTTCGATTCGGGTAAAATTCGAATTTTTGTATTTCACACCAGAGATCATATTGAGTTGGTGTATATACTACAGAACAGAGTAGAAAAGGGCATTGTATATTTTTTCTGACAGATTATATTCACAGCAACTTTGCTTTTAACATTGGAATGCCTAGATAATATTTAGAATTTTTTGGATTCACGAAAAACTCGACTTTCGGTATTTTACATAAGATAGCATACTTAGTTGGTGTATTTACTCCAAAACACAGTAGAATAAGGTATTGTATATTTTCTCTGAAAGATTACATTCAGAGCAATTTTGTTTTTGACATCGGGGTGCCCAGATAATATTTAGATTTTTTCGATTCGGGTAAAATTATAATTTCTGTATTTTACATGAGAGAGCATACTGAGTTGGTGTATATACTCCAGAACAGAGTAGAATAAGTCATTGTATATTATTTCTGACAGTTTATATTCAGAGCAATTTTGCGTTTAACATTGTGGTGCCTAGATAATATTTAGATTTTTTTCAATTCACGTAAATCTAGAAATTCGATATTTTACATGAGAGAGCATATTGTGTTGGTGTATATACTACAAATCCGAGTAGAATAAAACATTGTATAATTTCTCTAACAGACTATATTCAGAGCCATTTTCTTTTAACTTTGGCGTGCCTAGATATTATTGCGATTTTTTTCGATTCACGTAAAATTAGAATTTTGGTATTTTACATGAGAGAGCATATTTATTTGGTGTGTATACTCCAAAACAAAGTAGAAGAGGGCATTCTATATTTTTTCTGACTGATTATATTCAGAGCAATTTTGTTTTTAACATTGTGGTGCCTAGATAATATTTAGATTTTTTTCAATTCACGTAAATCTAGAAATTCGATATTTTACATGAGAGAGCATATTGTGTTGGTGTATATACTACAAATCCGAGTAGAATAAAACATTGTATAATTTCTCTAACAGACTATATTCTGAAACATTTTCTTTTAAGTTTTGTGTGCATAGATATTATTTAGATTTTTTTGATTCGCTTAAATAAAAAATTTCTGTATTTTACATGAGAGAGCATATTGAGTTGGTGTATATACTCCAAAACAGAGTAGAATAGAGCATTGTACATTTTTTCTGACAGATTATGTTAAGAGAAATTTTGTTTTTAACATTGGGGTGCCTAGATAATATTTATATTTTTTTCGATTCGCTTAAATATAGAATTTCTGTATTTTACATAAGAGAGCATATGGATTTGGTGTATATAATCCAAAACAGAGTAGAAAAGGGCATTTTATATTTTTTGACAGATTATATTCAGAGCAATTTTGTTTTTAACATTGTGGTGCCTAGATAATATTTAGATTTTTTCGATTCGGGTAAAATTAGAATTTCTGTATTTTACACGAGAGAGCATACTGAGTTGGTGTATATACTCCAAAACATAGTAGAATAAGGAATTGTATATTTTTTCTAACATACTATATTCAGAGCCATTTTCTTTTAATTTTGAGGTGCCTAGATATTATTTAGATTTTTTTCGATTCGCTTAAATATAGAATTTCTGTATTTTACATGAGAGAGCATATGGATTTGGTGTATATAATCCAAAACAGTAGAAAATGGCATTGTATATTTTTTCTGACAGATTATATTCAGAGAAATTTTGCTTTTAACATAGGGGTGCCTTGATAATATTTAGATTTTTTCGAATCTTCTAAAATTAGAATTTCTGTATTTTATGTAAGAGAGCATATGGATTTGGTGTATATATTACAAAATAGAGTAGAATAGGGCATTGTATATTTTTTCTGACAGATGATATTCAGAGCAATTTTGCTTTTTACATTGGGGTGCCTAGATAATATTTAGATTTTTATCGATTCGCTTAAATAGAGAATTTCTGTATTTTACATTAGAGACCGTATGTAGTTTGTGTATATACTCCAAAACAGAGTAGAATAGGGCATTGTATATTTTTTCTTAGAGAATATATTCAGAGAAATTTTGTTTTTAAGATTGGGGTGCCTACATAATATTTAGATTTTTTTCGATTCGTTAAAAATTAGAATTTCAGTATTTTACATGAGGCAGCACACTGAGTTGGTGTATATACTCCAAAAAAGAGTAGAATAAGGCATTGTATATTTTTTCTAACACACTATATTCAGAGCCATTTTCTTTTAACTTTGGGGCACCTAGAAATTATTTCGATATATTTCGATTCACGTAAAATTAAAATTTCTGTATTTTACATGAGATAGCATATTGAGTTGGTGTATTTACTGCAAAACAGAGTAGAAAGGGGCATTCTATATTTTTTCTGACAGATTATATTCAGAGCAATTTTGCTTTTAACATTGGGGTGCCTAGATAATATTTAGATTTCTTTGGATTTCCTTAAATATTAAATTTCTGTATTTTACATGAGAGAGCATATGGAGTTGGTGTATATACTTCAAAACAGAGTAGAATAGGACATTCTATATTTTTTCTGACAGATTATATTCAATGTATTTTTTTTTTTCACATAGGGGTGCCTAGATTATATGTAGATTTTTTCGATTCCGGTAAAATTTGAATTTCTGTATTTTACCTGAGAGAGCATATTGAGTGGATGTATGTACTACAAAACAGAGTAGAAAAGGGCATTGTATATTTTTTCTGACAGACTATATTCAGAGAAATTTTTTTTTTAACATTGGCGTGCCTAGATGATATTTAGATTTTTATCGATTCGCTTAAATTTAGAATTTCTGTATTTTATATGAGAGAGCATATGGAGTTGTTTTATATACCCCAAAACAGAGTAGAATAGGGCATTGTATATTTTTTTCTGACAGATTATATTCAGAGCACTTTTGTTTCTATCATTCGGGTGCCTAGATATAATTTAGATTTTTTTCGATTCGCATAAAATAAGAATTTCGGTATTTAATATGAGAGAGCATATTGAGTTGGTGTATACACTCCAAAACAGAGTAGACTAGAGCATTGTATATTTTGTCAGACAGATTATATTCAGAGCAATTTTGCTTAAAACGTTAAGGTGCCTACATAATATTTAGATTTTTTTCGATTCACTTTAAATTAGAATTTTGTTATTTTACATGAGAGAGCATACTGAGTTGGTGTATATACTCCAAAACAGAGTAGGAAAGGGCATTGCATATTTTTTCTGACAGATTATATTCAGAGAAATTTTATTTTTAAGATTGGGGTGCCTAGATAATATTTAGATTTTTTTCGATTCGCTTAAATATAGAATTTCTTTATTTTACCTGAGAGAGCATGTAGAGTTGGTGTATATACTCAGAAACAGAGTAAAATAAAGCATTGTATATTTGTTCTGAGAGTTTATATTCAGAGCAATTTTGTTTTTAACATTGGGATGCCTTGATAATATTTAGATTTTTTCGATTCGGGTAAAATTAGAATTTCTGTATTTTACACGAGAAAGCATACTGGGTTGGTGTATATACTCCAAAACATAGTAGAGTAAGGCATTGTATATTTTTTCTAACATACTATATTCAGAGCCATTTTCTTTTAACTTTGGGGAACCTAGATATTATTTAGATTTTTTTTTGATTCACTTAAATATTAAATTTCTGTATTTTACATGAGAGAGCAGGTAGAGTTGGTGTATATACTCAAAAAAAGAGTAGAATAGGGTATTGTATATTTTTTCTGAGAGTTTATATTCAGAGCAATTTTTTTTTAACATTGGGGTGCCTTGATAATATTTAGATTTTTTCAATTCGAGTAAAATTAGAATTTCTGTATTTTACACGAAAGAGCATACTGAGTTGGTGTATATACTTCAAAACATAGTAGAATAATGCATTGTATATTTTTTCTAACATACTATATTCAGAGCCATTTTGTTTGAACTTTCGGGATCCTAGATATTATTTAGATTTTTTTTGATTCGCTTAAATATAAAATTTCTGTATTTTACAGAAGAGAGCATGTAGAGTTGGTCTATATACTCAAAAATAAAGTAGAATACGGTATTGTATATTTATTCTGAGAGTTTATATTCAGAGCAATTTTGTTTTTAACGTTGGTGTGCCTAGATAATATTTAGATTTTTTCGATTCGGGTAAGTTAAAATTTCGGTATTTTACATGAGAGAGCATACTGAGTTGGTGTATATAGTCCAAAATAGAGTAGAATAAAGCATTCTATATTTTTTCTAACTGACTATATTCAGAGCCATTTTCTTTTAACTTTGGGGTGCCTAGATTTTATTTAGATTCATTTCGATTCGTGTAAAATTAGAATTTCGGTATTTTACATGAGAGAGCATATTGAGTTGGTGTATACACTATAAGAGAGAGTAGAAAATGGCATTGTATATTTTTTCTGACAGAATATATTCGGAGTAATTTTGCTTTTAACATTGGGGCGCCTAGATATTATGTAGATTTTTTTCGATTCGCTTAAATATAGAATGTCTGTATTTTACATGAGAGAACATATGGAGATGGTTTATGTACTCCAAAACAAAGGAGAATAGTGCATTGTATATTTTTTCTGACAAATTATATTCAGAGCAATTTTGCTTTTAACATTGGGGTGCCTAGACAATTTATAGATTTTTTTCCATTCGCTTAAATACAGAATTTTTGTATTTTACATGAGAGAGAATATGGAGTTGGTGCATATACTCCAAAACAGTGTAGAATAAAGCATTGTATATTTCTTCTGACAGATTATATTCAGAGCAATTTTGCTTTTAACATTGGGGTGCCTAGATAATATTTAGATTTCTTTCGATTCGCTTAAATATAGAATTTCTGTATTTTACATGAGAGAGCATATGGAGTTGGTGTATATACTCCAAAGCAGAGTAGAATAGGGAATTCTATATTTTTTCTGATAGATTATATTCAACAAAATTTTGTTTTTCACATAGGGGTGCCTAGATTATATTTAGATTTGTTCAATTCGGGTAAAATTAGAATTTCGGTATTTTACATGATAGAGCATATTGAGTTTGTGAATATACTTTAAAACAGAATAGAAAAGGGCATTGTATATTTTTCTGACAGATTATATTAAGAGCAATTTTGCTTTAAACATAGGGATGCCTAGATAATATTTAGATTATTTTCGATTCACTTAAATATAGAATTTATGTTTTTTTTATTTGAGAGCATATGAAGTTGGTGTATATACTCCAAAACAGAGTAGAATAGGGCATTTTATATTTTTTCTGACAGGCTATATTCAGAGTAATTTTGTTTCTAACATTGTGGTGCCTAGATAATATTTAGATTTTTTCGATTCCGGTAAAATTAGAATTTCGATATTTTACAAGAGAGAGCATATTGAGTTGGTGTAGTTACTCCAAAACTAAGTAGTTAATGGCATTGTATATTTTTTCTGACAGGCTATATTCAGAGCAATTTTCTTTTAACATTGGGGCACCTAGATATTCGTTAGATTTTTTTCGATTGTCGTAAAATTAGAATTTCGATATTTTACATGAGAGAGCATATTGAGTTGGTGTAGATACTCCAAAACAGAGTAGAATAGGGCATTGTATATTTTTTCTGACAGATAATATTCAGAGAAATTTTGCTTTAAACATTGGGGTCCCTAGATAACATTTAGATTTTTATCGATTCACGTAAAATTAGAAATTCGGTATTTTATATGAGAGAGCATACTGAGTTGGTTTATATACTCCAAAAAAGAATAGAATAAGGCATTGTATATTTTTTCTAACAGACTATATTCAGAGCCATTTACTTTTAATTTTGGGGCCCCTAAATATTATTTAGATTTTTGTCTATTCGCTTAAAATTAGAATTTCGGTATTTTACATGACAGAGCATATTGAGTTGCTGTATATACTCCAAAAAAAATTGGAGAAAAGCATGGTATCTTGTTTCTGACATACTGTATTAAGAGCAATTTTGCTTTTAACATTCCGATTTCTAGATAATATTTAGAATTTTTTCGATTCACGTAAAATTAGAATTCCGGTATTTTACATGAGAGAGCATATTGAGTTGGTGTATATTTTCTAAAACAGGGTAGAATAGGGCATTGTGTATTTTTTCTGACAGATTCTATTCAGAGCAATTTTTTTTTATATTGGGGTGCCTAGATAATATTTAGATTTTTTCGATTCTGGTAAAATTATAATTTCTACATTTTACATGAGACAGTATATGGAGCTGGAGTATATACTCGAAAATTGAGTAGAATAGGGCATTGTATATTTTTTCTGACAGATAATATTCAGAGCAATTTTGTTGTTAACATTGGGGTGCCTAGATAATATTTAGATTTTTTTTGATTCGCTTTAACATAGAATTTCTGTTTTTTACGTGATTCAGCATATGGAGTTAATGTATATACTCCAAAACAGAGTAGAATCAGGCATTGTATATTTTTCTAACAGACTATATTCAGAGCCATTTTCTTTTAACTTTGGGTCGCCTAGATATTATTTAGATTTTTTTTGATTTGCGTAAATTAGAATTTTGGTATTTTACATGAGACAGCATATTGAGTTGGTGTATATACTGCAAAACAGAGTAGTAAAGGGCACTGTATATTTTTTCTGACAGATTATATTCAGAGAAATTTTGCTTTTAACATTGGGTGTCCTAGATAGTATTTAGATTTTTTTTGATTCGCTTAAATATAGAATTTTTGTATTTTACTAGAGAAAGCATATGGAGTTGCTGTATATGCTCCAAACCTGAGTAGAATAAGGAATTGTATATTTTTTCTAACAGACTATGTTCAGAGCCATTTTCTTTTAACTTTGGGGCGCCTAGATATTATTTAGATTTTTTTCGATTCACGTAAAATTTGAATTTCGGTATTTTACATCAGAGAGAATACTGAGTTGGTGTATGGACGCCAAAACAAAGTACACTAAGGCATTTTATATTTTTTCTAACAGACTATATTCAGAGGCATTTTCGTTTAACTTTGGGGCGCCTAGATATTATTTAGGTTTTTTTTCAATTCGCGTGAAATTATAATTTCCGTATTTTCCACGAGAGAGCATATTGAGTTGATGTATATACACCAAAACAGAGTAGAAAAGGCCATTGTATATTTTTTCTGACATATTATATTCAGAGAAATTTTGCTTATACATTGGGGTGCCTAGATAATATTTAAATTTTTTTCGATTTACGTAAAATTAGAATTTCTCTATTTCACAAGAGAGAGCATACTGAGTTGGTGTATATACTCCTAAACAGAGTAGAATAGGGCATTGTATATTTTTTCTGACAGATTATATTCAGAGCAATTTTGTTTTTAACATTGGGGTGCCTAGATAATATTTAGATTTATTTCGATTCACGTAAATTTAGAATTTCTGTATTTTATATGAGAGAGCATACTGAGTTTGTGTATATACTCCAATACAGACTAGAATAAGGCAATGTGTATTTTTTCTAACAGAATATATTCAGAGCCATTTTCTTTTAACTTTGGGGCACCTAGATATTATTTAGATTTTTTTCGATTCGTGTAAAATTAGAATTTTGGTATTTTACATTAGAGAGCATATTGAGTTGGTGTATATACTCTAAAACAGAGTAGAAAAGGGCATTGTATATTTTTTCTGACAGACTATATTCTGAGCAAATTTGATTTTAACATTGGGGTGCCTAGATAATGTTTAGATTTTTTTTATTCACGTAAAATTTGAATTTCGGTATTTTACATGAGAGAGCATACTGAGTTGGTGTATATAGTCCAAAACAGAGTAGAATAGGGCATTGTATATTTTTTCTAACAGACTATATTCAGAGCAATTTTATTTTAACTTTGTGGCGCCTATATATTATTTAGATTTTTTTCGATTCACGTAAAATTAGAATTTCGGTATTTTACATGAGAGTGCATATTGAGTTGGAGTATATACGCCAAAACAGATTAGAAAAGGGCATTGTATATTTTTTCTAACAGAATATATTCAGACCCATTTTTTTTAACTTTGGGGCGCCGTGATATTATTGAGATTTCTTTCGATTCGCGTAAAATTAACATTTTGGTATTTTACATGAGAGAGCATATTGAGTTGGTGTACATACTCCAAAACAGAGTAGAATAGGGCATTGTATATTTTTTCTGACTGATTATATTCAGAGCATTTTTGTTTATAACATTAAGGTGCCTAGATAATATGTAGATTTTTTCGGTTCTGCTAAAATTAGTATTTTTGTATTTTACATAACAGAGCATATGGAGTTGCTGTATATATTACAAAATAGAGTAGAATAGGGCATTGTATATTTTTTCTGGCAGATTTCATTCAGAGCAATTTTGCTTTCAACATTAGGGTGCCTACATAATATATAGATTTTTTTCTATTTGCTTAAATATAGAATTTCTGTATTTTATATGAGAGAGCATATGGAGTTGTTTTATATACCCCAAAACAGAGTAGAATAGAACATTGTATATTTTTTCTGACTGATTATATTCAGAGAAATTTTGTTTTTATCATTGGGGTGCCTAGATATTATTTAGATTTTTTTCGATTCGCATAAAATAAGAATTTCGGTATTTTACATGAGAGAGCATATTGAGTTGGTGTATACACTCCAAAACAGATTAGACAAGGACATTGTACATTTTGTTAATCAGATTATACTCAGAGCAATTTTGCTTTAAACATTGAAGTGCCTAGATAATATTTAGATTTTTTTCGATTCACGTAAAATTAGAATTTTGGTATTTTACATGAGAGAGCATACTTAGTTGGTGTATATACTCCAAAACAGAGTAGAAGAGGGCATTGTATATTTTTTCTGACAGATTATATTCACAGCAATTTTGTTTTAAACATTGGGGTGCCTACATAATATTTAGATTTTTTCGATTCGGGTAAAATTAGAATTTCTGTGTTTTGCATGAGAGAGCATATTGAGTTGGTGTATATACTCCAAAACAGAGTAGAAAAGGGCATTGTATATTTTTTTCTTACACATTATATTAAGAGAAATTTTGTTTATAACCTTCGGGTGCCTAGATAATATTTAGATTTTTTTCGATTCACATAGAATTAGAAATTCGAAATTTTACAGGAGAGAGCGTACTGAGTTGGTGTATATAATCCAAAACAGGGTAGAATAGGGCATTGTATATTTTTTCTTACAGATTATATTCAGAGCAATGTTGTTTTTAACATTGGGGTTCCTAGATTATATTTAGATTTTTTAGATTGGGGTAAAATTAGAATTTCGGTATTTTACATGAGAGAGCACACTGAGTTGGTGTATATACTCCAAAAGAGAGTAGAATAAGGCATTGTATATTTTTTTCTAACAGAGTATATTCAGAGTCATTTTTTTTAACTTTGGGGTGGCTAGATATTATTTAGGTTATTTTCCATTTGCGTAAAATTAGAATTTCGGTATTTTACATGAGAGAGCATATGGAGTTAATGTATATACTCCAAAACAGAGTAGAATAGGGCATTATATATTTCTTCTGACTGATTATAATCAGCGTGATTTTGCTTTTAACATTCGGGTGCCTATATAATATTTAGATTTTCTTCGATTCGCTTAAATATAGAATTTCAGTATTTTACATGAGAGACCATATGGAGTTGGTGTATGTACTCCAAAACAAAGTAGAATAGGGCATTGTATATTTTTTCTGACAGATTATATTCAGAGAAAGTTTGTTTTTAACATTGGGGTGCCTAGATAATATTGAAATTATTTTGAATCGGGTAAAATTCGTATTTTGGTATTTTACCTGAGAGAGCATACTGATTTGGTGTATATACTCCAAAACAGAGTAGAATAAAGCATTGTATATTTTTTCTAACAGAATATATTCAGTGCCATTTTCTTTTAACTTTGGGGCGCCTAGATATTATTTAGAATTTTTTCGATTAGCATAAAATTAGAATTTCGGTATTTTATATGAGAGAGCATATTGAGTTGTTGTATATACTCCAAAACAAAGTAGAATAGGGCATTGTATATTTTTTCGGACACATTATATTCAGAGCAATTTTGTTTTTAACATTGGGGTGTCTAGATAATATTTAGATTTGTTTCGATTCCCTTAAATATAGAATTTCTGTATTTTATATGAGAGAGCATATGGAGATGTTTTATATACCCCAAAACAGAGTAGAATAGGGTATTGTATATTTTTTCCTGACAGATTATATTCAGAGCTATTTTGTTTCTATCATTGTGGTTCCTAGATATAATTTAGATTTTTTTCGATTTGCATAAAATAAGAATTTCGGTATTTTATATGAGAGAGCATATTGAGTTGGTGTGTACACTCCACAACAGAGTAGCAAGAACATTGTATATTTAGTCAGACAGATTATATTCAGAGCAATTTTGCTTTAAACATTGGGGTGCCTAGATATTATTTAGATTTTTTTCGATTCACTTAAATTTAGAATTTCGGTATTTTACATGAGAAAGCATACTGAGTTGGTGTATATACTCCAAAACAGAGTAGAAAAGGGCATTGTATATTTTTTCTGACAGATTATATTCAGAGCAATTTTGTTTTTAACATTGGGGTGCCTACATAATATTTAGATTTTTTTCGATTCGCTTAAATATAGAATTTCTGTATTTTACATGAGAGAGCATGTAGAGTTGGTGTATATACTCAGAAACAGAGTAGGATACGGCATTGTATATTTTTTCTGAGAGTTTATTTTCAGAGCAATTTTGTTTTTAACATTGGGGTGCCTTGATAATATTTACATCTTTTCGATTTGGGTAGAATTAGAATTTCTGTATTTTACATGAGAGAGTACATTGAGTTGGTGTATATACTACAAAAGAGAGAAGTAAAGGGCATTGTATATTTTATCTGACAGATTATATAAGGAGCAATTTTGCTTTTCACATTAGGGTGCCTAGATACTATCTAGATTTTTTTCGATTCGGTTAAATATACAATTTCTGTATTTTACATGAGAGAGCATATGGAGTTGGTATATATACTTTAAAACAGAGTAGAATAGGGCATTGTATATATTTTCTGACAGATTATATTCAGAGCAATTTTGTTTTTAACATTGGGGTGCCTAGATAATATTTGGATTTCTTTTCATTCACGTAAAATTAGAATTTCTGTAATTTACATGAGAGAGCATATTGAATTGGTGTATATACTACAAAACAGAGTAGAAAAAACATTGTATATTTTTTCTGACAGATTACTATCAGAGCAATTTTTCTTTTAACATTGGGTTGCCTAGATAATATTTCGATTTTTTCGATTTGCTTAAATATACAATTTCTGTATTTTACATGAGAGAGCATATGGAGTTGGTGTATATACTCCAATACAGAGTAGAATAGGGCCTTGTATATTTTTTCTGACAGACGATATTCAGTTCGGTTTTGTTTTTAACTTTGGGGTGCCTAGATAATATTTAGATTTTTTTCGATTCGCTTATATATATAATTTCTGTATTTTATATGAGAGAGAATGTGGAGTTGGTGTATATACTCCAAAACAGAGTAGAATAGGGCATTGTATATTTTGTCTGAGAGATTATATTCAGAGCAATTTTTTTTAACACTGACATGCCTAGATAATATTTAGATTTTTTTGATTCAAGTAAAATTATAATTTTTGTATTTTACATGAGAGAACATATGGAGTTGGTGTATAAACTTCAAAACAGATTAGAATAGGGCATTGTATATTTTTTCTGACACATTATATTCAGAGCAATTTTGTTTTAAACATTGGGGTGCGTAGATAATATTTAGATTTATTTTGATTCACGTAAAATTAGAATTGCTGTATTTTACATAAGAGAGCATACTGAGATGGTGTATATACTCCAAAACAGAGTAGAATAAGGCATTGTATATTTTTTCTAACAGACTATATTCAGAGCCAATTTCTTTTAACTTTGGGGCGCCTAGATATTATTTACATATATTTTGATTGGCGTAAAATTAGAATTTCTGTATCTTACATGAGAGAGCATATGGATTTGGTGTATATACTCCAAAACAGAGTAGAATAGAACATTGTATATTTTTTCTGACAGATTATATTAAGAGCAATTTTACTTTTAACATTGGGGTGAATAAATAATATTTAGAATTTTCTCGATTCACCTAAAATAAGAATTTCCGTATTTTACATGACAGAGCATACTGCGTTGATGTATATACTCCAAAACAGAGTAGAATAGGGCATTGTTTATTTTTTCTGACAAATTATATTCAGAGCAATTTTGTTTTTAACATTGGGGTGCCTAGGCAATATTTAGATGTTTTCGATTCGGGTAGAATTAGAATTACTGTAATTTACATAAGAGAGCATATTGATTTGGTGTATATACTACAAAACAGAGTAGAAAAAACATTGTATATTTTTTCTGACAGATTACTATCAGAGCAATTTTTCTTTTAACATTGGGTTGCCTAGATAATATTTCGATTTTTTCGATTTGCTTAAATATACAATTTCTGTATTTTACATGAGAGAGCATATGGAGTTGGTGTATATACTCCAATACACAGTAGAATAGGGCATTGTATATTTTTTCTGACAGACGATATTCAGATCGGTTTTGTTTTTAACTTTGGGGTGCCTAGATAATATTTAGATTTTTTTCGATTCGCTTATATATAGAATTTCTGTATTTTATATGAGAGAGAATGTGGAGTTGGTGTATATACTCCAAAACAGAGTAGAATAGGGCATTGTATATTTTGTCTGAGAGATTATATTCAGAGCAATTTTTTTTAACACTGACGTGCCTAGATAATATTTAGATTTTTTTGATTCAAGTAAAATTATAATTTTTGTATTTTACATGAGAGAACATATGGAGTTGGTGTATAAACTTCAAAACAGATTAGAATAGGGCATTGTATATTTTTTCTGACACATTATATTCAGAGCAATTTTGTTTTAAACATTGGGGTGCGTAGATAATATTTAGATTTATTTTGATTCACGTAAAATTAGAATTGCTGTATTTTACATAAGAGAGCATACTGAGATGGTGTATATACTCCAAAACAGAGTAGAATAAGGCATTGTATATTTTTTCTAACAGACTATATTCAGAGCCAATTTCTTTTAACTTTGGGGCGCCTAGATATTATTTACATATATTTTGATTGGCGTAAAATTAGAATTTCTGTGTCTTACATGAGAGAGCATATGGAGTTGGTCTTTATACTCTAAAACAGAGTAGAATCGGTCATTGTATATTTTTTCTGACAGATTATATTAAGAGCAATTTTACTTTTAACATTGGGGTGAATAAATAATATTTAGAATTTTCTCGATTCACCTAAAATAAGAATTTCCGTATTTTACATGACAGAGCATACTGCATTGATGTATATACTCCAAAACAGAGTAGAATAGGGCATTGTTTATTTTTTCTGACAAATTATATTCAGAGCAATTTTGTTTTTAACATTGGGGTGCCTAGGCAATATTTAGATGTTTTCGATTCGGGTAGAATTAGAATTACTGTAATTTACATAAGAGAGCATATTGATTTGGTGTATATACTACAAAACAGAATAGAAAAGGCATTGTACATTTCTTCTGACAGATTATATTCAGAGCAATTTTGCTTTTAACATTGGAGTGCCTAGATAATATTGAGTTTTTTTCGATTCGCTCAAATATAGAATTTCTGTATTTTACATTAGAGAGCATATAAAGTTGGTTTTTTTCTCCAAAACAGAGTAGAATAGGGAATTGAATATTTGTTCTGACAGATTATATTCAGAGAAATTTTGTTTGTAACATTGCGTTGCCTACATAATATTTTGATTTTTTCGATTCGGATAAAATTTGAATTTATGTATTTTACATATCAGAGCATATTGAGTTGGTGTATATGCTACAAAACGCAGTAGAAAATGGCATTGTGTATTTTTTCTGACAGATTATATTCAGAGCAATTTTGCTTTTAACATTGGGGTGCCTAGGTAATATTTAGATATTTTTGGATTCACTTAAATATATAATTTTTGTATTTAAATGAGAGAGGATATGGAGTCGGTGTATATACTCCAAAACAGAGTAGAATAGGGCATTCTATATTTTTTCTGACAGATTATATTCAGAGCAATTTTGTTTTTAACATTGGGTTGACTAAATAATATTTAGATTTTTTCGATTCCGGTAAAATTAGAATTTCTGTATTTTACATAAGAGAGCATACTGAGTTGCTGTATATACTCCAAAACAGAGTAGAATAAAACAGTGTATATTTTCTCTAACAGACTATATTAAGAGCCATTTTCTTGTAAGTTTGTGGCGCCTAGATATTATTTAGATTTTTTTCGATTCATGTAAAATTAGTATTTCTGTATTTTACATGAGAGAGAATATTGACCTGGTGTATATACTTTAAAACAGAGCAGAATCGGACATTGTATATTTTCTATGACCGATTATATTCAGAGCAATTTTCCTTTTAACATTGGGGTGCCTAGATAATATTTACATTTTTTTCGATTAACGTAAAATTAGAATTTCGGTATTTTATATGAGAGACCACACTGAGTTGGTGTACATACACCAAAACAGAGTAGAATAGGGCATTGTTTATTTTTTATCACACATTATATTCAGAGGAATTTTGATTTTAACATTTGGGTGCCTAGATGATATATAGATTTTTATCGATTTGCTTAAATATGAAATTTCTGTATTTTACATGATAGAGCATATGGAGTTAATGTATATACTTTAAAACTAAGTAGGATAGTGCATTGTATATTTTTTCTGACTGATCATATTCAGAGCAATTTTGTTTTTAACATTGGTTTGCCTAAATAACATTTAGATTTTTTCAATTCAGGTCAAATTAGAATTTCTGCATTTTACATGAGAGAGCATACTGAGTTGGTGTATATAATCCAAAACAGAGTAGAATAAGGCATTTTATATTTTTCTAACAGATTATATTAAGAGCCATTTTCTTTTAACTTCGAGGCACCTAGATATTATTTAGATTCTTTGGATTCTTGTAAAATTAGAATTTCTGTATTTTACATGAGAGAGCCTATGGAATTGGTGTATATACTCCAAAACAGAGTAGAAAAGGACACTGTATATTTTTTCTGACAGATTATATTCAGAGCAATTTTGCTTTTAACATTGGGGTGCCTAGATAATATTTAGATTTTTTTCGATTCACGTAAAATTTGAATCACGGTATTTTACATGAGAGAGCATACTGAGTTGGTGTACATACTCAAAAACAGAGTAGAATAGGGCATTGTATATTTTTTCTGTCAAATTATATTCAGAGCAATTTTGATTTTAACATTGGGGTGCCTAGATAATGTTTAGATTATTTGGTTCGGGTAAAATTAGAGTTTCTGTATTTTACATGAGAGAACATATGGAGTTGGTGTATATACTACAAAACAGAGTAGAAAAGGGCCTTGTATATATTTTGTGACATATTATATTCAGAGCAATTATGCTTTTAACATTGGGGTGCCTAGATAATATTTAGATTTTTTTCGATTCCCTTATATATAGAATTTCATTATTTTACATGAGAGAGCATATGGAGTTGGTGTATATACTCCAAAACAGAGTTGAGTAGGGAATTGTATATTTTTTCGGACAGATTATATTCATAGCAATTTTGTTTTTAACATTGGGGTGCGTAGACAGTATTTATGTTTATTCGATTCTGATAGAATTAGAATTTCTGTATTTTACATGAGAGAGCATATGGATTTGCTGTATATACTACAAAACAAAGTCGAATAAGGCATTGTATATTTTTTCTAACAGACTATATTCAGAGCCATTTTTGTCGAACGTTGAGGCGTTTATATATTATTTAGATTTTTTTCGATATGCGTAAAATTAGAATTTCTGTATTTTACATGAGAGAGCATATACAGTTGCTGTATATACTCCAAAACAGAGTAGAATGAGGCATTGTATATTTTTTCTGACAGATTATATTCAGAGCAATTTTGTCTTTATCATTGAAGTGCCTAGATAATATTTAGAATTTTTTCGATTCACGTAAAATTAGAATTTTGTTATTTAACATGAGAGGCCATACTCAGTTGGTGTATATACTCCAAAACAGAGTAGAATAGGGCATTATATATTTTTTCTGACAGATTATATTCAGAGAAATTTTGCTTTTAACATTGGGATGCCTACATAATATTTTCATTTTTTTGATTCGGGTAAAATTAGAATTTCGTTATTTTACATGAGAGAGCATACTGAGTAGGTGTATATACTTTAAAACAGAGTAGAATAAGGCATTGTGTATTTTTTCTGACAGATAATATTCACAGCAATTTTTTCTTTAACATTGGCGTGCCTACATAATATTTAGATTATTTCAATTCGGATAAAATAAGAATTTCTGTATTTTACATGAGAGACCATATTGAGTTGATGTATATACTACAAAACATAGTAGAAAAGGGCATTGTATATTTTTTCTGACAGATTATATTCAGAGCAATTTTGTTTTTAACATTGGGGTATCTAGATTATATTTACATTTTTTTCGAATTGCTTAAATATAGAATTTCTGTATTTTACATGATAGAGCATATGGAGTTGGTGTATATACTCCAAAACAGAGTAGAATAGTGCATTGTGTATTTTTTTCTCACAGATTATATTAAGAGATATTTTGTTTTTAACATTGGGTTGCCTAAATAATATTTAGATTTTTTCAATTCGGGTAAAATTAGAATTTTTGTATTTTACATGACAGACCATACTGTGTTGGTGTATATACAACAAAACAGAGTACAAAAGGGCATTGTATATTTTTTCTGACAGATTATATTCAGAGCGATATTGCTTTAATATTGGGGTGCCAGGATAATATTTAGATTTTTTTCGATTCCCTTTAATATTGAATTTCTGTATTTTACATGAGGAGCATATGGAGTTCCTTTATATACTCCAAAACAGAGTAGAATAGGGCATTGTATATTTTTTCTGACAGATTATATTCAGAGCAATTTTGTTTTTAACATTGGGATGCCTAGACAATATTTATATTTTTTCGATTCGGGTAGAATTACAATTTTTCTATTTCACATGAGAGAGAAACCTGAGTTGGTGTATATACTCCAAAACAAATTAGAATAAGGCATTGTGTATTTTTTCTAACAGACTATATTCAGAGCCATTTTCTTTTAACTTTGAGGCGCCTAGATATCATTTAGATTTTTTTCGATTTGCATAAAATTAGAATTTCGGTATTTTATATGAGAGAGCATATGGAGTTGGTGTATATACTCCAAAACAGAGTCGAATTGGGCTTTGTATATTTTTTCTGAGAGATTATATTCAGAGCAATTTTACTTTTAACATTGGGGTGCCTAGATAGTATTTAGATTTTTTTCGATCGCATAAATATAGAATACCTGTATTTTACATGAGAGAGCATATTGAGTTGGTGTATATACTCCAAAATAGAGTAGAATAGGGGACTGTATATTTTTTCTGATAGATTATATTCAGAGAGATTTTGTTTTTAGCATTGCGGTGCCTAGATAATATTTAGATTTTCTTCAATTCACTTAATTATAGAATTTCTGTATTATACATGAGAGAGCATATTGAGTTGGTGTATACACTCCAAAACAGAGTAGAATAGGGCATTGTATATTTTTTCTGACAGATTATATTCAGAGCAATTTTGTTTTTAACATTGGGATGCCTAGACAATATTTATATTTTTTCGATTCGGGTAGAATTAGAATTTTTCTATTTCACATGAGAGAGCAACCTGAGTTGGTGTATATACTCCAAAACAGATTAGAATAAGGCATTGTGTATTTTTTCTAACAGACTATATTCAGAGCCAATTTCTTTTAACTTTGAGGCGCCTAGATATCATTTATATTTTTTTCGATTCGCATAAAATTAGAATTTCGGTATTTTATATGAGAGAGCATATGGAGTTGGTGTATATACTCCAAAACAGAGTCGAATCAGGCACTGTATATTTTTTCTGACAGATTATATTCAGAGCAATTTTACTTTTAACATTGGGGTGCCTAGATAGTATTTACATTTTTTTCGATCGCATAAATATAGAATATCTGTATTTTACATGAAAGAGCATATTGAGTTGGTGTATATACTCCAAAATAGAGTAGAACAGGGGATTGTATATTTTTTCTGATAGGTTATATTCAGAGAGATTTTGTTTTTAACATTGCGGTGCCTAGATAATATTTAGATTTTTTTCAATTCGCTTAAATATAGAATTTCTGTATTATACGTGAGAGAGCATATGGAGTTGGTGTATATACTCCAAAACAGAGTAGAATAGGGCATTGTATATTTTTTCTGACAGATTATATTCACAGCAAGTTTGTTTTTAACATTGGGGTGCCTAGATAATATTTAGATTTTTTTCAATCGCATAAATATAAAATTTTTGTATTTTACATTAGAGAGCATATTGAGTTGGTGTATATAGTCCAAAATAGAGTAGAATAGGGCATTGTATATTTTTTCTGACAGATTATATTCAGAGCAATTTTGTTTTTAACATTGCCGTGCCTAGATTATATTTAGATTTCTTTCGATTCGCTTAAATATAGAATTTCTGTATTTTACATGAGAGAGCATATGGAGTTGGTGTATCTACTCCAAAACAGAGTAGAATAGGGCATTGTATATTCCTTCTGACAGAATATATTTAGTGCAATTTTGTTTTTAACATTAGGATGCCTAGATAATATTTAGATTTTTTCGATTTGGGTAGAATTAGAATTTCTGTATTTTACATGAGAGAGTATATTGAGTTGGTGTATATACTACAAAACAGAGAAGTAACCAGCATTGTATATTTTATCTGACAGATTATATTAGGAGCAATTTTTCTTTTCACATTGGGGTGCCTAGATACTATCTAGAATTTTTCGATTCGGTTAAATATAGAATTTCTGTATTTTACATGAGAGAGCATATTGAGTTGCTCTATATACTCCAAAACAAAGTCTAATAAGGCATTGTATATTTTTTCTAACAGACTATATTCAGAGCCATTTTTGTTGAACGTGGGGCACCTATATATTATTTAGATTTTTTTCGATATGCGTAAAATTAGAATTTCTGTATTTTACATGAGAGAGCATACTGAGTTGGTGTATATACTCCAAAACAGAGTAGAATAGGGCATTGTATATTTTTTCTGACCGATTATATTCAGAGCAATTTTGTTTTTATCATTGAAGTGCCTAGATAATATTTAGATTTTTTTCGATTCACGTAAAATTAAAATTTCATTATTTAACATGAGAGGCCATACTCAGTTGGTGTATATACTCCAAAACAGAGTAGAATAGGGCATTATATATTTTTTCTGACCGATTATATTCAGAGCAATTTTGTTTTTAACATTGGGGTGCCTACATAATATTTTGATTTTTTTGATTCGGGTAAAATTAGAATTTTGTTATTTTACATGAGAGAGCATACTGAGTAGGTGTATATACTTTAAACAGAGTAGAATAAGGCATTGTGTATTTTTTCTGACAGATTATATTCACAGCAGTTTTTTCTTTAACATTGGCGTGCCTACATAATATTTAGATTATTTCGATTCGGATAAAATAAGAATTTCTGTATTTTACATGAGAGACCATATTGAGTTGGTGTATATACTACAAAACATAGTAGAAAAGGGCATTGTATATTTTTTCTGACAGATTATATTCAGAGCAATTTTGTTTTTAACATTGGAGTGCCAAGACTATATGTATATTTTTTCGATTCTGGTAGAATTTGAATTTCTGTATTTTACATGAGAGAGCATATGGAGGTGGTGTATATACTCCAAAACAGAGTAGAAAAGGTCATTGTATATTTTTTCTGACAGATTATATTCAGAGCAATTTTGTTTTTAACATTGGGGTACCTAGAATATATTTACATTTTTTTCGAATTGCTTAAATATAGAATTTCTGTATTTTACATGATAGAGCATATGGAGTTGGTGTGTATACTCCAAAACAGAGTAGAATAGTGCATTGTATATTTTTTTCTCACCGATTATATTCAGAGATATTTTGTTTTTAACAGTGGGTTGCCTAAATAATATGTAGATTTTTTCAATTCAGGTAAAATTAGAATTTTTGTATTTTACATGACAGTCCATACTGTGTTGGTGTATATACAACAAAACAGAGTACAAAAGGGCATTGTATATTTTTCCTCACAGATTATATTTAGAGCGATATTGCTTTTAACATTGGGGTGCCAGGATAATATTTAGATTTTCTTCGATTCCCTTTAATATAGAATTTCTGTATTTTACATGATTAGCATATGGAGTTCGTTTATATGCTCCAAAACAGAGTAGAATAGGGCATTGTATATTTTTTCTGACAGATTATATTCAGAGCAATTTTGTTTTTAACATTGGGATGCCTAGACAATATTTATATTTTTTCGATTCGGGTAGAATTAGAATTTTTATATTTCACATGAGAGAGCAACCTGAGTTGGTGTATATATTCCAAAACAGATTAGAATAAGGCATTGTGTATTTTTTCTAACAGACTATATTCAGAGCCATTTTCTCTTAACTTTGAGGCGCCTAGATATCATTTAGATTTTTTTCGATTCACATAAAATTAGAATTTCGGTATTTTATATGAGAGAGCATATGGAGTTGGTGTATATACTCCAAAACAGAGTCGAATCGGGCATTGTATATTTTTTATGACAGATTATATTCATAGCAAGTTTTCTTTTAACATTGGGGTGCCTATATAATACTTAGATTTTTTTCGATCGCATAAATATAGAATTTTTGTATTTTACATTAGAGAGCATATTGAGTTGGTGTATATACTCCAAAATAGAGTAGAATAGGGCATTGTATATTTTTTCTGACAGATTATATTCAGATCAATTTTGTTTTTAACATTGGGGTGCCTAGATAATATTTATATTTTTTTGATTCACGTAAAATTAGAATTTCTGTAATTTACATGAGAGAGCATACTGAGTTGGTGTATATACTCCAAAAAAGAGTAGAATAAGGGATTGTAAATTTTATTCAACAGACTATATTTAGAGCCATTTTCTTTTAACTTTGGGGCGCCTAGATATTATTTATATTTTTTTCGATGCACGTAAAATTAGAATTTCTG
Source organism: Callithrix jacchus (assembly GCF_049354715.1). Classification (NCBI taxonomy): domain Eukaryota; kingdom Metazoa; phylum Chordata; class Mammalia; order Primates; family Cebidae; genus Callithrix; species Callithrix jacchus. The sequence goes on from NC_133519.1 coordinate 54,635,631, forward strand.
TATTTTACATGAGAGAGCATATGGAGTTGGTTTATATACTCCAAAACAGAGTAGAATAGGGCATTGTATATTTTCTCTGACAGAGTATATTCAGAGCCATTTTCTCTTAACTTTCGGGCGCCTAGATATTATTTAGATTATTTTTGATTCACGTAAAATTAGAATTTCGGTATTTTACATGATAGAGCATATTGAGTTGGTGTATATAGTTTAAAACAAAGTGGAATAAGGCATTGTATATTTTTTCTAACAGACTATATTCAGAGCCATTTTTTTGAACGTTGAGGTGCCTAGATATTATTTAGATTTCTTTCGATTCGCGTAAAATTAGAATTTCGGTATTTAACATGAGAGAGCATACTGAGTTGGTGTATATACTCCAAAACAGAGTAGAATAGGGCATTGTATATTTTTTATGACAGATTATATTCAGAGCAATTTTGCTTTTAACATTGGAGTGCCTAGATAGTATAATTTTTTTTCGATTGGCTCAAATATAGAATTTCTGTATTTCACATTAGAGAGCATATGGAGTTGGAGTATATACTACAAAACAGAGTAGAACAGGGCATTGTATATTTTTTCTCACTGAATATATTCACAGCACTATTGCTTTTAATGTAGGGGTGCGTAGATAATATTTAGAATTTTATCGCTTCGCTTAAGTATATAATTTCTGTATTTTACATGAGAGAGCATATGGTGTTGGTGTATATACACCAAAACAGAATAGAATAAAGCATTGTATATTTTCTCTGACAGATTATATTCAGAGAAATTTTATTTTTAACATTGGGTTGCCTAGACAATATTTAGATTTTTTCGATTTGAGTAAAATTAGAATTTGTGTATTTTACATAATAGGGCATACTGAGTTGGTTTATATACTCCAAAACAAAGTAGAATAAGACATTGTATATTTTCTCTAACAGACTATATTCAGAGCAATTTTCTTTATCTTTGGGGCGCCTAGATATTGTTTAGATTTTTTTCGATTCGTGTAAAATTAGAATTTCGTTATTTTACGTGAGAGAGCATACTGAGTTGGTGTATGTACTCCAAAACAGAGTAATATAAGGCATAGTATATTTTTACTAACAGTCTATATTAAGAGCCATATTCTATTAACTTTGGGGCGCCTATATATTATTTAGATTATTTTCGATTCGCGTATAATTAGAATTTCCGTATTTTACATGAAAGAGCATATTGAGTTGGTGTATATACTTCAGAACGAAGTAGAAAAAGGCATTGTATATTTTCTCTGACAGATTATATTCAGATAAATTTTGCTTTTAACATTGGGGTGCCTAGATAATATTTAGATTAGTTTCGATTCAATTAAATATAGAATTTCAGTATTTGACATGAGAGAGCATATGGAGTTGGTGTACATACTCAAAAACATAGTAGAAAAGTACATTGAATATTTTTTCTGACCCATTATATTCAGTGCAATTTTGCTTTTAACATTGGGGTGCCTAGATAATATTTAGATTTTTTTAAATTCGCTTAAATATAAAATTTCTGTATTTTTCATTAGAGAGCACATGGAGTTGGTGTATATACTCCAAAACAGGGTAGAATACGGCATTGTATATTTTTTTTGACATATTATATTCAGAGAAATTTTGCTTTTAACATTGGAATGCCTAGATATTATTTAGATTTATTCGATTCAGGTAAAATTAGAATTTCTGTATTTTACATGGGAGCACAAACTGAGTTGGTGTATATACTCCAAAACAGAGTAGAATAAGGCATTGTATATTTTTTCTAACAGACTATATTCAGAGCCATTTTCTTTTAACTTTGAGTCGCCTAGATATTATTCAGATTTTTTTCGATTCGGGTAAAAGGAGAGTTTCGGTATTTTACATGAGAGAACATATTGAGTTGGTGTACATAATCCAAAACAGAGTAGAATAGGGCATTGTATATTTTTTCTGACAGATTATATTCAGAGAAATTTTGTTTTTAACATTGGGGTGCCTAGATAATATTTAGATTTTTTCGATTCACGTAAAATTTGAATTTCGGTATTTTACATGAGAGAACATACTGAGTTGGTGTATATACTGCAAAACAGAGTAGAATAAGGCATTGTATATTTTTTCCAACAGACTATATTCATAGACATTTTCTATTAACTTTGGGGCACCTAGATATTATTTAGATTTTTTTTCGATTCGCGTAAAATTAGAAATTCGGTATTTTACATGAGAGAGCATACTGAGTTGGTGTATATACTACAAAACAAAGTAGAAAAGGGAATTGTATATTTTTTCTGACAGATTATATTCAGAGAAATTTTGCTTTTAACATTGGGGTGCCCAGATAGTATTTAGATTTTTTCGATTTGCTTAAATATAGAATTTCTGTACTTAACATGAGAGAGCATATTGAGTTGGTGTACATTCTCCAAAACAGAGTAGAAATGGGCATTGTATATTTTTTCTGACAGATTATATTCAGAGCAATTTTGTTTTTAACATTGGAGTGCCTAGATAATATTTAGATTTTTTCGATTTGGGTAAGATTAGAATTTCGGTATTCTACATGAGAGAGCATATTGAGTTGGTGTATATACTCCAAAACAGAGTAGAATAAGGCATTGTATATTTTTTCTAACAGACTATATTCAGAGCCATTTTCTTTTAACTTTGGGGCACCTAGATATTATTTAGATTTTTTTAGATTCACGTAAAATTAGAATTTCTGGTTTATATACTACAAAACAGAGTATAAAAGGGCATTGTATATTTTTTCTGACAGATTATGTTCAGAGCAACTTTGCTTTTCACATTCGGGTACCTAGATAATATTTCCATTTCTTTCGATTCACGTAAAATTAGAATTTCAGTATTTTACATGAAAGAGCATATTGAGTTGTTTTATATACTACAAAACGGAGTACAAAAGAACATGTTATATTTTTTCTGACAGATTCTATTCAGAGCAAATTTGCTTTTAACATTGGGGTGCCTAGGTAATATTTAGATTTTTTTCGATTCGCTTAAATATAGAATTTCTGTATTTTAAATAAGAGAGCATATGGAGTTGGTGTATATACTCCACGACAGAGTACAATAAGGCATTGTATATTTTATCTAATATACTATATTCAGAGACATTTTCTGTTAACTTTGGGACACCTCGATATTATTTAGATTTTTTTTCGATTCACATAAAATTAGAATTTCAGTATTTTATATGAGAGAGCATTCTGAGTTGGTGTATATGCTCCAAAACAGAGTAAAATAAGGCATTGTATATTTTTATAACAGACTATATTCAGAGCAGTTTTGTTTTTAACAAGGGGTGCCTAGATAATATTTAGATTTTTTTCAATACGCTTAAATATAGAATTTCTGTATTTTTCATCAGAGAGCATATTGAGTTGGTGTATATACTCCAAAACAGAGTAGAATGGAACGTTGTATATTTTTTTCTGACAGATTATATTCAGAGTAATGTTGCTTTTAACATTGGGTTGCCTAGATAATATTTAGATTTTTTTGATTCGGGTAGAATTAGAATTTCAGTATTTTACATAAGAGAGCATATTGAGTTGGTGTATATAGTACAAAACAGAGTAGAAAAGGGCATTGTATTTTTTTATGACAGATTATATTCAGAGCAAGGTTTCTTTTAACATTGTGGTCCCTAGATAATATTTAGATTTTTTTCAATTCGCTTAAATATGGAGTTTCTCTATTTTACATGAGAGAGCATATAAAGTTGGTGTTTATACCCCAAACAGAGTAGAATAGAACATTGTATATATTTCCTGACAGATTATATTCAGAGCAATTTTGTTCTTAACATTGCGGTGCCTAGATAATATTTAGATTTTTTTTCAATTCGCTTAAATAGAGAATATCTGTATTTTACATGGGAGAGATTATTGAGTTGGTGTATATACTCCAAAACAGAGTAGAAAAGGGCATTGTATATTTTTTCTGACACGTTATATGCAGAGCAATTTTCTTTTAACATTTGGGTGCCTAGATAATATTTAGATTTTTTTTGATTCCCGTGAAATTAGAATTTCGGTATTTTATATGAGAGAGCATACTGAGTTGATGTATATACTCCAAAACAGAGTAGAATAGGGCATTGTATATTTTCTCTAACATACTATATTCAGAGCCATTTTCTTTTAAGTTTGGGGTGCCTAGATATTATTTAGATATTTTTTGATTCGCGTAAAATTACAATTTCGGTATTTTACATAAGAGAGAATACTGAGTTGGTGTATATACTCCAATACAGAGTAGAATACGGCATTGTATTTTTTTCTGACAGAGTATATTTAGAGAAATTTTGCTTTTAACATTGGGTTGCCTAGGTAACATTTAGATTTTTTTCGATTCGCTTAAATATAGAATTTCTGTATTTTACATGAGAGAGCAGGTAGAGTTTGTGTATATACTCAAAAACAGAGTAGATTAGGGCATTGAATATTTTTTCTCACAGATTGTATTCAGAGCAATTTTGTTTTTAACATTGGGGTGCCTAGATAATAATTAGATTTCTTCGATTCGGGTAAAATTAGAATTTCTGTAATTTACACAAGAGAGCATACTGTGTTGGTGTATATATTCCAAAATATAGTAGAATCAGGCATTGTATATTTTTTCTAACAGACTATATTCAGAGCCATTATCTTTTTACTTTGAGGCGCCAAGATAATATTTAGATTTATTTCGATTCGCGTAAAATTAGAATTTCTGTATTTTACATGAGAGAGCATATTGATTTGGTGTATACACTGCAAAACAAAGTAGAAAATGGAATTGTATATTTTTTCTTACAAATTATAATCAGAGAAATTTTGATTTTAACATTAGGGTGCCTAGATAATATTTAAATTATTTTCGATTCGATTAAATATAGAATTACTTTATTTTACATGAGATAGAAGGTAGACTTGTTGTATATACTCAAAAACAGAGTAGTATAGGGCATTGTATATTTTTTCTGCCAGATTATATTCAGGGAAATTTTGTTTTTAACATTGGGGTGCATATATAATATTTAGATTATTTTCGATTCAAGTAAAATTTGAATTTCGGTATTTTACGTAAGAGAGAGCATACTGAGTTGCTGTATATACTTCAAAACAGAGTACAATAGTGCATTATATATTTTTTCTGACAGATTATATTCAGAGCAATTTTGTTTTTAACATTGGGGTGCCTAGGTTATATTTTGATTTTTTCGTTTCGGGTTAAATTAGAAGTTGTTTATTTTACATGAGAGAGCATAGTGAGTTGGTGTATATTCTACAAAACAGAGTAGAAAAAAGCATTATATATTTTCTCTGACAGATTACATTCAGAGAAATTTTACTTTTAAGATTGGGGTGACTAGATAACGTTTAGATTTTTTTCGATTCGCTTTATTATAGAATTTCTGTATTTTACATGAGAGAGCATATGGAGTTGGTGTATATACTCCAAAACTGAGTAGAAAACGAAATTGTATATTTTTTCTGACAGATTATATTCAGAGCAATTTTGTTTTTAACATTGGCGTGTCTTCATAATATTTAGATTTTTTCGATTCGGGTAAAATTGGTATTTCTGTATTTTACATGACAGAGCATATTGTGTTGGTGTATATACTACAAAACAGAGTAGAAAATGGCATTGTGTATTTTCTCTGACAGATTATATTCAGAGCAATTTTTCTTTTAACATTGGAGTGCCTAGATAATATTTAGATATTTTTCGATTCGCTTAAATATAGAATTTCTGTATTTTACATGAAAGAGCATATTGAGTTGGTATATATAATACAAAACAGAGTAGAATAGGGCATTGTATATTTTCTCTGACAGATTATATTCAGAGCAATTTTGTTTTTAACATTGGGTTGACTAAATAATATTTAGATTTTTCTGATTCGGGTAGAATTAGAATTTCTGTATTTTATATGACAGAACATATTGTGTTGGTTTATATACTACAAAACAGAGTAGAAAAGGGAATTGTATATTTTTTCTGACATATTTTATTCAGAGCAATTTTTCTTTTAACATTGGGGTGCCTAGATAATATTTAGATTTTTTCGATTCGGGTAAAATTAGAATTTTATATTTTACATGAGAGAACACCCTGAGTTGCTGTATATACTCAACAACAGAGTAGAATAAGGCATTGTATATTTTTTCTAACAGACTATATTCAGAGCCATTTTCTTTTAACTTTGGGGCGCCTAGATATTATTTAGATCATTTTGATTCGCCTAAAATTAGACTTTCAATATTTTACATGAGAGAGCATATTGAGTTGGTGTATATACTCCAAAACAGAGTAGAAAAGGGCATTGTATATTGTTTCTGACAGATTATATTCAGAGCAATTTTGCTTTAACATTCAGGTGCCTAGATAATGTTTAGATTTTTTTCGATTCGCTTAAATATCGAATTTCTGTATTTTACATGAGAGAGAATGTGGAGTTGGTGTATATACCCCAAAGCAGAGTAGAATAGGGCATTGTATATTTTTTCTGACATATTATATTCAGAGCAATTTTTTTAACACTGAGGTGCCTAGATATTATTTAGATTTTTTCGATTCACGTAAAATTAGAATTTCTGTATTTTACATGACAGTGCACCCTCTGATGGTGTATATACTCCGAAACAGAGTAGAATAGGGCATTGTATATTTTCTCTAACAGACTATATTCAGAGCCAGTTTCTTTTACCTTTGGGGTGCCTAGATATTATTTAGATTTCTTTTGATTCGCCTGAAATTAGAATTTCGGTATTTTACATGAGAGAGCATATTGAGTTGGTGTATATACTCCAAAACAGAGCTGAATGGGGCATTGTATATTTTCTCTGACAGATTATATTCAGAGCCATTTTGTTTTTAACATTGGGGTGCCTAGATAATATTAAGATTTTTGCGATTCGTGTAGAATTAGAATTTCTATATTTTACATGAGAGAGCATATGGAGTTGGTGTACATACTTTAAAACAGAGTAGAATAGGGTATTGTATATTTTTTCTGACAGATTACATTCAGATCAATTTTTTTTTTAACATTGGGGTGCCTAGATAATATTTAGATTTTTTTTGATTCACGTAAAATTAGAATTTTAGTATTTTACATGAGAGAGCATATGGAGTTGGTTTATATACTCCAAAACAGAGTAGAATAGGGCATTGTATATTTTCTCTGACATATATTCAGAGCAACTTTGTTTATAACATTGGGGTGCCTAGATAATATTTAGATTTCTTTCGATACATGTAAAATTAGAATTTCTGTATTTTACATGAGAGAGCATACTGCGTTGGTGTATATACTCCAAAACAGAGTAGAATAAGGCATTTTATATTTTCTCTAAAAGACTATATTCAGAGCCATTTTCCTTTCACATTGGGGCACCTAGATATTATTTAAATTTTTTTCGAATCACGTAAAATTAGAATTTCGGTACTATACATGAGAGAGCATATTGAGTTGGTGTATATACTACAAAACAGAGTAGAAAAGGGCACTGTATATTTTTTCTGACAGATTTCATTGAGAGAAATTTTGTTTTTAACTTTGGGGAGCCTAGATAATATTTAAATTTTTTTCGATTCATTTGAAATTATAATTTCGGTATTTTACATGAGAGAGCATACTGAGTTTGTTTATATACTCCAAAACAGAGTAGAATAGAACATTGTATCTTTTTTCTGACAGATTATATTCAGAGCAATTTTGTTTCTATCATTGGGTTGCCTAGATAATTTTTGGATTGTTTTCGATTCGCTTAAATATAGAATTTCTGAATTTAACATGAGAGAGCATATGAAGTTGGTGTATATACTCCGAAACAGAGTAGAATAGGGCATTGTATATTTTTTATGACAGATTATATTCAGAGCAATTTTGTTTTTAACATTGAGGTGCCTAGATAATATTTAGATTTTTCGATTCGGGTAAAATTAGAATTTCTTTATTTTATATGACAGAGCATCCTGAGTTGGTTTATATACTCCAGAACAGAGTAGAATAAGGCATTGTATATTTTTTCTAACAGAATATATCCAGAGCCATTTTCTTTTAACTTTGTGGCGCCTAGATATAATTTAGATTCTTTTTGATTCACGTAAAATTAGAATTTCGGTATTTTATATGAGAGAGCATATTGAGTTGGTGTACATACTACAAAACAGAGTAGAAAAGGGCATTGTATATTTTCTCTGACAGATTATATTCAGAGCAATTTAGCTTTTAATATTGGGGTGCCTGGATAATATTTAGATTTGTTTCAATTCGCTTAAATATGGTATTTCTGTGTTTTACATAATAGAGCATATGTAATTGGTGTATATACTACAAAACCGAGTAGAAAAGGGTATTGTATATTTTTTCTGACAGATTATATTCAGAGCTATTTTGCTTTTAACATTGGGGTGCCTAGATAATATTTAGATTTTTTTCAATTCGCTTAAATATAGAATTTTTGTATTTTACATGAGAGAGCATACTGAGTTGGTGTATATACTCCAAAACAGAGTAGAATAGGGCATTGTATATTTTTTCTGACAAATTATATTCAGAGAAATTTTGTTTTTAACATTGAGGTGCCTAGATAATACATAGATTTTTTCGATTCGGGTAAAATTTGAATTTCTGTATTTTACATGAGGGAGCATCATGAGTTGGTTTATATACTCCAAAACAAAGTAGAATAAGGCATTGTATATTTTTTCTAACAGATTATATTCAGAGCCATTTTCTGTTAACTTTGCAGTGCCTAGATATTATTTGGATTTTTTTTGATTCGCCTAAAATTAGAATTTTGGTATTTTAAGAGAGCATATGGAGTTGGTGTATATACTCCAAAACAGAGTAGAAAAGGGCATTCTATATTTTTTCTGACAAATTTTATTAAGAGAAATTTTGCTTTTAGCATTGTGGTGCATAGATAATATTTAGATTTTTTCGATTCGAATAGAATTAGAAATTTTTTTTACAAGACAGAGCATATTGAGTTGGTGTATATACTACAAAACAGAGTAGAAAAGGGCATTGTATTTTTTTTCTGACAGATTATTTTCAGAGCAATTTTCCTTTTAACATTGGGGTGCCTAGATAATATTTAGATTTTTTCGATTCGCTTAAACATAGAATTTTGATATTTTACATGAGAGAGCGTACTGAGTTGGTTTACATACTCCAAAACAGAGTAGAATAGGGCATTGTATATTTTCTCTGCCAGATGATACTCAGAGCAATTTTTCTTTTAACTTTGGGGTGCCTAGATAATATTTAGATTTTTTGCGATTCGCGTAAATATAGAATTTCTGTATTTACCTGAGAGAGCATATGGAGTTGGTGTATATACTCCAAAACAGAGTAGAATAGGGCATTGTATATTTTTCTGACAGATTATATTCAGAGCGATTTTGTTTTTAACTTTCGGGTGCCTAGATAATATTTAGATTTTCTCGATTCCAGTAAAATTAGAATTTCTCTATTTTACATGAGAGTGCACCCTGAGATGGTGTATATACTCCGAAACAGAGTAGAATAAGGTATTGTATATTTTTTATAACAGACTATATTCACAGCCATTTTCTTTTAACTTTGGGGCGCCTAGATATTTTTTAGATTTTTTCCGATTCGCGGAAAATTAGAATTTCTGTATTTTACATGAGAGAGCATATTGAGTTGGTGTATATACTACAAAACCGAGTAGAAATGGGCATTGCATATTTTTTCTGACAAATTATATTCAGAGCAATTTCACTTTTAAAATTGGGATGCCTAGATAATATTTAGATTTTTTTCGATTCGCTTAAATATAGATTTTCCGTATTTTAAATGAGAGAGCATATGGAGTTGGTGTATATACTTTAAAACAGAGTATAATAGGGTACTGTATATTTTTTCTGACAGATTATATTCAGAAAAATTTTGTTTTAAACATTGGGGTGCCGAGATAATATTTAGATTTCTTTTGATTGACGTAAACTTAGAATTTCTGTAAATTACATGAGAGAGCATACTGAGTTGGTGTATATACTCCAGAAAAGAGTAGAATAAGGCATTGTATATTTTTTCCAACAGACTATATTCACAGCCATTTTCTTTTAACTTTGAGGCACCTAGATATTTTTTAGATGTTTTTCGATTCGTGTAAAATTAGAATTTCGGTATTTTATATGAGAGAGCATATTGAGTTGGTGTATATACCACAAAACAGAGTAGAATAGGGCATTGTATATTTTTTTTGACAGATTTCATTCAGAGCAATTTTTTTTTAACATTGGGGTGCCTAAATAATATTTAGATTTTTTTCGATTCCCTTAAATATAGAATTTCTGTATTTTACATGAGAGAGCATATGGAGTTGTTGTATATACTCGAAAACAGAGTAGAATAGGGCATTGTGTCTTTTTTCTGACAGATTATATTTAGAGCCATTTTGTTTTTAACATTGAGGTGCCTAGATAATATTTAGATTTTTTCGATTCGGGTAAAATTAAAATTTCTATATTTTACATGAGAGAACATCCTGAGTTGCTGTATATACTCCAAAACAGAGTAGAATAAGGCATTGTATATTTTTTCTAACAGACTATATTCAGAGCCATTTTCTTTTAACTTCGGCGTGCCTAGATATTCCTTAGATCTTTTTTGATTCGCCTAAAATCAGAGTTTCTGTATTTTACATATGACAGCATATTGAATTGGTGTATATACTCCAAAACAGAGTAGAAAAGGGCATTGTATATTTTTTCTGACAGATTATATTCAGAGCAATTTTTCTTTAACCTTCGGGTGACTAGATAATATTTAGATTTTTTTCGATTCACTTAAATATTGAATTTCTGTATTTTACATGAGAGTGCATATGAAGTTGGTGTATATACTTTATAACAGAGTAGAATAGGGCATTGTATATTTTATCTGACAGATTATATTCAGACAAATTTTGTTTTTAACATTGGGGTGCCTAGATAATATTTAGATTATTTTTGATTCACGTAAAATTAGAATTTCTGTATTTTACATGAGAGAGCAAACTGAGTTGGAGTATGTACTTCAAAAAAGAGTAGAATAAGGCGATGTATTTTTTTTTCTAACAGACTATATTCAGAGTCATTTTCTTTTATCTTTGGGGCGTCTAGATTTTATTCATATTTTTTTCGATTTGTGTAAAATTAGAATATTTGTATTTTACGTGAGTGAGCATATTGAGTTTTTGTATATACTACAAAACAAAGTTGAAAAGGGCATTGTATATTTTTTCTGACAGATTTTTTTCAGAGGAAATTTGTTTTTAACATTGGGGTGCCTAAATAATATTTAGATTTTCTTCGATTCACGGAAAATTAGAATTTCTGTATTTTACATGAGAGAGCAAACTGAGTTGGTGTATATATTCCAAAACAGAGTAGAATAGGGCATTGTATATTTTCTCTAACAGACTATATTCAGAGCCATTTTATTTTACCTTTGGGGTGCCTAGATAATATTTAGATTTGTTTTGATTTGCCTAAAATTAGAATTTCTGTATTTTACATGAGAGAGTGTACTGACTTTGCGTATATATTCATAAACAGAGGACAATATGGCATTGTATGTATTTTTTGACAGATTATATTCAGAGCAATTTTGTTTTTAACATTGCGGTGCCTAGATAATATTAAGATTTTTGCGATTCGGGTAGAATTAGAATTTTTATATTTTACATGAGAGAGCATATGGTGTTGGTGTACATATTTTAAAACAGAGTAGAATAGGGCATTGCATATTTTTTCTAACAGATTACATTCAGAGCAATATTGTTTTTTACATTCGGGTGCCTAGATAATATTTAGATTTTTTTTGATTCAAGTAAAATTAGAATTTCAGTATTTTACATGAGAGAGCATACTCTGTTGGTGTATATACCCCAAAACAAAGAAGAATAAGGCATTCTATATTTGTTATTAGAGACTATATTTAGAACCATTTTCTTTTAACTTTGGGGCACCTAGATATTATTTAGATTTTTTTCGATTCGTGTAAAATTAGAATTTCGGTAATTTATAAGAGAGAGCATATTGACTTGGTGTATATACTACAAAAAAGAATAAAAAGGGGCATTGTATATTTTTTCTGACAGATTATATTCAGAGCAATTTTGCTTTTAACATTGGGGTGCCTAGATTATATTTAGAGTTTTTTCGATTCGATTAAATATAGAATTTCTGTATTTTACATGAGAGAGCATGTGGAGTTGCTGTATATTCTCCAAAACAGAGTAGAATAGGGGATTGTATATTTTTTCTTACAGATTATATTCAGAGCAATTTTTTTTAACACTGAGGTGCCTAGATAATATTTAGATATTTTCGATACCAGTAAAATTAAAATTTCTATATTTTATAGGAGAGTGCACCATGAGATGGTGTATGTACTCCGAAACAGAGTAGAATAAGGCATCGTATATTTTTTATAACAGACTATATTCAGAGCCAATTTCTTTTAACTTTGGGGCGCCTAGATATTATTTATATATTTTTCGATTTGCGTACAATTTGATTTTCTGTATTTTAAATGAGAGAGCATATGGAGTTGGTGTATATACTCCATAACAGAGTAGAATAAGGCATTGTATATTTTTTTCTAACGGATTATATTTGGAGCAATTTTTTTTAACACTGGGGTGCCTAGATAATATTTTGATTTTTTCGATTTGGGTAAAATCAGAGTTTCTGTATTTTACATGCGAGAGCATCTTGAGTTGGTGTATATCCTCCAAAACAGAGTAGAATAAGGCATTGTATATTTTTTGTAACAGACTATGTTCAGAGCCATTTTATTTCACCTTCGGTGCGTTTACATATTATTTTGATTTTTTTTGATTCGCCTAAAATTAGAATTTTGGTATTTTACAGGAGAGAGCATATTGAGTTGGTGTATAAACTCCAAAACAGACTAGAAAAGGGCATTGTATATTTTCTCTTACAGATTATATTAAGAGCAATTTTGCTTTTAACATTGGGGGGCCTAGATAATATTTAGTTTTTTCGATTCGAGTAGAATTAGAATTTCTGTATTTTACATGACAGAGCATGTTGAGTTGCTGTATATACTACAAAACCAAGTAGAAAAGGGCATTGTATATTTTCTCTGACAGATTATATTCAGAGCTATTTTGCTTTTAACATAGGTGTGCCTAGATAATATTTAGAATTTTTTCGATTCGCTGAAATATAGAATTTCTGTATTTTGCATGGGAGAGCATATGGAGTTGGTGTATATACGTTAAAACAGATTAGAATAGGGCATTGTATATTTTTTCGGACAGATTATATTCAGAGCAATTTTGTTTTTAACACTGAGTTGCCTAGATAATACTTAGATATTTTCGATTCGGGTAAAATTAGAATTTCTGTATTTTACATGAGAGAGCATCCTGAGTTGGTGTATATACTCCAAAACAAAGTAGAATAAGGCATTGTATATTTTTTCTAACAGATTATATTCAGAGCCATTTTCTTTTAACTTTGGAGTGCCTAAATAATATTTAGATTTTTTTCGATTCATGTAAAATTAGAATTTCTGTATTTTACATGAGAGAGCATACTGAGTTGGTTTACATACTCCAAAACAGAGTAGAATAGGTCATTGTATATTTTTTCTGCCAGATGATACTCAGAGCAATTTTTATTTTAACATTGGGGTGCCTAGATAATATTTAGATTATTTCGATTCGGGTAGAATTATAATTTCTCTATTTTACATGAGAGAGCATATGGAGTTGGTGTATATACTTTAAAACAGCGTAGAATAGGGCATTTTATATTTTTTCTGACAGATTATATTCAGAGCAATTTTGCTTTTAACATTGGGGTGCCTAGATAATATTTAGATTTTTTCGATTCCGGTGGAATTCGAATTTCTGTATGTTACATGACAGAGCATATTGAGTTCGTGTATATACTACAATACAGAGTAGAAAGGTGCATTGTATATTTCTTCTGACAGATTATATTCAGAGCAATTTTGCTTCTAACATTGGGGTGCCTAGATAATATTTAGATTTTTTTCGATTTGCTTAAATATAGGATATCTGTATTTTACATCAGAGAGCATGCTGAGTTGGTGTATATAATCCAAAGCCGAGTAGAATAGGGCATTGTATAATTATTGTGACAGATTTTATTCAGAGAAATTTTGTTTTAAACATTGGGGTGCCTAGATAATATTTAGATTTTTTTCGATTCATGTAAAATTAGAATTTCTGTATTTTACATGAGAGAGCATACTGAATTGGTGTATATACTCCAAAACAGAGTAGAAGAAGAAATTGTATTATGTTTCTAACAGACTATATTCAGAGCCATTTTCTTTTAACTTTGGGGCGCCTAGATATTATTTAGATTTTTTTTGATTCGCGTAAAATTAGAATTTCGGTATTTTACATGAGAGAGCATAGGGAGTTGGTGTATATACTCCAAAACAGAGTAGAATAGGGCGTTGTATATTTTTTCTGACATATTAAATTCAGAGAAATTTTGTTTTTAACATTGGGGTGCCTAGATAATATTTACACTGATTCAATCTGGGAAGAATTAGAATTTTTGTGTTTTACATGAGAGAGCATATTGAGTTGGTGTATATACTACAAAACAGAGCAGTAAAGGGAATTGTATATTTTATCTGACAGATTATATTAAGAGCAAATTTGCTTTTCACATTGGGGTGTCTAGATTATATCTAGAATTTTTTTGATTCGCTTATAGAATTTCTGTATTTTACATGAGAGAGCATATGGAGTTGGTGTATATACTTTAAAACAGAGCAGAATAGGGCATTGTATATTTTTTCTGACAGATTATATTCAGAACAATTTTGTTTTAAACATTGGGGTGCCTACATAAAATTTAGATTTCTTTAGATTCACGTAAATTTAGAATTTCTGTAAATTACATGAGAGAGCATACTGAGTTGCAGTATATACTCTAAAAAGAAGTAGAATAAGGCATTGTATATTTTATCTAACAGACTATATTCAGAGCCATTTTCTTTTAACTTTGGGGCGTGTAGATATTATTTAAATTTTTTTCGCTTCACGTAAAATTTGAATTTCGGTATTTTATATGAGAGAGCATATTGAGTTGGTGTATATACTACAAAACAGAGTAGAAAAGGGCATTGTATATTTTGTCTGACACATTTCCTTCAGAGCAATTTTTCTTTTAACTTTGGGGTGCCTAGATAATATTTAGATTTTTTTCGAATCGCGTAAATATAGAATTTCTGTATTTTACATGAGAGAGCATATTGAGTTGGTGTATATACTCCAAAGCAGAGTAGAATAGGGCATTGTATATTTTTCTGACAGATTATATTCAGAGCGATTTTGTTTTTAACTTTGGGGTGCCTAGATAATATTTAGATTTTTCGATTCCAGTAAAATTAGAATTTCTCTGTTTTACATGAGAGTGCACCCTGAGATGGTGTATATACTCTGAAACAGAGTAGAATAAGGTATTGTATATTGTTTCTAACAGACTATATTCACAGCCATTTTCTTTTAACTTTGCGGGGCCTAGATATTTTTTAGATTTTTTCCGATTCGTGTAAAATTAGAATTTCTGTATTTTACATGAGAGAGCATATTGAGTTGGTGTATATACTACAAAACCGAGTAGAAATGGGCATTGCATATTTTTTCTGACAAATTATATTCAGAGCAATTTCGCTTTTAAAATTGGGGTGCCTAGATAATATTTAGATTTTTTTCGATTCGCTTAAATATAGAATTTCCGTATTTTACATGAGAGAGCATATGGAGTTGGTGTGTATACTTTAAAACAGAGTAGAATAGGGCACTGTATATTTTTTCTGACAGATTATATTAAGAAAAATTTTGTTTTAAATATTGGGGTTCCTAGATAATATTTAGATTTCTTTTGATTGACGTAAACTTAGAATTTCTGTAAATTACATGAGAGAGCATACTGAGTTGGTGTATATACTCCAAAACAGAGTAGAAAAGGGCATTGCATATTTTCTCTTACAGAATATATTCAGAGCAATTTTGCTTTTAACATTAGGGTGCCTAGATAATATTTAGATTTTTTAGATTCGGGTAGAATTAGAATTTCTGTATTTTACATGAAAAAGCATATTTAGTTGCTCTATATACTACAAAACTGAGTAGAAAAGGGCATTGTATATTTTTTTGACAGATTATAATCAGTGCAATTTTGCTTTTAACATTTCCGTGCCTAGATAATATTTAGATTTTTTTCGATTCACTTAAATATAGAATTTCTGTATTTTACATGAGAGAGCATATGGACTTGGTGTATATGGTTTAAAAGAGATTAGAATAGGGCATTGTATATTTTTCCTGACAAATTATATTCAGAGCAATTTTGTTTTCAACATTGGGGTGCATAGATAATATTTTGATTTTTCTTTATTCACATAATATTAGAATTTCTTTATTTTACATAAGAGAGCATCCTGAGTTGGTGTATATACTCCAAAACAGAGTAGAATATAACATTGTATATTTTTGCTAACAGAATATATTCAGAGCCATTTTGTTTTAACGTTGGGGCGCCTAGATATTATTTAGATCTTTTTCGATTCGCGTCAAATTAGAATTTCTGTATTTTACATGAGAGAGCATATGGAGTTGGTGTATATACTACAAAACAGAGTAGAAAAGGGCATTGTATATTTTTTCTGACAGATTATATTCAGAGCCATTTTGCTTTTAACATTGGGGTGCCTAGATAATATTTAGATTTTATTAGATTCGCTTAAATATAGAATTTCTGTATTTCACATAAAAGAGCATATTGAGATGTTGTATATACTTTAAAACAGATTAGAATAGGGCATTGTATATTTTCTCTGACAGATTATATTAAGCACAACTTTGTTTTTAACATTAGTGTGCATAAATAATATTTAGATTTTTTTCGATTCAAGTAAAATTAGAATTTCGGTTTACATGAGAGAGCATACTGAGTTGGTGTATATACTCCAAAACCGAGTAGAATAGGTCATTATATATTTTTTCGACAGATTATATTCAAAACAATTTTGTTTTTAACATTGGGGTGCCTCGATAATATTTACATTTTTTCGATTTTGGTAAAATTAGAATTACTGTATTGTACATGAGAGAGCAAATTGAGTTGGTGTATATACTACAAAAAAGAGTAGAAAAGGGCATTGTGTATTTATTCTGACAGATTATATTCAGAGCAATTTTGCATTTAACATTTGGGTGCCTAGATAATATTTAGATTTATTTCGATACGCATAAAATTAGAATTTCGGTATTTTGCATGAGAGAGCATAATGATTTTGTGTATACACCCCAAAACAGAGTAGAAAAGAGCATTGTATATTTTTTCTTACAATTTATATTCAGAGTAGTTTTGCTTTTAACGTTGGGGTGTCTAGATAATATTTAAATTATTTTCGATTCGATTAAATATAAAATTAGTTTATTTTACATGAGATAGAAGGTATAGTTGGTGTATATACTCAAAAACAGAGTAGAATAGGGCATTGTATATTTTTTCTGACAGATTATATTCAGAGAAAATTTTTTTTAACATTGGAATGCCTAGATAATATTTAGATTTTTTTGATTCACGATAAATTAGAATTTCGGTATTTTACATGAGAGAGCATACTGAGTTGGTGTATATAGCTCCAAAACAGAGTAGAATAAGGCATTGTATATTTTTTCCGACAGACTATATTCATAGACATTTTCTATTAACTTTGTGGTGCCTAGATATTATTTAGATTTTTTTTTGATTTGTGTAAAATTAGAAATTCGGTATCTTACATGAGGGAGCATATTGAGTTGGTGTGTATACTCAATACCGAGTACAATAGAACATTGCATATTTTTTCTGACAGAATATATTGAGAGCAATTTTGCTTTTACCGCTGGGATGCATACATAATATATAGATTTTCTTCGCTTGACGTAAAATTAGAATTTCGGTATTTTACATGAGACAGCATACTGAGGTAATGTATATACTCCAAAACAGAGTAGAATAGAGCATTGTATATTTGTTCTGACAGAATATATTCAGAGCGATTTTTTTTTAACATTGGGGTGCCTAGATAATATATAGATTATTTCGTTTCGGGTAGAATTAGAATTTCTGTATTTTATATGAGAGAGCATATGGAGTTGGTGTATATACTTTAAAACAGAGAAGAATAAGGCATTGTATATTTTTTCTGACAGATTATATTCAGAGCAATTTTGCTTTTAACATTGGGGTGCATAGATAATATTTAGATTATTTCGATTCATGTAAAATTAGAATTTCTGTATTTTACATAAGAGAGCATATTGAATTGGTGTACATACTACAATACAGAGTAGAAAAGTGCATTGTTTATTTCTTCTGACAGATTATATTCAGAGCAATTTTGCTTTTAACATTGGGGTGCCTAGATAATATTTAGATTTTTTTTGATTCAGTTAAATATAGAATTTCTGTATTTTACATAAGAGAGCATACTGTGTTGGTGTATATACTCCAAAACAGAGTAGAATTGGGCATTGTATAATTTTTCTGACAGATTATATTCAGAGCAATTTTGTTTTTAACATTGGGGTACCTAGAGGATATTTAGAATTTTTCGATTCGGGTGAAATTAGTATTTCTGTACTTTACATGAGGGAGCATCCTGAGTTGGGGTATATACTCCAAAATACAGTAGAATAAGGCATTGTATATTTTTTCTTACACACTATATTCAGAGCCATTTTCTTTTATTTTTGCGGCGCCTAGATATTGTTCAGATTTTTTTTGATTCTCCTAAATTAGAATTTCGGTATTTTACATGAGAGAGCATAATGAATTGGTGTATATACTCCAAAACAGAATAGAATACGGCATTGTATATTTTTTCTGACAGATTATAGTCAGAGAAATTTTGTTTTTAACATTGGGGTGCATAGATAATATTTAGATTTTTTTGATTCCGGTTAATTTACAATTTCTGTATTTTACATGAGAGAGAGTATGGAGTTGGTTTATATACTCCAAAACAGAGTACAATAGGGCATTGTATATTTTTTATGACAGATTATATTCAGAGCAATTTTGTTTATAACATTGGGGTGCCTAGATAAAATTTAGATTTTTTTTGATTCGCTTAAATATAGAATTTTTGTATTTTACATGAGGGAGCATATGGAATTGGTGTATACACCTCAAAACAGAGTATAATAGGGCATTGTATACTTTTTCTGAGAAATTATATTCAGAGCAATTTTTTTTTAACACTGGGGTGCCTAGATAATATTTAGATTATTTTCGATTCTGGGAAAATTACAATTTCGGTATTTTCAATTAGAGAGCACCCTGAGTTGGTGTATATACCCCAAAACAGAGTAGAATAAGGCATTGTATATTTTTTATTACAGACTATATTCAGAGCCATTTTCTTTTAACTTTGGGGAGCCTAGATATTATTTAGATTTTTTTCTATTCCTGTAAAGTTAGAATTTCGGTATTTTACATGAGAGAGCATATAAAGTTGGTGCATATACTCCAAAACAGAGTAGAATAGGGCATTGTATATTTTTTCTGACACATTATATTCAGGGAAATTTTGCTTTTTACTTTGGGGTGACTAGATAATATTTAGATTTTTTTTGATTCGCTTAAATATAGAATTTCTCTATTTTACATGAGAGAGCAGGTGGAGTTGGTGTATATACTCCAGAACAGAGTAGAATAGGGCATTGTATATTTTTTCTGACAGAATATATTCAGAGCAATTTTTTTTAACAGTGAGGTGCCTAGATAATATTTAGATTTTTTTCAATTCCAGTAAAATTAGAATTTCTGTATTTTATAGGAGGGTGCACCCTGAGATAGTGTATGTACTCCGAAACAGAGTAGAATAAGGCATTGTATATTTTTTGTAACAAACTATATTCAGAGCCAATTTCTTTTAACCATGGGGCGCCTAGATATTATTTATATATTTTTTGATTCACGTACAATTTGAATTTCTGTATTTTAAATGAAAGAGCATATGGAGATGGTGTATATACTCCAAAAAAAAGTAGAATAGGGCATTGTATATTTTTTCTGACAGATTATGTTCAGAGCAAGTTTGCTTTTAACATTGGGGTGCTTAGATAATATTTAGATTTTTTTTGATTCGCATAAATATAGAATTTCAGTATTTTACATGAGAGAGCATATGGAGTGGGTGTATTTATTCAAAAACAGAGTAGAATAGGGCATTTTATATTTTCTCTGACGGATTATATTTCGAGCAATTTTATTTTAACACTGGGGTGCCTAGAAAATATTTAGATTTTTTCAATTCGGGTAAAATTAGAGTTTCTGTATTTTACATTAAAGAGCATATTGAGTTGGTTTATATAATACAAAAAAGAGTAGAAAATGGCATTGTGTATTTTCTCTGACAGATTATATTCAGAGAAATTTTGTTTTAGACATCGGGTGCCTAGATAATATTTAGATTTTTTTCAATTCTCTTAAATATAGAATTTCTGTGTTTTACATGAAAGAGCATATGGAGTTGATGTATATTCTCCAAAACAGAGTAGAATAGGGCATTTTATATTTTTTCTGACAGATTATATTCAGAGCAATTTTGTTTCAAGCATTGGGGTGCCTACATAATATTTTGATTTTTTCGATTCGGGTAAAATTAGAATATCTGTATTTTACATGAGAGAGCATATTGAATTGGTGTATATACTAAAAACAGTGTGGAAAAGTGCATTGTATATTTTTTCTGACACATTATATTCAGAGCAATTTTGCTTTTAACATTCGGGTGCCTAGATAATATTTAAATTTTTTTCGATTCGCTTAAATATTGAATTTCTGTATTTTACATGAGAGAGCATACTGAGTTGCGTTATATACTCCAAAACAGAGTAGAATAGGGCATTGTATATTTTTTCGGACAGATTATATTCAGAGAAATTTTGCTTTTAAAATTGAGGTGCCTAGATAATATTTAGATTATTTTCGATTCGCTTAAATATAGAATTTCTGTATTTTACATGAGAGAGCATATGGAGTTGGTGTATATACTCCAAAACAGAGTAGAATAGGGCTTTATATAATTTTTCTGACAGATTATATTCAGAGCAATTTTGTTTTTAACATTAGAGTGCCTAGATAATATTTAGATTATTTTCGATTCACATAAAATTAGAATTTCGGTATTTCACATGAGAGAGCATACTGAGTTGGTGTGTATACTCCAAAACAAAGTAGAATAGGGCATTTTATATTCTTTCTGACAGATTATATTCAGAGCAATTTTGTTTTTAACATTGGCGTGACTTCATAATATTTAGATTTTTTCGATTCGGGTAAAATTGGTATTTCTGTATTTTACATGACAGAGCATATTGTGTTGGTGTATATACTACAAAACAGAGTAGAAAAGGGCATTGTATATTTTTTCTGACATATTATATTCAGAGCAATTTTTCTTTTAACATTGTGGTGCCTAGATAATATTTAGATTTTTCTCGATTCGCGGAAAATTAGAATTTCTGTATTTTACATGAGAGAGCATATGGAGTTGGTATATATACTACAAAACAGAGTAGAAAAGGGCATTTTATAATTATTGTGACAGATTATATTCAGAGCAATTTTGTTGTCAACATTGGGTTGCCTAGATAATATTTAGATTATTTCTATTCGGGTAAAATTAGAATTTTATATTTTACATGAGAGAACATCCTGAGTTGCTGTATATACTCCAAAACAGAGTAGAATAAGGCATTGTATATTTTTTCTAACAGATTATATTCAGAACCATTTTCTTTTAACTTTGGGACGCCTAGATATTATTTGGATTTTTTTTGATTCGCCTAAAATTAGACTTTCGGAATTTTACATGAGACAGCATATTGAGTTGGTGTATATACTCCAAAACAGAGTAAATATGGGCATTGTATATTTTTTCTGACAGATTATATTAAGAGCAATTTTGATTTAACATTCGGGTGCCTAGATAATATTTAGATTTTTTTCGATTCGCTTAAATATCGAATTTCTGTATTTTACATTAGAGTGCATATGAACTTGGTGTATATACTTTAAAACAGAGTAGAATAGGGCATTGTATATTTTATCTGAAAGATTACATTCAGAGCAATTTTGTTTTTAACATTGGGGTGCCTAGATAATATTTAGATTATTTTTGATTCACGTAAATTTAGAATTTCTTTATTTTACATGAGAGAGCACACTGAGTTGGTGTATGTACTTCAAAAAAGAGTAGAATAAGGCGATGTATTTTTTTTCTAACAGACTATATTCAGAGCCATTTTCTTTTATCTTTGGGGCATCTAGAATTTGTTTAGATTTTTTTCGATTCGTGTAAATTTGAATTTCTGTATTTTACGTTGAGTGAGCATATTGAGTTGGTGTATATACTACAAAACAGAGTAGAAAAGGGCATTGTATATTTTTTCTGACAGATTTTATTCAGAGCAATTTTGTTTTTAACATTGGGGTGCCTAAATAATATTTAGATTTTCTTCGATTCATGGAAAATTAGAATTTCTGTATTTTACATTACAGAGCATATTGAGTTGGTGGTTATACTACAAAACAGAATAGAAGAGGGCATTGTATATTTTTTCTGACAGATTATATTCAGAGCAATTTTGCTTTTAACATTGCAGTGCCTAGATAATATTTGGATTTGTTCGGTTCGGGTAAAATTAGAATTTCTGTATTTTACATGAGAGAGCATATTGAGTTGGTGTATATACTACGAAACAAAGTAGAAAAGGGCACTGTATATTTTTTCTGACAGATAATATTCTGAGCAATTTTGCTTTTAACATTGGGGTGCCTAGATAATATTTAGATTTTTTTCCATTCACGTAAAATTAGAATTTCTGTATTTTACATGAGAGAGCATACTGAGTTGGTGTATATACTCCAAAACAGAGTAGAATAAGGCATTGTATATTTTTTCTAACACACTATATTCAGAGCCATTTTCTTTTAACTTTGGGGCGCCTAGATATTATTTAGATTATTTTTGATCCACCTAAAATTAGAATTTCGGTATTTTACATGAGAGAGCATATTGAGTTAATGTATATACTCCAAAACAAAGTAGAAAAGGGCATTGCATACTTTTTCTGACAGATTATATTCAGAGGAATTTTTCTTTTAACATTGGGGTGCCTAGATAATCTTTAGATTTTTTCTGATTTGCTTAAATATAGAATTTATGTATTATACAGGAGAGAGCATATGGACTTGGTGTATATAGTCCAAAACAGAGTAGAATAAGACATTCTATATTTTTTCTGACAGATTATATTCAGAGCGATTTTGTTTTTAACTTTGGGGTGCCTAGATAATATTTATATTTTTATCGACTCGCATAAATATAGAATTTCTGTATTTTACATGAGAGAGAATGTGGAGTTGGTGTATATACTCCAAAGCAGAGTAGAATAGGGCATTGTATATTTTTTCTGACATATTATATTCAGAGAAATTTTTTTTAACACTGAGGTGCCTAGATATTATTTAGATTTTTTTGATTCACGCAAAATTAGAATTTCTGTATTTTACATGAGAGAGCATACTGAGTTGGTGTATATACTCCAAAACAGAGTAGAATAAGGCATTGTATATTTTTTCTAACACACTATATTCAGAGCCATTTTCTTTTAATTTTGCGGCACCTAGATATTATTTAGATTATTTTTCATTCACCTAAAATTTGAATTTCGGTATTTTACATGAGAGAGAATATTGAGTTAATGTATATACTCCAAAACAAAGTAGAAAAAAGCATTATATATTTTTTATGACAGATTATATTCAGAGCAATTTTTCTTTTAACATTGGGGTGCCTAGATAATATTTAGATTTTTTCCGATTTGCGTAAATATAGAATTTATGTATTTTACATGAGAGAGCATATGGAGTTGGTGTATATACTCCAAAACAGAGTAGAATAAGGCATTCTATATTTTTACTGACAGATTATATTCAGAGCGATTTTGTTTTTAACTTTGGGGTGCCTAGATAATATTTAGATTTTTTTCGACTCGCATAAATATAGAATTTCTGTATTTTACATGAGAGAGAATGTGGATTTCGTGTATATAGTCCAAAACAGAGTACAATAGGGCATTGTATATTTTTTCTGACCGATTATATTCAGAGAGATTTTGCTTTTTACTTTGGGGTGACTATATAATATTTAGATTTCTTTCGATTCGTTTAAATATAGAATTTCTGTATTTTACATGAGAGAGCATGTGGAGTTGGTGTATATACTCCAAAACAGAGTAGAATAGGGCATTGTATATTTTTTCTGACAGATTATATTCAGAGCAATTTTTTTTAACACTGAGGTGCCTAGATATTATTTAGATATTTAGATAATATTAAGAATTTTGCGATTCGGGTAGGATTAGAATTTCTATATTTTACATGAGAGAGCATATGGAGTTGGAGTACATACTTTAAAACAGAGTGGAATAATGCATTGTATATTTTTTTGACAGATTTCATTCAGAGCAATTTTGTTTTTAACATTGGGGTGTCTAGATAATATTTAGATTTTTTTTGATTCACGTAAAGTTAGAATTTCAGTATTTTACATGAGAGAGCATACTCTGTTGGTGTATATACCACAAAACAGAGAAGAATAAGGCATTCTATATTTGTTCTTACAGACTATATTTAGAATCAT
This sequence comes from Callithrix jacchus, assembly GCF_049354715.1. NCBI lineage: Eukaryota > Metazoa > Chordata > Mammalia > Primates > Cebidae > Callithrix > Callithrix jacchus. Next base: position 54,660,384 of record NC_133519.1, read on the forward strand.
TTTCTTTTAACTTTGGGGCGCCTAGATATTATTTAGAATTTTTTCTATTCGTGTAAAATTAAAATTTCGGTATTTTATAAGAGAGAGCATATTGAGTTGGTGTATATACTACAAAACAGAGTAGAAAAGGTCATTGTATATTTTTTCTTACAAATTATATTCAGAGCAACTTTGCTTTTAACATTGGGGTGACTAGATAATATTTAGATTTTTTTCGATTCGCTTAAATATAGAATTTCTGTATTTTACATGAGAGAGCATATGGAGTTGGTGTATATACTCCAAAACAGAGTAGAATAGGGCATTGTATATTTTTTCTGACAAATTATATTCAGAACAATTTTTTTTAACACCGGGGTGCCTAGATAATATTTAGATTATTTTCGATTCGGTGAAAATTAGAATTTCGGTATTTTACATTAGAGAGCATCCTGAGTTGGTGTATATACTCCAAAACAGAGTAGAATAAGGCATTGTATATTTTTTCTTACAGACTATATTCAGAGCCATTTTCTTTTAACATTGGGGGGCCTAGCTATTATTTATATTTTTTTGGATTTGTGTAAAATTAGAATTTCGGTATTCTACATGAGAGAGCATATGGAGTTGGTGAATATACTCCAAAACAGAATAGAATAGGGCATTGTATATTTTTTCTGACACATTATATTCAGAGCAATTTTGTTTTTAACATTGAATTTCCTAGATAATATTTAGATTTTTTCGATTCGGGTAGAATTAGAATTTCTGTATTTTACATGAGAGAGCATACTGAGTTGGTGTATATACTCCAAAAAAGATTAGAATAAGGCATTGTAAATTTTATATAACAGACTATATTCAGAGTTATTTCTTTTAACATCGGGGCGTCTTTATGTATACAGATTTTCTTTGATTCGCTTAAATATAGAATTTCTATATTTTACATGAGAGAGAATATGGATTTCGTGTATATACTCCAAAACAGAGTACAATAGGGCATTGTATATTTTTTCTGACCGATTATATTCAGAGCGATTTTGCTTTTTACTTTGGTGTGACTATATAATATTTAGATTTTTTTCGATTCGTTTAAATATAGAATTTCTGTATTTTACATGAGAGAGCATGTGGAGTTGGTGTATATACTCCAAAACAGAGTAGAATAGGGCATTGTATATTTTTTCTGACAGATTATATTCAGAGCAATTATTTTTAACACTGAGGTGCCTAGATAATATTTAGATATTTTCGATACCAGTAAAATTATAATTTCTGTATTTTATAGGAGAGTGCACCATGAGATGGTGTATGTACTTCGAAACAGAATAGAATAAGGCATTGTATATTTTTTCTAACAGACTATATTCAGAGCCAATTTCTTTTAACTTTGGGGCGCCTACATATTATTTATATATTTTTCAATTCACGTACAATTTGAATTTCTGTATTTTAAATGAGAGAGCATATGGAGTTGGTGTATATACTCCAAAACAGAGTAGAAAAGGGCATTGTATATTTTTTCTGACCGATTATGTTCAGAGCAAGTTTGCTTTTAACATTGGGATGACTAGATAATATTTAGATTTTTTTCAATTCGCATAAATATAGAATTTTTGTATTTTACATGAGAGAGCATATGGAGTCGGTGTATTTACTCCAAAACAGAGTAGAATAGGGCATTGTATATTTTTTCTGACGGATTATATTTCGAGCAATTTTTTTTTAACACTGGGGTGCCTAGATAATATTTTGATTGTTTCGATTTGGGTAAAATCAGAATTTCTGTATTGTACATGCGAGAGCATCCTGAGTTGGTGTATATCCTCCAAAACAGAGTAGAATAAGGCATTGTATATTTTTTCTAACAGACTATATTCAGAGCTATTTTATTTTACCTTTGGGGTGCCTAGATATTATTTTGATTTTTTTTGATTCGCTTAAAATTAGAATTTTGGTATTTTACATGAGAGAGCATATTGAGTTGGTGTATATACTACAAAACAGAGTAGAAAAGGGCATTGTATATTTTCTCTTACACATTATATTCAGAGCAATTTTGCTTTTAACATTGGGGGGCCTAGATAATATTTAGTTTTTTCGATTCGAGTAGAATTAAAATTTCTGTATTTTACATGACAGAGCATAATGACTTGGTGTATATACTACAAAACCGAATATAAAAGGGCATTGTATATTTTTTCTGACAGATTATATTCAGAGCAACTTTGCTTTTAACATAGGTGTGCCTAGATAATATTTAGAATTTTTAGATTCGCTGAAATATAGAATTTCTGTATTTTACATGGGAGAGCATATGGAGTTGGTGTATATACGTTAAAACAGATTAGATTATATTTTTTCTGACAGATTATATTCAGAGCAATTTTGTTTCTAACATTGGGTTGCCTAGATAATATTTAGATTTTTTTCGATTCGCTTAAATATAGAATTTCTGAATTTAACATGAGAGAGCATATGAAGTTGGTGTATATACTCCAAAACAGAGTAGAATAGGGCATTGTATATTTTTTATGACAGATTATATTCAGAGCAATTTTGTTTTTAACACTGAGGTGCCTAGATAATATTTAGATTTTTTTGATTCGGGTAAAATTAGAATTTCTGTATTTTATATGACAGAGCATCCTGAGTTGGTGTATATACTCCAGAACAGAGTAGAATAAGGCATTGTATATTTTTTCTAGCAGAATATATCCAGAGCCATTTTCTTTTAACTTTGAGGCGCCTAGATATTATTTAGATTCTTTTTGATTCACGTAAAATTAGAATTTCGGTATTTTACATTAGAGAGCATACTGACTTGGTGTATATAGTCCAAAAGAGAGTAGAATAAGGCATTGTATATTTTCCCTAAGAGACTATATTCAGAGCCATTTTTGTTTCACTTTGGGGCGCATAGATATTATTTTTATATTTGTAGATTCGTGTACATTTAGGATTTTGGTATTTTACATGAGAGCATATTGAGTTGGTTTATATACTACAAAACATAGTGGAAAAGGGCATTGTATATTTTTTCTGACAGATTATATTCAGAGGAATTTTGCTTTACCACTGGGGTGCCTAGATAATATTTAGGTTTTTTTCGATTCACTGAAATATAGAATTTCTGTATTTTACATGAGAGAGCATATGGAGTTGGTGTATATACTCCAGAACAGAGTAGAATGGGGCATTTTTTCTGAGAGATTATATTCAGAGCAATTTTGATTTTAACATTGAGGTGCCAGGATAATATTTAGATTTTTTTCGATTCACGTAAAATTAGAATATCCGTATTTTACATGAGAGAGGATATTGAGCTGGTGTATATAGTTTATAACAGGGTAGGTAAGGGCATTGTATATTATTTCTGACAGATTATATTCAGAACAATTTTGCTTTTAACATTGGAATGCCTAGATAATATTTAGACTTTTTGCGGTTCATTTAAAATTTGAATTTTGGTATTTTACATGAGAGAGCATATTGAGTTGGTGTATATACTCCAAAACAGAGTAGAAAAGGGCATTGTATATTTTTTCTGACAGATTATTTTCAGAGCCATTCTCCTTTAACATTGGGGTGCCTAGATAATATTTAGATTTCTGTCGATTATCGTATAATTCGAATTTCGGTATTTTACTTGAGAGAACATATTGAGTTTGTGTATATACTTCAAAACAGAGTAGAAGAGGGCATTGTATATTATTTCTGACAGATTATATTCAGAGAAATTTTGCTTTTAACATTGTGGTACCTCAATAATATTTAGATTTCTTTCTAGTCGCGTAAATTTAGAATTTCCGTATTTTAAATGAGAGCATACTGAGTTAGTGTATATACTACAAAACAGAGTAGAAAAGGGCATTGTATATTTTTTCTGACAGACCATGTTCAGAGCAATTTTGCTTTTAACACTGTGGTACCTAGATAATATTTAGATTTTTTTCGATTCACTTAAATATAGAATATCTCTATTTTACATGAGAGAGCATATGGAGTTGGTGTATATACTCCAAAGCAGAGTAGAATAGGTCATTGTATATTTTTTCTGACAGATTATATTTAGAGCAATTTTGTTTTGAACATTGGGTTGCCTAGATAATATTTCGAATTTTTCCATTCGGGTAAAATTAGAATTTCTGTATTTTACATTAGAGAGCACACTGAGTTGGTGTTTATAGTCCAAAACAGAGTAGAATAAGGTTTGTATATTTTTTCTTACAGACTATATTCAGAGCCATTTTCTTTTACCTTTGGGGCGCCTATATATGATTTAGATTTTTTTCAATTCACGTAAAATTAGAATTTCTGTATTTTACATGAGAGCATATTGAGTTGGTGTATATATTAAAAATCAGAGTACAAAAGGGCATTGTTTATTTTTTCTGGCAGATTATATTCAGAGCAATTTTGCTTTTAACATTGGGGTGCCTAGATAATATTTAGATTTTTTTCGATTCACGTAAAATTAGAATTTCCGTATTTTACATGAGAGAGCATATTGAGCTGGTGTATATAATTTATAACAGGGTAGGAAAGGGCATTGTATATTATTTCTGACAGATTATATTCAGAACAATTTCGCTTTTAACATTGGAATGCCTAAATAATATTTAGACTTTTTGCTGTTCATTTGAAATTTGAATTTTGGTATTTTACATGAGAGAGCTTATTGAGTTGGTGTGTATACTCCAAAACAGAGTAGAAAGGGCATTGTATTTTTTTTTGACAGATTATAATCAGAGCCATTCTCCTTTAACATTGTGGTGCCTAGATAATATTTAGATTTTTGTCGATTCCCGCAAAATTCGAATTTCGGTATTTTACATGAGAGAACAGATTGAGTTTGTGTATATACTTCAAAACAGAGTGGAATAGGGCATTGCATATTATTTCTGGCAGATTATATTCAGAGAAATTTTGCTTTTAACATTGTAGTACCTCAATTATATTTAGATTTCTTTCGAGTCGCGTAAATTTAGAATTTCGGTTTTTTATATGAGAGAGCATATTGAGTTGGTGTATATACTCCAAAACAAAGTAGAAAAGGGGATTGTATATTTTTTCTGACTGATTTTATTCAGAGCTATTTTATTTTATCTTTCGGGTGCCTAGATAATATTTAGATTTATTTCGATTCGCGTAAATTTAGAATTTCGGTATTTTACATGAGAGAGCATATTGAGTTGGTTTATATACTCCAAAACAGAGTAGCAAATAGCAATGTATATTTTCTCTGACACATTTTGTTCCGAGAAATTTTGGTTTTTTACATTGTGGTGCCCAGATAATATTCAGATTTTTTTCAATTCGCCTAAATTTAGAATTTCGGTATTTTAAATGAGAGAGCATATTGGGTTAGTGTATATACTCCAAACCAGAGTAGAAAAAAACATTGTATATTTTTTCTGACAGATTATATTCCGAGCAATTTTTCTTTTATCATTGGAATGCCTAAATAATATTTAGATTTATTTCGGTTCATGTAAAATTTGACCTTCTGTATTTTACATTGGAGAGCATATTGAGTTGGTGTATATATTGAAAAACAGAGTAGAAAAAAACATTGTATATTTTTTCTGACAGATTACATTCAGAACAATTTTGCTTTTAACATTGGGGTGCCTAGATAATATTTAGAATTTTTAAATTTCCTTCAATTTATAATTTCTGTATTTTACATGAGAGAGCATACTGAGTTTGTTTATGTACTCCGAAAAAGAGTAGAAGAGGGCATTGTGTTCTTTCTCTGACAAACTATATTCAGAGCAATTTTGCTTTTAACATTGGAATGCCTAGATAATATTTTGATTTTTTTTGGTTCGTGTAAAATTTGAAATTCTGTATTTTACATGGGAGAGCATATTGAGTTGGTGTATATACTCCAAAACAGAGTAGAAAAAAAGCATTGTATATTTTTTCTGACAGATTACATTCAGAAGAATTTTGCTTATAACATTGCGGTGCCTAGATAATATTTAGAATTTTTTAATTTGCGTAAATTTACAATTTCTCTATTTTACATGAGAGAGCATATTGAGTTGGTTTATATATTTTATAACAGAGTAGGAAAGGGCATTGTATATTATTTCTGACAGATTATATTCTGAGCAATTTTGCTTTTAACATTGGGTGCCTAGATAATATTTAGATTTTTTTGATTCACGTAAAATTAGAATTTCAATATTTTACATGAGAGAGCATATTGAGTTGGTGTATATACTCCAAAACAAAGTAGAATAGGGCATTGTATATTTTTTCTGACAGATTATATTCAGACCAATTTTGCTCTTAACATTGGGGTGCCTAGATAATATTTAGATTTTTTTCGATTCCCGTAAAATTAGAATTTCGGTATTTTACATGACAGAGCATGTTGAATTGGTTTATATACCCCAAAAGAGAGTAAAATATGGCATTGTGTATTATTTCTGAAAGAATTTATTCAGTGCAATTTTGCTTTTAACATTGGGGTGCCTATATAACATTTAGATTATTTTTGATTCGCATAAATTTAGAATTTCTGTATTTTACATGAGAGAGCATATTGAGTTGGTATATATACTCCAAAACAGAATAGAAAAGAGCATTGTATATTTTTTCTGAAAGATTATATTAAGAGCAATTTTGCTTTTTACATTGGACGGCCTAGATAATATTTAGATTTTTTTCGGTTCGTGTGAAATTTGAATTTTTGTATTTTACATGGGAGAGCATATTGAGTTGGTGTATATACTCCAAAACATAGTACAAAAAGGCTTTGTATATTTTTTCTTACGAATGACAGTCAGAGCAACTTTACTTTTAACATTGGGGTGCCTAGATAATATTTAGAATTTTTTTAATTTGCGTAAATGTATAATTATGGTATTTTACTTGAGAGAGCATATTGAGTTGGTGTATATACTTTAAAACAGATTAGGAAAGAAAATTGTATATTATTTCTGACAGATTATATTCAGAGCAATTTTGCTTTTAACATTGGGTGCCTAAATAGTATTTAGATTTTTTTCGATTCCTGTAAATTTAGAATTTCGATATTTTACATGAGAGAGCATATTGGGTTGGTGTATATACTCCAAAACAGAATAGAAAAGGGCATTGTATATTTTTTCTGAAAGACTATATTCATAGAAATTTTTCTTTTAACATTGGGGTGCCTCGACAATATTTAGATTTATTTCAATTCAGGTAAAATTAGAACTTCTGTGTTTTACATGAGAGAGCATATTGAGTTGGTGTATATACTCCAAAACAGAGTAGAAAAGGGCATTGTATATTTTTTCTGAACGATTATATTCAGAGAAATTTTGCTTTTAACATTCGGGTGCCTAGATAATATTTAGATTTTTCTCGATTCACGTAAAATTAGAATTTCAGTATTTTCCATGAGAGAGCATACTCGGTGTATATACTACAAAACAGAGTAGAAAAAGGCATTGTATATTTTTTCTAACAGAGTATATTCAGAGCGATTTTCTTTTAACTTTGGGGCGCCTAGATATTATTTAGATTTATTTCGATTTGCATAAAATTAGAATTTCGGTATTTTACATGGGAGAGCATATGGAGTTGGTGTATATACTCCAAAACCGAGTAGAAAAGGGCATTGTATGTTTTTCTGACAGATTATTTTCAGAGTAATTTTCGTTTTAATATTGGGGAGCCTAGATGATATTTAGATTATTTTCGATTTTCTAAAATATGGAATTTCTGTATTTTACAAAAGAGAGCATATGGAGTTGGTTTATATACTCCAAAACAGAGTAGAATAAGGCACTGTATATTTTTTTTGACAGAATATATTCAGAGCAATTTTGTTTTATACATTGGGGTGCCTAGATAATATTTAGATTTTTTTGGATTCGCTTAAATATAGATTTTCTGTATTTTACCAAAGAGAGCATATGGAGTTGGTTTATATACTCCAAAACAGAGTAGAAAAAGGCATTGTATATTTTTTCTAACAGACGATATTCAGAATCATGTTCTTTTAACTTCAGTTCGCCTAGATATTATTTAGATTTTTTCGATTCGCGTAAAATTAGAATTTCCCTATTTTACATGGGAGAGCATACTGAGTTGGTATATATACTCCAAAACAGAGTAAAATAGGGCATTGTGTATTTTCTCTGACATTATATTCAGAGCAATTTTGTTTTTAACCTGGGGTGCCTAGATAATATTTAGATTTTTTTCAATTCGCTTAAATATAGAATTTCTGTATTTTACATGAGAGAGCATATGGAGTTGTTGTATATTCTCCAAAACAGAGTAGAATAGGGCATTTTAAATTTTTTCTAACAGATTATATTCAGGGCAATTTTGTTTTAAACATTGGGGTGCCTACATGATATTTTCATTTTTTCGATTCGGGTAAAATTAGAATTTCTGTATTTTACATGAGAGAGCATATTGAATTGGTGTATATACTAAAAACAGTGTAGAAAATGGCATTGTGTATTTTTGCTGATGGATTATATTCAGAGCAATTTTACTTTTAACATTCGGGTGCCTAGATAATATTTAAATTTTTTTCGATTTGCTTAAATATATAATTTCTGTATTTTACATGAGAGAGCATACTGAGTTGCGTTATATACTCCAAAACAGAGTAGAATAGGGCATTGTATATTTTTTCTGAAAGATTATATTCAGAGATACTTTGCTTTTAAAATTGAGGTGCCTAGATAATATTTAGGTTATTTTCGATTCGCTTAAATATAGAATTTCTGTATTTTACATGAGAGAGATATGGAGTTGGTGTATATACACGAAAACAGAGTAGAATAGGGCTTTGTATAATTTTTCTGACAGATTATATTCAGAGCAATTTTGTTTTTAACATTGGAGTGCCTAGATAATATTTAGATTATTTTCGATTCACGAAAAATTAGAATTTCGGTATTTTACATGAGAGAGCATACTGAGTTGGTGTATATACTTTAAAACTGAGTAGAATAGGGCATTGTATATATTTTATTACAGATTATATTCAGAGAAATTTTGTTTTTAACATTGGCGTGCCTTTATAATATTTAGATTTTTTTGATTCGGGTAAAATTAGAATTTCTGTATTTTACATGACAGAGCATATTGTGTTGGTGTATATACTACAAAATAGAGTAGAAAAGGGCATTGTGTATTTTCTCTGACAGATTATATTCAGAGCAATTTTTCTTTTAACATTGGGGTGCCTAGATAATATTTAGATATTTTTCGATTCGCTTAAATATAGAATTTCGGTGTTTTACATGAAAGAGCATATTGAGTTGGTATATATAATAGAAAACAGAGTAGAATAGGGCATTGTATATTTTTTATGACAGATTATATTTAGAGCAATTTTGTTTTTAACATTGGGTTGACTAAATAATATTTAGATTTTTTCGATTCAGGTAGAATTAGAATTTCTGTAATTTACATGACAGAGCATATTGTGTTGGTGTATATACTACAAAACAGAGTAGAAAAGGGCATTGTATATTTTTTCTGACATATTATATTCGGACTAATTTTTCTTTTAACATTGGGGTTCCTAGATAATATTTAGATATTTTTCGTTTCGCTTAAATATAGAATTTCGGTGTTTTACATGAAAGAGCATATTGAGTTGGTATATATAATACAAAACAGAGTAGAATAAGGCATTGTATATTTTTTCTGACAGATTATATTTAGAGCAATTTTATTTAACACTGGGGTGCCTAAATAATATTTAGATTTTTTCGATTTGGGTAGAATTAGAATTTCTGTATTTTACATGAGAGAGCATATTGAGTTGGTGTATATACTACAAAACAGAGAAGTAAAGGGCATTGTATATTTTATCTGACAAATTATATTAAGAGCAATATTGCTTTTCACATTGGGGTGCCTAGATAATATCTAGAATTCTTCCGATTCGCTTAAATATATAATTTCTGTATTTTACTTGAGAGAGCATATGGAGTTTGTGTATATACTTCAAAACAGAAAAGAATAAGGCATTGTATTTTTTTTCTTACAGACTATATTTAGAACCATATTCTTTTAACTTTGGGGTGCCTAGTTATTATTTAGATTTTTTTCATTTCGCGTAAAATTAGAATTTCGGTATTTTATATGAGAGAGCATATTGAGTTGGTGTATATACTACAAAACAGAATAGAAAAGGGCATTGTATATTTTTTCTGACAGATTTCATTCAGAGCAATTTTGTTGTTAACATTGGGGTGCCTAGATAATGTTTAGATTTTTTTCGATTCGCTTAAATATAGAATTTCTGTATTTTACCTGAGGGAGCATAAGGAGTTGTTGTATATACTCGAAAAAAGAGTAGAATAGGGCATTGTATATTTTTTCTGACAGATTATATTCAGAGCAATTTTGTTTTTAACATTGAGGTGCCTAGATAATATTTAGATTTTTTCGATTCGGGTAAAATTAGAATTTTATATTTTACATCAGAGAACATCCTGAGTTGCTGTATATACTCCAAAACAGAGTAGAATAAGGCATTGTATATTTTTTTTAACAGACTATATTCAGAGCCATTTTCTTTTACCTTTGGGGCGCCTAGATATTATTTAGATCTGTTTTGATTCGCCTAAAATTAGACTTTCGTTATTTTACATAAGACAGCATATTGAGTTGGTGTATATATCCCAGAAGAGAGTAGAAAAGGGCATTGTATATTTTTTCTGACAGATTATATTCACAGAAACTTTGCTTTAACATTGGGGTGCCTAGATAATATTTAGATTTTTTTCGATTCGCTTAAATACCTAATTTCTGTATTTTACATGAGAGTGCATATGAAGTTGGTGTATTTACTTTAAAACAGAGTAGAATAGGACATTGTATATTTTATGTGACAGATTATATTCAGAGCAAATTTGTTTTTAACATTGGGGTGCCTAGATAATATTTAGAGTATTTTTGATTCAGGTAAAATTAGAATTTCTGTATTTTACATGAGAGAGCACACTGAATTGGTGTACGTACTTAAAAAAACAGTAGAATAAGGCGATGTATTTTTTTTTTCTAACAGACTATATTCAGAGCCATTTTCTTTCATCTTTGGGGCGTCTAGATTTTATTTAGATTTTTTTCGATTTGTGTAAAATTAGAATTTCTGTATTTTACGTGAGTGAGCATATTGAGTTGGTGTATATACTACGAAAAAGAGTAAAAAAGGGCATTGTATATTTTATCTGACAGATTTTCTTCAGAGAAATTTTGTTTTTAATATTGGGGTTCCTAAATAATATTTAGATTTTCTTCGATTCACGTAAAATTTGAATTTCTGTGTTGTACATGAGAGTGCATATTTAGTTGTTGTATATATTCCAAAACAGAGTAGAATAGGGCATTGTATATTTTTTTTAACAGACTATATTCAGAGCCATTTTCTTTTAACTTTGGGGCGCCTAGATATTATTTAGATTTGTTTTGATTCGCCTAAAATTAGAATTTCGGTATTTTACATGAGAGAGCATATTGAGTTGGTGTATATACTCCAAAACAGAGTAGAATAGGGCATTGTATATTTTCTCTAACAGATTATATTCAGAGCTATTTTGCTTTTAACACTGGAGTGCCTAGATAATATTTAGATTTTTTTCGATTAGCTTAAACATAGAATTTTTGTATTTTACATGAGAGAGCATACTGAGTTGGTGTATATACTCCAAATCAGAGTAGAATAGGGCATTGTAGATTTTTTCTGACAGATTATATTCAGAGAAATTTTGTTTTTAACATTGAGGTGCCTAGATAATATTTAGATTTTTTCGATTCGGGTAAAATTAGAATTTCTGTATTTTACATGAGAGAGCATCCTGAGTTGGTGTATATACTCCAAAACAAAGTAGAATAAGGCATTGTATATTTCTTGTAACAGATTGTATTCAGAGCCATTTTCTTTTAACTTTGGAGCGCCTAGATATTATTTAGATTTTTTTTGATTCGCCTAAAATTAGAATTTCCGTATTTTACATAAGAGAGCATCTGGAGTTGGTGTATATACTCCAAAACAAAGTAGAAAAGGGCATTCTATATTTCTTCTGACAGATTTTATTCAGAGCAATTTTGCTGTTAACATTGGGGTGCCTAGATAACATTTAGATTTTTTCGATTCGGGTAGAATTAGAATTTCTGTATTTTACATGACAGAGCATATTGAGTTGGTGTATATACTACAAAACAGAGTAGAAAAGGGCATTGTATTTTTTTCTGATAGATTATTTTCAGAGCAATTTTGCTTTTAACATTGGGGTGCGTATATAATATTTAGATTTTTTTCGATTCTCTTAAATATAAAATTTCTGTATTTTACATGAGAGAGCATATGGAGTTGGTGTATATACTCCAAAACAGAGTAGAATAGGGCATTGTATATTTTTTATGACAGATTATATTCAGAGCAATTTTCTTTTTTACACTGAGGTGCCTAGACAATATTTAGATTTTTTTTGATTCGCCTAAATTTACAATTCCTGTATTTTACATGAGAGAGCATCCTGAGTTGGTGTATATTCTCCAAAATACAGTAGGATAAGGCATTGTATATTTTTTCTTACATACTATATTCAGAGCCATTTTCTTTTAACTTTGTGGCGCCTAGATATTATTTGGATTTTTTTCGATTCGCCTAAAATTAGATTTTCGGTATTTTGCAGAAAAGAGCATATTGAGTTGGTTTATATATTCCAAAACAGAGTAGAATAGGGCATTGTATATTATTTCTGACAGATTATATTCTGAGCAATTTTGCTTTTAACATTGGGTGCCTAGATAATATTTAGATTTTTTCTATTCGGTGTAAAATTAGAATTTCTGTATTTTACATGAGAGAGCATACTGAGTTGGTGTATATACTCCAAAACAGAGTAGAATAAGGAATTGTATATTTTTTCTGACAGATTATATTCAGAGAAATTTCTCTTTTAACATTGGGGTGCCTAAATAATATTTAGATTTTTTTCGATTCGCTTAAATATAGAATTTCTGTATTTTACATGAGAGAGAGTATGGACTTGGTGTATATATTCCAAAACAGATTATAATAGGGCATTGTATATTTTTTCTGAGAGATTATACTCAAAGCAATTTTGTTTTTAACATTGGGGTGCCTAGATAAAATTTAGATCTTTTCGACTCGGGTAAAATTAGAATTTCTGTATTTTACATGAGAGAGCATATGGAGTTGGTGTATATACTACAAAACAGAGTAGAAAAGGGCATTGTATATGTTTTCTGACAGATTATATTCAGAGGAATGTTGTTGTTAACATTGTGGTGCCTAGATAATATTTTGATTTTTTTTATTCGGGTAAAATTAGAATTTCTGTATTTTACATGAGAGAGCACAATGAGTTGGGGTATATACTACAAAACCGAGTAGAAAAGGGCATTGTATATTTTTTCTGACAGATTATATTCTGGGCAATTTGGTTTTTACATTGGGGTGCCTAAATAATATTTAGATATTTTTTGATTCGCTTAAATATAGAATTTCTGTATTTTACATGAAAGAGCATATGGAGTTGGTGTATATACTCCAACACAGAGTAGAATAAGGCATTTTATATTTTTTCTGACAGATTATATTCAGATAAATATTGTTTTTAACATTTGGGTGCCTAGATAATATTTAGATTTATTTCGATTCGCTTAAATATAGAATTTCTGTATTTTTCATGAGAGAATATATGGAGTTGGTGTATATACTCCAAAACAGAGTAGAATAGGGCATGGTATATTTTTTCTGACTGATTATATTAAGAACAATTTTGTTTTTAACATTGGGGTGCCTAGGTAATACTTGGATTTTTTCGATTCTGGTAAAATTAGAATTTCTGTATTTTACATGAGAGAGTATACTGAGTTGGTGTATATACTCCAAAACGGAGTAGAATAAGGAATTGTATATTTTCTTTGACAGATTATATTCAGAGCAATTTTTCTTTTAACATTGGGATGCCTAGATAATATTTAGATTTGTTTTGATTCGCGTATAATTAGAATTTTCGTATTTTACATGAGAGAGCATATTGAGTTGTTGTATATACTCCAAAACAGATAGAAAAGGGCATTGTGTATTTTTTCTGACGGCTTATATTCAGAGCAATTTTTCTTTTAGCCTTGAGGTGCCTAGATAATATTGAGATTTTTTTCAATTCGCGTAAATTAAAATTTTGGTATTTTACATGAGAGAGCATATTGAGATGGTGTATATACTCCAAAACTGAGTAGAAAAAGCATTGTATATATTTTCTGACAGATTATATTCATAGCAATTTTGCTACTACCATTGGGGTGCCTCGATAATATTTATATTTCATTTGATTAGCGTAAATTTAGAATTTCGGTATTTTAAATGAGAGAGCATATTGGGTTAGTGTACATTCTCCAAAATATAGTAGAAAATGGCATTGTATATTTCTTCTGGAAGATTATATTCAGAGCAATTTTGCTTTTAACAATAGGTGCCCAGGTAATATTTAGATATATTTCGGTTCACGTAAAATTAGAATTTCTGTATTTTACATGAGAGAGCATATGGAGTGGGTGTATATACTCCAAAACAAAGTAGGAAACTGCATTGTATATTTTTTCTGACACATTGTGTTCAGAGCAATTTTGTTTTTAACATTGGTGTGCCTAGATAATATTTAGATTTTTTCAATTCGGGTAAAATTAGAATTTTTGTATTTTACACGAGAGAGCATACTGAGTTCATGTATATCCTCCAAAACATAGTAGAGTAAGGCATTGTATATTTCTTCTAACAGACTATATTCAGAGCCATTTTCTTTTAACTTTGATTCGAATTGATATTATTTAGATTTTTTTCGATTCAGGTAAAATTAGAATTTCGGTATTTTAAATGAGACAGCATACTGAGTTGTTGTATGTACTCCAAAACAGAGTAAAAAGAGGCATTGTATATTTTTTCTGACAGACTACCTTCCGAGAAATTTTTTGTTTTAGCTTGAAGTGCCTAGATAATATTTAGATTTTTTTCGATTCGCTTAAATATAGAATTTCTCTATTTTACATGTGAGAGAATATGGATTTGGTGTATATACTCCAAAACAGAGTATAATAGGGCATTGTATATTTTTTCTGACAGATTATATTCAGAGAAATTTTGCTTTTAACATTGTGGTGCCTAGATAATGCTTAGATTTTTTCAATTCGGTTAAAATTAGAATTTTCTTATTTTACATGAGAGAGCATACTAAGTGGGAGTATATACTACAAAACAGAGTAGAAAAGGGCATTGTATATTTTTTCTGACAGATTATATTCAGAGAAATTTTGCTTTTAACATTGGGGTGCCTAGATATTATTTAGATTTTTTGATTCGGGTAAAATTAGAATTTCTGTATTTTATATGGGACCCCAAACTGAGTTGGTGTATATACTCCAAAACAGATTAGAAGAAGGCATTGTATATTTTTTCTAACAGACTATATTCTGAGCCATTTTCTTGTAACTTAAGGACGCCTAGATATTATTTAGATTGTTTTTATTCTCATAAAATTTGAATTTCGTTATATTACATGAGAGAGCATATCGAGTTGTTCTATATACTCCAAAACAGAGTAGAAAACGGCATTGTACATTTTTTCTGACAGATTATATTTAGAGCAATTTGGCTTTAATATTGGGGTTCCTAGATAACATTTATATTTTTTTCGATTCACGTAAAATTAGAATTTTGGTATTTTACATGAGAGAGCATACAGAGTTGGTGTATATACTTGAAATCAGAGTAGAATAAGGCATTGTATATTTTTTCTAACAGACTATATTCAGAGACTTTCTTTTTTATCTTTTGGGCGCCTAGATATTATTTAGATTTTTTTCGATTCACATAAAATTAGAATTTTGGTATTTTACATGAGAGAGCATATTGAGTTGGTGTATATACTCCAAAACAGAGTAGAAACGGGCATTGTATATTTTTTCTGACAGATTATATTCAGAGGAATTTTGCTTTTAACATTGGGGAGCCTAGATAATATTTAGAATTTTTTCATTTCGCTTAAATATAGAATTTCTGAATTTTAAATGAGAGAGCATATCGAGCTGGTTTATATAATCCAAAACAGAGTAGAATAGGGCATTGTATATTTTTTCTGAGAGATTATATGCAGAGCATTTTTGTTTTTAACATTTGGGTGCCTAGACCATATTTAGATATTTTCGGTTTGTTAAAATTAGAATTTCGGTATTTTACATGAGAGAGCATACAGAGTGGGTGTATATACTTTAAAACAAATTAGAATAAGGCATTGTATATTTTTTCTAACACACTATATTCAGAGCCATTTTCTTTTAACTTCGGGGCGCCTAGATATTATTTAGATTTTTTTCGATTCACGTAAAATTAGAATTTCTGTATTTTACATGAGAGAGCATATTGAGTTGCTGTATATACACCAAAACAGAGTAGAAAAGGGCATTGTGTATTTTTTCTGACAGATTTTATTCAGAGCAATTGTACTTTTAACATTCTGGTGCCTAGATAATATTTAGATTTTCTTTGATTCACGTAAAATTAGAATTTCTGTATTTTACATCAGAGAGCATATTGAGTTGGTGTATATTCTCCAAAACAGAGTAGAATAAGGAGTTTTATATTTTTTATAACAGACTAATTTTAGAGACATTTTCTTTTAACTTTGGGGCGCCTAGATATTAATTAGATTTTTTTGCATACACGTATAATTAGAATTTCGGTAATTTACATGAGAGAGCGTATTGAGTTGATGTACATATTCGTAAACAGAGTAGAAAAGGGCATTGTATATTTTTTCTCATACATTATATTCAGAGCAATTTTGCTTTTATCATTGGAGTGCCTAGATAATATTTAGATTATTTTCGATTCACGTAAAATTAGAATTTCGGTATTTTACATGAGAGAGCATACTGAGTTGCTGTATATACTCCAAAACAGAGTAGAACAGGGCATTGCATATTTTTTTCTGACAGATTCTTTTAAGAGCAATTTTGCTTTTAACATTGGGGTGCCTAGATAATATTTAGAATTTTTTCGATTCGCTTAAATATAGAATTTCTGTATTTTACATGAGAGAGTATATTGAGTGAATGTAAATACTCCAAAATAGAGTAGAATAGTGCATTGTATATTTTTTCTCACAGATTATATTCAGAGCAATTTTGTTTTTAACATTGGGGTGCCTAGATAATATTTAGATTTCTTTCGATTCAGGAAAAATTAGAATTTCAGTATTTTACATGAGGGAGCATACTTAGTTGGTGTATATACTCCAAAACAGAATAGAATAAAGCATTGTATATTTTCTCTAAAAGACTATATTCAGAGCCATGTTCTTTTAACTTTGGGGCACCTAGATATTATTTCGATTTTTTTTGATTCACGTAAAATTAGAATTTCTGTATTTTACATGAGAGAGCATACTCAGCTGGTTTATATACTCCAAAACAGAGTAGAATAAGGCATTGTATATTTTTTCTAACAGAATATATTCAGAGCCATTTTCTTGTAACTTTGGAGCGCATAGATATTATTTAGATTTTTTAAGATTCGCGTAAAATTAGAATTTCGGAATTTTATATGAAAGAGCATATTGAGTTGGTGTATATACCCCAAAACAAAGTAGAAAAGGGCATTGTATATTTTTCAGGACAGATTGTATTCAGAGAAATTTTGCTTTTAACATTGGGTGTCCTAGATAATATTTAGATTTTTTTCAATTCACGTAAAATTAGAATTTCTTTATTTTACATGAGAGAGCATACTGAGTTGGTGTATATACTCCAAAACAGAACAGAATAAGGGATTGTATATTTTTTCTGACAAATTATATTCAGAGAAATTCTTCTTTTAACATTGGGGTGTCTAGATAATATTTAGTTTTTTTCGATTCGGGTAAAATTAGAATTTCTTTATTTTACCTGTGAGAGCATATTGAGTTGGTGTATATAGTATAAAAGAGAGTAGAAATGGGCATTGTATATTTTTTAAAACAGACTATATTCAGAGCAATTTTGCTTTTAACATTGGGGTGCCTACATTATGTTTAGATTTTTTTCAATTTGGTTAAATATAGAATTTTGGTATTTTACATGAGAGAGCATATGGAGTTGGTGTATATACTCTAAAACAGAGTAGAATAGGGCATTGTATATTTTTTGACAGATTCTAATCAGAGCAATTTTGCTTTTAACATTCGGGTGCCTTGATAATATTTAGAATTTTTTCGATTCACGTAAAATTAGAATTTCGGTATTTTACATGAGAGAGAAAACTGATTTGGTGTATATACCCCAAAACAGAGTAGAATAAGTCATTGTATATTGTTTCTAACAGACTATATTCAGCGCCATTTTCTTTTATCTCTGGGGCACCTAGATATTATTTAGATTTATTTCAATTTGCGTAAAATTTGAATTTCATTATTTTACATGAGAAAGCATACTGCGTTCGTGTATATACTTTAAAACAGTGTAGAACAGGGCATTGTATATTTTTTCTGACAGAGTATATTAACAGCAATTTTGCTTTTCACATTGGCGTGCCTATATATTATTTAGATTTTTTCGATTCGGGCAAAATTAGAATCTCTGTATTTTACAAGAGAGAGCATACTGAGTTGGTGTATATACTAAAAAGAGAGTAGAGAAAGGAATTGTATACTTTTTCTGACAGATTATATTCAGAGCAATTTTTCTTTTAACATTGTGGTGCCTAGATAATATTTAGATTTTTTTCGATTCGCTTAAATATGGGATTTCTGTATTTACATGAGAGAGCATATGAAGTTGGTTTATATTCTCCAAAACAGAGTATAATAGGGCATTTAATATTTTTTCTGACATTATATTCAGAGCAATTTTGTTTTTAACATTAAGGAGCCTACATAATATTTTTATTTTTTCGATTCGGGTAATATTAGAATTTCTGTATTTTAAATGAGAGAGCATATTGAATTGGTGTATATACTAAAAACAGGGTAGAAAAGGGCATTGTATATTTTTTCTGACAGATTATATTCAGAGCAATTTGCTTTTAACATTCGGGTGCCTAGATAATGTTTAAAATTTTTCGATTCGCTTAAATAGAGAATTTGTGTATTTTACTTGAGAGAGAATACTGACTTGGTGTATATACTCCAAAACATAGTAGAATAGGGCATTGCATATTTTTCTGACAGATTATATATTAGAGAAATTTTGCTTTTAACATAGAGGTGCCTAGATGATATTTAGATATTTTTTCAATTCTCTTAAATATAGAATTTCTGTATTTTACATGAGCGAGCATACTGAGTTGGTGTATATACTCCAAAACAAAGTAGAATAAGGCATTGTATATTTTGTCTAACAGACTATATTCAGAGCCATTTTCTTTTATCTTTGGGGCACCTAGATATTATTTAGATTTTTTTCGATTCACATAAAATTAGAATTTCGGTATTTTACATGAGAGAGCATACTGAGTTGGTGTATATACTCCAAATCAGAGTAGAATAAGGCATTGTATATTTTTGCTGACAGATAATATTCAGAACCATTTTGTTTTTTACATTGGGATGCCTACATATTATTTAGATTTTGCCGAATCCGGTAAAATTAGAATTTCTGTATTTTACATGAGAAAGCATATTGAGATGGTGTATATACTACAAAACAGAGTAGAAAAGGGCATTGTATATTTTTTATGACAGATTATATTCAGAGAAATTTTGCTTTTAACACTGGGGTGCCTAGATATTATTTAGATTTTTTTCGATTCTTTTAAATATAGAATTTCTGTATTTTACAGGAGAGAGCGTATGGAGTTGGTGTATATACTCCAAAACACTGTAGAATAAGGCATTGTATATTTTTTCTGACAGATTATATTCAGAGCAATTTGTTTTTAACATTGAGGTGCCTAAATAATATGTAGATTTTTTCGATTCGGGTAAAATTAGAATTTCTGTATTTTACGTGAGAGAGCATCCTGAGTTTGTGTATATACTCCAAAACAGAGTAGAATAAAGCATTGTGTATTTTTTCTAACAGGTTATATTCAGAGCCATTTTGCTTTTAAGATTTAGGTGCCTAGATAATATTTAGATTTTTTCGTATCCGTTGAAATTCGAATTTCTGTATTTTACATGACAGAGCATATTGTGTTGGTGTTTATACTACAAAACAAAGTAGAAAAGAACATTGTATATTTATCCTGACAGATTGTATTCAGAGCAATTTTGCGTTTAACATTGGGGTACCTAGATAATAATTAGAATTTTTCGATTCAGGTAAAATTAGAATTTCTGTATTTAACATGAGAGAGCATATTGAGTTGGTGTATATACTAAAAAACAGAGTAGAATAAGGCATTTTATATTTTTTCTAACAGACTATATTCAGAGCCATTTTCTTTTAACTTTGGGGCTCCTAGATATTATTTAGATTTTTTTCGATTCGCATAAAATTAGAATTTCTGTATTTTACATGAGAGAGCATATTGAGTTGGTGTATATCCTACACAACAGAGTAGAAAAGGGCACTGTATATTTTTTATGACAGACTATGTTCAGAGCAATTTTTCTTTTAACATTACGGTGCCTAGATAATTTTTAGATTTTTTTCGATTCGCTGAAATATAGAATTTCTCTATTTTACATGAGAGAGCATATGGAGTTGGTGTATATAATACCAAAAACAGAAGAAACGGGCATTGTGTATTTTTTCTGACAGATTATATTCAGAGCAATTTTGCTTTTAACATTGGGGTGCCTAGATGATATTTAAATTTTTTTCGATTCGCTTAAATTAGAATTAATTTATTTTACTTGAGAGAGCATATGGAGTTGGTGTATATACTCAAAAACAGAGTAGAATAGGGCATTGTATATTTTTTCTGACAGATTATATTAAGAGCAATTTTGATTTTAACACTGAGGTGCCTAGATAATATTTAGATTTTTTCCAATCGGGTAAAATTAGAATTTCTGCATTTTACATGAGAGAGCATCCTGAGATGGTGTATATAGTCCAAAATAGAGTAGAATAAGGCATTGTATATTTTCTCTAACAGACTATATTGAGAGCCAATTTCTTTTAATTTTGGGGCACCTAGATATTATTTAGATTCTTGTCAATTCGCGTAAAATTAGAATTTCTGTATTTTATGTGATGGAGCATATTGAGTTGGTGTATTTACTACAACACAGAGTAGAAAAGGGCATTGTATATTTTCTCTGACAGATTATATTCAGAGCAATTTTGCTTTTAACATTGGGATACCTAGATAATATTTAGATTTTCGTCGATTCGCTTAAATATAGAATTTCTTTATTTTACATGAGAGAGCATATGGAGTTGGTGTATATACTCCAAAACAAGGTAGAATAGGGCATTGTATATTTTTTCTGACAGATTATATTCAAAGCAATTTTGTTTTTAACATTGGGGTGCCTACATAATATTTAGATTTTTTTCGATTCGCTTAAATATAGAATTTCTGTATTTTACATGAGAGAGCACATGGAGTTGGTGTATATGCTCCAAAACAGACTAGAATAGCGCATTGTATATTTTTTCTGACAGATTATATTCAGACCAATTTTTTTTTTACACTGGGGTGCCTAGATAATATTTAGATTTTTTCGATTCAGGTAAAATTAGAATTACTTTATTTTACATGAGAGAGCATCCTGAGTTGGGGTATATACTTCAAAACACAGTAGAATAAGTCATTGTATATTTTTTCTTACAGACTATATTCAGAGCCATTTTCTTTTAACTTTGGGGTGCATAGATATTATTTAGATTTTTTTTGATTCGCCTAAAATTAGAATTTCGGTATTTTACATGAGAGAGCATATTGAGGTGGTTTATATACTCCTAAACAGAGTAAGAAAGGGCATTGTATATTTATTATGACAGACTATATTCAGAGCAATTTTGCTTTTAACATTGGGGTGCCTAGATAATATTTAGATTTTTTCGATTCGGGTAGAATTAGAATTTCTGTATTTTACATGACAGAGCATATTGGGTTGGTGTTTATACTACAAAACAGAGTACAAAAGAACATTGAATATTTTTTCGGACAGATTATATTCAAAGCAATTTTGCTTTTAACATTGGGGTGCCTATATAATATTTAGGTTTTTTCGATTCTGGTGGAATTCAAATTTCTGTATTTTACATGACATAGCATATTGAGTTGGTGTTTATACTACAAAACAGAGTAGAAAAAATCCTTGTATATTTTTTCTGACAGATTATATTCAGAGCAATTTTGCGTTTAACATTGGGGTGCATAGATAATATTTAGATTTTTTCAATTCGGGTAAAATTAGAATTTCTGTATTTTACATGAGAACATATTGAGTTGGTTTATATACTACAATACAGAGT
The DNA here is from genome assembly GCF_049354715.1 of Callithrix jacchus. Lineage (NCBI taxonomy): Eukaryota > Metazoa > Chordata > Mammalia > Primates > Cebidae > Callithrix > Callithrix jacchus. The sequence goes on from NC_133519.1 coordinate 54,682,770, forward strand.
AGAAAAGTGCATTGTATATTTCTTCTGACAGATTATATTCAGAGCAATTTTGCTTTTAACATTGGGGTGCCTAGATAATATTTAGATGTTTTTCGATTCGCTTAAATATAGAATTTCTGTATTTTACATGAGAGAGCATACTGAGTTGTTGTATATACTCCAAGCAGAGTAGAATAGGGCATTGTATAATTTTTCTGACTGATTATATTCAGAGCAATTTTGTTTTTAACATTGGGGTGCCTAGATAATATTTAGTTTTTTTCGATACATGTAAAATTAGAATTTCTCTATTTTACATGAGAGAGAATACTGAGTTGGTGTATATTCTCCAAAACAGAGTAGAATAAGGGATTTTATATTTTTTCTAACAGACTATATTCAGAGCCATTATATTTTAACTTCGGGGCGCCTAAATATTAATTAAATTTTTTTCGATTCGCGTAAAATTAGAATTTCAGTATTTTACATGAGAGAGCATATTGAGTTGGTGTATATACTACAAAACAGAGTAGAAAAGGGCACTGTATATTTTTTCTGACAGATTATATTCAGAGCAATTTTGCTTTTAGCATTGGGGTGCCTAGATAATATTTAGATTTTTTTCGATTTGCTTAAATATAGAATTTCTGTATTTTACATGAGAGAGCATATGGAGGTGTTGTATATACTTCAAAAAAGAGTAGAATAGGGCATTGTATATTTTTTCTGACAGATTATATTAAGACCAATTTTTATTGTAACACTGGGGTGCCTAGATAATATTTAGATTTCTTCGATTCAGGCAAAATTAGAATTACTGTATTTTACATGAGAGAGCAGCCTGAGTTGGTGTATATACTTCAAAACACAGTAGAATAAGGCATTTTGTATTTTTTCTAACAGACTATATTCACAGCCATTTTCTTTTGACTTTGGGATGCCTAGATATTAGTTAGATTTTTTTTCGATTCGCGTAAAATTAGAATTTCAGTATTTTACATTAGAGAGCATATTCAGTTGCTGTATGTACTCTAAAACAGAGTAGAAAAGGACATTGTACATTTTTTCTGACAGATTATATTCAGAGCAATTTTGGTTTTAACATTGGGGTGTCTAGATAATATTTAGATTTTTTTTGATTCGCTTAAATATAGTATTTCTGTATTTGATAAGAGAGCATATGAAGTTGGTTTATATACTCCAAAACAGAGTAGAATAGGGCATTGTGTATTTTTTCTGACAGATTGTATTCAGAGGAATTTCGTTTTTAACATTGGGATGCCTAGATCATATTTAGATTTTTTTGATTCCGGTTAACTTACAATTTCTGTATTTTACATGAAAGAGCATACTGAGTTGGTGTATATACTCCAAAACAGAGTAGAATAAGGCATTGTATATTTTTCTAATAGACTATATTCAGAGCCATTTTCTTTTAACTTTTGGGCGCCTAGATATTATTTCGATTTTTTTCAATTCGCTTAAATGTAGAATTTCTGTATTTTACATGAGAGAGCTTACGGACGTGGTGTATATACTCCAAAACAGCATAGAATACGGCATTGTATATTTTTTCTGACAGATTAAATTCAGAGCAATTTTGTTTTTAACATTGGGGTGCCTAGATAATATTTATATTATTTCGATGTGGGTAAAATTAGAATTTCTGTATTTTACATGACACAGAATATGGAGTTGGTGTATATACTACAAAACAGAGTACAATAAGGTATTCTATATTTATTCTAACAGACTATATTGAGAACCATTTTCTTTTAACTTTGGAGCGCCAAGATATTATTTAGATTTTTTTTTGATTCGCGTCAAATTAGAATTTCGGTATTTTACATGATATAGCATATTGAGTTGGTTTATATATTCCAAAACAGAGTAGAAAAGGGCATTGTATATTATTTCTGACAGATTATATTCAGACCAATTTTTCTTTTAACATTGGGTTGCCTAGATAATATTTAGATTTTTTCTATTCAAAGTAAAATTAGAATTTCTGTATTTTACATGAGAGAGCATACTGAGTTGGTGTATATACTCCAAAACAGAGTAGAATAAAAAATTGTATATTTTTTCTGACAGATTATATTCAGAGAAATTTCTCTTTTAACATTGGGGTGCCTAGATAATATTTACATTTTTTTCGATTCGCTTAAATATAGAATTTCTGTATTTTGCATGATAGAGTGTATGGACTTGGTGTATACATTCCAAAACAGATTAGAATAGGGCATTGTATATTTTTTTTGAGAGATTATACTCAAAGCAATTTTGGTTTTAACATTGGGGTGCCTAGATAATATTTAGATGTTTTCAATTCGGGTAAAATTAAAATTTCTGTATTTTACATGAGAAAGCATATGGACTTGGTTTATATACTACAAAACAGAGTAGAAAAGGGCACTGTATATTTTTTCTGACAGATTATATTCAGAGGAATTTTGTTGTTAACATTGTGGTGCCTAGATAACATTTAGATTTTTTCTATTCGGGTAAAATTAGAATTTCTGTATTTTACATGAGAGAGCATAATGAATTGGTGTATATACTACAAAACAGAGTAGAAAAGGGCATTGTATATTTTTTCTGACAGATTATTTTCAGGGCAATTTTGCTTTTTACATTGGGGTGCCTAGATAATATTTAGATATTTTTCGATTCACTTAAATATAGAATTTCTGTATTTTACATGAGAGAGCATATGGAGTTGGTGTATATACTCCAACACAGAGTAGAATAAGGCATTTTACATTTTTTCTGACAGATTATATTCAGATCAATATTGTTTTTATCATTTGGGTGCCTAGATAATATTTAGATTTATTTCGATTCGCTTAAATATAGAATTTCTGTATTTTTCATGAGAAAACATATGGAGTTGGTGTATATACTCCAAAACAGAGTAGAATAGGGCATGGTATATTTATTCTGACTGATTATATTAAGAGCAATTTTGTTTTTAACATTGGGGTGCCTCGGTAATTCTTGGATTTTTTCGATTCGGGTAAAATTAGAATTTCTGTATTTTACCTGAGAGAGCATACTGATTTGGTGTATATACTCCAAAACAGAGTAGAATAAGGCATTGTATATTTTTTCTAACAGACTATATTCAGAGCCAATTTCTTTTAACTTTAAGACGCCTAGATATTATTTAGATTTTTTTCGATTTGCCTAAAATTAGAATTTCATAATTTTACATGAGAGAGCATATTGAGTTGGTGTATATACTACAAAACAGAGTAGAAAAGGGCATTCTATGTCTTTTCTGGCAGATTATATTCAGAGAAATTATGCTTTCAACATTGGGGTACCTAGAGAATATTTAGATTTTCTTCTATTCAAGTATATTTAGAATTTCGGTTTACATGAAAGAGCATACTGAGTTGGTGTATATACTCCAAAACCGAGTACAATACGTCATTATATATTTTTTGACAGATTATATTCAGAGCAATTTTGTTTTTAACATTGGTGTGCCTCGATAATATTTAGATTTTTTCGATTTTGGTAAAATTAGAATTACTGTATTGTACATGAGAGAGCATATTGAGTTGGTGTATATACTACAAAAAAGAGTAGAAAAGGGCATTGTATATTTATTCTGACAGATTATATTCAGAGCAATTTTGCTTTTAACATTCGCGTGCCTAGATAATGTTTAGATTTTTTTCAAATCACGTAAAATTAGAATTTCGGTATTTTACATGAGAGAGCATATGGAGTTGGTGTATATACACCAAAACAGTGTAGAATACGGCATTGAATATTTTTTCTGAGAGATTATATTCAGAGCAATTTTATTTTTAACATTGGAGTGCCTACATAATATTTAGATTTATTTCTATTCGCATAAATATAGAATTTCTGTATTTTACATGACAGAGCATATGGAGTTGGTGTATATACTCCAAAATAGAGTAGAATATCGCATTGTGTATTTTTTCTGACAGATTATATTCAGGGCAATTTTGTTTTTAACATTGGGTTGCCTATATAATATTTAGATTATTTAGATTCGTTTAAAATTAGAATTTCTTTATTTTACATGAGAGAGCACACTGAGTTGGTGTATATACTCCAAAACACAGTAGAATAAGGCATTGTATATTTTTAAAAACAGACTATATTCAGAGTCATTTTATTTTAACTTTGGGGCACCTCGATATTATTTAGATTTTATTTCAATTCGCATAAAATTACAATTTGGTATTTTACATGAGAGAGCATATTGAGTTGGTGTATGTACTACAAAACAGAGTAGACTAGGGCATCTTATATTTTTTCTGACAGACTCTATTCAGAGCAAATTTTCTTTTAACATTGCGGTGCCTAGATAATATTTAGATTTTATTCAATTCGCTTAAATATAGAATTTCTGTATTTTACATGAGAGAGCGTATGGAGTTGGTGTATATAGTCCAACACAGAGTATAAAATGGCATTTTGTATTTTCTCTGACAGATTATATTCAGAGCAATTTTGCTTTTAACATTGAGGTGCCTAGATAATATTTAGATTTTTTTCGATTCGCTTAAATTTAGAATTTCTGTATATTACATGAGAGGGCATATGGAGTTTGTGTATATACTCCAAAACAGAGTAGAATATGGTATTGTATATTTTTTCTGACAGATTATATTCAGAGCAATTTTGTTTTTATCAAGGGGTGCCTAGATAATATTTAGATTTTTTTCAATATGCTTAAATATAAAATTTCTGTATTTTACATCAGAGAGCATATTGAGTTGGTGTATATACTCCAAAACAGAGTAGAATGTGGCATTGTATATTTTTTCTGACAGATTATATTCAGAGCAATGTTGCTTTTAACATTGGGTTGCCTAGATAATATTTAGATTTTTTCGATTCGAGTAGAATTAGAATTTCAGTATTTTACATGAGATAGCATATGGAGTTGGTGTATATAGTACAAAACAGAGTAGAAAAGGGCATTGTATATTTTGTCTGACAGATTATATTCAGAGCAATGTTGCTTCTACATTGTGGTCCCTAGATAATATTTAGATTATTTTCAATTCCCTTAAATATAGAGTTTCTGTATTTTACATGAGAGAGCATATGGAGTTGGTGTATATACTCCAAAACAGAGTAGAATAGGGCATTGTATATTTTTTCTGACAGATTATATTCAGAGAAATTTTGTTCTTAACATTGCGGTGCCTAGATAATATTTAGATTTTTTTTCGATTCACTTAAATAGAGAATCTCTGTATTTTACATGGGAGAGCTTATTAAGTTGGTGTATATACTACAAAACAGAGTAGAAAAGGGCATTGTATATTTTTTCTCACACATTATATGCAGAGCAATTTTCTTTTAACATTCGGGTGCCTAGATATTATTTAGATTTTTTTCGATTCACGTGAAATTAGAATTTCAGTATTTTATATGAGAGAGCACACTGAGTTGCTGTATATACTCCAAAACAGAGTAGAATAGGGCATTGTATATTTTCTCTAACATACTATATTTAGAGTCATTTTCTTTTAAGTGTGGGGCACCTAGATATTATTTAGATTTTTTTCAATTCACGTAAAATTAAAATTTCGGTATTTTACATGAGAGAGAATACTGATTTAATGTATATACTCCAATATAGAGGAGAATAGGGCATTGTATTTTTTTCTGACAGATTATATTCAGAGTAATTTTGCTTTTAACATTGGGCTGCCTAGGTAATATTTAGATTTTCTTTGATTCACTTAAATATAAAATTTCTGTATTTTACATGAGAGAGCATATGGAGTTGGTGTATATACTCCACAAAAGAGTACAATAAGGCATTGTATATTTTTTCTAACATAGTATATTCAGAGACATTTTCTTTTAACTTTGGGGCGCCTAGATATTATTTCGATTTCTTTCGATTTGCGTAAAATTAGAATTTCGGTATTTTACATGAGAGAGCATTCTGGGTTGGTGTATATGCTCTAAAACAGAGTAGAATAAGGCATTGTATATTTCTTCTAACAGACTATTTTCAGAGCCATTTTTTGTAACTTTTAAGCGCCTAGATATTATTTAGATTCTTTTCGATTCGCATAAAATTAGAATTTTGTTATTTTACATGAGAGAGTATGTTGAGTTGGTGTACATACTCGAAAACAGAGTAAAAAAAAGCATTGTGTAATTTTTCTGACAGATTATATTGAGAGCAATTTTACTTATAACATTGGGGTGCCTAGATAATATTTAGATTATTTTCGATTCGCTTAAATATACAATTTCTGTATTTAACCTAGAGAGCATATAGAGTTGGTGTATATACTCCAAAACAGAGTAGAATTAGGCATTCTATATTTTTTCTAACAGACTGTATTCACAGCGATTTTCTTCAAACTTTTAAGCGCCTAGATATTATTTAGATTTTTTTTTGATTCACGTACACTTAGAATTTCGGTATTTTAAATGAGAGAGCATACAGAGTTGGTGTATATACTTTAAAACAGCGTAGAATACGGCATTGTATATTTTCTCTGACAGATTATATTCAGAACAATTTTAGTTTTAACATTGGGGTGCCTAGAATATATTTAGATTTTTTTTTGATTCACGTAATATTAGAATTTCGGTATTTAACCTGAGAGAGCATACTGAGTTTTTGTATATACTTTAAAACAGAGTAGAATAAGGCATTTTATATTTTTTCTGACAGATTATATTCAGATCAATATTGTTTTTAACATTTGGGTGCCTAGATAATATTTAGATTTGTTTCGATTCACTTAAATATAGAATTATTGTATTTTTCATGAGGGAACATATGGAGTTGGTGTATATACTCCAAAACAGAGTAGAATAGGGCATGGTATATTTTTTCTGACTGATTATATTAAGAGCAATTTTGTTTTTAACATTGGCGTGCCTAGGTAATACTTGGATTTTTTCGATTCGGGTAAAATTAGAATTTCTGTATTTTACATGAGAGAGCATACTGATTTGGTGTATATACTCCAAAACGGAGTAGAATAAGGCATTGTATATTTTTTCTAACAGACTATATTCAGAGCGAATTTCTTTTAACATTGAGGCGCCTAGATATTATTTAGATTTTTTTCGGTCTGCCTAAAATTAGAATTTCGTAATTTTACATGAGAGAGCATATTGAGATGGTGTATATACTCCAACCCAGAGTAGAAAAGGGCATTGTATTTTTTTTCTGACAGATTATATTCAGAGCAATTTTACTTTTAGCATTTGGGTTCCTAGATAATATTTAGATTTTTATCGATTCAAGTATAATTAGAGTTTCAGTATTTTACATGAGAGAACATATTGAGTTGGTGTATATCCTCCAAAACAGAGTAGAATAAAGCATTGTATATTTTTTGTAACAGACTATATTCAGAGCCATTTTCTTTTGGGGCGACTAGATATTAATTAGATTCATTTCGATTCACGTAAAATTAGAATTTCTATATTTTACATGAGAGAGCATACTCAGTTGGTGTATATACTCCAAAACAGAGTAGAAAAGGGCATTTTATATTTTTTTGACAGATTGTATTCAGAGCAATTTTCCTTTTAACATTGGGGTGAGTTGATAATATTGAGGTTTATTTTTGATTCGTGTAGAATTGGAATTTAAGTATTTTACCTGAGACAGCATATTGAGTTGGTGTATATACGCCAAAACAGAGTAGAAAAGGGCATTGTATATTTTTTCTGACATATTATATTCAGAACAATTTTTCTTTTAACATTGGTGTTCCTAGGTAATATTTAGATTTTTTTGGATTCGGATTAAGTTAAAATTTCGGTATTTTACATGAGAGAGCATATTGAGTTGTTTTATATACTCCAAAACAGATTAGAAGAAAGCATTGTATATTTTTTCTGAAATGTTATATTCAGAGTAATTTTGCTTTTAACATTGGGGTACCTAGATTATATTTAGAATTTTATCAGTTCATGTTAATTTATAATTTCGGTATTTTACATGAGAGAGCATATTGAGTTGGTGTATATACTCCAAAACAGATTAGAAGAGAGCATTGTATACATTTTCTGAGAGTCTATATTCAGAGCAAGTTTGCTTTTACCGTTGGGGTTCCTAGATAATATTTAGATACTTTTCTATTCGTGAAAAATTAAAATTTCGGTTTTTTACATGAGAGAGCATATTGATTTTGTGTACATAGATTAAAACAGAGTAGAAAAGGGCATCGTATATTTTTACTGACAGTTGATATTCGGAGCAATTTTGCTTTTAACATTGGAGTACATTGATTATGTTGAGATTTTATTCTATTCACGTAAAATTTGAATTTCTAGATTTTTCATGAGAGAGCATATTGCGTTGGTGCATATACTCCAAAACAGAGTAGAAAAGGGCATTGTATATTTTTTCTGACAGACTATATTCAGAGCAATTTTCCTTTTAACACTGGAGTGCGTAGATAATTAGATTTTTTCGATTCGTGTAAATTTAGAATTTCTGTATTTTACATGAGAGAGCATATTGTGTTGGTGTATATACCCCAAACATGGTAGAGAAGAGCATTGTATATTTTAACTGAGAGATTATATTCAGAGCAATTTTGCTTTTAACATTGAGGTGCCTAGATAATATTTAGATTCTATTCGATTCGCATAAATTTCGAATTTCGGTATTTTACATTGGAGAGCATATTGAGTATGTGTATATACTCCAAAACAGAGTAGATGAGGGCATTGTATATTTTTTCTGACAGACTATATTCAAAGAAATTTGGCTTTTAACATTGAGGTGCCTATATAATATTTAGATTTTATTCGATTCGTGTAAAATTAGAATTTCGGTATTTTACATGAGAGAGCATACTGAGTTGGTGTATATACTCCAAAACAGAGTAGAAACGGTCATTGTATATTTTTTCTGACAGATTATATTCATAGCAATTTTGCTTTTAACTTTGGCGTGCCTAGATAATATTTAGATTTTTTTCGATTCGCGTAAATTTAGAATTTCGGTATTTTACATCAGAGAGCCTATTGAGTTGGTGGATATACTCCAAGAAAGAGTAAAAAAGGGCATTGTATATTTTCTTTTACACACTATATTATATGCAATTTTGCTTTAAACGGTGGTGTACATAGAAAATATTTATATTTTTTGTAACCGCGTAAATTGAGAATTTAAATATTTTACATGAGAGAGCTTATTGATATGGTGTATATACTCCAAAACAGTGTAGAAAAGGGCATTGTATATTTTTTGGAACAGATTTTCTTTAGAGCAATTTTGCTTTTAACATTGTGTTACATAGATAATATTTATATATTTTTTATCCGCGTAAATTCAGAATTTTAATATTTTACATGAGAGAGCATATTGATTTGGTGTATACACTCCAAAAGAGTGTAGAAAAGGGCATTGTATATTTTTTCATACAGATTATCATTAGAGCAATTTTGCTTTCAGTATTTGGGTAGATAATATTTATGTTTTTCTATTCACGTATATTTTGAATTTTGTTATTTTACATGACAAAGAATATTGAGATTGTGTATATACTCCAAAGAATGTGGAAGAGGGCATTGTATATTTTTTCTAACAGATTATTTTTCGAGCAATTTTGCTTATATCATTCGGGGACATAGAGGATATTTATATTTATTTCTAACAGCGTAAATTTAGATTTTCAGTATTTTACATTAGAGAGAATATTGAGATGGTATATATACACCATAAGAGAGTAGAAAAGAGCGTTGTATTTTTTTTCTAACAGAGTATCTTCCACGCAATTTTGTTTTTTACATTGGGGTGCATAGAGAATATTTATATTTGTGTCTAACCACGTAAATTTAGAATTTTTGTATTTTACATGTGAGAGAATATTGAGATTGTGTATATACTAAAAAAGATAGTAAAAAAAGCATTGTGTATTTTTTCTAACTGAGTGTCCTTAGAGTAGTTCGGTTTTTAACATTGAAGTCAAACGGAAATACTTACAATTTCTTTATCCACGTAATAATAGAATTTCCATGTTTTACAAGAGGGAATATGGAGATGGTGTATATACTTTAAAACAGAATAGAAAAGGGCATTGTATATTTTTTCTAACAGAGTATTGTCAGAACAATTTTGTTTTTAACGTTGGGGTAAAAAGAGAATATTTATATTTTTAGTAATTTTGTGTTTAACATTTGTGTTAAAATGAGTATGTATATATTCTGTAACCGCATAAAATTAGAATTTCCATATTTTACAAGATAGAGAATATTGAGTCGGTGCATATACTTTAAAACATAGTAGAAAATTGCGTTGTATATTTTTTTTATCAGAGTGTCTTCAGAGTAAATTTTTTAAGGTTAAATTCGAGTATTTATATTTTCTGTAACTGCATAAAAATAGAATTTTTGTATTTTACAAGATAGCCAATATTGAGACGGTGTATATACTTTAAAATAGTGTAGAAAAGGGCCTTGTATATTTTTTCTAACACAGTATTTTCATAGTAATTTACATTGTGTGTGGGGAGCAAATTTCTCAAATCCCTTTGAACATATTCTCCCTCTCCCCTGTTTTTCTCTATGCTCACTATTGAATCATGTTCAGGTGTCTTGATTTCTTATCCTTTCCCGATGAGCATTTTAGCTTCTGTCCACTTCTACTTTCAGAATTCTTCAGCTACCAAGACCCACCTCCTCAGAGAGTTGCTGGAGATTTTAGTAACAAAAATTTTATCTGTCACATTTAGGAGACGTGCTTCCTTATCTTAATTCTATCAAGCTGGGTGAATTTACACAAAACACTTTCTATCTTAGAACCAGTTTCCTCTCTGTAGAATGTAGCTAACCTCTGTTCTGTGGTCACAAGGATCATCAAAATAAAAAATAATCATAGTTAATATGTGTGGCTTACTAACCATGTTCTAGAAACCATGTCAAGTGCTTTCTGCAGATGGTTACACTTTTATTATACTATTGGAACTATCGTCAACCCTACTTCGCAGACTACTAAATTGAGTGTCTGAGCTGCTAAGCCACTTGTCCAACTATATACAGCCAGTAAGTAACAGAATGAGGATCAGCATTTGAGATAGAAATATTCTAGACAAAATGTACTGTTACAGTGAAACTAGAGTGGTATCATCTCAGATAAGCGTTCATGCCTGTTCGCTTATCGAATCGGCCGAATACATTCAATGCATTCAGGAGATTGGGAGACATTGTTTAAATTTTCCCCAAAACCCAGAAGAACTCAAAAGTACTCATTGTCTTGGCCTTATTGGTATTTGACTATGAATACAATAGATCCCACAGAAGCAAGTCTAGTAGAGTGGCCTTGGAAAAAGGCTGGGATTTAGGAGCAGGTTTAGGCAACTCAAGCCTTCTCGGCTTCCATTTTCTCATCTGTACTTTCATAATTCTGATTTTTAAGAGCACCTTTGTTGAAAGTAAAGGTTCAGTGAAACAGCACAGATGAAGTCCTTCCTATTTGGTCTGGCAGGTAGTAGTTGCTCAACACGTCTTGTCTATTAATGACGACCACAATGATCATAGTGGACTAATAATGAATTGATAAAATATGATTATGTAAATTCAAATGAGTTTTGATCTCGCCCCTCTCCTCTGTTTCAGAGGCTGTATGGTTTTTATGTTCTACATTGTATGGCTTAACGTTGGCAGGTGGGGGATTTTGATAGACACATGATAAAATCAGAAGCCCCAAGACTTGTATTTTCATCACAGAAATGTATTACTTCCTTGAGTTGTGACCTGGAGAGAGTTACTTTGTCTAAGTTAACCTTACTTGAAAAAATAATCATAAATATACCTGTCCTTTCTCGTCATCTCAGCCTCTCCGCAGTCAGTGTGAGGTACCATTGGTATAGTGTATATGAAGGGGTTTGCAAGCTCTGGAGTGCTGTATGTATGCCATTTTGCCTCTTCAATTGTGAGTGGTGTTTTTCCATTCTCCTTAAATGACCCAACACTACGCTCTTGGTAAAATAAATGCATTTGTGCATGAACATTTGGCAAATAATAAGAGCTGCATTTGCAGGAATTTTTCACTTGAACAGCCAAGTGAGCCACTATGAGCTGCACTGTAGCAGTGACATTTACAATAATTTGTTCAGAAGAGCAATTGCCAACTTGCCTATTTGACTAGTATGGAGTACCATACGTTGTTTAGGGCGATGAGATCAGTTAACCAGCAATTTGGTAGAGCCATCAGAGAAGAGGATGAAAAGAAATGAATATCTGAGATCCTGAGTTTCCAATCAGATCAAGAAAAAGAAGCCTATAAGAATAGGTCCCATTTATTTGGGGGAGAAACATACACCGCTTTGTATGAAGGCTTCATTTTCTAGGAATATTTTCTAATGCTTTCAAAAACATTGTGATATATGTAGGACTATTCCCATTTTACAGATGAGAAAACTGAGGCTATGAGGTTTAAGTCACTAGTCTGCTCCTTCTTCCATTCTGGTTTTTAGAAAATGGTGCCACCACCTATCCAGTCACACAAGCCAAAGTCCTATGAGTGAGCTCTGGTTTATCCCTTTCTCTCTCACTTCTCATATCCAACTTACCATTCAGGCCTGCTGATTTTAGTTCTTAAATATCCCTTAGCTTCTGTTTTTTCTTTCCATTAAAATTCTCATTGCAGCCCTTCTGTGGATTACCTCCTGGCCTTCCACCTGTGTGTCTGTGTCCATGTTGTCTCCAGTCTGTCCTCCACGTAAGTCAGACCATGCCCCATACCTCCCAGTCCTTCTTAGAATGAGGACAAACCTCCTCACCATGGCCACAGTCTTCTTTCCATTTCTCTGTCCTCATGGCGTGCCCCTCCTCTCTGCTCTGCACTGCAAAGACTCAGCATCTTGGACTGGCCAAGGTCCAGGTCCCCCTGCACCACATATTTGCCAGGAATGCCAGATCGTCCTTACTTTGCCCACTTACTGCCCACTCATGCTTCTGATCTCGGTCCCTCCCTAGGGGAAACCTTTCCTGACCTTTGTAACTAAAGCAAAGCCTTCTCCTGGGTGCTCTCATTGTTCCAGAGACTTGCCTGCACAGCACTTGTACCAGTTAAACCTTTACATTAACTGGAGTGACAGATATGTTAGTGTCCACTGCTGCCTCACAGGAATAAAGCCAGAAAAGGTAAGGCCCTATCTGTGTGCATTTCTACAGTCTAGTGTGCTTAGTGAGATATTGTTTAAGAAGAATGAGTTGGACATGACAGCATGGCTGGAAAGTGATGGATTGAGGATTTAAACATACTTCTTTCTGGTTCTAGAGAGTTGGCTGCTAACACTATTCACTTTGGGACAGTGTCATTTTAGGACTGATAAGGGTACTTTTTGCTAAGATCAAATATATTTTGGGTCCATCAGATGAAGTTTGATAAAAGTGGGTTATTCAGAACCCACTGATAAGCAGAGCTACCTGACCAAGATTTTCAGATTTTGCATCAAAGAGAAAAGTAATGAAAGTGGGCTGATGGGAGGGGAAGGAGGGCTGAAAAGTGAAGCAGGAACAGCTATTTCTATAGTGCCCTTGACCCTGCCTTTCTCTGTTCTTCACTCTGGCTGAAATTGACCACCCTGAGTGCGTTCAGATAATGATAAATTATCTCTGTCACACTGTGTGTGTGTGTGTGTGTGTGTTTGGCTATGTACAAAAGAGGCAGCTTCTGTGAATAAATGAAGCCTTGTAATTAAGGAATTTGTTGTAAATGGCAAGATGCATTGGTGCTTGGTCCTTAGTACTCCTCGCTGAGGCCACATTTCCTTGAACTGGCTTGTATTTGCCACTGGCACTACTAGCAGCAGGATGGAGGGGAGGAAGAAAGACACCAGGTGTTGCAATGCTTAGCGCCTGCTTTCAGCTTTGCTGCAAACTAAAACACTGACTGACTTTGGTTAACCCCCTAACCTCTTTGAGCCTCAGTTTTTTCATCTGAAAAAATCAATGATGGTTTGAATTTCTTCCGAATATGACATTCAGTTATCTCTCTCTCCATTGTGGAAGCACTGGGAGCTATTGTTCTCCTGTCTCTGGTGGCCGTTATGACTTCTGCATTATCAAGGAGCCCTCTCTAACCTAAATAACCCGCCAAAGAAATTAAGTTTGTAATCATTTCTGCCTGGTAAGTGAAATGAGAAGAGAAAAGAGCTAGTTGTCAATAGCCCTGTGGATAGCCAATTAATGGGATCTGTGCAAACAGTTGCTTATAGAGCCATAATTTGCCTTTCATTTTCCTTTGCAACTCAGAAAAAAGTGAATAATTTTCAAAGAGCCTCTCATTGAACATATTTTTTAAAAACATGTCATTGGCAAAAGGGGCACTTGGTTGCTTGATTGCCATATATCTCTGAGTATGTGGAACAGTTATTTTTAGCTGGGGGTAACTAGCTGAGAAGAAAGCTGCCGCATCTTGGAGGAAGAAGAATCTTTGTATGTCTTGTGTTGGCATGGAGAAAGCAAAGCGAAAGGGCAGAGTATAAAAGGTTGTTAACTAGATAAGGGGTCAGCTGCATTTCCTCTGGCTGCTCAGAGGTGAGGCCCTAAAGCAATGGAGACCATATTGTTGGTGGGAATGTGTTTGCAGGGTCTAATTAGTTTACCCAAGAAAAGCAAAAAAGAGAAAGGGCTAAAAATATGTAGATTGTAAAATTCATGGCTTCATTTGCTCTTCTTTGCCTTTGAAACCTTTTTAAAACCTTATAGTAGAACAATTTGTAATCCTTGAAGCCTTTTTGCTACCACTCTTGTCAGCTTGTCTAAGGCCACCGTAACTTATCAGCTACTGGGGAAAGTTGTTCAAACTCTCTAAGCCTCCTTTTCTCCCACTGGTTCACTTAGGGGCACTAATTCCTAATGTTTCTGCCTGAGTTATTGTTTTTCAGATCCAATAATTGTTTGCATATGTGCTCTATAAGATGCGTCACCTAGCACACGTTGTGGGCAACCTCAGGTGTAGAAGTTAGGACATCTTTGTGCCTGGATTTGGCTGTTACTAACAAGACGGAACAGGGAGGAAGGGCAGAGTAGACTACTGCAGAATTTTTCTGGATTCTTTTGGTTTCTCCAGAAAATGATGCTGTTCTTATATTTAAAGATAACTATCTGCCTAGGCATATTGAAATTCTAAGGTTGACACCACTTTGCATTGATCCTAGGGCAGGGTTTCAGGATTGCTGGAGCAGCATCATCCTTTTACAGTATAGATTTCAGTCAGCAGGCTGGTCATGGCCTCCTCAGTGTGCAATCTTCTTACTGATGGTGGGCGTCAGTGTGCTGGACTCACAGTTTCCATCTCTTAGGCTGGGCAGGCCCATGGTGGCAATGGTAAAAATTTCATGGGAACATACATCAGAAGTAATAAGAAATCCATCTTCTTAAAGCCTTCATAGGAGATTTCCTGAAGATTTATAAAAGGCACTTCATTGATCAAATGACTCTGATGTTTCCCCTCACTGGAAGAAATTCAGGTCACCAGCCCACTTAAAATCATTGTGTTCTCCTTTTGCAGTAACCTCTGCTCATATAATTTCTTTATGGCATATTATATACTATTAACTTAATATCCTGATTAGTGGAGCTAGTAAACACTCAGTATCACTATAAACTGCAGTATCATAACTGACTTCCTTTAAAAATCATCTAATGTTTCTTTAAAATCACTGGTGCTTTTGTAAAGTAGTTCATATTTAGGAATATGAACATTTTATCATGCTGGAAAATTATTTGAATTCCTTTTCATTTAAAACCTATAGCTTTCTATTTAATCTAGCTTTCACAAATATTTTATTTGCCCACTATAGAAAAATCGAGTTTAGAGATAAATGTAAAGTCACTCATAGCTCCATCCAAAAGTCAACAACTCTTAATATCATTTTTGTTCTTGTTCTCAGTATTTTTGCTGAATCTATATTTCGTAGAGTTTCATCATATGTCAGATAAAACTGCATATATATGAGTTTTTAAATAATACATTTTTATTGTCATAAATGAAATACACATTTAATATGGTATGACTAGGACATATAGAGAGATATAACAAAGAAAATTAAAGTCATTTAAAATCTTACCAAATCTAATAACCATAAACCTTTCGATGTATTTTCTCAGAATACTTTTTCCTATGCCTTTTATATTTTCTTGATTATCAAGTACTTCAAGCGTATAGAAAAGACAGAAACTAATATAAGCAGCAATGGAAAATTTTAAAATATGGGTATTTTTCTGCGTGTGTTTCAGATTGTTTAGTTTTTGTTGTCCTTTGCCCTCCCCACGTGTCCCTTTATTTTCCTGGCAAAACAAAGCACTGCAGATATAGTTTCAGCTTCCTATACTCAATTTTATTTTTCTAAAACTTATTGATATTGAAATGTCTACCTCTGGTCTACTTACTTTCCCTGCCGAATAATACTTTACCATATGGAAATACCACGATGTACAATTACATGCATAGTGCCATATACATTTGTTTACAGGTTTCTTGGGAAGAATCTCTCTTACTGTGTTCCCAGAAGAGGGATTGGTAAATTGTAGGGGAGGCTTGTCTTCATTTTTACTATGAATTTCCAATTGTTTAAAGTAGTTGTAACAATTGGTATTCCCACAGGAAATGTGGGGAAACTTGTTTTGTGTTTGGCTTCACTTGATATTCCTAGGCTTTTACTTTTTGTTTGTCAATCTTATGAATGTAAAATGGTATGTTTTAATTTATATTGTGCGCAGACTTTATTATTCGGGACACATGTAACCTTTCTCATGCACCACTGTCATGGATTTGTTTTCAATTTAACTCATTTATTAAGCACGGAAAATTGTGAGTTTTCTCAAAGATGGCGATGAGAACTGCTGATGGATTTGCTGCATTAGATCCACCCTCTCCAGCTCTGGCCCTCTAGTGTCAGTATTTCTGCCTTCCATTTATAGTGCTTCCTCTTTTCAGGTTCTGGGAACATTCTGGCTGTAGAAATCAGTTGCAGTAATTGGAAGAACTTTTACTAAAGTGACTTACTTGTCTTCTTAGTTGGTAATTATGCAGACTGTAAAATATATTTATGAAAAAATTCAAGTTATATACAAAACCAGACACTACCAAAGCATATACAAAGTTCATGATCCCTTTTATTTTTCTCTTCTTCCTCTTCCAATATATAACCACTTGTAGAGAGCCCCTACTATTTCCTTTGTATTTATGTTTATGTCCAAATGCAATAGATATTCTCTAACATATCTCCTTGGATCCATGAGAAGAAGGTGAATGTAATTTTTAAAAATGAATATTATATCTCTACATCAGCACAGTATTGCATTATACGAAAATAAGAGAAAGAATCTAACTCTTCCATGGACATTTAGGTTGCTTGTAGTTTTCTATTATTTTAAACAGTGTTGTGGAAAACATTCTTGTAAATGTCTTTGGACATCGATGTGAAAATTGTCTCAGGAGATATTTGTAGAAATGGTATTTACATGGTCTTTTTTGCCTACTTTATTCATTTTTATTTAGAACATTTTATAGAACATTAGGAATTGGTGACTTCTAAGTAGGTGTAAAACACAGTACCGGGCCAGGTATGGTGGCTCACGCCTGTAATCCCAGCACTTCGGGAGGCCGAGGCGGGTGGATCACGAGGTCGAGAGATCGAGACCATCCTTGTCAACATGGTAAAACCCCATCTCTACTAAAGATACAAAAAATTAGCTGGGCATGGTTGTGCGTTCCTGTAGTCCCAGCTACTTGGGAGGCTGAGGCACGAGAATTGCCTGAACCCAGAAGGCGGAGCTTGCAGTGAGCCGAGATCACGCCATTGCACTTCAGCCTGGGTGGCATGAGCGAAACTCCGTCTCAAAAAAAAAAAAAAAAAAAAAAAAAACAGAAAAAACACAGTACCTGGATTCTCTGAGCTTTATGTTCTGTTTGAAGCAGGGGAAGTGACAGTAACTACCTGTTAGGGTGATTTTGAGGATTAAATGCGATACTGTGTACAAAGTTTATAGCATGGGTTTTGGATCACAGCAGAGACTAGAAAGTTCAGTTTTGCCTCCTCTTAGTCGGTCCTGAACCCAAATATACTTTTAAATATTCTTTCACCACAGATATTAAAGTTTGATAGAAATAGAATTATATTGTGATCACTCAATATGTAAGGTTTCTTTTAGTCAAGAAAATGTTTTTGATATTCAGCCATGTTGTTGCACATGTCAATAGTTCTTTCCTTTTTTATCCCCCTATCTCAGGTCTTAAAAAAGGAATACTGCAAAAGAAAATGAAACAATATTTCCACTTGTATTCGGTTTTGGTCTACAGTTGACATTGTTCTCAAGTATCACTAACAGGTTCCCATGGAGAGAAAAATTTATTTTCTGTCCACAACATAACAGGAATTATAACAGATGCAGAAGGCCTACTAGCCCTGTGTGAAAATCATCATGTTGACTATATTTCTCAAAAGTTAAACTCAGGTGTAGGGGCAGCTGTCAGTCTTTGTTTCCTCACTATCAATCCCACCACTTTTATTTTTTCATTTGGGGAAAATAATAATGACTGTAAGAACAATGAAAAAATAATAAAAGTACAGTAAAAAGGTTGAATGCACTGGCTGTGGCAGGGAGCAATCAGAAATGGTTTGTTATTTCCCTTCACTTTATCAAAGTTGCTACGTGGACTCATTCTTACCCACCTGTTGGGTAGAATCTTTGATATTTTCTATTTCACTGAGCAATTTAAGATATTAAGAAATTCTGTCTAGTTCAAAACAGGAGCAGAAAACCAAGCACCACACTTTCTCACTCATAATTGGGAGTCGAACAGTGAGAACACACGGACACAGGGAGGGAACAACACACATTGGGGCCAGTTCGGGGTCAGAGGAGGGTGAGACGGGGAGACCATTAGGACAAATAGCTAGTGCATGTGAAGCTTAAAACCTAGATGAACGGTTGATAGGTGCAGCAAAGCACCATGGTACACATATACCTATATAATAAACCTACACATTCTGCACCTGTATCCTGGAACTTCATAAAAATCCTGTTTAGTTTAATTTCCAAACTCAAAAATCTCATTCAGCTGAAAACTTAACGCTTTTTTTACATAGTTTAACACATAAAATAATCAACAATGAAAACAGGTAGAGGTTGAGCATCTCTGATCCATAAACCCCAAAATCCAAAATATTCCAAGATCTGAAATTCATCCACATCGATGGCTGAGATAGCGATATGTGTGCTTTCTGATGGTTCAATGTATACAAACTTTGATTCGTGCACAAAATTGCTAAAAATATGTAAAATTTTATTTGCGTTATGTGTATGAGGTGTACGTAAACATAGGTGAATTTTGTGTTTAGACTTCAGTTATATCTTTAAGAGATCTCTTTATGTATATGTAAATGTTCCAAAATATGAAAAAAGTTTAAAATCCAAAACACTTCTAGTCCCAAGGAATTCAGATAAGGAATATTCAACCACTACATCTAATAAGTCATGGATACTTTAAAATGAAATTTTAAAAGTATTTAAAGAGTCCAAAAGACATCAGGAGAAAAGGGACAGGACAAAAAGTGGGGAAGGGGATGCAAACAAAAACAAACAAAATAATGAAACAAACCATTAAATTGTAAGCTTGAATCCAATTACATCATTCAACCACTAATAAATCTATATTTAAAAACGTTAAATGTTAATGAATCATACCACATACTCCAATTCAAGTGCAGAGATTGCCAGAATTGATTTAAAAAACCCACAAGACCCAGTGCTGTATATGAAATACACGCTTTGAATAGAAAAAAAAAGACAAATATACGTAGGTCTAAATAAGTACATTTGAATTTTTTTAAGACAGTGTCCTACTCTATCTCCCAGGCTGGAGTACAGTGGTGCGATCTCTGCTCACTGTAAACTCCGCCTCCTGGGTTCAAGCAATTCTCCTGCCTCAGCCTTTTGAGTAGCCGGGAATACAGAAACATGCAACCACGCCTAGCTAAATGTGGGGGTATTTTTAAGAAAGCTGGAGTTTCACTGCATTGGATAGGCTTGTCCTAAACTTTTGACCTCAAGTGATCTACCTGCCTCAGCCTCCCAAAGTGCTGGGATTGCAGGTGTGAGCCACTGTACCTGACCCTAAATGAGTACATTTAAAATGATATACTATGCAAACAGTCAGTAATGGAAGTGTGAAGAAGCTATATTAATACCAAATAAA